>NC_071536.1:12947786-14374036 GCF_026979565.1 Vidua chalybeata | reverse complement strand
ATAGAATCAAAAATCCTATGCTAGATTCCTCATCACTATACAGGCATGAACCAGGCAAGTCAGGATGAAATCAAGAACAACCATACACGAGCAAGAAACTGCTGAGGAACAGCCAACAGTGCAATACCAAAGACTGAGGCTTTAAGTCCAGACACAATCCACAAGTACTGTACCTCCCACAGAACAACTGGGAGAATCTCCCTGGGCAGTGAACACTGCGCTTGCTTCTGCAGGAATCTAGAGTAGGTAATGCATTTATTTTATGTAGGGTGTCCTGTTCTTGTAGACACAGATTCTCAAAGTTAATACAACTTAAGACCTTCAGATCTTATCTTCATGTACTCTCTGGCAACAATATGAGAAAATCTGAGGGAACACTGTCATAATCATAACGAAATGGTTTCACATTTGTTAGAGTACTTCTCTTCTTACCTAATTCATCTTGTTCTAAATTATAAAAGAGTAGCAAGCAATGAGCTCAGACAAAAGTAGAAAAAAATCCCATGGGATTAAAATTAAGACAATTAGTATGCAAGTAAAGTATTTCTGTAAAGGTAATAAGCTTCCCATGCTAATTTCACCTCTGCAAGATCACCATTAGGCTGCAAAAATCAGTCTTGTTCCTAAGATGCTTGAAAGCATGCTGAAAACTTACTATTTTCAATACTGAGCTAGAACCCATTCCAGTTTCGTAAAGCAGCTCATCTAAATAAGTATAGATAACATCAGTCATGTAGATATGAAAATGAAATTATTTACAAAATCATGGGGCAAAGTATTTCCTACAACAAATTCTGAAAGCCTGGACCAATGCCTTTTCATATTTGTAAGCTGCAAAGAGCAACCTGGAAAGGTGTTTGTTCTTATTTTTTTAAAATGACTTTACATCCCAGAAGTAAAAGAACCTTGAATTCTGCAAAACAATATATAATCAGGGTCTAGGAAGATGTATAGAAGGATGTAGCTTTTCTTCTTTCAGCTGCTCCCAACACACCACCTCTTCAATTTTATCATTTTGGCACGCTGTGGATTATGCTGTTAACTGGATCACAGAATTTACATGGATTTAATATTGCCCGTCTCTTGTTTTTTTATGAGAATTTTTAATGCACAATAATTTAGCGATCTCTAAAGCTACCTAAGGATAATTCTGTCAAGAAAAGTGTAAGGCGGGGGGAAAAATTCTCTGGGCTCCACTGCTTCTCTTCTGCTCTTACTAATACCATCTCTTTAAGGGACCTACAAGAAAGGAAAAAAAAGCCCACTGAGTGAAACATACAGTTCTTTAGATTCAGTCAGCTCTGCCAGAGATGCAAACAGGGACTATTCCAGGCTTAGCAAATGCATCTGTACAGAGATTAATGACCGAACAAGTATATAAACAGCACATGGGGAACTTTACTTCTTTCAAAGAACCTGCACATTTGTTTTGCTAATGCAATCTTCTACAGCAACTTCAAGCCTGTAGCGACATCACATCTTTTCAATACTGGTGTACCACAAGGATCAATTCAGCAACTTCAGAGTTAAATGTAAGAGTACCTCTCCAACTCTACAGGACCTTTGACAGAGAGAAAAATCTGTCAAACATAGTTTCAATATACTTTCCCAGTGATTAAACCAATCAAATTAGCATTTTAGATAGAGTATTTTACCAGGAACTATTTAAAATAAATCCACAGACATCAAAAAAGCACTAGGCTTTTTTCATCACTGATTGAAACAATACAGTTGAGCAAAACTGTCTTAGGATAATGCCTAAATTGCAAGAAGAATAAAATTCTACATACACAAAAAAGCCATATTATAAATTCTATGTTGTAAAGTTAGCATTTTTCACATTATGCAGTGACTTACTCAACATATACTGTTGCACTTAGCAGACAATTTAATTACATATCTTGAAGGGATTTAACTGTAAAGGTGATATCAGAGTTAGAATTCAACCATTTGAGATGGGACTATTTTATCATCAATGCTTGATACATACTCATTATTTGTACTATAACACTACTCAATGATACAGCCTTTAAAATACAATTTTACAAGCAGATAATGCACATTTGCCAATTACAGTTTAAGCCAGGTTTACAATTAAGTCTTTTGGACACTTCTGAAAACATTTTTCCTTTTACTGTGACCAACTGGATTTCAGAAAACGAAGTATAAGTTTGCACAGAGTAATCCTTGACAAGTTTACAGTACTTCCTCAAATAACCAGCAGAATTTTTCACAAGTCACTGATACACAACTGTTCAATAGCAGAAGTAGACACTACTAGCTCAACAACAGTTTTAGTTTGGGGGAGCAATTTTACCAGGCTTCTATAACCAAGTTCAAACACTACGACCATGATGACATAAACTACCTTCTCTGTGCTACAGATGGCTATTCTTAAAGCAGAAAAGTGGGAATGTGACTACAGAATTTGCATTGAGATGAAGTCTACCCATGTATCAAGCAACAAGCTCTACTTGGAGCTTTTCTTTGGGGAGCAAACTGTTCCTTCCTACTGGAAAAGCCAAGAAGGCAATGATTAAAGTAACTACAAGAAGTAACTTACTGCACATCTTGACCGTGAGCACAGTACAGTTCCACTTTTTTTTTTAATTTACTTTAACCAGGACAAAAAGACAAGGAATACCACAAGTCCTTCCACCTCAGCAAACTGCTAAGTCTCTGGGAAAAGGGAAGGACAATGAGACAATCACAGCACCAGCAGCAGCCAAGGACCCTACGCCAGTAGTAGGCAGTGGACTTCAGCTCTCACTATCATATGAACAAAAGTTTCTGCCAGGCCCCCTACAACAGCTCCTGAGGGTTTCTGAAGGGTGAAGTTATCAGAGAGGATGAAGGATGCCAATGAGTTTACCTCCAGCCCTTTTCTGTATGTGTGTTTTAGAGAGCATATTTTTCAAATCAGATCTATATTTGAGAAAAATGATCAGGTTCTATACTTAACTTCTCCAAGACTTTTTTACATGAAAGTCCAATACTGACACAAGTAATAAAACTTAGCAGTCACAAAACTGGAGAGTGATGTCACTTCTTGCTCCTGTTTCTTTTTAATCCTGATCTGCTAGAAATCAGCTAGTCTGTTGTAATGAACAGTAGAAAACAGTAAGGTGTTTGTATATGAACACAACTTGGCATTCTAAACACTCACACCGTACATGACCATTTCAGCAGATGTCAAATACAATAATTATAACACAATGTTAACACTGCAATAAGGGATGATAATTTGGATCATTTTCACAGAAGATAATCTACATGCAGTTTACCATTTATGCCATGCAAGATCAGTGTATTTTTACCAGCAATCTGAGTTCTTGAATACTATAATATTTACTTAAGTAAATATAACAGTTTTATTACTGTGAACAGTAATTCCCTTACCAGACTCTCTATAATATTTTTATATAAGAACTTTCACATTACACACTGGTGTCTTGAAAAGACCAGAGGCAATAAAGATTCAATCAACTTTTGAATATAATTTGTTAAAAATATTTATTTTTGAGACTAGAAATTCAGTAATGGGTGAAAATTATGTCCTGTAACTATTTTTGTAACATCCCTGGAACTCCTTCCCCACCCCCAGGCCTCCCTCCCCCAATGCCCCCTAAAATCCAACTAACTCATTATGATATAAGATGGCAACAAATTATTTTCCTAATATTTAACATCAGGACAATTTCAAATCCTTATCTACGTCATCTTCCTCCATAAAATACAAATACAGCGGTACCTTCCAGACCAAGACATTTCAAGAGCTTTTCACTAAGAGATGGATTTTAAAAAACAAGTTCAACAAACAATCTATTTAACATCTTACACAAAACACTTCTGCTAAACCTGAACATAGAAAATAACTAAAACTCCTACTTGGAACAAAACAGAGAACTGACTTTAATTCACTAAAACGTCAGAAAATATCAGTCAATATATCTGGATCAAGTTGCATAAAAATATTCTCCAGATACTTTTCTTAGTCTTCATACAATTTTCCTACATGAAGGATTAGAAGCAACCTCTATCATTATTGAATTTCAGTTCTTTCTCACAGGGACTCATGTGTTTACTTAGGTAATTATTACTAATTTCTAGTGTTAACACATAAAAACTAATACACCATTTTCAATGGACACTTTCTTAAAGTGATGATAACACTTGGAGATTAACAAAAGAAATTTTAATCCCTTGCTAATCTGAAGAACAACTATAAAGGGCAATTATAGTGCAAGTTTCTTTACTGACATTATCTAACCTAGTAGACATTCCTAAAGGTAGAAAACATTCCGTGTGTGTACTCACTCAAAATCTGTGACTGCCAATTATCAAAGGTATTTTTTGAATTCTTAAGAGGACTTACTCAATATGTCAACTTTTGTTTCATAATTTACATTTTCTGAAACAAAATTAACACTCCACATAGAAACAGGTTAAACCTGACTACTTAGCAGTCTGGTGTCATTTCAATGTATTATTAACTCCTAGCAATAAAACAGATCTGGATCGCCTTTTTATAAGGCTTGTTTATCTGACATTGCCTGATTCTGCTGTAAACTAACACATTTTCTTCTAACAATTGCAGAGAAAGAGTGTGAAACATGGCCAAGTGGCTTATTCTTGGGGCCAGAAACAGAAATTGGACATTTCTGGCTTTGGTAAGTGTTTGTAACAAGTTCTAGATTTAATCAGCAGGATCCTCAGTATGAACAGATGTTAATGGGAAGTTGTGAAGTACATTATTTCAGTTCTATTTGAAAATTCCATAATAAAACTATTGTTTAACACAACAGAAAAGGCAGAGTGTGATTATTTTGCAACCTTTGGCTTCATTTGTAACACAAGCGATTTGGATTCTTCTTCTATTAAGAAGGTGATGTAAATTACTTAATGGCTAAGATCTTCAGTACTATTCTTCCTAGTATTTACCTAACTAGCTTAGTCACTCAGATTTAACTCTGTCTCACTTAGAGACAGTTAGAGAAGGTTTTTACTTCCTTCTCCAGCAGCTGAAAAACATTTAAAGAAGGAGGGCAAGTATGACCAGTAAAGATGAGACTAACACAGGATGAAGATCTACAGTTTAAATCACAAAGAATTAACTTTTTATAGCTAGAAAAGCCAGTTGATTCTATCGAAAAACTTAATGCTGAAGGAATAGACAAAGGACCAAATTCAAATAAAGAAGCAACCCCTAAAGAAGATTTGTGGTTTGGGGGAAACAAAGCTATACCCAAATATTCTGATAGCCAGAACTCTGAGACATCCTTTTGAAAAACAATGCCTCTTAAAACCAACCCCAGCGAGCCCAGAGTTGGTTTAAAGTATTGTGTGAAACCTACGAAGGGCATCGCAGCAGTTTCACACAATACTTTAAACCAACAGGTGTTCTCTGTACCCAGGCTTACTTCACTAAGAAAGGCGAACACACAGCTCCAACACACAGGAAGTTGAAAGCAGTTTATGTCAATACACTACTCCACTGTACAAAAACTACTTTAAATTCAAACCTGAAGGCAGTAGTATCAAGATACTATGAAAGGAAGGCAGATTGAAGATTATATAAAATTTGTCAGTGTTCTCTTTCACATTATTTTTAATACTCTTTCTAGAAATTAACAGCCAGTACACTGTATTGCTTTCCTTAACTGTGGTTTATCTCTTACTAATACTTTTCTCACTGTCACCACATGCTGAGTCAGAGAATCAGTGGTAGAAGGATACTTCATTGCATATCATCAGAGCATAAAAAAATGAAGCCATTTTAAGGAAATATCTATCTGAAAATGAAAACTGTACAAGGGCAACAAAAAATTCCTTGTTGCCACTTACCTTTCTGTTGTATGAAAGCAAAAAGCTTCTGTAACATGGATTTCTGTATGGTAATTTGAGTATCACCCAGTGATATGAAAAATCACATACCAACTTAGGTGCAAAAAACCCGTTCTGTGTTCCACTATCCACCACACCCACCCAAGAATGATGTGTATTAAATATGGATATGTCTAGATCTTTACAGATCTAATATGGAAAGTATTTCCTAGATTATGACCAATACTTTTATTCTTCAAAATGATTTATCAAGTAATTTTACCATTCCTCTATTTTAACAGGAAACTTCTCAGCAGAGAAAAGCTGATTAAAGACAATAAAATTGGAAGATCTGTTGTTCTAGACATACTGTTTCAATAAATATCTAGAATTAATCAATTAATTCTTCTTCTTTAAGGTATTTAACAAGCTAACCTATCCATGTCTGAAGGGCACTAGGCGGAACAGACAAAAAGAGACAATTTGTTCAAAATGGAGTGGGTGTGATTCTACAGTCTCACAAAACATCCACCCATCACATGAATGGTAATGTAAAGATATTAGCCATATGAAATAGTTTTCATTTGCCAAATGGAGTGTACCTGTAATCCACCAGTAAAAAATAAATTGCACTACACAGACCGCTGTTCATCTCCTTCTAAACACTTCCAGCCCAGTAAAAATATAAAATACTAGTAAAAATGATAAAACAGAGACAGTGTTCAAACACGTAGGTGGATTGTTTTCTGCCCCACAAAATAACAAATCCAAAAGAAATACAATCTTCCAAAATGAACAGGTAAGTCAGTGGCTTCTTAAAACAACCAGCATTAGTGCAAGAGAAAAATAAGTATAGCCATATGAATTTTACAAGGTCATGTGACACTCGTGTATACATACAGACACTCCTCCTTTCCCTCCCACCATCAATGATTTTCCCCATGCAGAAATAATAATATACCACACTCCCAGTTTCACGAAAACCAACGCAGGCATCAAGCTTGCTTGGAAGGCTCTTTGCAAACCAGTCTGCCTTCAGGAGGTCGTATGGCTAAAAAGCTTAACAGATTTCAGGTTTGGTGTTGCGTTTTTAACCCATCATTCCTTCTTGCACCAGGAACGAGGATTTGCGCGTTTTCTTCCGCGGGTGGCAGCGCGCGCCTCGGCGATGCCTGCGCCGGGGACCCGACTGCCTGCGGCTGCACAGGGTGGAGACTCACCCAAGCTGACATTGTCTGGATGCCACACACTACATCCCTCGCGCATCCCCGGCTGACTTCCCAGCCTCTTCCGAGGCATGCCTCATTCGGGGAAAACCCGGAGGGCACACACATACCAGAATCCTCCACCAGTCACCAGAGCCTCTCGAGAAAAGAACACCCGATGGTGTCTGGGGCGTGGAGGGGCGCAGGGCAGACGCGCGGGCCGGTAAACGCGCACCCCTCCCGCACCCCTTCGCTCCGGTGCTCCCGCCCAGCCTCGGCGGTGGCTCGGGGGCCGAGGGGACGCGGCAGGAAACGCCGCCTGCAGGTCTGCCACCGCCGCCCCCCAGATAAGAGCGACACGAAGGCGGCTCCGCCACTCACCTCGTCTCGGCTCCGGGGGAGCCCCGGCAGGCAGCGGCGACGCCCCACAGAACAGAGGGGCGAGGCGCCGGGTTCGCTCCCGCTCGCTGCCGGCGGCGGCACCCGGGTCCGCTCCGCCCGCAGACCCCCTCGGCGGCTGCCGCTGCTGCTCCTCTTGTCTCCACTAATGGTGGCCGCCGATACCGGTTCCTTTCGCCGCTCCCTTCCTTTCCCGTTCCTTGTTTCCGCCGAGCGCGGAACCGCCTCCGCCCGGCGGCCGAGGCGCGTCCCTGCCCTGCAGCGGAGACGCCGCTCCCCACACGCCGCTGCCGCCCCAGCACCGCCGCCGCTCCGGGCTCCCCCCGCCGCTCACTTCCGGCGCGCGGGCCGCGCCTCGCCCCGCCCTGCCGGGACCGGCGCCAGCCAAGGGGGGCGGCGACGGACCCGCAGCGCCGGAGCGGCCGTTGGGCGCGCGAGCGGCCGTTGGGCACGCGGGGGGCGGCTGGCGCGCGCGGAGCCCATCGATCCCCGCGGAGCCGATCCGCCGGTGCCGATCCCCACGGAGCCCATCGATCCCCGCGGAGCCGATCCGCCGGTGCCGATCCCCACGGAGCCCATCGATCCCCGCGGAGCCGATCCGCCGGTGCCGATCCCCACGGAGCCCATCGATCCCCGCGGAGCCGATCCGCCGGTGCCGATCCCCACGGAGCCCATCGATCCCTGCGGTACCGATCCGCCGGTGCCGATCCCCACGGAGCCCATCGATCCCTGCGGTGCCGATCCCTGGCTGCCGATCGATCCCTGCGGTGCCGTTGCCCGCTGAGCGGGTCCGTCCGCGCCGGGCAGTGGCCGGCGCGCTCTCGGCGGGCGCTGCCCGCGCTGCAGGCAGCTTGGGGTTGCGGTTCCGTCCGCAGGTAAAGGCGCTTCGGGACGTTCCCTGTTCCGATCACCGAAGGTTTCTGCTGTCAGCAAATTACCAAATCCTACCGAAATCCTCGGTCATGTGTCCCGCTGACCCAGGGCCAGCCGCGGACCGCGCCGCCTCGTCTGTCTACGCTCTGGCCCGGCGGGTTTGCCCCCGTTTCTCATCCTACCACAGCTTCAGGGCCGAGATCACAATTTTTAAAGTTATTTACAAAATGGAATAAACGCTACTTGCTTGCTACTGCAGGTAGTGCTATAGGAGGGGAGATTCGCTTAAATAGAGTTTATTGCCCTGGGGCTCCAAGCTGCAGCGCAGGAGAGGTGGCATGCACGCTGCCTTCTGCCGGGAACGTGCTTCTCCCCTGTGCTACAACCGCTTGTTTTACACGCGTGTTTTACATCAGCGTTTATCTAGTATTTGACAGGCACAAAACTTCAGTCACTTAAAGCACAGTATTTTCCATAAATCTGAACAATTATGAAAATGACGCTTGTTGTTTTACTGCTGTAAGTACTAATTTAACAATAAGATTACAAGCTAGGTTAACAGCAACATGAAGATCTGTTTAAAATACAAGCTAGTACATGGAGAAAAATATTTTCATGTATACACACAATTAAGTAATTTGAAAAACAAAGTTCACCCATTTAACATCTAAAACCTTTGCTATATAAATTCACCTTAACATGTAAATCACTTAAAAATTCTGGACAACATAATAAAATGTTGCCAATTAACAACATCCCATACAAGTTAAGATCAAAGTTATGGATGCAGAAATATATAAATTATCAATATGAAATAAAAATACATGCATTCATCACCAAGAGACTACAGTAGTCTTCTGGAGTTGCAACCGTTCCAAATTCTAGACTGCTACTGATACATTGCTTCATAGTTTGTGAAGTTCCACAATGAAGAGGTGTCTGGGCTCACATTATTTAATAAAAGTGATAAGTACTTCAGTTTTCAGTGCTGTTCTGCACTTGCAGCATATCAGCAGTGAGAGTGACCTGGCAGAGACTATGAATCTGATGTTATCAGCAGGTTAAACTTCGTCTGGAAGTTGTATTAATCCCACCACACTTTCCTACTGATCCTCTGTGACCCTGAAGGGATTAGAATGACAACACCTCCCCCAGAAGCAGGCTTGAGATGGCCGGAGGAAGCACAGGGAGTGCACGGGCAATGCAAGGAGCAACTTGGGTGTGCCATGGCCAGGTTCCTTATGGCAGCTCCATGGCAGCTGACCCAGAACAGAAGCGCTGCCAAGTCTCACGTTCTGCACCACTGCAGCTCAGGAACTGCACGGCCATGACGTGTGCAAAGCTTCATACCCTCAGCTATGAAATTCTCTCAAAAGGAAAAAGAGGCTGCAGCTGACTACTGCAAACTCTGCTTTTGGCATGTGGGAATATTATTCCCTTATATCAAATTTGCTAAGTTGTCCCTGAGCCTGAGCAGACAACAGACAACAGAGTTGATTTAATGTAGGGTAAAGATCACAGCTAGATCATTTGAAGTTTGAGGACCAGATTGGATCTGTGTGCATCCTACAGAACCACTATCCAATTACAATTAAGTTACTAATGTAAAATCATCCCCCAGGTCATAGGAAATAGTACATACCTGCAGCAGATGTTAGGTAAGGTTTTCAAAGTAGTACAGGAAATTTAGTCATACATCTTCCAATGAAATTAACAGGTAATGAATTTAAAAAAGTGAAACCTTTTGAGAAGGTTAAAAGGTTGGTTTAAATGTATATCTGCATTGAAATACAAAAGAATAAAATGGATCATTTTTTTAATCAGGGAAATAATTCTGTGGCTATTGACCCTTTCTTCTCCCAAATGCTGCCTATCAATCTCAATTTCACTTATAGCTAAGCACTGTTGGCAGCTGAGCTTAATTTTGAGTCCTTCAAAGGTTTTATTTTCTGTCTTTAAATAATCCTGAATAAGAAAACATAAATAAGCAAAGGTTACATAGGCTTCTGGATCATTAGACAGTTGGGAGAATTTCTGTGAAGGATACACCAAGCAAGGGCTGGAAATATGAGAGTTCAAAATTAAGATAAACTCTCATCTTGATTGCTTTGTTGGACCTAAGAAAGCTCAATGACTTGAGCAGTAGAAATTTCATATTTTAGTGAAGACCTGCTGGGTCTGATCTAGACTATCAATCAAAACTATATGTGTGTGCACATATAGGTACATCTAAATATCCCTGCAACTATACCATCATGGAACCTTGAGCACTTATGGTGCCTGCCAGCTCTAGCAAAGAGAAGAGACTCTTTTCACCTGCTTTATGAATTTCTTTTGCTAGCTACAGGGTTCAAGGCACAAAATCCTTAAAAAGCCTTTCCTGTTCATCAATAGCTTCCTCAATCTATACTGTATCTATCGCTGCTCCCCTAGCTATAATGGCATTTCCAAATGGGAATTCTGACAAAGTATTACAGCATTTCTTAGCAACAGGTATAGCACACATAGCCATTAACATCAATAATTCACTTCATCCAGACTTACGTTAAAAACGTCTTCTCTCAGATCTTATCTACTGTTCATAAACAAGGATATTGTGAAGGGGTTCTGATGTTGCAGCAACTGGTATGATGACAGCAGTAGCCTGTAATAGGAAGGCAGACTTGGACAGGAGCTTCTGGGGTTTCAAGCCAGCCAGCATGATTCATAATCCATTGTAGAAACTCCTCATGTTCTAGGTTAAGGCCACTAAGCTTTCTCAGGGCTACTGTTCAGTGGGAAGGCTGCTGCCATTTGCATGGGGGAGCAGGTTCAGAGGAGCAGCAGCACAAACACTGGAATGAAAACACTGTGTTCTGGACTCATTTAATCAGTGTAAATGAGAAAAAAATCTTGGCTAATTCCAGCTGAAGTACTCCTGAATTACAGTGGGATGAGAGCTTTGAATTCAAAGAACAGAATGTCTGTGGATGAAAATATAACTACTCTTTTCTTTATGCACTTTCCCTTCATTCCACCTCTAAGAACTAGTGAACTTGTCTTTCTCAGGTGATGAGAGAATAAGCTACTTCCTTAGAGCCAGAAAGGAAACCTCGTTCATAGCCAAGGTCTGAATTCTGCTCTCATCAATGCCAAATCAGTCCCTTGCTTGGGAGGGGACTTCATTACAGACTTACTATTGATACTCTTTTTATGGAAATGTCACCATTGCAGACTAGCAAATAATCTATAGCATTCAATATCATTACCAGTCCCTTTAATGAAGACTCAAACCGCCTCATCACACATCTCAATAAATCAGCATGGATAACACATGCCAAAAAACCATTTCTTCTTGACTATCAAAGCAATCAGCTTATGCTGCTGAAGCAGGAAGCTTGTTTGTCCGCTGCATTGTTGTAATCTGGAGCATACAGCTGCAAATGTTGTCTTTGCTCACAAAGCTTCTTAAATCTCTTTTTTAATTCTACTAAACTATTTGCCTTGATGACTGCCCATGACAATTGGATTCCATAGGCAGAAAATATACTGTGTGAAAGCATATTGAAAACGTGTTCTAGAAGGTTTTGCTCTATGAATTGGGGCATAGAGGCTGCGATTAGCTGACTTCAGTACACACTTGATGAAATTTCATCTTACATGAAGCTCCTCTTGCCTCCATGATCTATGCTACCCTCCATTACTCTTTATTCTGCACAGTTAATTTTCTGGTTCCTTTTTAAGTCCTCTGAGGCAAACCCTGGCCTTCATGAATGTATCAGAGCACCTGTGCAGCCATGCACATAAAAATAGGGAAGGAACAACACACACACAGATTAGGATCTTCCAACATACAGGGCACCACAGGGACTCTCAGGACTCTCCTCCCAGTCAGTAATTGATTTTAATGGGAGCAGGGTTGAGCTAATGCTGGCACTTTGGAAAATCCCACTCAAGGGATTCAGTGATATTGAAAGTGCTTGAGGCAGGTTAACTGCAGGCATTTCCACTAATGGGGAATGGCGCAGTTGTCTTTATTAATTTTCCTTCTCCAAAGTGCAATTAGAATGTATGTATTTTTATATCCTTAGAAACAAAATAATGTAAAATGCTTCTATTTCTAGAGACTCTCACTGAAAGGCAAATAAATGAGTGATTTTCTGCAGCACAGTTACAGGCCTTAATATCTATCACACTCTGTGAGAATCTATTAAATACTCTCTTGCTGACCTTCTTTTTCCTTCAGCTCATTCAATATAATTACAAGGGAAAATAAAGTCAGTGTGGGTCCCAATCACAGCAGATGCACTGACTATTTGTAAAGCAAGGTTTTTCATCATCTTCCTGGAGACAGGAGAACCAACACTTTTCTATCTGACTGTACCTTCAAAACCAAGAGAAAGAAATTTCAGTGGTGAAGATGAATCAGAAAATGGCCATTAACATGGGGAAGAAAAGGTGGCATGAACTAGAATGAGGTGTAAACAACAGGAAGGGGGATGATGTAAACAAATGCTAGAGGACATTGTCTCTATTATGGTCAGTTTTTGGAAAAGTCACTGCAGGATAAGTGTGGTCTAAAAAAAGAAACCAAAGCTATGGCAACCATTTTGCAAACAACTCTACAAATAAATACAGTCTTTAGCTGTCTCTGAAAACTATGAGATTACTCATTCATAAAAATGCTGAGGTTCTGTCACATTATTCACTTAAAATACAAACAGTGATTCAAACAACATTAGAATTTTAAGCATAGTGGCAAACATTACCACTTCAAAAGATCCCATTGCTAAAATGTAATGGCAGAAGTTTGGTCATTAATATCACAGTGAAATGGCAGCAGAGTGCCAGAAGTTTTTCACTCCTGAGAACAACTGCTTTACATAAAATAATCAAGTCTACAATATGTTTAAAATACTGAGGGAGGTGAGTGGCAGAGTGGGGTGGGAAAATAAACTTAGTTTGTTTCTCTTTGCTAGTTCTACTTTGTGATTAAAATTTTTCCTGAAAAGTTCTTATTTTCTTGCAATGACCTTCTTGATATGACTATACTGTCTCTTCAGGTATAAAGGCTGTGCTTGATACCAAACTGAAAGAGCCCCAGGATAACCCAGGGGCCTGCATCAGGCATTTCTCTGGGTCAGGCTGGAAAGCACTTCTCAGAAGATCTTTGTTATCATGTTATCTATGTTACTGTTACAAAGTAAGGCATAAAAAAAGCAACAAGTAGTCATTTACCTTTCAGATTACTTTTAACCTATTTTTACTTCCTCCATGACAACATTTCTCATTTTACACTGAAAATTCAGCTCACTTCAGGACATCTTTACTTCAGGACATCTTTTGCTTACTGACGTAGAAAAAGAGCATTTTAATGTAAATGTTGAAAATATTGAAATGTCCTTCCACACCAAATACTTTATATGCAGTTAATACTCATTACAGAATAATTACCTGCTAGATCTGATTTAATAATTCTTGAAGTGCAAATGATTCTATCAATGTGCAATAAAATAGGGTTATCAGTTACATTGCTGCCTGAGAGAGAACCGAATTTTAGATCTTCAAAGAAGATCACTGTGAAAATCCAAAAGACTACATTTAGTTTCCTTTCTTTACAGAGGTAAATTCAATCAAACCCATTTGTGCACTGGCCATAATCGCAGGAGGAGCTTTGTGTGGATGCACTGCAGCAATGTGACACAGTTTCTGGAGCTGCAGAGAGAGATTGACACATCTCTGGTATACTCAGTACTGGCACTGGTTTGTTTTTCCAGTCACTATTAGCTGCTCTTCCCCACATATCTTCAGCCTCATCTTGTCTTCAGATCTCATCCTGGAAAGTGACCTGCTCAAATAGACTTTTCATTTCAGGAGACACCTGGCACTAATTTATTTGCAAGACCAGGTAGAAAGTACAGCTTTCTCCAGAAGTTCTGTTATTTAACTGTACCAAATGTTTACAGAGCAGAACTATTTTTCCTGTCATTTTTATGCAATTATGAAATATTTGACCTATATCTTTTAAGTTATACATTAGGATTTACTGGAATTTCTGTCTTGACTGCTTAAGTGATATTGGCTGGACTGTTAACATTTTTTAAAATAAGTAGTTTAAATTGGTGCAGTTGTTCTTTCAGAGAGTGACTGAAAATAGTTGTGGGAAATTTCAGATTATTTTTTTGAACAGCCATAGATAACTGGCCAGTAGATTTTTGAGCAGAAAATTTCAGCATTTTTATGATTGTACTTTGAAATGTCTACAATTTATTTTAAAACTCCCATTCTGAATTGAAAAGTGGAAAATAAATACTTTGGCATGTTTAATGTGGTCTGCATGAGGTTTCTGGACTTATCAGAGAGGACTATCATGATTTTTTGAATCATTTTAGTGATGAGGTAAGACAAATTAAATGGCACTTAAGAATAACTTTGAAGATTTTTATTCAAGATTTGATGAGCAAAAATCCAAGCAATCCTCATTAGTAATTCCTTCAGAGAAAACTTTCTTTCTTGAATCTTAATGTGTACTTTTGAGATAGATGACTTGGGAGCATCTGTATAGGAAAATTCAACTGCCTTAGCTATCAGTGAGATTTCTCTTAGTCTAAGACCCATGTGCAGAGTTATATACAGATCACCCATACACATAATGTATGTTTGCATGTAATTTGTTCTCAAGTACTCAGGGATTACCTTTAGCTAAATGAAGAGTGGGATTAAGTGAACATATGGTGTTAAGAAAGCTGAAAATAAAATCCCCCTCCATCTTACTCTATCACACTTATATTGCTCATTAGGGGATTACTTCTAAGTCTGTGTGGACAAGCTTTCTGAGGAAGGAACTGAAAGGCATAAGGTTTCACAGGTTATGAGAAATCCTGCAAAATTATACTGTCTAAGTGAAAGGTACCTTGTCTTTTATTCAGATCTTGAAACTCATTTTTCACCTGTATGTATCAATGTGTGCATGTAGAGAAAGAGAAGACCCAGTGCATTCTTTTGACTCATGTTATCTCAGGTAGGTTTTCTGTAAGTCACACTACAATCATAACTGGATGCTGCCTTCTTGTTAAACATCTTTTTATAAATGCAACTGGAAAGCTCATAAGCCTACACTGAAGATTTTCAATCAGAAAAATATATACATTTCTTTATAAAAGTTATTTGTGAAATTATATTTTAACCCCACGATTTTCCTGATTATTTACCTGACAACTAAGCTTAAAACAGATACAAAAAACCTTGCAACATTTATTGTATATGCCAACTAGTTAGAAACTAGATAACACAGTGTGAAAAATAACATCAAAGGACATAGCCCATGGTCCCCCAGCATCTCTATGGTTTTGTATTTAGTTAGTGTAGCCCAGTCCATGCTTACCAACCTTAGTGAGTTCTTCAGTCACCTTGGAAGCACCTTACTGGCACTTCTCTTTCTTGAGCTGTGTGCATGCTTGTATGCTAGGTGATTCTGCTGCCCTATTACTCCCTCCAGGGCCTCCAGATCCTCCCAGAGATCCATTAATGTTAACCAATTTGCCTAGCCCAGTACACCCTCATCACATGAGCTTCAAATTCTTGTAAAACTCATCAAAATCTAACTATCTCTTCTATTTCTACTGATTAGTTGCCTTCTATAACTACAAGCTATCTTCTCCTTTGTGCTCTGCAATAAACTCTCTGGAGTTTATGAGGCCACTGTCAATCTATGAGGCCACTGGACAGTCCCCTACAAACCTCTTCCATATGCACTCCATTTTGACATCTGTAGAGTAGATAACACCACCAAAGCAACCAGTAGGAATACAAATATCTTAGAGTAGCAATCTGCCAATGCTTACAGTGCACAAAATCTATGTGTGGAACTGCCCGGTTTTATTTTTGCTATTCTTGTCCTTCCTTTCCCATTTCCTCCACAGGATATTTTTCTACTTTTTTCATTGTGTCAAAACTCATTTCAGCTCTTTAGTAAAACATATGTCCCCTGTCACATATGTGTGAGTATCTGGCATAAACAAGCACTGAGAGCAGAGGCAGGACCTGGGTTACCACACCCCTACTGCTGCCTGTGCTGTCTATACTGACTCAGGCAGCAGGCAGCAAATCCCACAGATCCAGGCTGCATCAGCTGTACAACAGACTGGCTGCCCTAACAGCCAGTGTGCAAGCAGTACACGCTGCCCTTGGACACAGTGGGCAGCTGGTCTGGTTGAAGTGGGCAGCCCAGAGACCCTCAGCTACTGAGCTACCTGGCCAGAGTGACAGCTCCTGCAGGGCTGCTTCAGGAGATCCAAATAGCTCCATCCATCTTATTCCATCAGGACAAAATTTTTGCACAGGAACCTGAGTTCTGTTTCAGTACAATAATAAATGGCACGTAATAATAGAAGAAGTCTTTTAGGGGCTTACCCCTGCTGAGTTACAAATGCATTGGAGAACATTCAAGGTGACAGGCTGTGCTCAAGTCTCACAAGAAGTGGGATCTGGGCTGCAGCTGCAGGCCCATCCCCAAGGCAGGTTATGTTGTGGTGGCAGTGGGGGTCACAGCTCTGTAAGCTGGGCTGCATGTCTGCTGTAGCATGTCTGCATGTCTCCTCTGCTAGGACTGTGGAGCAGGGGATTGAGGGGTGGTGCCAGGCCCCTTGCAGCTGCAGAAGGATGTGGAGGGCTCTTAATGCACTGGATGTGGCAAGGTTCTCCATGCACTGGCTGCTTCCTGAGAAACTCTCCTCTATCACAGCCAAAAAACAGTGGTGATTAGGGTCTGTGCAGCTGGGCCAGGCTGGGGAAGTGAAGATTCAAACTGCAGCTGTGTCTCCTTTAAATAGTTTATGAGTGGTGCTCACTTTGGGTTTTGTTTTACAACCAAGCAGAAACCAGCCTCAGCAGCACCCCATATGTTCCTTGTCTTTTGTTTGCTTGGGCATGTTTATTGTACAGGTTTACTTAGGATCTAGCTATGACTATGTCATGGGTTCGTTGTGTACATTGTCAAAGACATGAGACCAAGCCCAACACCTGTGTTTAAAACATTATGGCTGTATCTGAAAAGTCAGAAAAATGGTCATTCTGAGCTATTCTTACACCACTGTAAACAATTTTGGCTAGCTAAATAGAAATCCTGCCACTAAATACAAGTGTCAGATTGCAACCAGATTCTCAGCATGCCAAGCCCACATCACTGTTGTTCTAGACTTCCCTTTCACTGAGTAACCTGGCAGTGTCTTGTGTTAAGCAGCTGATAGCAGAACTGCTATTACCAACTCACTGCTCATCTGACTGTTCCTGTGCAGTTCCACCTTTCAGAGTGTGACAGTGGACTCACAAGAATCCCGGAGCATACTGAAGGAAGAAGCATAACCTCTCTTCCAAATGAGAATGTACCCAGAGCCTGAATTACTGCTGCCCAGAAAGTCGTGCGCAGAACAGTGTAGGTATTGAAGCTCAGACTTATCCCTTGGAAACAAATGTCCTCCTTTCAAAAAAGATAATTCTCCTTCTACCACATCCTTTCGTCTCCAAAATGTCCATAACTCCACCTCTCTGTCCCCATCTTACCCTTGCCCTCTGTAAGGTATGTCTAATCAATTTGCTGTTTCTCTTGACCCATTTTTGGACAGGTTAATATACATCATTCACTCCAGTGCGAAGGTTCGGCCTATTTGCAACCTCCTATAGGTGCTTCCCACTTTAGTATTTCAAGATTCAAATGGCTCCCTAAGTGTTGATGTATTTGCTCCTTCCTTTGAACCTACAGAATCCACAGGTGGCAATGAGATGTATGCAAGCAACATGTGCTGCTAATTCTCTCTAAAAGTCTAAGGCTAAGTCCACTGAAAGCCTGTGCCATTATATGAGTATCAGTCAGAGAAAGGAAATTTTAACAGCCTTTATAACTCCAATATATAAGTGAGCGTCCTTGGAGGAAAGTCTTTTGGTCACTGTGGCTAATGGCTGAGCTAGTGTAAGTGACATGGGTTAAGCATATTTATTTTCCTTTGCATTAGTTGTCCCTGCAGTAGGACTGTGTTTGAACAGTTGGTAGATTCAATCTAGCACAGACCTGGCACACAGTTTCCTGCTCCTTTTTGGTCAAGTGTCATGTGAGATTAGCACAATCTAGACTACAGCAGAGAAGTAGTGCTCATTTTAATTTTTCTAGTATTATTAGCTTGTGATGCAGTCCAAATATAGCTGGAACCCAGTGTTTGTAGTCAACTTGACTATGTATTTAATTTTGCTTTTCCCACTGGAGTGTGTAATCTGTACTAAAGAGAATACTTCTGCAGCACAGATTTCCTACTGTCTAAGTATTAATTGTTGTATAAAAATAAGGTCACTCAAGTAGTATTTTAGATTTACGTGATGTTGTTGTTTGCTTCTGCAAAATCAGTCTTAAGTGAATATTTACCACAGCACGGAAGATAGGGCTAGAAGGGGGTAAGCCAAGGGTGCTTAAGGTTTCACTTCATGAAACTGAGTTTCTGCTGAAAGCTAGAAAAGATTTCAAACCTGGCTGCTTAAAGTTAGGAATCTATGTATCAATGACTAAATTCAACGGCCTGGTTTTCTAAAATGGTTGACATTCTCATTGAAATCAATAGGCATTGCATATGCCTAACACTCTGGAAAACCAGGCCACTTATATTTAGGGATTTAAATATTTGGATCTTAAATTTCAGCTACTGGAGTTAAAAGTCAGAGTATCTAAAGCCTATTTTTAAGTAGGATGTCTGATCTAGTGCTAGAGGTTACAGTTAACTAAGATAAATTATTCCTATGCTGACCCCGCACTGCCTCCAAAAACAATACCCTTATACTGAGATACCTTAGCTGTAGCCTAGGCCGCTAACTGAGAAACTTGGTTTGAGCACTCTTCCTGGAAGCCCTTTCTACAACAATGTTCCTCATGGATATTAGCCCTAACTGTCAGAATTTCCATTCAATTTGAATGCAATTGTTATTAAAGTGCTGTTTGACCCATTTGGCTTAAATGAAAGAATCAAAAAAAGTAGAAAAAGTGGCTGCGCAGTTTCCATCCTGGGCAGAGGTACCATTGCTCTCTGCAAAGAGCTGGATGCCTGGAGCCTCAGTGCTCTAAAGCCCTGCTGTCTGGACTTCCAAATGGGGAAAGGCTGAGGGTTTGGGGGAAATGACCTCGAACAGCTGCTCACAGGCAGGACTGAACTGGCATAGTCATTCAATCACATTGCCCAAGCCCTTTGCCAGTAAAGGCCTAGCCAAAAGCAAACACAGATAACGGAGTTTCCCTGCTTCTAATCCATGAAATAGAAACCTTATTTGCTTCTCACTGCTTGGCCTGGGAGGTTAAACAGGTGATCTGTTTTTTTGATTAACCATTACTATAGCGATTGGCTCCTCTTGAGAATACAGAGGCACTGGTTCATGTTTCCCACTCAGTTCTGAAAAAGGGTCAAGGACCACTTTGATTCAGTCATTAGGATCTTTGTGCCTGCATCTGCACCAGGAAAAATCATTATACCACAGAACAGAACTTGGCTTCATCTTTCTGTTTGTCACATGGGGCATTAGAGGACAGGGCTAGTAGTCACAGCCCTACTTTGCAGTTCACCACCATAGAGTCCATTCACCATTAAGGAAGAATATTGGGTTATTACTTCAAACATTCATCAAAGCATCACACTCAGCTCTGCTCATGGCTACCAGTTTTATGGATGCAGAAACCAATCTTTGCTTGATACTTTGGCCTGTGTTTAATAAGGTTCCAGCAGTGTAGGACCCAGGCAAGCCTCTGCAGTGCTGTGTAGCTGTCTCGCGGCCCAGCAGAAGCAGAAGCACAGCCCAGGGATGTGGAGATTATCATTTGGTGCTAGTTTAAGTTAAAATCGTAGTCACAGTGTTTCTAGTGTCTCAGTGATACGCCTGCATCTTCACAACTATCTTTAGTATAAACTTCCAATATGTAGTCCAATATTTTGCATGCTAGAATAGGAAAGGTCCCTTAAACAAATACAAGTTCTTTCAAAGAATTTACCTCATCACCAATCCTTATTTTAAAATGTGCTTGTAAGCATGAGATTCCTACATACATTTTCTGTTTCTGTTTGTTTCTGCCCCAACACCAAGACCTGGTGGTCACAGCCTGCTCTCCCTGATTTGTCTGGTGGAAGGAATCTGAGGAAAATCACTACAATGCAGGGTCTATTTCTGAAGTGTTTGAAACTTTATTTAAATAGCAAGTACTGCCAAGAGATTGCAGGAATCTGAACCCTATTTTTTAAATATTGTTTGGACAGTGCCTATGGTATGGTCCTTTATGTTCTAGAGGCCAAAACTTCCCCAGCTGTGTAAAAAAAGCTCTCAGAAAGCAGCTGTGTGTTAGGTCATCACTGTAGTATTCAGAAGTGGGGAAGTCTGGTGCTCATGCATCCTGCAAAGCCCTGACTTCAACCCACCCAACATAGGAAAGTCTCTTTATGATTTTAATGGGTTTTGGACCAGATCTTACCCATGAGTAGTAGTGAATGTTGATGTGACTCAGATTCAAGAATGAGGTCTTGCTGGGTACATTTTACAAGTAAATACTGAGCACTAGTGGGGACCATGATAACAATGCAGGCTCCCTAGAGCAACCTCAGAGCACTCTGCATGACTGAATCTGCCTCAAGACATGACCTGCATCTTCAGAAATCTTCCTGACATTGGATAATGTATTCTTTCAATACATCTGCAGGGAAAACTCTATGACTAGGTTATAGGAAAAGAAGTAGCAAGAGAAGCAGGGATGCATTTGTGCTGAAGAGATGGAACTTTTGATGAGTGTGAAAAAAAGCTGAGGGTGTACCTTCTCTGTCAAAAAATCACAAAAAAAGCAAAACCAGGCTTCTACTTACTTTTATCCACAAAGAGATTTTGTCTGAAAGCCAGAATTAAAACTCAAAAGTTCCTGGCTTAGACCAAAACCCTGCTGTGGGATAGTGTTTCATTATAGAAGTTACTTATCTACCAAAACTATTTAAAGACAGGAAGTGTTATCTGAGGTTAGGATTAATCTTCTATGTCACATAGCCTGTCTCCCGAATGAGAGATTAATGCAGAGTATAGCTTCCTGACAGGCAAGAAGCATCGTATGGATTTTGTTAATTTCTGTGGAAAGAAGCAAAGCCAAGTAAATTGCACCATGCATTGCACGTTAGAACACTGTCAGCCAAAAATATCTCAGCTCAGACTGCTTATTGTGCCAGAGCTGATAGACAGAAATAGGCAAAGAAACCTCTATCACACCCCATCATTCATGTCTACCTTGCCAAAAAGGGAGAGTGACCAAAATACTGGACATGCAGCAGAAAGTAGGCAGCTTCCATTTGTCCTGACAAACTTCAGTGCTCTTTCAAGAAAAAACAAGAGTGCAAGAAAAGCAGGGCATAATAGAGAGGTAGAGCAAACACATGGAATGTCAACATGGAATAGCAACAGTGAAGATGCTGGTTGAGGAGCCGAGGAAAAATGGAAGAAAATGTGACAGCTTCAACTGGCATCTGCTGTTTTGTGTCCTCAGTCAGCCATTGGCACCTTGACCACACACACACAGAAGGCACACAGATAAGGCACAGTGAGACCCAACTGCAAAACATCCTCCCTGGGCTCTTGTCATGCTGCCAAGTTGCAGATATAGCGCACTGCCCTTTGTGCACATTCACAGAGGAGAGGAACTTGTGACAATAACCCAGGATAAGATTTTACTTGTTTAACTTGAAGGAAGGAGGTCATCACATACATCTTTTTTCTTTTTTCTTCCCAGATGGGGTTGCCTTGTCTGCTTTTCTATTTGTATAGCCGTCTACACAGATGAAATATTTGCTTTTTTTCCTGTGCCCTGCAGCCAGTGCAGCACTATTTGAGCTGGTAAAATGCCAGACTCTTACTCAGTTGTAAGACTGAGCTGGTGATCGAGTCAGCTTTGTTATGTTATTGTCAGCCACAGCAGCAAGATAGCAGACATCATCACCAAGATCATCAAAGAGAACATTCACTCTTAAGGGAAAAAAAAAAAACCAACAAAACTGGATCATAAATTACAGCATAAATTTATTTCTAGCCTAAAATAATATCTATTATTATCAAAACATGTATCCTAGAAAAAGGTCAGGGATTGACCTGCTTATTTTGGATGATATAATGTGCTGCTGTTAGTAATGATATGATTGGAGCCATATGGGATCTCCAGAAAATTATGTGCTAATTATGCATTAATGTGATCAGTTCATGTGTACCTAATGCCTGACTTTCCAGTGCTGATGTACAGTTTATTCCCCAGCAGATCAACTATGTGTGAGAACTTCAGGGATAAATACAGGAAGTTGTACTTGAAGACAAAGGAATCTGTGCTGTGATTCCTTTTTTTTTTTTTTTTCCACCTTAAAATGATGATGGGGTTGTTAATTTCAAATTAGAATTATTCCTGTTTTAGTGTAGGAGACGGTTTTTGAAATATACAACAATAGAACACTGTCTTGTGTTCTACAACCTGAGTGTAACACAGCAGGATCAACCTAGTGCAAACATCCCCTGTTTATCCTAGTAGGACACATAAAGATTATTTTTAATCCTTTGAGTGCTTTGTTCCTTTAAGATGGTATTTCTGAAACCGTGAAAGGCTCATTGTGAGATTAAGTATTGATTACTTACAACAGAGCTCACACAATTTTTGTGCTATACTACTGAACTAACACAGTTTGTATTTTCACTCTTCTTTAAAGAACTCAAGTTTCAACGATCCGATGGGCAGCTTAGAGCTCTGATATACTTCTTGTCCTCAGTTGTCCTTATATGCTGCTTGGAAGGGCTGGGCAGTGGCCAACATCCCATCCAGTCCCCAGTGACGCAGGCTTAGACATGAGAGCTGTATCAGAGCTGTCCGTGAAACCACAGGGTAACCACACTGTACACTGTGAATGGCTGCACCATTCAAGTAGAACTGTTTCATGTATTCTTTACATGTTGTGTTTGGAGAGTGCACTCAGGATCTAAAGGCACTGCCTGGCAGCTCAGCTTCCCTTCATCCTAATGAAAATAAGGTGTATCTTCTATACTACAGTAGACATGACAACAGAAACCATGCCTCAAGACACAGCTGGCCTTCTCTGTGTTACTTTTCCCCCTGTGCTACTTTTAGTCTTTTCAGACTGCTCCTTATGGGCGGCAGGCTGTGGATATGTGTTTCTCTGCAGATAACACTGTTCCTTGCCTTTGAAGCGCCCTCATGTTGTAGTTTGCTCTTTTCTTTATTCCTTCCCATGTAAATAGAGGGGCGGATGCTTTATAGATAAGGGCTAGGAAATGGCTGAATGTGTGTGTCTATGAAACATAATCAATCAAAATGAAAGAATGACCCTTGAAATTTCACTGCAAACATTTTCATGCATACAAGTGGCTTAGTTGACTTCAGAGGGGCTGCTAGTTTCATAAAGGTTATCTGTGTGGAAGAGACAGCAAGATGGACACTTTGTTTAATGATATGGTAATGTAGCTAGCTTGAGGCTGCTACATTGAGACTGCGGTAAAGACAGCAAGTTCATAAAGTGTTTCATTTTAAAGCATGTAGACTATTATTAGCAGAGCAGCTGTAGCATTTAATATAATTTCATAATGCATGTGATGTGGCATTTTGAAATTAAAACCCTTTTTATGGCTGTCTTTTGTCATGTACATTGTGGCCAAGAATTCTCCTTTTCCAGGGCATTCTCTAAATGAGTGTGCACTAATACTCAGACACCTTTGAAGGGTAAGGACCTTTAAAGCACAAAACCATTTTCCAAGAAGAAAATTAGGTGAGTTTGGCAGATTGAACTAACTAGCTCTAAGGAAGAAACAGCCTGTGTTTTTGCATCCCTGCAGCAGAAGAGCTGAGACATTCCCAGGCGTGGCCCTGGCAAAGTCCAGTGCCCACATATTTCTGGAATGAATGCCAGCTGCCTCCACCTCTTCTCACTCACACATTGAAACACTGTATAGTCAAAGCCATCAGGACTTGCAGAGAACCCTGGAAATGATCTCAGGGGAAAGTAATCTAGGACCTTTTGCTCCTAAAAAAAGAGATCCCTGAAATTTGACTCACATTACTAGAGGACAAGAGAGCCTTTTGAATGAAGAACAGAACCTGAAAGTTCTTTATCCTTTCCCTCCTGAAGGACCTCCTGGGCTTTTCACCTCAACCATTAATTCTTCCAAACAAAATCAATGCACATTTAGAACTCATCCTGATTGCTTTTAGAAAAAAGAGGGGCTTATAGCTGTAATATAACTCCTAGGTCACAGAAAGGGTAAAGGACTCCTGCCACTAGGTTCAGTCACAAAACCTGCCATCTTCCACCAGAGACATGAAGTAGGTCCCAGATCATTCCGTGAACTTGAGAAAACCACTGAATCATTTCTTGGTTTAGTTTTCTCATCTCTAAATGAGGAAATATTTTTGCAGAGAGGGATTTAGCTTAGAGATTCACAGAAAGCTCTTTCTACTCTGAAGGAAAATATGACAAGTATATGACAATGCTGTGGCATATACAAAAAAAAATCAGCACTAAACCCAGCTTCTCTGTAACAGTCTTGTAAACAATCAGCACTTTCCAGTGGATATGCTAAAATCAATAAATCAATACATAACACATACAAGTCCTTTCTAGGCTCAGCTGCCAAACATGAAAAACAAGTCTGGACATTGATAAGCAGTACTGGAAAATTACACTTGATCCAGTAGACCAAGAAGCATTAGATTGTTAATCTCTTATCCCTTCAAAGATCTTGTCTATTTAGAAATGAAAACCCATTGTTACCAAGGCAGGGAAGCACCTTTTCACTGGATTGACTGCTGACTACCTAATGGATTTCATTCATATGCCAAAGCCTGAGCTGCATTGTGCCCTCTCTTCTCCCACCTAAATTACTTCTGAAGATAAAGTGAGCAACTGCTCCCTGCAAGCTTCTACTGCCTGCAGGCCATCCTCTCTGAGCCACCTGTGAAACCAGTCATTTTACCTTCTCTTCCTGCAGCAGAAGGCAGGTTCATACAGGCTCCCCCAGTCTGCCCCTGCATATCTCTCTCTCTCCCCCTCCAACTGCAGTAATGCCTTTGCCTGCTATGTTTGTTTGGGTGGGCTACAAACCAGCACAACCCTGCCCAGGAAGGCAGGGTAGAGGTCCAGGCATCACCCTGCATCCGTCCCTATTCCACTGCTTGCCTGTGTGGGTCAGGGACACCATCTGTCCCTTCCCTCACCTCTCCTAGGCTCATTCCAATCCCCACCCACCTGCACCTTAATCTAGTATCTGGTATTTAGATTTGACTGACTTTCAAAGTATAAATGGGTCAGGTCATTTCACATAGGCTGATAGGTTGTGATTGCAGCTCTTCATGTGCTGAGTCACTCTGGCAGCAGATGTCATCTGCTTCTTGTTTGAGGGAAAGGCATACAGTAAATTAAAAATGCAATATGCACTGCTAAAATCTTATACAGCTGTATTCAGCAGAGATGAGTGGGAGTTCAAGACAGTAAAATTACAGGGGGTTCTACTACGAAAGCAAAAATTCAAGGGAAAAGCTTTTGTATAAGCACTTTGTTCAGTTACCCACATGTGCTTCAGTAACTGGCTAAATATAGAACACCCAAACTATTGGAAAAGCAAAGAAAATGGAGACCCAGGAAAATAAGCCACTGACGGTGATGCAGGAAATACTTCTGAATTAAACCATTCCGCTGCAGCCTTTGTGATAGTCTCAGAAGACCACAGTTGTAAAAAATGAGTCATACCTGGGCTTGAGTGTAACATTGGCTTGACATTATTGACAAGGCATTGCAAAGGATCCGTGTGGTAGTAGGGTAAACTGTGTTTGTTTTTACAGACATGTATAAAAATGCACATCACTAGAAAATCAAAGCAACAACCACAACATACTGAAGAGTTTCCATAGGAGACAGAGAGACTAATTCTCTGAGAGCCAGTGATCCCAGCTGCTCTCAGAGCTGAGAACGTCACTCACTGTCAAGACCTGACTCAGAAGAAAGGAAATCAGGGCTGCATTTCATTATTTTGGCACAACAGACTTCAACAGCTGCAACTAAGGTTAACGAACTGCAAGTCAACTTCCAGAGGCACAAACCACATCAGCCTTCCCTCAGAATCAGACACATTTGTTTCCCTGAAAATCCATCAAAATCATTGCAAAAACAAGGTCCTTTGTATGTGGCTCAAACTGCTGGAGTGGAAAAGACACCCTGAGTAAGCATAGGTCAAATGGGGTTAAGCTTGCTTTCTTCCAAGAGTTATCTGGAGAGGATTAGAATCCAGCAACACTACTGGCCACCAAATGTGCTCAGACATCTCAACTGAACTCTTGGTATCTTCCAGCAAAAAGATTGTTTTTTGTTCCTCTATTTGTTCTCGTATATGTTTACAATACTTACTGGCAGTTGACATTGGAAAAAAACCCCATACTTCTAGATTTGTATTTGTTAAAAAGAGGGAAGTTTTTACTGAAATAATTGCGTCTTTTTCACAGGAAAGAAATCAGTAGTTTTTTACTGGAGTGAGTCTTGTGTAAGTGCAGCCTGCTGGCTGACTAGCTGGGTTCGTGGTTACATCCCTGATGCACTCCTACACTGCAAATTCTCAAAGCAGAAGTTTTTAACCTTTAAACAGTCATGATTGTAACTGTAAATGTCCTCTCTTCTTCCTTTCCCTTTAAATCACCTTCAGCCTGGTATCTCACTCCAATTTCAACAGGATTTCAGGAAAGAGCAGCGAAGCACTGTTTTGTCTTTTGTAGCCTTTAAGACAAAGATTTTAGAAGTTTTTATAAGATTAAAGATTTGTAGGGCTAAGTAGTGGATTTGAAATACCTAGTTCCAATGAACAAGATTTGAGGCAGTAATTTCCCAGAAGATGGCTTGGAAATGCCCTCCATGTGACAAAGAATCCCCCCCATCCCCCCAAAAAACCTGAGAGACTCACATGGATGAGGTTCACATTACCCCGGTCCACCTCTGCACTGCCCCTGCAGAAGTCAAGATTGCAAGAATTCCTACGTGGTGTTGGAAGGCAAATTTCACACAGTGGAACTGGAAAGCACTTCAGATCATACCATGAGATTTGGATTATTTTAATTTTTCAAAGTCCTTGTAAGTAATTTAAGAAGGTGAGCAACAGTTTTCTTCAAATGGTCATAGATTGCATGGTCTTGACTGTGAAATTTCTCTGGAGAGAATGTCATGTCCTGCAAAGTTGTCCTCAATTTCTACCATTCTATTCTGCCAAGGGCAGGACAAGATTGTCCACAGGGCCCTCCTCCTGCTGTAGGGCTATAGTTGCTGTCACCCCCACAGCCTAGCCAGAGCATTGGAATAGAGTCCTTTGCTCCAAAGTGGTCCTAAATCAAGCTTTGTACAGCAGACAGGAGCTATTCACATCCAGCATTTTGGTTTGAGGCCTATTCTGAATACAAAGATTTTTCTTTAAAATACAGTATTTGAGTTTAGTAGTGAACAGTACATGTTGAAAATGACTATGCCAGTTTGCAATACCCTCCCTGTACTGTATTATCAGGGAAGAAGTGCCCAGGAAACAAAATCCTGAGCTATATTCAGTCCTGGTGTTAGGTCTTGCATTCTCATTTTATCTGATTATGTATTTTGCAGCACAGAGTACAAGCCTAATCAGAACTCCCTATCCTCACTGCTTATATAACAACTTTCTCTGCTCCCCCTCTCCTTCTGTAAGCTTTACTCTGAAAAAAAAAAAAAAAGAAAATTAGAGGGTACAAATATTCTCCTAAAAATGCAAGTTGCCTAATCCTTGCTACCTTTTAAAGGATATGTGTCTCTGGGAAACCACACTTCTAGTCAGGGTAGTAAGTAATAGGGCATGCAATTCTGTCTGATGGCACTAAGTCTGTCTTTTGGCTTAGTTAAATCAACAAGAAATGTGTTTGGCACAGTATTTGTTGTGATTTTCTCTCCTCTTCCTTGCTACTGGAGACTCAGTGCCTCTATGCATCTGACTGTTTTTAAAGAGCCAAAGGGTGATTTTTCCACATTTTTTTCAGCTCTCAAAATTAGATCACTGAAGCTATTTTCCTTGGATGAATTTCATGAATACGAAGTGTTAACTACCTTCTTGATCTGGTCTTCTGCCAGTGTGAATATTTTTGTCAAGGGATCTCCTTCTGTTGTAATGCAGGCATTTCAGGTGGGTGCTGGGAGGTGGCCAGCTGTCTTTGTGAAGTAACCAGAGGTGTCAAAAAAGAGAAATTCAGGCTATTCTGGAAACAGCCTGCACTCTCAGTAGCAAATGTGAGACAAATAAAAGGTCAATTGTCTGCTTTCTTGTGAAAGGTCTTAGTAAGAATATAGAAATTCAGTCAGTGAAGAGTTGAGAGAGCCCCTGGTGTCAGCAAACTGGGGAGGTTTATACAGTGTGGCTCAGTCACTCTTGATCTCTCATGTTAGAGATAGAGAACTTACAGTTTTGCAAGAGTCCTAGGAGATTATGTGGTTCTCAGCAAATTAAAACATCCAGTAAATTAGTCCTAACTACAGCTTTCAGAGAATGCTTCCTTCTCCTCCCTCTTGTCTCCCCCTGACAAAACCAACATGGTCAAATTTATGATTCGTAGCTGGAGGCCCTATTTTAAATTTAGAGCCATAGAAGGCCATTTAAACCTTTAGCACAAGAAAAACTGGTTGACAGAGTCATGGGTTTATAGGGCAACACCAGAGCTAGCACACAAAGTATCCAGCATTTCAAACAGCTCATTCACAAAAATCTGTGTACTGCTTTCTGGAGGGAGTCAAATCCTATTTGCCTTTTGGGAGTTGTCACATTGAAGCCAATTGGATTACTCATTTGTTTGAGGCAAGCAGGATTTAACCCTCCAAGAACAAAATGGATTTGCTAAATGAAAGGGATTAGTTTTTTCTATGTAATACTGTGACAACAAAATAAAAAACAACAAAAAAAAACCAAAAGCTATCTCTCCTCATTCTTTTTTTTGGCCCAATATGAAGCAGGAAGTAGAAGAGGACTCATCTGTGCCTTATGCATCTTAATTTTAGTTAATCAACATCTTGATTTTGTTTAAATCAGCATGCAAGTGCCAGCATATGCTTTTCAGTATGTAGGTCATAACAAGCTAAATTGGTTTTGGAGGGTGGAGCTCCTCTCTTGTGTTTGAGACAGGGTATAGTGTTTGGTCTTAGGCCCAGAGTAATCTGTAGTGGATTTAAAGTTGGACATAGTTTCTGATCTGTCAGTGCTAGAGGCTGGCAAACCAACTGCTGGTACTTGCCATTCTTGGGATATGCTGATACTGGAAAATAGGCTGCCTGTGGTGATGGCTTACAATATAACAAATCCAGTCTTTGACCCTTTCTTGAAAGTGAAATGAAGTTTACATTCAAGGTATTAGTCTGAGTTAGCACTGCATTTGGATTCATTCAGCACAGAAGGAAAAAGTAAATAGGCAACAGATCCTTTTGTACTGGAGGAAATGTCATCTCCTGAATCAGCACACATGAGAGGAATGGTGCTGGTCTATAAATGAACAGCCTCTGCATGGCTGGAGTTAAAGATTTTGCAGCCACACTGTACTACAACTCTCAACTTTTGTCATCCTTCCCAGACACCCAAGACTGAAGTCACTGAGCATTCCTAGAATTCCATGGTGTTCCTGGGAGATGCATATGCTTCCAGATGCATCCTGTATCATGGTCAGTGCATACTGGGCATCCACTCATGAGCTCTGCTGCAGTGCCAGCAGTCCCAGATTTGATAAACTGGGCTCTGACAGGTGGTAGGAGACAGATCTAGTCTTTCCCCTCTCTGCTTTTACAGAAGCAGGGAGCGGCAGTTCCTCAACAGCAAGCCTCATGGACAGGGTGGTACCATCCAAGCTGAAAGTAACCACAACATTCAGACTGTGGTCTGCCTGGTGGTCTCTGCATTTATACCCTTATGTGGCTCAATGATTCCTTTCTTTGCTAGACCTCTTCTATTGTGAAGCTTTTTCTCTTAGCACTTACAGTCTGTTTGGAAATATTGAAACCCCAAGTATAAATGTGGAGCAGCATCTGTATCACATGTAATGAAAATTCTTTATGGGATAGGAATAAGCCTTTACAACAAATTGAAATTTATCCTTCTTCTCAAGACAAGGGGCAATATCCAAATGAGTGAGATGAGAACCTGGCAGAATCATAAAGACCTCTGTTTGGAAGATCCCATACAGATAAAAAGTCCATATTCTCCATCAATTTATGTAACAGCAGTTAGGCAGAGAGAGGAACAGTCTGCAGCCTTTCAATATGAATGTTTCTGAATCTGGTAAGTAGGAATCTATTACTGATTGCAGTGCTGTCTTTAAATTAGTTTTTATTCCTCCCCCAGGAAAAAGGAGGAGCTGCTTCACAGTGGACAGTGACTTCTATCAATGCTAAAAAGTTCTGAGTGTTGTATCAGTTCATACCAAGTCCAAGATTCAACACAGGCGGCAACTTATATGGGGAAGAGATTTATGAGTACATCAGTTCTCTACATAAATCCTTCTCCCTCCTGTAAAATAGCTGTGAGATCCACAGACTCAGGATAACTGTAAGGCACAGAGGGTGGAAGATTTATTATTTCTTTCAAAACTTTAGCAATGATGCTATTCATCTGCCAAATAACAGATCTCTTGGTCGCAAGGATTTCATGTTCAACCAGACTGCTATTTGAAGTAGCCTGAAAAGTTTGCAGTCTGCTATGCAAATAAGAGAAGGAGAGAAAAGTTTGCTCAGTAGCAGCTGTAACCCATGAAAAGCAGAACAAATTCCACTCTGCCCCTCTAAGTCCAGCTACTACAGTCTGCACAGCAGATTAGGGACTTCTGTTTTCCCCTCCAGAAAGCTTCTGTTTTACTCATGCTGGTACAAAGGATGAGAAGAAGGCATTAACTGAGAAGCAAGTGAGGTCAAAGGTGGGTGTTTCCAAACAGTTGAATGATCAAACTGTGTTGCAAGCTAAATTCAGGCTGGTGTAATAGATCCCTCAAACTACCTGACTTTTCCTGTTGCTGCTCAGGCAACCAAAGCCTAAGGCCTCTGTTGATGAGAAACAGACAATTCAGGATTGCTTACACCTCTGCTGTACTAATTATTTTTCTCCAGCTGCTGCAGAAAACATCTGCCCTGTGATGATAGTCCAGGTTGTTGCATCATCAGACAAGGCATCAGGAAAAGGCAGCTCTCTTCCCCTCTCTAAACATCTCAGAGAAATATAAAGAAGTTCATCCAGGAGAAGAGCTCCCATGGTGAGTGTTACAATCTTGGCTTATGGATTTTCCACCATTGCTGGGAGGAGGAGAAAAAGCTTGTCCTTGCCTCAGAGGAACAAGCCAGAGTTGAAGCCTTCTTCAAGGTTGGCTTCACTAACATTTTAAGCCAGATGTGGGTGATAGTGCCTGGGGACTGTATTAAAACTCTTTTTTTTTCTTCTAATCTATCAGAAGACTTTGCCAAGGTATCTTCAAATGCAGCAGAAATGCCTGCTATTCTTGGGCTTTCCTGGTGTCCTTAGCTACTATAAATTTCAGGAAGGGTGACCAACACAGAATGTGTATTATCTTCTAAAGCAGACTTTTTATTTTTACAGTGCCAAGCAAGGAGAGAGCATGAAAAGAGCAAAGCAGGCAGTGACTATTATTTTAGTTGTTGTGCTCTTCAAGGCTTGAAAAGGGTTGCTCTGAGCCGTTGTCAAATAACCCTTGCTTTTGGTGTGGCTGGGTGGCTACTCCTCAGTACAGGGCTGCTGGACTGAATCCAGCCCTAAGGCTTTGAGAACAGGGCTGCTGCAAAGAGTGACACATGGCTTTTTTCTACATGGGAATACCAAAACAGGAGTAGTGTTAAAAAAAAAAAAAAAAACAGGTCAGAGTATTTCTATTTAAAGTACTTGTCAAGACATAAAAAGGTGCAGCTTGGTTTTTCTGGTTTGCATTTCAACATTTGTGAGGACAGGATCTGAGAGCTGAACTGGCATCCTCAGGTCCAGGTCACTCTTGATGGGGTGAGGCTGCTCAAGGCCACCCTGTGATACCACCTGCAGCCCAGCCACTTGCAGGCTCCTGTGCCTGGAGCTCCTGCTTCCTGGGGAGTAACAGGACACACAGGAAAATGTTTGCAATAGGTAAAAAAATGCTCTCATGATCTTGGCTTTGTTGGGGCTAAATATCTGCCAGGCTGTTCTGGAATAAAATAAAGCACAGTATCAGATCAAATTCACTAATAGCAAAATCCTATTAACTGTGCATTTTCTCACATACAAAGGCTAGTCATGGGGTCCTCTGTAACAGTGGTCTCATTCTGCAGAGCAGATCTTATTTTACATTCTTGGGGCCAGACACTCAGTTGATGTAAGTAACTATATCTGCAAGCTGTAACCACCCTGAATTACGCCAGCTACAATGTTGACCTGCTGTTAATTGCACACATTACAATTCTCTGGAATTTCTCTTGCCACAGACTGCAGTAAAAAAGCATTTTCTGGTGGTGAAAGGTCAGTAAACATATCTGAGATGAAACAATCTCTTTGTGATTATGGTTATGCTTTAAGAATAACTTTGTCCTTCCACAAACATACATGGTCTGTCTAGAAGTTTTGAGCAAAAATGCTTGTGTACAAGGACTACAAATAAAATAACAAATAATTTCCACTTATAAACACAATTGCTATTCCTAAGTTTAAACCTATCTGCATGTGATTCATCCTTCTAGGATTTGCTGATGATTGCTTGCCTGTTTCCTCTACTTATGGGTTGTAAGGCCATCCCCAGGGTGATGCCTGTTAATTTCTAATTTAGCCTGGTTTAACTGGCCCTGTTATTCAGCAATTCTTAGACAGACAGAACTAGATTTCTGAGCTTGTTTTTCCTCAAGTCAGCCGCAATCAGGCTGAAGGTGAAGAATCTGTAATCACTGAAGTGCGATATCGATTTAAAGGCCTGTGCCTGTGTCCTCCCTGGAGCTGGATGGTTTGGCATGGAAGACCAGTCCCTGGTGGCAGGAGGGGCTAGCAGCCACTCCAGCTTGTATGGAAGAGCTCATCTCCCTAGCCTGAACTACTTTGGTTTTTCATAAAGTCATTGTTCCAACCTCATCTGCTGTTCTTGGGAGAAATGCTGAACCAGCAGTCTAGGGAGCATAGACTTGTGTCTCCCCACAAGAGGCAGGAGCAGGACAAGCACCCTTGGCCCGCCTGGCCTGGCTGATTTGTCCTGCAGCCAGACAGCGTGGGTCACCCTCTAGACTGTTTTTTGTGAAGAGCAGCAGCCTGTGGCAGTGGAAGGCAGTCCAGGAGGAGACTGGCAGTACACTTGAGCTGTTCTGAACCACTAGGATACGCTGTGCCTTTGGTGTCTCCTCTTTGCCTGCCTTCCATTTATGTCCTGTTGTCCCAGAGACATGTGGGAGAGGCTCAGACACAGACCCTGTGTATGATAGACACCATCCCATCTAAACCTTCATCTGCCCAGCCAAGTAAACATTATGAAGCTATTAATATCCTGTGTTCCTTCCACCCTTCATGCCCACCCTGTTAAAGCACCAGTGCCTTTTTACACAGCTCAGAGACTGCTCCAGACCTATGGAAGCCATGCATAAAACTGTCAGGCAGTGTGCTGTGCAATGATCTCAGGCTTTTGAGCAGGGGCTGTCATTTTACTTGACATGAGGTGTTTCCCTTACTCTGACCTTACCAGTGAGCACGTTCAGTAATCACCAAAAATCTCCTGCATCACTTCCAAGTGGGTGGCAGAAGCGTAAGCTGTGCGCGCGCACACGCACACACACACACACACACACTCATATACACACACACATTCATTAGTCTTCATATAGAAAAGAGAGCTAAAATCAGCAGTAGACTTTACTGCTTAATATTTCTGCCCTGGATTTCTAACTTAACGGTATATAATGAAAAGTGACTTTGTAAGAGAGAAGGAAAATAATTAGATCCCTTCAGTTTCTGCATCTAAATTGATGCAGACACTATAAACAAGTGTTAGTCTAAAAGCTCCATAGGCATCTTCAATTTCAGAGACACTTTATATTTTACAAGTGACAGAATCTAGTCTAGATTTTCATCAGAAGTATTAGCATTGATATCTTACTAACCCTCAATCTAGTTGCATAACAGAATAAATTTAATATTCTCTTTCACTGTACTGAATTTTAGCCCTTCCATCATGCTGCACGGAGGTATGATTTATTTGTCCTTGTAAGAACCCATAATTAAAGTACACATTGATTACACAGTGTCTGACATAGCTACAGACTTTGTGCACTTCAAGTGGGTTTTGAATCTAGCGAATGTGACACAGCTGAGACTGCATATGGTTTAGTGTTACATGGGAGGAATTCATGGGAGTTACTTGGAAGCAGAAATCAGATTAAAGGAAAGAATTATCATTTTTTACTCTCCTAAATATGAACACAAATAAGGTTGTACACAGATTTTCCGCATTAGTCAAGGAAAAGGATTATGAATGCTTCCTCTAAGTGATGGCATTATTAAATGCTCATTTGACATGTGAGAAGCTTTAATCTGTGATTTAAAAAACAATGACACAGTTATTAGGCCAAACAGACCTGAATTACTTGACATGTTAGAGTACATGTGAATTTAGATCATTCATTGACAGATGAATAGCTCTGAATTCCTTTTTTGAATAAAGTTTCAAAAAATACAAAGAATGTAATCAATTTAATACTAGGAATAACCCATCAATAAAGCAGACATAGTATTCATCCAGGCACTGTAAACACTTTGAATATGGAAATGTATTTCAGCCTCAGACTTCCATGAAATCCTTACATAAGATGGGGAGAAAATGTCAGCTATCTTGATGGTCTTTTTATTGGGCAATGAAGTAACTTGAATCTGTTTTTCATTGGATCTGGATTTACCTGTGTCACAAGAAATGATGGAAAGCCTTTGCTGTGAGTTATTAAAAAATGTAGAGGCTGAATTTAGTCCTTTCCCTGTCCAACACTTGCTAAGCCTTTGTTAGCCAGCATTGTTCACATCTGCTTACAGGGAGCACACTGAGGAGCATGTGATCCAGCTGTTGCTATGGTATCTAGAGGGATTTTAAGAAAATAACAGAAGAAAATGTGTCAAGAAAAGAACCACTCCAACTGACACCTGAGTTAAAGGGACATTGCCAAAAATTGTGAGTCAAACGTACTTAACCTTTATCTGTTATGTTTTTTTTTTTCTTTTTCTTTTTTTTTTTTTTTCCTGAAGAAGTTGAGTATTTAGCACTCCAGTGAGAATTAAGAGCACCTGGAGTCTCTGGGGGCTCAGAATATCAATACCAATAATAGCCATGTGATTTATTTTTAAATGTCTCATTAATTCAGCAGAACATCTGCTTTGAACTGAGCTCTTAAAACATTGAGTAAGCCCAGCTTATCATCAGTGCAAGAGCACAGATACCAGTTTCTTACAGAAATCTATGTGCAGATGAGGATACAACAGCCAGTACCTTGAACAAACCTTTCCCTGCCTCCTGCTCATTCCTGCCAGACTGCAGACAATATAAAGACATCACAATATTGTTCCCCAGATATTTTCCAAAACAATATCTCTTGCACTGATATCCTGCTGCTGCATTACACTTACAGCCCATCAGAAAAACTGACATACAGAATGAGGTAGTGGTTTTCCATCTTCCTCTTCAGACAGAGGTTTTTCAAGAGTTGTCCAATAAGCAGTGAAATTCCAAGGGGTGTTTGGCTGACTTGAGTACTCAGCCTTTGTGAGACAGCCAACAATTTGGAGCCTGCAAAGCCTAAGGAGAGTGGGCTTTCCCCTCATTTCTGCTGGTACTTCCCTGAAGTGGGTTGTTCAGAAATACTGGGATTACTGTTCTGGCTTTCTTGTGTGACTGTAGCCAGCCAGGCTCAGCCTGTGAGAATCAGTTTTGTGAAAAAAAGGTACTACAGATGGAGTATCCTTTGCTCCAGGCCCTGGAAGACATCCATGGATAAGAGAATACCTATTTGAGATGACATTATATTTGGTCATAAAGTGGTTGTGAAGCAGCTGTCCTTGCTCCTGGGAAAGTTTATTCTTTCTGACATCCCATCCTTGAAGACTCAAGAACTATTTAATTAAGTTAATGCCTGGGCATTAACTTACAGTCACCCAACATGCTCCAAGGTGGAGGGACTCTGAGGCAAAAGCCTGAGAGAGATCAGAGCAATTGAGCACTGAGGGAGCTCATTCTGCCATGGTGCTCTACCCACCTGCTTGAGGAGCCTCTAAACCATCCTCACTGAGTGTCTGTCCTTTCCCTCTGCAATGATGTGCCTGTGCAGTTGTCTCCAGAAGAGCCTCTGCATGATGCCCTGACCAGTTCTTGCGAGCCACTGTACTGAGGGGTGGCAGCAGCCTCCCATCTGGGAAGAGCCAAAGTTGTGCACAAAGGTTCAAGTGAGGCTGATTTTTTCCTGATGCTTCCTCCATTTCTAGCATTAGCCTAATGATGATAACCTCTGAGAACCATCAGCATGGCTTCTGTGTAGCTGCAGAACTACTGTGTGCTCCTTGCAAAGACAGAGGACCAGACATGGTGCTAATGATAGAACAATGCACACTGTCTTGAATTAAAAATATTAAATAATCTGCTTTCCTGAATTGAACACAGATAGTTTGCTCAGCCAAAGCTAGGAGAGGGCTTAAAATCTAATTTCTGCTCCCTAGTTCCTTTTGATTATAGACTTCATGAATTAATCAGGAGAATACTTGGTATAGTGGGTGGAGATATGAGAGGCTGTTTATGTTCAGCAGGAACACAAAATGCTTTGCAGAACTAATCTATAAAACAAAGACTTGGAAGAATTGTATGCAATTTAATACCTCACTTATACAACTTGATGATAAAATATGCATAATCCAATATTATATGGCTTTTTTTTCCCCTGACAGGTTATGAATAATTGAAGATTTTTTTTTTTTAACCACAAACCTCTTGTCATAACCCAATCAAATTTTATCATCTTAGAATGTTTTACCCTGTGAACTAAAGTAGGAGACATTGCACTCTGCATGAGTGGTCCTGCTATGCACACATGACAGAGCAGCAGGGCTGGGATAAGAAGTGACTCTCAGGTGCTTCCAAGATATTCCTTATAATGGGCTTCGAAAGTCCATATGCTAATTCCACAGCAAAGGAAGGCTGTAACTTTTCTTAACACAGAAAGAGGCCGTTCATGGAAACACTCCTCAGTTCAGGAGTGCTGCCTTATCAAAATGCTGATAAAGAAGCAACAGCAACAAAGTTTGGGAACTTCTGCTAAGGGGTTGTTCAGTGCAGTGCTGAGCAGAGGGAGCAGCAGGCAGGAAACTGCAGTCTGGGACACTGCTGCCTACATCATGTCTGCCCCTCGCTCTTCCCCGAACCACCTCTCCCACTGAGCCTGGCACGAAACACTTGTTTGCAAGCTTCTTCCTGTGGATTCCAAATCAATAATACTGATGCCTGTAATTTTCCTTGTTTTGATTAATTTTGGTCATCTAGGGCAAAATCATGGCCTTTCTTTGGAAAAGAAGAACTTTGAGAGGGACACCACTGGATGTGGGAATTTGTGCCTGATATACACATATCTTTCTTTTTTATAAGGAAGCTACTCAGTCCCCCTGTCTACTGGCATCACAAATGACTATTTCCAGTCCATTTTTTTTCCTTTTTCTATGTATATTTGCATCTTTGCCTTGGCTTTCTTAACTTTCAACCAGCAGAAGTGCTTTTCAATAAAAAAGCTATTTAAGCCAAAAGAATATTCACTACCTTCTACTTCTGTACATCCTATGGACTTCTCCTTATCTTCCCACATCCTCTGCACCTTTGATTTGCCTTTCTGTGCTTCTATAGTGCTCAGCCTGTATAGTAGTGTGATCTCACCTCTGCTACAGTTAGTCATTTCCTCCTGCCCCTTGAAATCCCATTTCCCTTCATTCCCTAGCTGCCAGCTCTCTATTTCCCTGCATATGCAGTAGGCTCCTATTGCTATTTCCACATATACAGTGGGAGTTCTCAAATACCTATATATTGATTCAATCAGCTCTTGAGTGGCTACTCAGCTGCAGAGATCTCAGTACCTCTATATTCCAATGGGCATGTGGAATAGAAACCCATTGACATGGGAGAATTTGAAGGTGCAGATTGGCATGAGCAAACTAATTACAGGTGACATTGTGCATGACCTGTATATCCCCAAATATATTCTTGTCTATATTAAATTCCAACTCATTTGGAGACCAAGCATATTACTCTCAAGAAACAATTTGCTTGGAAAATATAATTTGTATTCTTGGTGGTTTAGTAAATATTGCTTCAGTTATCTCAAATTATTTCCTTTGTTACATTTTGATTAAGATGCTCAGTGTCTTAAATATGAGGTAGGCTCCCAGGAATTAAAGATTAACACCACCACCGTTTCTCTGGAGATTTCAGAACATGAAAGGGCAAATTGCTGGTGTACAGAAGGCAAACTCCTGTTGCGGCAATATGTTCACAGCTGTTATGAAGGGAGGCAAAGCCTTGCAAAGTGAGGTCAATAAACCAGACAGTAAATCAAGTTTACTTACAAGTCATGACCAGTGGGATTTCATTAAAATATTATCTGTACAATTTACAGTAATTGTTAAATAGACAAATTGTAAAGTTAGCAAGTTAAATTATTTTCTTTATAAATACTCTGAACAGGCCTGAAATACGGTAACTGACTGCAGTGATCTACTTGAAAAGTAAGTGGCCAGCTGGCTGGTGTATAAGAAACAAATGTGCCTTCCCAGTAATTGCTAACCCCCCTGGAAAGCTGTAACTGTTGCTGTTTCACAGGGAGATACTCTGGATACAAAGAAGAAAGTGTTAAATGGCTTTGTTCTAAGCACACCTGGTGCTTTATCATGACCTAACTATACTTTTTGTGAGACAGTGTTTTTAAGGAGCAGTAATGACATTTATTAGACCAATAGAATTGGAAAAATCAGGGAAGTTTTCTTGAAGTCTAAAACAAAAGGTGCTGCCCTCAACACTAAACACAGGTTGAGAACAATTGTTGTGATTTTAATTTCTAAGTCCCTGTAAGATTCTTTCTTTGAAGTTACCTTAAGATTCACAGCTCCCAAAGAGAGAACTAATTTAAGCTTCAAATTTGAATGTCTGCCTGATTTTTCTGCATGCAAGAGTTTTACTTCCTGGCAGCTGTTTTAATCTGCAGGCATGAATAGTACACATGATATGCTGTTTTATAAAGAACACTTATTGTACAGTGCTTAAGGTATAAGCTCAACCGACAAAGCAGTGCTGTGGTTTCAACCCCAAAGAACTCAGGCACCTTTAAAACTTACAGCCTATGGCTATGAGTAAACTGTTTGCTGGGCCTGAGTTCAGGCTTGTTCCCCATGCTGCATGCTATGGGAAACTACAGGCATCCACAGAAACAAGACCAAACTGGAAGAAGCACAAATTAGAAAAGGAGGGATGTGCCAGTGAGCTCTCTAACCTGTTTCTTCCCCAGAGGGGGCTTGAAATGCACTACCATGGAGAGTTCACTACTCTGTAAATACTGAAATTTCAAAGGTGTGTTGCCCTCGGTTACTGGAAACTCCTTCTAAAGCAAAGAAGTCATCCATCCTAAAAGCATTAACACTGGCAGATCCAAGTTCTTTGATTAAATAGTGACAGCCCAAAATATTTCTCTGAGTGGCACCAGTTCTATCCTGTCCTTCAAGGGAATAGCAAAATACCATTGTTAGAATTACACATTTAGTCCTTAGGCTGCACTAAGTCCTTAGAAAAGGCACTCAAACTTCATATCCCTTGAAGCAGTGGAAGATAAAAAGAGAAACATGAAGGAAAGGGAAAAGAAAAGAGCTCTACCAAATGAGAAAAGACATATTAGACTTCGTTTCTCCTGAGAATGCTGTCTGCCAGGTTGGTATAAGTGCTGGTGTTCAAACGCAGATTTGCTCATTTAGAGTTCAGGCTGTAGGAGAGCACTTAGCTAACAGATGTTTCTGAATGTAAAAGGACACTATTGTCTGTAGGACTTGCATGCTTCGATGGTATCTAGCCATTAAAATCAAATTATAGAATCAGGGAGAACCAAACCTCATGTAGTAACATCTGTTGGATCCAGAAGTGAGGCAAGAGCCATTTATAATCACCCTGCTTGTCCTAAGTGCTATATCATATTACACCAAGATTTTCTGTAGATGCTTCAAGCACAAGGAAACAATGAAAACAAAAGAGAAATGCTTTCAGCAACGTCTGCTCTTTTAGAGTCAGTATTATATACACAGGCTTACTTGTCTTCCTTGTCTCTGTGGAGTCAAAGACTAAAGCAAATTCAGCCAGAAGGTGGCCTAATTACATTGCTTTTATATTTAAGGTGACACCACCTGGAGTCATTAAAACTCAAAATTATAGTAGTTCTCTCATGACAGAGCACTGCAGTGCTCGGTAAATAGGAGGAGACAGAGAGACAGAGATGAGTGGCTTTAGAAATCAAGAGAGAAGAAATCAGGAGAACATGGGAGAGTTCTGGGGCTCCATTGTAGTGGGTTTTATGAAACACCATTATGTATTAAGAATTAGAGGGTCGTTTAAACAACAGAAAACATCTGCATGAACAGTGTTTCTGATTTATGTACTCATGAAGTTTTAGGCTCTAAATGTGCCATAATATAGGGGAAAAGAAGGCAAAGGTTTATCAGGTAGGTAGTATTTTTAATACAAACAACACTGCTATTATGGATATCTTATCAAAATACCCAGGCAACATGTACTTTCTGGCTCCTCATTTTTCTGAGAAAGTTCCAGTATGACACATGAGCAGGTCAGCAACAGAGTCTTTGCCCATTATTGCTGCTCTTCAGAGGCAGAGTGCTAGGACATTACACAGAAGGTCCCTCAGCAGGGACTGGGGATACAGCATAACCAACTTGAAGCACTTTTTTTTGTGGTCTAATTTATAAAGACCCTGGCATTTCACATCACGTGAAAATCAGGTCTTGTTCTGATGCATTTCCAGGTGCACCCAACAAGTAAAGCCACTATTCAAATACATCCCTGTTAAGAGCTCTATTCACAAAGAGCTTATGCTACCTGCAACTGTCAAAAGTCTGACATCTGGCAGGTGGGCAGGTTAGCCTGCATATATAAACCAGACATAAACTATAAAATTGAGGCAGATACGGAACGGCATCAGGAAGAAAAAAGGAAGGTACAAATGTAGGAATGTGTCTGAGAATGGAGTGGAAAAATTCCTAGCCAAATTAGTTTAAGTGGTATTTTATTATTAGAATCCCAACAGAGCAATAGACCACAGAACTGAAATTCCATACACAGGATATTATTTACATATCTGAATTTCCAAATTATGGAAATATGGGATCTTTTTTGAGATTCATAAGAAATGTGTGACCCTGCCACACCTTGATGTGGCAGATCCATCATCTCAGGCAGGAACAGACCTCTGTTTTTTTGCAGTGTGGGAGCATTTGAGTTGGATGCCTATGAAAAAAAAATTATATAATGCTTGGGAAGCACTTTCAACAGGAAGTTAACTTTCTTTCACAGATCAGTAATGGTCATAGAGATGACACTGAAGGCCAGATTCAGTGTCAGCCTGTCTGTATCAAGACACAATGGAGAGAAAAGAACAGGCACAGAAGTGGGTTTTGAGAAAGAATTAGGCATTTTTAACATGACCAAGCTTTCCATACAGTAAATGATGTGGTCACTTTGAAAATTACTTTCAAAGGGAATTGTGTGAATTAGCCCTTTGGGTATTCTGGTTTTTATTCCATTTCTCTTTGTGTCTTCACTGCTAAACATTATATAGTTTGAAATTAATAATAGTCAGTTCCACTGTGTTTGCCAAAGGTATTACAAAGCATAAAGGGGTTGTCATGGAGACAGAAATTCATAAGTGAAGCAATTGAATCACTAAAATATTTAAGCAACACTTACTCTGCAGTACAAACATGAAGCAGAATATTTGTGACAAGAAGCTAGTTTGGAATTTCTCATGTTGGAATTGAAAAATGAAATAAACCTAAACCCATCTTGAAAAATAAAACCAAGTGGCTGCTAGATATGTTTAAATGAGAAAAAAATGTATACAGCCACCTACGTGTCTATACAGGGACAAGTAACTCATCACAGAAAAAGAAATAAGCATAGCTACATCTCTGACTTTCACCTGCTTCCTGGCTGAAGTGCTGCAATGTGTCTCTTCTGATGAGGAAAACAAGTTTCTCTAGTGGTTCAAATCATCAAGAAGAATTTTCATCTTGCCTGCCATTTCTTTTTCAGTGGCTGTTTAACCTGCTGAGTTGATTCAGTGAGCTGGTGATGTAAAAAAGCATAGGCACCCTCTGAGAGGACACTAAAAAGGTAGCTCAGACTTACAGAAATCCAATTCTTCCCCAGTGTTGCTTTAAGACCAAACCTTCCCAGACCTCAAATAATGCAAGGGGCAGCTGCCTGTTCAACATATTGCCTTTTTCATCACAGTTAATTAAGCTAGTTTTGACCTGGTAATTACATCTACAAACCAAGAGGATGTGTTTAGTGGGACCAGAATTGGATAGCCAAACTCAAAGTGTATACACCAAACCATCTGTGTCCAGCATTGCTGAGAGGTAGTAGGAAATTAATTTTTCCCAGGTTCCAGTCTTTCTCATTACTCTGAGCCCTTTCTGTTCCTTTCTGACAGGTTTCTTTGTCTCTTCACTTGGTATCACCTAGTCATTTCTTCTCCTCACTTTGCACTAAGCAACAAGGAGTCAAAGGAAAGGAGCAAAATACTGGCTGAAAAGAAGAAAGAAGAAATAGAAATCTGAACAGATGTCTCAAGCAAAACTCCCATGGCCCTTCACTGGGATATCTGTCCAAGTAAGGGAGCATGGGGAGGGCAGGAAACAGCCTAGAGAGATCTTTAAAATACTGCAGAGCAAGTAGTTAATTCAGATCAAGTGTTCCTGAGGACAGTTTGTGGTAATGAGAAGAATGTACTGAAGGTGTAGGAGGGGCACATAGTTTTTGCAGTATCACTGCTTTCCCAGGCTCTCTCAAGTCTGTCACTTTGAGAGCTGTATGTTTTAATCCTCAGGAGAAAACTGAGTGGAAAATGAAAATATTTGTTGTGAGAAAATTTATGGCAGGCCAAATACCATAAATATATCCATTTAGCCTTTTAATAATTTTCCCACTGATCAATGCAACTTCCTAAAGTTACTGATAAAGAAGCCCTGTGTTCCCTGACAACCCTGAATGGTTTGAGTGCTGCAGCTCTGATAGCTGATATCCACAGCAGGCATAAAGAAACTCCCTCAAAATCTCCTCTTCCTAATTGACAGAGAAAAGGAGAAATGGGCAGAAAGTAAAGGTTCTTCATCTGATAACCAGCCTACCCACACATAAACCATTGATAGCTGGTGATACTTGGCACCTAGTGCATGGGAATATGGAACCTTGAATTTGACACATCCTGGCACCCTCACAGTAAATGTGCCCTCTCTCAATCCTGGCTTCCTGCTTGCTCTGACTCCTGCTTCCTCTCCCTTTTGCAGCAAGCTCCAACTTCCTCTCCTTGTTTTCATGGCTGTCAATGTTTCAAGTCTTGCTCCTCTGTTTTTATTTTCTTATTTCTGATGAGGCTTTCTTCAGGTCTTTCAAACATCAAGTATTTTTTAGCACCAACACTTACACCTACTGGTAGCAACTTGCTCTTCCTTTCTTCTTTACATGCCAAATTTGATGCCACACTGGTTTTTTATGCTTATTCTGCTTGACAATCTCTCTCTGACAAAGCATTTACAACAATGATGCTCCCCCAAAATACACTGAGTGTCTCAGTAGTCATTCTGTTATATGCAGAAGAATCCTACAAATTTGAAAATCAGTGGTTATCTCACACAGCTCAGTGATCTGACCTCTGTATATGCGCAGATTAAATGCAAGGATCCCCTTCCTGAGCAGTGCACAATGGGGCTTTCAGGAGAGCAAGTGAGCAACGATATAGTGACTTCACCAGTGCATCACTGCTGTGTGTCCTCTGGGCTACTCAATTAGCCCAGAGCAATCAGGGTGCAGTCATGTTCTGGGTGCAAAGGCCTTCCTCTCCTACGCACTCCTAGTGCTGTTTTTGCATCCTGGGGACCAGCAGGATCACCCTGATCACCACCATCCTTTACTCCATAAGGTCAGCCCGAGCAGGTGCTCTGAGGCTGCCATACCTCTGCCTCTGAAATATCCAGCATGCTCAGAATCAGGGCCTGGATCTCACAAATCACGAGTATCTGTAGTCCTTGCGCAGCCTTAAAACTGATGGAGCCTTTGTGCAGGGCCACACTTGGCCCAGCCAGCAGAAAGATTACACTAATTAAACAGTTGTACCAATAATAAGCTGCTGATTAGTTTATCAGGCCTAGACAACATATCCAGCTCCCACCAAGCACTCTCCTCTCCTCTCCTCTCCTCTCCTCTCCTCTCCTCTCCTCTCCTCTCCTCTCCTCTCCTCTCCTCTCCTCTCCCTCTCCCTCTCCCTCTCCCTCTCCCTCTCCCTCTCCCTCTCCCTCTCCCTCTCCCTCTCCCTCTCCCTCTCCCTCTCCCTCTCCCTCTCCCTCTCCCTCTCCCTCTCCCTCTCCCTCTCCCTCTCCCTCTCCCTCTCCCTCTCCCTCTCCTCCACACACAAACACTGTAAATTTTGCTGTTTCAGTAACAGATCATTCAGTAATCAGTCATCAACTGAAACATTCATGTCCAAGAGCACTGTAGTCCTAATCTCTGCATGTTCAGAAACTCTCAAGAGATGATTAAAAAGCCCCAAGTCCAGAGAAATTTCTGGGAATCCCTTTGTTTTAAATGAAACTAAAGACCAATCATTTCCCTGAAATGCCCAGCTTGCTCCAAATGTCTGTTTAAATCAAATACAGATATACTCTATTCTTTCTGCAGAGCTGTTTGCTGTTTGCTCAGAGACAGGGAAAAGAGAGTTGCAATATAAGTGAATGGACATCTCCATGTAAAACAAAACCCACACCCAAGCTGGTGATCAGCTGGGTGCCTCAGAGGATGAGGAGGTATCTTAACAATGCTGCAGCTTGTTGGAAGAGAAAGAAGGGAAGTAGAAAAGGCATGGAGGTGCAGAAAAAGGAGATCAGATTTTTCATTTTAAGGATGACATTTACAAATACCATTCCCTTTGGGCGAGGTTACATTCAAGAGACAGCTCAAGGAATAATTAATCTGAGATGAGGTTCTATTTCTATCTATTTCTATTTCTATTATTTCTATTTCTATTTCTATTTGCTTCTGAAAAACATGAAACACTTTCAGAGGAACATGAATTAAGTCTCACAGCAGCGGCATGTATGAAGCAATGATTATTCCCCATTTAGTAGATGGGAATAAAAATGGATATAAAAATGCAAAGAGGCCATGTAAGTGGTTGAAAGGTGTACAGGAAACCTTGGAACAGAAATAGAATCCAGACCTCTTGACTCCTACACTTGTGTTTAACCACCAAGTCATTCTTTCCTTAAATATTCAAGAAGTTGAAATCTACATAGCAACAAGTCAAAGATCTGAGCAATGCTTGCCTTAGGTTTTGTTAGTATATATCTAAAATAGTATATGCATAGACAGGAAGAGATAGTTATCTCAGGTATCACATAGTAAGTGCAGCAAAAATGGCAAATTTGGTTTTTTCCTTGGCATGCTGAAGGAGCAGGACTCTAAGTTCATTCCTGTTCCCAGCTGGGAAAGGATTTCAGGAAATGGAGTTGGGAGCAGATAGTTAGTGCATGTTTGTTGACCTGGACCTTTCTAAGGACAATCAGATATTTACAAATAAATACATAAATAAATACACATAAGTGTTTTGCTTTGATAAAGACTATGCTACAAGGAGGAGGAAGGAGCAAAGATGAACATTTTATCTTTAGCAAAAGCTTCTGCAGGGTTTTAAAAATATATTAAATTACAAAAAAAAAATTACAAAAAAAAAAAAAAAAAAACCAAAAAAAAACCAAATAAGCCTGTAAAGATTGCTGCTTATTATCATGTTTGAATGGAGGTATGGCAGCAAAGGTCATCTACTTCTGAATTATAGGTGAATTATTAACAGTATTAATAACAGTATTAAACAGGAAAGACTACTCTCAAAAAAGATTTCTAGAACGAAGAGTTGCTTGTGTTTTCACTGGTTAATGTTTAAAATCTCTCTTCTGGGTTCAATTCACTGACTTACAGCATCATACAAAGAAGGCAATTTTAACAAGTCTAACCTTTTATGACTAAGGAAAACATCCAGTTATGTTTTCCAGTGTTTGATCACTATGCAGGTCTGTGTGACACTGGCTATTTACTTTTGGTTTGAAACAAGGCCCTTCACAGACGGTGGTGTGTGCTCTTCACTGAGATATCTTTGGATTCCAAGACAGCTGTATATCCAGTACTATTAACTTAGTTTGAAGGCATCAGTCTCAAAAGCAAGGAGAGATAGAAAACATTTACCTCCCATAAGTGCTTGGTCTAGAGTGAGCCCATGTAACCATAAATAAAGAAGAAGAGGAGAAGGAGAGACCACTTGCTTTTCTTTTCAGTTTTGTTTTGTTTCCTAGCTCTGGCATTAAAGGTCTATCAGCCTGAATGCATGTGTGTTCTGTGTCCTGATCTCTAGCCTCACTATTTTTCAGTGCTGTTTTGAAAACACATAACAGATTCATTTCAATTGCTCAGCTCACTTAGTGAGCAGCCTATTGCTCTCAGTAATTGAAACACCAAATTAAATAAGACACCAATGCTTCAAAAGCAATGTTCCAGCTCAGAGATATGCAGAAAAAAGTGAATTTCTTCATACAGGGATAAAGACACACCTGCTTTTTGCCTTGTTCCAAAGGAAAGGAGACCTTAGGCCAGGCTGGCATAGGAGTTCCAGGCCAAGCATAACATCTGGATGCTGGCCTTCCTCCCCACACTGGAGCAGCTCCTGACTTTGTCTATACAACAAGTTAGGGATGAACAAAATGAAACAAATGAAGGGAAGAGAACTGGTACCAGATCAAGCTACCAGAACAGCCACATCCATTACATATCTCCCCAGAGCAGAATTGCCACCCCTCATTAAGCTGTGGTCCTTATTTGTTCTTATCACTGAGTTTATATTGCTTCATTGGGGTTTTCAGTTGTACAGGAATGGAATTTCTGGGGATTTGCTGCAGGACAGTTTAGATTCATGCTGACTGACTGCTGAGGATATTTTATATTAAAGAGAAAATGCACACTCAGAGAAATTTGGGTAGTGGCCAAAAAAAAAAAATTTGTTTAGCACTGGCTTCTGAAAATTTGATATTGCAGGTTAGAAAATAGTGCCTTTTTTTTCTGCTAAAAATCATTCATACATTCAAGCTTGATGCTTATCACAGCAGGTGAAGCAGGTGAACCTCTAAGCTGGGATCCCTTGCAGTCCAATGGCAACATGAATTACTGGATTTACTAACGAGATGCTCCAGGAAATTGATAGCAGTAATTTTTCCAGAGAAGTAATCTGCCCAGATAAAACAAACATGAAGTTGAACCTTTATACAAAACTCATTGCAAACCTGAAACAAGCTTTGTTGCATTTGTTTTTAATTAGGAAAAGAACAGTACAGGGCAGGTTTTCTAAACAGCTGTATTTGTCTCTGTCTCATAGATAAAATTCAGTGTCTTCAAAATGCACAATGAAACAAACCTGAAGTGACAATAAAGAAAAGACTAAAGGCATACTAAGAATGGTCTGTGTTCACAGCATTAGAGGGTATGTTCTTTTATGTTGTGGTGCTGTGACTCAAACCACTAAGGTGTTAAGAAACCAAAGGGATTCTTTTGATTCATGGGTCTGCACTTGCACCAAGAATGATTATATTGTAGCAGAACACATCAGTATAATCATCCCAGAGGTAACATCGAGTAGTGAGGAAAGGTCAAGCTGTATCTGATTCAAAACTGGTAGAAAATAGTACCTTGAAGATCTCTGCTGCACTCTGACAAGCATTCATTCCTCAGGTAAAGTTACTGCTGATCTTTGGTGCAGCACCAAAAAGACATGAAGAACAGAGATAATTTCCTGGGGGATTTTAGTTTTTCACCTTAGTAGCACAATCCCATTCTTTTAAAAGATATTTGATTAATTAACTTTGTAGATAAAAACCAGTGAATAGTATTTTATTTTCACCTTGCTGATTTGACAATCATTTCTATCTCATTGGTCACCCAGAAAAATCTTCCTCATCTTTCCCATTGGGCAACATTGTTTCCATGTAGCTTCCAGAAGTTGTAGAATTGCTATGATGCATCTGCTACCTACGATTGTCTTGACATGTCCTATTACTTGTATTGCAATCATGTCTAGTTGACCTGAACAGATTGTGTTTGTCTGGGCTGGCCAGTTCTTGACACAGAAACATCCTTACCCAAAGGGTTATGAGAAATGGACAAAAAGAAGTGAAGAAGACCACTGAGACTGTCAGACCGAGCTCCTCAGACTGTTCCTTACCATTAAATGACACAGCAGTGTTTTCTACTGTTACCATGGCATTTTGCAAACAACTCCAGCACACTGGCTAGAAATTAAATGGGCAAACCTCAGGATTTTGGCAGCTTGAATAAACATCTGCAAAGATCTGGCTGGACTTGGGGACAGGCTGTCCTTTGCAAAAGAAACCACAGAAACTGGTAGAGATGCACCCATTTTCTAAGGGCCTCTACAGAGTCTAGAGGAAATGGTATGAGGCAAAAAAGATAAACATCCACAAAAGGAGTGAGGCAGGGCAGTGGCTGGAAAAAAGTGTCCCATGGTGTGCAACCCTATGCAGACTGAAAGGCAGAAGGGAATAAGAAAACAAAGAGGTGAATGAAGGAGACTGGAGAGAGAAGTGCTCCCTATGCATGAAGAAGGACAATATGCATATTATATTGCAGATGAGAATTGCACTGCCTTGTGTGTCATGTGATCACAATCATGGGCATATTCCCAGAGAACCTCTCAGAAGGTTTCCAGACCCATGGTTTTGGAGAAGGGCAGGTCCTCCTGAGAGATAGTACCAGCTGCAAGAGAAGCAGAGCTGTTTACAGAGCTGTAAACTGAAATTCTAATTCTGCAGAGCAGGCAAAATTTAGGAATTAATTTAGGAAACCACTGGGGGCAGAAAGAAGCAGAGTGAACCCTGTTAGGTTACTAAATCATAAATAGCTGGAGTTGTCTGGCTCTTTATTATTTTCTCAAAGCTTCCTATCATAAGTTATGTGAGAGTTTAAGACTGTCTCTTGGGTTGGGATGGGTATTTTCTGTTCTGAATAAACACTACTTATAGTAAAACTTCTATTGCTTCAAGTAGTGCCTCCCTTTCCAGGAAAAAAGTTCAGTACATAAGGAACACCCTGTGATGGCACAGGGACAGTAAGGCCACTGGCCAGCCTCTTCTCCAGGGTGACTTGGCTGAATGTGACAGTGTCAGATGCCTTGCATCTGTGTGCTCCTATTCTTGTGCTATTATGTACACATCCCAGTCTCAGCTGAGGCTGCAAGCAGGAACAACAGAAAAATATCACAACAACAGCTGTTTTGTTGGATTTTATGGAACAGAAGCCCAGGAGTACTGGAAATCTTTAAATAAATCTTTTTCCCATAAAAGAAACTTCTAAATGCATGAGCCATGACTGTTTGTGAACAAGCAATGTTTAGCTAGTGAGCTTGTCCTTTTGATGTCTACAAGTTGCCATTAGATCTATAATCAATATGTAATAACTTGCCACCATCTACCTGACTGCATATTTTAGCAGGGTTTCTTCCCTGGAAAGATTGTTCTTGAATTAAAAATTCCAAAACTGAGAGCAATCCTTACTAAAAATGTAATGAGTTCAAGAAGCTAGTGAACAATGTCTATCACTACATGTGATATGTACTGTTTTAATTTTAAGAGTCAATCAAGGAGCCTCTTTTTACATGAAGTATTTCAAAGAAAAACAATTTGTTAATTTGTTGCACGTGTGGCAGGATGGTGTGCAAATACTCTCCCTACATTAAAAGACTACAGCACTAGAGATGGAAACCTGTGGTGGGGTACTCTTGCCCTTTAGAGAGCTTTTCCTAATGCTGAAATCTGGCTTGCTGCAGTGCAATCCCATCAGTTCTTGCCTTGCCTATGACAGATATGGAGGACACTTGATTTCCTTCCTCTTTGCAGCAGCCTTTTGTGCATTCAGTGACTGCTGTTCTCTCTTCAGACCCCTCTTCAGTGAATGAACACAGACTCCTCAATCCTTTCCAAACTTCTGACTGATCTTACTGTACTTCTCTCATCTCCTTCCAGCTGGGCACAGCTTTCTGTCTGCACATTGCCCCAGCCACCACTTGCTGCTCTAGCTAAAGGCATGGCTGATTCAGATCCACAGACCATTTTTTTCCTACCACAGAGCTGTTACCTCACCTGTTGATCCTCACTGTGTACTTGTGCTGCAGACTGCTCCTGCATGGCTGGTGAACCTTGCACTTTACTGGTTTGGTATAAGACCAGTTCTACAGCTTGTTCAGTTTTTACCGTTTGAATCCTATCCCCCAATATGCTTGCAGTTCCCTCCCACCCAGTGCTATGTGTGCAGATTGAAAAGCAGATTCTATTAATAATCTAAGTTATTAATGAAAGTAATGAACAATGCCAGGCCAGATCAGACTCCCGAGGAACTAAGAACCAAGGAGCTCAGTTTATCCCTCTATTTTGACAGCAAATTGCCAGTAACTACTGAGCCTTGTTTCCAATCAGTTTGATACTTTCATCTGACCATGTTCCTCTTTCTTGCTTACAAAAAGCTCTGCCTATGAAAATCAAGATATATGGCATTTACTGCTTCTCCCTGTCAGCATGGTAAGGATTACCTCATCCAATGATGAAATCAGATGTTTTGATGCAGTTTATTCTTCAGAGAGCCATGATTTTTCCTTTCAGTACTTATGAATAATGGCTTGACTAATTTTTCCAGTATTTTTTCAGGAACTGAAATAAGCTGAGCTCTCTCTAATGCTCTGACTTTTCTTTTAAAAGAGAGAAAAACAAGTATTATGTTTTCCCTCTTTCTTTCTTGATACCTCAGCATTCTTGAGAGAACCATAAATGGTTTTGAAATTACATAAGGTAATTCTCAAAGTATTCTGAGCTATAATTCATCAAGACCAGCTCATTTGAATATAGTTGGCTTCTTTATGCCCTTTCCAACCACTTCTCTCATTATTCTAGGTGCAGACCATACTGCTTTGCTGCAGTGTCTGTTGTGCTGGTTATCTGCCTGCAGCTGGGTCCTGAAGCCCCTGAGTCAAAAACAGCACATGGTTTTCTGAGTAATATTTCTCCTTTCTGTTCAGTAATGAGCCATTTCCCTGGAATTTGTTTTACTGTATATTTCTTTTGTGTACCTGCAGAAGTGTTTCTTCTGAGTCTTTACATAATTTACTCATGTTACTTCATCTTGTGCTCTTGCAGATATGTTTCAATCCCATATGCTAGTGCCACACTTGTATACTCATGTTCAGCAATCCTGTAGTTTCTTAATACCTGTCTTTTCCTTCTTTTCTTTCCCTTACATCTGTCCAGAGCAGGAGCTTCTCAACCAAATCTCTGAACATTTTAAAATATGCATTCTGGAGGTCTACACTATTTATTTTGTTGTCTTCCTTCTCTTTCATTTTCCAAAAGAAGGTCATGGAAGCTGGAAGCACTTATCTCCTCCGAAAATAAGATGTTGATTGTGTTTTTATTATTTTAATCACAAGGCCAGCATTTTAACTGAACAGCAAGAAGAACTCTCGGCCTCCTGCTTCTTCAGCATGTAGAGATATTTTCTGCCAGACGGCACTAAAGTGTGGATGCCTCTCATGCATTATCTGTGCATGGTATCTGATGCAAGGTGCAGAGAGTGCTTTGTGAAAGTTTTAAAAAAATGGCAGCATCTCCAGCTGCAAAAGAGTCTTGTGCTTCTAGTCCCCATCACAGAAAACAGCCTCATATCATCAGAGTTTTCACAAGTGCTACAGAGACAGCTGACTGTGTCACTCAGACACATTTGGTCTTGCTGAGAGACATACAATTGCCTCCATGGGGTTTTAACTATAGCCATTAAAGTGCATTTTCTCAAGTATATAAATCATCAATGTCAACTTCCCACAAGGTAGCACTGTATCTTCCTGAAATTGTATTTCATTTAAACACATCTGCTACCTGATAGCAACAATGGTGCTACACCTGATGGCTTTGAAAATTTAGATGACAAACTAGACAAGACTTGTGCATTTGCTCTGTGGTGAAAGGGCACATTTAGAAGGCATTATACCTTATAGTTTCAGGAGCTGAACTCTGCGTATTTTTCAAATTCTGATCTGTTTGGATTAGAAACTGATCTCAAGCCTTTCAGTGGGTGCCTATATCTATGACATGTAAGATGATATGCCTGAAGTCATCAAAATTCATCCCATATATGTCTTACTCGAACAATGAAATGCTGACGGAACAACCAAAACTGAATAACAAATCAACAAGCTGATCTACATCCTTCCAGCACACTTCCTAAAGCGTGATGTAACCACACAATAATACCACAGCCTACGTGTCTCACATAAAACCTGAGTACCTGCAAACATTAAGGAGGGCAGACTTAAAGTAAAAATTTGCATCTTTACATTAACTGAAGAACAGCTACATCTCATCTTGCTTTCATGTCCTGTCCTATAACTGAACTAAAATCAGGACTAGCTAGCTATTACAAAGAGGGGGAGAGGGTGGGAAAGCATAAAAGCTTTAGAATATTTCTGACTATGATGGAACATTCCAGAAAACAGATTATAAAAATGTGGGAAGACAGTCTTCTCACAGGGTCTGCAGTCTAGGCTTACCAGTTTAACAGAATTCAATAGGCCAAATAATGAGTGGGTATAAAATCTTGACCCAATTTAATCCATGGCAAAAATCCCATGCACTGTGTCCAAATACTGACTTTTTAAAAAAGCAGCAAATATCATACAGTGTTTTAGACATTTATACATTCATATCCAAACAAACGGAAATGTCTTTGGGTAAGGAAATATACACAGGTGACTTTTCTGTCTGGTTAAAATGGGCTGCTGTTCCAGTATACACACTGTAGATGAAAGCATGGACAAAGAAACACACTGCAGTGCACGCAGATGGTGGCCAAGGAGGGTCCTCTTTAGAGCTATGGTTTTTGTTATGAAAGCCTATAACTCCCTAGATCCATGTGAGTTATATTATTCTCAGCAAGATGCAATGAACTCAAATGCTACTCAGGAACAGAAGAGGTCTCCCTATTGAGCAGATTGAAAGAGGCCAATGCTGTTTGCAAGAGCTGAGTGGGGTTCTGGAACTCCAACACACTGGCACCCAGGCCCCAGATAGTTAGCTGTCTCCCAGCTGCTTAGCCCAAGATCACTGCTCTTCCTCAACAGACAGGACCATAACAAACAGGCATTCCTAGTGAGGGGGCAACCTGGGTCGTGACTGTGCATTTGCTCCTTCTGCTTTGAAATCTACACTGCGGTCTCAAAACAATGCTTCCCCACCTCAGCTGGCTACAGCTGAGCAGTACACTCCACCTGCCTGCAGGCTGCCTGTGCATGCCTGACATGTGTACGCCGTGTGCTCTTCACACTTCCTGCCACTGTTTACAGCCAGGCTGCAGAGAGAATTGAAGAGCTCCTGTGCTGGCTCTAGCTCCCCACACCTTTGTAGGCTTCTGCCTGTCCAGAACCGACGTTTGCTCTAGTGCTCTGATATTAGCTTAAACTCAATGCATTACTTTAGGCTAATGAACAAAGGAAAACTAGTATAACCTACTTCCAGGGATGAAAGGAAGAGTTAAGAGCCAAGAAATATCGAAGTGATGATGTCAGTTCAACCCCTTTACAAAAGAGTTAAGTGGAAAAACTGAAAAGGAAGGCTGCTCTTTTACTCCAGTACAGGTCAAATAAAGAGCTAAACACTCCTTCTCCTTCCTATTATTACAATAGCACTAGAGATTGGGCTTTTTCAAATAGTTTCCCTAATACAACCACAGGTATGTCCTCACACAGTTAATCCCCTCTAGGCATTCAGAAAAAGAGAAATCTATCTCTACTAGCTGTATTAGTTCCCAGACCCGGAGCTGGATGAATTGTTTATGGTAATAAGTGATTCGTTTAATTTAGCACATTTTTCCTACTTGTGACTTGACCATCACATTATCCTGACTCCTGTGTTTGTAGGACTAATCATAAATATTCATCAAACAGATTATACAAATACATTTCAATTGATGAGTTGTTTGTAGAGCAATGTCTATGAAAATACCCAAATTACTTTTTAAGCCCCCAAGGGTATGTGGCTGTTTGCATAATTCACATGCCATAGTTTCTGACAGAGGATGTGAAACCTTTAAAATAGGAGAATAATGACAGAAGCATATCAGTTCCTGAACAGATAATAATTATTAATACTAATCTGTATTATAAATTGTTTACAAAATGTTTAGGACTCTCAAATACATTGTTAAACTAACAGTTTAAATAAACACGACCCCTGGAAACCAAGAGTGAGATGGGATTATGAGAAGAGTTATGAATTACTTTCTTCTATTTCCAAAAGCTCTGCTACTTCTAATTTGTCTATTATCTTACAGTGCTGCTCTACAAAAACCTCCAAGGATACTACATATAATACAAAACCCACATGCAACCAGTCATGGAAATTAAGTAATACTAACTAAGAGAAATTTGGCTGAACAGGCAAAATGTTATATAGAATAATTTGTTTTGTAAAAAACATTTTCAAAACTACTTCTAATTATGAAAGGAGTACTGAATTAATTATTGCCTTTTTATGAACCACATGGACACTTTGGAGACTTGTGAGAATATTTCTTTTAAAAAAAGCACGTGCAAATAGAATGCAGAATTACGGTTAATAGAGTCATCAACAATAATCTGCTGAAGCCATAGAAAAATGACAGCAGAAAACTTCAGGTTTCTGAGACATAAAACTAAAAGCTCAGAAATTTAATCATGAACTCTAATTTTATCATAAAACCTTAATAGAGCTGGCTGCAAAAATGTACTTCAATTCTTATAAACTCTCAGACTGTCCTGAAATCAGCAAACCCAGAGATTTTACATTGCTTTTAATAACTTCCAAAGCTTAGTGAAACATTAGAATTTGATTGTATTTTAATATAATCTGAAAGATTATCCAACAGCTGCAATAAGCAATATGTAGCAGGACCTCTTCAGGGTCAAACTTTGTGTATAGGAAGAGATGAGATTTTTCTGGTTTTATCAGAGAGGAATACATATGCATACAGGGCAGCAGCAACGTGAAGTGGAAGCTTTCCAATCCTCACAGCTGCCTGTGGGCTTGGATTTCCCAGGATGTTCTGGCACATGGTGCTTGGTTGTCAGGCAGTTTGGGATGATCTCTGCTGTGAGGTTTAGCTTGTAAGAGCAAGTTGTGCTGTCTGCTGGGAGCCGCTGGGAGGTGGCCACTCCAAGGACAGCGAGTGGCACTTTGAATTACAGGGCTGTGAGTGCACCTGCTGCTCCTGTGCTGAGGGATGTGCCACTGGCATGTCTGAGGGATCAATACTTCTTGGGCTCAAGAGACATTAGGGGAGACACCTACACATTCAGGTGGCTCCCTACAGGACCCTATGGCTTGCACCAGTAGGCAGACTGGACACCTTTGAAATAAAGGATGGATGGATATTTTCTCTGCTTCTTGTGTGGATGTGACTTCTAATAAACCACCATATGATTTTTTCCCCTCCTCTTTAAACCAGCAAGGATTCCTACCCTCTGAACACAGCAAGGCCTTTGTAATCAGCAAAGCAATTGTTTTCAATTTCCTGTTTAAAGGAATAGTTTAAGGGAATGGTGGCATGCTGAAAAATTGCATACTTTATTTTCTAAGAAAAAAATCCATTATAAAATTAATAAGCACTTCTCAGAATTCACATGCATCTCCAAATGAATAAGCAGATGCTTCCTACTGTGATTTGAAAATGACTTCTCTCTACTTTCAGCACTTTTCAGTTAAGAATCAGGAATATTGGTCCTTAGTTCCTATGTGGAAATATTTAAAACTCTTTCTAATGTGTTTATGATGTTTTCCTATGCAGCCCTGCACAAACATTTCCAGTGTGCTATGACTCAGTACTTTTTTGAAGCAGCAGAAATACAATGAAAAGTCTGTTTCTCATAGTATTTTGGCAGAAAACAGCTCTGTGGGTTGCTGTTGGCAACACCACAGTCTAAGAATAGGGCACTTCTCAGGGAGAAAGCTGTTGAATTTGGACATCAGCTAGGTTTGCCAAGGCGTAAAGAAGCCACTGTCTTCAGGGAAAGGAGTAATTTGGAAATGCTTATCCAACAAGTTAGTGTGCTAGTGTCTACCAAAATAATTATTTCCTGTGAGGAATATTCAGAATGAAGTAATCTCAAAGAATATATTCCATTGGATGAGTGAGGTTGCTGGGCAGCCCTTTGACACTTCCTCAAAGGGGCTCTCATTGTGTGGAGTGCTCTATTCCAGTTTCAATTGTTCATAAATATGAGTAATGCTTCCTTCCAAGTTTGTGTAAATGGGAAGAACTGTAGTGCAGTGCTTCACCATGCACGCACTGTGCTGATAGCACTATCATTGTGAAATGCAGGGCAAGACAAAAAGTAACACAACAATGAGGATGTGAAAGAGTGAAAGCTTTTAAAATTAGCTTGAACATGACAGTCTTAAAATCTAATATACTGAGCTGAGCCTGGGCTGTGCTGGCTCTGATGAACCCAGAGGAGGGGAAAGTGTTTTCTCTAGCTAAGGCTTTATCCATAAATACAGGCTATACAGATTGTTCTCTACAAATAAAGGCAATTCCTTGGAAGTCTCAGCTACAGCATTCCCTTACTATGGGTAACATTTGCCAAGTAACTCAAGTGTCTACACCACCACTTTGATTTCATTCTTACTTTGCCCCAGGGCTCTGGATTCCCAGATTATCCATACCATTCATGTGCTGCTTTTGGCAGCAAAAATTTTGGTCAGTTATTTCCCTCCAAAAGGAAATGCTGGCACAGATGGTGGAGAAGCCAAGTCTAGTCAGATCATATTGGATGTGTAATTCCTAGGCTTGGGCTTCTGTTCCATGGGACTGCCATTCAGCACAGACCCAGAAAGCCTTCTTCCCTCAGCAGCCCTCTACAAATCTTCATACAGGACCTCCCATGACACTCCACCTTGCCCTCAGATATGAAAACACAGTCCTAGCAGACAGAAATCTTTCTACTGGTATTTAGAGATCTGTGTGACTTTTCTGGAGAAGATATACACAGGCAGGTCTGGAAGCTATCTTTTTGCACAAAGATGAATTTTGAATTTGCCTGCTCAAGATTTCTAGGTCTTAAGTTCTTTGGAAGATGCTTCCTCTAAATTTAAAATTGCTTGTAATACATCTGCAGTGCTTATTATTTCTTCTGTCTTCAGCAGGACAAAGGAGAAGGAAGTAAATTATCTCCGTTTGAAAGACTGAGACATGCCAAACTCCTTCCTATACTGGACAACACTGCTTTGTTGCCATATCTTCCATGGTGATATGTAGGGTTCTCCACCTTCTCTACCCAAGAGGAAAAAGCACCAAGCAGTGCAGTCACCAAAAATCCTTCTTCTAGCCCTAATCTCTAAATGCTTTTATCACATAAGATTTAGCATACATAGGTACTCACCTGTGTGGGCCTTATTTCAGGTGTTCCTACCTAAACACTGGCCTCTAATGAAGCAGCAGCCATATGTCAGATTACAGGCAGGTGACAGAAGGAGTTAATCATGCAGCTTTGAGCCATTCTTCCCCTACTCATTAATCTACCTCCTTTAAGACTTGTTCTAACAGTTCAAACCAGGAATACCTACAGCCAGAAGAAATGGTTACAACTTTGAAACTTGGATGAGATTTTTAACTTGATAAGAGCCAAGAATGTACATGTGTGAACTTCTGCCCCTTTCCCAACAGACACTCATGAACAGCTTCATCTACTAGCATTAAAAATATTCAGTCTGTCAAGGAAATGTTTCTTTTCTCAAATAGGGAAGGCTTCTCTCAAGCTCTCTTTCAGGTTTATATGTGTTTGATGGCAATGCTTAGTCCTATGTTAGTGACACACTAGGACTGCTACATTGAGGGCTGGAAAAAAAAAATTCACATCTTTCCAAAAGAGAAAGTTCCCTTTCCATATGTCATATTTAGTTCTGGCCCTGGAAGGTTCCTATGTACTAGACATCAGTTACAACATTCTAAGTTACAGAAAAACAAAATTTCCTTTGAAGGAGTATATTGATATTTCCTTATAAGGGTAATGCTTGCACTTGTGATATGAAGGTACCTGGACTCACAGAAGGAAGGATATAAAAACACTTGGAACATAATGAAAATTCATCAGTGCGCACGGGAATGACGACATGGAATGCTGGCCATTAGAAAAGTGGTCAGACCTTGCAAGTTTTTCAGCTTACCCGGGCTATTTGTAGAGGTTCCTAGATTTGCCATGAACCTAAGGCACATCCTCGGGCATGTCTCTTCACCTTACTGTGATTCCATTCTCCATTTGTAAAGTGAAGATAACAACATGTCACTTTATGAAGAGCTTCAGGTGACAAATGCAACATAGCTCCTTGGGCTAACTTACTGGACATGGTAGAAGGTGAATAACATACATATTTTTTTGTCTTCCTAGTTAAGAATAACATGTCAGTTTGTTACACTCTTTCTGTCACCCTACTTCTGCACCTCTACAGCAGCTAGTTAAAGCACACTTACTTACAAGCAAGATGTGAAAGAATCAACTTTCCATCTGTACCAAGGGTGCATAGCACTGTTTAAATCAAATCATTACTTGGAGCAGCAATGGAAGAATCAAGATGCTTTAAGAATTGCAGTTGTAAGAAAGAAAGCATTTACTTTAGCAGCTGCCAATGTATAAGCATGCAGAACAAGCAAAAGAACACCTACCCAGACTACTCACTCAAGGTCTCTGTCATGATTCTTTATGGTAGGGAAGCAAGAGGAAGATTGGTTCAGAGAACTGTAAAATTTAATCTTGCTATGTAGTTGCAGGACAGCATAGGAATAGAAAGGTTAATTGTCTATAGTAGTTAAAAGGGAATTTTAGAGATCTACTGTCTCCCATCAGACTGGACTCTTCAGAAACAAGTGAATGATAGTATATTGATGCAATTATTCTTCTAGTGTGCATATACATTTTTATTTGCTTGAGAATAAGAGTATGTGCTGGGAGCAATTATGGCACTATGCAACTTCCAGTGACTGAAGGAAAGCTTCATTTATTTTAAAATTACCTTCTAAACTATCCACTTGTTTAATCATAACAGATCTGGAATGTCTTTCTTGACTTTAACAGCTGAACTCTTGGCTGAGGACATGTGGGTCATTACCTCCGCATTCTTTAATGTAAAGGCAAACTGGCAGCCTACTTGGGATTTCTTGGTACTCTTACAGATACCCAGAAATATCCTTCAGAAACCTTTTAGAAGGATATTTTCCTTCAGAAATCATACTGGTTAGATTTCTCTGAAACTCAGGTCATAGCTCATGTCAGTGCCTGTTTTTTTAAGAGAAGGCATGAAAAGCTATGCTCAAATACCTAGAGTGTTGCTTTATTTACATACTGTGACGAGTAAAAAGCCCAAACCCATACTCTAGATTCTTGTGTAGCCTGGAAAACTATTTACAAACCTTTAATTTACTTCTCTTGGATGGCAATTTCAGCCATTTTGTGATGGGATGGAAACATTTTTTTTTTCCCAAACATGGCCAAATGGCATTTTTAGCTCTTTCAGTGCTCTCACAGCTCTAGTTCTACTGAAATTACAGTGTTAGTCTGGATTTCCATTGCTGTGACAGCAAGCAGATCCTGTCTGCCAGTGTACAGACAGACTCAACAGACTGAAATATGAATGGAAAATGGGGTAAGAATAGAAGTCAATACTGCCTGAATTAATGCTACTGCAGAACACCCTTGGGTAATGCTCAGGATATAGAAGAAGAGATACTTTGAGACGTGGGAGAATAATGAAAATTTAAAAGTGAGGGCATATCGACAGAGATTTTCACACATTCTTTTTTCCTAGATAAACTCTTACGTGGTTTGTCCTAAGTACAAGATGGTTTGCTGAAAGCTAAAATATCTTCTTCCCCTGTCCTCAGGATAATTTTGGCAAAAGAAAAAGATCACACATGAAGTGGCAAAGCCAAGTGTCTAAGTGATTGGAAATGAACTGTTTAAATTAGAAGAGAATATGCAATTTTGAGAAGGAAAGGAGCCATACCCTTGGCAACACAAGGCTTTTAAAATCCTAGAAAACCAAGAAGTGCAGATGAGCCAAAAGCTATTAGGGGGAAGAAAAGGACCCTTCCTTGCTCCAGAGATAAAAGAAGAAATGATTAGACAAAACTAAAATCACAACGAAAAAGAAGAATCTCTGAAAAGGGCAATACTGGTACTCCTATTCATCAACACAGAGAGAAATGACCCATCACAGCTTGGTCTCTAGAGCCACAGTGGATAATTGCCCAGTGGCCCCTCTTTCCTCTCCTCCATTCCACCAGTCAGTCCCTGTTTGCAAACAGTGCCATGGTCTGTCCTGCAATGGGAGAGGCACATGAGGAGCAATAAGGGATGGAAGGGAATGAATGGGACCTCACCTAGAGAGCGCACACTGTTCCCTCAGGTTTTTGTTAATGGTGTTCTTAGAGCAGGATCTCTTCCTGCACAGCTGTTTCCAAAATCTGGTTTCCACCTGAATGGTGCCCCTTTGCCAATGTATGCCAGGGAAATTAATGGCATCTCTCTCTCTGCAATATATTCTGCTAATTCTGTGATGAGGGTAATATGCACTCCTTGTGAATTTCCAGTCCATATCCCAAATACAGAAAGGATCTGATGGCCAAGATGCAGACTGTGTAAGTTGAGTTACCAGAGCCAGAAGATGTTACCAGAGCCAGCAGTGGGTTTTCATCTCTGTAACAGCAAATCAGCAAAAAGGTACTGAATTTTGTAACTTTTTTGAGGGATTCTCACTACAAGTTAAGATGAGACTATTTCATTGATAACTGCAGGTACACTCATATGACTCAAAAAATGTGTCAGGACATTTATCTAGATACCACAAAAGTGGGCTAAGAAAGAGAGAATCTTATCTTTTTTCTCTTTAGTGCTTTTCAATTATTTTGAGGAAATTTCAAAACTTTGAATATTGAAGGTAACTGACACTAATTATGAAACAAAAAATATTGTTTAAATTTCTAGACTGCAGATAAATATACCAGCTAAAGCTGTTCATAAATTCCATTTGTAATTTCTGATAAAACATGGTCTAAAGGCAACAGATACTAAGGGATATGAAAGAATAGTACATGGTCCTACACCCCTTTCTATAGCTGCCCAATTATCTTGAAAGTCTTCCTGCTAAATGCCTTCTTTTTCTCTCAAATAAACCAAAGATAGGGACAGGCATTGATACAGTTAAATATTTTTACTTTGGTGGACCAAAATAAACAGTTAATAATCAGAGCTCCTCACAGTTATAAATGCCATCACCTGGCTCTCACAACATGCTCTTGCAAGGGAGGAGGTGACATTGAGCTTGCAAAGCAAAGGAAGAGAGAGCATTTACCTGATGAGCTGAAGAAAAAACTTTACATAAGGTGGCCTCCATGAAAGCATTGACTACGCAATGTGCTTGCTGCATGCTGCCTTTACTCCAGATGTTAATTGGATTACAGTTGCACTCATCATAAATTGGGATATTTTTCAAAATGTGAAGGAATTTTGCAAATCACTATTTCCTGCACTATTGGCTCTGCATTCAAGGCCACAAGCAGATGCAGAGAAATGACTATGAACAAACAACTGCCCAAATATGCCAGTGTTCCCAGGGGCTGGGAAAACAGGCAGAAACAACATGTCAGACCAAGAGAGGAAGAGTTCTGCTCCTAGGAGTGAGGAAAGGTGAAGGTTCCTGAGCACACAACTGCCTGAGGGGCCAGGTCTGGCCACCAGGAACTTAGAAACCGGTGTTTTGCATTTCCCATCATGGTGGAACCTGTATACATGTGTATGTACTCTTGGTAAATAAAGAGCACTGCATCCATGGGGAAGCCCATTCCTCCCTGACAGGAGCAGCCTTGCAGAGCCCCAAACATAACCACTAGTTGCAATACAGGGCTGATAGTCCCTCTCTTGAAACGAAGGCTTCCAGCACCTTTCAAGCATTACTGAGCTTTGCAGAGGCAACTTCCTAAGACTAAAATCATCAAACAATTTAACTTCCTGTTCAAGCATTGCCGTTACAGTAGTTTTACTTGGCAGTATATCACGTGGTGCAGAGGAAAGAGGAGAGAAATTATGTAAGCACCAGAGGGTGCAGCCTGGCCACACAGGGAAGGAAGGCAGGTGCTGTGGGGCCCTTGGAGTCAAGTGCCTGCAGGGGGTGGAGACAAGGCAGTGGGCCCACCATTAACACCATGCTCCTGGGGATCCTCGTGGTGCTCTTCTTCATCCCCACTGCTGATGTAACAGGTAATAAAAACCCCCCACATTTCAATCCTTTCCCCCTATTTTTTATCACTTTGAAGGTCTAGCAAAGGCGAGAGGCAGCATGCTGCTAATGGATCAACTTGATATAACCAAGAGGCCAATTTTTCTCCTGCCACAAGTATCCCTCCAAGATGAGACCCAACAGCTTTGTTTTAATTTTTTGACTTCTCTAGATCCATTTGGAAATTGCATGCATAGGTAGAGGGGTGCTTATTTCACCTACCCCCTGGGCTTTACAAGTTCTGCTCACAAGCACCTTTTCTTGGGGGCAGCGGGTCTGAGCAGACCTGGTGCCAGCGCCTGTCTTGGGGCAGACTCCCCACATCCCCAAATCTACTTGTAAAGCTTTAGGTTCCCCCATGGTCTGGCTTGGTGTCATGGGCTCCGGGGTTGAGTGCAACAACATCCTCACAGGATTAGCAAATAAATGCTCAAAAGCAGAGTTGCTTACTGAGCTCAAAGATGGAAGGATGGGACTTGCCAAGTTTCTGATTTTTGCATTGTTTAGTAGTTTACTGATACTTACTAGACATCTGGTTTCTTTCTGAGAATCTTCAGGAAAAAAATCTTTTTGTGATTTTGAAATCTTGAATCTTAGTGAATCTTCCTGACTTCAGTTGTTGCGGCTGAGGGTATTTACCTTTGTGTTGGCTTGCTGATGCAGTGTTCCTATGTTTAGACCTAACACATTTTTCCAATGGGTACATTAAAATGCAAAGCAAGGTGAGGGATGCTGGCTTTTGCTAGGGATAATCTTGAGACAGACAATTTTTCAGACTGCTGGTTGTAAACTGCAGTTATTGTGTCTTCTCCAAATACCAGCATTTTGTATTTTCCAGGGAAGTTACAGATAGGAATAAAAATCTGGTTTCCAGTACAAAATTTTAAACACAGAGAACACCTTAAAAAGTCACTTTTTCTAGCATGAGAGATGCAATTGAATCTATTTTTTCTTATTTCTACATTATTTTTCTGTAGTTCTTTTCCTCAGTGAAGCCATTGTAGTTTGCATGACATTGTGATATACATTTTTTAGAGAAATCATAGGTTTTTTCTTCCTTGTCCTTTCCCTGTTTATAATTCTGTGTCTGCAATATCATAATTATTTCCACAGCAGGCCCCTGGATTGTCAAAGAAGACACTAATTCCAGGAGGGGATAAGTATCAGTAGTAGGTTAACAGTTCTGAACACATCCATGAGGTGTGAACAGCTTTTAAGCAGTGCTTTTGAATTGCAACAAAATAAATTACAGTGTGTGGTTCTCAGACACAGGTGTTATGCCATGGCTTTATAGACACATATACACCCGCTTTGCATGAAGACCTTGTATTTCTCCAACAGACTCACCAAGATTGTTCCCCTTCTTAAAGAGAAGCACATGAGGTCATTTGCTTCTCAGGGCTCTCATCCTTTCCCCATCTATTTTCTTCACTCTTCATTTTCAAGATGGTCGCTGCTTAGTACGTGGAAAACATTAAGGCAGGTCAAAACCCTGCAGGACTTCCTCAAGGCACGAAGTGCACTATAAGCCTCAGGTATTTTGGTTTGGGAAAATCCACAGAATTCGTCCTGTTGTTAGACTATACCAGTGGCTGCTGCAAGTTGAGTTTAAATCACAGAAAGGGACTTGAAATACTAGTTCAGTCATTTTCCTTTTGCAGAAACACTAATGTTACAAAGTTTCTCCTCCTCCCTTTTGTTGGCTAAATAATTACCTTGCTGTGGACTGTCGGAGAGGCAGCTAGATCAAATGTCTGGTATTTTGTGAAATAAGTAATACAAGGAGGTTCCCACTGCAGTGTACAGCAACTGACCTCATCTTGTTACTATACACATAACCTTCTGGCTTATGATCTCTGGGGGTAAAAATCAACTTCTAACCTACCAAAATTACCAGAATGCAAAAGATGGATGAGGCAAGGTTAGGCGACAGTAGGATGACATCAACTAATTATTGTTTTAAAAAAAGAAATAACAAACTGCCAAGAAAAACCCCTGTGCTCACACTGGGTTTGACTAAAGCAAGAGTGTCACCTGGGTTTTCTGGAGTGCTCCTGCAGTACTCGCAGCAAAGCAGGAAAGTTGAGCAGAAAGCAGGTCTGTAAGAGCCAGAAGAAGAGGATCCCCCCAGCTGCCCATCAGACACACAGCTGGGTGGCCTCAAACCAAAGTAAAAGAGAAGGACCCTTGTACCTGGGAAAGATGAGTAAACATAATTGAACAACAAACTAGCAGCAGCAAAAACAAAATAGCTTTGTTTATAACATACCTGTATGCCTTTCTGCCTGTGGCTTAAAAAAATTCCTTTCAGTTTTTTCAGTTAGGTTTTTCCCTATCCCCCCAAGAAGTTAGGTGGGCCATTTCTTTCCTGTGCTTACAGAAATGTCAACTTATTTTAGATACCTTGCTCTGGAAAATAGCTTCTTGAAGTCAGCTGGCATAAAAAAGGAAGAAGAGTACTAAATATTTTAGCAGAATATTTTTTTTCCAATAGCTGATAATGATTCATGAAGAGTTCTGGTGAAAAAAAAAAAACCAACACCTCAAAATAGCTATTTTCCATACTTTGTCAACTCTATTTCACTTTATTGGCAAATAGAAAAAATAAAAACCTTCAATGAAGTTTTGCTTGCATTGGGTTCGATGATCAGAGAGTCAGTATTTTAGAGATATTATAGATGGATGGCATTTTGTTTCATGATCCAAAACCCCCTCACATATATTTACAAGAAATGTCCAACACTACAAATAATCCATAAAAAGCTTAACAAGTATTCAGAGGTCTTACACACCATTGCATATAAATCCTAAGATCCTGAGAAGGCTTGCAGCCTGTACACACTGAGTGAAATGATTTTACATTTTAAAAGTCACTGCTTTTTGAAACTGTAAACAATGATTTTTCATAACTGATGTTTTCCTGGCTGGGTAAGGCCAAGATATAGATATTTATTACTACACAGCATAACTGAACACAGCTCTGAAGTGGCAATCATAACCCTACTTAAGGGAATGGAAACACCTCCTAAATGTTTCAGAGTTTTCACCATTTAACAAACCCGAAGTGACAAGTGACACTTATTAGGAAAAAACTATCTCTGTGAAGGCAAAAGCAGCCTCAGCCCATGTTTGCTCAGAATGGGCTAGATCCTACTAAGAATGTAGTCAAATCCTATTCAGATCACCTGGGAAGTGAGGGATGTTAGGCATTACTCTGTCATCCCCATGAAACTAACACACATTTTAGTATGACTGACTTTCTTCAATTCAAAAAAACCTCCAAGTCCAGAGGAGGAGGATGACAGCAGGGCTTGTCCAACATGCCAGTGGGGTAAGTTTGCCTTGCAGCCCAACCAATTCATTTGGTGCTAAAAAGTTCTTCTATAAATGAAAACAAAAATATCTCCTTTAATTTAGATTTGAACTAACAGAGCCAGTTTGTGAAAGTGGATTTAGGTGCTTAGCTTCAATCGTGTTGGAGCTGTCTTCATTTAATGACCCACAAATGAGCTTTTCCCACTGCTCAGCCAGTCTCCATCCCAGCATCAGCAGCATGGAGCTACGTTATCAAGCCTAGCCTACAAGACAAGGCAAACAGATTGGATTATAAATACAAGAGGTGAAAATAAGTTGAAGGAATTTATCATTTTAGGTGGGTGTATCAAAAGAGACTGGTTGCCAGTTAGCACTGTGTCATGGCAGGGACATAAATAGTCCTGAGCTGTAGTTAAACAGTGGAGTTCAAGGAATGAAGCGCAGGTCTAAACAGCAGGAATACAGGTTAGCTGATGACAGCAAAAGAGACAGGGGTCTGCAGAAGAGTCTAAATAACATCTGAAGGCATGATGAGGGATGAGATTTTCAGTGTTCTCTGACTTTCCTCTGGCTGCAGAGAAAATATGATCAGGCTGAGCAATAAATATCCATTAGTTTTCTGTAAGTAATTGCAATGAAAACACACAAGCACTTTTTGAAGTGTTATATTTCTGTCTGTTCTGGGACCCTATTTTGGTTGTCAGCTCTAAGACATAAAAGGTCTCCCCTGAAGGTGTATTCAGTCCCTGTGACAATCAGGGTTGTAGTAGTGCACAAATACTGTAAAGCAGTAGAATAACATCTCAAGTGAGATGCGTAGAATTCTGCTAAAGGTGGAACAATTCTACTGCAGACTTGCAAATGGCCATGTAGGCCAAAGATCAATTTTCTGGCCAACAAAATTATGATCAAATACCTTGTCTAAAGCAGTGGAATCCAAACCTCACCCCTTACTAGAATGCCTTATAAGCCTATGTGAGAGCTTTTGTCGGAAAATGCTGATTCAAGGAAACTGAATTGTTTTGCTGAAATGTCTTCATTTTGATGAAAAGTCACCACAGGCATCACCTTGAGTAAAGACTTGCCTTCTCTGTTCTTACTTAGCCACTCTGTCTTAGGATTCGAAGATCCTTTTCTCTTTCTGCTGGAAAGCCTGGAAATGTTATCCTTCATCCAAAGTTTCACAGTGTTTTGGTTGCCTGGAACATGGAATTTCAGAGCTGTTATGAGCTCTCCTCCACCCCCTCACTAACAATGTTGAGTAAAGGGGTGCAAGGGGGATAGGCTACAATTTTTCTTTGCTAAAGATAGGCAGTAGAACATTCCCTGTCTCACATATACTCCTCTCATTTGAAGCAAGGGCTGGTAAATGAGACTTTCAATGAGAGAATTAACAACTTCAGCAGTTTCACAAGTTCTGCTGGTAACTGGAGAACCTGCTAGCCAAAGGCTGTTTTTACTGCTCACACCCTACCACTAGTCCTTACCATTTCATGCATCTCTTGTATTTACTTTATTCCCGAGACCACATTCATCCCAAAGGAGTATCCTGCTCAAGGATCACTACTTCATCTTTTTGTGCAGGCATGAATACAGTAAGCATAATTTGGTCCTAAATACTGTTAAAAACAGTTTTAGATACTAATTTTCTGGGTATTCTGGTTCTGGCCTCCTTCCCACTTAATTTCTCTTACTAGCCTTTTTGAAGTCTCGCCACACGGATTAAATAGAAAGAATCTATGTTTGCACCACATTTTGAGGACAAGAGGTACACTTGTCATTCTAACAGCCACAGTGATTCTCAGGGATCTGCAAAAAACTATCCAGACCTCAAATAAGTTGAGCTTACATAAAGACTTAAGCAGTCATATAAAAGCTTTGGCAAGTCTCTAGCTTAAGAGCCACAACTCCCTTCCTATTACTTAGAGGTCATAATTTGAAAAGAAGGGCCTCATTTGTACAGGATGACTTTTCTTGGAAGAAGTTGTCTTTCTGCATAGTCCTCACTATGTTTCATTGTTTGGCAGATGATAGCACAGAGGTCTACTTGTCAGAAAACATTTCCTGTTTATGTATCAGTCTGGTCAATTAAAATTCAATTATACATTCATGTGACACGCTTTTTTCAGGCTATTCAAGTGCTAAGTGCCAATGCAGTGTCAGATTAGTCAACTCCTGAGTTCTTTGAGAGATTAAGAATCTACTACAGCTGCTGGCTAGAGAAATTACTTATTTTACATTAAAATGATAGCAGTTCATGCTTTTAGTGTTCATTGCCCAAGGTCCAAACCACTGAAATGGTTCAGCAAATCCACCTGCAAACTCTTCAGGAGTCCTTGAATTAAAAAGAAAATATATAAATAATATTATCTTATCTGACTGCAGTGTCAATTCATAGTATTTTCAATACATAATGTTCCCTGGGAAACTGCTGGCTAAGTAAAGGATAGACTTAGATGGCCTTAGGTATACACACATGAACACAGATGCAGACTAGGCTTCTGAGCTCTGATGTTAAATCTTAATCACAGGCCACTGCCTCTGCTAGTGTTCTGACTCTGAAGAAAAACACTCTTGATCTCATAGTTTCCCCTAGAGACTGTGTAATTATTTTCATACAGGTGGATTGCTGCAACAATAGCTCCTGTGAGAAACTGCTTCTGCAGTCGGGTGGTTTTGTACTCCCTCATAGGGAGTGTCCCTCGTAGGGGAGAGGAGATATGGAGAAGAGTTGCATGGGAGGATGTGGGGTTCTGAAGTCTCATACTATATTTTATAAACAAGTGCTCTTCTCACTTTCTCCCCTCCCTTCCAGAAAACAAGATTTTAGTGGCTCAGCATCCTTTGCTCATTGTAGCTAACCAATCTGCAACTCTAGTTTGCAACTACACATACAATGGGACAGGGAAGGAATTTCGAGCTTCGCTACACAAAGGAACAGACAGTTCAGTTGAAGTTTGCTTTATTTCATGGAACACAACCAAAATTAGCAGCAATTCAAATACAGGATTCAACTGCCAGGGGGATCATGATAAAGACAAAGTCATCTTCAATCTTTGGAACATGAATGCCAACCAAACTGACATCTACTTCTGCAAAATTGAGGTCATGTATCCACCCCCATACGTCTACAATGAGAAGAGCAACGGGACTGTCATTCATGTAAAAGGTAAGCTGAGAAACCTCTGTAGGCCAATATCCTTCCCATACACACTCCCTACATAATGGCTGGAGGCAGTTTGTTTCCTTAAAAACAAAAGTTGGATTGCCTGGTAAAATTACATTCTTGCCATGGACTTCCTGAAGAAGAGAACTTAAAATGATGATTAATAAAAATGACACATTGGAACAAGGAATAAATAAGCAAAGACTGATGTTTTTAATTTCATGTACTTACAGTTTTATTTGCTCTTTCCTTAAAGAGACACTCACTCAAATACAAGAGCCTCAGTCTGCAATTCCTTTGTGGATTCTGGCAACAGTGACTGGAATTCTTGCACTCTACAGTATGCTAATAACTGCAGTTTTTATTAACTATTGGGTAAGAAACTTGTATTTTCCTTTGCTTTGTATGCTCTAGTAGTTCATTTCTCAGGCCTACACTTGCCATGTTTACCACTAACTCACTGATACCTCTTCAGTACAGGATGACAGTGTTTCTTCATCCCAGCTATGTATGCACACCCATGGTGTGCCCCAAAAGAGCTGAAACACCAGATGCTCTCTGGGTGGGCCGTCAGGCCTCTGCAGTAGGATCCTACAGCAGATAGCAATGCCATAGTGTTGGCAGTGCCCTGCACACCAGCAATACTGGGACACTTCTACCAACTGAACCTGTCAGGGAAATCTACAACTACAAGCATTTCTGGCAAAACCCTATGAGACTATACTGACAGGAGCTCACCTACAATAAAACAATCTACAGGGAGCCCTCAGCCCAGGACCATCTGCACTAGTGTCTTGTGCCTATCCAGCAATTCCCTTGAGCAGCCACTATTTCTGGCAGCTTGACTACAAGGGAATAGAAGCACCTGGATCTCAGTAGTCCCTTGTCTGTACATCAACAGTAAGAAAGCTGAAACAGCCTTATGGTTCATAATTTTTGCTTTCGAATCTCTCTGGAGAGTTGACTGGCCCAAGTCACATCCAGTTCTCCTCCTGGCATGATACTGGGGCAGCAGAAGGACATTTTCCTTGGCAAGTCTTAGGACTGTGATCTCCAGAGCCAATTTACACTACTTACTCCATGTGACTCCATTACTCCTGAACATAGGGAACTCATTTCCTTGCACTCTGACTTTCCTCTCTATTTTTGTTGTTAAGTAGCAATTTTCAACACAACAGTTATGAGGTAGCCTGTATAAAGGGTACAAAGGCCCTGCCAGGTTAAATGTTGCATGTATACAGAAAGCCACTGTCACTGCTAGCTAAAGCTTAAGATCTGCTAAGTGTTTCACTTTCTCAATCTGTAGCTATTTCTAATGGAAAACAATCAAAGGGGGCACTGCTGCAGGAAGACGAAAAGGCCAATTAAGTGGTTCTTCCTTGTACCCTGTTGTAGAGGCTGACTGAGGAGAGCTGAGAGGATTACTCGAGCAGCTGCTGGTGTTACAGTGCTGTGCTGCTGTGGCTGTGCCACAGATGAGATGATACAGCTTCAAATCCATAATTTACAATCTGAACCATTTTCTCTGTGCTATATTCATTTGCTACCTAATGGCTTCACACTTTGCCACTAACATGTCTGCCCCCAGCAAGGGTGACAAGGCTGCATTGCCATGTGTGCTGTTTGCTGCATCATTTTTTTACCTGCTATTATTACTGCTGGTAGTATTCTTCAGATAATATGTATTCTGACTGTGGATATATTTAGAGTGTTGTTGACTGTAAATACAGCTGCCTAGAAGACATTGCGAATTGTAAAAAAAAAAGTCCTAATTGTGGTACTCGACAGACATGGAAAGCCTGATCAGCTCCTGAGAGCAGCTAAAGATTTATCTATTTTCATACAGTTCTGCCTTCTCTGAAGGAAAACTGCTTTCCATTGCAAAAGTAGCAGTCTTTCATCCTGCAACAGCCCAACAATCACTCATGCTAGCAAAATGTCTTTCTCCCATGGAAAACTACCTCCTAGGTGAATTAGAAATCCTGTATTATGGAGATGAACACAGAGATAAAGCTTTGTATCTAATGCTTTACATGCATTGACTGTATTACATGGCTTAAGCAGTATGTAACTTACATTCAACCCTTTGCATATATATAACATTAATATCAAAAAGCTTAAAATATTTCATAGTAACTGCCCCACTCTGCACATACAACATAATTCAGCCATCAGATTTTCTAATGCAAACCTCTCCAATTCCACAGCATCATATGCATGTATACTGCAGCATATGCAACTATTTCTGTACATGCAAAGGAAATTTCAGTAAAAAGGAGATTACGTAAGAGGGTATGATCAGTATTAAGAAAAAAGCATGGAAGCACTTTACTCACCCCTGATCAATAAAGCCTTAAGCTATGTAAAAAACACCAAACGTTTGCACAACCTGCAGCAGTCAGAGGCTGAAATGCTGCTGTAGCCACATATTTCCTCTGTGATTTTAGGCAAATTATTTCACCTGTCTTCTGTTACTCTTATTTCTAAAAGAGCTGATTCTTCACTTGTCTCACAGGGGCATTATAGCAGGAATCCAACAGTGGAAATAAGATTTTTAAGGCCCAGATTAAGAGGCATAAAAAATTAACATCACTCTGGTTCTTTCATTCCCTGAAGGAAGGTTCAGAACAACATATGCATTGTGTCTTACTGCTGTAAATAGTAGGAAAACCATGGTCTGGGCTGATTTTTCATGCTTTTATTCTGTTTGAGTTAAGCAAATTTCTCTTTACCTCCTAATAAATGAGGACAGCCTTCACAGCTCAAACTCTGTTGTTTCTGCTGAATCATTCCACAGATGAGAGAGGCAAGATGATGGTGAGAGGCATCAGTTTGTATCCTTGGTGTGTAGCATTCCTTTACCTGAAGAACTAACACTGTTAATCTCTCACCAGAGAAGTTGGAGACTTACTTTCAGGTTGGGCAAATTCCACAGATTATTTGATGAGAACATGTGTTCTAATTCTTTTGTAAATGTATTTAAACCTGAAGCTGCCTAACAAATATGCCTGCTTCCCTGAACAGGGACCTAGGGCCAGAACTGTCAGCAGTTAAAATGAGAGTTTTCACAGTTGTCTTCATCCTTCTCCCACAGCAGAAATCTAAAAAGCATATGTACCATCAGAGCGACTACATGAACATGACTCCCCGGCACCCACCGTACCAGAAGAACAAGAACAAGGGTTACCCATCCTATGCACCAACACGAGACTACACCGCCTATCGGTCCTGGCAGCCCTGATCCCACCAGGAGCCTTGTGTGCTTCTGGGCAGACACTTGCTCTGGGGCATGGAAGGACAGCCTCTCATTTTCTCATCGTGTTTGTTGCCATTGATTACAGACACCTACACCATAGCAAGTATTAACTAAACTTTGATCTACTAAAAGAAAATCCAGACCAACAAACCAATATAAAAAGGGGGGGTGGAAGGGGGGAAGTAAAAAAATAATTTTTCTCCATGATGGCTGAAAATGAGGCCCAGCTTGTGTTGAGGGTTGTCAGTGGATCAGATGGAAAGATGGCATCAGACCTCAGAGCTGGTTTCTTTCTAACACTTGTGGTTTTGCTCAGCTGCTGGAAGAAGCAGAACTTCTGATCTTTTCCAGTAACTACTACCTTAGATTTAACCCTTAATTTTCTTCCCTGTACATGTAAGCCTCTGATTGTTGCTGTTAAACCCGGCAAAGTGTAAAAAATAACCTTTTTTTCTCTGTAAGACAAAGACACAGTTTGAAGTTCAAAACATGTGCTTAAAAGAAAGAGGAAAAGGTCAGCTTAGAAGGCATCCAAGCTATTACACTATGGAGCAAATGATCTGCCAGGACAAATCAAGCTAATAGAAAACTAGTAAACCTTCAACATGTAAGTCCTTAGGCTGGACACTTTGTAAATGTTCATAAGGCCATCTGCAGTCATGACCCAGCAACTCCACAGACAGAAAAAGCAAGCAACCTGAAGACAAAATCAAGACAAGTGGGAGAAGAAGAAATATGTCTTCATCATGAACAGCCCCATTTCTTTTTTGTTTGCCTTCTCCATCAAGGGAATGCAAAGTCATATATGAAGCATTAGAAGCAGAGAGCTCAGATTTTGAGAAGATTTTTACTTTTATTTTTGAATTTGAGAATTCAGAATGTATTCTCCTGAGTCCTCCTGAAAATTCATGCACATCTTCTGGCACCTAGGTTGTACCAGAGCTCTTTCAAAAATCTGGGTCGACTTATGAGCAACTAAAGACACTTAAATTTGTTTGCCGTAAGTGTCTGGTTTTTGGGGTGTGAGAGGATTCTTTATTCTCAGCATTGTAAATTGGATATGCAAGTTCTCAGGCATCTGCAGGATCTGTTCTGGACACTTTGAGGAACTTTGCGTTATCTGGTGTCAGAACCCAGGACATCCCTCTGGCTGCCCTGGCTGTCTTGAGACCCTGGTAGGGGGCTCGGAGACCTTGGCATGAAGTCAAAAACACCTGTGGCTTCGATTTTAGCCCGAGGGAAAAACTGCCAACTTTGTATGAGGGTTTGAATAGTGTGGTAGTTAAATTAACACAGGGTGAAAAAGTAGAATTTTGGGGCTTTTTAGGATGGGGTTCAAGGGGACAAGAGTGAGGGATTTGGGCATGTCTTGACCTTCTTCTCCTTCTTCTTGTCCTCCATGTCTTGCTGTGATGGTGACACTTTTCTATTGGTTTAAGGTAGAGACACGCTGTCTAACATAAATGATAGATATTGGCATGTTATTGTAAACATAGCACACGTAGTTTTTAGTATAAAATATAAACATTGCCCTGAAGGGCAGACAGAACACCATGGAATACTTGCTAGACAGAGCTCAGCAGGTCAGAGAAAGAATGTTATAGAGAAGAGAAAATAAACAACCTTGAGAAGCCGACCCTACACATTCAGGCTTCTTCTTTGGCTGCACGGGCTGGGAAACAAGGACTTTTACACTCTTGGGGTCACCTTGACACCCGGACCCCAAGAATCTGGAAGTTACTTTTCTCTCTAAAGATATTTTTCAGGGCTGTTCCATGCCAGTGTAGGACAAAGCCTTTAGCAAAACATGATCCATTCTTTCAATCTAGTATATTTACAATAACAGGACATCCTAAATTGTAAATGGGGTTGCCTTGGCATAAAATCCCTGCTCATACTGAGGAGACAATGTTTATTTTATAAAGACTACTGAATAAACAATTAAAAAAAAAACCAAACTATATTCCTACCTTGAAATAAAATTTGGATTGTACAACATTTAATTTCCTTCAAACTGGGACAAAAATAGAGATGTGGAAGCATAACAACAATCTGCTTTGATGTCTTAAGCCAAGAAAACAACTTTGCCACTTCCAAATTGGAAGTTTCATTTGAGTTTGTTGACTGGGCCCCAGACCTTCAACTCTGAGTCTTTTATCACCATGAACCATGTTCCTGGAGGGTGCTGTGCCACCTCTGAGCCGCAGTGAGGTGCCCCCTGTCCCAGCCAGGGACAGCAGAGCCCTGATGGCAGTGGTAAGCAAGGCCCAAGAGGCAGTGCTGGCCTTGGGCATGAGAATCCAGTCATGGACCCGACAGATCCTAAGAGCCTTGGACTAGTTCAGGTCAGCAAACTCAAAAGCTTATGACTTAACTGAAGAACTTCAAAACAAAGTCTTACTTATTTCTTCTCCTTTCCCCTCACCACATGCACAAACACTCCAACACTAACATTTTTCCACATACAATTTTTACTCTCTTTTCCTGAAAAGCCCTCACTGCACCTTTGTACTGCAGCTGAGGTAGCTCTGTGCACAGAACAGAGGGGAGGGAGCTAGGCAGAACACATGGGCATTGCAGCATGGTCCCAGCCTGGCCCTCCTTGCTGGCACTGACAGTGGGATGCTAATGCCTTGCCACGTCCCTCCTTACTTGGAGGGGAGATATGAATGAACCTGTGCTGGGGCATCCAGCCAATCCCAGCAGAGAGCAGCAGGCTGAGTACAGCTCTCTGTCAGGGTATGGCACTGTCTCACCAATTTCCAGGCTGTCACTGTGTGACACAATGACACAATGACATGTATGATCACATGTGCTGTGGAAAACCACAACTTACAGTGCAAGCATAAGGTGAGATGGCAAATGTGTATCAAACCCACGAAACAGAATAGATGTTCTTTGTGAAAACTGCATATATACATATTTAGGTATAGATGCATCTATTTCATTGCATCTATATTCCCTAGAGTTTTATTATACTTTTTGCAATCTCTTTTTAAAATTATTAAATAGATACAGTAAATTAAATCTCGAATGAATGTATTAGGCCTGAGGCTAGTCAGAGGAAAGTATTGCTTTCTAAAGCAAATATTGGTATAATTTGCTTTCCTTCCCCTAACACTTTTGTACTTTCCATATTTAAAATATACTGGTAGCTCCCAGAACATGATACTGGAAAGTAAGACCTGGAACATCAGCAACAAGTATTAATTCATTCAACTGACCAAAAGGGAAGGGGGATACAGAGAAATATCCTAAAATGAAAAAATGAGGAGAATCAGGACATGAGAAGTCCCAGCATTGTATTAAAATGGACATTGCTGTTATTTTAAAGCTCTATAGGGACATAGCAGACTGTTGGAGATGGGATACCAGTAAATTCATTTTATCCACCATTGTAATGGACTAAAATAAAGTGTTTGCAGAGAAGCAAGCCAGTTATGCCTGGAGTCTGCATATGTGGATCAGCATATTCGACAAGCAGCAATCCTAATTTATTCCATCTGGTTTTAGGCAATATATAACATGCCAGGACAGTCCTGTCCCTCCCTGGCCCTGCCTTCGGGGTCTATATGCTGTTTATGGGATGATGTAAAAAGAAACCTCCCTCTGCTGCAGCTCTGAACTTGGAAACTGTCCCTCATGGAGGGCAGAGGTAAATCAGTAGGGTTTTCTGCCTTACACACAGGTTTTAACTCAAATGCAAATATAATCCTGCCAAAGACTGATTTAATTTTTCATCCTCCTTTCCCCCACTTTTGGGTCTCAGTGTCAAATGAACATCTGATCTGTAGTCATCACATCTGAACAGCAATCAACATATGTTGCAAGGGGTCAACCAAGGGTTGTGCAGCTCCAGCCCCCTGAATGCTGATTCCTGTTCTGCACGTCTCCAGCACAGCACAACACACAGCACAGCCTGGCTCTTCTTTGCTTCCAGGAACCAAAGCCCTAGAAAACGAATGCCGAAGAGGTAGCTCGTGTTATCTCTGCAGTCTTGAACATTCCCCATTGGGGTGGTCAGGCTTACTAAAGCCAAAAGTCTTGGATGTTCCTTCTAGTCTGAATAGTCCAAATTCCAATATCATCCTCCTGTATAACATTTTTTCCAAAATGCCTCTTATTTCTTCTGTAGCTATAAATGTGAACCCTGCATCTCTGCCAAACAATATCATATCTTCCTTCTTTGTGCATCATCTTTTCCCTTTTGTTGCTATTCCAGACTCAGCAGTTCAGGAATCCATCCTACTTGTTTATCTCTAACAGCATTGTGCAGCCTTCCACATGTACTCCTTCCTGACTGGTTACTTGCTTCACAAAGACTGTCTTGTATGCCACATTCCTCCTCAGCTTGGGGTAGGGAGTTGCCATAGGAGATTGAAGCCATGTGGTGATTGGATAGGTACATGTTTTCTCTTTGAAGGATTTGGGGGTCTTTCATGCCTTTGATTTTTCCCATCATCTTCAGATTTTCAGTTGTGCCAAACAGCCACGTGGGGATCCCACACACCACATGCTTCCCATGGTGCATTTAATTTCTGTACATTTCATTTCCTGTGCGTAGCAGTCTCTTGGCTATTGCCAAGTTCATTATGCCTGCAGACATGCTCTGACAGCAGAAGCAACTTTGGCTACTGATGGTATGTTTGACTAATAAAAACATGGTACAAAAAGCTTGAGTTTTAAGAGCACACAGGCAAAGGCTTCAGTGCTAAAGATCAACTCTTTCCACTTTCAGCAAGGCTTTGCTGTGTGACTGGAAAATGCGTTATGCAAGATGAATCACACGCCAAGACATAATTTTGTTAGTCACTCATACTAACCAGAAAACAGGTTAGGGTGATGAGAACAGGATCAGCTTTGTTAAGGTCCAGTAAAGACTGGGAAAAGCTGAAAACAGCACTAAGCAGTAATTTGCAGACAAAGTCAGTGTCTTTAAGTGGCTGTGAGAGGGAAACAAGCTGCCTATCTTGATGCAAATGGACTGTTCTTCCCAATTAGGTGCTTTTGTTAGAGCATCACATTACAGTATGCTACTATTCCAGCCTCAAGGGCATGAAGATAGTATGATGTGGCCAATTTGGCTGACAAAGTATTAGGAGGCTGCCAATTTCATATTAACCCATTTGCAAAGAAACAAAAAGTTGAATGATCTCCAATTCATGGTGGGTTTTTTGTTTGTTGGTTTGCTTTTTTCTTTTTCTTACCAGATCTTCAGAATTAAGGCACTGGTTCTTACTTCCTGCTGCTCCTGCTGCTGCTGCTGCTGCTGCTGCTGTTTTATTAAAAACTAAATATAACTTTAGGTCACATAAACTTACCAAGAGTTCTTCAGTTTCATTCATCTGACCATTGAAATGATGAGGAATTTTCAAATGCCACAGTTTTCATAGCTATTGTATCATTATGTGTCTACACCATTCCTTTTCCTCATTGTTTTCTTATTCCTTCAAGGGAACTATTCTGGATTGGTTGAAATGTTCTCATGGGTTGGAACAAATCTAGACAGGAAAGATTACTACCTAACCAGCAAAATCAAAGATGCAAGCAAGCAATTAGTAACAGTTCTATGGAAATTAATGTAGTGGTTTCAATCTGGTAGAAGGATCAAATAGACAAAATTTTTGTAATATCCTTTTCCTCTAAAATAAAATAAAGAAGCTTAAGAAATTATATACTAAAGTACCTGAAAAGACAAGCGATCAGGTTGCAACATTAAGAAATCAAAGGCAGGAAATGCCAGAAGGAAGCCTCCCTTCTGCCCCCTCGTGTGACCGGAGTGGCTCTTTAACTACGCTGCATTTCCCCCGGCTAAGGCGAGCCCGTGCTGAGCGGGGCCGGGCCCGCTCCCTCGCAGCGCTGCAGGAAAGCTCCGGGTAGGGCCAAAGCGGGCGCTCAGCGGGCTACTGGTTCCGAGAGCAGCTCAAGCCCTTCATGGAGGGCTGCAGCAGGGCACAACTAGCAACCAGGCTATCTTAGATAATAGCTAAATTAGTGCCCGACAGCCTCCTCGGTGCCCCATTAAATTAGATCACTCTGTCGTGAGTCAGAATGAACTAAGTTTCCTGCTATGCTCGCTGCCTGTGACAGCCCTTGGGCTATTTTAATCTTCAAACACCAGTGGTCAAGATGAGAGCTGATTTATTTTTTTTCCTCATGAAAATGATTAAGTACACTGCTCACATTTCTTCATGGGCTTCTTAATGTTCCCCAGACAAATCAAAACTGGCTGCAGAAAGGAAATAGTTTCTCGGTTTGCGTAGCTCATCAGCTCCTGATACTTAATGACGGAGTTTGAGGACCAGGGTGGAATGACGCCTTTGGGAGCATTATCCCCTCCTTGTATCTCTTTCTCTTATTAGCTGATTGTTGAAGTAATGCCAATGTTTTATCTTAACAACAAAAAAAGTATAAGGCTATGAAGATACAGAACTGGACAGCAGGGGAATAACCTCTCTCCCTCCTGCAGACATACACAGTTGACACTACTTTCAAGTCCAGCCCTGTAAGGGAGAAGTTCACCAGTAAGGATGGAAGAAGCAAAAGGGGTTAAAGGAGAAATCACTCTGAAACCTCTTTAGTGACATCCTGGAAAAGTCTCTCAGGGAATGGAAATGAACAAACCAGCTGCAGGATGTACTACACAGCTCAGATTTTTGCCTCTCCCTAGCCATACACTAGAAATAACTCTTAAAAACTCCCGAGTCCTTCTTGCCTCAAGAAGTGCTTTTTACTGTTTGGCTGCTCTGCATCATTAAGACATAAGCTGCATTGGTGGTGAAAGCCAGGTCCTGTGTGTGGACTTGGGTGCACAGTTGACTCCCAAGAAACTCTTGAGATGAAAGCACAAATTATGTTCAAAGGGCAATGGACTAGCAAACTGTTTGGAAAGGTAGGATGGATGAATGGCTGTCTGTAGGAAAAGTGAAGTCAAGCAACTCCAGAGCTTTCCTCCAGCAACTAGAGAAATGCATTAGTTTGAACTGCAGTGGTAGTGGATTTCTTCTGGTAAAAACAGCTCTTGGAAGGAGGAAGTGATTATTTCACGACATTTAAATCAAAATAACCATATATATGAAAAAAAAATATTTTAAAATACCCTTATTTTTGCCTTTTCTATTTTCTGTATTAAATGATTGCTTACTTATACATCCTACATTTTACCTGTAGTATGAGGGTTTTAAAATCAGTGTTCCTTTGTTGTCCCTTTTTAATTTTTTTTTTTTAATTATTAAGGCATTCATGTTGTAGTTATGCAATCTGATTTCAAACCACTGAGGCAGAGGCAAAATGAGGACCAGGGTATAGGCAGAGTATATATGGACTGCAGCTCAGCCCAGTCACAGCATAGCAGTACCCACATGCTGTAAAAACACTGCAGGCACAAAGTGGAGTTCAAAGAGTCCACAGGTTACATGAGCAACCTGGTGAAGAAATGTCAGTTAGAAACGAGCAGCAGAAACCAGCTCTATTTTCCTACTGCTGTGGCTTTGCTTGGCGACGATGACATACAAAGATTAAGCCTAACTGCACGAGCTCCAGTTGTTTATCTCCTTTTTTATCATCGCCAGTAAGTGAAGGAGATGTGTGGGTGTCACCTGCAAAAAAAAGAGGTTTCATTTCTGAGAGAAAAATATATGCAGATCCAAAAAGGCAAATGGTCTTGTTTAATTCATGCATATCCAGTTTCCTTCCTGTCACAAATCTGCAGCACTGAATTTAGTCTCCTGGATTTCCTTAGCTTAATTATGCTGAGAGAGAGTGCAAGAGAGAGGGAGACAGAGAGACTTGAGCAATATTAAGCGCCCAGAATGACTTCAGTCACTGAGGTCATTCGTAAATCACTAAGATAGCCTGGCTCCCAGGGCATGAAGTTTGATTTTCCCTCTCCCCTCCTCCAATCTGCTGAACTATGGAGATTTGCAACAAGAAAAGCTATGTGCTGTGCAATCAGTTTACAGAATAACATTTTGTTTGGTCTTCTATTGATAGATGCTAGCAGGAACTGGAAGCCCTGGGTTCATGACACAAGTGTTAGTGTCCATGTAGAAGATGTGGTTTTTCTGTCCTTGCATGTTTATGCCTATGACAGAATGAACCTCTGCACACAGTTAAACACTGCTTGCTGCATACATTGCACAGAAATCACTAGTTTAAAAAGAGATTTAAAACAAAGGCATCTCCTACATTGTATATGGAGAGACACTACACATATGGACATGTAAACAACTGTACAAACACAGATGCAAGCTTTGTTTTTTCCTCTCCATTATTATGTATATATGTAACTATAAAATAAAAAACCCCAAACCAGTGAGCATATGTCTTGGATTGCACATCAAACACAGTATGCTCACTGCATCTAAGGTATCTCTGGGTTAATAATGTTTGACTTGGCTGTGTGCTGACTTGTCTGGGTCAACTAACCAGGCACTGAGATACAGGGAGTATCAGAAAAATTATGAATTCAGGTTATCTGTATTTAGAAGTAAAACCTTCTTACACCTCCAAATTTGCTGAAATTTGCTCGAGCCCTGGACTTGAGATATATTCATAAGACTTTTATCACTAAGCCCAGTGACAACACTAATAACCATCCCTTTTGACTGCAGATCAGAGAATGGGTTCCTTGTTGGTCTGCTACAGCTATTCTAATCATCAAAAGTGCATGTTGCACTCTTCTTGTGCTCCAACTACAGCTCAGGAAAACCAAGGTATTGACTAACCCTTCTTGCCCCAAGTGCAAAATCTGACATTCACCTTCCCCACTAAACAGACCTCTTTATAAAAATTAAACTCACTTGATCTTGATAGCTGCCATAATGAATGCTTGGTCAATAAAGATTATCTCCTTATTCTTGTGAACCACAAGTTCTTGTGTCTGTTTACTGAGGGAAGGAATCCAGTTGATGTATCATTAGTTGTGTGAGGAAGTTGCACATCTTTGCAACTTGGTGTGGGAGTGTCTTCTTCCCTAATGTAAATGCTGGGTTGCAATCTTTGTCAACAAACTAATGTTTTGCACTTTTGACTACAGAAGAGCAGAATAAAAATATCAGAACCAAAAATCTGTGAAATTTGAAGGACTGATCAATTCAGTGCTACCTCTGTTGAATGACATGAGCACTAGCAGCTGAGTAGCACTCTCAGATCCCTTAGGATTGAGTTCACACTGTAATCTCTCCAAGTTTAGCATCTCATAACCATATAGATTGCAAAGACACAGTAAAATTCTAAAGGATCCAAGACAGTGGGAAAATACAGAGAAACAAAGGGTTTTACTTGCTAAAGGCAAACTGATTTTGTGCTGGCAACAGGAAACCAAGAGACAGTGCAAAGGATGTTGTGGCTGTTGGAAGGGCCACAACTGTAGTTACTGTGCATACCTGCGTGACTCATCATCACTGCTGGCTTGCACTCTAATGTCCCTCCTCTCCCAGCTGAAGCTAGCTGGCTCATCCTGCCTGGCCTCTCTGTGTTTCATCTCTGCTAGGGTATCATCTGGAAACCACTTGGGCTGGCACTAGGATAGACCAGATGCTGGAGTTGTGACATATATAGAATATACATGTGACACACACAGGAGTGATGTGCCAGTCCTTGCTTGAAGAGATGAGAAATGGAAAAAGGAAATGAAGGGGGAAGCAGAGGTATGGTGCTTATGCACACATATGAAGCTCAGCAGTTGTGAGGACAGAAAGCACAACTGCGACATTCTTCACACTGCTTGTAAAGTCTACCCACTGCACCCACCACGGGTACAAGTGCATCTTGTGGGGGACTCCCTGCTCCACAGGAACTAGAGGGGATAATCATTTCATCTCTTGTAAAGCTTTGGGATTGGGATTTTTTTGTGATGAGTTTTCCTATGATCATACAGTTGATCATTTCTCACAGGCTTTCCATAAGTCAAATTGTCCCCTAGCACTATGCACAGAGGATGACAACCTTTGGCTATCAGACAAAAGGGTTGGGTAACACGTTTCCATGAAAAAAGGAATGTCTGCTGCTGTGGGAGTAAAGTAGAAAAGCAGCATGGCTGTACACTGTGATAATAGAGTATGGCAAATTGAAGGCAGCAGAAAGTCAAAGATCTGTGTCAGAATTTGTCTGTGCCACCTGGCTGGACCCTTGTGAAGGTCATCTGTCCCACTGCTTTTCAGGAGAGATTGGGAATATACCACATTACACATCAAGAAGGCAAGTGAAAGTGATGAGTCTGACTTGGGTGCAGGAGCTTCAGACTGACTCAAATTTTTTATTCCTCAAGAAGATTGCCAGGGTATTAAGAAGCATCATTGGCATACATTCCCTCTTCAAACTGTGGAACTTGCTTTGCATGCAAAGGATAAATTAGTCTGCAATTTATTCTTGCACAGATTGCAAGCAAATCCATGTACAGCAAGAATAATGACTGATGCCTATTCCTTCATCTATTCCTGCAGATGCCCTGTACCTCTGGGTAGCTGCTGTCCCTACAATTCAATGACTTGGCAGAAGCAGTGTAATGTAGACACAGAGAAGGTGAGCTTTGCTGTCAGCACTGCCTCTGATCTTTCATTGGCACTTTCTATCTTCCTTATTGTGACTGCAAGCTCTTTGTACAGTGCCTGGGACTCCAAGTCTTGGTCAAAGTCCTCATATTGTAGTACAAATGACAGTGATAACTTCAGAAGATGTTTTATCAGCCTCTCATTCCCTTCTTCAGTAAATGTCAGCACTAAGAGCAACGGAGGGGAAAGTATAAAACCCAACCTGCAAAGTTGCAGGGGCTGGGACAGAAACACATATATGTTCTCATTTTCTTCCTTCCATACATTTCACTTCCTTTCTGACATATCTCTTATTTACCACTTGGAACACATCTGGCCATCAGAGCTGTGGTTTTCCCAAAGCTTATTTTTCACTTTATCACTTATTTATATAGCTGCATGTAAACATCAAAGGGAAGCCAAGAAAACAATATCAACAGAGAGCTCTGTAGGTGATGCCTCTCACTGAACAACCCAGAAACCACAGGTGATCCCCTCACACTGATTCAAGCACAGCATTGCTCTGAAATAGTTCCACTGAAAGAGAGCTTTGCTGATGCTCGACTCGCAACAAATTTGCAACATCACGGTACTGGGGGAAAAACAAGGAGGAATAACAGAGTTTAGATCAAGCACAGGTACACAACCCAGAAGACAAATGAGTGTTTTTCAAAGGGCAGAAGGAAGCTTTAGAGCCACCTCACACCCCTTCTGCTCCTCACCCCCACTCCCACCATTAGAACATACTGAAAATGCTTTATACCATTGGAAACATCTGTACATGGTTGGGAGGGGGTTAACATTTACACATATAATCAGTTCTATGAGAATATAATGCTTCTTTTAGAATTATGCCTGCATGGTTTTCTATTTCCTCAGCATTGCTCAGTGTAAGGTCTCCTTGCACAAACTGTTCATGCTGCTCAGTGCCTGCCCTGCTCTCTGGTTGGCAAAGTGTGTCCCATTCTAATGGAAAAAAAAACATGCCTAAAGAAACTTGATTTCTGAATGCATCAGTCACTCCTCTTGCAAACGAGATCATAGGAACTCTCTTGCCTCATCCTGGGGGACCCAGAACTCATGAGGCATTTTGCAACAGAACAGAAACACACAGACCTCTGCTCCATCTGGCAAGGGTGTCTGGTTTCCAATAAACCTAGCTGCTCCAGTGGAAGATATTAAGCCTTTATGATGGCCTAGCTTGCCCCGACAGCAATGTGCTTCTATCATTAGCTAGCAATCTTAGAGCCTTTAACAGGAGCTTTAAGAAATAATATATATCATTTTCATTTTATGCAATTGCAATCATTGTGATCACAAATACACTTTTATATTACAGTAATAATCAAATATCTGTTTTTTTCCATGCTGTACAAACTGAAAAATGATCTTCCATGTCCTGAAGAATTTAGAGGGTAAGGACAAAACAGATGACAGCTGATTGACTGGGAAATAGAATACAAGAACATGTAAGGAACTGTAATGTGATTGGCATGTGTAGCTGTTTGCTTTTAAATTGGGTGTATAACCAGTGAAAAAGAAATGAAAAGAGAGGAATATATATTGTTATTGCCTTTTGGGGATTGCTGGCCTTGTTTTCAGTCAAACAGCAGTTTAATGCTTGAGAAGAGGAACACAATCTATATCTCTCTGCTACACAACAGTGAACAGACAGCAGTGACTGGGATTTACACTGGTGCAAGAGCATGAAATTTGGAACTGGAAATGTCTTTTTTTTTTTTTTTTTTTTTTTTTTTCATAGCACCACATATAACCTGCCTGCTGCAGCCAGCAATCTGCAGAGGAGTGTCTCCAGTTTCTGGCTAATTGATTGAATGGTCTTTTTCTTCCTCTGAGCCTTCATTAACTTCCTCTCTGCTCCCAGCTATCATTCCTGGAGAGTTTTAGTAGGATGCTGTCAGATAAATGTGAGGGAGAGATTTCTTTTCACTGATGAGCTGATCCCATTTTCCTTTCCTGACAAACTATGGTGCTTTCTCCTGCCAATATGTGACTGGCAGAACTAGGCTCTGTATTTTATGCCTCACCCACATCTTGACTGCAGCATTGTATTCATTTCATTCATTAATTGCAACAGTTCTCTTTACTGTGAGCTATAAAAGCAGAGTAATAAGCCTAATGGTATTATGTAGTGTGGACTCCAGCTCATGTTACTCATTCTCTCAAAGCAAGGACTGCTCAGGAGAAGTATGGTGGCCTAATTAACCTCCTTCTGCACTGAGGAAGCCTTGGCAATTGGGTCATTTTAATTTAGATTTCAACACCAATGACTTTGATTTCAAAAGAACACTCCCTTGGATCAAAACAAATTTGTCATCTCCAGCCCATTGGCCTCCAGGTTCCAGCTGCACTCACAAAAATTAATTGACAGAATAGGGAAATTGCTTACTGTGATGCTGAATGAAACCACAAGTACTGTGCCCTCTTTGCAATGTCAGCATGTGCTGGTATTTCTTTAACAAATACGGACTCTCACTGCTGACATGGAGGAAGAGACTCTACATTATAGCAGGAATCCCATCCCCAAGGGAAATAGTATAAATATGAAAATATGGAATCTCACTGCTGACATGGAGGAAGAGTTGTCTCTACATTATAGCAGGAATCCCATCCCCAAGGGAAATAGTATGGCAACATGTAAGTTGTTTTGAAGAACTAATACAAAAATACACAGAGGCTGTGTAGTGGTCCTTTTGCCCTCAAAGCGGAGGTGTCTGCTACTGAAACAGAGCCCTGTTGATGTGGCTTGGCGAGTCCTGTGCACAGAGAGGACAAGCATGGGAGGAAGCATTCCTTCAAAACCTCAGAAGAAATTTAGCCATCCACTAGGCAACAGCCTGTATCATGAGAAGGTGAAGTCTCGCTATGAAGAGTGAGACAAAGAACAGTGGCGCATCAGAACAACCTTCTGTTGTTACAAGAAAAAAAGGACACACAGAAGCTCTTCAAGAGATTTGGTACGCTGAAGGAACAAACCTACAAATCAATATGAGATCTCTATTCTCCAGAGTCAAGTACCTGAAAGCAGCTTAAATAAATCAGGAACTCCTGAGCCACCAGATGTACAGAGACCATTGTAGGCACTACAAGGCTGAACTATGCATGCCACCTAAATAATCCATTAAGTTTTTAGGACATGGGTTCTTTTAAAAGCCTTTGACTTCTCTATACACTTGGAAGGAGTCAAAATGTCAGGCCATCTTATCTTTTCCTAGATGAATAAAGCAAATAATTTTGCAAAAGCTTTTCAGATGCTCTTACTGGAAAAGTATTTCAGGAGACAGCTAGAAGCTTGAGTCTTTCATATGAAGGAAGAAGCTGACCATCAACTTTTTATGACTTTCAGACAAGGAGAATGGAGAGAAAGTGGAAATGACTCCATTATCTCAAAAACTAAATGGCAACCCTCACATATGTAAAATCTGTTTCCTTTTCTATTGAGATGTTTTAGGTTTTGAAGGGTTAAGTCACCAGAATGGAGTAACTCCAACGCTACAGAAAAAAAACCTGTGAGACCTTTTTAGTGCTGTATATGTCTCTGCAGAGTGATGTGTCTGCAAACCATACAGAATTATCTGATTAGAAAGTGAGAAAAAACAAAGGCAGCTTGCAGTGAGAAAATGAAACTCTGCAGAATCCATCTGCCAGCAAAGCAATTAAAAAGATGGACTTCTTAGAAAAGCATTGATTGTCATTTGTGTATGACACTCAGTGGGCTCTCATTCTCACAGATAACAATCATGCATTGCAGCACCTGAAGACCATGTGATGATCACGATGTAGCTCACTACATTTTCAGTAGCTAGCACTAGTTTAATCCCTAACTAAGCTATTTAACAGGTGTGAGACTGAACAGTCTCTTCACATGGAGAGTGGTGCAGAAAGACTTGCTTGTTTGTTTTTTACTTCCTCTAAATGTATTTCTCAGAAGGTTTGTGGATATGTATCTCCCTCCTCTGGTGCACAATAAAGTAACACCCTAGTGGAAGATTCGGAAAATTTGATGTGGGGAAAAAAGAAAATAGGGAAAGGGTCCTCAGTGAAGGAGCACTTAATAAAATTCATGGGAGATAATGTATTTCTTTTGTTTCTCAATTTCATTATACTAATTTCATCACATAATATAAATGTAATAGCTGTCCTCTACACCTGGACACTTTGTATTCATTAATAGTTTGACGTAGAAATAGTTCAGCCCTGATTTGATGCCAAATCTCCATGAATGTCAAAGAAAGAGGACACTGCCCCTGGCAAACTGGTGACAATGGATGACGAGAAGGCTGAGGTACTCAAAAACATTTTTTGCCTCAGTGTCCACTGGAAACTTCTCTTCCCACATCTCTTGAGTGGGTGGACTGCATGGGAGGCAGACTGGGGGAGCAAAGTGCCTCCCACTGTAAGAGAAGATCGCATTTGTGATCATTTTGGGCACCTGATGATATGCATCCCAGAGTCCCCAGGGAACTGGCTGATGTTGTTTCCAAGCCATTCTCTGAAATATTTGAAAAGACATGGCAGTCAAGTGAAGTCCCAGGTGACTGCAAAAAGGGAAATACTGCACCCATTTTTAAGAAGTGTAGAAAGGAGAACCATGGGAACTACTGACCATTCTCTCTAAATTGGAGAGAGATGGATTTGATGAGTGAACTGATCAATGGATGAGGAATTGGTTGGTCAATTGTATCCAGAGGATAGAGATCAGTGGCTCAATATTCAGATAGACATAATGACGAATGACGTCCTCGGGTCTGTGCTGGAGCCTGTACTGTTGCATATCTTTGTCAGTTACAATGAACAGTGGAATTGGGTGCACCCTTGGCAAGTTTGTAGACACCACCAAGCTGAATGGTCCTGTTGGCACACCTGATGGATGGGATGTCATCCAGAGGGACCTGGACAAGCTTGAGAAGTGGGCCCATGGGAATCTCATACAGCTTAATAAGACCAAGTGCAAGGTGCTGTACCGGGTCAGGGCAACCCCTGGTTATAATCCAGGTTGGGGCATAAACAGACTGAGAGCAGTCCTGCTGAGAAGGACTTAGGGGTGTTGCTGGATGAGAGGCTAGATGTGAGTCAGCACCATGTGCTCCCAGCCCAGAAAGCCAGTCATGTCCTGGGCTGCATCCAAAGCATGAAGCCAGCAGAATGAGGGAGGGGATTCTGCCCCTCTACTTTGCTCTTATGGGGCCCCACCTGGAGTACTGAGTCCTTGACACAGGAAAGGCATAGACCTGGTGGAGAACATCCAGAGGAGGACCACAAAAACGATCAGAAGGATGAACACCTCTCCTATGAGGACAGGCTGGGAGTGCTGGAGTTGTTCAGCCTGGAGAAGCACAGGCTCCAGGGCCACCTTATTGCAGCCTTGCAATACTTAAAGGGGCCCTACAAGAAAGATGGGGACAGATATTTTAGCAGGATCTGATGTAACAGGACAAGAGGCAATGGTTTCAAACTAAATGAAGGGAGATTTAGACTAGATATAAGGAATAAATTTTTAACAACGAGGGTGGCAAAACAGTGTAACAGGCTGTCCAGAAAGAGGGGAGATGTCCCAGCTCTGGAAACATCCAAGGTCAGGTTGGAGAGGGCTCTGGGCAACCTGTTCTAGTTGAAGATCTCCCTGCTCATTGCACAAGGGTTGGCCTAGAGATCTTTAAAGGTGCCTTTCAACCCAAACTACTCTATGATTCTGTGATCTTCTCTGAACTCAATTTTTTTCATTCCTATCAGGTTGTTCCTGTTTCTTGACAGGATGATACAGAGACACATTTTCTCATTTTCCTGGTTGTTTTGTTCAATCACAAAAATGGCATTACTGAAAGTTGCCAGACCACATGTTAAAATGACCTGTATTTCACTCATTTTAGTAATTTATGTAGATCTATACTTGGCACTGCAGTGAGTCCATTCATGGTCTATGAGAGAGCCTAAGGAAACCAGGTTCGTTTCAGCTAACATCTGGCATCAGTAAACAGATGATTGCTCTCTGATGATTTGAGGGGGCTCTGAAGAACTACCTGAAATACAGACATTTGCACTGGCTAGCAGCCTGCCTTTAGGCAGTTCCCAGAAAAACACGTTCCCACCTCTTGCATTCCACTCTACCTTCTGTTTGGTTCATCTTCAGTTTGAGCTGGGTACTCTGCCAGCAATCCTAAGAGAATAATATCATTGCCCTAGTCCAGAACATCAGCTGGAAAGGGAAAGTGGTCTGGGCAGGGAGTAGCAAGCTATCACTGCTGACATCCTTCTGCAGCAGAGCAGGTATTCCCTCACAGGTGGGTAGAAAACTGCTTGCTGCTGCTTTTCCAAGCAAGACTCCTCAAGCTGGTGCAGAGAATTCAGATTAGAAGAGAGATCCTTCATCTGCAGACTTCTTTATTCTTTGACGCAGTTAAAGGAATTTAGAAGAAAAACTGTGGGTTTGAGTGCTTGCTAAGAGAAAAGGAATTAAAAGGCTTTACAGTATGCAGAGCTCGACAGAAGCAGACAGCTGCCAAAGAGGTACTTAGCTCAAGTGGCCTCACAAAATATGTCTGTACTATCTATGACCGTTCAGTTAACCATGTCAGTGGTACAGCAACTCTTACATGGTCATTTGGGGATGGGAGTACATGCTCATCCAAGCCCAGCCACCCTCTAAGAACTACAACACCCAAATGGGCTGAGGTGTTGCCTGAACTAGTTATGTGTCACAGTGGGAAAGGCACAAGCAACAGCTCTTTGCTGTTTCAATTTTTACTTGGCTGCATAGAATTTCAGCTTTTCCCCTTGAACACATGGGCAGCCTTTGAGCTAGAAGGAGATAAAAAAAAAAAAACCAGAAGGAAATAAATGAATCAGGAATTAAAAGGACCATCTAATACTAAAAGAGGAAATGAGAATATGATCCTGAAATGTAATGCACACCTTTTAGTAATGCATGCCTTTACTACCTTCAGAATAAAATGGCAACAATTATAGTATTAAATAGATCACTGTGTGCCCAACACTTGGAAACTCAATTGCTTTATTAAGTGTGATACAAGTGTGCAAGGCAGAGTGATTTTAAATGACTGAAATGATATTGAAAAATTCTGTAAACCATTTCTCTGTCTTTAAACTTGTAGCATTCGTACAGCTCATTGCCGCAGTTCCTGGGGGCGGCGGGGGGCGGGGGGGCAAGGAAAAAAAAAAAGTAATCTTTATTCTTGCACAGGAGCTTTTGAGTCATGGACATTAAATAAAAATATGTGGATTAAGTACGCTCCTATTTGCTGTAGGTCTGCTTGTGGGTGCGCTGATGGAATAGCAGTGGACTTCAGCAGCATCCACAATTTACAGAAAGCTCCATTCACACTGTCATCTCCTGTTCCCGCCCCGCGCTGCGGTGTCAGTCAGCGACAAGAGGCTGAGGAAGGCGCTGCCCCAGAGCTCGCACACGCCGAGCACTCCCCCTCTGGCGGCACCCAGGCGCACTCCGTCCCGCGCCGTTGTGTGCCGGGCACAGCGCGGTGTCGCGGCGCCGCTCGGGGCGGGAGGGAGCCGCGGGCGGGGCCGGGCGGGGCCGGGCTCTGCCTGCCCGCGCCGCTGGCACCGAACGCCGGCACCGGCCGCCAGCGCCCCGCCGCGGCCGCCGCCCGCCGCTGCGGCTGCTCCTCTCGCCCCGGCCCGGCAGCCCCGAGCCCCTTGCAGGTCCCTCCTGCTCTGGCCATGCCGGAGCCTCTGCAGAAAGCCATCAGCTGCTGTTTTGCACCAAGAGTCTGCAAATCGCCGGGACGCATCGTCCCCTCTGAGCAGCCGAGGGCTCATTCTGGGTCTCTTCACATTCACATTGATTCCCACCCCTTCTACCACAAGCACTTGGGGACAGGAGGGCAGCTAGGAAAGGGGCAGTCCCCGCTATCTCAAGGAGCAGTGTTTCTCCACCTGCTGATATATGTGGATCAAAATTCTGTTGCCTTTACAGGCCCACTGGGAGCTAGCTAGCAGCACTCTACAGATTCTGGGATGTGCCTTGCCTCACCTTTGGTCCACACATCCAACTGCTCTGTCGCAAGCAGAAGAAGGCTAAGTTAGGTAGCTGGAAGGAAAGCTGTGTGCCCCTTTTGGAAAACCACCTACTCTGATGGGCTGCTGCACACAAGGGGCTGCAGTCCTCTGTTCAACATGGGCACTGTGAGCTGAGCTGAAGAAAATGGCATGTGGGAAAAGGAGCTGGGAGGTGCCTCTTCAGCTGAGATCCCATTCAGCCTTTCCCCAGGGTCCAGAGGAATTTGATGCATTTCCAAAAGTAACAAATGTTCTTGAAAGCAGTGACATCAGTGCTGAGCACCAGAGGTCTCCCAGGACTGTCTTGGACAGTTCCCACATAAGAGGATGTGCGGAGGAGAGAAAGAGGTCAGGGGTCTGTTTGCTCATTCTTTCTATAGAGGCCAAATGAGGTAACTGGAGGCTTCAGAAGGTTCACCACAGTTCTCACAACTCTGTTCATTCCATAGTGCTCACTTGTCTCAGTTATAGAAAAAGCCCGATAATACAAACCCCAGGAATAAGCTTTACTCGATCTAGTCAACTATTCCAGGTTTACACTTCTGCTTCCCAGTTTAAGACTCTGTAAGACAAAGTATGACTCCATCCTAGGGCAGCAGGAAATATTCCCTACATTTCCCACGAGGTCCCAAGCTACTGATAAACTTCGGGTTTTCATCTCACATCCTGATGCAGTAATACTCCTTCAGCCTTGTAAATTATGAAGACACCAGCACTGAGCAATGACGAAATGTTCCCTGGCAGGAGAATTGGGCTCTGCACAGAACTGGCCAAGGCATAAAGCCACTGTTGTTTTCCTGTGTGGTGCTCCCACCAGAACACCTGCCAGAATGCTACACTCTCCATGCCTCACCCGCTGCCTGCGGAATGGTGCAGTGACTGCGCAGTGAGAAATGACTTGACGTATTGGATTTGTTCAAGCTTTGGGCTGGACCCCCATGACACTGATAGCACCTTTTCCCTGTCTCATGCAGCACCTGCCATGATATGCCTTGTGGGCTTTGTCTGGGGCCATGCAAATCTCTGTGACTGGACCCCGATGCAAATGGTCTGTGACCTGCAGAAGGGCACTGAGCTTTCAGCTCTGGTCTGCCCAGCACAACTGTGAGCAACACTGAGTAAAAAAAAACAGGGAACATGTTCCCTTCTGGAGGACACCTGAGAGGTGTCACACGGCCACTCCGCACTAAAGCAGAAACCACTGGTGCTGAGGAGGATACGAAAGGAAAGACTTGTCTGCCTCACACACATTTCATAGTTACCCTTGGTACTTCATCATTCCTGCCAAGGGCACGGTATTGCTGGTTCTGAGAATGTAGCATGTCAAGTGACATTTGGCTGTGGTAGACCTATTTTACAGTGACGCTTTGTACAAACCCACAGCTCTCAAACTGAAAAGGGGGAGGCTTGCGGGAAATGAATTCTTCAGGAAGGTATGGCAGAGGCTTTTCTAAGAATATACTGCATGATAAACATAACACTCTTGCCAAAGGGGAAAGGCCAAAGATATATATTGCCCTGTTCATCTCCAAGGAGGCCTGATAAGGACATTATTGCACACTCAGCTCATTTTTTTTACTTCTAAGTTTTTTTTTCATTACACATTTACACCAGAGTTTTTACCTAATTGGCTATGCCTAAATATTTTGGAGGGATGCTAAATTTAGAGAAATTAGGCTTAGATTCACTCCACATCTCTTTTTGTCTTCCTTTTTCTTTGGGGCTATCAAATTATAGTGGTCAGCAGCTGTTGTTTCTTGTTGCACCCCCACTTACAAGGACTAGATAAAAGATTACAAACCTGGTCCTAATGTGAGTATGACAACACTGTAAATGTGAAGGATAAATATCATAGAATCATAGAATATCCTGAGCTGGAAGGGACCCACAAGGATCATCAAACTCCAGCTCCTGGCCCTGTACTTGACAACCCCACACATCCATGTGCCTGAGAGGGTTGTCCAAATGCTTCTTGAAGGTGTGGCTGTATTTTAGGGGAAAAACTAACAATGCTTTTAAGATCTGAGGCCCACTCTTTAATGCAAAAGGTATGTTCTTCCTAGAAGGGGAGAACCTTGTGAATTCGTTATAAAGCCTCAGGGTTCCAACCCCCAGAGTTACAGGAACATTGGCTCAGGAAGCTTGCAAGAAAAGTTCCCTTTGCACCCTTTCCTTGGGACTAAATCTTGCTCTGTGTCTGTTAGCAAATCAAATGGGCCCAGGGACACTCCTGTGAAAACCTCCCAGCCTCCAAAGCTGGGCGGCTGCATCCAAGCTGCTTATCTGGCTGGGGCTGGTACTGGAACATCCTTCCTCCACAAGTGTGGGGCCCTTTGGTGAGGGCACTTGCTGGCTGCCCTGGGGTAAGGGCTGGCTGTCCCCCTGCCAGAACTGTGAGCTGGTAACTAACACTTGATCTTTGAGTTTAAATACCTTACAACACTCAGGCATGGCTGCTGGAGAATGGTGTGGGGACAGACAGGATATTCCTGGAGCCCAGATCCATTCATTCCAGAAACAAGTATCTTGTGGCAAACACCCAAAGCAGCATCTGCTGTTTGCAGAGACAAGAAGAGTTCCTCACATTTCCATCATTCCTATGGCTATGGCTGATCCAACAGGATTAAACTTATAAACACAGACAACTAGAGTGACTTTCTGGGCACCCAGAATTCCTTTTCCCTGACCTCCCTCTTGAGGTTCCCAACATGCCCAGGTTTGCCTTATCCTCTTATAGAGAGCTCAGCCCTGCTTTAACCCCATCACATTCACTTGATATGTCTGTCTGTCTCTGTAGCGAACTGTGTGTTTCTAGAAGACATTCCCCTGTTCAAATTAAATAGTTCTGATATTTTTCACAGCCCCTCCTTCAGCTCTTTCTATTAGAGCAAAATTACCATTTTGCTAGAAAACTTTGCTACAGAAGTCATTGCTTAGAGGACCTTTGAAGTCAAAGCTGACTAGACCTCAAGTGCCATACCAGGAAACAGTGCAGAAATAAATTTCAATTTCAAAGATTCATTCCATCCATGTATTCCCTGAGGTGACACTGCTCACAAGTGTGAACCATATCACACTTGTGTGTCAAGCCATAACATAGACTACATGTTTAAGATTTAATTTTCTTCACTGTGTATTAGATGTACTATATACAGTGTGTTGGGGAGTCAAGACTCAGCAAAGATTTAAATACAAAAAAAATGTATGTGGTTTAGGAGAAAGCTTTGAGGAATTCCCCAGTCCTGTCCTGACTGTCAGGAGTGTTTTGTGCTAGGCAGCATTTTGCATGTTTTCATGATCTGCTTTACCTGATCTCAGTCAGCATCGTCAAGGAAAGGCAGCACCATCCAGCCTGTTTCTCTGGTCTCCAGAGAAAAGTGGCACCACCACTCTGTGGCACTGGGATTAATTTGGCCATTTGTGGTGGAACTGGGATTAATCTGGCAGTGGCATGAACTGGAGCAAAGAAAGGATTTATCTTGCAGAGCTGCACAATGGCTAATGCCGCAACAAGGGGGAGAGAGGTACTGAGCTACTTGGCTGGGGATTTGGGGGGGCAAGGAATGATCCTGCCTATTCGGATAGAAGTTGCTCTTCCATGAGGTCAGGTTATCAGTGAAACCACACCCACGTGACAGAGTGTCTTCCTTCTCTGTGTGATGAGACAATTCATGCACTGTGCATGAATTGTCTCCTCACTTGGATCACAATAATTTATACAGTAAAATCCCTTTAGTTGAATCAATTAAAAGGTGGTGGTTTGGGCTTGCCTGAGGGAATTGATGAGGTGGAAAGGTGATAGCTACTTTAGCTTAAGAGATAAGAGTTGAGATCTGGCAGTAGCACATATCCAATGGCAGGCCAAGCCCTCCCTTTGCAGGGAAGGCTTAGTGCCGCTTTGTGTAAGGTTGCTGTAACAAGAAGAATCTTTTGCAGCTCAAAAGCAGCACCACAGTGCCTACACTGAATGTGTGCCCACAATGTAACAGCAGAGGTGGCCCTGTTGGTTGGTAAACAGCATTGCTCCCTGAGGAGAATTTCCCCTTGAAGGCTGACAATTGCCAATAGAAATTAGAGCTGTCTGCAGTTTAAAGAGTACAAGGACAAACTTTCTGTCATATCTTCACCAGAAATCAAGTCACATGAAACATGATTTGCCACTAAGACATGTTGAATGTCTGGGCATCACAATGTCCCTGAAATGAGCACAACCAACTCAGAGGGTAAGATGCCATCAGCTAAACTCTGCTGCTGCCTGATCTTCAAGGGATCTGGACTTGAGGTCTTGATGGCTGGAGGTCTTGATGGCATTGGAATTGAAGACTCAATCTGCCCTTGATAACAAAATACCTTATCATCTGTCTTCCCTTTCCTGCTAAATGAATGATGGTTGCTGTAGGCACACACTCCTGTAGAAAACTTCCACCCATCAAGGGGAAAAAATATCCAACAACGACATGGACAATTATGGTAGACATTTAAACAGCTAGGAGTATACAGGCTAGATGTGGCCTTTATGATATTTGCTAATAAACTGGGCAATGGAGGAGAAGCCTTAAAGAAACTATGGGCACTTATTTGAGTGAATCCAAACAACAGCAAATGCAGGTTAACTAAAAATGCAGTTAATCCCTGAAAGTGCAGAGCAAATGGATTACCATGTAGATGGCTCCTGTCCACTTAAGTTCAAAGGGAAGGACTTGTGCTCAGTTGGGGCACCTGCGATACCACCCCAAGGCCCCATGGTCCTATGCATGAGTGAGAAGTGCAAGAAAGAGAACATTTCTTGTGCAAATTGCAAGCAGCAATACTAAAGGAAGAAGCAGCTGTGTTCGTCTTCAAGGTCAGCTGAAAAGCTCGGCAGCATGAGGGTGAATGAGGCCAGGGTCCTTCAGAGAGGCTGCTGGGGAGGAACTGACTGTGATTCACTTCAGGAGGGTGTTGATTGACAGTAAAGAGGAAGCTGGCAGCCCTTGCTTCCCACCACGCTCACTGGTGGCAGCGTTTGCAGTCGCAGGGCACAGAGACGAGGGAAATTAAGAGATAGGGGTGGGTGCAAAAGGAAGGGGAAATCAAAGCTTCTTCATTTCCCTCCTCTGCCTCTGGTCCCTCAGTTTGACCTTGTGAGTCTCAATTCTGGTGTGTTTCTTGGTGTTTGTTTTCCCTAGGGGTTCACCTGCAAGGACAGACCTCTGTGAAGAGAATCCCTCCACCTTTTGCCAAAAAGAATTCCTGCCCTGCTAGAGATCCTGAGCAACATTAGCTGGCAGGCCAAGCCTGCTATCCCTGCTCTCCCTGCCATCCCTGTTTTGGTGCTACCTGGGGGTGCCATGGGTAGCCCAGGGACAGGTGGCTGCTCCTTGTCCTTTCTGCTGACACCATCCAAGTAGTAACAGGTTTTACAAGGAATTTGTGAACCAAAGTTCCAATGTAACCATTTCTGTCCTCTCAGTTACGTTTCCCTCACAGGATGGCAGCATTTGATATCTCAAAAGATAAAGAACAAATTTTGTAAGCAAAAGAAAACTAGAGAAGATTGATGGTGGTATGGGGGAGGATGGAAATGAGCTCAAAACCATAGAAAAGGCAAAAGTCTAAATAATCAGATGAGTGAGGAGGGTTATAGGTGTGCAAGTGGAGTCGCATTGAGTCATATTTCAATCTTGTAACATAAAATGACCTATAACTATTTCCCAGAAGGTGATTAGTTTGCATAATTCAGAAATTTTATGAAGGATGTTCATTGGAACTCCATGAATAATTATTTTTTGTGTTACCCTGGCAAATTTGGAAAGTCAAAAAGGCTCATTTCAGTCAGACCAAAAGGAAAAAAATTGATTTTTTTGTGAATAGTGAAGTAATAATTTGGAGGCTTCAAAACAGACATTTAATCCTAAAACAATTAAGACCTGATTTGGATGGTGACTATTTAAATATTGTTGAACATTTAAAAATAGAGGAGTTTTGGAAGAAAAGTAATGCTTTTAAAGAAAAAAATTTATTTTGAAAAATAATTTGAGAATTATTTAATTTGAAATTCTGATTTTTTTCCTTGTTATTAAAGACTGTGATTGTACTGGCCAAGCTCCTGAAGTGTATTACTATCTCCTTTTGGAGATATCTAACTAGAGATATATCTAACTTTTGGCTGCAGAAGTTTATTTCAAAAACAAAAGCCCCATTCCAAGGCTTGACAGTATATCAGGCAAATCCAAATGTCTCAAGACTCCAGAGCCTGCAGCTCCATGTATCCCCAGCTCCTCAGTGGCCCAGGGACTTTAACAATACACTAACCAATCACTGCCAAGTCACAGACAGAAATTATTGCTGCATCCTCTCCAGAGCCTGCATTTGCCAGCTCAGTGCATTATTACTTAGTACACAATCTACCATTAAATAGCTTGAAAATGAAACTACTCTGTTTCAGGACGCACTATTAAAAGAGCAGCAAGAAAAGTGCTCTTACAGAGCATTTGTAGTTAAACCCCTTCAAGCAGGAATGGGCAATACTGTAGTTCAGTAGCTAAAGGAATGGTAATGAAGGGAGACTGAGTCCTGCTTAACCCCTCTGGCCCGTGGTACAGAGATACCATGTATTTTCACTGAATCTTGACCCCTGGCAATAACCCAACCCAGGCTGATATATGAAGCATGTAGTATTGCAGGAACAGCAATTACAAGGCTGTGGCAGCAAAATTTGTTGCTGTGCTTAGATTAATGAGAACCAGGCAGTCTGCTTTCTTCTACTTTTTCTAAATGGCATCAGTTAGTTGCTGACATTTGAAACTCACAAAAAGTGGGTTAATACAATGGCCATTTAAATGAGCAAACATAGCAAAAAACCTTAGGAAGTGAAACTTTCTCAAGAAGGCTTTGCTTAGCTAGAGTTGCCCTTGCTGAAAAAGGTTCCCTTCACCTTTTCCTCATTTCACCCTTTATTGGTTCTAGACAGAAGAAAATAAAAAATATATTTTGCTGGTATGTAAGATACTGATGGGTCTTTTTTTGCAAAAGAGCTAATGATTTAAAAATGAATTATATTGTGGGGCACTTAAAAAAAGTTTTATGAAAATAGGTACATTCATTTTCTAAAAAAATTCCCTTTTCCTTCAACATTTCTTCAAAATGATAAAATTCAAAACATTTCTTCCTATTTTGCTTAGAGTTTGATTTTTATTGGTCTCCATCCAACACATTTGTTTTCTTTGTATGTACTGGATATAATCACAGTGATATCGAAAAGAAGAATTCCCAAAGTGGTGTGTTACCCACAAGCTCATCCTCTTTTACTGATTTTGCAGCCTTTTTTCATAATTTCTTTCCCCTCTAGGAATATATTTGTAAACTTCCTTGTTTCTCCCCTTCATCCCTAGTACACAGGCCAACAAAGCTGATCATTATCATACCTTGTAGTATGTTATCCCTGTGGCCAAAACATAAAGAATTCTTTTAGAGGATGGATTTGAATTTTAAAATGTAGGAGTTCCTAGCTGGGTTTTCAGGTATGACAGTGGGAGGAACCAGCTAGAGCTGTGATGAAGCACTTAAGTTGAATGCTCACTGCAGTCAGAGGCCTTAGAGCAGGCATTAATCAGTGCTCAACTTAAACAACCAGGAGAGCAAGCTGGCAACACTCACCCATTCAAGTTAATATTCTTAAGAGTTGCTATGATGTGACTGTCTAAGAATATGAGAAAGACAAAGCTTGTAGGGAGCGCTAATACCTGTCAGCAAAGAGGGAGAGTAAGAAGGAGCTTCTTAGCAGAGAGGTAGAGGCTTGTCAGCTATTTCAAACTTCACTTTGGCTAATGAAAGACTTCTGCCGCCCCTTGCACATCTGGCCTTTCAGATATTTTAGGGGTTTGTTTTTGTACTTAGCCCTGGGAAAGGGCAATTGCTAAGTCCTAGAAATATGGTTTCAAATATTTCATAAACTAGGGAAGACAAAGGGAGTTTGAGTTACCAATAATCCAAGAGTAAGGCTTTGTACATGAGATCAGATTATGTGGGGAAGAGTGGGTTGAACAACAAATCCTGCAGCTGATACATTTTGGAAGGTATAGGACCTACTTTTAGTTTGCTGATGCCAGCCATAAAGCCACTGCTTGGCTATAGTATCCACATTTGCAGAGATGTCTGCCTTATGGAGTGACAATTTTTTTGCAAGTGCTAAACTTCAAAATCAGAAAGGTTCTTGCAAAGTCTGGAATTTGTTCTACAATCCTCTGCTAGAAAATCTGTATCTTTGCTTTCCTGAGCCCCCAGCCTATGATTTATTAACCATTCTAATGGCAACTCATAATCCTTGCATATATCACTGTAAACTTTCAGTAACATGTGGTGGCATGGACCAGAGGCAAACAGATTGAACATTAAAGTTCCTTAAATCAGGGCATCAGTCCTACAGATCTTAGACATAATTCTCAGGATTACATTCTCATACAACTCCTGAATAAACAAATTGTGATAAAGCCACTATTCATCCTATGATTTTTGTAAATAAAACTGCAAGGAAAGAGGCAAGGAGAAGGTGCCTGAAACAGAAAAGCAAAGCAAGGTTTACAGCAAGGAGGGATTCTGAAATGGTCCCCATCCCTCAGTGCTGAGTTTCTGTATTGCCTAACTCTGTCATGCAAAATTTAAAGAGCATTATTGACAGAGATGCAGGTGGCGCATTATCTGGTCTTCACTAAAATGTTTTTTCACTTGTAAGAGACTTCTGGGCAGGTTTTGTCTTGGAATATACTTCACTCAACCCAACAGTGACATCTGAAAACACAAAAAAGCTATATGTACCCTTCACAGATCCAGCCACTCATATTTTTGCCAGAACATCCTTTCTCCTCTTGGTATTCCCATTTCCCTACCTCTGTCTCATCACAAGCTTTCTGAGATTTCCACACAGAAGCTGCTCCCCTAAAATGTCCAAAGTTTGTGGCTTGTCTTCCCAAACTCAGTGTGCCCCTGGGAAAAGATGCATATTGTGCTTTACTTCTGAGATCTAGTCCCTGCAAAGGCAAATCAGACAAAATGTGGACATGGTTGAATGTGACCAAATACCTTTAGAAGCCTTAGCTTATGATTCTTGTTCACCTCAACTGCTGAAACAATCTCTTCTGGCCTTGACAAATGTTGGCTCACAGCTGTGTATTCCAAATGTAAGTGTGAATCTGTCAGTTTGAACACCTTGTCATTCTCTCTGTGCCTATCCAATGACTTCTGCCTTCTGCTACATTACCAACTTCTCCCTTAATTTAATTTAATTCAATTTACGTTCATATTCTAGCCCATCCCATTCTAGCTATAAGCTCACATGCACTCTCCTGAAATGTCCTCCAGACTTTGGCAAAGTTGACCTTCATTATTCACTTGTCATTAATTCAAAATAGTACTTTAGAATCTGTTCCATGCCCTTCCTTGGGTGAACTTCATTCTGTGAGCTTACAATAATGCCTTTCTTTGCCAGGTCTCCTGTCTTTCAAACATTTGGATTCTCCATAAGTCTACTGCGCTGGAGCACTAGCTCCTTTATGTAAATTTCATTGAGTCCTCTGCTTTATAAACATTTAATTCTATGTTTTTCAGGAGTCTTGCTTTGATCTTATTAGTTTGAATTGCAATAATTTTGTTTTGGTTTTTTGTTGTTTTTTTTTTTTTTTTTTTTTTTTTTTTTCTTTTTTTTCTTTTTTTTTTTTTTAACATCAGGGACTCAATTAGCCCTGTATAAACTGGAAGTAGACCCTTAATTTTGCTCTTCATCTGTACCCTTTTAAAATATTTCTTGCCCATCTCATTTTTTATTAGAGTGTAATTTCTCACATGTTTTCAGCAAAACTTTATGATTTATTCTTGTGTCCCTCATTAAATTCAAACTGCTGCAATGTCAGAGCCAGAGACTCAGAAATATGTCTACCTCTTGCTGGTTTTCCTTTTTGCAATGCTTTAAGAAATAAAGGAAAGTGGAAGTAAAACATTTCTCCAGTATTTCTCCAGTCATGGGGTACACTTAACAGCTTCATTTTAGGCTTGGCAGGTTTCTTTGGTTCTTCTCTGCTTATTCATGAACAGACTAGCTTTCAGTCTGCTTTGGGGTGAAGATACCTGCTTCATTCTGTGCTCAATCCCAAGTGATTGGTCTAGAAAACAACAAATATCTGGAGCTCTGCTTTGGAAAACTCCTTGCAGTAAAGGAGAGTTATTAAATATCTGCCAAGACACTTATGGTCTCTGTTAAACTTTGTCCTAAAATCTTTCCCTTGCTACAACTCCTTGCAGGAAGCTGAAGAAGAATAAGGAAGTCGGTGTGTGAAGACCTTTTACCGGTGTTGTTTTTCAGCCCTGTGTCTGTATTTCCTCTTACTTCTGTCTGTATCTCTTTCCATACATCTCAGATCTTACATTTTGACTATAAGCTGCACAGGAATGGGGTGGGGGCAACACATTCACACAGGTCTGGTTGCTACTGGGACATAGACAGCTTAAGACAAATAACATGTAGCAAACCCGGCCAGGTAAGGGCTGGAATTCAGACACTCAAAGCTAACACAAAACTGGTAGCTTTAAAAAGTTGGGAAGAAATTTGACCTCTGTGTTAGATGATTATAGATGCTGTGCATATCAGGAAAACTTGGATATAACCTTGACTTTATTGTAGGGGAAACAAAGCCTAGCTTCCAGAAAAGAAATACCAATGATTTCACAAAGAAAAAGGACCCTCACATGTTCACCCCCATCTCAAATCTTTTTGGACAATCTAGTCATCAGCAGAAGCTCACAAGAACACCAACTCCATGTGCCCTAAGAAGTAGTGGAAAGAGAATTCCTCAGCTAATGCTGTCCCCAATTCTTCTGTGGCTGGATTGAAGGCACAGGCTTAGGACTGGAGAGCAGCATTTACAAAACCAGGTTAGAAGCTGAGAAAAAGGCAACAATTCTGAGAGACTTAAAAATCAGTAGTTTTGTGATATGAATTGTGATTCCTTCAGGAACTTAGTCTGATCCACCAAACTTGGTTATATTTAGTCCTTTACTTAAACTAACCAGGTTTTAGTCCTTTAATGGTAATGAAACAGTATTTTTCCAGTCACTCTGTTATTTCCTTTTCTCTTTACCTCTTGTTTTGTACAAAAAATATTTTCTTCAGCCATACCACTTAGAGGTCTGGATTTTTTTCAAATGACAGAGCACTTCAAACTGCCAATAGGTTTGTGGCAAACTAGCATGGTAAAAACGTGAACTGTTTAACATAGTAAGACATGATCTCACATTTTGAGTTTCGCAAAATATCCTGAAACCAGATACTTATGCAAATTATAAGAATTTCTTCTCCCCATTACATCTCAAGCAATTTACCAAGCAAGTTCCTGTCACAGAAATAAACATTGGCAGCATGACACAGGCTTACAAGTGTGAAAATAATTTTGTGAATAAAAACATTTTGCAATGGGAAATCTGACAGGGTATCAGCAGGAAGGTTTGCCCTAACAAGTATTCGGTGAAGAAAAGCAAATCACTAGAATGCAAGTGACTAACCCAAAATGAGAAAGAAACTTATATGAGAAATGTAGTTATTTAACTTCCTAGCAATCTGAGTAATCACAGTAGTGTAGTGCAGTGTAAAACTGCATGTCCCTCTCTCAGCTAAGTTCAAAGAGGTCGTGAAGCCCAAGCCACTCCTAATATGAAACCTTTGTTTAAGGCTCTGCATCGTTGCACTGCAAGGCCTTCAGTCCTCTCCCCTGCTCTGACACTTTGCTGTGGTAGCATATGTAAAGTATTAAGGTTTCCTGTAACATGGGAATTAATAACACCCCTAAGAACAAAGAGAACTACAGTATAAGTGTGTGCATTAAAGGAAAGAAGAATATCATATTGATCTTTTGGAGCACAAAGCAGAAGCTTTTAGAAACAGCCTGAGGAATAACCTCACTCTAAAGATCTGAATCTCAAAGTCAAAATTAGGGCTCTTCTTTCAGCCATTCCCTTGCCTGGCCACTTGACCATGTGTAAGGTTCCATTTATGGGAAAGGGTGGAAGATGAAGAGTTCCCAAGATAAAAGAGTCAGGGCAAGAAGATTCCAGACTACACAGACAAGAAGGTGCAGTAACTAGGTAAGGTAGGTCCAGTGGCTATAGCCCACAAAGTATGGCCTGTATTTTTCATATGATATATTCAGGGAACGTGGGACAAGCAGAAGTTCAGAGACTCTTGAGCAGCTGAAGAGTAGTTAGATAAGGGACACGGAGGAGATTTCTACAGTGATTCTTGTGTATTTTATTTTAGTGGGGAACTCATTCTGTTATCAATACCTTGTTCCATGCTGTAACTGAGCTGGGAAGGATGGGAACAGTGAAAGTGAGGTCTTATTTGGAACAAGATCTCTTCTGCTGCATGATCTACCTGCTGTCTGCATACATTAACTCAAGAGCCAGAGTCTGATTAGGAAGGGTAGAAGGCACCATGGCAAGGTAATCATCTATTGGAAAGGATAACCAAAGGCAGCCTGGGCTCACTTGGGCAGTGAAGACAGAGATGACTTCAAGAGACTCCACAGGGAGACATGTTGTGCTTTACTTAGAAGAGTAATTATCATACCACAAGGCTCTTAAGGAGGAACAAGGGTAAAAAAGAAAAAGTTGTGGATCTGAAAATGTACCCTGAGAACAAAACAGCCAGGAAACAAGATGAATCCCACTGGAAACAAAGCTTGCTAGATCAGTCTCAAACAGGAGAGAGAGGAGTGCCAGAGTGCTGCCTGTCACTCTAGCAGGGCAAGATTCCATGGATGTGTGTGGCATGAGCACTGAGTTTTACATGGCAATCCTTTGCCACTGTTTAGTGGCTAATTGCACCGTCAGTTTACAGTCTCAATCAATTATCAGGAGATGACACCACAGTTGATGAAGCTCAAATGCATTATTTGTTTGCATGCAAAACCCAAGCTCAAGAGATACAAAGGGCAGATAATTTAGTTACTACTCTGGATATGAAAATGTCAGGTATATCCTAGTAATTTCTTGCCATAAATCTCACTGATATTCTAGTACATGATGTTGTAATAGCATTTATTTTACATTTAATATTAAAATTGATTTAAGCTTGTCTAACCAGTAATACAGTATGTGCCTGTCTCATTATTAGGATGCAGTTTTTCATTTTCCCATAGCAGTATTTTTATTTACCATCAGTTCTGTTTTGAATGCTGGTTAAGATTAAAATGACTGTGAATCTGTCATTACAAACAAATATTGCATAACCTAGGTATGGAAGCAGTAAGCTTATTTATATCATTAGGTATTTACGTGATTTCAAGGCTAAGTATTTATCCTGGATCTTTGGATTGGGCTGGCTAGTGTTCAAGAACTAATGCTGTTAATTTTTCTAGGTCACAGTGCAAAAGCAGATCTTCACAATCTACTAGATCTACATATATAAATAATGAAGCACCTTCTAAAAGAACTTCTCAAAGTCTGGGTAAAAATAAAGAATGCCAACCTTCAGGATAACTGAAGTGAACCCTCAGTTTTTTTGGAATTCTTTAGACAATGATTCATGGGTGTGACAGCTTATCATATAAAAAAGCAAAACAATTTTCAGAGCTTACATGACTTTTAAAAGGTCCATGAGCAAAATCTGTTTCACTGAGATTTGAAATGATGCAGGTGCTCTAAGCAGAGATAGCAATAATCAAAGCTCCTGCAGTGTTTTTCATCTGTTGATGTCAAGGTAGTTAGGCAGTAAAGTCCGTAGGTAGCAAAGTTCTGTATAGATGTGAAAGTCATTAGCTATAAACCTAGATAATTTTTTCTTGGAAACAGGAAAGCTTAAATAGGCCGGGTTATGATTCAAGTCACATTGCTGATACAAAAAGATGAAGTAATTGCAAGTATAATCAGTATTTTAAAGGGGTAGCAATCTTTAAACATCAAAAGCACTAATATTAAAGCAAGCAAAGAAATTGGAGGTGGAGGCAAGTCCTCCATAAAAAAACTCGCTTGCAGGGATTCACTGTGCCACATTAGGCAGAAGTACAGTTCTCTGCACATTGCCCTGGTAGGAAATACCTGATGATTGCTAAAATATTAAGTGCTATGATTCTGCAAGCTGGCACCCCCAAAGGGCCTGAACTGCTCTAATGATGATTACCTTTCCTCCCACAATTCTTAAAGCAGAATGGACGGCAGTTTCAGATTGAATATATATTTTCCATCTGCAGAATAGTTGTTTTTGTTCATGCTGTTTGAGGTTAACTGTGCACGTACTAATCAAACCCACTGCTTCCTTTCTCGTAAAACCAAAACAAAGCTTCATACTACTTTCAGGTACAGCATCTGGGATCAAAGCTATATATATACACACTGTCTCTGTGTGGGTTCAAACATTTCGAAGATTCAGTATCCTGAAAGGTGTCACCTCTTTTCCAGTCCTGAGAGTTCCAGTTTGTTCTTAAGTCTGAAGGCATTAGCACCTTCAGCCTCTGTCCCAGCACAGGAATGCTCTCAATATTGGTCACCATGGGCTTTCTCTGCACAGCCACTGCCATTGCTGAAGGTGGGTAGATGAAGGAGGCAAGGTATCTGGGGTTGTTGACTTGTTTTCAGTTTCATGTCTTTGCAGGAGACAGACTTGGTACAACGGGGAGAGGAAGGTGGCATAGGACTAATGGGAGCGAGGTCTTAGTGCACTGCAAGGTGTGTGGAAAACCAGACACAGACTTTAGAGCACTACTATCTGCAGGGCAACATTCAGAGTAGCTCAAGAAGGAAGAAAAGATCTTGAAAAACCAGGCCCTGCAAGTGAAGTTGTGACAGCTGAAAACATGGGTATAGAGGTTTGAATGTATGGAGAAATTCTACTCTTCATCTGGAATTCCTGCATTGCAGAACTGAGAAGACAAACCCTAACCCAAAATGGACTGATATAAAATGAGATTGAAAAAAATAATGCTGAGTCTTCACAGCTTACTAAAGCAAAAGACAGTGCCATCCAATCATGTGTCATGATTATAGAAGTTGCAAAAAGCTGTCAGTGAGGTTATACATAGTACAGTAATTTTCCCTTAAGATTTTTTTTTACAGTCTGTTCATCAGGCTTTGTTGTGTGCTGCTATATTAGCTAGGGGTATATATTGTTGCTATACTGTGGCTTGGGAGTAGCTAGTTAAAAATAAGAAGAAAAAAGATCAGAAACAAAAGTATGCAAACAGATTTTCTATTCAGTTTTACTCTTACTTAAATAGTTCTGTTCTATGTTCCATACAGGATGTCAACTTTTTTGTTCCTAAATGTAAACATGTTTATTTCTACTAGGCAGAAATTGTGGTTTAAAAGCCTGATTTTAAATTTCAAATTTCAACCTTACCATCTATAGTCTATTTTTTTAGTTTCTTAGGTATACTAAGAAGTTTGTGCTGAGGGAAACTGAAGCATGTGGGTCATTAATTGCTCGACTAAATGGGCCAAATAACCTACTATCTAAGCAACAAGTAATTGCTAAGATTTATAATATAATTTTTAGTAAACAAAGCATTTCTTGAGCTTTTTAAAGAATATTAATGCACTGCTAATGTGAATTGTGGTCTTGGAGTCCTTTCTTTGAAAACAGCATTTCTAGGAATCACCCTAGAAATGGGTGACAGGAGGTGGCAGAACTCCTTTCCTACTCTACAGGTTTGAAGTAAATGAGTCCAGATCCTTTACTGATAGTTCACTTACCATCACACTCTTTACTTCCTTACAGTAATGGAAGTGACTCAGCCAGCAGTTGTGCTGGCCAACAGGCAAGGAGTTGCCAGCTTGGTGTGTAAATACAAGAACATCGGGAATGCAAAGGAAATTCGAGTGACTTTGCTTAAACAGATTGGTGACCAGATCACAGAAATCTGCGCTTCATCATACACTACGGAGTTTAAAACATTCTTTGTGAAAAAGGTCATTCAGTGCCATGTTACGCCCGGCCAAAACAATGTGACCCTCACGCTGGCTGGCCTGCAAGCAAATGACACCGGGCTTTACATTTGCAAGATGGAGCGGATGTACCCCCCACCCTATTTTATGAACAAGGGAAATGGCACGCATCTCTATGTCCTTGGTAAGGCCAGCAGGTTTACAGTACTGTGATATTTCCAAGTTAAGGGAGTTGCTATTACATCTCAAATGTCTTCAGAGTTCTGTTTGTAAGAAGTGAGGGTAAATACTGGTTTCAGCACTGAAAATCTTGATTAGCTTTTATTTCTTTCGGATCTCACTGCACACACCCAAAGCAAGCATAGTCATAGCCATGGAATGATAGCATAAGCAATACCATGCAGTGTACATGTATGTCTAGGCAGTTAGATACAGAAGTGCAGAAGTGTCAGAGTAAGGTGTGAGCTCTTCTACAGATAAAGACTCTTTTCATAGGAGGTTGAGTAGGCAGCGATTCAGAGCTCAGTCCTGGTGGTATCTTAGGATAGCACATGCTGGAGAAAAGCAGTGTAGAGACTGACTCACTGACTCTAGGGCCTTCCTTATGAGGCTCTTGTGTGACATGACATGTGTGATATCATATATTTTAGATCCAGAACCTTGTCCAGACCCTGCCATATATCTCTGGGTATTAGGAGCTACTGCCTCAGGATTTTTTCTTTACAGTATCATCATCTCAGCCATTCTTGTGGGCAAAGCGGTAAGTCCCATCAACTCAGCCCCCTTCTGCTAATAATATCCCTTTGTGTGGTGAGAACAAGGAGCAAGAAATGAGAACAGGGAAGAACACTGTAAACAAAGCCAGTGGTATGCTCCATTTTACAAGTGCAATGTTATTACAATAATGCAAAATAAGAGAACTTGCTGGAGCTGCCACTTACATTTATTTATGGCTCATTTGTGTTGCCAGCATACTAGAAAGCAGTCAGCTTCCATCAACTGGACTGAGCCTTGGCTTCGGGCTGGATGCTTAAAACCAGGCAAAGTCCTGCATGCTTCTGAGATTGAAGGCAACAGTCTTCATGTGTACTCTCATTTCACAAATTATTCACATAAAATCCCAGAATTTAATCTTTTTCCTTTTCTCATCATTCACCGCTGTAAAGCAAATTTAAACAGCTTTCTCCTTGGACGGGGCAAGTGTAACTTTAAGTATTTTTAATTTCACAGTTAGAAATGTCTGCACAAAAATATGCAAAACGTAAGCCTGGGTTGCCTTTTTCCACAGGGGTCTGCAGCACTCATAGTCTGTTAGAAATGAACCTGAGCTTGAAACCAAACAATGTCTCTCTCCCATATTTTTCAATCAGTCTTTGTCCTTAGAAGTTAAATGAAGCTGTTAGGTATGAACACTCCTAGCTTTGAACCAACACTGAATTCTGAAGCAGAAGCACCTTCAAAAAGCCAAATGAATGGCAGGACTCTATTTTTTTTTTTTTTTTTTGTATAAATAGCCCCTGTACATCCTGATCCTCCTTCAAATGCTCTTAACAGGTCTTCTATAAAGAGGCAGAGAAAGGTGTCTAGAATACATTTTACTCAGCAAAGGAAGAACATCCATCGGTTTCTCTAATTGTGCTGGTCAATGATTATGCTGTGATTGCTTGTTTATTTTACTTTCTTCCCATATGTTACAGATAAAGAGAAGACGATGTCTCACTACTGGAGTCTATGTGAAAATGCCTTCTGAAAAGCTAGAAAAAAAGGTGATTCCATTCCACATCACTGTTAACTATAACAAGGAAAGAGAGAAACCATTTCCTAGCTGGGATGGAGACTCTAATAATTCATTTCAGTTAAAGAAATAAATTAACTGTCCTTTTACAAAAAGTGTACAGAAGGTGAGAGAATATTCTTTGTAACTTCTACAGTTTGGAGGAGAATAAATAGTGTATGTATTCATATTTGAAGATTAACCCTATCACATAAAAATGGCAACATTAGGCCATTGACTTTTTTGAGATGTATTGTACCAATATGTAATATATATGTGTGTAGCATTAAGAGCTATTGCTGTTGCAGTTGAGCATCTTACTGTCAAATTTCATCATGCCTACTGATCAACTGAAATCCAAACACTATTATGACAGAGACTTGTGTGCCATCACAAGGCTGATCCACAAGTCTGGGGGGCAGAGGTAGGAGAGCACACTAATGTACAAAGGAATGTTGACGTTTTTCCCTGCATTGATATTTATTGGTTCCATTTCTGGCATTAGTGCTCTGCACTTCCACAGAGGCCTCCCCATAGGCTGGCACTGATGACACTGCTGCTCTTGAAGCCTGAGTGGCATTGTGTCCCAGAAGTGCTGTGATGGAGCTGACTGATGGTCTCTCAGCCAGTGCTGACAGTTTGGTTAGAGAAAAGGCTCCAGCAGGAGCCATCAGGCTGTGCTGGGAGAATGCTCCAGCTCTGCTGGGGCCTTGTGTTTTACAAATGCTAAATTAGCATCTATCCAAAAGGCAGAACTATGTTGCTGTGTTTAACAAAGTCTATTTTCCATGAAAATACTGACAGTGTATTATCTTGTTTATTAGTTATGTACCATTCAATAAAAACCTTGATGCTTTGCCCAAATTCGAGTTCATTTCTTGTTCACTGATCTCCGAATAGTGAGAAACAGGAAGTGGCTACATGTTAGAAAGCAGTGAAGACAACATGAACCTTTCCTCTCTGACCCTCTGTTTTGCCCTTCAGAGACAGCCTGTGTGCTCATGCCAACACTTCCGTTCTCAGCTCTCTTCCTCAGCCAGCCACCATTACAATCTGTCAGTTCTTCTATTTATCCAGTTACAGATGCTGTGATGTGCTTCAGAGACACTACCAATCAAGTTTTCACTTCCAGCAGACTTACTCACTAGCTGTAATGCCTTTGACAGCACCTCCTGTACATGTTTAAACAAAAAACTTGTCCTAGTTTCAAATCCTGTTTTCTTTGCACTACTCTGACACTCTCAACTCACTAAATGCCAGTCAACACACAAAGCTGCTGGAGCTTTAAGCAATTTCAGAATTCTCAGCTACTGTCTATTAATTTGATTCTTTGCTATCAAAATTTCACCTTGTAACCCAAAACACTGGCAGCATGTGCCTCTGTTTCACAGCTGTGAATCCATCTTCTTGGCTGCACAGCTGTGCAGCCAAACCACAGAGCCCTTTATTCCATGTTCTTGCAGTGGCAGCAGCTCCCAGAACACCAAATCTCATAGCTCTATCAGTCTGCTTTCCCTCTCTTGCCCATTCATCTGGCACCACCTCCAGCTGTGCAAAGACACATTCACATTCTCAATTTGCCAGTGTTTGCAGGTGCTAACTGTATCTCAGTGTTGACATACAAGTTCCGCATTAAGTAAAAGTAGCATCTGATGACATATCCTTTTTTTGAAGGTATTTTAGCATTCTGACATTACTCTGGTATTTTCCCGTAATTTTTCACTACTCAGTGTTCTGGAATAAAAAATGGCAAAAGATCACATATCTCTTGTCACTTCAAAATGACTAAACTTCTGCCCTTTCAGGTGCAGCCTGATCAGGCAAGTGGGTTCTCTGACACCATGATGAAAAATAGGTTTGACCCACACATCCACTTGTAGAAGCTGTAGAAAGCCTGAATAATTATACAGGGCAATTTTTTCCACTGCAGCAAGTACTGAATCATGTGCCTGACTCCTAATCAGGAATCAGTTGTTTCTTTTTTTTTTTTTTTTTTTTCTTGGCAATTCTTCTATACTTACTTTTCTTAAGCAATCTAAAAGCAGTTCAAGTACATTATTTTCTAAGCTTATCTGTCCTGGGTGAAGAGATGCTTTGGATATGTATCCACAACCTCATAACATCTGGCCACAGCTGGCTGTGAATCCGGGTCACCACAGAACCTGTGCATATTCTAATTTACCTCCATTTCTGACCCCTAAGTTGACCATAACTAGGCCTTCTGCATCCACCTGGACAATTTCCTTTTGGTACACCTGCGTTTCCTTGAGACATTCAGTGTGTAACAATCAGGAAAGAATTCTGCCATAAGTAACTAACAGGTTGCTAAAATAGCTGAATAGTGAAGGTTATGGGAGAGCAGAACAGAAACAATAATCTCATGTATGGTACTATGGTACTAGCAATATTTTGTATTTGCCTCCTGCACTTAAATAATTATTGATGTTTATTAATTGTCTTATTAATCTCTAACATTATGATGTTTATTAAATATCTTAAAAGAAATTACTTTGCCTAAATTCTCTGTCTGTTCTCTCCATCCTTAGTGGCTATTTTTTCCAACCTTGTCTTGTTTCTGCAGTGCTTAATTTTCTTTGGCTTTCCTTACCACTGTGACAGCCGTTTCTGAGCTGAACGTTATATAATGCTTTATCACTTTTTTGTTCTAAGCCAGGTTCCTCTTTTGAATTTTCTGGCAGGGTAGTAGGTGCACTCAAATCAGCAGATGTGGCAATGAAGACCAAAGGGAGATTTCATTTCAGATTTGATTGACAATGATATTCTCATCATTCACATCTGGCACTACAGAGATGAGTGGAGCCTAAGTACCTGCAGAGATGATATTTATACCTACCTCCCTGTGGTTCATATAGCAGTTAGCTCTGATGAGACCTCTGAGACCTCAGGGAATTTCCATTGTCCTGTGATGCCCCCCAGAACCTTGAGGTCTGTGCTTTTCCCTGATAGCAGGGAGATGCATCTTTCACTATCAGCACCCTCAAAAATTTTATATATACAAGTCAAATATAGTGTTCTGTGAGATCACAGCAGTACCAAAATAAAAAGTGAAAATGCTAGATCAGTGTACATTCCAGAAAAAGTGATAAAGAGGAAACCATGCCTCTTTCTGGGAAGAATGTGCAAAGCAAAGATGAAAGGATTTGGTCTCAGAACTCTGCTCATTAGAATGGGGAGTTTTAAAACACAACTGAGTTTCTTACCTGGGCAGCCAAATTATGGGACCATACTGCTTGGTGACGTTCAGGAAGAGCTTCTTTTGATGTGCTCTTCACCTCTTTGGGAGATCTGTCAGCCTGTTTGTGAAACAGAGTGTGAGTTTCTGGCTGGATGGGTGGGAATTCACAGGTATACTTGTGTGCATCAAAGACAATGGCATATGCATACACCACTCCCAGCCCCCAATATTCTACTTTCATTTTCATCCACTTCTTTATCTTTAAAACTACTTTTTTCCTTGTCATTTTCAATTATCAGAGTCCTATCTGATAGAGAAAAACCTACGACAAAGGTTTCCCACACAGCTGTGAGTAGGCAGTGAGCAGTCTGTCATTTTAGGTTTAGAGATTCCCCACTCTTTGAAGGAATATGTGAATCTGAACTCACTACTCTGTCAGACCTTGACATCTGTAGGAAAAGTTCATTAATGCAGTTTTCCACAGTTACTTAATAAATTAAAAAAAAAAAAATCATCAAGGACTCCTAGGCTATGCAAGAGCAGACATTTTTGACCTATTGCTATCCTTCCTAATGTCCTGACTTTTGCTCAAGACTCCCATGGGTCTAATTTCTTGTTTTCCAATAACCAGTGCTGGCATTGGCCAGGTAACTCCTAACAGATCTGATACAATTCCTGGCTTCAGTACTGACTTTGAGCTTTGCAGGTCCAAAGAGTGGGAGTATGTGTGTGAGGAGCTGAGGTGAAGTTTGGAGGCAAAGTACATTGGAAGGTAAGATACAACAGGCTTCTTCCTTCCACTAGATAAAAGCTATTGCTGGGGAGTGAGTTCTGAAAAATCAACCAGAAAATGCATGATTTTGCATGTGACAGGAACAGTCTGAACCATGACTTAAGAGCTCTACCTCTAGGAGAGGTATAATTAGGAATCAGATGATGTATCCAGGAGTTGTAACATGAAATCCAAAGAATGCTGGTGTATAGCAGATGGATTTATGCATTACTAAAACCAATTTATTGTTGACATTTGCAAACTGCATTCTTGCTTGAACATGTAAAAGTTATTTTGAGGTAGCTTCTATCACAGCTAAGCAGTGGGGCCCCCGCACATAACAGTTATCGATAAAATATCTTAGAAATTGTGGGAAGGGGGATGTGTAAAAATTGTGCCTGAAGACAGTTTAAAATTTTTTGTTGTTTACTAGAGGGACGAAGCAAGGAAGAGTTTAGGTAAGGGACAAAACGTCACTGGAATCATTAGTAATTGCAGCCGAGGTAACATAGCAGATGTTTCCATGAACTAAGAGATTGTTACCTAGTCAAAATTTCACTATTCTTTCATTTTTCAACTTTTCAAACATAATTCTATTTCTATTTCTATAGCAAGCTGTCTTAATCACAGTCACATTTTTATATTTTACTGAACATTTTTTAGTGATTATGAAGTTCCAGTTGAATGAGAAGTTCTCAGTTTCTTCATTGATGGCTTTTCCTCTTCATTCCTTTCTGACTGCTGTTTTTAAAGAGTAGTACATGAAAATGTTCAGTTTGGTCTGCTTCATTCAGCAAAAAGCAAGACCTTGCTTTCAGAGAAAATGGAATTTCTCACATAATTATATGATTCCAATAGATGATACTTTTAGATGACCACATCCTCTAACAGCACAGGAGATACAACTGGAAAAACTTGAAACATTAGGTAACATCTGGTTGGACTGTGCTGTGTTGTGGGTGGGATTTACTGACATTTATGCTCTGGCCTGCGATGCAGCGGCTTGTGTGGAAAGCTGGAACAAGCAGCAAAGTGCTTTATTCTTCCCAGACAGATCAGTGTCTGGAATGTAGGCTTTCTATAGGAAATGAATATTAAAGTTTGGGCCAAGATTGCCTCTGACATGAAAAATATAGGATTGCTGGTTTTATATAAATAAAAATATATACACTGAGCAAATACTCCATGTTTTTTTCAAACTAGAAACTCAGTAGCTAGACCCCCAAAGACTCTTACTGTTGAGTAAACACAGGCAATAAATGAATCCTGTTCTATATTAAATGGGTTACTGTTAACTTATTACACCTTAGTCTTGTTTGTATAGTTTGTCCTTGGGAATTTGTAACTTCCTTGAACTAGTGATGAAATGGGCCAGCAGAAGCACTGCTTACTTTTGTGCAAACTCTCTGCAAACTGGAAAGCATGAGGGGATTGATATGTACTAACTTCCACAGTACTTAGTGCTGGGTACTTGTGACATCAAGAGCTGCAAGAAATATTTCAATATCCTTCCTCCCTATGAAAATTCACATTAAAAGTTGGTCTCTGTTGGCCTTCAGCTGAACTCCAGATACCTCTTTCCATCTGCTGTTGTGTGGGGAAAGCTGAGGTGTTTGAAGTTCTGTAGAAGTTTTGATAAGACTTCTTTTCATCTTGCATGCTTTCAGAGCTGGCCTTTGTACCTGCTAGACAGAGCTGCTAGTTCTCTCTATTGTCATCTTTCTACTTCATTTGAAGGCAAACAAATAGGTGATTAAAACTAGACCTTCTCTTCTCCTGTGCTACAAAGGGTCTTAGGTGGTACTATGGTCCAATTTATTTGCATCATACTGATGAAAAATGTAGATGCGACGAGCTGGATAAAAATTGTAAAAATACTTGGTGGTGGGGAAACAAGTACCAAAAATAATCCACATTTGAAACTGTCACAAAATGTGGTATGTTAAGCAGTGCTTAATCAAGCTCAGGAAGCAAAACAGTTCATTTCTCTGTAAGCTATCAAATCCTTCTGGTAAGTGACACTTCAGAAACATTTGACAGCTTCATAACTGGCTGACTTAATGTTTTACATGCAGGAAAGATGGCTAGAACAGCACTAATCAGCAGAATAAGCTGGTTTCATAGTTGAGCTTTGGTGAGGTGTTAGATTGTGTGGGTAGCGTTTATAAAAGCTTTCTCACTTTTAATTCTGTAGCAAAGATGACTGTCTGTTTCACAAATTAATAATATTTTCCTTTCTCTCATAATGCCAAACTAATTCATTATATCATACTGTATTATATGACTATTTGTCTGGTCTTCTTTTTATAGTACTCTCTCACTAAGATGAAACATCTCTTAAGCTCTTTTCCCTCTTCATCTCCCTGCAATAACACAGAATCATTATTATTATTTTACCAATAGGTTTGAAACTCATGTTATTCCTTCTCTCTTATATAAACCACATATCTGGTGTAAAAAAATTCCCCACATTAATGTCATCATTTATACTGCAATTTTCAGGAAAACATCTGTTATTTTTTATCATGTTTTTACTTCATGTTTTATAACTAAAAAAGACCATTTAACTTTAATTAAATATGGCAATTGCTTTACTGTCACTGGTCACAAGGAAGGTGTGGTTCTTTCATGGGAGTTGACAGAGAAGCTTCACTGGTGCTTCAGATGCCTCAGTCAGAAATATACCTTCAGCAGTTGCTTTATGTTTCCTGGAAGGAGGGCTTTCCCTATGCTAAGTGTGTGCATCTGTTTTCTTGGTTTATTTTCCAGTGGTGGATGCCCCAGAGGACCTGATCCCTGAACTAGAAGGGGATGCAGGCTGTGATTTACCCAGAGGGTGGATGACTTGCAGGAGAGGGAACAACCTGCACAGCACCCATGGAAGTCAGGCACCAAAAGGAAGAGGCTGCAGGAAGTGAGAGTCAGCCTGTCTGCACACAGCGTGAATGGCACCTCCACTGAGGTGGCACCTTTTTAAAAAGTAATACATGAAAATGTTCACTTTGGTCTGCTTCATTCAGCAAAAGGCAAGACCTTGCTTTCAGAGAAAAAGGAATTTCTCACATAATTATATGATTCCTTTTGAATCATTGGCACCTTTTGAAATGCCTCTCCCTCAAAAAGTTGATTTAGATTCAGCAGCATAGATGCTCTTGGTTTACTTTTCAACATGCAGAACATGAAACACTCAGCACCTAATCTGCTCTAGATTCATGAAGTACTTGAATTTAAAAACCTCTTCCACTCACAGTAAATACATCAATATTTATTTTGGCAAAAATTTGTGTATTGAACGATTGTGTAAAAAAAGAAATTTGTTGGTATTTTTGCATCAAATACTTGGACTTCTTTGAAACAGTGTTTAACTTTATATTTAACTGTATCAAACTTATAACAAAAGAACTCTTTTTGTCAAACATAAAATTATTTTTTCTCAGCTTCCTAGTTTGTCAAAATTTCAGATTTTCAGTTTAGGTAGTGAATTTAAAACTAAATTTAAATATAGTCTTTGCAGCAGAACAGTAATTATGGATGAAATTATGGATGTGAGTGTTAAACCTGTAAAGAAAAAATATATTGAAGCTTTAATATAAAAAAATCCAGATTAGTCCAAATGTAGCAAATACTCTTGTGTTGTTCCTTCCACCTTACAATTAAACCAGAAGTGTTCTGTGTTATTTGCAACATTTGAGTGGCTAATGAAGGTCCAGTTACTTTTCACTAACTAGTCAGCCTTTTTTTGTCTGATTATGCTATGGGAAATTAGCCATTGTATGATTCCAAGTTCAGGTCACTGTTTTGAAAAATAGAACTTTAGATGCTGGCAGTTAGACCTATCCGTGTCTTTCTAACTTCCTTTTAACTTAATCCTTTCTTTACTTGATTTAATTGCCATGGAGGCCAGTATATGGATTAAAAGCATTGGCACATGCAGCCAGCTATCAGATTCGTGTGGCTTTAAGCTCGTGAATAAGTCACAAAATCTTACTTGTCATGTAATAGTAACAATATGGTAACATTTAGTGAAATATTTAGGTGCAGCAGAAAGCTGTCCCTGCACCAGAACTGGAAGAACAAAAGCTGGAAATAGCCTGTTGCATGTGAAGCAGGTAGTGTGGGAAAGTAGATTTAGGATTGAAATCTATTAAACATATACAATAAAATATGGTAATCTAAAGATATGCTTATGAAATATGCATAACTCTATATTGAATATGCCTGGAGGCTTCCTTTCCTACCTAAACCCACACTTTATTACAATAAAACTCTTCACAAAACCTGTCACTTTTTCAGCAATACATTGTCTTGACACTATTGTGAAGTAAAACCTAAAAATTATCAGAAAATCAGTTTCTGTCTAGAAAATATTTCCATGTTTTGCTAAAGTGCTACTTTCAGCTTTTTCAGCATGAAACTGATGAACTGATGATATATGATAGCTAGAGATTCCTTGGCACTTTTGTAATAAAAATGTTTAAAAAGAATACCCCAGCAAAATTTCAAATCAAGAGATTTTACAAGCTCTGCAGAGTCCTCTTTAGTTCCTGCCCTGATTTCTTTTTAGGTATGTATGAGTACAAGGCTGACATTTTCCAGTGAGAGGTGAGTTGATGCAATTAGTCACCTTCACTTAACTAGAATTGTCCAGATAGCTCATACAGAGAATGTTCATCTATTGAAAAAGCCTCTGTGCACGTGTACACGTGTGTGAATGCAGCAATTAAACCATGCATGCAAAAACCTTCCTTGGGTCAAAGTGTGTTAGACACACACTTTGGTGTCTGATCTGACTATCCTCACTCTGCCCTTTCAGTGGAAAACTTTGAAGGTTGGCAGACCTTCTTGATGTCTACTAATAATAATTTGTAAAAGATGGCAATTTTGTACTGATACAGATTAGGAAATTCTTATCTTGAAAGTTTGCAAGTTTAATAGCAAATGTACTAATATTTTTGTTTGTTTCATTAAAGTCCTTTGAGATTTCTGAAGAGGATATGCCATTACCAACACTGTCCTGTTACAGCATGGATCAGCAGCAGACTTAGTAACGAGTACTGTGAATCTATCTTGCAACAGAGCTAGGAATCACTGCTTTCAACAATTTTCAGACACTTAAATATCCTTTTCCCAGCAGATTTTTATGACAGAAGGAACAGGTTGTTTAAGGATCAAAACCAACAAGCACCATTCTTTTGTATGCAAGAAAGATCTGAAAACCTTATAAATTATTTAGGTGCTGTCACCTACCAAGGATTAGTATTTTGAATGTGTTTCTGGCTAGAGTTTTATCTGTGCTGGTAATACTGTGTTTAGCTTTTCTTTTCCTTTCCCAAGTCACACACATACTGCAGTCATGCATCTTATTTGTACTGTTTGTAAGCACTTAATCATGAAGTATCATAGTTCATCTTTTTGAAACTGGCAAACTGTGCAGCAGCCAGCACAGCCTGCCCTGGGCTCCCAACCCTGCTGCAATCACTGGTAACTCACTGGGAATACCAAAAGACTCTCAGTTCTACTGATGCCTAACAGAAGAGCACAGCAGCAGTAACTTTATTTCATATGTGGTAAGATTATTATTTGCAATAATCAGGAAGAGTACAATATAAATGAATACGAATAAAAGAGGACCTGTTCTACAGTGTCTTTAGGCATTGTTCAAGACCAGACAGAGCAGGCAGAAAAAAAAAAAAAGGTGGGAATGATGCTAAAATACACCATAGCAGCTGTCCACTTCCCAGCAATGCCCAAGAGCAGATGGCAGGGAAGTGTATACAATCAATGATAGCATGCTATGAAACCTTCCTAAAATACTGTTCCAGCCCTCCTTCACCAGCAGCTCAGGAACTTCAAAGAGTGGTGAATTTGTCCTCAACAGCCTCAACGGATTTCTCTTCCATGAATTTACTCTGTCACTTTTTCAAGCCCTGTAGAGTTTTGAGTTCACATAAACAAGGATGATCAGCTGTTCTGTATTACAGAAGAAATGGAAGGACTTAAAGCAACACAAACAGCCTTGAAAAACAGTGGGAAAACCTAGATAGACCAAAGGGGATCTCTAGGGTAGTTTTCAAAGTCTGGAAACAGTGAAATGTTTCTTTTCATAGCCAGTTATGTTTCCATATCAACTAGAACTATTTGTACCTGTCTACTATAAAGCTAATAATAAAATCACCACTTTCTTCTCTGTAACCACTAGCACTAATTACCTACTTATGAAAACGTAACTAGAAGGAAAGATGCAAATGGCCAAACACAATTTTTCCCCTTCAACTATTTTTCTTCTTCAAGCAAAAGAAGCACCAAAACAGTCAGTCGTTCACGGACTAGAGAGCCTTTACTGATGTCACTAGAAAACACAGTGTAACCACAGAACCACAACAACCCAATGAGAAGTAGAGTGGTGTGACTGGCTTACCATTTCTTTTGGGGTTTTTTTGGTTTTGGTTGGGTTGTTGTTGTTTTTTTTTTTTTTTTTGTTTTGTTTTTTTTTTTTCTTTTGTTACAGCTTTTTTCTTACCTAGCAGGGAAGGGAATCGCCAATGGTTTGTGGAGGTACATGCCTAAATCAATATAACATGAATTCATGGCCTTGTAACAATAGAATCCTATATTTGTTTATTGCATGTGCAGCAAGACACCCAGCATGAAAAGTTATACATTTGTACCTTCATTATCACACTAAAAAAACACCAACAAAACAGTGCTTACAGATTTCTGGGTCACCATTCCTGGCCTGGCAGCAAAGCAAGGCAGCTTCCAGCCAGAAAGTGACTCCTGAGGAATTCTGAAGTTAGATTTGTGAACAGTACTACCGTTAGCCCCAGATGCTAATGTAACAACAACGTTTAGCAGCAGTACCAATACAGTGAGAACAGAGAATCACCAACTTCCATCTTTTCTGACAGTCATCTAAATTCATGCAAGTATAAATGTAAAGGCTGTACCAGTTGAGAATAAAAAATAAAAAATCAGAGGTCAAGTATCTTACCTCAGATAAATATCCATCGATGGGTGCCTAGTGAGGAATGTAACATGAGGAAAGACATATGGTAATGCTATCCTGAAAGACTCTCATAATCTACAAAAATTTTCAGGTTGTGCAATTGTCTGATTCTGATTCTGATTCTGACAGAAAATCCAGGATTCTGTAATATCTATACAAACAGTATGGACACCTCTATTTCCCCAGCTTCGCTCTGCCGCAGCAGGCTGCTTGACTTCTACTCCAGACATGGGTGTGCTTTGCTGTGGTTCAGTCAGGATCACATGAGGCTACAGACCCAAATGAAGCATTACTGGGGTGATGACAGAGGAAGCCCCCTAAGCAAACATTCACTTTTAATGACCAGCAAACAAAGAGTGGAGATCAAAGAGACCTAATGTGAAAAGCGTGTTCTTTTCAGTCAGTTGTGGGCAAGCAGGGAACTGCACATTCCTATACAATGTTATGCATCTGCCCAGACCAACTTAATAGTAGCTGGGAATAGCTTAGGCTGAGCAAAGCTTGCTGAGGTTTTATTCTGAGCACAAGGGTGTATTAGCTACTGGGGAGCTTGCCTGAATGGAACTAGATACTTCCTGAGTTCAGGCTGATACTGTGTCCCTGTTAAAGCTGGTTTGGATATTCCACCCTAAACTGTATTGAGAGTGCACTAGAGACACAGGGCACCTAATCAAGACATGAGCCTGGCAACAGCAGAGCTCATTCCTTTTGCTCCAGTGCTGTGTCTCCCTGAAGCAGAGACAAAGGCCAAATCACCAGAATATCCTATGGTGATGTGCAATGTGATCACTGTGGTTAAAGTCATGTTTTAGAGTAGTCATTTCAATCACATGTTTTCTAGAGAATATAGATACCTGATTTCTATTTTTTGCTTGTTGTCACTCTAGTTATTACTGCAAATTCCTTTTTGCGTGGTGACAGCATCAAAGCTAGCTGAAAGAAGTGTGCCTAGACCCCTCCCTTACAGTGAGGTCCTGAAGGCTTTAAAGCTCTGGTTCACTGGGTTAAAAGTACTCTGGGACAAATAGCAAACATGTTAGAAAGGTTTATAGTCGACTCCCATCCTCTCCCTTGCAGGAGAGAATTTTGTCCCAGGTTTAAAGTTGGTTAACTCAGTTATTCTGAGTGGCAGCAAACTCTGCTGAGCTCTGTAGGGCCTCAGGGGAAATCCTCCTTCATTCTTCACTATAAGCACCTCTGAGACTGCATCTGCCACACACTTGTAGTGATGCCCTGAGAAGTGACTTCTGTTCAAGCTCCATTACCTCTTGGTTTTTCCTGGCCTGCTGGAAGGATTCTTTTTACAGCTTGTTCTTACCAAATAAGCAAGAATAATGTTCAAATACCTACAAATGTTCAAAGACCTACAAAAAAGACCAAACCCCCTTCTCAGCTATGACGCTTTCAGAACCTCCTGAGCCCTAAGAAACCTGTCTGTCACTCCAAGCGCAGGCACTGGCGACCCTGACGTTGCACTGCTCTCTGCTGTGCAGTTTCAGAATTTCTTTCTGATTTAAAAAGCCCTAAACCTCTTTAAACATAAAGCCACTGCACGTGCAAAGGCTGGTGTGGGATTCTAGGAAACCACAGAGAGCAGTTGTACCTTCGTGAGGGCCGATGCGGGGCCGTGCAGGGTGACTCTAAAGGGCTGCACTGCAAGCCAGGAGTTCGGCTGCGCCGAGACCGGGCTGAGGGCGAGCCCCCTCGTGTGGCACTGGCTGCACGGGACGGCCCCATCCCTACGGCCTGGCCCATCCCCACGGCCTGGCCCATCCCCACGGCCTGGCCCCATCCCTACGGCCTGGCCCATCCCCACGGGCTGGCCCCATCCCCACGGGACGGCCCCATCCCCACGGCCTGGCCCGATCCGCACGGCGGTGCTGGGCGGTGCCGCCCCGGGCTCCGCTCGCCGCCTCAGCCGGCCGGCCCGCAGCGCCCCCGCGCGGCCGCAGAGCCGCAGAGCCGGCCGCGGCCCGGGGACACGGGCTCGCCGCGATCCGGCGGCTCCGCTGCAGGGCAGGGCTGGGCGGTCACCCGGGGCTACAGCGCTTTCGGCCGCGGGTCAGCAATGCGTCACAGTGTCCAGGTGAGCCCAGCCTGAAAGGCAGCTCTTGGAAGCTTCTCCTGCAGAAGGGGAAAAAAATCCTTCACCGACCCCTTGCGGCAGGAGCCCGGGGCTGACACTGCAGGGCACCCAGCTTTTGTTGTCTTTGCTCTGGCACCCATCAGAGGAGTGCGGCTGGATGGAGCGAAGGATCTCACCTTTGCAGGTAGGAGTACTGCCTTCGGTAGCCTTGGCCTGCATGTACAAAGAACTTTGTTCCCAAGTCTGTAACCTGTGAGATTCTGAATGACAGACACAAAATAGAGAGGACTTAGTTACGTATTTGTGATTTCATCAGGGCCTGAGTTGTCTAAGTCTAGCTCCAGTTAACCACTAACAACAATAGTGAAATCTGGCTTGGAGACACTTGAGAGACAGGGTTTCCAAAAGCAGTTTAAGTCAGCTGGGAAAAGCATGTGTGTTTCTCCAGCCACTTTAGTGTTTCTGGAAGTCCAAGACAGCGTTGTGCTGCTTCACCTGTCCTTGCAATTTTCAGCATAAATTTTCATTTATCTGTTATCTGCAAGAATGCATCACAACTTTGGTGACTGTTTCTGTTGCAGAAAGTTTCTCTTTGTTACATTGTCAAGGCAGTAGTAGCACGAGGTTACCTTTAAAAAGTAATCACAACAATGCTGAGATAAAAACCACACCACAAACCAGAAGCATCACCACAGAATGTGGGTTTTTCCATCCTAACTCCTCAAAGGCAGCTGACCAGATAACAACATAATAGAGGTGCCCACCCTACTGCAAGCTTTGAAAGACTTCGGGTGTGAAAATTTTACAAAATGTCTATAATTTGTCACTGTCACACCTAGAATAACTTCCATGGTCACCCAGCACATCCATATATCTGTCATGCACTGCTCCCTCTAGTGCCAGGCACTAACAGTCTTGGCCTTCTGTTTTGCACTTTGCTTGGGTTTTACATATTTGCCATCTGTTCTGAAAGACCTCCTTTCCAAACCTAGATATAAGGGGCCCTGTAAAAAAGTCCCACTCAGCTGCATATTGGCCATAGGGAACTGTTCAGAAGACACACTCCTCCTTTTGGAACACTGCCCATGAACATAGACGATCTACAACCCTTGTATTTTCCTGAAGCCCTCCTGCACACTCTGGCATATGCCAGTGAAAAGTACCTGCTGCTCACGGTCCTCTTACCAGTACACCTCAAAGGGCAGGAGCATGGTCATTACCTTTGTTGTTGTTGAAGACAGTAAAACCCAACCACCCTGTGGGTCTGCAGTCCACACCAACAGAACATGCACACGAGCCTCACTGGGCCCTTTTTATCTACACCCCATCCTGAAGAAGTGTTCAGCACCTCTTCTAGGTAACTGTGTTGCAGGAGGGACAGGGCTGGATGTGCAGAGCCCTAGCAGTTCCTAAAATCAGATGGAGACATTCTTTTCCTAGGTGGCTCTCAGCTGAGAGTCAGCCAGTCCAAAACATTTGTCCCAGGTTCTGAAGAGGCATTTAGAATCATAGAACAGTTTGGTTTGGAACACCATCTAGTCCAGCAATAAGCAGTGACGTCTTCAACTAGGTCAGGTTTTTTTCCAGGGAGGGGGCATCTACTGCCTCTCTAGGCAACCTGTTTAGAATTGACTGAATTTGCCACTTAGCACCTGTCAACTGAATTTATAGGTCAATGTCCTTGCAAGCCTTAGAGCTGGGCTAAACTTCTTAATATACTTTTTTTCCCATTCTTTTAGGAAACTTGATGACAAATATTCTCAAGCATCATCCAAAGGAAAAAAAAGCCAAACCCCAAAAATAAGTGATTAATGGGGTAACTGAGCTTGTATCAAGAAGCAAAACCACACACAATCCCACCCCAAAGGGGGCTGTCTCATTAGATCTGCTCTGCAGGGAGGTGTTTGCCTGGCTGCTGAGCTGAACCCCAGTTGCCTCTACTGACACACTGATGGAGAAAATATTACAGCATGCCCACAGGCCTGGGGGAGTGAGCAGACCAATATATCAGCAAAGGAGGTACCAGAACAAATGAGGGAGCACATGAGCTGCGTTTTGGCTGAAATCTCTACATCCTGAATGACTGCAGCTTGTTTACACACCTAATGTGAAGTGGTGCAGATGGGGAGGGGGATTTAGAGCCATCACAGAATTTTAAAAATAGCACAGTGGAAGTCATTGTTCCCCTTCTCAATTAGGAGGACAGGAAATGAAAAACCATGAGTGTAGAGGCTTTCTGCTTCAGCCCTGAGGGAATGACCTAGAGTCATGAGAATATAGGCCAGATATTGAAGCAAAGAATGAGAAACAGCAGGAGACAATGGAATATAATTTGTGTGGATAGACTGTAGCAGTCTCTACAGAAAGAATTGCAAAACATTCTATGGAGAGAATTTTGCTGTGGGCAGCTGCTCATGGGTGAGCAGAAGTGGAAAACTGCTGGTGAAATGGAGTAAAATTCTTCACTGCACCTTGGTTTCACAGTGGACCATGCAATATCATTTTGCCAACATGGACATTGTTTTGAGTGATAACAGCAATTATGTGATTAAACAGAGCAAAGAAAAATATACATCATACACACAGGGAAATTCTTTGCTGTGTCCTTGGGGAAACTGCAGAAGTGTTGGTTTCCAAGTCACTTTGAGTTAGAGGGGAGAAGCACTGAAGACTGTGTAGTAGAGAACACTGGCGTATGGACCAAGGGATGAACAAGCCCATTTCTCTTTGGAACTCAGTGTATCACTGAATGCATTTTTAAAGGCATGAAAATTCATGTAAGGATTTTCCAGTTTGCAAACATAGGTAGATGGGAGAGTGAAAATCAAGATACAGATAAGATAAATGAATGAGGATGGAAAAAGGAAACACGTGTTTGTGAGCAAAAATAGCTTACACTTGTAGGAAGCCTGTGGAAACAGACTATTTGTTCCAGGTGTTTAACCGTAACCGACTGTGGTATTTAGAAGAAACACTTCAAAATTGCAGTAACAATGTCTTTGTGAAGTAGATAAGCGCTGACAGGGGAGCAAGGCAAAGATGGAAAGATTGAAAGGCAGGGGAGGAGTCTCTGTTGGTGTGGGACTAGAAGGGGAGCATCCCTCACACTGAGTGCAGAGCTTGACTTAGAGTCTCTTTGCTTGTGAATATATGCTGTGAGTGCCCCTGGCTGTGCCAGCTCATCAGCAAATACACTTGGAATCACTGTTTAGATCAAGCTTCAGAGTGCTGCCAAATGTACTGCAAAGTATTCTCTGGGCTTGACCCTTTTGAAATAAAGGGGTCAGTGTGTTCTAGCCATCCCAAGTGCCAAGAAGCAGAAAAGGAGAAGTTGTAATTGTAGACTTGAAGCTATAATTATAGTAAAGAGAGAGGACTTGACATACACAAACTGGACAGTGAGACTTTCTTCAATTTTTGTAGTGAGATGAATACCAGCCAAGCTATATTCCTAGCTATTCTTCCCCCAAAAGTGAAATAGATGTGTCTTAATCATCTCTGCCTTGATGTAACTGATATGGTCATAGGGAGGGGAGGAGAAGATTGCTCCAAAAGAAATATATTGGTTAAAAAAAAATCCTCTCTAACAAAATTACTTTCCTAACAAAATGTTTAAATTTTTAAGAAAGACAACAAATTTTGGAACCCTAACTATACTGATTTTTTTAAAAGCTTGTTTTCATAAAAAAGTAGCCAAAACTTGGCACATGGAGTACATTCCCCTACACCTTTATTGGCCTTCCCAGTCAGTGATAGGCTTTGTAGGACTCAATCTCTGCTGCGTGTTGTCACCATGCTCTCCCAAGGATGTGCATAGGGGTACTTGACACATGGTTCTCTTCCACCCTTAATTCTTTACATCAGCAGCTCTTCTTACTATAGGCCTTTCTGGAGGCCACTCTTAAGTTTATTTGGGGGGCAGTAAATGTCATGTCCCAGGAGAGGGTTGGTCTGTTCTTTCAGCACTTCCCATTAGCTTTTATAGGGGATGAAAAAGATGATCCTACCTGGAACCTCAGTATATTCCAATATAGTTTATAACTTCATAGGCGAATCTCAGGAGTCAGATGTATGTTTTGTAGGTGTATCATTGTTTGAACCTCCATAAACTTTTGGGCTTTAGAGCTAAAAGCATACTGCAGAAATTTTCTCTAATTCGAGTTACTTAATTTTGGCCCCAGAGACTTGAGCTGAACATTTAGATCAACATCTGATTTGACTCAGTTTTACTTCTGACTGTAATTTTTAAAAAGGCATAAATTTGCAGGGCTTTGGAAAGATTTGAAGAAAGTAAAACTCTGCCAATATCCATGTGAACGGATCTTTAGTGGTAATAATGAAAAACATGAAATCACTTTTCGAAGAAGAGTAAACCAAAATGTGAGGATTTACTTACACAGTATAAAGTAGCAGTGAATCTGTAACACAGTCCCGTTATTGTCCAATTATTTGATCATTACAAGAACTCAACCCCAGCAGTGTCTGTCAGGCACCACTAGCAGTCCTTTGTGTTTTTTATCTTCGTGCAATCAAAAATGCAAAGTTAATTAATCTAATATATTAAACATGATTTAGAAGTTGGTTTTCTTGCATATTTTCTGCACTAAAATTGGTATTATATACATAGATAAGCAGTCAGGATTAAGTGATTGTAGAACATGTTACAAAGGGTCCTAAAACATTTCCAGGATAAAGATGGATAACAGGCCAGGACAGAGTGTGCTGCACCAAGGCAAGGAAGAGGGAAGGAGAGAACCTTTTGACCTAAGGCCCTAGGGCACTGAGTCAGATCTCCTCTCACAGAGCCACATGAAGTTTCTCATGAAACTTCAGGCAAAACAAGCCTGATCTCCAGAATGGAAGTCATGCTGCAGTGAAGCTTTCAGAAGTCACAGGACCAAAGGGATCTTTCTGCAATTTGGCCATGTTCTTCCCATGATTTTCAGGATGAGGACACATGAGAGACTCCTACCCCACTAACTAGTGGTTTCCACATAGAGCAGGACCATTATTTATGAAAAACCAGTTGAAACTGGTGGGGAGAAACCAGGTTACCAGTTACAAATATGTATGTACTATAAGTTAATACTAGTTGCTGACCATTGGCCATCTGCAGAAGTCTACTGTAGATGACTGCAGTCTCTATTGTGATAGACCTTACCAGAAACCAGTCTTTGCAAAGTGAACATCAAAAGTAATGTCAGAAAGTCTTTCATCCTCCTGTCTGTGACAGCAAGCCATTAGGTAGGAAATAAAAATAAAGCATTAAACCAACTATGTGCAACAGGTAATGCTGACATAGCTATAATGTAGTCAGGGGACAAATGTTAAATTAAAAAATCATTCTGATTATCTTGCAGTTTTCCCCAGAGCCCACAAACCACTTCCTTTTCTACCCATGTGCTCTTTCCCATCTTCACAGTAGACAGAAGGCTGATGCCTCTGGGTCAGGCAGGCATGAAGGCAGTTGCTGTAACTTTCTGTGTCCTCTGCTTTCAGTTTGAAGCACTGTACGGTGAGTAACATTTTGGATTATTCTCCTTGCAGTAGGTGTCTCTCTATAGAATATAACTTAGCCAGTGATGGAGACAGTACATGAGGCATGATGGCAAGGGGTTGGAGGAATAAAGGTAATGGAGGGTATTGGCTGCAAAAAGACTGCTTTGAACTTCAATATCACTAGAGTTGGTGGGAAGAGAATTCCTGCCAGCACTGGATGTTTGCTCTGAAATGAAAAAGTACAAGTTTTCATTGTTTATGTTCTTTAGCTCATCTGCTCAGTGTTACCCTTTAGCTGTTGAGATTGTAGTGCTCCAGCCAGCTTCCCTTGATGGATATAAGATCTCATAGCAGCATGACAGTGAATAATAAGAGAAACCAAGTTATCAATATTAAACCTGCTCTCTTTTCAGCAGGGAATTTTTATACAATGAAAAATGTATATGGCATGGAAGAGTAGATGAGATCCTTTTGGTGCAGGCTTGAAACACAGATTTAAAAGGAACCATGGAATTCCTATGCTGTGTTTGAGAATGTGCACAGTGACAGCACCAATCTCAGTCCAGCCTTAAATATGGATGTAGCATTTAACAAGATTCAGTGTTTTATCCCAGCTGTGTAAAGTAAAATATCACAGCTTTACCTGTAACCTCTCTGAAACACACATATTAATGGGTCAGCATGGAAGTACAGATAATAACAGATTAAGGAGAGTCTTTTTTTTACATTCATATTCTGTCCAAGGATTGGTATAATATATCATATTTAGTGTGCACAGTTACTAAACACCATCTAAATATACTCCTTTGATGGTCATGCCAAGGGCTATTAAGTATTTGTTTCTGAAATTCTAGTGAAAAGAGATAGAATTTAAGTACTCCTGAGGTTTCAGGAAGAACTTCAGCTATCCTATAAATAAAAACTAATTTTCAGCTCTTTAGGTAATGCAGATACATTTTTGAAGGCTAACTAATATATGGATAGCATGCTGAGTTTTTCGATAGAATGAAAAGATGGGGGAAATCACAAGGAAGAGTAATTGTATCGGTATCGCTAAAGGAAGTTCTCCTTGGAAAGTTGTTCCTAAATCTACTAACAAAAAATCCTTTCAGTTTGGTTACTTCTCACCTAGTCAATTTAGCACAAATACCTGACCAGCATGTTTTTACCTGTGACTGAAGCTATCTAGAAAGCCCTTCCTCATGGGAAGAAATAAACTGTAATTTTAAGGGTGCAAATAATTGTTCTGTCTGATACCAGCATTTCTCCCTTCCTTCAAATATGGAGGATAGGATTTAGGCAGGGGACTGGACAAAGGAGATGATAAGAGAAAGAGACTGCATGTAAGAAAAAATGGTATCTCTCATGTTTTTTGTCTTACAGTGTTCTCAGCATAATTTGTGACCTCTGGATGTAAATAGGTCACAGGAGGTGATATATATGTGTGCATATGTGCATTATGATTTGATAAACCAATTGTGATAAAGAAATTGCTCATAAGAGCAGGGAGCCTCTCTGTTGCCCACAGAGAAACACAGGCAATGGGATTTTTGAGTACAGAGCTGGAGGTAGGATTCCATAGCACTTGAGGCCCTTGTTATGAAGCACTGCACATGAGCTTTGGCACACCAACATTTACAAAGCATTATCACTCTTCACCGACGTATCTCCTGTTGTCAATACAGCAGGAAACCATAGTAATTTTTTAGAAGGGCTTCTGAAATATTATCACCTGGCTGTTCTTTCCATGGTATGTTTTATATGAATTTCAGTATTTCTCAACATAAGTTATACCATAGAAATAATTCAGAATAAAGATAGCTTCCTAGAATAAATTGGACCATTACTGCTTTGCCCACAAGCACTCCTTCCTCACTTAATCCTGGATCTTGAAAGACAGAAATGTGCTAGTTTTAGGCATATGACTAATGACACTAAATTGACAGTGTCATCTTTCAGAGTGCCTTGGAAGTTCGAAACTATAGCAACTTGAAACCTATGTGCAGTTTCATTATGCATTTAGTATGAACAAAACAAATGTGTTTGTTTTAAAGGCAGGGTCTGCAATTTCCTTGCTTATCTTCAAAGACAAACACACACAAGTGAAATTATGCTTGTTCTTTTTAACAGCTAGTTAGTTTTCTGGGAGCTGGGGCAGATCATACAAACAGCAAGAAAACAAACTAACATTATTCTATTCTCCTGGTCTAAACCTCAAGCTTGAAAAGTGATTGAAAGTGGTTTTTAAGCTTCTGTTAGGACCAAAATGTGTAATGGATTGGCAGTGTTTTCAAACAGTGCTGGGTCTGCTAGAAATGACTAGAAATAACTAGAAAGCTCAAAAATGCAATCCTATTCAAATGAAAACAACACACCTTCCATTGGCCTCAGTATCCAAGCACACTACCACAGAAATTCCCAAACTTCTGCCAAAAGGTTTTCCTGCTGCACTAAAGATGAAATTGAGGTGGAAATGTACATGACTGTAAATACACTTATACACAAATGTACACACATGCAAGCTCTCCTTCAGAGCTTAACATAATAAGATGTAACTTTCATACACATGTTAATATCTTTGACTTATATCTAAACCACAATATTTGTTTTGGCACTCTGCTTCACATCAGGTGAACCAGGAACAACTTCTTGCAACTCCACATTGTGACACTGCTAGGAAACAAACTTTTCTCAAACCTTCTCTTCCTCTTTTCTCAAACCTTTATATGCAATTGAATAATCTTTTTATATGAAAAATAACAAAAAGGAATCTTACAGCCAAAACTAAGCATTTTTTACTGCTGAACCAGTGAAATTCTCCTGTTCAATTTCAACAATACCATAATGTAGACTTCTATTCACATATTTTTGAGGAAAAATTAGGGAGAATTAGTCAGGGTATTTCTCAATATTACTGGATGTTTAAACCCCAGGTTCCTATCTAACATCCTACTAAATGTACATTCATTCTGACTGGAGCTTGGCAAGGAACATCCCAAATCTGTCCAGCCATTAACAACAGAGTGCTACAGGTCCATATGATTACCTAGGAATGAATGGGTACAAATGGGGACAGAAGATCAGCAGTCAGGCACAGGGAGGAGAAACGAGCGATTTCTTAGTATTCAGCAAGTGCATTCAAATTAGGAACTGATGCAGAATAGCTAGTGAGTTGGAAATTTATATCAGCTCTCACCCATTGTGGTCATTCATGTAGACAATTTTGTGTTTTAGTCTCAGGCACTGTTAATCTAATTCTAAAATGTGCTGCCTGTATCATATGCTAAGCACACTGTTCTCTATGGCCCTTGTTTCAGAGGAATACTAATTGTATCACATTTACCAAAATGCTCATTCAGAGAAATACTTTACTGAATGTTCCTTGAAAACAGTCATTTTAGGCTTCTGGGTTGGAGAGAATACAAAACAATCTTTCAGCTTGCCACAAGGTCACATGAACTAAATGCTTAATGACCTCTCTCTGCCCTTTTTCATTAAAAACAAGGATTAAAATCATGATCTCTGACAAACATTTTAACCCATATGGTATGAAAGGGCAATTTCATTAGCTAACAGCGAAATTGAACTATTCTCAGAGAAAAACAGAGAAAACAGATCTGAAGTTGTTACTTTAGTGCTCAGAGTAGGGTTGTCCCAGGCTCCACTGGTGCATTGCACCACTTGGCTCTGTAGCTGCCCTGGCAGAGTCAGCATCTGCCTTTACTCTCAGATGACCAATGAAAAATGTAGAGGTTTCAACTCCGGGTAGGTGCTTCTCAGAAATATCAGATAAGCTTATGCATTCATCATGCTCCCTAACTTCTACTGTACATTTGTTTTTTTCTTCCCTTCCCTAAATAATTTGTTGGGTGTTTGGCCTAATTTTAAAGGTATGTGTTACTGAACTACAGGATGTCAAACTACAGAGCATTTGAAATGACCTTTATCTCAAATGCTGTTCTCATAGCAACTGTTTTCTTTCTTCATGCAACATATAAGTCATCAAGAATTATTTTTTTATTTGACCTTAGCTTTCATCTTTTCAGACTATATAAAATTTTAAGGGCTTGCACTTTCTATCTGTGCCTTCAGTGGTTTTAGAGCTCTATTTCACTGTAGCTTGGCAAGCTGTGTGTTTTCTCTGTGTCTGGTCTTCACACCAGCGGTACAAGATGCTAAATACCTTGTCTGTTATCATATACTAAAGTAATAGTCCTGAGAGAAGTACAGATATTAGAACTGTCACAGAATTAGATAAGGGTGCTGACTGTGCACCGTAAACCAGGAAGAATTTGATGACTAGGGAAATGGTAAATCAGTCAAGAAGGGATAACTGTTTTTACTGCTCTCTAACTGAGCATCACAAAGTGTCTTCCAGAAGTCCATTAGCTTCTGTGTCACACTAAAGGTATCTTAAATATAATCCATTTCAATGCCCTTGCCAATGGCAGTAACTGAGGAGCAAGAATTCAAAAAGGAAAAAAAGCATGAACAATAAAAGACTGAAGGAGTTGAGATCATACAAAGGTACCCAAAAGAGAATGATCCTATGCTCTTGTGCATTTACAAGCTAAATGTCAAAGATAACAGGTGCCTTGGAAAAAAGACTATTTATACTATGCAATCAGTGCAATACCTGGCACAGCTGGGGGTCTGCTCTGTGTGGATCTATTTAGACTACCATGCAGCTGTAACAAGAATAGGATAGTGCATCAAAGTCTTTAAGTATTTGCCCTGTATTTCCTTAGTGTCATAAAATCCTGATGTAGATATGTTTCATTCTAAGCAGCATCTGAAGAACTTACTCAGGCTACCAGAAAACAGGAACAGCAAATAGATTTTTTTTTCCATTTATCTGTCTGAACATTTAATTTTAGGGCACTGCAAAAAGGAAAATTCCAAATGAAACACTATCAGACTCTGCTATGTTGCTAGTACTGACATACAAATCATTCTGAAGTGTTGCCATGGTGTGTGGTGATGGAGGCAGTGGCTTAAAAAACAAAACCACAACAATTCTTAAAAATGTGTCTGTGTTGTGTAATGAAGATCACCTATGAACAATAAGAGAAAAAGTTGCTATTGGAAAAGGAACAAAACCATATGCATTGCTTGAATGTTTTCTTGATGTATGTTTAGGAACATGATCCAGATAATTATATTTTGGTGCTGTGTCAAGCAGTGAGGGAAGCAGAACAAACATTGATGGAAATGAGTACTTTGGTCTGGGAAAAGCATAATGCTGGATTATTGCAAAATCGGGACTCATGAGAAATCAAAAATATGCTTTTTATTTCAGGCAGATTTCCTCAGTATCTTGGTGAAAGAGTTTTACTTTCATGTCAGTTCTGTTTCTGAAGTACAAGTATTACTTTGTAAAGGTGTTTTAAGAATTTGTGAATGTTATGTGTATGATCAATATAAATTCTTCTCTTGAGCATTTTCTTTCTATTTTGATTTTTATATTTCATTCTTTTATCATATCATATGACTTTAGAGTGTAGCACAGAAAGTATCAGATAGGATAGTGATACAAATTATAAAATAGCTTCAGCATCTTAATATTGCATGGTTAACCTTCTGTTCCTGCATTGCTCTTCTTGAATTTTAAACAGAAAACAACTTTGTATTTTTCAGGAGTTGACAGCTGCTCATCATGTGCATGCAAAAATATAGGTAAGATGCATTTGCCTAATTTGGCTTACAGTTGTAAATACCTTTCTGCATCAGAATATACTGCCCTTAAATAAAAAACCTGTCATTTTTTACTGCACATTTTAACATAGTTTTGTCTGAGGGAGTTTCCTGTGCTATAGATTGCTGACTTTACGAAGTCAAGCTGTGAGGTAGCGGGATGTCTTTGGTCAGTTCACTTTCTTTCCTTTTCCAAGTTTGTAAAATGAGAGTTACTCAACATCTGAGAGCTTTTCATAGAGATTTTGGTAGGGTCAAATGTGATTTCTGGACTGCATGTGGGTGCATGCACACAGTAACATTTGTCCTCTACGCCTTTTATTATCTGAGCAGTAATGGTACTAAAGCCATCTAACTAATTGGGTTGATTGAATTAGGTTATGCCATGTCTCAAATGACTATTCCATAAAGACAAGTCAGGTCCTGTGGTTAAGGCAGTCGCATAGGAGCTTGGGATTCACATCCCATTTTAAAGTTCCAGCTACATCATCAAATTAGCAGGGTCGCTGGGCCCAGAGAGTGGTGGTGAATAGAGTTACATCCAGCTGGTAGCTGCTTACAAGTGGGGTCCCCCAGGGCTCAGTTTTGGGGCTAGTTCTGTTTAATGTCTTTATCAATGACCTCTGTGAGGGGTGAACCTTCAATAACTTTGCAGACAGCACCAAGTTAGGTGGAAGTGTTAGGTGGGAGTACAGGAAGGCTCTGGACAGGCTGGATCAATGGGTCAAGATCAATTGTATGAGGTTCAACAAGGCCAAGTGCCAAGTCCTGCACTTGGGTCACAGCAACCCAGGCAGCCCTACAAGCTGGGGGAAGAGTGTCTAGAAAACTGCCTGGTAAAGGTCCTGAGGGTGCTAGTCAGCAGCCAGCTGAACATGAGCCAGTGTGTGCCCAGGTGGGTGGCCAAGAAAGCCAGTGGCATCCTGGCATGTATCAATTACTTTGTGGCCAGGAAGATCAGGGCAATGACTGTCACCCTGTACTCAACATTGGTGAGGCCACATCTTGAATCCTGTGTCCAGTTTTGGGTCCCTCACTACAAGAAAGACATTGAGGTGTTGGAGTGTGTCCAGAGGAGGCAACACAGCTGGTGAAAGGAGTGGCTGAGGGAGCTGGGGGTGTTTAGCCTTAAAAAAAGGAGGCTCAGGGGAGAAATTGCCATTTTCTACACCTACCTGAAAGGAGGCTGCAGCAAGGTAGGGTTTAGTCTCTTCTTCTAAGTAAAAAGTGACAAGAGGAAATGGCCTCAAGTTGCACAAGGAGAAATTTAGACTGGGTATTAGGAAAAAAATCTTCACTGAAAGAGCAGTGTAGCATTGAAACAGGCTGCCTGGAGAAGTGGTAGAGTCATCACCCCTGGGGGAATTTAAAAGACACATTGGTATGGCACTTAGGGACATGGTTTGGTGGTGGACTTGGCAATGCTGGGCTAATGCTTGGACTTAAGGGTCATTTTTAATCTAATGATTTTATAATTGCATGTTCAATAGGGTACAGATTACAAACCATAAAACAGAGACCATTATTATCATTATCATCTTTGTCCCACATGTTTTACCTATGAATAGGACAATCTGACACTGAGGCAGGGATTATATGTCTATACAGTGTTTGGTCCAGGGGGCCATTGAACAACATCTAGTAATTGATATTGTAAGTAATATTAGTAACTTCACCATTTAGTAGCTTTAGTAGTGAGTAATATTATCAAGGTCACTGATCTAATGCTAACAGTAATCTCTCCAGCCTTAGAGCAGATAACAGGCCAGGTCTCATTTATTTTATCAATAATGTCTGGCACAATCAGAATAATGCAGTGGTATCTCATTGTGAGGGCTGCTTTTCACAGGCAGGCCATTCTGAATACCTACATGCCTTAAATTAAAATCACATGGTTCATTTGTTTTGTTTAAATAAGTTTCTTAGCACTTTAAGGATTCTTTTCACTGCTATATGTGTGACTATACTTATTGTTTTCATGTCTTCAGATCAGGCCCATGTCTCTGATGGCCAGGTGATGGTGGAATTTGAAAATGGAAACTTCTATTTCACATTCCCCAACCCCAAAAATGTGAGCGAATTCAGCATGACTCTCTTCAAAGGGCGTGAAAAGAAGGAAATCTGTGCACTCCATTTGAGCAAAGAAAGAGTTATCTCCAAGAGTAATGTCACCTACTGTCAGACACAGAATTCAAGTAGCAGCACCACTTTCATTCTTAAAAATCTGGAAAGAAAACATATTGACGTTTACACATACTACCTGGAGATATTCTTACCCCCTCCTTACATAGAGTGCTATCTGAAAGAAACCTATTTGTACGTCCAAGGTAAGTTTAGTTCTCTTTTCCCCTCACTTCAGTTTACTGATAAGTAGACACTGGGTATAGCTATGCTGCAGTGAAGAATGTGGCTAGAGTTCACACAGCTAATGACCAGGCAGCTTAAAACTACTTAGCAGGGGGGGCTGGTAACAGTGGAGCTGTGTTGGCACACTGCTCAGCACATCCTCTCCATATTTCTTCATCTTCTTGTGCAGGTTTTGCAGGCCATGCTGAGCTTTGTGTAGTGGTGGTGGCACCCAAGTTAGTTTGACTACAGCTTCTAGAGTACTGCAGTCTCTCCTTTGCCTGCCTGCAACAGCAATTTCTCTTGTCCATTTTAAAGCTGCTGAGTATAAATGTTAAGATTAGGTCTAGCCAGTGGGAAAAAAATCCATTCTGAGAGCTATCTTCAAAAGCCCAGGACTAAAGAAAATCTATTGTAAAATATCCATTCTAGTAGCAGTATATGGAACTCTTGGATGCCCTTGAGGTGTGAAGAAGATGGTGTTCACCTCTGTGAAGCAGACCTTCAGCTTTAGGGCCTTCGAGCAGAAGAGATCCACAGCTGTTGAGAATTTTTGGCTGTTTTCTGAGAAGGGCTTGGACTAACTCCAGAAAGACTAACTGCCCAGGTTTTAATTTTGACCTGGCTTTCATTCAGTGGCTCTTCAGTATACTAAACTGAAAGAGTTAATGGTGGTTTTGCTCACACCAGTTCTTAGTTCTGCATACAGTTCAGTTGCAGCATGGTACTGTCTGTTGTCCTTCCCTTGCTTTCTTTTCCTCTCTGCCAACACCAGGAATAAACAAAGATAGAGGATGAAATGCTACAGCAATTACGTGCTTTAGTCAAGTTGTCTCTCAATCCTCTCTGTATTTAAAAAGCTTCTCAGAATCAAGCTGTGACATTTGGTTTTGTCTGCAGTGTCCATTTCCATTTGTATGGATAGCCAAATGGTCAGAGCTTTTTCTAAATGTTTCACACCCTATATTTTCTCTGGGCAAGGGCAATCTTGAGTACCTCAGCTTGCCTCCCTATCCAAACACCACTGACAAAGTCTACCCTTCTTTTGACCAGGCTGCCCTTAAAATCACCTGTGGTACTTACTGCATATAAGCTTAAACCTTGTTCAGATCTGAAACACTATGTTGGAGGTTGGATTTTTTCTGTTTTTTTCTTTTCTTTCTCAGTGTGCTCTCAAGCCTGGCTTTGTTTCTTTTCAGTCTACACTTTCAGAACTGTGTGCCAACAGTTTCCCCTTTCTTTCTGAAAAAATGCCATCTTCTGCTTCCTACTGAATACACTTTTGCAAGGTGGCAATTCACCTCAGCAAAATCCTTCTTCAGAGTTCACTTTTGCTAACTTATTAATATGAAGAGGGAAAAGAATTGAAGTCATCTGTAGAAGGCAAAAATGAAAATTACCAGTAATGACTTTTTTTTCCCTCCTATTTTCAGATAAAGAGGACTGCTTTTCACTTGGACTCATGTTATGGATTATTATCAGTGTGATCATTTTTGCCATTTCCTGTGTCTGCTGTGTTGTGGCCTGTTGCTTAAGGAACAAGGTAAGCAAACATATGAGATAATGCAGAACCCTTCTCCCAAAGGTCATGGATGGGGAACTTGATTTAATGAGATTTAGAGAGTGGGACAGGCACATACTCAGCAGTGCTGTGTTTTTTGATGAAAAGACTGAGGTGTTAATTTACCACTGGAATTCAAGTCATTGATGACAGTAGCTCAGATTTAATTTTTCTAAGACAGAATTGTTTATTGATTTAAAGGCTTGGAACCAAAGGAAAGAGGAGAAATGCAGCAAAATTACTTTGGTAAACAGTACACCTGACTGTTTTCTTTAAGAAGGGGAAACAATCATCAGTGGAGCAATTCCAGCACTGTTCTGCTGCAAAGCCACTTAGATTTGACTCAGGAAAGACAAAAAACCAAAACTGTTCTTTTGGGCAATGTGTGTTTTTAGTTTTCAGTTTGTTTATTCCAAGTTTTCTATGTGAGTTTGATATGTCCATTCTGACCTAAATATTCCCACTGAAAACAGTAACTGCCCTACTTAATGAACAAAGGCAGGAGTGGCAAAGGTAAGCGACCACAAATTAAATTCATGGCATTTTCTCTCTGTTGGCAGAATCAGAAGTGTGAATCCAACTCCCATGAGTACAACAGTGAATACATGCCCATGGCAGCAGTGAACGCAGCTAAAAAACCAAGAATCTGAGGTTGTGTCAAGCCCAGCTGTACCTCTGCTTGTGTCTGTTGCAAGGCTTTCACTGGGAGGGGGGCAGGGGGAAGAACTGCTTGCTGTGTCTGCCACTGATTCTTGGTGGGTGGCTGGGTGACAGGGTGGGATTCTTACAATATCTTGTTAATGGAGTTCATGCTGCCACCTTGCAGGAAGACAAAACTAAAAGCAAAATCTCTGGAAACCTTTTGAATCATAATGGTGGGCTGGTTCCTAGAAATGCCACTGCTTCACATCTGTGCAAAGCAATGATCTTACGCATGAGGAAGAGATGTGAAATTGTTCTGTTCAGATTCTTGAGATGATGCATGATACTGAAAATCTCTGTAGGGAAGTGGTTTTCTAGATTTATGAGTGTTACTGGCTAAGGGCAAATATTCTGCAGAGAACGAGGAGCTTCCTAACTACTTAAGTCCTACAGAAGCTACTACACAAGCAGTTCTGGATACAGAACAGAAGCAGAATTTTGACTTATTCAGACATATGAGTGCTGCACATAACTGATTCTCCATTTCTATTCTAGGTATAAGTTGCCTGTGGCATGGAAATTTTGGAAGCAGTTTTCCATCTACTTGAACTTGGACAATGGGAAATCAGCATTTCCCCACCTTTCCCAGCCTCCCTGAGCTCTCATGATGGCCCTGTGCTCAATCATGTGACACCCACTGTAGTACTGTTCTGAGCTTTGTTTTGCTCTAGCCTTGTTTGTGAACTGATCACCCTGCCTGATGCACTGACTCATGGACATGAAATGATAACAAGTTAAAGATGTCAGCTTTTAGTTGAAGAAAATGTAAGATTCCTGTAGTGCTGCTACAGAAATAACTTTTCTTTTCTAGTCTCCTTTATGATAAACTTTCCACTGGAGACAAAAAAAAAAAAAAAGACTACCTCCAAAGCCAACCCTTGTGGTACAGCCATACTGCCATGTATTGCACCTGCCCTTTTCTTAGGGTTAGTTTAGAAGAGGAACAAAACCTGAGACAGTACAGCAGAGACTTCTCTGTGACACTCTGCCTCAGTTATGTGCATTTGCATTTTTTATATTTGTGCTGTCAATACATCTTTGCCATTCACACCTTGGGGCTCCTCTTATTTAACTAAATCCAGAATGCTTTTACTAACAGAGGAATATATTACAAGATGGATATATTGTAAGGCTGCAATTGCTCCTTGGGTCAGTTCAAACCTACAAGATCTGCCTCTAAACTAGGAGGCACAATCTCTCCTCTTCACGTCTTGCAGCACAAACACAACACAGTCCCTATGGCTGGTATATTCATGGACTCTGCTTTGCAATTATCTTCCTCTTGTCATTTGGCATGAAACCTCTACAACTTCCCCAGAGGGTTCAGGGGTTACTTGACGTGCCTCAAATGGCTCAGAGCCTTCAGTGTGAATGAAATGATCAATCCTTCATGCTCCATGTGAAATTCATCAAAACTCTGACCATAAATGACCAGATGTGAATCCAGCCTGCATATCTTGCCAGACACCTTTGGGCTGCTGGAACCAGAGCAGTACATTGATTCTAAACATCTCTGTGATACATTAGAAAACCCCAAATATTGGTCAGAGGATACTTTTGAGAGAGATACACAGCCTGCTTGTCTGGCATACAGAAGGTTGGTTTCAAATTTGATAGGGCAAATGGGGACAAGGAGGAAATAAGCTGGCACATCAAGAATAGGGTTTTCCTCAACAAACACCTGGATACACAGAAGTATTGCAGAGAGAAGGTGCAAACTGCTAACTGTGACATTGAAAATGAGTAAAGCATCAAATGAAGCAGGGACTGCCAATTACACAGCCCTGCTCAGGGGGGTGTGTAACTAGGTCCTAGGCAGAGAGGGAGAGGGGAACCCTGGTGTATTGGGTCACATTATATTTTCTCTCACCATTCTTTGACAAATTACTTGACCTCCCCAGCAACCTAAGCTCACCTCTGTACATCCATAAATACATTGATTTCATGATTAAAAAAAAAAAAAAACAACAAAAAACCACCAAACTGATGACATTACTGTGTTTGAAAATTATTGGTGAAAATAGCTATCTACTACCTATGAGAAGAACTGGATGCAAGATCCTATGTAAGAGTGGAGAGTCTTATCCTCTGGAACCTTTCACCAGACTGAGAAGGAAATTTAAGAAACAAAGAGTTTCTGAAAGAAGGAAAAACTTGAGGTTTGCCTTGGGATGCAGCTGGATAAACAACAAATGATGGAAGTCTGAACAAATCAGTTCAAAATACATACATCCCGCACTGGAGAAATAAATTACTTATATTCCTTATAAGAAAGCTTGTGGAAGTCTCAGGTGCCATTACTCCTTTCTTTCTGGAAAAATATATTTTAATTCTTAATAAAACATTTTTTAAAATTATGTCGTATGTGTCCATAAGAACCTTCATGCATGCATGCATGTCATGTGAAAGAATTAATCTCAGTAAAATCCACAGCACAATAGGGAGAGAGTGCAGGGCAATTTATCCCTGTATAGTATTTTAGTGGATAACAGGACTTAGGAAAAAAAAATTTAAAACTGAAAACCAAAAATTTGGGCCTGTTTCTAGGAAGTGAGGTAATGATGCTGTTTGCATGTATTTCCTAATATTTTAATGACAAAGTATTTTTTCATATTGTCTCATATCTTCTTTCTTTCCTTTAATCCCTTATGCAGTATGCTTATAATGTCCCAGATTATTTTGGGACATTTTTAAATTTCTTTCTGCTATTTTCCAAAACCTCCAAGTGAAAAGGAGTTGGAAAAAGGTAAAAGATGACAGGCTGAGAAAAAAAAAGAAAAAAATATGTAAAAATAACATGAACCAAGTCTATTGACTGTGTGACAAGAAAGGATTAAAATAAAAGAAAATAAAAAATAACAGTCAGTAAAACTAAACAAAAAGCCTGATATTATAACAGGTCATCATTTCAAAAAGTAAAATCTCTCTTTGGAAACTCCCAGCTTTGGGAAAAGACTATTTCTGGAGGAAGGATAAATGATAAATACATCATAATTTGAATACCTGTATATCTTGAGATGGTTTGAAATGCAAACCTTGATATGTATTTTGCAAGTTTAGCTTCCCAAGCTGAATTATTAACCCAAGTATGAATGCTCTTGGAGTTTAATGATTAACTTTAAGACCGCAGCTTCATATCTAATATATGGGGTAGGGAATGAAATGACACTAACAGGACCATTTTCCCTTAGTACAGGTATTTTATTGACTTCAAAGTTCAAATAGTTCTAAATTCTATCATATTTCTTACAGGCTTTAAGAAGTTTATTTAAGGCTGGGGAAAAGAGGCTCCCAAACTTGAGTAAAGCAAACAGATGAATCAAAATGAGGATTGGTACTGAAGATATCACACAACATTATTCATAAAGTGTTTTATAATGTGGGAAGTTTCCTGTACATTTGAATTTATAAGTTGCCATGCAGAAAAATACAGCAAAAAAAACCAAACAAAACAATAGGTATTTGAAAATATTTAGTTAAAAATAAATCCATGTGGTCAGTAGGGACTTCTGCCCATACAAGATTTACTGGGGAGCTGGATCTACATCTCTGCCTTTGTTTGACTTTAGCTGCAATGAGACATTCCATATAGCACAGTCCCTTAAATTGTCCAGTCCATCATGGTTATAGCAGTCTACCTACTGGGATAAAAATCTCCTACTTCTTTGAGAGATGAAAGTTTGTATTTATGTTCTGTGATTAGGAGTTCAATTCAATGAGTGGAGTTGCTTGGAGAAGAGGGAGGAATAGAAAGGATTAAACAGCTTTTCTGGCAAAATGAAGTGGACAGGTATGAACTGGAGATATGAATAAGAGGTCAGGGGGTGAACTTCATCTAAATGATTATGCCTGAGCTGTTTAATTCCTCTTGGGAGTAATAAGATCTTGTATGGCTCAAGATCAATTTTTAAAAAGAAATAAATCAGCTCTGATTATCAACAAGAAAGATTTAGCTGCTGCACACATCAAGCATAATCATTTTTAAAAACTGCAAACATTAACAACTTTGAAATATCAAATGTCCTCCACATATTAAATCCTGCAACAGTCCCAGTTTTTAGTACACTGTTGGCAAATCCATCACCAATGATATTTCATCCCTGTCTCAATGCACTGCAGCAGCAAGTTTCACTGCAGCTTATATATTGTATTACATGTCTCAAAATTGCGGCCAGGATTTAACATCTGGATCATGCAAAGACTTGTAAGGGGGAATTCCCTTTCCACCTGATGAGAAGGAAGACTCGTTTGCTGCCCTAGGGTTCTTCTGGAAAAATCTCTGAACCACTGAGAAAAGTGGAAATTACGTTAGCTCCAGCTGATGAGAGCAGGAGGGAGCATATTGCCTTCGAAGGGTGGCAGTTTGAACATAATCTACGGAGTATGAGAGCACTGCATTGGCTTTTCAGGCCCCTGAGGCCAAACACTAGAGGAGGAAGCTCAAAACTGGGATTCTCAGTCCTTTAGTTCCTCCACAAAGTGTAAGGTACTTGTTGTTTGTCTATTCAGTCAAATAATTCTTCCTTTAAAAACCCAACCCAAAACAACACACCAAACCCACTCCCACCCCCCCACCCAAAAAAAAAAAAAAAAATATTTGTTCATTAAGGCTCTTTTGGGCCGAGTGAAACGATGGATGTTGTATTGAGCACTTGGCTGAGTGCCAGCAGAACTGCTTGTGTTGATGCTCCTTTTTATGGGGCTACCACAGAGCTGGGCAGGACCAGGACCATAAGACAAAGGGACAAGAGGATCTCTCTAATCAGAGCTTAGTGCTGCTGCTCTCATGAAACGGAGCTAGACCTCCGTAGCTCTTGCTACCTACATCCTCGAAAGCCAGACCAGTGCTTGCATTTCTGTCCCTTCTCCTGGCTGTGTCTTTGTTGTTCAGTCACCACCACAGCTCCATGGAAATCTACCTTATTCCACACCCTGGCTCTTCTTAATGCCTGTGCTTCAGAGCCCAAGCAGGAATTCCCCTCCTGCAGCAGGGTAGTGCTCCAGGACATCGGCTGGCAGCAGCAGGACTTTACAGTGGCTCACTTGTGTAGAAAAGGGGAACGCAGGGGAAGGGCCTGGCAGAAGGCCCTGCTTGGTTACACTGTGGTCACGAAAGAGAAATTAAAGACATTGTCATGGCTGTGTGGGAGGGATGATGTTAGAGGGTTTCAGGAGTGTAGGAAAGAAAATCTAAATTAAAGGATTTACTGTCTGGGGAGCTGCAATATGTCACAACCATGACACAACACCATTCGCAATAGAAGTTGGCAAATATTGCCCGTGGGGACAGGTAGCTTCTAGAAAAAATACCTGATATCCACCCTGTTGATTGACAAAACCTTAGCCAGACAGCAACTTCTATGACCTACAGTCCTTCTGTAGGCTACAATAAGCAATCTTTAAGGCATACTTTCAGAGCAAAAAGTACTTTGCTTCTAAAAAAAGCCATGTTTTTTACTCAAAAAGCTGTGGGGTTTTTTGATTAAAACATGCAGCCAGTGAATAAGGATCTCTTTCAAGCACGATATATTTATTCAGCAAAACAGTCCCTGGCCTGGGGCTTCATCTGTATGAGGGTCTGATGTACTCACTGTCCTCCCAAACACTGTTCCTAAGGTTTTCCATCTCTGAAGGAGCTGCTCAGCCCCTGACAGGGCTGTGCTGTCAGCCAGACAGGCACCCTCAGTGGTCCTCAGCAGTCTGGCCTGGCCAAGGAGCCACATCAAGGCAGTGTAAGAGATGCTGCTGAGCATCTTCTCTGCATTTCCTTCTTTCTTTTTCACACTGTCAAGGCAAAGCATTATGAAACATTTCCTACTGCACCATCACCAGCTTCAAAAGATAAAGGAAGCTTCATCTGCATCAGGAATCCAACCCAGATGAATCAGACCCTGTTTTTTCTTCCTACTAACACTGTTGGTAATCTTTCTGTTTCAAGATCAAAGAAAAAAAGTATGCTCTTTACTGGAAAATATAGACATACTAAAGAAAACAGCCACCCATGTTGAAAAGTGGCTCATGATTCATAATTTCCACTGAAAATCTGAGTAAGAGAAATATCCTTTTCAGTCAAGATGAAGAAAACATATGTTTTATTTAATGAGAAAAGAGGTCTCTGTATGTTTTAAGGAAAATCCTGCCACTAGGCACAACTGTGAAACAAAAGTCTCCAAGTGACACAAATGCCTCCAGCACACAGATCCCAGCTCTCCTTCTGTAATTAGAATTAGCCAAAGCATCTTGCAGAAACTTGAACAGTGTTCAGGTAATGGTGACCCATTTCCCTTTCCATGACAAAAAGTGTTCAGTTAGTAGACAGCAAAAAAAATAAGAGCTGTGAAGAAAAACAAGCAGAGGGACATTGTTACAGTTAGGTAGTAGAGTAAAACACATGCAGTGGATTTTTTAAATGCAGACTTTCAGTCAGAACACTTTGATGGCTCATCAAAGCATCCCGTCATGAAGTGGTGGCCATCCCACCATGGCCATGGAATCCTTTCTTAGCAATTTTTAAGGTACATTTTCTCTGTTTTCTGTGGTGATGGCAAATGCAGATAAAGAATCTGACTCTAGAGCAAGGGTAACAAGGGTAATTTTCAGATATTTAGGTGCAACTAAGCAATTCACAAAGGACCTACTTGTGTCTGTGACACTGCGAGTTGCTCAGAGATGCTGTCCTAAGGATCCAGTAGCAGAAAAGTGCTATTCCTTTGTCTACATATGGTAGGTTCCTGAAGCCATACTCCAGCAGCTCAATTCACAAGTGTTGTCACAGGAAAAATGGCTTTAAACCTTGTCAGAAAGGGATTTTTAAAAACTGGATAGGACATATACCTAGAACATGGCTCATTCTCCAGTAAGATATTAGTGTCCTGTGTGATCTGAAACACTCAGGCTTCTCCAACTTGATATACAGCTGCTTGGCCTGGGCAGAGGATGCCACAGCTGCCTGAAGTACTGCGGTGTCTCATCCCAAGGGCCTGGGGACAGCACTTCACTGCAGTGGCTCACAGACTTGGAGAAGGGATGGAACATGCTCTGCAGTCTAATGGTTGCACCCTCACAGTACCATCCCAAGGACTGCCAATGAACTTTGTGTGAAGAATTCAGGGTTAAAGTACCAAAATCAGATTTTTAATAAGAACTATGACTTTGCCTTCCCCAGGTGACTGCCAGAGGTGAGCTACAGAGGATTCTCTCTCCCTCACCTCACTGAGCCTTCAGCCTGTTTCAGGTCATTTAAATCACCCCTCATGGAGGGGTTATTTGATAACCAAGTGAATGCTCAGCAAAATGCTCTGCATTGGGTGAGCCACATGCTACTGACACAATTATAAATCACCTAATTAGGCATTTTGCATCTGGATGCTGGCTACACTCTGTGCCTGCAGAGAGCCGGTGGCCCATATCTGCCAAGGGCAAAGGAACACCTATGAAAGTTTAGAACTTTGGGAGGGTTTTATGCAACCATCTTATACATCATTGTCTGGTATCTTACACATCACCAGTGTTTCCTGTTTCTCCTGTGTCAGAGACTAATACTGCTGTAAGGAAACCACCAAGCATGTTTAGAGCTACCCCAGTTACTGCCCCTCATAAAAGCAAAATTCCGGCTGGCAGTAAGCTTTCAGTGAGTGAGGAAAGCACAAAAGAGACTCCAGAATTAGTGGGGTATAGTAAGGTTTCAGGCATGCACATGAGGAAGAAGTGGGGGGGGTCGTCTTGTTCTCCTCCCCTTCTCTCTCTTCTGCTACCTCACTCCTCTGGGTTACAGAATTCCCACCTGGGACCTTGTGATACCAATGCTTAATGTCCTCTCCTGCAGGCACCTCTGCTCATGGTTCTGAAGGGAAGGAAGACAGAAAAGGGCTTTGCACATAACTCTGCTCATACAGGAAACAGGGTGGAAGAGATGAGCCCTGCTCTACAAGCCAGATGAGGACTATCTTTTGCCTGAACTTCAGGAAAGTTTTGCTCAATGCCTGCAAACTGAACTGGGTCCCTTGAAATGCAGAAGGGAAAATTCTAGGAGGCCAAATGGATGAGGAGGAGTCAAACTTGTTCTTGTTGATTACTCATATTCAAAGTGGCTTTGCAAAGCCACTTTATTTCAGTGCAAGTTGTACAGACAAACTTTAATAAAACCCCAAAGTATGCAAAAGTTAAATGATCTTGAATTCTTAACCAAGGTTGAGATTTAGGTCAAATTTGTTTAAAATAAAACTAAACTGTGAATACTTTTTTCCACATTTGGCTACTTTTGATTTGACATCAAAATAATGCAAATTTCACGTTACTTTTGGGATGTGCTTGTATTGTGGTAAAAAATTGATAAAGCTCTGTGGTTTTTATCAGATTTGTTTAAAGATTTAAGCCAAATTCAATCCCTTTATTTGCAGAGGTAACTTAAGTAAGATGTACACAAATAAAATGACGAGTCAAATTGGTTTCCTCTGGTTTCTGTGTGGTAACTGCTGACAACTCTTCAGGCCAGTTCCAGCACTGCTGCAGTAAAGCTCACACTGAAGTCTCCCTCCCCCCCATTAGAGGTCCCTGGGAATTTCCCTTCCAGGCAGCTCTCTGGGGTCCTGTATAAGGGTTGGATAATCAGGACTAGCTTTCTTCAATTTTTTTCTGAGCCTTCAAGTTTTTTCAGGACCATACATTTTCACAGATTTCTCTGCCTACCAGCAAGAGACTTCAGCACAGTAAATAACCTGGCTGAAAATGGCAGAAAACAGTCTCTTGATGCCAGCTCTTTTCTCAACACAGGCTTACATAGTTGCCTGTTCTACATCAAAAGGGTTGAGAACCAATGTAAAGAGTATGAAAAGCAGCTGGTCTGTGATTTTGCATAGTGGATCTGGGCTTACAGCACAATTCCACTGACACCTGCACCTGTTGATAATTCCAGGAGAGCCCACTGAACATATACAGGGCAATGTTTAAGGTATTCATGCAGCCCTGCAAAACATCACAGATAATGATGTTTGCAAAAACTGCAGAAGAAGATAATAGCAATGTGAGTTCACAGGTGGACAATCAAACCCTTGTTTGGAAGTTCAGCTGGTGACACCAGCCAAAAAAGCATTTCTCAATGTGCCTTTGCTTTGTGGGGCTACCAGCAACATGAAATAAGTGAAATATTTTCATAATGAAACTACACACGTACAACCCAGAGGCACAGAGTAAGCAGATCTGTTAGCTTAGATCTTCAGTAACACTTATCTTTGGTAAAGCAACAGTCAGAATCTTTTATCAAGATTGGGTGTATTTTGAGAATACTAAGTTCAATATTACCAAGATAAAAATAGCAGTATTTAAGCGAATGATTAACAACACAGCTTCCAGGAACCAAAATCCCTACAAACTAAATCTCTTTTTGCAAGTTGTATGTTATCTAAGCACACAGAAATGTTGAAGATCAAATAATTCAATCTATCAAATATGCAGAAGTGTTACTAAGGAGCATAGAATTGATGCACACTTCCTTATAAGCCCATCACACTGCCAAACAAATATTCTCTTTCTTTTCCTAAAGAAAAATCAAGGGTGCTAAATTATACTTTTTGCAAAGCATTTTGATCTCTCTACTGTTCTGTTTCCTTCTTCCCCTCCTGTTGCTTCAGATTTGTCTCCTGCCTTTAATTTGGAGTTTCCTCAGTTGAGGAGTGTTATGCCATGCATGTATACTTGCTATACATGCAAGTATAGCAAGACCCTGACCTCTCCTTTCAGGCCTTCTGGTACATATAATGTAAATAGAGTAAAATCACAAGAGTCTTCCCCATCTATACACATCTTCTGAACTCCACCTGCTCCAAGCTAGCCCAGCTATAAAAAAATGGGTAATGCTCACTTGGCTTGGAGGCAGCAGCCATGGAAATGTCACCTCAGCCGTTGCCTCTGTGTTTTCTGCGAAGCCACAGCAAGTGTGAGCCGATAGGATGCCAACATCCAGCTTTGATCTTGACCTCTGCCTTTTCACTACAAAGAGCCATGTGTCAAAACCTGTTTACCACAAAGCACATACTGTGATGGGTGTATCTGGGCAACTGGAGTCCACTTACTTCAGATGCAGACAGTGTGGGTACTGTGCAGAACTTAGAAGTCATTTCTAAATCACATCAGCTAAGAGTTTGTGAGTTTCTCTTGGGAGCTCAGAAGATCCCAAATAAGCCACAGCAAATTCCACTTTCCACTTTCACAGCTCAGTACTTTCCCCTCAGATACTGGCAACTCAGAGTACTGCTGCTGCTGGGAAGGAATTCCTTAGCAAGACTTCAGGCTGCACAATTAAGGACTTCAGTGACGCCTATAGATGTCTGAAATTGGAGCAAACAGAAGGCAAAGCAGGAATCAATCTCTGAATCTGGCTACTGTAGCAGAGCTGGGAGGGGAACAGGGTCTGCCTAGAAATGCTGTGCTCCATGGGCTTGACACTCCTTTCCTCTTCCACCTCATGGACACCCCTAATCCCAGTTCCAAACTGAGTTGAAAACTGAACAAGATAACTTTGTTTAACTTTGTTGCCTGACTCCTGAGATATGACTGATCATTGTAGCAGGGGTAGCACAGCTGTCATGGCAAGGTCCCCATCATAAGAAATTATGACAGACCCTTCCCCCTGCAATGACAGGTGGGTTCAGAGCACCCTAATATATTCTGGGACCCAAGATATATTTGGGTGTCCCATAATTATATTCAGTCTTGTATGTGATGGGTTTTCCTATTCTGGCTATTTCCTTACATCCTGCAGCCTGGGTTTTTCACCTGTGGGTCCCTCACCCCGCCTCTGGACACAGACAATGACAGCAAGGAGTCTCTCAAGGCAGAGGTGCCCTCCTGGAAGAAGGACAGGGGAGAAGCCCACACTCAGGATCAAATATACTTGTGGTAACAACCTGAGCAGTGCAAAGTGGGGGCAAGGCATCACGGACTCTATGCTGTGTAATATTCTCACATAAAAAGAGAACGTGCCTAGTGAACTTCGGGTAACACAGTCAATAATCTATGTTTTGCAACCATGTCTATGTCTCTTATGTCAACTGGAGATCTCATGGTGTATAATTATAAATATTAGGAATAAGGGTAATCTGTTAAAAGTCCATGCACAGTAAAATCATATAATTTCTAAACCCTGTGCAGGTCAATACTGAGACGGTTTTCTCCCAAAGAGATAAGGATCCTGTTTGTTTGGTTCTTAATGTGTGGCACTCTCATGTGCTCCCAGAGTGTTTTCATCAGTGGATCTCTAGATCAGATGTTACTCAGATGTGAAAGATTTCCTCAGTGAGAAAAGCTGGTGGATAACACTAGATATGCAGCCATGGCCATGATTGCTGCTATACCCTTGTCTTTGCCTGAGTGAGAAGGATGCAGCCAGCACAGAGTGGCCTTTGAGATGTCTTAGTTGTAGACATTATTGGTGTTCTACAAACTGTTTAGACATATATGTGGTTTTGGTTTCTGAGAACTGGGTTGACTGATGGCTGAAAACCTCAGTATAAATGCCATTCATATGTACTAGAGCTATAGTTGATAAGGAAAATAATATAATCATTATTTTATATTATATATAAACAAATACTCTCGGGATATATATACAAATACTTTTGGTATATTATATACTATTTTGCATATATATACATACATATGCATACATGATGAATTATTATCATCAGTCTGTTCTGAATGACATATAAACAATTATTCTGGTTTATGCTTCAAGTGAAAGACCTGAAAAAGTCAGAAAAATTCATTATTTAAAATCCTGGGTCTATGAGACAACAGGAAGATACTTTTTGTTGTTGTTGAAATAATTCCTGCATGGGAAGAACATTACAAATTTGAGGATGATTGATGTCTGCCAACTTTTGGTAAAAGGTCAACAGGAGCAAAGTTGGTGAGCTGTATTCTCATAGTTCCCCATTTTAACAGTTCCAGGGGTTATTTCAGTTTCATGAGGGTAAAGACAATGTAGACTTGAGCAGACTACACTGGGGAGGGTGATCTGGTGTGCATAAAGCCTCTGGACCTTTGGTTCATTGATCAAATTCTTTGCTATGAAAAAAGGCAACACCTCCCTCCCCATCCACAGGATGTAGGGGAAATAGGCAAAGCCTATTGCCAGAGGGCTTTTTGCAATTGTGAAAAAACTTCATTACCTTGGTCCTTCACAGAGGGAGGAATAGTATGGCATTGCCAGCATGATGTTTGGGAAGAAGCAGAGTTTCTAGAATGGTGTCAGAACAGGGTTAAAACTTGTGATCAGCACAACAGGGCTCTTAATTGCTACCTAGGAGATGTTTGTATTTTGAGAAGAGCCTGATTCCTCAACAGGAAGAGATCACATCAGTGATGAAGGAAACCTTACAAAGGAGAAGAAAAATTCCAGGATAAACAGTATCCAGAGCCTTACTGTTACATAGCCTTGGTATGTCCCTGCATGGCTTGGTGTAGATTTATATTTTGAAAGACCTGAAACATGGCACTATAGCTTCCCCAGGCAGCTATCACAGATGGGCAAACAAATTCAACCCCAGCAATATAGTGGCTGTCATACATCTCAAAGCGAACACTGAGAATTCCCATGCACTGAAGGACAGAGTTAAAGAGAGACCTCTGGTTTAGGAAGATGATGCAGTTACTTTCAGGGAATTTGTGGCCTTTGAATTTAACAGATTTTCCCTCCCACATTTTGTCACCTGCTCCTGTGAAACAGTGATAGTTCCTAATGACACTGACATGGGATTTTCTTCTTACCAGAACAAGGCATATATTATTTGAGTACTGGCTCCAGTTCTGGGCCCCTCAGTTTAGGAAGGATGTTGAGATGCTTGAATGCATGCAGAGGAGGGCAACAGGCTAGTGAAGAGTCTGGAACACAAGCCCCATGAAGAGTGGCTGAGGGAGCTGGGGGTGTTTAGCCTGGAGAAGAGGAGGTGGGGACCTTATCACTCTCTGAGGTTGTAGCCAGGTGAGGGTTGGTCTTTCCTCCCAGGTGACCAGCGACAGAATGAGAAGACACAGTGTCAAGCTGTGCAAGGGGAAGTTTAGGTTAGATAAAGAAAAATTCTTCACAGAAAAAGTGGTTTGGCATTGGAATGGATTGCCAAGGGAGGTGGTTGAATCACCATTCCTGGAGGCATATAAAAATAGACTTGATGAGGCACTCAGTGTTTAGCTGATAAAGTAATAACGGGTCACAGGTTGGACTCGATGATCTCAAAGGTCTTTTCTAACCTAGTTAATTCTGTGATTTCTATGTTTCTCTGCATGTCCGAAGCACACTGCCCGAACCATTTCTGAATGCTAGAAATTGACAGGGAGCCTGTAGCTTCTTTAAAAAAGCTCAACTACTGTGGCCTCTGGCTTCTAGGGATATGCTTTTTTTGGTGAAACAATCAGTGCATGTGCTTTTATGCAATTCTAGCTCAGACTTTGACTTCAAAACCACAGTGAATGAGAACCATGTTTAACATAAGTCTCTACTACCAATGGGAAGTTTCTCGTCTTTTTTCTCACCAACTTCTTCCTCACAGATGGTGGGTCCCAGGTCTTTCAGGTCTTGACCTCACTTCTGAAGGGTTTAAGAGGACATGTATGTATAATAGGAAGTACATTTTTCTTTTTCTTTTAGTTTTTTTTTTTTTTAATGTATCAGAACCAAACACTTCCCTGAGAGGATGGAATCCACCTTATTCAAAGTGTCCTACCATTACACAAGGCTTAGCAATCTCAGAAACAGCACAAGGCTTAGCTCTTTCTCAGAAAGGGTACAATTTTATGAGACAGGATGTCAGATACGTGCCCCACACATGGCACCCTCATCAAGGTGAATCAGGAACCCACTGACAGACATGTTGCACAATAGTTCTGGCATGTGGAAGGGTTTTCACAACTTCCACCACATGAATAAGTATTCTTATTCAAAATCCAAAGGCTTTCTGATAACCTAGGGTTTAGCTGGACCATTGTTTTCCAAGAAGGAATGCTACAATGGCCTTATTTGCCCTTATTGGTGCCAGCATAATTCACAGGAACTTAATGCAAATTAAGTAAACAGTAAACAGTACTTGTTCTTTTCTTGAAGAGGTAAGCAGCACAATCCAGGTATAGAAAGTCTCCCACATGCCACATGCACTACAGTGTCCATCTATATGCACCACAGGGTTGTTTTGTGAATCTCTGTGGTGAAGAGGAATTCATGCTCAGACCCTCAGCAAAATTACTTTAAATAAATGCTAGTTTACCATCCCCGGAAAAAAAAAAAAAAATTAAGCACTGTTATACATCTTTTTTCCAACCATCTGTTCACTGCTCAACAGTACCTCAGGCAACTTATCCTACTTGTCCTACCTTTGCTCATGTGGAACAATAATTCCTGAAGGGATGAATAACAGCAGAGCAGCATAAGTTATGCCCATTTTTGCCTCCCTCAGGAGATCTAAAAAGCAGTTCCTTCAGAGGTGTTCTTCCAGCTGTAGGGATAGTTTATTTCCACTAAATCCTCTTCCCAAGAATGTGAAAATTTCAAGAATGTAACTGATGGGATTGTAAAACCTGAGCTCAATTTACGGGCAAACTCCAGCACAGGATTTGCTGCAGAGAGTATAGTAAAAGCTCACATTGCTTATATTGTCTTCTGAAAGCATCTCTGTCCAAATCTCTGGGACTTCCATCCAGCTGCTGAAGTTAGCATCCCACCTCAGCTAATTCTCTTGCTAATTACTTGCAAGCTTCACTCACTATCTACTATTGCAACAACACAACATCAATAAGGCAAAATTAACCTGTCTCAAAATGGTCTACCCCAGCTTTGACTCTCTCTTCTCTATTTCCTTTACTCCTTTTACAGCTGTAGCAGTTTCATCTATGCAAGCCCTGTCCATGTTTCTAGTTGGCTTTTTTTAATTCTTGAAAGCAAAAAGAGACAACAGTCTCCCCTGGAAATTTTTTACTTGGCACCTTGTTCTCAAGCATTCTAAGAATTCCATCTGCTTTGGAAATGTCACTGGCCTACATCTGTTAATAATATTTTTCAAGGTTCTTTTTATTCTAGCACATTCAAATAGACTCATTTGGTAAAGGAAGGCTCTTTACTTCTTATTTGCTTTCCCTTTTCCCCTTCCTTTTCATTTCCTTTGTAAAGGACTTTTTAAAGGATGTTTAAGACCTGGTAGCTCTAAGGCAGTGGGAAAATGGGGCCCACAACAGTGACAAAGGACGTCTAGTCCTGCTGATGAGTGTTACTGGCAATGATTACAGGCTGGTTTCAGGGCTCCTATATGAAGGAGTTCAGCTGGATGCTTAAGAGCAGTCTGGACCTAGAACGTGCTCAATCTGTCACAGATTTAGTTTGGCTTTATCTGTGTCTTTCCACTGCTATTTTCAATGGCAATTAGTTTCTGCTCCCACATGTGCACTTGGAGTTTAGCTCACTGAGGGAAATCAATGCTGTTTAGGACACAAAAACTTCAGCTCCAATATGACCAAAGGAAGAGTGAGGCGAGTTGCTGGCCAGGCTCCCACACCAGCCAGCACCCAGCTCTCAGCAGCACCACAGCTTGACCTCACTGGAGTCTGGCCCACAGCAAACCACACACAGCTGCAGGTGTGCTCTTGCCTAGGGAGCAGGATTGTGCCTTCCCTTCAATATGACACACCAGGGAGGAAGATGATGTAAGACACAGCTCATCCCACTCCCCCAGGTTCTAGGAAGTTGTTTTGCTTATTGACAGCAGATAGCTCCTGCCTCAAAAGGAGTGAAAGGTTTAAGGACAGGATCTAGATCTTGCTTTCAACACAGAAAGCTGAAACAGGGGAAAAGCTGCTGTAGTGGGTGTGCTGTCTTGGATTCATGTGGATTTATTTATTTATTTATTTACGTCTTTATATGAAGTGAGACCTGGGGAAGTCTTGGTCTAAGCTCTCTTCTCAGGAAGGCTCATAATTTGATTTTATCAGGTGACAGTTTCAATCTAGTTTTAGAGTGGGGGAGGGGGAATGTACTCAGATCACTGCAAACCAAATTTGAAGCAGGCTTTACTGGCACACACATTGTCAGTTTCAGATCAGGTAACTCAAGAATCACAGTAACTGAGTCACTATTTCAGTGACATCAATGCTACCTGCAGTAGTAAACTGCTGAAACTTAGCAAAATAGTTGTATGATGGAGATGCTTCTGTTTTAACACATCCTGTCCCTATCATGGTCAGCTAGTGGATGTTTGCTTTTAGCTGCAGCCAACGGTCACATTTTTTAATGGAGAGAAGCAAAAAAATAGTGCAGTGACCATTGCCAGGGGCTGGGTGACCTTTCTGTACTGGGAACAGACCAACTGACAGCAGGCAAGTGCCTCTGACTGTGGCTTTGCTGCCTCTGCCAGCTGCGCCCCAGAATGACTTCCAGCATTTGAACCAAAGAGTTTGAGCCAGTCACTTTTGTGTTGCCCACAGCCATAAAGCACAAATGTGCCAGCCACCAGCCCTCTTCCCATGCAAGGAGAAGAACAGATTGAAAATTAACATGGAGGCTGGGAGTCTGGGTCCAAGCCACCCATCATGGAATTACTAGAAATTTTCTCAAGTGGAAGCATAAGGACAATAAATTTACTACTCTAATCAAAATGGAAGTAACCCACATCTTTGGGAGGATACTGATGGTGTAAGAGCTGTAAGAAGACATGGTCCAGTTACTTATATAATTCCTTTACCTCACTTTGATCCCAACACTTAAGTTTAGGATGTGGCACTTAGAACAAAAACTCTCAGTGTGGTGTAGTAGGATGTCTAAAAACCCCTCACATTCTGTTTCCTTTCTGCTGGGTTCAGATTTTAAAATGAAATCACCCTGAAAAAGATGTTTGTGCAACAGGAAAATGTGGTATCAAGATTATCAGAACAAGGTAGGCAGCAATTATTGCATGTGACTTGATTGCAAAAAATGACAAGGAAACCACAGGATATCGATGCAATGAACGAGGCCATGAGGCATGTATTATGTGCCACAGACATTAGGGTTTGTATAGATTTGAATGAGATTCAATTTAGATCAAAAGGACCTTCAGGGCTCTTTTTCTTCTTTAAGATAGAGGCATGTCTTTTGGCATTACACAGCTTGTGGCTATTGAGGCAGATCTGAAGGTAACAGGATGTGGAGCATGCACTTCTGATTTACTAGTACAAATGGCTTACACAGGCATGGAAAGTAAACTGCTTTAAGCTCTTTAAGATCAAAGATAAGACTTATTAGCAGGACTGTCTGGGGAGATTTTTCTCATTACTTTCTTGCCATGTTAATTTGGTATAAAGGTACTTTCCCTGACAGATCTATTTACTCAACACAATACCCATATTTTTTAACATATTCCCTGCACTAACCTCCTTGCCATGATACCCATACCCTCTCTCATTCTGCTGTTACATTTTGTTTCCTTCTATTACTCTTGGGTCATAGAATCAAAGCATGGTTTGAGTTGGAAGGGACCTTGTAGATCATTTAGTTCCAACAACACTGCCATGGGCAGGGACACCTCCCACTAGTCCAGGATGCTCAGAGCCCTATCCAGCTTGGCCTTGAACACATCCAAGGATGGGCATCCACAGCTTCTCTGGGTAACCTGTGCCAGTGCCTCACTGCCTCACATATCTAACCTAATTTCCACATATCTAACCTAATTTCCCCTCTTTCAGTTTGCACCCATTATTCCTTGTCCTGTCACAACAGTTTCTGATGAAGAGTCCCTCTCTGGCTTCCTTGCAGGCCCCCTTCAGATGCTGGAAGGTTCCTATGATGTCTCCACACAATCTTCTTTTCTCCAAGCTGAACGGCCCCAACTTTCTCAGCCTGTCAGTACTGACTGTTGATTCCTGTTTTCTTACAGCATCTTATTCTACTTCAGGTAGGAAAAAACAACATTACAAGCCACTTCTGAAACACTACAGAAATAGGTAATTTTGGTTGCTGTGACCTCATGGCAGAATGGTACTTTGGCAGCAATCTGAATTGTTCCTACATATCAGCAGTCTGCAAGAACTACAATACACAGCCATGAAGAACTGTGACAAGGAACTCACAAAAGATACTTTACAGTGGTTTTTCTGTTTATTTTTCATTATTCCAGAATCCAGTTCAGTATAACTGAGCCCCAAAGAAATTTGTGCTGAAATTCAATGGCCTCTAGGACATCCTAGTAGAGATAATTTATTCTGTAGAGCTGGTTTTAGCAAGGAGGCAGTATTGTCTCTCCCTCAGAAAGCATTATCCTTCAGTTTTTTATCAAGTTACTAATTTCAGACTCATCATAATTTAGAAATTGCAGATGTATCTTCTTAAATATCATTATCAAAGCATCCAGAACAAGACTTGATACATAACTTAGAACATGCACAAACCAGCTCCCTCAGCCTGATATAGTTGATGGCTCCTTCATGCACTATTTGTTAAGTATTTCGTGTTCAGCTCTGTGCCCAGCCCCATAGATTGAAGCCAGGATCATGGAGCAGACCTTCCTCATCCTATTGCTTCCAAACAAAGACCTACAAAGTTATGCCCACTCCTGAAAACTGCTTCCAAGGGGACTGTGAGACAGAGCAATTGCTCCTTGAAGAGCCCATTCCCTAAAAGCAAGTGCTATGAAAAAGAAGGGAAATCAAGCTCTCATCCTAGCACTCACCCATTAGCTGTGTATTCCAGTCCCTAATTCCAGCTACTTAGAACCTGCTTTCATCCCAACAGCTCTCAGCAATCCTTCAAGTCTCACTCCAGAATGAGAGAAATCTCCTCCTATTTTCTAACTTTTCATCTCAGCTTCTTTCAAGCACCTTCTGGAAAGTACTGAAATAAAGATGCTTTCCTCAAAGCTTTATCATTTTCTGCTACTCATGAGGTCCTTGCATGAAAAATCTTTGCCTGGCTAACACCAATAAGAAATGCCACAAATGAGCACAAATCATCTGGGCACAGAGCCATTAATAAATAGAGCACAGGCTCTATTTTACCATTTGAGAAGAAATTATTCAACTTGAATTTTTCAAACTTGAATTATTTCAAAAGAGAACATTTTATTATTTTCTGTTCAAAAGTAAAGATCTTGACAAAACCAGCCAACTGATTATAGTTTTTCACAGGAACAACACAGGGAAAATTACTTTAAACAAAGAACTCTGGAATGCACTAATACATGATAACCCATTTCTCTCCATATCTCCTTCTGACTTTCTCAGAAAGAAAAGCTACTTTATATAAGGGATTCTGATAGCCTTCAAACTGAGATCATGCTGGCCAAATTAATAGCACCATTCTTACTTGTACCAACTATGGGGCAATTCAGTGTATGTGAGTTCTCCAGTAAAATGCCTATATGATCTGAATTTTTATGTTCATGCAAGCCCAGATTCTGTATGATGTTCTCTCACTGTGCACGAAAATCTTTTACACCTCATCTTCTCACATCAAGTTTTGAGATGATTAGTATTTGGGAGCAAGAGAAAAAGCAGATATGCCTAGTCCTCATTAAGTTGTTCCTTTTCATACATTAAATGTTAATAGGGATTTTCAATGCTGGGAGAAAACTGCAGATCAGACATCAAACTATTGGAAATACATATTTAGAAAAAGAGGTGTACATCACTGCCACATCTACGGCTTTCCAGTGCGTAACAATTTTTACAAGAAGACTTTCTCAGAAACATTTCATAATCCTAAAACACGTCAATGCAAAAGTGTTCCAGTTTTGATATTGAAATGTAGTCACCTTTCCTCTCAGTTAGCAGGACTTTCAAGATTAAAATATCTGTTTCAGGTACATGATTCCAAAATTTACTCATATATGTTCATCCCCCTAATAAATATGGCTGAGTAGTAAAGATGTTTTAGGTAGTACTTCTAGGGTGTTTTCTTCAGTGAAATTTGAAAGATTCAACATTGAAAAAAAAAAAGAATAGGTTTATAATCTACTCAGGCGTGTTGTTGAATTCAGGTCACTTGCTTTCAGAAAAACATACATTTTAATCGCTAAATTCTTTATAGTCTTAACTCTAAACTAAAGGTGTCTTTGCAAATGCACTTTGTTACATATTTAAGGAAAGTGAGGAGCACACAGACCCTGAGAAGGAGATTGCATCACTTTGCACAAATCTGGTCTCTCTTTGCTTTTATTATTAAAATTGTGTCTGTTGGAAATAGAGACACTAAGTTGCTATTAGTCTGAAGCAAATTTTTCTTGGTCTTTTGCAGGTTCATGTATGAATGTTCCTCATATGTTCTTCATTCTGAGTCTCCATTATGTTTTGTGTCTCCTGTTTAGACCTGAGTGACTTGAAAGGTTTACCACATTAACTGAATTAATTTGATTTCTTTAAATGGATGGAATGTAGAATTTCTCTAGCCTGTCTCTGCATCGTAGACAAAAAGTTGTGTTTGCTTAACACAGACATCCAGAAATATAACTGCAGACTTATTTCAAAATATCAAGAAATAGAGAAATCCCACCACTTCTTTTGAAAGTTTATTTTACTGGTTGATCACTTTCAGAGTTAAACTCCTGAACCTTTATTTGTGTGGGTAAATCCTTCTGGTCAATCTCATTTCTGAATGGCTGCACATGTACCCCTGCTACATGGCTCTCTTGCTGTCACAGTGTTTGGAATTTGGGACCACACCTTGAACTTGCTCAAATCTGCTGTGAGTACTGATCCATTGCTTGTATTGTATGAGCAAATAGAGACATCAGCTAAGATTTCACTGACAGGTGCATGGTATGAGTCTGTTTCTGTGACAAACAGGGAAAATGCAAGATGTGAGAAAAGTTCTTTCTTTTTACAGATGAAGAAATAGGAATTTACAAGGGAATAAATGAAGATCAGCATTTGGCTCTGAAACTTGCCTGAGAGGAACAGGAAGTTTGTGGGAAGTGAACCCAGAAAGCAAATTCATGTCTAAAAAGCCCTGGAAAAGAGCCAAACAATTTATATTTATAACAGATTAGAGCTCCTGTCCTAATTCTGTTTTCTGATACCCAACTGCTTACTGCCTCATATCCTGTAAACTCAGTCTGTGCCTTGAAGCACTCCTACATACATGGCACCAGACTGACACCACTTGTGTTGTTTCAGTCTAAGCCAATTACAAATTGGGAAGCTTTTAGTCAGCAGCTAATGTGATAGTTTCAATGTCTTTAATGGATATGAACAATATAAGTTGTGCCTTGTTGCATACATTTTCTTTCTTTGCCAGTAAAAGCATTTCTGTGGCTGGAATACTGTGTGGCATGTTGATTCTGAGTGTTTGGTGACAAGCTGAATCAAGCTCACTTCCTCTGGAGCGCTGTACAGAATTGTATTGTTTGGTTCAAATTTTCACCAAGTCCTTTACTGAGTTCCTGCAATTGGTTTTTTCATGTTTCATTCTGTAACATCTCAACTAACACAGTACAGCTGCTACTACTGTCTGCTATGGCTCTTGGCTTGTCCATCTATTTATCTAAACCTGAAATTATAGAATATTCTCTTACTTGGCCCAAGATGGACCACAGACAGACCTAAGTATAGGTTTGTAAAGCAGCCTTAATAGTCTTCATTTTGGCATAGCATATTTAACTTTTAATAGGTATTGTTGTTTCTATCTCATGTTAGTTTTGCTGTGGTATACAGAGGGTATTTCCACAAATCTCATTATTTAAAAGAGGTCTTTTGCTTGCTATGTGGTAGATTTGTATATAGCACTCTTGTCAACTATAATGAAAATTACACATGCAAAAAACCCTGGTGGCAGATTGTGATAAGGCAGATTTGACACACATCACTCTGCAGATAAGGATGCTACAAGACATTGACATTTGTAGTGAAATGCTTTGAAGAAGGACTGTATATAATTGATAATGAGATGCAGATGGCTGGAACAAACTGGATGCCAAAAGGTGAACAGCCTTGGAAGAAAGTTTGTGGCAGAACCCATCCCATAGAAAAGAGCAGAGATAGAAAGGGTAGGCCTGATTTACTCCTCTATCCTTACTGCAGGATAAGTGCTACTGAAAGTAAAAAAGAAGGACTGGGGAGAAAACAATCCCTTCAATATCAGAAGGGATTGTTGGAAGATTTGACAGCAGCACGATGGTTTGCTTGTTTCCTTCTTGCCATCTCCCTCCATTTCACAATGGGAGTCTTTGAGTGCCTGGTGAAGGTTCCCATCTTAAACACTATGTCTTTAATGTAGGGTTAAGAAAAAAGTAGCAAGCAGTTATTGAAATGTCATACATCACTTTCCGTGCCACCCGCATCAAGAATTCTATCTTTCTGTTAAAGAAATGGCATCCTCTATTTACTTGAATGGCAGACATTACTTTCCCCTAGCTTCTACTTCAAATAGTGTCAGATATAACTCAAAGCTGATTTAGAACAACAATGCTGATTTCCTTGCCACTACTCTAGTGATTGGTCATACAGTATAGCTATTGCTTATGAATAATCACAAGTAACCTTGAGATCTAGCCAAGCCTGTAGGAGGTTTGAGGACTCTGCTTGAAAATACAGCCCACTCAGTTAACTGAACTTGAAATATGGAGCCTGGGACCTGCCTAATGAAGTATACTTCTCACCTGTAAATGAACTAAGCCAGGGGTTTGAAAACTTCAAGAAACCTTGAAGTCAGAAAAAAGCTTCCAGTGAAATCTTATAATCATCAAGCCTGGGAGAAGGCTTTAGATGTAAGCTTATGACTTGTTTTCTACTTAATATTGATTTAATAAGCTTCTCTCTATTCTATTAATGTCTTTAAATGCTGGATTTTGCCAGCTTGCAGACTTCTTTGCTTAAAGAAAGTAGAATCTCATAGCTTGGTATCTCAGAGAAATGCAACTGTTTCTTTTCCACATATTACCACAGATAATCTCTTGTATCAAGAATTGAACAGCATTCGTGGACATTGTCTTCAAAGAGCTAAAACCAGAACTATTAAATGCAGAAGGAAACCAAAGACACTTCAGATAACTCACTAAGAGATGACTGACTGCAGGAAAAAAAGAATGGGAAATACACCAAGCTGAAATGTGGAGAGAACCACACTTTCTCTTTGTTACATTTTAGGGACTCTGTTCTTCACTATCAGAAGGGATCTTGAAAAGCCAGAACACGAAGATGTAGGTTTAAGACATCATGAACAAAGATTACATAGATAAAACAGAGATATACAGTCTCCTTCCAGAGGTAGCCCATGTGAGCTGATGAATGCAAGGCCTCTCGGTGCCACACAATGGGATCCAAAAACATTCGTGCCAGAGGACTCTGAGCCTCTGTTGCAAAGCTGCAGTCACAGATGAGCTGAGCTGGGCCCACGCTAATGGACCCAGGTGAATCCTCGCTCAGGCAGCTGCCCCCGCTGTGGTGGGGCCTGGCACTCTGCAGGGGACAGCACTGCCTGTGGTGGCACCGGTGCCAGCATCCCTTGGCTGCGCTCCACTGTGCTCCACACACCTCAGCGGGGAGGCCAGCAGACCTGACATGAGCAATCTGTTCAAATTTCATTTGGCCAACACCCCTCTGGTGCCCATCACTAAATCCCTGAAATAAGTATTTTTGCGTAGCCGGGCGAACTCTCCATTTCCACCTCTTGCCAAAATAATCCATCCTAATCTGCTTTAAAGGGTGTCCCACTGCTATGTGACAGTTTTTTTCCGCACCTCGTCTCCGTTTTCCCCCACAAGAGGGCACTAACACTGCATCCTTTGAGGAGTTTTCCTTCCCAACGAAACGTGCCTCAGAGGGAACCGGCGGAGGGAAGCCAGAGGGACCCAGCATAAGATTTCAGATCTAGAGCAACTCCCTTCCCCCCGGGGCTCCACAGTTTTAATTCCAAGGTTTTGATTCAGAAACACCTCTGGTAACAGCAGCATGAAGCCTCTAATAGAAGACAGTTACATAAAGCCACTAATAGGAGATGGTAGTTCACAGGCATATATTTGATTTTATTTCTGTTTTGTCTCTTGGCCTCCGCTTCAAGCAGTGAGACTATAAAAAAATATGGGCGTCTCTGGAATTAGAAATCTTCATGGGCCTTAAGAGAAACCAGTCGGAGAGCTGAGAAATACCAGACACCAAACATCTCTTGAAATAAAACATACACGAGACAGCCAAGAGACAAATCCTATTCAGGGAAATCAGAGTGAAGTAAAAACACAACTAAAATTGCCATAGGATAGGGAGAATCTAGTGAATAGAGAACAAGCTAAAAAAAGCCCTTGTGCTGCACATAACCTGACACAGTGACAGCTATGGATGAGACAAGATAAATATACAGAGAAAATAAAAAAAAGAAAAGCACTTACTTGCTGTGGTCTATGGGTTTATGCTTGCATATACAAAAATAATTATAAAGAAAGGAAAATTTAGGCTAAGTAGCAGACAAGGTTTCTGTACTTGGCAGAGGGCCCACATGCTCTAATGCAGGCAGTGAATGACCACATTTGAGCCACTAATTTGGTTCCCTCTTTCTGGAATTTATAAATGCTGGGCTAGCCTTCAGGGACAGGACATGACTACTGAGATGTTGCTACTTCGCTTCTGCTAGAGCTTTAGTTTACTTAATCTACTGACAAACATATTTTTACACTACTCTCTGATTAGGGAATTTTAAGAAACCCCTATATGCTCTTTCCTCCTCTCTCCTCCTCCACCTCCACTGGGTACACTCAGCACTTCCCCAGGTAAAGGCAGAACAGTTTTCATCAAGTCCTATAACTTCAGAAACAGGTGCCTGATGAAACCAATATAAGATTGAGTTAAAATAGATAAAATAAATCGCTTCTTTAGAAAATACATAGAGGATTTCTGGTATTTGCTACCACAGGAGGATTTTGATGCTCAGGGAATACAAGGGCTATGACTGCAAACAAAGGCCAAGCTTCCACTGACTCCTTAAGTAACTGCTTTTACTGTTACTCCTGGAGAGAGAACATGGAATGACAGACCCCTGGTCTGGCTCAGGAGTGTACTTCTATATCCCCATGTTACCCCCTTCTACTCTTCTGATTTAAGCAGAGCTGTAACAACCACAACATTTACTGCTATGATCACTCATCAGCTATCTAGAGGGTGAATAGAAAGAGGGTACCTTGAAAAGCTGATTTGAAAAAGGATTAGAGTATGTACAAGTCTCTCAAAATCACCACCCTGCAGGGGTCCTGAGGTTCAACACACAGAAAACCTGCTGGGAAATGCTGCCTGAACTGTTGTTGGAGCCATTTGCTGTCACAAGAGGCAACTCCTGAAAGCCATATACCCTTCACCAAACTGCATCAGTTTGGCTTAAGTTTATTTTGGCAAACAAACAAAGGGGGAAGGGCGGGTGCTCTTGGTATTGTCCAAACATCCTATTCCAATGTTTTTGAAATGAAGCCTTTTAGTTTTCCTTGTTTTGACAGTATATAAAATAAAAGACAGGAAATAAAAATTTAATGTGCAGTGGTCCATGAATTCTGAATCATATTAACACTTACGGAACATGAAATTTCACTACCCACTGAAGGAATTAATTTATCCAATTTTAACAGTCCTAGCAGCAGTAAAAACAGAAGGCAATGTTTCATATTCTATCATATAGGAGTAGCCATCATGTCCTCACTGTTTTCATTATATGAAGGTTTCACTCGAAAAATTCACAAAGAAAGGTTTCACGTCTAATGGTGTAAGGAATACAAAGAAAATATACACAAGTCTTTCCTTGGGAAGGCCTCAAAAGAAACTTTCCTGGACTTTCCAAAGCTCTAATTTTCCTAATATCCATAAAGGAATGCCTTTCAGGACCATATATTTATAGCATGGAGACCAAACCCTATGATTGCTCTTCATAGGACTAGGCAAAGGAATTAGTTCTGTTAGAAAGAATTACATTATTTAGAAAACCGGTTCTGCAAGAGGACTTCAGCACTGGCTCAGTAAATTCTGTTTCTGGATTAACTTCTTGTATGGCCCTATGCAGGTCATGTAATCAGGTCTAGAGGTACTGGCAGTGACGGGCAGGCCGCACCAATGGGCTTGCACCCAGGCACGCACATCACCCATTCCACCAAACAACCCCATTTTCTCTTTCAGGCTTAACACCTACTTACCTGGGAGAAGGGTTATTTCCCTGCCTTAGGAGGGGGAGGGGGAATAACATCGGAGAGAGAAAATCCACTAACAATTCTGTAGTATTCAAATACTGCTGTAGTGTAGGCGTTAGGAACGAGCTAAATCATTATCGTACTCTACTTAACACCTACTCATGGACATACTGATTCACATTGTGAGCGTAGGAGAATACACTGCATTGTACTTACTCTTCATTACAAGTATGAGACATACAGCTCACCCTTCTACGGCTTTTCTTGTACCTCTTCTCTATTGAGGTACATTTCTTGTAAGGACTCTTTTGTAGCCTTTGTTCCGAAGCAACTTTGAATAAAAACTACTGGAAGTTATAGTAGTTGCTATAATAATTGTACTATTTTCCACGTGTTTTACAATTCAGTCCTGGGTTTTGCATTAAACAGTTCCACTCCCTGTTTTCAAGGCCAAGCAGACAACTTTGTTCAAATGACTACCAACAACCCAAGCTGCCTAAAAAGATGTAAACAGAAAAGGCTTTTGTCCCAGGCTCATGCTATGGGATGCCAATGAACAGATAGCCAGTTACACTCAATATTTTGCAATTTACATAAATTACAGGAGTTTTGTTTCTTTATTTGTTAGACTTTTTCTATTTTTCCACAGTAAATTTTTCCTCTACAGTGGTTATTTGTGGTTCATAATGAGAGACTAAAATATGCAAAGTGAGGAAACAGAAGTCTGGAACAGTAATATTAAAACACCACGTTCCTTGCATTAGCACAGTAAATGCTGTAGAATATAAATTGTCTGTGGACTCAGCACAGACAAGGTGCCAGAAATCTGCAAGTTCTAATCTCATCTTTGTAGCTCTAGAAATAGGCATAAGAGAATTAACTCATCATACTTTATTGCTTGAAAGCATCTATAAACTAAAATTGTATTTCAGATATTCTTCCATAATTGATTCACAGTTTTACTGCAGTTATTTTCTTAATGGCCTTTTCAGGCAATAATTCTTAATACATAAGCCTGTCCAAAACATGGAAACTTGTTCCCTAATTCATTGCTGGAAGTATCAGGACAGAAGACATGTTCCCAGTAAACAAAACTCCTTATCGTTTTAGCAAAAATTTTTGCTTGCCCCAGGATTTGCTAACTGTACCCACACAAGTGTTTCTTAAGCTCTTTTTGGTGTCAAAATTCATTACAAGATCTCCTGCCTCGGAGACAGTTTCTATCCTTTCCCTTTCTTTCATTTTTCTTTTTTAGATAAGTGAGAGAATACTTGAGAAAGATGCCAGATCAAAAAGCCCTCAAGTCCTCCTTGCTACACTCCAAATCCCATGTCAAGAAACACTCGTCTCTCCTCCCAGGCATGACTCTTAACCCTTTGTCTAATAAAATAATTGAAACCTGCTCCCAGGCTCTCCTGTGCTCCTCCATCTCCCTTGAAATTCTCAAATAGGACACCCATTTGTTGCCCTTTGAACCCACAATAAGTCTATGAAAGTCAAAGCAATTAGTTTAATACATCTCAAGAGCACAGAAGTTCCTCTCATGTCTGGGTCTGAGCCTGCAAGGAACTGCACATCCTCAGCTGCCATTGACTGAGAATGTCTAAGCACTTTGAGAAGACCAAGGCTAGCTGAAATTAAAGCTCTGGGTGGAAGAAGACTGTTAATATTAAATGAATGATAAAGCAATTTTGCATTAGTAAAGATATGAAAGGAAATGCAAAAAATGTAGATGATGATGTGGAATAATAACAAAAAGATGAAATTAATTGCAAGGAATGTTATAGATGGGGACTGAAATAATGGGGCTGATAATAAAGACAGAGATGGAGTAATGCTAATTCCCAAGATATCAAACTTGGCAATAAACCTGTTAGTAAAATTCAGCCTCATCAAAGCAGAAGTGAAATTGTAATGGTTACCTTTAGGTAGAATTACATACTGCTATCTCATGGGAGGAACAATATAGATATGTGTGACCACTGGCAGCATTTTGCTGAGAGAGAAAAAGAGAGGGGAAAGAAGAGTCTAAATCAAAACATCCAAGGTCCTTCTCTTTCCCTCCAAGATACTAACGGTTGCATAAGGGGACAGAATTTGCAAATGTAGGTCCCAGTTTCAGGGAAGTAGAATGCCTGCCAGGAGACCCCTTGTGCCCTATAAGCCTGAAAGGGTCTCTCTCCTCTCCCAGGAAACCTGTTAGCTACACCAGATCTCTGCCTCTCAAAATCTGAACTGCTGCCTCCTTATGTTCTTATGTCTCTTGGACCCAGAGAGAGCTGCTGAGATCTCTGAAGATTCCTCTATCTGTTACTCCTACCATCAGAGGAAGAATGCCCTGCTTGAAGAGAGTATTCATCTTCACAAATTAGGAAATAAATATCACAAGTTCAGGGTTTTCCCAAAATAACAAAATATAAGAGGAAGAGACACAGACATTCAGAGAACAGGGTTCTGAAGGCAATTTTAAAAAAATGTGAAGACATTTTTCAAAATGTGAACACTGTATTGTCTTTCAAACTTTTTGTATTTTTTTCAAACTTCTATTGTACTTTCTCTTGTATGTTTCCTTGAGGAAGCAAAATAAGATGATACTGAAATTTTAAATAGAAATACTAAATTTTTTACATGCTCTGCCATCTTCCCAAGAAAACAGGCTGCAATAGTAGCCTGTTTTATCAAAGAGATGACGGTTTGACTTTCAGAGACTATTTTTCCAACCTCTTCACTTTCTGTTCAAATCACTGTTCAGAGAAATAGGTTTTCCTTCACAGATAGACGTGCTTTTCATATCTACTGCTGTCTTATTAATTGCAGTGGCTGTAGCATTAGGTCAGGCTTCAGGTATTTGAGTTATAGGAGTTGACTGTAGTCTCTTAACTAACCTGTTGCATAAATTCTGATTCAGCAATATATTATACGCTGGATTCATTCTTTACATTAATGGAGATACAGCTTTTAATGCAGTTGGAATACAGTGATGGAAGTTTTGATTCAGCAGAAGATTATGTGCTGAATTAATTCATAATATTAATGGAAGTTTTAAGTGCTGTTGGAAGATGTCACGGGAAGATTTTTTATTTTTTGTTCCACACTGTTTTCAAAAATACATTTGAAGGCCTTTTAGATTTTGCAGCACATCCAGATGACACAGCAAAGGTTAGTAAACCAAAGGCATTATATTCAGGTACCCTGAAATGTAAGACTTCCATGGATCTAGCTAAACTCTTCTGAGTCCTGAGCAACTGTGAGGCCACATTTGGCAGAAAGGATTTCATGGGCCTGACGGCACATCTAGGTTGGCCAGTAAACGGAAGCTTCTTTTTTTCCACATTGAGCCTTCTTGGAGGGAGGAAAGATGCAGGGGCAAGTACAGAATCTACATAGCACTGAGAAGAATGACAGAAAACACTGAAAGTGTGGTCTTGAAACTCCTATCAATAACCTATGAAAAGTGTCCTTTACTCTCCATAAGTTACTTTGCACCAGGTCTAAAACTACTATAGTCTTTTGGAAGAAGCCTCCAATGTGGAATGTTTTAGCCCTGAAGGCAGAGTCCACCTAGTTAACAACATGGTAAAAAAGCCTATAACCCCACTATAGGACAAGTAAGATTTCCCAGATTTCCCCCAAATGTCCCATATTCCCAGACTCTCATTCCTTCCTGCAAAAGCAGCTGAAGACTTGCAGTTGCTCAGCATCTTCCTCTGTAGCACTGCACATTCATGGCTGCTCAGAAACCCATCAGACACTCATTGAATCAGAGGGGAGTGGGATTTTCTCTCTCATACACATCATGATAGCAATTGTATAGAGGATATTAAAATTAGGAGCCACCTGCATGTGGTTTCAGAACAATCTGGCTGAGCTTGTAAGATAGGAAGAAGGCAATATGGATGTCTGCTGAGGTTCAGATATCCCCAGAGTATGAGTGCATAGAAGGTAGTTATGGAGTGTATTGATCCTCTTGCTGATGCTGGAATAAAGCCCAGACCCATGCAGACTGAGAACAGGATCTCGATTTTGTGCCAGCAGAGCCACCAGGAAGGCTGATTTGGAAATTTGGAACAACTGATGGAAATGTGGACATCTTGTTAAGACAAGTACACCATGTGGATAGAATTTTTCAAAGTAAAACACACAATAGCTTCTAAGTATTGTAAAATCCTGCATACTACTATCTCAGCCTGAAGGTGAAATTCAAATTGCATTAGAGTGTAAATCAACACACAAGAGATGACTTGGGTCTCAGTGGACACCATAGCTCTTGAGGGGCAGCATCCTGGATGAACTTAGCCTATTGCAACTGTCACAAATTCTTCAGAGATATGGGCCTTTATAACAACACATTTGTAAGAGGCTTTAAGTCACTGCTAAGAATACTGCTAAACTTGATTGTGTCACACTATGCATTTTTGCTGACATCTCATTTCCTCTCTCGTTTTGTGGTGAAGGTATAGACAGGGTTTATTATCAAGTCATCCTTCCTGTGGTAACAGATGGAAGTAACAAAAACAAAAAAGCACACAAAAGGATTATTATTAACATCTATGACAAGCTTCTCGATACTCTGGCCATTAATTTTGAGTACTGCAAGCTGTAATGTATTATCACATCCAAGAGCAACCAATCTCCAAAGAAGGAAAAATAAATACTATGGAAAATGGACATATGTTCATAGAATATTGATCCAGAAAGAGACATAAAGTATTTGACAATGGATACAACACTAAAATACTATTAGGATTAATAAAGTTTTTCTTCAAAAGAATTACATAAAATTCACTAGTTTTATGGTTAAGCACTTGATTTTACCCCTGTTAGTTTTCAGCTGCAGAACCAAAAGATTGCTGCTGAACAATGGGCTATTACCTGAGCAGTTGCCTCCTGCAGCTGTAAGCTCAAAGCCTGCTTTTGGATAAAGAAAGAATGTGGTGATCCTAGCTCTGCTTCTTTTTTTATGTAACTCATAAAACACATTGACAAACTGGCCAACCTGTTGCAAAAAACCCACAAGATTGGATTAACAGGACTCAGGGTTGAGGTACAGTGGTTGAACTACAAGATGAAGCTTGTACAGAACATGCATTGTGTCTAGTTTAAACCAGAGCAATTAGCTGTTCACTTTCATGACTATTAAATGCACACATAATTAAAATTTAAAAGTCTGAAGTCTATACTATTTTTCCCAAGCTCCTATTATGAGTAATAAGATTTAAGTTCAAGTTTAACTTGTCTTTTAATAGAGGGTAAAGAGCCCTTATAAATCAAATAGAAATTGCCATTGAAGAATTACTGAAGAATTGCTGTCGAAGTAAAACTAATAAATATCTGTCACTGCAAAGAGTTAACTACAGAAAACTTTCCTGCTTAACTACCAGCAGTATTAAATGACCAGGACTTACATCATCAAAATAGAAAGTAGGAGAGAACACACTGCTTCTTTTGACATTAGCTTTTATCTTCTGGTCTGGCAAGATTCTGAAGTCTTTTTCACAGAATCTGACCAGACAGAACCAAAGCCAGGTCTGTCTCCCCAATTAGCTCTGGCAACGTGGTGTTGCATCACATTCTCAAAGGGTTTTCCCTTAACTGAACTTTTGGATCACAAAATTACAAAAAAGAGACAAGCTTTAAGGAAACTGAGAAGTTAGTGAGTTTTACTGAAGTGACCCAGAGATGGCTTTGCCACCTTGGGCCCAGAAGTGGTATCCAGCTCCTGAGACCACACAAAGTGGTCTCAGGTCTCCTCCATGGTCCCTGGTGATATACATCCATTCCAATAGACACTTGTGACCTCACACCATGTATTACTATGGCAAAAGAGATCTTGGAAGACTTAAAGTACAAAACTTGATGGCTGTCTGATGCAATGTTGGTATTTTCTTCTTGGCTTTGGGACATTTTCTTAACAATAATTGCAGATTCTTATTAGTGGAGAACTTACTGGATGAGTTTTATGGATTAATCCTTCAGAAAGCATTAGATTCATCTTCCCAGGGTCTGTCCCAGTGCTGAAAACATGCAACAACCTTTCTGAAGAAAGCTTTGATTGCTTATTCAGAAGTCCTCATCAGAGATTATCAGAAAAGTTTGTAATGTGAAAATTAAGGCCCTGAGCAAGCTAGTATAATTTTAAAGCTGGTCCTGCTTTGGGAAGGAATTGAACCAGATATCTCCAAAAGTCCCTCCCAATGAAGACTGTTCTCTGTTTCTATGGTCACGCCTTGCATTCCACTGCACATGCAGAAGTACATGACAGTAAATGTATGTAACTGAATCAGGCCATAATCAACAAAAAAAAAAAAAAAAAATCCTACTTTGATTGTATCATTTTTATAGTAACTTCCCCATGATAGATTTCCTGAAAGGATATTGTTACCAGTTGTAACAGCAAAGCATGTATCCCAATTATTTTCCTGACTTGAACAAATGATAAAGTTCAGATTTCAGTTGAGCTCAACGCAGCACATCTCCACTAGATACTGTTTGTCTCTCCTGCTGTCCTTTTCGATGGTAAGTATTCCTATTTTCCATGCCCAATAGCAGGAAAGTACAGGATTTCGGAGTGGTAGCGGTCCCTCCTCCTTTGGCACCTAGGTGAGGAGTCAGTACACACTGCCATTTCTCCAGGCATTTCTCCAGGCGGGTGTTGGCAAATGGAAGGGAATTAAAAGAGCAGGAACAAATGTGATTAAGAAATCACAAAGTGACTGATTTATGGTGAGAGATTAAAAGACCTCAGGTTAAAAAGTTGGTTCAAAAGTTGACTATGGAAATGGCTATTTAACTATATTTGGTATGGCTTTCCTTTCACTTTAAGCAGGCATAAAGCTTGAAAGAGAAAAGTGTCAATCTACAAATGAATAGAGAAATAGTCCAAAATGGTCCAACAGCTTCTGATGGGAACTGACTAAAAAACAAAGACTGAGGTTCTTCAGATGTGCAAACCAAGATATTGCCATTTATTTCAACTTCTTTAAAACAGCTGAGAATCCTGGCATGCCTGACTTTCATCTTGACAGTCGTCTGAGCAGACCATGGTTTCTCATATTATCTCCACTGATAACCTGACTGAGAGCAGTTAGGTTAAGGAATGGCAGAGTAATTCAGTCTTTGTACCTAGCCACTCTTTTGACATCCTTGCTGAGTATCTTTACTTCAGGTAACAATTGCACTGGTGATCATATTTTTAATGAAAACAGCTAGTGTCCCCTAGAAACTGGAATAAGATGCTCTGGATGATTTTCAGGAGAAATACCTGAAAAGGGAGACCTGAGAAACTGCAAATAGCCTCAGCATAGCAGTGGTGGAAGTCCCATCATTTGTATCAGACAAACTGAACTGGAAAAAGCATTGGTGGAAAAAAATTTGGCAAGAGCTACTGGAGGGGGCAAGTAAGCTGGACTATGTTTGGTTGGGGAGTTGGTTTTTTTTGGGGGGTGGGGGCAGGGGGATAATATAAACCTCCTCTTAACCCATCCTCAATGTCATATATCCACACCTCAGGCTGCAGTGCCAGTGCTCACCAGCACAACTTGTGGCCTGAGGGCTTGCTGCGGTTTGGACTTGCTGCTCCCTTGCCTTCAGTCTGGTTTCCTGAATCTTTTTCCAGTTCTAAATTAATTTGGGGAAGAAGCTTCAGCTGGAGATCTAAGAAATGGGACATGCTCAGCCTTCCTATACATAATCCCTACATTTCATATCTCACTAGCAGAAAACTCTTTAGGAGGTGACTAACCAGGCTAAACTCCATATCTTCTATGTCATTCTCTGTTCAAGCAGTCCAGCTAACTGGGACAACAAATCATGCTTTGGCTTTGCAGATCTTAGCTGACCACTGGGGAGGAGCTGAGCCACCTGCTGAACTTCCATGTATTGCAGATGAATTGATATAGAAGCAACGATTATCTAATTCTTGAATGTACTGGATGAACATTCTTTAGTTCTCCCAAGAAAGAGGAATATTTTACATTGCAGTTCATAATAAAGACACTCAAAACGCTCTACTGTTAGCAGTTACTATGGTAACTGCTGGCAACTTATTTAAAAATAGGGAAAGACTAATTTTTTACTGCTTACCTGAATTAGTTTTGTTTTCTTCACTTGAAATCTGATATTACATGTAAAACAGCTACCAAATACCATTGTCATGGCCAGCTCAAAGACCCAGGGACCTTGGAGGCCAGATCTTGACTGCTGATCTTGAACTTAAGCTTTAGTGACTTCAACAGAACTACTTGGAAAGGTAACCCAGCATGATGAAATTTTAAAATCTCTGCCTTTTGTATCCCTATTTCAATTAGTTGTATGGAGAAAACAACACAGCTAGCTCTTTGTCAGATAAAGGTCTGCATTTAGTTTCAGATACAAGCTCACCAACTTAAATTTGAAATTGGGAGTGAGGGTTTGTTGTTACCCAGATTAGTTATCAGATTTTCAGTAGTAAAACAACTTAATTCATTGTTGGGTGAGAGTTGCCATTATGTTTAAGGTTGCAACTACCTGTACAAAATACACAAAAGCTGGAAACCTCTGACCTTTCCATCTCTCCTCATCTGTATTTTTCTTTATATAAAAGCAAAGCTGTTTAATGCCAGAAGCATGAATGCCATTCCTTATTCTGGAAAAAAGCCCCAACAGCTTGTGCCTTTTTAATCTGTCAAAAGAAAACACCAAACTTAAGTTCTAGTCCAAATTCTGCAGCTGGATCCAACTTCAAGTAACAGAGGAAAATGTAGAGGCAGAACTAACTTTAATGACAAAGCAGCCTGTATGCATGTGAAACTATTTTACTGGTTTCACATGTTGGGAAGAAATATAATGATCATTTTGTGCTACATGGGTCTTTTATGCTATAAGCTTCACCAAGACTATAAAATACATTTCTACTGAAAAATACAGCCTTTTAGAACACAATAACATTTGGGAACCATTAGCAGCATGAATGGAGTATTAGATACAGCCTGTGACATCAAGAACTAGAAAAACCAAACAGTTCAAATCAAGACAAAGAAAATGCCAAGAGACAATGTAAATTAATAGTTAAAAAGAACAAACTGGCAAGCATCTTAAAGTGATATTATAAGGGAAAGGAAAACTGGTCCAACTTCATCCAAGTGGTTGTTCTTGGAAATCAGCTAGAATACATGGCATGGAAACATAAAATGATAAGAATTATTTGGCATTTGGATCCTAATTATAAATAACCTCCCATTTCTACTTTAATAAATCAGGCTGTTTTAGGAAGTGCTAACTTTGTACCTTTTGGCTTTATCAGCAGTTTTTCAATAATGTTTAGGAAATAAACTTCACAAGAAAACCTCGGGTGTTCAATTAGTTTTAAATGTTTTAGGGTAGGAACTGAGATAATTAAATTAAAAGGATAATAGTGGCTTAATGCTTTGTGGCTCACATGAGATTTATATATTCCAATATAACCTCAAGCTGTACATATGGCATTAGAGAGGAAAAAAAAAATGAAGGAAAAAGAAAAAAGAAAAGGTTCCTTATTAGAGGAACAAGAGTGTAGTATGGAATATCACTACAGTGGGCATTTTCTGGCTTCTCAGGTTTTGTTTTTCTTCTATACCCGTGCTTAGTTTGGATGAAGTGACCAGGAAATACAGCACATTTAAATGCCATCTTTCCTGCTACTCAACCCTCTGAAAACATGAGCAATGCTAACTGAACTGAACAGCATTGGAACACACTAAGACTTTGCAAGATTCATTTCCTCCCTATGTTAATTATGCTCAGAGGGAATACAGTGCAAACCACAAGCCTGGAAAAGCTTGCAAAAATACGCGTCCCTCTCTCAAACTGCAAATGCTAAAACCAAGGGGTTTAACTTTTGCTGTGCAAACTCTGGGATCTGGGGACGAGTGAGGGTTGGGGGACGTGGAGATGGCAGGGGAGCAAGGAAGAGAGTGGGCTCATGCCGGGTGATTTGGAGCTTTGCAGCTTCAATTTAGCAGCCAAGGGTGGTTGTTTTCCCATCTCAATCTCTGCCTACAATTCAGTCATGCATTTCACTTTTTTGTGAAGAAGGGCCGCTACTCTGAGGGCTCCCACTATACCCCAAAAGTGTGCGTTTCAGATTTCTGGGGAAGTCTGGAAGGAGCTAGCTAAACTGCACTCAAACAGTGAAATATTTTTAAGTTTTAATTTCATATAAACATGCTTATTAAAAGAGCATAGTTTTCAGAGAAGAAAACCAAAGGGAAGCTTATATCCATGAAGACCTCATGTCAGGAGAGCAAACTTTACAAATCACTGGTGTGCTCTATGGTGAGCTGGCTTCCTTTTCCCTCTGAGGAGTGAGCATGGTACTAGACCAGCTGGGTGTCTCCTGGAGATCTTTGACTGCCTGTGCTGCAAGCTACAAGCTTTGAGAACATACAAGGAAGCTGGCCTGATTATTTGCGGCTGCTCAGCTCTTCCTCTTTCTGAGGGCAAGACTGTCTCCAAACAGATTACTGCAAGTAACTCTGAGACACTGGAGGTAGAACATCCTTAGTATCTGCAATGTTTAAACTGTTGACCCTTGGATGGAAAAGAAGAAAGGGGAAAAGGGGCCAAAAGAGAAGAATGAATTCTTGAATGAAGAAACTCCTCAGAAAGCCAGCTGTCAGACCTAGAAAAAAACATTCAAATCCCTGCTAGCAGAAAATTCATAATATTCAAAATACAAAAACCTCTGACTTGCACTCCCTCTCTCCTAGAGCTTTATGACAGCCAGGGGGAACCCTGCTGATCCATTTGGATCAAGAGAAATTGGATCTCATGACAAATTGCTGGCACAGGTGTAGACTAAGTGTGCAGAAGAGAAGATGATCTCATCTTTGCATGTAATGTCACAGCCTTCCCTTTGACAACTCAGTATCTCTAAAGCCAGAGCTTATTAAAAAAAGATTGTACATGTAGGTATTATGCAATATTTTTTTGCTCTTCTTCATGGCAAATCTGACTCCTGTGTGCTCATTAGTTTCTGCGGGAGAAACCCTGCCTTGGGTTCCTTCAAGGTTGTGAAGATAGCACCACACAAACTACAAGGACGTGGCAGGGATTCATTCATGACAAGGGAAAATGCCCCATGGACATGGCAAGAGGGCAACTCAGGAAATTGATTTGCCACAACAGTCCTGGACAACTCAGTTCCTTTCCCAAGTTTCAGTTCCTTCATTTTTTAAATTCTCCTACCACTGCTTGCTCTTTCCCTTGAGGCTGTTTGGTCTTCAAGGCAATGTTTGCCCTGTACTGTGCATTTGCATAATGGCTGGCAAAGCAATACTATTCAGAGCTGCTCTACCAGCAGTGAACACATTAACTCCCTGATTCACTTTGCCTCTTCTATTTGGCTATTCAGTGGCACAGATGCAATGTACTCATTTAATTTCATGTGGATGTGTATTCATGTTGACTCACTCAGAAATGTCTTTATCTGGTCATAATGGCAGCTTGTTTTGCAGGTGAATGAATACAGTTCAGAGCTGCATAATTTCCTTTTTTCACTGGACCAGTGCTATTCAAAGAGGGTTATACTTTAAATCTGAGAACCGCTATGTGAACCCTTTTAGCAGCCTTTTCACTTATCCATGGAGAGTACTTAAAGGAAAATATTTTTTTTTTCTGATGGCTTCAAGTGAAGGTGTCAAGAAGTCTTCCAGGAATGGCAGGAAAAGGCTTTTAGAAACACATAGAACAGCTGAAGAGAGCCCAAAGGAAAGAATCAAGAATAATCAGATGTCTAAAAACATGTGATTTTCAGGGAAAGGTGACATAAATTTGGATTGCTTATTCTAAAAGGGACTTGGAGAGGATGTGATAACAGTCTTCCAATACATAAAAGTCTGGTTCACAATGAAAGGGATAACTGTTTTCTCATGGTGGATATAATAAGAAGTAATAAACTTATGAAAATTGCTGCATGGCAGACCTAGGTAAGACACTGGGAAGAGCTCTCTCTGTGGGCATAAAGCACTGGAATAGATAGAGTAGGGAGATTTTACAGTCTCCATTACAGGGGGTCAAGATGGCACAAGTATAATACTTCTTTCCTTTCTTTGGGCTAAGGGACACAATATATGACCTCCTTTCCAACCCTGTGATTTCTTTATAATGCAGAAACTCTGAATTAGAGATAATACAAAAAACAGTATAAGAGAAATCTTGCACTGAATGAAACCATCACTACTTGAAGTACAGGAAGTACTTTTGAAAGGCTTCCTTTTATCACTTATTATTAATTTCATTTTAGGTATTAATTTTCTTGGTTGTTACACAACAGTGGTGAATACTGGATCCAGAAAGAGGAAACGTAATGGAAATCCTTGGATATTGTTATTTTATATTAGATGAGCTGAGCTCTAAACCTGCAACAATCTTGGCAAAACCAGGTGATTTTACACAAATAGAGCCCAAATGGACCCCGTGGACTTCTGCCATTTGAGCAGCTGCCCACACCTGCCTGGAAATCCAGGAGCACCAGCTAATCCTTCCCCCTAGCAACGGCCTTGAAAACCAATCTTGAGCTTTCAGAAATTGGCATTGATTTTTCCTTAAGATCACAGGTTATTCACAGTGACTTCTGAAGCCCCATGCTGGATGCAAAATGCTTTTTTGCTGTATTATTTTACCTTTTTTCTCTTAAATAAACTGCTGCTAAACATTGTCAATACTTAACTTACAACAGCAGGAATAATAGTGTAGTCAAGTTCAATTTACACAGGATAACACTGAACTGATAAAATGCAAACCCATGTATTATCTGATGCATAAATAATGCTGGCAAAGCTATTAAGTATTTTTCATGTTCAGCACAGTAAAAAATCAATAAAATTTTGTAAAGGTTTGATAATTTCAAAACTTTATAATTTCAGAACAACATTTTTTTTGAGAAAAATGCCTGCTGGATATTTGACAGAGTACAAATAACACTGGTCCACAGGAACCACATGCCACACTGACTTCATAATCTTTCCATGTGCCTCTGTGCCCAGTGGTGTGGCTGCCTTGCTGAGACTATCCCTAGCTGCTCCACACAACTGCTGAGGTCACCAGGCTGTAAGTAGTAGAACAAAAATATGTCCTCTATAATGAGACAAAATCAAAGAGCTGGGAGCTTGAGCAACAGGGAAATCTAAAGTTCTGCAGCCTCACCCAGCAGCTCCATCCAGCAGCCCAGGCACTGCTGAGGAACCCACAGGAAACCCACCTGCAGAACCTTAGCCAGCAGTGAGTCACAGCTCCCTGGTGTGAGGGAGCAAAGAGCCACATCCAAGGAGCTCGACAGCCATCAGCTGGGGGCTGCTCAGCTCTCACATGACTCCCAGCTGTAAATCACAAACAGGAATAGAAACTCAGTGTAGCTGAATGCAAAAATTTTTTTCCTAGTTGCCTGACCAAAATATAAATTCAATGAATAAGCAGGAGGAAATTTGAAGAGAAGGGCCAAATTCAGCCCTAGCATAAGCAGTTGTAATTCTACTCCCTTTAGGGGCAGGAGTGTCACCTTCTATGCTAAGATTTGGCCCATAGGTAAATAATGACCAAAGCAAAATAATTACATTCTCATGTAACAAAATAAAATAAATGTAGTATTTATCTGTCTTCAACCCCAATTTTTAAAACTTGTTTTTATCTCCTGAGAAGAGATCCATAAATATATAAGAAAGATACTCAAGAAGCCAACATTAAAAAAAACTTCAGGATTCCAGGGAAGGAAGTCTGTATGCCTCCTAATCTATTACATGCAATTTTCTACATTTATCAAAAAGCTTCTGTCACGAGAGCCAAATTCTTGAGATAAACATGGAGAAAATTAAGCTTCTAGCAGCAGTGCACGGTGTGCCATTAATTAACAGGACTTAGTGAGGCTTGAGGAACAACTGCAGCTTGCAAAGTAAAGCTAATGATGGTACAAGGCTCATAAAAGGGATGCACAGCAGAGCCATGTATATGCTGTCCCCAGACTTCTGAATTCTCACATTGTTCTGGTTTTGAAAGGTGTCATATGGAGGCACAGCAGGCTAATGATACAGCATGTTCTGAGGAATTAGTTTAAGGGGCTTTTTTTCCCCCAATTCAGTGAAAAATAGTAGAAATAGTGAATTTTTGGAACTTAATGGGATCATACTGTTCTTTCTTCACATTGTCAACTTCACTTAATTTCCTTCTTCCTATTAATGTGTCTAATGCATATGTCAGGCGGAAGCCTGACACACTAGTGGCAAACAGACTGTTGTACGAAGGCGGCAAAGTGTTAAAACAATTGAGCAAGTGAGTACTAAAGTTTGCTGCTCTGGCCATATGGTACAGTGTTTAATTTCTCGTAGTGAAAGAACGTGGCTGTCACAGAAAAAGATGATGAATAAATTTACTTGGGGCAACTTATTATAATGAAGAATGACTTCTCAGAGGAAGCAAACAGAGGAATTTAGAGTCTGATGAGAAGCATATGGGAAGCATTAAGATATAAGCAAGGGTAGCAAGGCTGTGTGCTTTAAAACTGAAAGGTATTTAATTGATGTTTGTTGCTGGTGTCGACATATGGAAGTGAGAAATGGGTTTTGATTTGGAAGACAGGAAGAAGGTTAATAGCAGTAAAGGTGGTTGTGGAGTGATTGATACTTTGAATAACTAAGGCAGAAAGGGAGTTAGCACTTCATGCAAGTCAGGCAACACACTCAGGAGAACAATGTAATCCAGAAAATAAAGGACATTAAATGACTAGGCAGATCACTTGCTTGCAAGGAGAACTGACAGGCCAAACCAGCAGCGATCAAATAATAGCCCAAGGGAGACTGAGACAGGCAAGAGCATCTAGGCTGGCTGTGAAAGGGCACAGTGGAAGAGATCACCTGTTTCTCAGGATCAGTCTGGTGCAGAACCCCTGTACAACAAATGATGGTAGGAGATTGGGTGGGAAGGAAACAGCAAGAGTGATGTATGAGGAGTACACACCAGTGTTACTGCTGTGTAAATTATCCCAACATCTACGCAAGACAAATCAAGGCGAGTGAATGAGATTGCACAGCTCCTTCCTTGCAGCAGCTCTTGCTTTATGTGAGTTCGATGAGGTTGGATAGGCCTTGATACCAGAGGCTTCACAGAGAGAAGCCCTATGCAAGCTTCTGCATGTGCAAGAGCTTTACCTGTTTGCTCTGGCATGTGTCCCCCACCAATACACCTCCACTGCCTGGGGTATGCAGAACTCCAGAGGAGCTGAAGGCATATTTTTCTCCTCCAATAGATTTCTATTAAAACCAGCTTCCCAGAGGTGAAAGGTAAGCTCATGAGCTGCCATATGATTTAGCATTTAATACCAGCTTATTCTGCCTGTTTCTGTTACTTTCTCTTAGTTGTAACACTAGCACACAGAATTCATTCTTACTTGTTAAGTGCTGACATTGCATCTAGATAGTAAACAATATATAATATGAATTTTTTTGCATAGCAAACCAACTGCACCAACTCTGCACCAACAAAAGTACCAACTCTAGGTACTTTTCATTTTTCAAGCAGAGCAGTGGGCTAACCTGATCCTTATGCTATGCAAGGTTAAAGAACTTATTTTACAATTAAAAACAATTGACATGAAGTTACAAGAAAATGCAACAAGAAGTTTTACTTTTCAAGGCAATGATCAGCTTTTTACTAATTTGGCTTCAACAATTAATTTAATATTATACAATATAGAAAGATATGGGTTTAAGTGTAGAAATTGGACAGCTTTAAAATTGTAAGAGAACTTGTGACAGCTTCTTAAAGGGAATGAGGCAGTTGGCCCTCTGTGCAGAAGATATTTCTGGTAGAAGGTTTCTTAGGGTCAGCCCTCAACAGCTGCTATTGAAATCAATCTCATTCTGTGTCTTCTGTGTTTTGATGACCTTGGCATGAAGAGCCAGTGTATGCAGTAGTGATTAACAGATGCACAAAGTCAGAAGGCATTATCAGTAAAATAAAAAAAGACTATCACTATCTTAAGTGGGAAGAACTCAAAAATCAGAATTGAAATAAAGTCATGCAATGTGAAGTCATGCACTTAAGGACCAGTAACTGAACTGCTACTGAAAGGTTTGGCTCATTAGCTGGAAATTACTAAGAAGGAGAAAAGCCTGGGTATATTGTATGTGATCACTACTGTATATGATCACCACCAGCAATGTAATATGGCTCCTAATATGTAATATGTAAAAAAAAAAAAAAAAAAAAAAAAAAAAGAAGTTCTGGGTAAAAGGTTTCCAGAGAAAATAAAGAAGCATTGATGTCAGCAGACAAGTACTGAGACTTCATTTGGAATATTGGCCAAACCTATTCAAGGCAGAGTTTCAGACTGGGACAGGACTGGAGAAGATTATGGAGCAGATTGCTGTGTACTGGCACAGGCCTATCCTCATGGGAATAACTGTTTACATTGAAAAATAAGGTCAGCACAAGAAAAGATAGGTCTAAATCAATAAGGAATACGCTTCAAATGAAAATCAGCTTTCCAGAATAAGAGGATTCCTGTCTAATGTGGATTCCCTTCACGTGGGGTCTGACCTGATTATGAATTTGTGTATAGGGTGGTTAGCAAATGGTTAATTACAGTCTTTATTTCATATTCATACACTTTGGACATGAACAAATGGTGGGCATGTTGAAATGAAAAGGATATTGGCTGTGGCACTGTATTCACAGGGGCACTGAGACCTGCTCCATAGTAACCTGGCATTCCTGAGACCAAAAATTAAATATCTGGTGCTTTTTCCCAGCCTCCAAGTGGTGAGGAACTCTGGCCAGTGCAGGCAGTACTGTGGTGAGTCTCTGTTTGCCTGGTGTCACAAGAGGAAGAAGATAAAAACTAATGAATCTGGAGTGGACCAGACTGACAACAGCAGCAGGGAGGCAGGGAGAGTTCCAGAATAATGGAATGAGAAAGATGATGAAGAATGACCTGAATTCACTAAGTTCTAGCCCCTCTAGAGCTGAGCAAAAGAAAATCTCACTCTGCCTTTTGAACTAGAGGAGAGCAGCAGAGTTGTCCATTGGGTCAACCCTCCAGTGCCTGGAGGACACTAGAAATCAGATGAGTACACAAGTGGATGTGCTACAGTCAGCCCCTTCCCCTAAATTCTTAGGCAGAGCCAGGAGAGGGTAAGGTGAATACAAAGTTTAGTTAAGATGGACTGAATTACTGAGTTACAATTCACTGTTTCAACTGCACTGGTGTCATAGAGTTGGGCTTTAAAGGCTTGCTCTCCTGACAAAATCCTTAGTCCTTCAAAGAAAAGATTTCTGTGGATGCAAGGGCAAGTCAAAACCCCCTCCTCTCAACCATCAAGTCATCTCAGCCTGGAATGTAATTAAATATTTAATGAGCATGGCAGACAAAGATGAAATATTATGTTTAATTTTCTAGTCATACTTTTACTTACTAGACCTTTAAAAGACCAATTTAGTTTAAGAAGATAATATTCCTTTAATTTTCTCATAAAGGCCACAGAACTTAATTAATGAGAAAAAAAAATCTAATTTAAAAGAGCTGGAGACAAGTAGTTACAGAGGAAATATAAAAAAATTGCACAAAACATGTTGTCTCATGTGTGTCCTGAGGTACTAGGAAACTCACTCTGAACCATGTCTGCCTGTTGGCCAGATGGGGATAAGTCAGACAACTCCAGTAAGATGTCTGCATCATCAATGGGTATTTATTTTCCATTATTCACAAAGAAAATGCTGTGAGAAAGGAGAATGCTTTTCTTGCAGCAAGCACCATAGAACTTGAATATCCAAGAAGAACAAGGGAGATGATGTAACAAGAGGTGAAAAAAGGGGCTAAATCATCCATTGTTAAGAATTGGCACAACTCTGGCAAGTAAAGCCAAACTAAACTCAGTGGAGCAATGAACTATTATGATAGTTAAGGATCTGGCTCAAAATCTTACAAAGGGGTGAAGGAAAGGGAGAGTGATGTGCTGCACAGTCAGAGGGCAACCAACATCGCTGTAAAAAAGAATCAGGGAATAAAATGAGAGGAGGTTAGGGAGAAAATAAAACAGCCCTGCTCCTTGAGCACTCACTCATGTCAGTGCAGCTATGTCCATCCATGCTGGCCAAGGACTCAGTCTAGGGAAAGGGCATTCATCAGAGCAGCCAAGGTTTTGACAGATAGTCTTCTGCTCCCAGAAATATAGCTAGAAAAGTGGGCATGTTTTTAACATGAATAAAGAATAGCTTTATTTCATATCCCTGAATAAAGCATAGCTGAAGTTCACAGAAGGTTTGCAAAACCAAACTGGTTATGTAAACCCAAAAAAGTTCACAAATTCACAAGCAAAAGGAACTGCAGTTTGTTCCTTTCTACTGAGGGAACCTAAGAAGATCTAGTTTAGTGTTCCTGTGTGTGAAGCAGAAGGTTCTCACTCCACCTGCTCTGAGAAGGCCCCAGGCAAGCATGTGATGCTGCTACCAGAACAACTCCTCTACCTGGAGATCAGGACACAAAAATAATAAAGGGATCAAGGAATCTGTTGTACAAGGAGAGGCTGAGAGAGCTGGGAGTATTTAGCCTGAAGGAGGGAAAGCTCAGAGGGATCTTCTAAGTCTTTATAAATATCTGATAGTGGAAGTAAAGAAGTCAGAAACAGGGATTTCTCAGTGGTGCCCAGTGGCTGCATAAAAAACAATGGGCACAAATTAATATAGGAAATTCAATTTAAACAAAGAAATAACTTTTTCACTAGGAGTGCAATGGGGCAGTCCTGAGTAGTCTGTTTGGGAAGAGGGGGTAGACTACATGAGCTCCAGAGAGGCCTGCCAACCTCAGCCACTCTGCAATGCTGTGAAATACCACTCATTGAAATCCTGCTTAGCTACTGCTAGGTTTGGAGTAGTCTACAAAGTCTTAGAGTAGCACAGAGTTCCAGTGAAATTAATTAGCAAGCACTCCTTTGAATAGATCACAGGTCATTTTTCCACCTCTTAAGTGTCCTTTTTTACCCTGTCACCACAGGCCTCCTGATAATTATTTAACAAGTACACTTGAGGATGAAGTGATTATAGACTGGGAGCTGCAATCATACTCTGAACAAATCAAATTTTCACCTGTGTATGTGCTGTAGACCTGTGACCTGGTCGCAGTGCTGTCATATGCACTGAGTAAGAACAAAACCTCAGTCAGTAGCTCTTCAACCAGCCAGGCAGGCTGTTTTTTACAAAACAACAAACACACCTGCTTTAATGTCTACTCCAGGGATGTAATTATATGAATAAAAGGAGGCCATGTGTACAGGTGCATAGTTTTATACTTATTGTTCAAGCAGGAAACCCAGAAAAGCACATTATGTATACACATGAGTGGCTGCCTTGTAGGTTAATAGCACTTGGAGTCTGCAGTCTGGAGTGTCTAGATAAATATGCACAATTACTTTGTAAAACTGAAAGGGATTCCCTTTATCCACGTTGAAATTTGCCTTCAAGAATGTTGAGTCTAGAGATACCTGGTTTAATACCTGTGAGGATGAATAGTAATATGCCATAAATTCTACTCTTTATAGAATCATTCTCTCAGACTTGAAAAAGCCAAGAGTCACTTGAAAAAAATCTGATATATTTTCTAGCACAAAGAGCCAGATTTTATCCTTTGAATTTTGCAGTTTGCTGAGTGGTGAGTGGTCAAGAATTCCTTGCACTTTACAGAAGGTATCAAGCATAGGTTTACTTTTTATTCAACTTCTACAACTACTGAAACTCAGTAATTTCTCATTCTTTCCCCAGACTTATTCCTTGCCTTACTGTTAGAACTACTCTGCACTTATTCTCCACCAGTCAGATCCAATACAAGATTCAAAAGAAGGAGACTCAGATCATCTCCTGTCTAGAGAACAGTAAATACATAATTCAGTACCAACACAGCACAGGCATCTCTGGAGTCTGGAGGCATTCAAACTCATGGGGAACAAGGCTGAATGAAAAAGACTGTTGGAACATTAACCCTTCAACATGAAGGATATATGGAAAGTGACAGCTGTACTTTTAAAAGAGGGGTGCCTACCAACACCCCAGAAATGGTAAAGAGAAGCATGATGCCCACCATCTTGTCCAGACTTGCATAAGGAGACAGTGGAATTATATGGTTAACAGCAGAAGACTGTGGGCCAGCTTGGAAGAGTGCATTTGGGGGAAGCCTTAAGAAAAAGGAATGTAACCTCACTGCTCTGCAAAATCATGGGAAACATTAATATTGCAGTATCAATTATAAGTCACAGGAAATTATTATGGCATTGGTTAAGTACATGTGAGGTCACAGTTGAGATGCTGTATGCCTTTCTGGGCACCTTATAAAAGAAGGATATTATGGAAAAGTACCAGAGGGCAACAGATATGACTCAGACACAGAAGTATTTAGAAAGGTTAGGTAAACAGAATCTAAATTCTTAAAAAAAAAAAAAAAAAAAAAAAAAAAAAGGAGATTATAGGACTTACTAAAGAACTGCAGGCAACTTCTGAGAGAAGAAGAAAAAGCTGCTGTAGCCTATTTGAGCTAGGGTGCATGAATGTCATCAACAAAGAACAGAAAAACTAAAAGAACTGATGAGGCACTTCTAGGAATAAATTAGCTGTGAGAGAAATGTAGAGCTGCTGCACAAAAAGTTGAAACAATATGAGGGCAAAGGAATTATTTAGAGAGGAGAGAAAGTACAGTCTGACAGGATAAGATAACCTTGGGCAGTTCTTTTTAAATAAGGAATAAAATATTAATCCAGCTGGGTTTCTGTGTTATACTGGAGGTAAAGCACGCTTGCCTGCATAATGCATGACTGTAGGAGTCAATGACATGAGTAGTATTAAATGCTACACGATAATCAGTTGACCAAAAGATGTATTTCTCTCTAGATCATGAAAATGGAATTATAGCATCAGCACAAAAAATGTGAGAGGGCTGGGAAATGCCAAAGATTTCCTGTTTTCTCAGTTTTCTATAAATTAGGTAGTCTCACGGGACTAGAAGGGATAACAGTTCTTCAAAATCCATGAATATTACAGCCTGCAGGAGGAAATCCCCTGGATATCAGAGCATGTCAGGAGGTCTGAAACACTGTTTTTTTGGGACTGCCTGTTCTCATGCTGTGCTTCCAGGAACACCCCTGTGGTAGTACAATTTTTTTCAGGAGTCACGTTTCTCTCATCTTCCTGTGGATGAAGGCACTATGGAATGAGTCCTCACAGGATGTGTTGGAAGGAAAATTCTTCCCCGCTTGATGCTTTCTCTTTTTCTTTTGTTTCCTTTCGTAACCTCATCTCACTAGTACCATATGTGAAAGGCTGTGTGGAGTTACAGCCACAGATAATGTCCAAACTGAGGTTCCTCCAGCAACATACTCTCCACACCCCGAAGCGTGAAGGGTCAGCTCCGAGGTGGAGTTGAGGAAGGTTCAGTGCTGCTGTGGGGTGGGGATGGTACCTGAGTCAGGCACCTTTAGGTCTGCTGAGAGTCATTCGTTCTCAATGACATCTCCAGAGGAAGGGCAGGAAAAGAGGTGGCCTCTGCCATGAGATGCGGGGAGCTCTCTGTTGGCCCCTGGAGAAATCAGTCCTGCCTGAGGGAAGTGCAGGGCCAGCAGGGACTGCTTCATTTTAAGCCTGGCCACCAGCTGAGCAGGGACCAGTATTGTGCCTCACTCTGCCTGGCAGGCAAAGGAGCTTTCTCACCTTGTCTCTCAAGTCACCACAGGTCTCTCATGGCTCTCAGCAAATCTTGAGAAGAAGAATTGTCCGCTCTCTCTGAGATCCCTTCTTCTGATAGCAGTTGTAAGAGAGGTCCCCTTGTTTATCTAAGGTGCAGGAAGAGACACTGAGCTAAAGAAAGGCTTTTGTAATGCAAGACCTACACAGTGAAGGGCTCTAGTAAATTCATGAGATAACAATGATTTTATGGCGCTGGAAGCAAAGGGAGCAGAAATATGCTCTGAAACAGCAGAGCTGGAGTGGGTGATAATCAATCTGGGAACTGCTGAACTTCTCCTATTGCTCCCTTATGTCTTCTATACCTGGACACGTGCAAATACTCTGTGTTTTCCCAACCTCTAATAATGATGGTATGAAATCCCCCGTACCTAGGAAAGGCCAAAGATGGTGAAAACATTACAGAAAGGGCAAAGTAAGGAGGAATAGTTATTTACACCATTGTGGATGAAGAGCCTCAGGGGAGCAATCTCAGTGGCTCAGTTTCTCACACTGAAACAAGCAGGAGCCAACAAGCGGCAGGAGCTGCTGAGCTGCTTGGGCAGCGTTCATTATTTATGCAGATCTTGGAAATTGTTACCTCTTTAGGAAAAACATAACTAAATAAAATGGCTGGAAGGCAAACAGATTTCAGTTTAAACAACATTAATTTAAAATACGAATAACAGTCTTGGTTGATTAATCAATCCAAATGTTGAGATTGTTTGGGGAATTTTTTTCTCCTCTGCAACTGTATCTTGCTAAGTAACATTTCTATTTCAAGACTGTTAATGCTGTAGCAGCTGCAACACTCTCTGGGAATTTTTAAAAATCATATTGAAATTAAAGGCTGAGACATAAAAACAAATCCTTCACAGCTATCCTAGCTGATGGTATTATAACAGTAACAGGCATTTTTAATACACTGTATTCTTGGCATATGATACTTTTAGTCAGTGCAAGTCATAACACTGCATGTATCTTAATGTATTTTTCTCTCTGCCACCTGAAGATAATTATCAAATATTAAGAAATTGAACTTCATGGCCTCCCTTCAAGAACGTACTTTATCTCTTCCCTCCCCTGTTGTTTTTTTTTGGTTGTGTTTTTTTTTTTTGTTTGTTTGTTTATTTTGGTTTTTTTTGGGGTTTTTTTTGTTTTTTTTTTTTAAATAAAGACATGGAATAACTTGCTCGCCCAGTTGTGAGCTACAGCTGTTTTTGTCTATTTTTTAAAAAAGTCTGCATTTCTAAAGTGTGAACCTAATTGCACAGAAACAAAAGATGTGATTGCAAACACAAATTAAGTATTTGCATGTAGAAGATGAAATAGCCAATTGTGTTGAGTAACTTGATTGTAGGAGCTAAGAGTGTGACTCTGAGTTTATGACATTTCTCTCATATACAATTTCGGGGAGAAAAAAATGAAATCCAGATGTTGTGACCTTCACATGTCATAGAATTAGAGAATCATCGCAGAAAGGCTTGGGCTAAAGGCATCTTAAAGATCATCTGGTGCCAACTCCCCAGCCATGGGCAGGAATGCCACCCACTATATCAGGTTGCTCAAGGTCCCACCCAACCTGGCTTTAAACACTGCCAGGGATGGGGCAGCCACAGCTTCTTCTCAAAGAAGCCACAGCTTCTTTGAGCAACTAGTTCCAGTGCCTTACTATACTCTGAGTAAAGAATTTCTTCATAACACCTAATCTAAATCTCTCCTTTCTTAGTTTAAAACTTTTCCCCCTTGTCCTATCACTATGTTCCCATGTAAAAATTCATACATACCCATGAAGCTTGAGTAGGGCTAGGAATGGAGCACATGTCAAGCCTAGTGTCTTTTGTATCAGGGAAATAAACCATCTTTTTATAGAAGTCCTATTCAACCGCAGAGCTGTAGGAGTGGTTGCAGCCAGCAGTTGTTTGAGATGAAGAGCTATGAATCCAAACTTTCACATCATATCAATGCTGTTCAGAGTATAGACATGAAAGAATGAGCAAACCCCTTCTCCACTGCAAAATCATTGCCTCCAGACCATCTATTTTCTAGGGTATCAAAAGGCTCAACAGGCTCCAAATAATCTGTAAAACCCAAAGCTCTTCCCTCCTTAATGTCCATTCAGGGTTGAATTTGTAAACCTGCCTTCTACTTCAGTACATGCAAACCAAGCACAGATCTCTCTCCTTACTAATAAAGCTCAGACGCTTTAAAATGCAGGCTTATTGCCTGCACAATAGACACCCCAAAAGTACAATAGACCACAGGAGGAGTTCAAGAGAAGAAAGAATTACTCCATCAACCTAGAAAAATTGGTACTGTCACGTAAAAAGGTGCTGTGACCCCAGGAAGGGCTCTATAGACTACAAAAAAGCAGAAAAATAGCAACTAGTCCTTTACCCCTCTCTTCAGGAATCTTGCCTTTGAGCTTGGAAAAAAATGTCATTTCTTTCTCTAAATCTCACAAAGAGCACAATCACTGGAGCAATGCACATGGATCAGGTACCTGCAGGGGTTTCACAGTGCTCTTCCATCATCCAGGGGAGGTGCTGTTTAGTCTGTGTGAGCTAGATCCTGCTGGTCCAGTCCTTCCTTTATAGAGAACATCAGGCCTTAACCAGGGCAAATGGTTGTAGGATTCATGCCAAACAGCAGAGTGACCCCAATGCAAGGCCTGCCCTTATCTTACTGTATGGTACCAGAATGTATACCTGGCACGACCAGGATGGATGCCTTTCCCCTTCAGTCTGTTGGGGGGAACAGAGAAGAAGATGTTACAGAAAGGCTCATTGCTCACTACAAGAAGGCAGAAGCTAAAAGTGAGTGAATTTGGGGAGGACAAGAAGATACCTCATGTCCTCACACAGAAGTGAAGGGGAAGCGGGATTTAGGTGAATAAAAGATACCACTATATCCCTCCTCGTCAGGTAGAATCTGATGTATACATCTGAGGCTTGGGGGAGAGATGCAGACAACCATCTCGAGGCCTTGTGACTTTCTGTCAGGATTTGGACAGATGTTTATACTCTTGTGCAAAGCAAACAAGCTGTTCTTTGGCCTGAATCTGGAAAGGGCTGAGTCACTTCCAGGGTTTGGTACCTCTCATCATGAGGGGACTGTCATAGACAGTTTCAAGAGTCTTTTTCATTTTTTTTTTAATTGTCTTTATGTTTCTTTTTTTCTTCCTTTGACAGAACAAATTTCAGTTATTTCCCAATGAATCATTTCCAGCTTTTTGTCTTCTAAGGCTAACGACAAAGGAGAGAGTGTGCTGACAAAAACCAGCCCTATCAAAGCACGATAAAGTTCTTGCTGTCTGCTTTTATCACAGATCTAAGCAGTGTCAAGAACCCAAGATTTAAACAAGCGGCAAACCTAAAAATAGATGGAACAAATGCACTTGTTGTTTTGACTTTTAAGAATTATTACAGATGAAATCTACTTTGTATTTAATATATGCAGTGGAAAGGGAGGGGGGCTTCAAGGAGACTTGAATGCATTCAGCTGTTGCCTTGCAAGTGTAACACAGCTAAGACATGAACCCTGGGCCTGTGAAGGCACATTTATCTGCAACTTGTCTCTGACCCAGAAGGGTCCTTGTTCCTGTGGCTGGATCCAAGTATAGGCTCAATTCCTGCATCTGCACAGTTTCACAGATTTCAGTGCCTGGGCAGACACTGCTGCAGGATTCAAACCTTTGTGGATGTCTAAGTCCAGTCAAAAGCATCCTCTGAGCACTGTCTTTAGAGTAAGGGCTCATTCCCATGTCTGGGCATGCTCAGTGGGACAAGGAAGGAGCCTGGTCTCCAAGCCACACCACACAAGTGGTGAAATCTCCCAGAATGAGAGAAAGAACCACCAGACTGACTGGACTGGGACCTACTGATCCTCTGGTGAAGAGCTCAGGCTTGGAGTTCACAACCTATACTCTATCATCCTGTCTGTTCTGCACTAAAAGCAAGACTGCTTTTGGGACTACCTGTGCCAAGGGCATTCAGTAGGTCATTCAAAACTGGTTTCAGCTTTCTGGTACACACTCTTTATACCACTCAATCCTTCCATTTCCTATCACTTTCTGTATTCTATACCTCTGGATACTATTCCTGTACGTGAGTATCCATCTTATGCATTCATTCTCAGCTAATCCCTTTCAAACACTGACTTGGAAGCACCAATATTCAGCAAAAATGAGGCCTGAAGCACTCACCAGTTACTGGAGCACATGTGCTATCTATAAGCTTGTAGAAGCAGGTTTGTGGGGAAGCAGACACACTCTCAGTCCTCAACAGACACTGGAGAAATGACCTAAACAAACACAAGGTGTTTCCTGACTCTGACATTTCTCAGGCTGGGATGACAGCACCACTGATGGCATTGTATTGCAGCTTCTGCTTCATACTATGCCCAGTTGCACTGGGCAGTTCATTGCCATCATAATTGGTGGAGGCCAGAAGTAGAGATGGTTTGAGAAATGATTGGACATTTTCATGGCAGATATACCTACGATGGTTTTTAAACACAATGATTTATATGCTTACAAGGTCCTTAATCCAGTAACTTTTGAAAAGTTATATATAGCAAGGAAGGAATACTCTCAACTTTCCTGGTTTCCAAAATACTGGACAGTGTCAGGAACATAGCAAGAGGGATCTTTGATCTAACCCAGTAAGGCCATTTCAGTTCTAAAGGACTGAAAAATCCTGCTGTTTCCTTATTCATTCTTGACCCCAGTGCATATCCTTAAGTGCTCCCTGGTTTCTGCTGCCCAGATAATGACCTCATTTTTTGCTTATTACTGAAGGGCTTTCTCTTTCTTTGATTAATCATTCCCTGTATTAATATCAAACAGCCTTTGGCTTTCTCAAATGGATTACTGTTTCTGTCAAATTATTCCCTCCCATTCTTCTCAGATAAAGAAAATGGATAAATTATGACCACCAGTCCAATGGGAATGAAATAGACTCATTTTAAATACAGCTTTGGGAAAAAAAAAAAAAAAAGCAACAAAAGAAGAAACCCTGAGAGTCAGTTTGATATGAACTTGAAATGACTTGTGAAATAGATCAAGAGAGTCTTAAAGGCTGAGACCTATATTTTGAGTTTCTACAAAGTTAGCTGTGAAAATTATGAATATTTTTGCTGTTGTTCACTTAGAACAGCTTCAAAAATGGAGCCAGATTTTCTTGGAAAATAAGGAAGAATGTGTGTTGTATTGTGTTTTTATATTTCTGTAACAGTTCTGTAATGGTTTGCCCCTTCACCCCCCATTTTCTCCCAATGGTTCCACCCCGAGCGTTCCTGCCTTTCCCTCAATGCCAATCTCCCTGAAAATGCTCAGTCACTCCCCTGTCCCCTCCCTGGCACCCTGTCCATCACTCGGCTCCCCATCCCACTCTCCCAGAATCTTCCACTTTGGGTGTCGAGTGAGTGGACGAGGGCCAGGGGTCCCTCCCTTGAACTTTCCCCATTGGTTTATGTATCTGTCTGTCCTTTCACCTTCCACTCCCCCAAATCCCCCCATTGGTGAATGGGCGTCCCTCCCTCCTTGTTACCACCCCTGTATTTGAGCGGTTGCGAAAGCCTCGAAGGCACTTTCGGCTATGGGGTACTCTGGCCTTTGGAGCTCCTTGGAGCACGGATTAAACCTGAGACTGATTTCCCAGCCTTGAGTCGGCTCCCTTATTGCCTCCTCGGACGCCGCCTCTCCTCCATACAAGGCAGACAGCGCAGCGCTCTGTCTTGGCCGCTCCCCGACTCTCCTCGAGACACGGGGGAGCGTTCCCCGCTGCTGACCGTGCCTCTGCCGGGCACGCCAAGCCAGGGGGCTTCAGAGCGGGCACGGCGGCAAATGTGCTAAAGATTTTTAACCTTTTTTTATTTTCAAGGTGGAGGGAAGATACCTCTTTTTTTTAAAGCAATTAAAATTGTATTTGACAAAGAACTTGCCAGTGCAGGATAGCGAAAACATGAGCTCTTTGTAATTATGAAGTTCTTTTTACTCTAAAGGTCTCAAACCAGTTTAACCATCCAGAATCACTTATTACATGCAAAACAGCCAGATGTTGTTATCATGCATCACTATCAGATGAACTCTGGGCAAATCAGTCTTTCAGTCGTCTTGACTACTTGAATGGGTCAGGCACCAGTGTTATTGGCCTTACCCAGGTAAGAGCTGCTCAGAAATAGTCCAAGGCAGTGACAGAGTGGGGCAGGAGTCCCAATTCCTGCTCTATCAGTCTAACACTGCACTTTCTCCAGTAAAGCTGCAGACATTTCTGTTACTACCATGACATCTCACATGAGCTCAGGCAATAGAGTTGCTGAAGAGGTGTTTTTTTTTTTTTTCCTCTGACAAGTTGTCTAGGAAGTTTAATAAATAGAATTTGAAAAGTTTTTAATATTCTTCCCTACAGCTGTGTGAATGGCACTAAGCAAGCTGTTATCTGCTGGATTTGCAAGAATATGAGCTAATTTCTGAGCTTCTAAAATAACATCTGATTTCTTTCCCTGATCAAGAGACAACTGTCTGCAGTAAATTTCAGCTGAATTCCTTGGCAGTTTTCAGCAAAAAAAAACCCCAAAAAACCAGTCACAACAAACTTGGAGGTGGGAGAGAATGGGGTTTTGGCTTTGAAAGAACAATGCCTCAATAAACCAAGTTTCCTATGGAGCTAGAATTTATGTTGAGGACTGCCTAGCTAGAAAGCAGCTCAGCAGAAAAGGAACCTGGGGCTCCTGGTGGACACCAGGCTGACCATTAGCCAGCAGTGCCCTTGCAGCAAAGAAGGTTAACAGTAGCCAGAGCTTCATTAGGCAAAGTACTGCCAGCAGATCATGCAAGGTCATCCATCCCCTCTCGTGAGCATTGGTGAGGCCACACCTGGAGTTGTGTGTCCAGTTCTGGGCTTCCCAGTCCAGGAGAGACATGGACATAGTGGAAGAGTCCAGCCAATGTCCACAAAGTTGATTAAATAACTGGAGAATCAATACTGTGAGGAAAGGCTGAGAGAGCAGGGACTATACAGCTTGGAGAAGAGAAGGGGGATCTTACCAATATTTTTAAGTACCTAAAAGAAAGGTGTTAAAAGAGGTTGGAGCCAGGCTCTTTCCAGTGGCACCCAGTGACAGGTCACAAACTGAAACACAGGACGTTCCCTCGGACCTAAGAAGACAATTTTTTTACTGTGAGGGTGACTGAGCACTGGCACAAGTTGCCCAGGGAGCTTATGGAGTCTCCATCCTTTGACATATTCAGAAGCTGTTTGGACACGTCCTGGTTGGCACCTGGCTCTAGATGGCCCTGTTTGGGAGGGGGTTTGGACCAGATGATCTCCAGAGGTCCATTTCAACCTTAATCACTCAGTGATTCTCTGATTTTCTGAAAGCACCAGCTGTCAGCAGTGGCAACTGAAAGTCAGGGGTTGGGGCTGCTTTCAGTCATCCCAGGTGGCAGGTCAGGAGCAGCCTGTGAACTTTAGGCACAGCCTTTCCTTTCTAGCTTTCTAGTTCTTCAACCAAGAACTTGCAGTTCCAGATTTGGAGATTAAAGAGTTTTTTCCATGTTATGTAAGGATATGCTGACTCACTCAAGGATGAGATAAAATATCTACAAAATCAATTCCAGTAGGTCAGAAAAAATTTTTCATTATTGTCCTTCTTCAATGTACATTCTATAAATCTATGACTGTCCTGTGTAGAGGAATGTTTAAGAGACATGTCTCTGGTTTGGGCATGGAACAGAAATTCAGCAGTCCCAAGAGATCCCAAACCTATTTCTAATGGTAAACGTCCATGCAACCCAGTCCTGGACTCTGCTTTCAGGGAGATATTGCTTACCCATCCCCCTGTATGAGCATAATCTGCTGAGCCTGTCAAGGCTTGAACCTGATCTCTGGAAAATTGATGGGACATTTGCCATTGGTTTTGACAGAACTACAAACAGATCCAAGTTTATTCCTATTCTATGTCTTTCTAGCTAATAGCTGCACTGTTTTCTGAGCCCTAACCACAGATCAAAAGATACAGGAATGTTTGTATGTGCCCAGAGTCATTTCCACAGCATAAAAAGCTTTGCCCACTAGATCTTTTAAGTAACAAAGGGTTAGATGTGACCTCCTGTAATTTAAATAACTCAGGAAACCTCTTTGATATGGTTCAGGGTCTGTAGACCTTTCACAGAGAAATCTCATACTATTTGTTTTTTACAGAGGTTCCACAACAGAAAATAATTATAGGGAAGAAGTTATGGTGCCTCAGATTTGGTCTCAACAATCAAGTTGCTGTGTTTGAAAAGCGAAAGTTCACCAAAGTAGCAACAATAGAGATTGTATCTGTCTCAAGTTTTCACAAGAGTTTATTTTGATTTCTGGGATTGCTTTGCTTACAACTTGGTACAGAATTAACAACTCACTGATTGAGTTTTAAGCTCTGTCCCCAGACAAACACAGCCATAGGCAGCTCCCAGGGCTTCTGTATTGTCTAGGAGTCAGTGGAAGTTGGCACAGAACAGGCAGCAGAATTTTGGCGTCTGGCCAATGCACAACTGTGAAAGGCTCAAACCATTGTGCAAACAAAAAGGACTCAGACCCATCCAAAAGCACCTTCAAAAGTGCATTATCATGCAAATATACCAACATGGCTTGTATGAAAAGCGAACAAACAGCACAGATAAACCCAGCTGTGAGATATAGCTGCAGCCTTGACTGAATGTCTCTCTTTCCCTCTCCAAAAGTGTAAGCTCAGAAGCAGTAACATTAGGGCCAACACAATGAGTAAAGAAGCAAGCAGAGGTAATGCTTTGTTTTACAGCATGACTAAAAATCCCATTAGGAATAGAGATTTTGAGCAAAGCCTGTCCAATATGTTGAAAGGCCTAGAGATCAAGTGGTCACACACTTCTGAATGCTTGTGTGCACTTCCAAGTGATGTGCGTTACCAGAAGCTCCCTGAGAGTGAATTACCTGCATCCTAAGTGTTTCACCCAAACAGAAGGACATGTGCTAGCCAAGGCACTATTTAGCAGAACTGCCCTCACCCACACCACACTCATTTTACACTATCAGGAGCTCAACAGGGGAGGTTTGCTTGTGTGTGTCTCAGGGTGGAGAATAAGAATAGGACACAGGAGTGAGATATTCTGAAATCTCATCTGTAATTTTTTCCTCTTCCTCCTCTAAAAGACTGCCAAGGAATGAAGCACAATCAGTTCTGTGGAAACTGAGTATCTAATTCTCTTATTCTATAATAAATTACCTGAACAGCTTTTTGCAAGCAATCACAAAAATGTAAAGCCACACCCTTTTATTTGCTGCATAGATTGAAGTATGTTCTACAAGTAGACACCACAGCAATTACCTTCATCTAGTATAACTGAGGCAGAGATAGGCTCAGACTTCTCTAAGTAGGGGAACAGTTTCTCTGAATTAAATGTGAGCTCTGAGCTCTTATTTTAATGCAAATATAATTAGTCTAATTTTCAAATATGTAAGGCTTTTTTCTATGGCTTCGGTGAAAAAGCTTATGGTGTTCAAGAAGTTTAGGCTCTTCAGGTGTTTGCTACTCTGTGACTTCCAGAGGATTTAGCCACCTGTCTTTCAGAGGAACCCAGATTGGGATCTTAATTTCAGGTATCAGTTTGACCATGTATTTCACAAGCAATATAGAGAGAACACTTGGCTAGCAACTCATTTTTCTTCCAAACACTTTTCAAAATTAAAGATCAACAAAATTACAAATTTGTTTTGAATTGGCACTTCTTGCTGCAGTCTACAAGACACATGACTAAAACTTGAAACTCACATGAAGGCCTGGCAGAGTAAATGCGGATGTGCGCCCCTTGTACCTGTGTGTGCTGACTGCAAAATGGTACAGGCCAGTGCGTGGTGAGACCCTGTGGTTGTTTGCTGTCACCTGACTTACAGGCATACTTTGTCTGAGAGAGTAAAGCACTGACCTGCACTGCATGCAAGTACCAGAAACCCTTCAGTGTCACCCTATTACATCTACATTAGGCCACAGGAGGGGCAGAGGCTCTGGAAAACCTGTGTAGTCCTGTGCATGGGGGACTAAAAAGATTCCCCAGAGACCTCAGGTCTTTTCTTAGAAATGTTATTCATGTGCTACATGACCTTTGGAGCACCCCTTTGCTCCCCTGCACTTCTACTTCCTCTCCCAGGGCCTGATTTCTCTCACTGTAAATTCTTTAGAGCAGAAAGTTTCTCATTTTTTCACCCTTCAGTCTCATGCAGGGGTGATGAAATACAAAACATAATAACAACTGAGAAAAACAAAAGCTTATAAATTCTTTTGTAGTTCATGGATGTTATAATTTTGTCCATGACAACAAGATGGAGCATTATATTCTTGCAGTTGTCTCTTTAAGCTATGCCAGGAAAGTGCAAGTCAGGTCTTTGGCTGAATTGCTGTATACATTATTAAGAAAAAAATTCAAACCCTCAAACAAATCTCACATTGCAGACCCACACCCCTTGCAAAGTTGGTCTGTCTTCCATGTTTTAACCTCCCACTGGGCCAAAAAAGGCGCGTCTGCTTGCCAAAGAAAACTTGGAGTTTTTGAAGAACTGACACATGGAAAACAAACCCGAGAGTTTTGATGGTAAGCTTTCCACCTCTCATGGAGAACCCCACCAAGTGTCGCGGAGCAGCACTACGGGCTAGCTGCGTGCTGCGCGGCTGCCGGCACCAAGCAGCATGTCCCCGCTCCCGGAGCGCTGTGGCTGTCCCTGCGGTGGGGTGGCGCTCCGGCCGCTGCCCTTGGCCGCTCCAGCAGGAGCGAGCCGAGTCCGGCTGGCCCCGGCTCCTCCAGGTGTCACCACTGCACCGCCGCTCCCGCCCGGCCATTGCAGCGCGCCGTGCGGAAGGGCGGGCGTCTGCTTCCCTCTCGGCTACATTTGTTTTTCTAATTTCTTTTTACTTCAAGGTTTACCAGCTGCTTTATTACCAGGCTGAGCTTTCCTTGCAGTCTCTCCCTCTCTCCTCCTCCTTCCCCTTTTTTTTGTTCCTCGAGACAATCAATGTCTCTGGTCCCAGCTGCCACTGCTGATTTTTCATTACAGTTTAATTTAAAACTGGGATTGGAATGGAAATGTCTTTTTGCCATTTGGGGTTTGCAAGGCCTGTGGTTTTATTGCCAAAGGCAAAAATGTTAGCTACTACTGTTTTTCCAGAGTACAAGTGTAAGGGGTTTGCCAAAGGGGGGCAAAAGGGTCGTGAGGCTTGTGGGGAATGGCGAGGGGGAGGAATAAATCCACTTCACAGAGACAAAATAACCCAATTCTTTGTTTTGCATTTATGCTGGTACACGTGCTGGTGTGTTAGAGGGAGGTGAGGTTGTAACATGTCTCTGGGCATGGATCTGTACAGTGGACTGATGAAGCAGATGTAAAAACAGACTAAAGCTCTGCTTGCTTCCTCGGGTCGGGGGGAAACCAAAACAGACTAACTACTTTTCATTTACAGCTCCCTGGCTCTCTTGCTTTATATAGCAAGCTGAGTGTTATATAGCACCCTGCTCAGTAATAGCACTTCAAGGGAAAACAAAACTGTAGCAACGATGTGTGAGATGAAAAGGAGACCTGCTAGTCACTTTCTTCAGTTCTCTTTTCCTTGTCTACACCAGAGAGCAGGGCACTACAGACATTGCTACAAACTCTCCCGGGGGGTCAACAGCAAGTTCTCCTAAATCAGTATTCTCCCACATGTCCCCAGCTGGCAGAGCCTCTGCTACTCCTTCTGGTTTGCTTTACTCCATCTCCTCCATTCATCAGTAAGGAAATTATCAGAGAGAGAAGAAAGAAGTAGCAGTGTTTTCAAGTTCAAAATTAACTTAAGCTGGATGGAAAAATGTAATTCTTTCTCTTTAGAGATAAATGGAGGAGGATGTTATGGACCGTTACAATCTCCACTTCAAATATTCAGCATCAAGACAGGAAGCTACTGTTTCCAGCATGGCAGGTTTCAGATGGGAGTGCCTAATCTCTGATCTGTTACACTAAAAACAATTATTGTCTCTCCTCCTAGAGGGAGCCTTATCTTTCCCCAGCTACATAATTTCAGATGTCAGACAGAATATCTACATTATCTGGATGGATCATACTGACTCTTCACACGTCCTAAATTGCAACCTTCTCCCTTGCTGGCCTTGGGCTTCTCTGCATCTGGAGCTTGTCTGGTGTCACTGTGGTATTTCGCTGTCAGTCCACCAGCATGGGGAGCATGTGCCACTCTGCAGAGAGCTGTGGAGATCCTCTCTTCTCCAGCACGTTTTATCTCTGCCGCCACCACCAAAAAGGTTCTCAGTTACATGGGAGCACTGACAATACATTCAGTGAGACAGCACAACTTGTGGCCACATGCAGTTCAGGCTGCTTTCCCACCTGCTCTCCAGACCACCAATGAAACTATAGAGTCCTGTGAAATACTGATTCTTCTCCCGCAGCCAGGCAAAGACAGCCATTTCCATACCTTCCTGCACTGCTCAGGGCTTGTCTAGATCTACTTTATCCTTGCACTTAACTGTAATATATATACATTTCTAAAAAGGAAGTTTTATGCTGGAAAAGATGTTGTATCTGTCAACTTGCTGAGCTGATACACCATGTTTGCCATGATGTTAGATGGGCTGAGGCACACTGGGGCAGAGCTGAGTGCAGTTAGTAGGGGAGGATGAAAACACTGAACTTGACAATAGAAGGAACCAATTAGGACTCTCAAAAAAGGAAGATGTCTGATCAGAAACAGCAGAAAAATATCTTAAGAAAGATCAGACACAAAAGAAGATCCACAAAGATGAACCAAGATGCCAGAGATGTTTAAAGATCTACTTTTAAAGATTTTTCAGTCAGGTTCAGAAAGAAAGAGTAATTTCCAGAATCACTGCATATGAAGAGGTGACAGGATTTGGCAGAACCACAAATATGGTAAAGGCTGAATAGAGAAATGCTAAAGACTGTCATCTTCTTCCACTTACAATGTGTAGGTTTTTCTGTCCACTGGCTGTGATCATCCAAGAAACCTTCTTTTTGTATAGTGATCTTCCTGTATCCTAGTCAGCCTGCAAATCTAATTTTTAACATCTGTTTTCCTTGCAGCCTCTGCTGTTTCCAAGTTAGACCTATGTGCCAAGGGATAGTGACAGAAGGCTAACGATGGGGGTTATTTAGTCTTGGTGATGCCCTGTTCACTTACAGACAGCCTTGGACAAAGACCTGGCTAATGTCCACAGATAAGCTCAAACAAACCAATCCTGAAACAAACAAACAAAAACCCAATAAAACCCCAATTTCCCATAGCTTTTCTTCCCCCTCTGTACAAACAGAGTCTATTGAGGTCACTGAATAATTAAGAAATAGATCAGTTAGAAGAAACTTGGATTAATTGCAATGACTGGCCCAAGGTAAGCTGGCCAAGTGTTTTATTAGTGAAAGGAAACAAACTCTCTTGTCTGCCTGTTCTGAAAAGAATAGAACCAGACAGGTTCCATGTTCCTGAGGAGCAGCCATGTTTATGAGGAAGGGAAAGCATCTCAGGCACAATAGAAGAAATCATCTATTTCTACAAAGTGTGTTTGATGGATTACCAAAGTCTGCCCCAAACTGGGGAACCCAAAAAAGCACCAGGAGAAGCATTCCCAAGGTTCAACTGGAGACACTGGCTCAGGGTTCAAGCTCACATTGCTCTGTGGTGGCTACTGTCCCACCACTGCTGGCAGTACCAGGAACTTCTGCCCAGGCACTCCAGTGCGTGGCTCCATCTGGTTTCTCATGCAGTATTTGCATTTTGTGGTGTTTGCATTTTGCAGTGTTGTGGGATGCATCCTGTGAGACTGCACCCATCGTGGCTGGCTTTGGGCCTGCTCCCTGCCTGGGTTTGCTCCTCAGTGTCATTGTCTTCCCAGAGAGCTACAGCACTGATTGCTGTATGCCACTTCAGTGACCTGGTCCTCCGCCTGTGACAGAGAAACCTGCTCCACCTACAATCCACCTCCCTCCTACAGTCCCAGGGCAGTTCAAAAGGCATGAACAGGCTGCTAATTCTGGCCAAATAAAGCAGTCTCTTAATTGTGAGATTCAGCTTTCCTTGGCCTCAGCTTCTGAGCTATCTTTCCCATGCCCATTGAAGTCACCACATGGCTTTGCCAGGAGGCATGACAAAGATGTTCTTTGGTGCATCCCTTACAGGACAGCAAGATATGGGAAACCTATACCCATATCTTCCTCCTACATCACCCACTGACACAATTCCATGCTGGTCTCCCTGGCTGTTCTTGTGATTTTTTTATTGAGGACTGTCTAGCAGGATTCTCCAATCTGTCTGTCATCATGGCATTTTCTCTTTCTCTCTTTCCATTTATCTCCACTCTGACAGAACTGTAGGCTGCTCTTAATTGTTCAGATCTTTATTACCTGTTTCTGGGAAAGTAATACAGGAACAGATAAATCTCCAAGGTCAGCTCAGACTGTAATATAGGGTGACTCAACAAAATAATATCTCCCACATAAACACCTGCAGTTTGCCCTCACACTTTGCTGCATTCTTCATCTCTGACAATTTTTCTTTAGCAGGAACACTTCACACTTTTTGAGAACTTTCCACCTGAAGATCCCACAGAAGGCTACAGACAGAAATAAATGGAGCCACCCAGAATCTCAGAGTCAAGAGAAACTGAGAATGTGATAATGTGGCAAGTCATCTATTGATTATGTTTAAACTTCTAACCTCTATAGAGGCTAAAGGTCCCCCCAAAAATGTTAAAGCAAGTTCTGCAAGCAGTCTCAGAAGAACAGAAACTCTCTCTCCTGCTCTTAGGGGTGATTGCTAGCTTCTACACTGATGAGCTCCCCTGCAGGAATGTGAGGGACGTTTGAAGAGCCCTCCTAATTGTATATGAGGTTGTGCTAAAAACATGGAAACGATCAAAAGACAATCTTCTGAATGCCAGTATGGCAACTGCACAGGTACCAAGAGAAAAAGATGTTGATTCAGCCTGTAGTATTTTTGTTACCAGTTTGCCTTGGGAGACATTCTTTGTCAGGACTTCTAGCTCAAAATTCCCAAATGCTACTTCTGCCAGCCTAAGCTCTTAAAATCACATAGTTAAAATCCCCCAGCACATCTGCACTCCAGGCAATCATTGGAAGAAACTTGTTGCTTTTTAGTTTTCAGACCTAACCTACTGATCCTCCTCTTATGCAATGGTAAACAGAATTCCAGTAGTTTGACCTTTCTCACTGAATTCATGTCAGCACATGAAAACAGTATTTCTTATCCCTGCAGCTCCAAGCACACTTAAAATGTATGGGGAAAAAATCAAACCCAGCTTCCTCAGGTTTAGTACACTCTAAGACAATATATTTCCATCCCAGTAAGGATTAAACACAGTGAGTGCTACAGCAACACTGGAACATCTGTTGAAGGCATCACCAAGTTCATCAAATTATGTTAGTTGTATGTGCACTGTACAAGAAGAAAGGCATGTGATCTAACTGCAACATATGAATACAAAAATACCTAGGATGACTAAAACACTACATCTCCACAAGGTGTAGAGTAAGGTAAAAGGTAAATATTTTCTGAACTGTTTCAGATCTTGTCTTGTTGAAAAGCTGATTAAAGCTTTAAGTGTCTTCCTGTTCAGGAATACTAGAGGCTGTCATCTGTTTTTTTTTTGAGTGAGAATCCTATCCAGGTTTGTTAGCCTGTATTTATAGACTCGACTATGGAAAAAAAAAATGCAGCTTTAATGTTAGCTGTCCAGTTTAACAAGGAAATTGATTTTTGTTCTTATTTGCTGCTATAGAATTTTTTTCAGAAATCTCATGGAAAATCTTATAAAGCCCAGGTTAGCTGCCACATATGGGACCCATTAACTCCTCATTTCTGCTGGTACTTAGCAAATTTTTTTCTGGTGACTACACTTGAACTTTTTGTGGTTTTGTTTTGCTTTGCACTGCAGAGCGCTCTGTTGACTTGATTTGGTTTTGGAAAGCACTAATGGTAGAATACAGCCCTGGTATATCTGAGAGGATCAGTTAGTTATGTTAAATTGTGTGGAGCCACATTCAGATTCTTTAGCAGAGAGAAGAGTCCGATCTTCTTTCCTTTTCTTGGGATTTCAGTGTTAGCCATTGTTGCACAGAAACTTTGCCCTGTGCCATGCAAAGGCACATCTAAGGATTGTGCATTTGGACATGAACTCTATCCCATGCCCCACTGATGGTGAAAAGCGAATCTCCCATTTCTCATGTGGTCGCTGAAGTGTGTGTGTGAAGATGTGTGTGTGTGCACATGTACCTGTGTGTACAGGGAGCTTCGCTGGCCACCTAGGGAGGTGGCATCCTGTTGCACACTTATTCTGGTGCCTTTGGCATATGTCTGTTGGAAAGGGCTGCTCATCCTCACCAGATGAGTATCTCACTCTCATCCTGATGGAGAATGGGAAGATAGTACCACAACCACACATACTTTCTCCCATCTGAAACCCAGAAGTTCTGGGGATCTAAACAGTTCCACTGTGTTGTGGAGGAGAGCAAGGAAAAAGCCCTCTTTAAAGACAATAATATTTCCAGGTTTCAGCCATTTATTTTCAAAAGCCAGAAGGCAAGTCCTGTCAAGGTCATGTGTAAAAATAAGTTTTCTAAGTCATAAAGCAATAAAGTGGATGATCAACAGACAGCTGCCTGTGGAACCCGTGGAACACTCTTCAGCCCCAGCACGCTTCTCATGCCCCTGGCATCCCCTGACATGTCCTGAAACAAAGGAAATGATGTTGCTCCAGCACAGCCCAGTTTTGTGACAGCAGGGCTGCTTCGAAGGGGACTGAGCTACATTGGCAGGGAAAAGTGGCAAAAGTGGTACAGCATTTGGCAACATCAAATTTATCCAAGCTGGTGTGATTAACACTTCTTTTTCTTAACTTCCCTTTTCCTCAAAAGTGTAAATTATCAGAGGCTGAAGGGATTTTTTGGTCTTTGCTTTTTGTTTGGATGATAAAGCAGGCTTGGTGGACTGAATGTGCTTAACAAAGATACTCACCTTGTATTCTTGTTTATGGCTCTGAAATGCTCAGCTCAGACCATTAGGAAAAGGGTTTGTGTATTTAACCTTTCTCTGGGGAATGGACTACAGGAAAGGCAAAACCTGCCAGATATTGTAGGTCCTTCCTTATAAACTTGGGACTATTTTTAGTTTTCTAATGTAAAAAGTCAATAAAATGAAGAGTGAAGTGATCTATTTCCAGCAGAAAAAAAATGCCTGAATCTTCATTAATAATTCTTTATAGATGGCTGTGTGCCTTTATCTGACAGACTGACAAGCCATTCTAAACAACAGTTACTGCACAAATGGAAAAGATATAATCTCACTACCCAGTCTCATGGTGCCTCCATTGTCATATTACATTATGACTGGAGTCTCCACCTTCCCAGAGAGACATGGCAGAAGGGTTATTTTGTTAGGACTTGCACAAATGTGCCCATGATGGATGAAGTTTAGTGCTTTGACATGGAAATGTATTTGGAAACTAGAGCTGACACATGATACGAAGAAGGGGAGGGAAGGGGCAAAAACCAAGAACTCAAATGTATAATCTTACCCTCGATCTGCCTGTCAGTGATAATTAGAAAAAGCCTATATCAAAAGCTGAACTACAAACTGCCCAGAGGATGGGATTTCATAGCTCCCAACTAAATGTCCTAACTGGCTTTTACCAAGCCAGGTTAGTGGATGTTAGTAACATGAGTTCCGTTCCTGGCTTTGATTTCCTTGTAAAATAGGTGACTTCTCCTTGCAGTGGTTATGAGGCAGTGAAAAGGAAGACTTCCCTTTTGCCACACCCTCACACCCAAGGACAGGATAAGTTCAGTCATTTTACTGTCCTCTGTGGTGCTGAAACCAATCCAAAACATCTCCAACCTTTGGACTTGCTCAGAACAGTCCCATCTAAGGTACTGAACCCATCTCAGTTGCTGGTGGAAATGATGTGACTTCATATGCAGCACCAAGTCTGTGACAGTGACACTGCAAGGGAAAGAACAGCTTATAAAGGTGCTAGCCTGGGCTAATTTTACAATGACAAACACACTCTAAGCTACTGAACTGTTTGCTTTCCTCCCTCTTCCTGATGTTATCACTATTTCCTAAACCCTGCCTGTCAGGCATGCTTTGTTAATAACCCTCCAATTCTCTCCAGAGCAAAGGTTGCCCAACAGCTTTCTGATCTTCCTGCTGCCTGTCAGGAGAGGAAATCACAGCTTTCAGGAGAACCTGACAGAGGGAACTGGATAGCACACTGGGGTCAGGGGTAAGAATGCATGAAGAAGTGAGAAAGCACAGGCCCTCCAGCTGGCTGCACAGGAAAAGCTTTGCCTTTGCTTTCCCTTTGCTTTCCCTTGTTTACTGTGTTGGGATGTTCAGGAAGAAACTCAGCAGGCTTTACAACTGAAACAGCCAGCCAAGCACAAATCACTGCCCACAAAGCAGCATGAGGGAGAAGAATGACAACTAAAAATCTTGGCTTACGTTTTTGATGACTTAGATCTTAAGTAAAGGATTCTAAAAGTGTAGTGGACAATGCTACCAGCATTTCACACAGCTGTTACATTCTGGCTCATCTGGACTGCTGTCTGTGTGAAGTCCCAGTCAAACCAGAAGTACCAAAGTGTCATCAGAATGTATCTACCAACTCCTGCAGCAAAGGAAAGACTTTTGCAAATGGCTTTCCTAAGACCTGGAATAAGAATGGCTGAAGCAAGGTTTGGAGAGGAAAGTGCTGTAAGAGGTGTTCTTATGTGAAGGACATGTTTAAAAGTGGGACCCCTGGTTGTTCATCCTGGTCTATTTAGGTCACATCTATAAAGCTGGGACAGGCAAAACCTCTGCATATCATCCCCCACCTTTCCTGGGTGTCCCCAGTCTCCATGTTTTTCCAACCCTGAGCCTAAGCAAATACCTCCTGACCCTACCAGCTCTGCAGCAGCCATGTGTTTGAAATTATCTGAGTTCAGATTTACTAAAAATTGACAAAACAAATCACTGGAGAGAATTTATAATTTTCCCCCATGAAGAATTTGATAAAGGTGACAAGGTAAAGACATAGCTGTAAGAGATGTTTGTTGTAAAAGGCTATAAAATTTTTGCTGGAAAAAAGAAGAATATTCTTCCACAAAAAAACCTGAATCCCACAGAAAAAAAAAAAAAAAAAAAGAAAAAAAATGAAAAAATAGGGAAAACAAGCCAAACAATTTTCCAAACAATTGGTAACAAACAAACCCTCCAAGCTATTTTCTTGAAACACAGTTTTCTGTCATGACGATTATATAAAACCATCACCATCTGTACAATAAAGCTGTGTCTTAGAAGTCTATTTTTCATGAGATTCTGGAACAGATAAAGCAGTGTCAGAAACTGCAGCAGGAATGAGAGAAACGGTTTCATCACCATCATTCAGTGGACCAGTGGCAGAAAGGAAAATGGTACCAGTCAGTCCCAAATCTTCACTGGGCCTTGGCAGAGTGATTGATCAGAGATAGCAAAAATGTAATTGGCAGATGTTGATCAGCTGGCATAAACTTTGATATTGCTTAGTTGCAGGGGAAAATCTTTTGTGGTACAAAAAGAAATTGAAGTGGATAAGAAGAGAAAAAAAGAAAACAAATGAAAAAAATGAGTCAGCCTTGGCATGTACTTAAGGTACAGACAGAATCATCTCAGAGACTCCAAAAGCACTGAGTGATTTTGATCTTCCTGTTAATTGTTTCATATTTGTTTTTCAGATAGCACAAAAAAGCCAAGTCAGTTCCCAGGGGAGTAGCAGGCAGCTGTTCAAAGGCCAGTCTCTGGAATATCAGTGTTGAACATGAGTGTCCAGGAAAAAGAAAAATATGCAGAAACAGAGAGAAGTCTAAGAGAAGCAAGCTACAAAGCAATCAGCCGTGGCACAATGAAAGACGCACTGAGCATGTTTTCCCAAGAGTAGTCACAACCTTTGCCCTAACTGCTGCACTTCCCTGTGCAAGGGTGGCTCCTCTTCATAGAAGGCACTTGCATTTTCTACACGCCAAGCTGAGGCTGGGCATGTACATGAGCAAGTATCCGCAGGTCCCGATGAAAAAAATGAAACCCAAAAATATTGTTGGAAAATTAGATAGAAATATCCAGAACTGACCAAGGTGGTAAGATAAGCCAAAAAAGCAATTGAGAGACGGACATAAGCAATTAAATACGCGTGACTCCCCTCACAAGGAAATGAATGCCATGAGGAAAAAAGTAAAATTTAGTAAAGGGGGCAGGAACTGCTACCCTTCCAATTTCAAAATGCTCTTTATAATTGCCATTGTTTTGGAGAAACACTTTCCTAGAAAATTGTTGGCTTGGATTTGAAAATGTCATTAGACTTAACTGAAGATGCAAAGAAAATACAAAGGATTAAGCAGATGGGGTAGGTAATAAAATGCCAAACCTCCCCCGTTAATTAAACAAGCCTACCAGATGGTAATGGTGCAGAATCAGGGTCCTGAAGGGGGAGTTCAGCTGCAGGCCCTTCTACACCCTCTCCTTAAGCCCCTGATTACAGATACAGGAGGGAGGTACCAGGGGAAAGGTTACTCTGTACACTTCAGTTTTCATTTCTTCTTTTTGTCTCTCAGAGTTGAGACCATAGGGCTGAACAGTTTTGATAAGTCACAGTTTTTGTGAGCAGAAGGATGAGAGAGATCTCAGAATTAAGATAAAGGCAGAACAGTTTATGACAGACACTGTTTTTTTCTGAAAAAAAAAAAAAAAAAAGAAACCAAAAAACAACTCAAAACTATCCCTTTATATTATGGACACAGCTTTGTGTTTTCCATGGAGATAGACATTTAAAAAGATGAATGTGAAAAATTCTGTGCCGCAATGAGTAACACATTGTGGAGCCTTTCCTGGACTTAGTCCAGAGTCCTAATTTCAGACTAGCTCCTGACTCACACTGCAGGAGTTACTGGTGGACAGTTAATCCTTTACTTCAGATAAACCTAACCACTGCCAACATTCTTACATGTATTAAGTTTAAAAATCAGACTTTGTGTCTTTTCATGATTTGTAGTATGCAATGGATTTTGGTGGATTTAGTTTATTTTCTATGTTAGTAAGAAATTAATATGCTTTCTTTGCCCCATGTTATTATTAATCGGGCAGTTTTTTACAAAGCCCATTTCACCCTATAAATCTGTGGCAAGCTCAGTAATCAGCTGACAATTCACCACTTCCACAGTATCATTGATCATTGCAATCACACAGCATTGTCTTTTAATCTTTGATGAAGTGACTGCCATAGTCCAAAGCATTTTCATGTGCCCACTGTACACTGTAGGAATGAGATTTAACCAAACCATCCTAAGACTCGGTCCTCCCTGTCTATAGGTCAGTGGTAGAAACTTTCAGAGGAGCAGCAAATACCACAGTGAAAAGACTCTTTTCCTCCTGTGACAGCCTCTCACATTATTACTCTTGTAATTTTGCACTAAGATCCAGAAGCAGGGGCTCTTACATGCATATAAATGCATATAGTCTCTGATCCAAAGCACTGACAATTTAAGAAAACTGTACCTCTGTTCTATAAAAGCAAGCTAAGGCCCACAGAAGTGTCATGACTTGCTGACACAGGAACTGAACTCATATTTCTAGGCTTTCCACCTCCCCAACCACCAGATCTCTATTAACCACACAGCTGTATCTCTATTCAGTGGTATTTAAGGGCTGCTCAATAGCTTTTTAAAATGCAGAACCAATTTCTACTCATCTACTGCCACTATATATGACAATTTTTTTCCTTCCAGAAAGCCTTAGTGATAGAAACTAAGTTAGGAAAGGTGCACTAAGAGGGACTTGACTATCCAAATCAAGCCAAGACAGTTAATTAGTGTAACAAGATGTAGGAGGAAAGCCTCAAGAAAGAGGGTAATTATAAAATCAGTGGTTGGCAGAATGCAGTCATGTAAGAGTCAAGGTCTAGATTGACTATTTCTGTAGAACAGTTTCAAGTCTATGGCCAAAAATAATATTTTCCACTAAAAAATCTGAATTAGCAGCATGGAGCACAGCCTCTGTTCAGGCCAGGAAACTATGCAGAGAGAGACTCCTCAGAAAAGAAAAGACAGCTGCATTCCCAAAAGAGAAGATGGAAACCAAACTGCTCTTCCTGATAACCTTGCAAGGAAGATACTGTACTTTTGAAAGCTGAGATCTTTGCATGGGACTCTGAAGGTGAGAGCAAATCAGCCCTCAAGTAAGTTGCCGGTTAGGGAGAAGGATGCTTGTTGTTACAAAGAGAAATGAACACAAACTTCTTTGCTAAACTAGGCTCACACTAAGTAGTTTCTCACAAACCCCACAGTTTTTGCAGGGTAAACAAACCACCCTCTGAATGAGCCTTAGGACATGCTGAGGACCATATTTTTCACAATACTCTGCTTGGAGAGGCCAAGCTATCTCTCATACCAAGGACATGCCAATTTAGATCCCTGCTTCCTCCTAGGCATAAAGGAGCTCTCACAGTCTCACATATTCTCCAGGGTAGACGAAGGACTGAGGGAACTGCTGATGGGTGGGAAACAACACTGCCACACAAACATGCTCTGTTGGTTCAGAGCAAAAGATCCTTCTGTGTCTGAGAGATATGACACATTCAGTAAAATGCATGTGCCAGGATCCAAGGACAGCACCAAATCCCTTCCCAAACTTCACTCTCACTATTCACTTCTTTTCTCTTCCTCATTTTGCCTGTTTCAGTGAGCCTCACAGGTTAACTCCAGCTGCATACACTCACCAGACACTAATCCCTCAGCTGTCTGCTTCCAGCCTTGCAGACCTGACAGGAAAATGGAGTTTTGGACTTGGTTCAGATGCTGCAGTGATAAGGGCCATGGAAATACCTTTAGTTAAAATAAACAGCATTGCACCAGCCTTTTCCATTTTAGGACATTGAAGTCACCACATCGAAAGCTTTAGCCTCTTTCTTCTTTCCCTGTCCCCCTACAAGAAAGACATGGGGTCACAGCCCAGCTAGGTTAATGCCTAGGATGAGGAACCTCCCTGAATGTCTGGAGCATCCTTTTAAAGGTCTTTTGAAAATCAGAAAATGCCATATTTATTAGCATTCTGGAAAGAAACTCTGTGAGTGTGCTGCAGCTGAAGTGCAGATTGCAGTGAGGTCAGATGCACATTCTGACTATCCTCTAGAGCACTGAGAGCTGGGGTGCTCCCCTTGGAAACCCAGTCAACAGCCAGCAGCTGCCCTTGGGACTGCTCCTCCGTAAGAAAACACATCAATTTCTGCAGCAACCACTGGCAGATCTTAGTGTGTATACGTGCCACACAAACCAGCTGACAGCTCATGTTCTTCCCCCAGGTGGTGACTGATACCTAAGGACAGGTGAAAGAAAAGAAAAACATCTCTAACTTCAACACTCTCTATTGTTATTCTCTACCTCATCTTGGAAAATAAGGAAGAAGTGCAGCAGTAGGGGTTTTTTGTGATACTCTCATCATTGGGAAAGAGAAAATAATTTGTCATTCCTTGGTCTGATGGAAAATGTGTTTAGGGAACAAGCCCCTGCTGACAGTGTTTTTTATTCCACACAAGCTGTCAAGAAGCTTAGTTGAGGCCATTCAGAAACCACATAGATCAAATGAGATCAGCACAGCTCAAAGCCCAGAAGTTCCTGCAGGAACTTATAGGATGCCCTTCTGCCTGCCCCTACAAGTAGGGACTTAAGATATACTTAGTTAAATTGAATCACAAATATGTGTATAAATCCATGAACAGAATAAAGAAAACTGATAAATATGTAGTTGTATCTGTGTGACCCAGTATTGACTCAGCAAAATGAGGACCTCCAAGGCTAATATTAATAAATGAATCTCTGAAAAGAGCAAGACCTGCCGCAGTGCAGAGTTGCATTACTTTGGCACTAGTAATATGATCAGGGCAGGCAGCCCCTATTAGGGAGGTTTGAAATATTTTTTTAATCTCCTTTCAGCTTTGTCTAAGACTTAACTATTTCTCCTCTGCTGGGAAGAGAGTCTACCTGCTGCTGTTTTGTTCCTGTGTGCAGGTAAATCAGAAGGGTAGGAACTGTCAGCAGTGTGGGATACCTGCATTCTTCTCTCTGGACAAGGCATTGACCAAATAATTTAGTCTTTTCTTGGAACGTGGACTTGCTCTTATTCTCAAAAGGGATCATATCAATCCTCAGGCCAAAGAGAGCTTTGTCAGTGCCTTCAGCAAAAGCAGCAGAATGAGGGTCCAAATGACTGTCTTATATGCCAAACCTGCAAGCGCTGAAGTGAACAAATAGCCAGAAAAAAAATGTTCCAAGGGTGGAAACTCCAAGGGTGTGGGAAAGTTCCAAGGGTAGAAACCACTTCTGGTTGCAAAACTGGCACCAGTTTTATCCTTGGGAGCATGAACATATTTGGAGAATCTGGATGGCTCAGAGGCTTAGCAAAATCTGAAGAATAGTAAGAAAAAGCAAGTTAGATGCTGAAATGGTTCTTTAAAACTTGTGTTGACTTAAATGCTCATTGCAAATTGTATTCTCAAAACATCACAAAGCTTCATGGCACTGCATCTCTGTTTTCTGTAGTTCTCTTATCAGCATACGTGGTTCAAGCTGTGATTCTTTATATTCTCTCTTCACATTTATGGAGATATCTGATTTTGGGCAAATCATCCTACTGTTCTTCCTGTTTATCCTTTTCATCATGTCCTACAAATTGCTGTTACATAGTTTATATGGGGTAGATGTAAGAAGCTTGAAGCACAAGGGTACACCTTTCCAAAGCAGTATGAACCTTCTCTGCAAAGATTTTCAAAGTATTCAGACACATGTGTTTTACAACTCCCCTCTGAGACTTATTGACATTTGGGTTTGGACCACTGATTGTCATCAGCCTTGTCATGTCTCAATGAGTATAAAAGTAACAAAATGAAAGCCAGTAATATGAATATATGAATATATTGCTCTTTTAAAAGTGAACATTGAGTGACTTGAAACTTCAACAGAATCCAAAAAAACTCTGCTTCAAACACTTCTCAAATCATGCCTTTTAGATATTGGTGAAAGTCACCACATTCCGATGCAACTGCTGAGCTGCAAATGTTTTACTTGACAAAGTGTCAGGAGAGGGACATTTACAAATCACTGCTGCAAACTAGAATTTCTGATAGCTCCAAAGTAGGCCAGTGCTAGAATGCTAATTTTACTCTCTTATTTAAGTGTGACAATTCTTTTTGGGAGCTGTTGATCCTCTACACCTTGCTTGCTGCTGTCCTCAGCACTTACCTTCCTCACAATTCCTTTGCAAAAAAAAAGTCCATCATTGGAATTCTATCTGCTTTTATCCTGGAGGTTAATAACTATTTTCTCTGCAAGGAAGGAACTTTCTTGTCTTTTTTTTTTTTTTTTTTTTTTTTTTTCTGGCTGTAATCCTAAATGGGATGAAGAAAGGAGTTTTCATACACTAGATATTTGAAGGGCTTTGAAGATTTCACTTCACAGAACAAGTAATTTTACTTTCTGACAGATGGGTTTTATGTTGTCTGAGGAAGAAAGGGCAGAAAGGCAGCAGCAAAGGGTACCATGCATGGAGAGATATCTAGTTGTGTTGATGAAGCATGTATAGCAAAGGGGAAAAATGCTGTCTATGAGGGTCTGGCAGATCAACATTATGGGAAATATGCCAAGAAGAAAAAATAAGGGATATGTGTCTGGCTGCAAAATGGAGCTAAGGAAATTAATTTTCCTAGCATTGCTACATTGGTGTTTACCCATTAAAAGGGTATACATCAAAAGATTGTACTAGGAGTTATGACTTTAAAAATTAAAGGATTGAAATTTCAGCTTTTTGGGTTTTAGTTTTTGCACACTCAAACCCTCCAGTTCAAGAAAAAAGGAAAAAAACATAAGAAGAATTGATTGCAAGTTTGGGTTGATGGTGGGTAAAAGGTTGGCAAGTAATTAGTGGGAAAAGCAAGGACAAATAATGATTGTGCATGTGCAGTACAGTCTATTTGTCTGTCAGTATGGGAGACAGACATCCTCCACCACAGAACTAGGATGGCTAATGACAGCCTAAAGTGCTGCAGAGCAGTCTCTGCCTACACAGGAAAGACAGCCAAATGTGGATCTGGATTGGAAAGTAAACCCACCAAAGGTCAGGATTTTGGCCTATTCTATCCAAAGGGAATGTGTAAGCTATGAAATGTCTTTCTTTGCTTAGGACTCCAGAAAGATCCTAAATTCAGCAGAGTTTTGAGTTGTCACAGTATCACCAATAATAAAAACTCATTCTGAAGGTAAGGAAAACCTGCTTGCTGAATTTGTTTGGTACCTCAGTAGCTTTTTAATTAAATACAAAGTATTAATTCTTCCCTGTCCAGTCAAGCTGTGCAAGAGATGACATGCAAGCAAGCATTAGTAGAGAAGCATCAATGAATTTCCAGAACAACATTGGCACACCTGCTATCCCTGAGCTGATTGCTAATGCTCCTGCTGTCATTCCCCAAAATATCTTTTTGAAGAGGCAGTCTTTTGTAGGAACATGGTGGTCCGTCCCACCTTGGGTGCAGTTATCAGTAAGTTAGGCAGTAGCACATAGGGAAAAAGACTTCTGAAATCTAAAAACTATCAAAGTATTATTGTTTCAAGACAAAAATAGCCATGTTAGGCTGTACCTAGACTCCTTTCCTTTTGATAGCTCAGCTGTAATCAGAGAAGCAGACCCTCTATCCAAGTCCCTGATATTCAGGAGAATGATCATCCAAGGTGACAATAAGGTAAATCTTGACCAAGTGAGGTGTCAGAAGGTAAAAGGTTACAACCATTAACACGTTGTCTGCACTGTCATCCTTAACCAAAGGGAAACATGGTCAGACCTCCTTTCCATCAGCACCTCAACCAATGTTGTGAATCTTTTCTGAAGTTTGAAAGCTTTTGTCTACAGTGAACTGACCCTTGACTAACAGCTGAAAGCTGGGTTAGAAAAATATCCAGCCTTCAAATTCCAACTGGAAAGTGAATGTGAGCTTTTGTTACCTTGCATTTCACAGTCAAAGCACACAGAATTCAAAGACTGAGCCAGAGAGATGGGAGGCATGTGAAGGATGAAGAGAGATGAGCTTCTCCCTTTATAAAAATGAAGTAATTAGCTTAGTAAGTGCAGAAGGAGGAGAGATGGGAAAGGGAGATCCTTTTGTTAGGCATTTATAATACAATCCTCTGTGGCCAGATGTGCTTGCAAGATGTTACCAAATTGCACACACTGATGAATGTAAGGACTAGGGCTACTCTAAATTACTTTCGAAGGCACCCATCTGGGGAATCCTCATTTCAAAAAGCAGGAGATGTTCCACCTGTGTGCAGTGCATTTGATTTTTAGGGACTGCCAGTCACAGGAGACACTAACAGTTTCCCTGTAGCAAAGAAATGTTATTCCTCTGGTTTTAAATAATGTATGGACCCTTTGGTTACAATGGGCAATTTTCCAGGCCTTTAGGGCTGTTACAATTGGAACTTTGATGGGGAAGGGCTGAGGAACTGGCAAACATTGAAACAACCCAAAAGCCCTATAGATACAGAAGTTCCCATGAAGCAGTCCCTTGCATGCTGGATAATCTTCAGTTAAATGCATCTTCTGTAAGAAGAACTCTTCAGTGTATTTAGGTGAATGTTTGGAATAACAATTGCCTGTGTTCTTACTGTCCAGAAGCATAAACAAACAGCCAATTTACATTTCCCCTATTACCTTTAGCAAAAACCTTTTTTAAGATGAAGTCTCTCAGCCCCTGATTGTATCTTGAATTTCAGTATTAAAAGACAGAGCTAGACTGTGGAAAGGGGAAGAGTTATGAGTAACTATTGTATAAGGTTCTTCCCTTTGAACTTGCCTCACACACTGTTCACCAGTCACATAGCCTTGCCTCTGAGCCTCTTTGTCAGAAAATAATGGGCAGAAGTTGGAAGCCCAGCGCAGTTCATCATAAGCACTGTGTAAACCTCCAGGGTAATTGAAATAATACATATTGTAGGAGTTGTTTGAATAAAAGAATATCCAAAGAGAAGAGAAAAGAGCAGAGCCAGCATAAGTTGTTCTGAAAGCAAGGCTGGCTGAGTGTGTTGTTGGGAAACCTTCAGGCCTGAAAGAAGAAACCCACCCTACAGGGAAGTTTAGAAGCTTTTCAGGAAATTTTCTTATAGGGAGCCACATCACCCAGAGGAAGAGAGCAGAAGAGTCTGTGAGGCAAACCCAGGGCCCTGCTGGAAGGTACAGGTAACTTCCCAGAGGCACCAGAAAATAATTACACTTGGTTCCAGTTTTGCTGCAAGAAGCAAAATTACTTGTTCACAAAGAGGACAAGAAAAGAGGCTTTACTGATTCATGGAATGTGTGGAGCATAAAAATTGTGTTAAAAAAATGATGAAGAGAGATGGGAGGAAAGGATCCTCACTGTACCTTTTCCATGGCTTCCACAGCTCCCTTGCTCTGCCTTTCTGTACATGTCTCCACACAGAGAAAGGTGTTATCTGTTTCACTTATCAGGCTCCTCAAGATACTTATCCCATGTGCCCTCATGCTCTCCTTCTCACAATTCCTTGCCACACAGAACATTGTAATATTACTATTTTCATTCCCACTTTTATCTTACAACTTAAACCTCTGCTGTTTTCAACTCCTTCTCTTCCTCTGCATCATTATGCTCATGGAAATCCCCACTTGCATTTGAGGGATGATGTCATATCAAGTTAAAGCAATTTCAACAAAAGGACCATTTGTCAAAGAAGAGGTTTTTCAGGTGGCTTCAAACTATGAGTTTGTATGGCACACTTTGACAACCTAGTTTCATCTGTACAAAAAATGGAAAAAAAGAAGAGGAAAGTTTGTTTGAAACAAACCAGCATTTCAAAAACAATGCCCCCTCATTATTATTTTTATTTTGTCTGAAATTGTTTGCTATCTATTCTAAGTACATGATACATACCTGAAATTACTCTACTTACAATGTGTCAGAATGTCTTGTCAATTTGTATTTCAAATATTGTATTTTAAGCAATATTTCAGCTGTTTTGGAATGAGATTTTTCATCTGCCTGTACTTCAAGGCTCCCTCACTTCCTCCTGTTCAATTGCACTGAATATTATCCCCATCCTGCCCATGGTCCAAGTGATGTCTGTGATAGAGATCTTTCCCCCCAGTATCCAACCCAGCCTAAACACAGGCTTAACACATGACTTTCAGTGTAGCATCTCTAAATGTTTCCTCTTTAGTCAAGGTTTCATGCAGACTCATGATTTCTCCTTCTCATCACTGAAATGTCCTTTGCCTCCATCTGTACAAATGGCATCTTGTCCCATCGATAGCCACTCAGAATAGTGACAGGACGTGGGGACAGCATGCACTATGAGGGTCTCTGATGCTTTTCCAAATAACTACAGAAACAGAGCTTTGAAGAAATCACTGTGAAATGAGTACCAGACTGATTAAAAATCACTGACAAAGAATACATTATGTTAGTGGATCTCTCTCCAGCTGGAGGAATACTTTAAGTAGGACCCAGTGCTGATCTTTCCAGACACATCTTTTATTTCATTAGTGAGCTCAGTGAGATAATTGAGCATACAATCAGAAAATTTGTGTGAGATTTATATGACTTGTCCTTGTTTTAATTTTCCAGGTGTTTCAAAAAATCTTTGAAACACTTGAATAAAGAGTTGAAATACTTTAATATCTTCTTTTTTGTTCATTTGAGAATGCCTTATTCCTGATAATCTTAAGAAAAACTATTTTATTAATATGTTTATGGCTGAAAAATGGAATTTGGGGATAATGAAAGAGCCTTCCACATCTCTCTCTTCCTCAGCTTATTTCTCCATCATATTCCTTCCTTCTCTCAGATATATCTGCACTGAATTATATTTCATTTCCCAGCAATATGAAAATGTACACACTTCCCCTTAAAAATGCTGCTCCAGATCTTGTCATGGAAACGTGTGGCAATAACTGAAGGGCAGGATATCATACATGCAAAGCGTTGTTTCTGAAAGATCTGGCACACAAAGCTATAAAGTTAAAATCTGCCTTGCTCCCTGTACTTTCTATTAGAGATCCCTGTGTTTTAGCAGTAGGGAAAGACATAGGTTTTCCACAGGGCCTTTCAAAAACAATTACTGCTTTGCAGTTCTGTTAAGTTTACATATTAAAGAAGCTTTAAACATTTTAATTTCCTTTTTAAAGCACAAAGATTTTTTTTTTGTTTGTTTCCTTCCCTTTCTGATTGTACAGGTCAACTTAATCCAAAATATATTGCATGTCTCCAGGTCACTAGCTGGCAAATGACACAAGCTGCATAAAAAAAATCATATTAATTCTTTCCAGAGAAAGTCATTCATTCAGAAAGACTTGGAAAGTTAGAATAGTACATCCAGTGTTCAGGGGAGCTGCTGGTTGGCAGCTCCCAAGGCTGCAGTTGGCTATGCACACACTGGCACGCTGAAAAGCAGCAGCACAGGGATCCTGACTCAGCCCTGCCCCTGTGCCCATCTTCCTGCAGGTCACAGAAGGGATTCCGTGTTAGGGACTCATACAGGGCTCTGGTGCCCATCTACTGAGGCACCTAGCAGGCTATTTTATGCTGCTACTTGGTGGGCCACTCTGGCTCAAAGCAAGCACTTGAGGCTTTTCTAGATTGCAAGGAAGTAGTTAGTACCTACTAGTAGTCAGTATCTCCTGAGGAAGAGCTCCCTGGGAGCAAGCTAGCTATGGGCTGGGTTTGGGAGACAGGTATTCAGCAACAGACTAAGCCTACCCTAAACTTTCAAGTTGGCCTTCTCAGAGCAATAATTACTTGGTTGCAAAAAAAAGGTGAAAAGTTGTCAATCCATTCTCAATTTCCATTTAAATTATCAGTTCCTTAAGAGCCTCAGCTCCCCTCAGGCATCCTTTTCTCTGATATTTCTGCCCTCAGCAACTTGAGTTTGCCTTCCAGGCACTTTTCATTGTTACAGTGATGGCTGGTGGGCACCCTTTCCTATTAAGTCACCAGCTTTCTTTGCCTCCACTCCCCTCCAAGCCCAGGCTTTGGAGAGCTTACTACAGAATCTCTTTACCCAACATAATCTTTCCCTCTGTCTTGATTCCACTCTCCCACCCTCCCACCACTGAATGTCAAAGCTGTTAATAATGCATTGTCAGGTGCCCTCCGAGTTTCTGGGAAGTTGAACACATTTTTAGTGCCTTATCTAGATATTTTATGTGTTAAACTACAATCTCTTTGCAAAACATTGCTTCACCAAATACTTCAGATTGCAGCTGAGTCTCTGGTGGCCTTTTTAATGGTGAACTCCCTGAAGATTACTATTTATGTCACGTGCTACTCAAAGCTATATTCTGCTGCGTGCTGCCTGTTTTCCATAGCAAGTGACAAACTATGCTGTTAACAGTGAGCATGTAATCACACGCTGTACATTACAGCTTCAGTTGCAATGATTTCTTAAAGATTTTTAAATGATCTAACTGGTGAATATGTGGGCATATGGTCTGCCTTGTAATCCTCTTTGTTCTCAGTACATCACTGCTAAATTATATCTGCAGAACTAAGGATACCATTGTAATTATAGCCTCCATAAGGCTGTAAGTGTCCAACAAAGAGTATTCATTCAGGTCACAACAGTATTTTAATGCCATTATGGCTACAGGGGGCTGCCTGGTAGTACTGTTCTGACTTGCTGTTTGTTAATTGGTAGTCACAGATGTGGGCATTGAAAAGGAGTGGCTGGAAGTTGGGTGAAAGACAAGCTGACATAATTAGCGGGAGTTGGTGAGGAGATGGACATAGACTTGCAGGCAAAAGAAGCTCCCTGCTTGCCAGCTAAAAAAAAAGCTTCTGTCTCTGGCTGCAGGGGTTGCTTTCTGAGCCTCACTTCCATCTGCTTGGAAGATGGCTCTCCAAAGGTGGCAGACCAAATCCCATGCTCAGACAAAACACATCTCCTTTGTTACACAAAGAGGAAGCTAAGAATAGAGGGGAAAAGCAATTTCTAAATCCAATCTCAACCAAGAACAAACACTTGAGCCAGAAAAGTCCTTGGTGTTGAGACATCCCCGAGGATAGCTTATGAAAGCAATTTCCTTGATTACCAGAGGAGTGCACTCAGTGGCACCAGATGACATCTGCTCCCTGGAAGACCTCACAGTGGGGCTCCACCTCCATTCCCCCTTATTTGGGTGCCATATCTGGTCACTGCTATGCACCCAAACCAAGGCCAACTGCTTCATGTGAATGAAGCTAAGACATGGGGGCAGATTATGGTCTACACTCATGATAAAAATATTGCAATGGGAAGAGTAAGAGAGATACTCCTCCTGGACATTCACACCCCTTGCTTTGTCTAGGGAGGCCAAGCATGCCGTAGCACAGAGCTTTGCAGAGCACAGAGCAACCCTAGGAGTGCTGTTCTCTTACACTTCAGACATTCTTTCTTCTCCCCTGAAAATCTGGCCTACCAGACATGGGGCAATAGCTTCTGTCTATATCCAGCTATTCCTCTCTCAATCGGTGAAGAGACTTTCCCAAAGCTGACAAGATGGTTAATTCAAAGTAATTCATGTGCATATTCAGTTAATAAACAACCTTCTTTCTGGAGGAGAGAGTGCTCCTACAATACTTCTCAAATTAAGCCAACCTAATGGGATTCCTTCTGCTTGGCAGATACTGATTCTTAGGGAATTCTTCTCTACTTTTCCCCTTGCTCCACTTCTCTCAGTAAATAACTTCCTTGAGAGACTCTTTCAAAGCAGACCCATTCATAAAGAACTGGATCCAAATGCCCAGCCCTGATGCAAGTTTTTAATTTCAATTAATAAGAATTCTGAGTCATTATACATATTACGTTATATGTTATGGACTCATGAGGATTTATTTATAATCACAGGAAGCAGAGCATGAAGACCTCTGATGATGACACTGTTTATCTCCTCTTTCTAGAGCAGGAAAATCTCTACCCATTGCATGCCTCAAAGACAGGAGCCTCCAGCTTTACTCTGTCTTCCACAATCCTTACAATGCAAAATATTATCCTAATCATGGCTTAAAACTCATGCCCATTGTTTCTCTTCATTTCTATTTATGGGCAAGGAAAATAGGTTATTCCCTTTTATTTGAAGCAAACGTTTCAAGCTTGTAGAGTTCTCATATCTCCCCTAAATACCTTCTGGTAGACTGAACAACCTTAAATCCTTCAGTCTGTCTCTGCCAGCCTTTTCTGAATTTCTGTTTGTTGCTAGTAGTCATGTCTGCTCCCCAACAAGGCAATCCATATTTTGAATTACAGAACCCCAAACTGGATACTTACTTCAAGTACTGAATAAGCAGGAATAAAAAAGAAAGTGTTGCCCCTAATTTATTGACATTTCAAATATAATTAATTAATTAATATATGTGTGTGTATATATATGTGTGTGTATGTGTGTGTGTGTGTATATATGGTAGCAGTTCTGTTTTTTAATAATGCTGCCATATTTTTGACTCCTGGCTCTGCAAAGATTCTATCTCTATCTGTTTCTTTGTTCCCCATCTGAAACTTTTGCTACAGATTATTCCTAATAAGATACAGATATTTGTACCTTATTCTTACAGAATTGCATTGTACTGTTTTTCAGATCACATTTCCAAACTGGAAATAACTTTTTGAATTCTTTTCCTGCTAAACAATGTGCCCATAGACCTCTGTGCCTGGTGCCACCTGCAAATTTAACTAGGAGACACAACAATTGTGTTGTTTACTGAAGAGATACAAGACTCCTCCTCTTCAGCACTTATTCACACACCACAGCCCCACAATAGTAGGTGCTGTGCAAGCACAGCACTAAAAGATTAATCTACTCCAGCAGAGCTTGCTAGCCTTGTTTAACACTTTTAAATCTCAAGCTAGGCTTCACCCCATCTGAAGCACTCTGACACTGGACCACTGAAACCACAACTACTCCTTTGATATAGTACTGGATCCAGCTGAGATGGAGTTAATTTTCCTATAGCAGCCCCCACAGTGCTGTGCTTTGCATTGGTAGCTAGAAAGGTGTTGATAACACACCAGTGTTTTGGCTGCTGCTGTATCCACAAGTACTCCTTTGCTGTGAACCCCCAAAGCACCCTGAACCTCCAGATATCTGGCAAACCATGGCAGAGTTCTAGTTGGTGGTAATTGCCCAAAAAACGTGCTGCCAATGTTAATTAGAACTTAGCATCTCAGATCTGTAAGTGGCCTTCCTCCTTCCCAAGTCTACAAAATTTGGTCACTGCAAATGCCAATCTACAGAGAAATGCCTTTGGCTACACACAGTCCAAGGACTTAATTTCTCTAGTCACTGGAAGTGAATATTTCTCTAGATGTAAGTACAACAAGGTCTTGAGCTTTATCTATGCCTCTGGCATCAAGGCACATTAATAATTTCCTTCTAGAAAATAACAGACATGATTTATACATTTGGTAAAATTTTATCAATTTACAGCAATCAAATTAATTAGCTAAATTAATTCCTATTAATTTATTTACACTGCCTAGGAATATTTCTTCTATGGATAGCTCCATTAACTGCAATGTTATATTTCAGAGAAACTCCGAAGTATAGTTGTTCAGATGTAGATCATGCTTAGACTGCAATCTCAAATCACATCAGCTTTGACCAATACTGAAATGCTGGAAACTGTTATCTCACAGGTGATTTCCTGTATTTCAGTCGGCTCAGGAGGTGGGTGCTCCCGTTGAAAAGTCACTCTTACAGCACACAAGGACTGATTCACAACCAGGGACAAGTAAAAGTACAAACACAGTCAAGTCAAAGTTAACCCTTTATATTCTACTGGACCCTCAAAGCTTGGCTCCCCACTAGTAATTTTGTGAAGAAATTAATCTACTTTTTGTTGACTAACAACTTAATAACTTAGGTAAACACAAGTTAGTGTGCTACTTTTTCTTCTGCAAGATGGCCTATAGAATTTCACTTTCCACTGAAGAAAAAAGATATAATGTCAGTGTGTTGGTCTTGACTTTATAACTCTTCTCCTGTCGTCTTCTTCCCCTCCCTCCATCTCCCTCACATTCTTATTTCCTCAAGTGCTTCGTGGAGGCTTTTATAAATAACTGGACATACTCATTCTAACAAGCACTTTGGCCAGTCAGATTCATTTCTGTATAACCCCTTGCAGTGCTATTCAATAATGCGAATAATTACCATAGCAACTGCAGCATGTGGTACATATAGTGCCTCTGAGAAACAAAGCATTTTCTTTCTTTCTTTCTTTCTTTTCTTATCCTTAGAAAAGGAGCCACATACATTAGTTTTTAACACAAAATGACGTCTTGCAGTGTTTATTAGAGGGGGAAAATGGTTTACAAATGAAGAGCCATTTCTTCCTCTGCTTAGAAGCTCAGATAATCAATTCTTCATATATCGCCATCCTTTAATCTCTCATTTCCTTACATTATGAATGTTCATCTTTTTGCAAAATGCAGACAATAGATCCTTGGACAACAAAGTACCCTGATTACATTTTCCTGTGCTTGTACTGTCTGGACACTCCAACAGACAGACAACACAAAGTGAAGGGTGTTGACTTATGGAAGGGCTAGATTAAATTTGAAGAGTAGCAGCCCTTCAGTCCTGCATTCCATATCCCTTGGAGGCTTCCTCCCCTGTGACAGGAACAGCTGAGCTATAGAAATGAAGCTGAACCTGAAGTGCTGCAGTGTACTTCTCATGTCCTGAACACACCACTAATATCTCGTTATTAACACTGAGCTGTAAAACTGAGCATTGCAGGAGTTGTTTCACATGCAGTTCCACAGACAGCAGCACCACTCAGGAGTGGGGCCAAGGACCATTTGGAACCAGTTACTGCATCGGTCTTATGAGTCAAGGTCTTAAAATGTTTCACCAAGATGAAGGTGTGGTAGCTTTTGAGCCTGACTGTTGTCTTTAAAGGTATTAGTTTGTTGGCCATACAGCTAGAATCATACATGCATGGCATGGACAGTGGGCATAGAAGAATATTGCATTCTAGGAGATCAGATTCTGAAGCCCATAGCTTCAAAAGTCAATAAATACAAAATAACCCCTTAGTCTTTGTGTGAATATATTAGTTCACAAAATATAATATAATCTTGGACTAGGATAACATGACTTATCTGAATACAACTTCTTACAATCAACCTCTCCACATTTAGATGAATCTATTTTGAGCTGCTCTGACACCACCCAGCAGCAATTTTTCAGACAAAAAGCCACTAGAGTGCGCCTCCTCCTCAGCAATGGGATGAGCAGTGTAAACCTGTTTGTGTGAGAGGCTATTTTGCTGAGAAGTGGAGAATTCAGTGACTTCAGGAATTATTATGCACCATTCACTGCCTTGTAATTGAACTCTTGGTAACAAAAGCATAATGTATAGTCTGGTTTACTGGGTTGATTTACAACACTCTAAGTGAAAAGATTTCCTTCTTTTCATGCTGACATCAGCATTTTTGTCATGCTGACAAAAGCCCTAAGAGGTTGTGGCAGCTAGGAAGCGGAGACGCAGCCGAGGAGCCACAACACAGTACCTTGCACTCTCATTTGCCACAAAAAAAGCCACCAGCAACACCTCACAAAAGGAGGCTGATGGGGAAATGGGGCCGCTACGCTTTACTGCAGCTGTGTGGTTTGCCACCTTCTCAGAGAGGCTGATGTCTCTGATCAGGCAGTGGGAGCTTGCCTTGTCTTGTGCAAAACACTGTCCTTAGAGACCACCTTCTTTTTGAAAGCTAAATTTTCATTCTGTTGTCTGCACATGGGAGGGAGGAAATAAATCATATCCCAGTAAGGCTGTTCATTTTATGGGAATGTATTAGAGCACCACACTCCTACCAGGTAAACTCATGACTTCCCTTTGATCCATCTCTTACATGTCATACATGTAAGACAATTAGATAAGAAAACCTCTTTGTGCTGTTACCTAGACTTAATAACACCAACTGGCATTTTTCATTTCTCACCCTAACCTGAGAGGCTGGACAGAACCTACCATTAGCATGCATCTTCATGCACCGCAGCTTTTACTCTGGACTCTTTAATCCAAACCTCTGTAGGTACCTGATAAGTTTGGTTATGCTGGTTTAAAAACAAACAAACAACAACAACAAAACCCCAACAACAACCAGAACACAAAAAAAAAAAAAAAAAAAAAAAAAAAAAAAAAAAAAAAAACCCCACATAAAAACTCTCTTTCACAGACAGGAAAACAGCATACCATACTTTCAGCCTTGATCTGAAGCACTCCATTTCTGTCCACAGGTGAAAAGATAGGCACATATGAGGTGATAAGGGAACATGAAAGCTCTCATGTATGAGATTCCTCTACTGACTTCTATGCATCTTGTGGTTGGTCAGAAAAAAATACAACAGGGACACCAATACTGGTGTTTTTCAAAGTATTTCATAGCTAAGCAGGAGGCATCAGCCTGTGATCTCTTTAGACAGGCACACACCTACAAAAACCAGCATGCTGACACACAGAGAAGTGGCTGGGGCACAAGAGCGTGTTCTGGTCCTTTTGGGCTGACTGTGAGACTTAGCAACAAAGACTCCTTTATTTTCAGTTGAGAGAGCAGGGGAGAGCAAAGGATGGATACAACTATTCATGCTCAAGGAGACAGCAGAGACAGACAAAATGTCACTGCATCTGACCTAAGACAGCCTTGCAGTTCTGGAGGAAGACAGCAGCAAGAGAGACTTAACCTGTTTCTGAGACGTGGCATATGAGAACAACAGTCATGAGAGAGGCTCTGCTTTTCTCTGTGATAGCCATGGAGCCTCCATCTGACAGGTGCCCACTCCTTTGCAATGAAGGAGGGATGGATGGATGCCATGACAATTCTGGGAAAACGCTACACAATTGCCTCACATTGCAAAGTGAGGCAACGGCAATATGTTTAGGAGGCCAGATGCCAGCCTCTACATTAAGCCTGGAGACTCCCTTGGCCTGTTCAGGTGCTAGCACATGTCTATTTTTACCTCAGAATTGCCACTCCTGCCCACAGACACAAGGAAAAGCTTCTTTAGGTGCCTTACAGACACCACTTTGTTCTCAAGCAGGTTTCTCAATCAAGAGGATGACCTACTGTGTGGCCTTCTCTTCAACAGAGTGAGACTTGAAGGAAATAGAAATATTCTGGTCAGCCAAGAAGCCAAGTAGTGAATTTACATCTTTGCAAACAATGTATCCCACACCTACAAGAATTCACAGGTGCAAACATCGACAGACCCTCAAACCTCTAGAGGGCAGTTCTGGCCTGAATTTTATGCCTCATGTAGTCCAGAACAGGTCTAAAAGTACCACAAGGCAAATACCAGCAAAAGCAATGCACTAGCACAGCTCTGCTACCACATCACTTCATTCCTCTTCAAGATTTACTGAGATAAGCACATTGCACAGGATAGATTATCTCAGCTGGATAACAGTGAGAGAGACCGATGGGAGATAGCATGGAAAGGAGCCACCTGCTCAGTGGGTTAGGTCTGACACTGCTCCCAGGTGGGTTATGTGAAAGCTGTCTCTGGAATGAAGAATTTCCAGTTCGTAGGCTTGGTATTAGAAGAGCCCTCTAAGAAGGAGCTCCTGTGTTTCTGTCCCTTATTATACAAAATGAATAGGCTTGACAAAAAAGAAAGAAGCAAGTAGTGAAGATAATGGTATCCTCCAGTGAAGAGCTCTTTAATAGCAGTCATGTGTAAACAGTAGTAATGTAAACAGTGATGTCACCCATGTAATGCTGACCACAGGAGGCCATGTTACCTGCTACACAAGCCTGGTCTGTGTGCATGCAGAGGCTTGTGAGAAAACCTCAAGGCTCTCAAGATAGTCTGTAGTGGAGAGAGTTCACAACAACAATATTATAGCTGAAATAACCCCTACAAGTAGATGTGTTAAGAGAACGTGTGCAGAACTCTTCCAGTCCATTGGCTTACTTCAGGCAATGAAGTGAATGTCTAGACATATCTAAAAAATGATAAATTAGTTTCCCCACTTTTGTTTTATTAGTTACATTGATGATTCAGCAGCAGTGAACCAGACAACGAGAAAAGAGGAGCAATTGGTTAGGCTGAAAACACAGGAACGTGCCCTGCACTGAGTCCCTGGACCTGACACTGTATTGTCACTGCTTCAGCCTGTAGGCAAATCTGTAGGAACATATGTTACAACAAATGCCTGGATTTCAAGTAAGTTGTTTACCTTAACATGAATTACCAGGGCCATTACAAGACAGCTGGGATGTCTGGTTCATGTTTTGCTCAGCTTATTGGGTCCTACCCAGAGTGTCTTCCCAGCAGGCAGAACAGCCACATCCCATGGAGCCCTGTGGCTGGAAGCTCAGCTGCATGCAGAGCCTCGTTGCTGGAGAGAAGTGCAAATCTGGTGTAAGCAGGTGCAAATTTCACTGAAACCAACACTGTGCTCTTGACACTCAGCATCTCTGGCAACCTCAGTTATGGTCTATTGAAGCTCTTATTCCCACAGTTTTTGTGAGATTGGCTGTCAGTCTGCATCAACCATGGGAAAGATTCCAGCTCAAATACCTGCCTGATAGCTAGAGACAAAACTGGGACTGTGACAGCTCAGCTTGAAAGATTGCAAACACTGGTTAGCTGCTAAGATGGTTACCATGAGCAAATAAATATAGCTTATTGCAATAAACTCTCCAGTTTATCCAGGTGACTTTCAAAACTTTAATAAATTCTCAGGTACATTTGTTTTCACATTGATATAAGAAACAAAACCAAATCTTCTACAACTTTCCTGGGGTCTACTTATGAGATGTCATGAAAGTTACACACTCCCTGAGCACTGAAGGTAAAGTATGCCCTGCTTAATAGACCAGAAAATACATTCTGAAATTCTTCTGAGTTACAATCATGAGGAAAACCCCACAAAATAAAACCCTTTTATCACTCCCAGTGTACACAAAGTCTAATGAATTCCATGCTGAAAAATGCAGTTAAAGGCAGAGGTGGCTTGAGAATATGTTTGCTCTCCCTTAAAATATCACCATTAAAATATCAGTATGCACAGTTCTAATGCTTTTGATTAAAAAAGAAAAAGTAAAACAGAAACACCAGGGTGCACAGGAAGTCCCAGAAGTATCCTACACTGTTCTTACAAGCACATATTTGGCAGCTACAGCTATGCTTTTAGTATGTGTTAGCATTATGAAACTCTTACATCCCAGCTAAAATCCAAATCATAACTGGTTATCCACTGTGATTGTATTTCCCAAGCTTGATCAGGTGATTTACAGAACTAACATAGACTACCCCAAAAAAAAGTTCTGTGCTGCGACATTTGCATGTTATTAGATACGTGATTATTTGTATAGCTCAAGTTATGCAATTCAACTTTGTAATGTGCTTCACAGTATGAAGGCAGAGTTCATTCTAGTATTTCCAACTGACACAATCTGAAATCTTAGTATTTATTCATAAACTCACTGGAAAACAATTTCAAATAATGAATCAATGTAAGAATTTCACAACTATTTGAGAATAGGAAAAAAAGGAGAATTGTTAAAGGAATTCTTTATTAAGAATTACTCCTTTCGGACTCCATAGCAGGCTTCTAAAAGCTTAGCAAGGGAAGCTGTAGAAGTGTTTGTTAATGTTACTGGGGCTCCAGGTTTATTTTTGAGGAAGAGATCTGTTCAGGTTCTGGATAGGGCAGTTATTGCATGGCTCTCCTCACAACCACCAGCACTACAAACTGAGCCTGGGATCAGAGATTCCTTTGGTTCTCTTTAGCATTCAAGCAAGCAAGAAAAGCTCTACAGCCCCCGTGATAACCTCAGTAAAGCACAGGGAGCTGCACTGCTTTTAGTTTATGAAGTAGATTTGCACAGGTGCTAAAATGACAATGAACTAGCAAGAATATTTTTCTTGTCACACAGTGAAAGGAATTTGAGGCAATCCTCTTCCCTGGATATTCCAATGCTGCAGTGGGACTCTCAAGCAATGCAAGACATTTTTGCCAGATAAGTCAGCAAATGCAAACAATGACCAGATCATTAGAGCAAGACTTCAGTTTTACCCAATCATGTTTCAGAGTCAGATGAATATAAAGTTTCAAATGACACCAAAAACTTTTCATGCATTTTGTGGGTTTAGGACTTCTAAATTATACAATTTTATTAACATTACTTTAAAGGGCAGTCTTACCAATTCAGAAGAGTTCACACAGAAATAATTTAAACTCTGCTAGAATAAATATTTCAAGCTCTCCCTTTTCATTACAGTCTAAGAATATCCTCATGTAAGTGACAATTGTAATGTCCCTGTAAGATGAAATTTTTACTATTCAAATCCATAACTGTGTTTGCAATGCTTTAAAGACAGTGTGCAATTGATTTTTGGTGTACAATTGATTTGCGCACTCTGTTTTTCACCACCTGAATAAATGGGCTGAATGGAGATGTTCCTTGTTACAGATTTTAAATTTAGTTTTTTCACCTGTGTTATATATTGACTCTTGATAGAAAACTCGTGTAGCTGTATGTAATTACTCGTGTAAATTGTGAAATAAATAAGTAAATAGATAGGAGAAGACCCTGACCTGAACATAAAAGACAGAGGCATAAGGAGGAATGCAGGATGCTCTGGCTTAGCAGTGATAGATACTATATACCTCTCCCTACAGATGGCTTTGGAAAACCCGCTCCAGGCACAATGGATGCTCACACGTTCATTTTTGATGTTTGAATATCTCGAATATTAAAAAATACTTTAGATTAGCTTTGTTTCAGCCAGGGAAATACAGGAAGGGAACCCAGAGAGGAGACCTCAGGCTTCCCATAATCCCATGAGAGGGAGTGGTTGTGAACTTCCTTTCCAGCCTCAGTTCAGCAGTCTGACTTAATTTCCTGCTTGATGTTGGTATTTTGTGTTTCAGACGTATTTTTGCCATCTTTTCTTCCCCAAACATTGAACTGAGAGAATGACATAAAGTTTCCCAACCAAGTTTTTAGGGAATCTGAATAACTTTACATTTGTTTATTGTACATGCCAGGGCTGATTAAACAACCACTAGAAACCTGGTACAGGGAAGGGAAGGGAAGGGAAGGGAAGGGAAGGGAAGGGAAGGGAAGGGAAGGGAAGGGAAGGGAAGGGAAGGGAAGGGAAGGGAAGGGAAGGGAAGGGAAGGGAAGGGAAGGGAAGGGAAGGGAAGGGAAGGGAAGGGAAGGGAAGGGAAGGGAAGGGAAGGGAAGGGAAGGGAAGGGAAGGGAAGGGAAGTTCTTTACAGAGGAAGGCAGTGTGCCCCAGGAGCTCTGAACTTGCCCCAGCTCTCCTGCACTTTTACTCACAGAAAAGGGCCCTGTGCCTTGACAATTCAAACCACACCATGCACCCACAGAGCAAAAGGTGCTGCCAGCAAGTGCAAAGAGGTGAGGTATCAGAGATGCTGATTGGAGACACCCTCATTGGCACCAAAGGGTGAGGGGAGAGGCAGGAATGCTTAGGAGAAATCAGAGCTAGCCAAACAGCTCAGCTGCAGTGTGCCTTCAGAGAAAATGTGATCCTACAGCACAGTCAGAATTACACCTCGGCCCTTTCTACATCTCAGTTTGCCTTTTGTTGACTACTTTCTTCATTTTATTTTGGTGGCAGTAACAGTTATCATTTAGATAAAATGTATAGTACATATTTGGACACAAAACCATGGTAAAACAATTTGTTCTTGGTGTTTTGTTTGCAGAATGCATGACTTTACTGTCAGCCGCTTTACAATAACACTGGAGAAACACTGATGGCTCCAGCTAGCATCAAAGTACATACAAGGACAAAGTGTGACTAGTGTTTGACACCATGAAAACCAAGATGTTTCTTGTAGCCCTTACCTAGCTCATGCCAGATTTGAAGCAAAGTAAAAAAAAACTGAGCTTAAGCTTGCTCTTTCTGCTCCTGATTTCTGAGGAATTTTATCAGCTGATTTTTTTTTCCCTAATGAAAAAACAAAACAATTTGAAAATTACAGTCTCCTCCTCAGGCTATATGCTGCATTATAACTACTTCAGACTATTTATAGAACTAGGCAGTACCTTAGTTCCATACTCCAGGGATGTATCTGTACCTGCTTAGCAGGTACTTGTGCTATTATCCCTCAAATCTGCTACTCTTGAGTGTAGGTGTCAGCAGTTCTTCCTCACCTTCCCAGAGTTGCATTCTGAGGCATCCTAGGGTTCTTTCTGGCTCCAAGACACAGGACAACCATGTAAGCATCACCTACTAGCCAGGGAGCAGAAAAGAGAATGACGCCCTCACAACTTCCACAGTCTCCTGTGGCTTTCTCTGTATTGAATGGGGACTCACAAATAAGATAAATTCCACAACCACATCCTAGTGTCACCACAGCCAGATCCTGACTCAGGTCCAGCTGTGAGTAAACAATACAGTCAGGAGGACTATGTCAGCATATCAACAACAAGATACTATTTTCAAGGGACAGAATCATTTAGAATCATTCATCTTCCTGCAAAACTGGAATGGCAAAACCAACTTTTTTTTTTTCCCTAAGTCTTTTGGACACTGATTCAGAATACATTTAGACAAATATAGGAAGTTAAACACAAAATCTCCCTGAGCACTTAGAAGGTGCTCAGGCATGTAAATGCCTTCATGAAGAAAGCATTTCTTTTATTCATTATTCTTTTATTTCAAGGATAAGAACCATCTCTTGCTCTGAATATAAAAAATACCTGTCAGAGTAACACTACCTAAATGACAAATAGGGGATGGAAAAATTTGGGCCCTAGCTTGTATGAATAAACTATTTTCAGTTGTTATCTGGAACTTTTCAGGATCACTTTGAAGATGGAAAAAAATTAAAAGTCACTTAGCCAGATGAATTCTACCCAGTTCGACAGCTAAATCTGGACTGACTCCATTGATTTTGGTGAAGTAATCTTCTCTTTATACCACTTGAACAGAGAAATTTTGGCCTGGGATCATGTCTAAAATTGTATACTTTTCTAAGTTAAAAGAAGAAAAAATATTTGGGAGGGCAGCGAGTTTAAAAGTAAACAACAAAAAAAAATAGGAAGAAGAGAAAAAAGAGACTATTTGGGCTAAGAGAAAGTGGGAAAAGGATGAAAGAACATGGAGAGTTTTGAAAGGACTTCCAATTGGATTAAAATGATGATAAATGGAGGTGCAGCACAGGGGTCAGTCTCCTCTCGATAACAGGATCTGAGTGCTCTCAAACAGTTGGTGTCTGTCAGTAATATGGGAGCCCCCTCAGTCTCTTGTGACTACAGTTTTTCATCGTGTGTTTCTGACAGGATAAAGCAGAGCAGCTAAACAGGATAATTCCCACATTCTGCTGGGTGAGTCATTTCCCTCATGCTTTTGAAAGCCTTGCAGGCAAAGGGGAGCTGTGCTGACAAAGCAGAGGAAGTGCACTTTTTCGGATTTCAGAGGGCACCTGGTTCAAACATGTGTCGCCGTGACAGAGAACACCTGCAGCAGAGTTTAGCAGCAGTCTGGCAAGCACAGCCAACCAGCTCAGCTGGGGTTATGCACAATACAAGGGCTAGAGGGCTTTATTCTTTATTTTTATGCTGTTTATTTAAACCTTCTGGGTAGTAGGATGAAATCTTCAGTCAGTGCACTTTTCTCTCTCATTAGATGGCGAGAGGCAATGACTGAATTAATGAAGCTGGCCAATGCGGAAACAATCTCTACAGCAAAGAGCCCCATGTGTGAAAGAGTATATGTATGCTTATTGCTATTTGGCAAGGCTGAGCTCAACTGGAGCATCACAGCATTAACAGTGTTCCTGAATGCCAGTTTAGCATTATGGAGGTAAAAGAGCTGCCACTGAGAGCAATCTGAGTGGCTGGTGAGGTTGTGGAACCTGGTGATTAGCAGACTAATTACCCTCTAAGGCTCACAACTTATTAATCAACTATTAAAATAGTCATTTTCAAGAACAGACTCAGATGTGTCAGAAGAAAAAAGACTGGGGTAGTTAGTCTGTAGCTACTTTGGGCCAAATTGAATTCAGCTATTCCAGCAGCCAGGAATGATATCTCTGAACTGTTGAGTGTTTTAGACCCTGTCCAGGACCCAGAGCTCTCCAAAACTTCTGAGTGAAAAACATCTTTGGCCTGTGACTTCTCACAGCCTCCTCTTTCTTCCCTGTTCTGGTCATCCTTCTCACCAGGATGTGCACCTATTCCCCTGCCCCAGTGCCATAACATCAAGCATTTCAGGCAGAAAATTACAGCCATGCTCTCAGTGTCAAACATCCATCTGGCCACTGGGCTGATGAACTGACTGCAGTTGCAGCTGAGCACTGAACAGATCAGAGCTCAAATGTGCCCAGTCCACACTGAACCCACTAGTGCCTTCATGCAAAGCTGTCCTTTAAGCTTAACCCTATGCCAAACAAGGGAGAAAACAGAAAGCAAAATAAGGTTTCACTTAAACCATGGCTCAGCTGCACTCACACTGCCTCCCCAGAGCTGTAGCACCAGGATGGGAGGTCCTCTGAGTGGGCTCCAGGGCAGACATGCTGAGTGAAAGCACCTGCCAGTGACACACACCACCAAAACACACCAGTGGACCCCAGCTGCTGGCAGACAGCAGATGGCAGGAGGCCTATCCCACACTTGTTTTAACAATTTTAACTCAGTCCATAACTTGTGCTTCCAGCTCTGTGTACAGTGGCTAGCCTAGCAGTCCAGGTGATCTCTTCATCACCATTTGTTCCTAATGCTCATTCCTTTGTCTAGTCTTTATCCCTGCCTCTTCCATTGCTTTGGTAAATTTGTGTAAAAAAGGCAGGCTTGCTAAAACACTGTCCTCTTCTGACTCCAGCTTTAAAATCTCTCCTGCTGAAATGCCTGCAGAACATTTGGTAACAGCCAGACCATGCACAGGAGGACACTTTTCTCTTTCAAGCTAATGAAGAATGTTTCACTGTTTAAGCTGCCTCTCTGCCTGGCCAGGGGCTTCTGCTTAGTCTCACATATTCATATGTGCAGCTAATCAGGTCTTCAGTGAAAGGACTGTCTTTATTACTTGTGTCCAGCACTTAGCACAACACTGTCCTGAACACATGCTGAGGCTGCAGCAGAGTAGTAGGATAATTCACATATTTTCAGATCAGATGGGCTTAATAAAAACCCCAGTGTATTTCAAGAATTGGCTGAAGATATCTCTGAGCACTGAGATCCCCAGAAAGAAAGGTGAGGCTTCAGAAAACTCCAAAAGGGCAAGAAGAATGCCTGTATCTTAATGAAAAAAAAATACTTGTGAAGAAATAATAGAGCTAAAATTCAATTCCTGGAAAAATGTTGGAAAAAATTACTTGTATAATTTGAAGGAAACAAAAAGATTAATAATAGCCAACATGGCTTTGTCACAAAGACACCATGTCAAACCAGTGTAACTTCTTTCTATATCAGGGGAATAGCTGTAGCAGAAAAAGAGAAAATGTCATGTATCTTGACTTCAGTAAGGTTTTGACACTGACATGTTACTTTGAAAAAGCAGATGAGGAAATGTGGGCCAGACAAAAGTACTCCAAGGGTCAGGCAGTGCAGACTTGGTTGGAAAATCATTCACTGTCAAAGCAAAAAGATGGGCCTAGTGAGGTTCCACAGGGATGATTTAATGTTCTCACTGGGCCTAGATGATAGATTAGTAAACCCACCAAAGCTACAAATGAGGTAGAGCTCAACCAGGAACAATCTACTGTATTTGTACAGAACAAGGCCAGGCAGCAGTTCTGTAGAAAAGATCACAACCTGAACATGAGCTGACAGCATCACAGCATTCGTTATGGGGGAAAAAAAAAAAAAGAAAAGGAAAAAAGGGCAGATATCTTCCTGTACAAACAACAGCATAATATGTGTATCTTATGAAATGATGTTTTCAACCTATTATTAAGGCCTCCACTGGAGCAATAACTAGGCAAAAGACACCCAGATCGATCTGGGAGACAAAAGGAGATTGACAAGAGAAGACAGCATAAGGACTGCATAAACTATTGTTGCTTGGTGTGGTGATGATAACAAGGAGGGGACTGTGCTGAGTCCTGAAATGCAGAAAGAGCAGCTTCAGAGGAAGCAATGAGTTTGCTTTTCCGCCAGTGGTGGACAGGATGAGTTGTAATAGACTGAAATTACCACAAACATTAAGTTAATCATTAAAAATTCTAACAGCAGTGAACCATAAAACTAGATTTTCTAGGGAGGCTATCAAATCACCAAAGGTTTCTAAAAATGTTAGACAAAATATCTTCAAAGAACAACATAGGTTTAGGTGCAAATGCTTTAGGAGAGGGAGCTGGACTACACCTTCATATTAAAAAAAATAGTGTCATTTTGGATCAACTTCACCCCAAAGTTCAAAAGCACAAATGTTCTAGTGCTACTGCTTCCAAAACTGTGATGTAATCAGGGAGGATTTTGTTTCTGCATGGTATACTTTTCATAGGTATTCTTCTGTCTGCAAAACACAAAATGAAGGCCAGCATTACTATACTAAAGAATTTACACTCCATTTGCCCAAGAACAAATCCTTGTATTCACATAGTGTTGCATTAGACATCAAGCTCAGAGTTGTTTCTGTGTTAGAATAACAAAAGCACAATCCAGTTACCCTTTTGACACTGCATTTTAACCCTTTTTTTTCTCCTGAAAGAGGGGCATGCATCCATCTCTGCAGCAAATTGAACTCCTTTTCCATACTCCTGCTAAAACAGACTCTTATTACATTGCGCTGGTTTAGCAGCAGTTCTAAGGTGCTGTTGAAAGGAACAGGACAGACTCTCAACCTGTGATGTATGAGTGTAGCTCTAAGTGTGGCTAACACATCAGTACACTTGTTTCATACCTAGAGTAAAATCATTGCAAGATGTGATCTTAGATCTTAAAACTAGGACTAAGTTCAGTTAACACTTGACTAGGAGACTTTAAAAGAAAAACTAAGGGCTGGGGGAAGTGTTCAATGAAGCTTTTAACCAGCTCCTCAGCATGATGCTTGGGGTCACTCTAGAACAAAATGGGTCATGTTTCGTACAGGAGAGTCTTGTGGTTACGAATCTGCAGAGAGGAGAGGAGAGGAGAGGAGAGGAGAGGAGAGGAGAGGAGAGGAGAGGAGAGGAGAGGAGAGGAGAGGAGAGGAGAGGAGAGGAGAGGAGAGGAGAGGAGAGGAGAGGAGAGGAGAGGAGAGGAGAGGAGAGGAGAGGAGAGGAGAGGAGAGGAGAGGAGAGGAGAGGAGAGGAGAGGAGAGGAGAGGAGAGGAGAGGAGAGGAGAGGAGAGGAGAGGAGAGGACTTGGAAAACGAAAAAGGGGAAAGCAATAAGGAAAAGGGAACGAAAGGCATGGGAAAAAAGAAAAGCAGATGCTACAAAACGAAAGATATTTCAAAAATAAAAGACTGGCTATGAAACACACAGAAGTAAAAGCCCATGTTTTTTATTTCAAAAATTAAAATGCAATGTTCCAACATTTAAATTTTGTTTCTTGCATAATTTCTGTTCTCTCAGGGATTCCTGCTCTGACAGCAGGTACTCCTGTTCTGCTTGGGAACTGACTCTTGGCAGTCACTTGGGTTTTCCTTAACAGTTTGAGCTATAATTTACAACAATTTTTAAGACGCTTCACGAATAGGCAAACCAGAGGTGCAGGCAGGAATGCCTTAGAAAAGGCAAGGGTAAATCTGGTGCAGGCAATGAGATCACCTTGTGCTGGGTGAGGATGACAATAACAACAACATAATTAAGTCTCCTGCAAAATCTAGGTATTTTCAGGAGCCAGACCAAGCTGACTGTGTTTTCATCAAGCGTAAGACTTGTTGCACCTCCTCTTGATAAACCTGAGTGCTGACAAATCTTACAGCAAGAGTGCAATGTGCATCATTACAACACAAACAGGAGCCAAAATAGCATTTGCTGTGGGTATGCGACCATTAGCACTGGAAGGCTTCCCAGAAACACAGTGTTTCCAGCAGCCCCTTCATGGATGAGAGGGAGTCTGTCCATCACACAGGGATCGGCATTTTATTATTGCTGTACTGATTAGTTGGGATTCAGCCCAAGGAAGAGATGCCTTGGAGCGGTGTTCTCTAATTGATTTAACCAGCACAGCACAAAGCCTGGTGAGTACTATTTTTTCTTCATGGGGAGGCAGAATCTTGTAGGAAAGTCAAGATGAACCAATAATCTGTCTTCTTGGGATACACATTTGAGCCAGCAGCACAAGAAAAGGAAACACACCTTCCTCTGGTGACACATTTATAATACTCCCATATTCACAAAATTGCTGTGGTGCTGTGTCAGCACAAGAGTGTGGAGAAAAGGCACAGTAGTCCAAAAGAGAAGCTGAGAAAAGGACAAGGACTGAGGAGAGGCTGAACACTCCAGCTAAGAGTAAAGGGATTTGTTTCAAAAGTGACCTGGCCGTGGATGAAGGTGAGACCATCAGCCTCAGCACAAGCATCAACATTCCATCTGCTCATCCCAGCTTCTCAGCTAAAGACTCAGCTGGAGGTGTGGGAAAGACATCTTAGAAGGGAAACACATTGTTCATAATAGGCAAGACAGAAAATCAAGCAAAATCCAGTTTGGATTCTTTCATTTCCTCAGCAGAATGGGAGACCTGGCAGACTTCTCTTGAAAAAAGATGGTAAGGTAAGCTAAGGAAAGCCATGCTGGGCTACCAACATTTCAAAGCCTAATAATGGGACTGAGAGAAGGACTCATCTCCTTCAAAGGCAATCTCAAGTTTTCCAAGAATTAAGTTACATCACATCCCATTTTCACTTTGACAGAAGTTATATATCAAATCAGAATAATTCATCTAAGCCTTGCAGATAATTTCTTCATCAACATGCTTTATTAAAAAAGCAATTTCAAAAAATCCTGACCTTTTATAGGTCACTTCTCTTTCCCTAACCAATCAGATCTCATTGTTCCTTGAGGTCCTAATCAATTATCAGCCCATTTATTTCACATGATACGAAGACTGTGCCCAATTAATTCAGAGATGCATTAAAGTGAAAGCTTTTACAATTGAAATGAATGTTTTTTACTTTCTGTCATGTTCTGTTCTGGGAAATTAAGTTTAAATAAATGTTAAAAGAATTGTCAATAATGCATTGCAGAAAGGTCAGGGTGGTCAGGCACTAATACAAGGAGCGTTCTATTTCTTTATTATTAGACTGTGTTTTCTTCTTTTTTCAGGTAAAAGAGGAGATGTGTACAGTTACACATCTGTGGTACAGTTGAAGCTTCATTGAAGTGAACTGTGATTTGATACCTTCTCAGCCATGGCCATTTCCTGTCTCTATTCTTCTGTCTTAATTAATGAAAACTTAAATAGGCTTTCAATTTTATCATACATCAGGTAGACTGAACTCTGTACTAGTTAAACAGCTCATTAGAAAGATTGGTCTAAGGTCTAAGTAGAGATGAGATCTCTGATTCTACAGCAGAAGTCTTCATCCATTTGAAAATGCAGTTATTTCTCAGAGAGGTAATACAGGCAGACAGACTGTGTTTTTAAAATGGTAAATAATGTGCCAGCTGTATGCGTATTCCTGTTCATAAATTTCTTTCCTTCAGTTTAGTTTAGTGGAATAAGTTTTTTCTCCTGCAAGGTCTTCTGGGTATCTTCTCTATATGGATGGAGTATGTGGAAATCCTTGTCCCCTCTGTCTTTGTAAGAGCCTTAGATGAGGGGACACCACATAAATCCTAGCAGGCTTATCAGTAATGGTCTTCTGCAGGCACAAGAAACTTATCTGCCCTGCAGCTCTGGCAGACAGGGAAAAATTCCCTCGGTTTTATAGAAGTGATCCTTAAAGAGGAGCTAAGGCTAGGATCTGCAGAGGGACCCTGGCATCCCTGGCAGCACTCTGCAGACCCAGCAGCACTCTGCTGAACAGCCAGGTGGCTGTCTAATGAAAAACAACACACAACACAATGTGGTCTTGTTAGTGTTTAGTAAGGGACCCTTTGCATTTTAGGGAAGACCTGGGAATCCCTATGAATATGAAATACCTCCAGTACTCATGTGTCTACAAATCTTGGGCTACACATACCCAGTTTTGTGTCAGTCAGGGAAAAAATCAGCATCTCTTTAATATAATTCCGAGGCCTCAGTGTCATGGAAACCCTCTCTGTGGGCTACCTTGGGACTTGAGAAAGCACGGTTGTGCCAACACACCATTTCTGCTTTCTTGTTCTGCATGGTATATGACAGAAACGAGCAGTGAGCAGCTTCCCCAAGCACTGCATGGTTCCTTATCTTACTGTACAGGAGCACCCAGTCCTTCAACCTCTCCCAGAGCAGGCATTGAGCTTTACCACACAATACAGGCTAGTCCCACACCACTCATTGCACATTGACTAAATGTGTCTGGAGAGCTGGGTTTGGCGGTTGCTTTGGGATTAGGCAGAAATAATTTAGAAGTGTTTTACGAAGCAGAACTGTACTTACTTCTGCTGTTGTATTCCCTGCTAGAACAAGTAAGCCAAAGTACAGTTACAAGTGTGTGAAAGGAAGGGAAAAGCTGGTGGCAGGTGGAAAACGTGCCTTCCACCTCAAATGCCAACAGTTAGAAAATTGATTGTTTTAAACCTAGGAGTTTGCACATGTAAAACGGGTTTGCTGATGCAGGAAAAAGCATCTTGTTCTTCCTTTGATGACTCAGTTGGGAATTGCTGCAGAAAACATGCCATGTGGAGGAAGAGGGCTAAAACTAAGCTCCCCAGTGTTACCCATTTGTCTTTTACAATGTGGCTGCAATTATGGTGTTTTCATTGTTTCAACAATCTACAGAATGAGCCATGGTCCCCTCTGGTTTTAAAAAGCCCCTGATCAACAATGATACTGTTTTAAAATAATCTGGGTAGGAGGCTAGGAAACACAGATTTGAATTTCATGGGAAAACTTCTGTTGCTCTCCTCAGTTTCCTGCACTTTAGTGACACCACTTGCAACAAAAAATTCATCCTTCAAATGGGACGGAAGTTTCTTTGTATAAAGTGGAAGCAGTTCAAAAGCAAGGAGGTTCTTCAGTTTACAACCAGTTTGCCATGCAGCTGCCATCTTTCAAGGAAGATGTGAAGAATGCTCAGGCCTTCCTCTGTTTTTTAGTTTCAGCATTCTTTTTTTTTTTTTTTTTTTTTTTTTTTTTTTTTTTTGTAGCTCTTTAGTGTTTGTGGAAAGAGAAATACACCAACCAAACAGCTGTGGAAACACAACTCAAATGCAATGAATTAATTTTCTACTGGAGTTTGCAGAGACCCTGAAACATCAATTCTGAGATGCATGATCTGCTCTTGCCATTTCTGTGGTACCCAGCAATTCCACCAGCTCCTCCACAGTCCTTGGCATGTAAGAATGGTTAAGGAGTATAGCACTATGAAGATCTGAATTATGGTTAGGTCCTTAACCATGAGGCAGCACAGGAGATCTATGATTGGGTTTCGTGAAGAAGAGCTAACTCTTAAAAGTTAAAATAAAAAAAAGTTAAAAATATTGCTCCAAGATGCTAAGCATCCTCAATTCCCACTGAGCTCCAAGTAATTAGGTAATGGAGCTTATTTTCAATCTTTATCCCATACTCTTCTTAAAGCTTTAAGCCAAAATACATCATCACTCATTCTGAGCTGCTTCCTATCCTATGAAGCTGAACCAGCACTTACTACTAAACCTGTCTCTGGTTTCAAATTCATTGCTTGATATCACACCCCAGGAATGGGGCCAGCAGGTTTTTAGGGATTTATTTGCAAGTCCAGATTAGTACTGATTCATTTGCCACAACCATCTGTATTTCTTTAAAAGGGGTACTTATACCTTTAACTACCTTCATTTAATTTTATTTCTTAAGCATCAAACAAAATAACTGGAATTTTGTGGAAATATGGATTCAATCAGTGATCATTGGCTTTTTTTTTTTTGCCTCAGTTATGAAAGGAGATGAGGTGTTTAAATTACTAGATTTCACATGTGGAAGGAATAAGTCTGAAGGAAATAGCATAGGATTCTGTCCAAGCTTGAATTACAAATTATCCCAGGACCCAGGAGAGGAGCAGAGCAGAGCACAAAACAAGATTTGAGGAGATTCTTTGTCAAGTTAGTGTCTCAATCAGCCTTGAAAGGCACCTTGAGACTTCCTTATGTTCTATTCCTTCACTGGTGTAGAAGCTTAAGGGCTCCAGTTGGTACCTTTTTCAACAGCTGTTTATATGATGTGCTGAAGTATTTATCTTGCAATAATGCATGTTAATGTCAGTTTTGCAAGAAAAATGAAATAATAGATGCACTGCTTGCCTCAAAAAAATTACTTGTTAGTGTGAATCTTGTAGGTACATACTACTCACATATTACCAACCTACAGGCTCAAAGGGATTCTTTAAAAAAATCCTTATAAGGTTTAATATGTAGTATTATTAAACTGTTCAGATATCAGCTAGGAGGAAATTCACATGTTCCTCTAAGCCCTTTCAATAAAACAAGAATGGTTATCTCCATCATTTCTCTTACCATGCCAAGTTTCTTTTCCTAAACAGGCAGTTCTCTTAGGCAGGCCAGTGGAGTAAATGATAAGAGTATTCAGATTAATAATCCAGGAACTATAATCAGCCATGTGCCAATGGGTGCTGTTCCTGCTCTGAATACCCACAAATGTAGAGAGAGATCTCTGCCTAGAGGTTATCTTTAATCTGGCATCAAAATAGGGGAAGACAGCTTCCCTCTCTGGTGCAATGCATTTCCCATGTCAGTTGGTGCCAAAAGCATTCTGCAGAGAAATAGCAGTAAAAGGCAAACCAGCAGCCAAGCTCTTATATCATGTTTTAAATTCAATTTTTTAATTTCTTTTTTAATAATTGACCTGTCAAGATAATTACTGCGGATCATGAGACAGTGTCTCTAGCTCATTTAGGAAAAACGAAACCATTTGGAGGAGGATATATATTTTCAAAGGGATCTCTGCCTGGAATGGAATGTAATTTCACTGTCATTGTAAGCATTAGGGAAGAGGGGCAGGAGGGGCACATGAGGGTGGGGTGACCGCTGTTGTCTTTTGCAATTTTAGCTTTTGTCAGGCTTTTAAGAGTTAAAAATTCATCGTCAGATGAGCTTGCTCTGTAAAGGCTCCAACTGAAATTAATGAGATAGATTTTGCTTGGAGATGACTGCAGTGCAACAGACTTTCTTGGTGACAGGCTAAGAATAATGCTACATCTTGCATTATTCAGTGTACAGTTTGCATAGTCTGTAACTATAAGGCCTTGTCCACTTTGTTTGACTTTTATGCTTACATCCAATGGGGCTTGTTTACACTCTGCTTCCCCTTCAAACTTTTCTCCTCCAAATACTCTCCAGGGACTATGAGCTGGAGCATCTCTGCAGGCTGTTACACTGCACCATACTGCAAAATCAACCCATTAATATGACAGCACATCTGATCCCAGCACTACTGTCCACCACCCCCTAGCTCTCCTCTGGGAACAGCTGCTTTTAAATGACAGACACCAGTGTCTCATGCTTTGATATTCAAAAGCTTACTGGACCGTGCTCTGTGCACTGGGAAGAGAAATATAAGCTGAATCTGCCTGAGAAGAATTCTGCTGCACAGTTTAGCTTCCTCAGTTATTTTAATGCAGCACTGACCAGATAATAAAATCCTTAATATTGAATATGAGCTTCGGAAGTCACAAATGTCATCAGTTTGAAGTGGAAGCACACATCATCCTTTCTAGTATGAAAGAAGCCTAAATCATGGCTCCTTTGAAATCAATATGAAAGCACTTCTTAGACTCAGCAGGCCAGAAAATGGTTGTAATTATCATAAAACATAAAATTTCACTTCCCGAAAGGAGCAGACGTGTACTTTTTGGGTGTGGAGGTGTGGGGGATGGGCAATGGGACATGACCCACACAAGCAAATGTCTCAGTTGCTCACCAGACACTTTCCATTTTTAAGCACACTTCTAGGTGTAACAATTGATAAGGGAACTGTGAGAAGTGGTACTAAGTACCACTGCTTAAAAGTTCTGCTTGAGTCTGCATATAGCCTGAAATGCCAGCTTTGAATTGCTCTTGTCCAATCCAGTTTGGATTCCAAACAGAATTCTTTCAGTAGCAGTATTACTAACTGCTACCTTGCTCAAAAGCCTTTGGAAAGAAGAGGAAGTACCAGGGTGAAATGTAGTACTAGGAGAGGGTGTCCAGTAATGGAGCAGAGAGACAGACTAGCACTTTCATTCTACTCAGTTTAGCTTTTAAATATTTGGACAATACATTCCTGAGTCCTGGGTAGACCTACAGCTTAGACCTATTGTTCTGTATTTTTAGTTGACCCTGAATTTAATAAGAGACAAATCATCCTGTTTGATTTTTGATAGGTAAGCTGCATGACAGACTTACTCTCACAGGATGCCAAAGACACCACTGTCTGAGAGACTACAGATGACCACTCCTGAATAATCTAAGGCTACATGGCTAAGCAAGAGCAAGTAGTAGAGGAATAGGTTGTTCCAAAAATGCAGCAGGCCACAGTTAAAAGTAAAGGAGAAATATTTTGAAATAATTCTTAACCTTGACGTAATAACCCCAAGGACAAGAAAGCCCTCATGGCCATTGCTATAAGGCAAATCAGATGAAGAAAGGAAAGTTTCAGCTATTTGAAGTTCTATTATTTGCATTCTTTTATTTTAACATATCTACCCAAACCCCATCTACCATCCTGTGTAATACTGTTTTCTGGTGCCTGGCTGGTTCTGGTGTTTTACTGCTGCTAGTTCATTGGGACATCTTCATGTCTGTAATAGAACCTAAATTTCACAGTCGAAGGGAAAGGGAATTGATCTGCTCTGAGTTACAATTACAAATTCAGCTTCAGAGCACTTTGAAAGCTGCCACGAGGCATTCCCAGCAGGAATTAGTGTCCAGCTGGGACCAAGCAACAGTGTCTGCCTGACTTCAGAAGCCATAAAAATATAGAAGCAACACTTAGCACTGGAAGAAAATGCCTTTTCCCCCCTCCCTATCTTGCCTCTGCTGCTTAAATTGCCAAATAGCATTATTCAAAAAGGGCTCCTTAAGAAGCTTCCATTCTGGTTTTTAGGAAGTACTAAATGAGAGATCAAGGCCAAATATAACCAGAAATCAGCTTCAGTGAAAAATGCTCATGTTGAAACCAAGAACTTCACATCTGAAAAAGTGTTCACTGCTCAGGCAGAAGGGAAAAGAGAGGCAAGAAATATATATGTATGTTTCTGTATGACTTCAGCTCTGTGTTCAGTTTACCATTCACGATTCACAATGCTTGTGCTGGAATTAAATAGAAGAGAGTATGAACAAAAGCCCAGTACTGCCTTGTATTCCTCCTGATTTTGGCTTGTTTCCTTTACCCAAAAGCTCAAAGGCTTTCCTGGCCAGTGTTTCTGGAAAGAGGTTGGCTGGTATGCAAGTTTCTAGCTGCTTCTTTATTTAGAGTAGACCTACAGGAATTCATGCTGTCCCATGAATTCATCAGCAAGGGGCTGTGGCTACCTAGGTCAGCAAAAGCCCTGCTGTACCAGGATTGAAATCAAAAGCAGAGCTTCCCAGCACCCATATGCTTCACCAAGGCAAGTCCCACCTGCTGCAAGTGTCTGAGTTACTCTACACTACCTAACCAGAGCTAGTCTCTGTCTAGGGCTCCATATTCCTTTCTGGATTAGACTGTTCCCTGACCCGCTAAAAAATACATGAGGTTACATGCCAGGGTCAGCTCACTGTGCACTCCACTACCTACCTGTGCTTTGGCACCTCAACATCTCTCTTGGAACGTAACTGAGCACAGCCCACTGCCTCAGCCACAGACCTGCACTGTGAGTCCTCTCATGTGAGCCAGCATATGAGGGAACAGATGATTAAAGAGACATGAAATGCTTTGCACATGGAGATTTATGCAAGATATTCAGTGCCTTTAACGGTGGACATTAGCCCTCCATGAGGTCACAGGAAGGAACCAGAGTCAGAACAAAACAGATGTGTCCTTGCTTGAAGTCCCCCTGAAGTCTGGAATAAAGTCAAGAATGGAACTTCTGATAAGGTTTTCATGGTAAGACTTTCCTCTGGATTTACTAAAGAGAACACATTCCTACCCCCAGAAACCTCAGAGCAGCTGCCTCCAAGTACCTAAGTGCAATAGCTTGCAAGAAAAACAAAAAACTCCTTGACTCGATGCCTGGCTTTCCAAATCTGCCACTACTTTAAAAACCAACTATCACACAGGAAAACAGAGACATGCTGTCAACTCCGTTATTCACACCTGCAGATAAAACCTGATGACACAGTATTTTTCCCAAGTGATATTGTGACCTGAGGCAACGTAAGTGCCTCAGTCTTCCCTTTTCACCTGGATGCATCTTTCTTGGTACATCTGCTACTACACTGTACTGCTTGGTAAGAAATTAGAATTCGAAGAGCAGGGATGTATCAGCCTTCTGACTCTAAGAAACATATGAGTCAGACAGTTCCTATTTAGTATGCAGGAGAGAAGCATAAATGCCTTTTATGGTTAAACATACATGCTATCTTTTTTGAGGAGAGGAAAGGGGATGTTCCCATTATAATCTATGATTTATTTCTCCTAGCTCTGCCTGACTGTATTTACAGTAAGTTTCTTCTTTCGGAAGCAGGTAGGTTCATCTGTGGTTTCACAGTGGTCGCAGGAGGATTTTCCTTCCCTCCTGGAAAGTATCCAGTCCTTTTTCTCTCTAAGGACAGGGCAATCCCCTCCTGCCTCAAGAAGAGCAGAGAGCTGGAAGCCTGCCATGGAAGACTGTCGCATCAGTTTAATTTTACTGGAAACAATAAAGAGGGTCAGTGCCCAATTCTAGAGACAGTGACATGCATAGTAAAACTGCTGATTTTTCAGCCCCTGCTCCTTGAACAAAATGATAGAGAGCTGTAGTGCTAGAACTGCCTGTAGCATACTGTAGCCAGAGTTGCCAAGGAGCCAAATGCAGCAGGAACTCTCCTCATTGCTTAGGAAGACTCAGAATTACAGCTTCTGCTTCAGACAGGAAACAGAGTGTATGAGCCCTGAGACTCTACCATAGACATGCAGTCTGTGGGAGAATATAGCACCTCCTTTTATGCCTTCCTGTCCTACTCCAAGCTTTCTTATTTGACCTGCACAGGTGTGTGAAGGATAAGTCCCAAACAAAAAGGTCCTCTTGGGATGGCAGCTGAGGAAGCCGTGGTTTACCTTTCCCACCTGTGCTTCCCCACCATGCTCTCTGTGCAGCAGTACTGTCTTCTCCAGCTCAGGCAAATCAACTGAGCTGCTGCATAAGCATGCCCTGCGTGGCCACAGTCTTCAGGTGAGCTGACACAGCTTAAATGTCAGGCTTTCACTAACCCCCTTCATTTTGATTGAAATATGATAGGCAGCACTCACAAAAGCATCTTCACCAGTCGAATACATAGGACAATATCTTCCACAAAGAGCTAACGAGAAGTTGCCAGACTACTTGTGTGACAACATGAGTGCAGATAGAAAAGGATGTACCACAGATGTGAAAGCCCAGTTTCAGACAATCTCAAAGCTCATTAAATCACTGAGTCTGGTGGCTAAGAACTTCTAAAGATCTAAAACAAATCAAAGGGAAAGACTGGGCACATGTCACACTTATACCTTTCAGAATGGAGGCCTAAAATACATATTTACCTCTTGTGTTAGGCAGAAGATGCCTGTTTCAGTAACACAGCATTTTCTCTGTGGTTTTCCTGCCCCCCAAAGTCTTCCAAATCTGTTTTAATGCTACTAAAGGACTTGTGCATTGTTTTTCTTCCCCAGAATCCTTGTTTGCAGCCTGCAGGTATAAGCAGGCCTGCTGAGAACAAGAAAAAATTTACAGTGTGTTTTATGAAACAATATCATGTATGTAGCACTGCAGAGGTATGTGCTCCAGAAATCTGGACAATGTGAATACCACATTCTTAAACGTACTCACAGGATTGAGACAGTGATGTAGGTACGTAAAGTTGTGTTCCCAGAGTAGTAATATTTGATATTATTGGCATACTAAGGAGCAGAGCACACTTAAATGCTATTTAGTTGCTCCTCCTCTCAACATTGCAGACCTTTAAAAAATACCTTATCAGGCTTGAAAGAGCTTGGTCTATTGCTTCATATAAGATTATATCTTTACTACACATTAGAATACCATTGTATATTACACATGGTGTATTATAATAAGAAATTAGCTTTCTGTAGATTACACTTGTGAAATAAGTTCCAATGGCCAGCAAAGTTTTGGCTGAAAAGTGTTACTAGCTAATGTTGTCAAGAATGATGTCTCCAAAGAGAATAACTGTGGCAAAAGCCTATTGTGTAATCGTGCTATGGGGCCCTCAGGCATTAAATTCAGCTGAAACTTCATAAGGGAAAAAAAAAAAAAAAAAAAAAAAAAAAAAAAGGAGTAAAAATAAGGGAGAGGCTTCATGAAATTCCTGTGTTGTATTATGAAAATTCAAACTAGCACTACTTCAAGTTCTTTGTAGCTGAAACTGTCCACAGACTTCTAAAGATACATATGCCTCCAAAACCAGCAAAAAGCAGTCTGATCTATAATTAAACCTGGTCTACCAGAACACTGAAGTGGTTCCAAAATATTAGCTTATTTGGGTGGGATGCTGAGTTGCTAGAAAGGCTCCTTATTTCCCATGTTTCTTTACTTGTAACTATCCAGAATATCCATATTTCTTCCTACAATCAAAGAACTTGTAAGACTTAAGAATGTATTTAGGTTGGAGTAACTCCCCTTACATGATCTTAAATGAGAAAGTCAAACTACTCTATCCCTGCACTGCAGTCAGCCAACACTAACACTATGTTCAAATAAGCTAGCTTGAAATGGGAAAAAAGGATTTGAGCTACACACACACTTTTGTTCTGTTAAATGAGGACATTGGCAGGTTTAACAAGACAGCTGGGTTCTAAATCAGTTCTTACTACTCTAGAAAAAAAAAACCCTAACCCTCCCCCCCACCCAAAAAGGCAAAAAACCCCACCCCAAGTCCCTAAGTATGTTTGAGACATCCTCAGTGGAAAACATCTGGTCATTTCTTAAAAAAAAAAAAAAAAAGGAAAAGAACATTAATGATGAATGAGAAAGAGAGCAGAAAAACAATTATATTTTTGTAACACCACTCTATAAATTAATGGTATGCTTCAGTGTGAACTCTATTCATTTCTGGTCACACATCCTGGGCAGAAACTGCAGTGACAGGGAAAATCAAAGTCACAAGTGTTCTTTCTGTTCTGTGTTTACCAACACACTTTCAACTGCTTTCACACATTTTGCTCTTCCATGTCATTTTGACTCTTCAGCCAGATCCTTTGTTATGTGAAAGACCTTTTCTTCACTCGTACTGTCTACTTCTGGGAATTCTCTTCTTACAATGAAACACTAACTAGTAAGTTGTTGGTATCCCTAAGGCCACTGAACTCCAAGCGATTGTAGGATTTTTTAATGACTTATATGGTCCTTCTCAAACAAACTCCCATAGGAATCTTTCATGTAAATTAGTCACCCATCCTGTTGGAGCAACTGCTTCACAACTTGTGAAGCTGCTGCTCTAAATCTCTGTGCTTTTGTCATACCCAAAATAGTTCATGTATGTTTGGTGTCAACTCACCTGTTATTACTCCTTCATTTACTGATTTCTCCAAAATCCCCCTCAGCAGCATGTATGCAGTATCAATTTATTGTGAAAAAACGGTTTGCACAAGCTGTTAGTCCACCTCTCATCAGACTGTGGGAGATTTCTATCTATACAGACTACCACATGTATTTCACTAAAATTTTACCTCATCAGTTTATCCAGAGTCATTTCTTTCTTTAAAGTTACAGGACTCTTCTCACACCTCTGTGACCTAAGCTGTCCTTTGGGTATACTTCATAGCCAGGAATTACAGTACCTTACTAATTTTTGTCATTGCATCATATTTCAAGCTGTCTGTTAAATAATATCTATGCTATCAAGGTCCTCTTCTCATAGTAAGCAGGAGTGTCTAGGGCTGTCAATCTTCCTGCCATTCATAAGTACTAACATCCACTAAAAATAAATTAGAACAAAAGTGATGTGACAATGAAAACCTGTAATGTGAAGATATTGAAGAAAAAGGCTTTTGTCAAGTTTGACTCACATGGAATGTGTCATATAACACGACCCAAACTGTTTGACAAGAACAAATTATCACAAGATTCCCTATCAAAATAAGCCAAATCCATTAAAATATACAAATAAATCCCAGCTATGAGATCAGCAGCCTGTATTACAAGAAATTCTATTTACTAGGTTACACTATTGATTTAAAAAAACAGCAAATGTTCTTATCAATAATCAGTCAAGGGCTCCTATGTTTTTCATAATGGAGGCATTTTTAAAATCTTCAACCAAAATCAACTTCAAAACTAGATGGTGGAATTCCATAGGGTTACTATAGTATTGAATAAAACAGAGATGTAAAAGATGAAAAAAACCTGACACCAACAAAATGTAGATTAACTGCAGAAACAGACAAAAGGCCATAGCAGCAGATCAAAGAGACAGCAGCTTGGCAAAGTATGATGGAGCATTACCATAATGAATTTTGTGAGTAAGCAGTGTCCTTTAAAATAATTCTTTTGATCTCTTAAGAAGGCATTAACTATGATCAAGAAAGGGTTTACTTAGCAAAAAATTAAAACTGAAATTAAAAGAGGAATAGGCTTATAGAGGATTTAACTTTAGCCTATTTCCAGCACCTCCATCATGATGTTTCATAGATTTGTAACAGGTTTACCCTGATTATCTGGTCTGGCCTTCTGAATTCCAGCCAAAAGAACTTCCTGCAGCAATTCCTGACTTGTACACTCCAAGAACAATTTCCTCTTGTTTCCTTTCAGGATTAAGAATGAAAATGAGAGACCAGTCAGACATTTAAATTTAACTAGATTCCAGATCAGTTTCCTGGACTAGAAGGAGATGCTGCTCATCAAATGCTTCAGTTGAGATTAAATTCAAGGCTTGCCTGTAACAAATGCAAAATTGAACCCTACCAACCCAAGGACAGATAGAGGAAGTTGGGATGCTCTTAGGCTGCCAAGGTGGGATAGTAAAGCCTGACAGAAAATACCTGAGAATCTGGGTTGGTTGTTTCCACTGTTGCTGACTGCACAGTAGCTTGGGCAACAAACACTGCTGCCCATACAGCCAATTCTGCCATCCCATTTCTCTCCATCCCACAGTGAAGAGATACCCACACACATCCACACTTTTCTCTCGGGAAAAACAGGAGCCATCGGTAGTCAGAGCCGTAGCTTTGCAGGGCAAACCAGCGAACGCATGGGACTACAGTTGCCATGGGCAACTGGCTGCCTGTGTCTCTTCCTGGTCTGGGCTGTGCTGGGCTTTCAGTGAGCACACAGAGCTACAGCAGTTCCACAGGAAGAGTCTAAAAGATTGGAGGGAACATGCCTTGCTCTGTTTGGGTTTTGCTCCAAACTAGACTAGCAAGTCTACAGGAATCACAGAGCAGAGTGTTGCCCACCTAGGCATCCAGCTGCCTGCTGGATCTGCCAGGCCAGGCCGTGCACCGGCACATCAAAAGGAGCTGTAACTGTCATTACAGGTGACATAATGAAGGTATGGTGCTAATCATTGTTTGGAGCAGGAGTCTGCTCTTCTGAGAAATTTTCCTGAATGCTGTTAAAGGGGCCCTGGTTGTTTTCAAATGAGCAAGTGAAATAAGGCACTCAGCTCTGCTAACAATTATCTTCAGAGCCTCTCTTGCTGCTGCCTTTCTCAACTCTGTCCATCACACAGCTGCCTCAGAGCAGGAGCTGCATGGCAGGTTGATCACTCTGTGGGGTGGGCAGCCATTACATCTTATTAACTTTGAGTGACTAAGCCTTTTGCGCAGGAGCTGAATATAACTAAGACACGTTTTCATTGCTAAGCAGTTAGAATGAGGAGCTAGGCTTGGTCTTTTGTCTTCACCCTACCTACCAGTGAATTTGTGATAAATAACAGTGCTGAAGCTAAGAAAAATCTAAGATTATTTCTTGACAAAACAATAACAACACCAGCCAAAAATAGAAGCACAATGACTACATATTATTTAAGCCACATAGACATCTGATGCAAAAGCCAGGTATCTCATTTCAGTAAATGCAGAGTTATTCAAAATGTGGGAACAACTATTTACCCAAGTTCCTTTCCATACTTAATATGGCTGTTGACTTTGGAAGATTCAATTTTCCAGTCTTGACTTAAGCTACAGAAACTACCAGAGCCATCTTAAATTATTTAAAAGAGGCTTCAACAAGCTGGATATCTACCCTTGTGGGAATTCCTGCAAAGAACTGATCAGGCTGAAATATGCCAAAAAACAATGTTTGGCATAAGTGAGTGACTGTGGCTGCTGCTGCTACAGTAATTTAAGAAAGGCAGCAGCTGGGAAAAACTGTTTCTCATGGTAACCCTTTCCATGTGTGTCCTCCACCCAGATGTAAAGTCAAAGACCCTCCTCTCAAAGGAGCAGCTTTGAAGTTCTTAAGTGATATTTTACTCCAGCAACATAAACACTTTATCATTGGTATAAAGCAACCAGTAAAATAAGATACCACACTCCAAAAACTCCAGGACTTTGGAGAGAATAGTTAATGCAGAGGAAGGAGACAAAACCTTGCTTTGCTCAGGAATCCTAAGAATTGTGCTACATTTTAACAGCATTATTTGAAGTCAGAGAATGCAAAGCCACTCAGAGAGATTTTTATCTCCTCAGCTCAAACAACAGTGGTAATAGAGACTCCACCATCTGAGTGCGCCTATGACCTGATTTTTGGCTGCTTCTCTCAGATACTTTTGAATTCATATGCTTCTAATTTTTGAAAGAAAAAGTGTTTGGGAAAGGAAGTGAGCATGAAAAATATATCTGCAATCTGGGAGCTACAGTTAACAGAAAGGAATCGTCTGTTTCTTATTTTTGTATATAAACACTCAAAGTGATGCTGAAGGACTCTTGATTCTCCAAGTTTTTCAGAGTATAATGAAAAAAGCGGCCCCCATAATCAGCTTGTCACATACAGATTGATGCCATTCACCCATGGAGGAGAAGCAATGGGGTCTCAGCATACTCTCCCCACTCCCAACAAGCCATTCCAAGAACCTTGTGGTACTGACACAATGAGTTCCACAGACTCTTCATCTAGCCATTATGTTTACATAAATGAAAATAATTTTGATCACACAGTTGAATGATAGAGCTGCATCTATTTAACAGTGTAAGAATTATTTTATGATAAAGCAGGGCCAAGTATCTAATGCCTTTGTATTTCTTGAGTGAAAACTGGAAGAGAAAGGGGAACATATTCATTTAAACAAAATGGCTTATTTTCAGTGTTAATGTCACTTCCATCCAAATTCTCTCCTATTATTCTGCAAGCATCCACACTAGCTGCTTTATAGCTGTAAAAAAATCATTCAAAATGCTCGACAATGGCTTATAACTCTATGTGCAAATGGACATACCATATTTACATGACTACTTGTGGAGGAACTGTTCAAGAAACAAGCTGAAAAAGGTCTGAGAGCTCTGGGGGAATGCTATAAAACTTGGGCCATCAAGCACACAGAGTAAGACAGTCTTCTCTCCAAGTAGAGCAGTAAACAATTAATGAGAAATGTTTTGGATGACAACTCTTATCAGCCACTTCTGAAATAATTGCAAGTATGTTTACAAAACTCAGAGTGTATTCAATGACAATCTGAAAAGTGAGTATGAAGCTCAATTCATTAAATAGGTTAATTATTTCAAATAGTTCAACTACTTCCTGTAAATCACAATCTGAAGAATGCAGCTCTGCCTGAGAAGGGCTTCTCTTTGGTATGGCTTGTCACCATGGCCTTTCCTGTGCCTTCTGGTTTATGTAGCCTGTGATGGCTCCAATACCTGTGTTCATGAAGTTGCTCACTGCTTTATGAAGGATTTATAATGGTATTAAAATTGCTTGTTTAAATCCACAGCAAAGCAACAAACGCAAGCTTCTCCCCATTTTTGTCAACACTGTGAACATAGAGGGCTTGTGTGGATAAGCTTTACTCCTGAGTGACCCACCAAAAAAGATTGCAGTTTGGACCTCCCCTGAGGCTGCCACACACCACCCAGCAGTTACCTGGCGTCTTCCGGCTGCGTCATCACCAGCCTCCTCAGTGGGGCATCATTTCCTCAGCAAGGCAGGATACATCTACTTGGCAGGCACCGACAGCCATTTCTTCAAAGGATATTGCCAGCCATCTCCTCAGAGGGTCACTGTCGTCCATTTCTTCAGGAAGGCAGCACCTGTCACCTTCCAGGCACCTGAGGCCATCTCCTCAGCAGGGCACTGTCAGCCATTTCCTTCATTTTCTTACTGAGGCAGTGCTCATCCCCTCAGCAGGCACTCACAACTGTTAGCAGGCACTGGCACCCCTCTCCTCAGGATAGCACTGGCTGCCATCTCCTCAGCAAAATGCAGGCACTCATCTCCTCAGGTGGAGCCCACTCCTTGTCTGTGTGGTGCCAGGCACTTCCCAACAGCCCCTCTGGGGATCAGCGGGGTGCTGGCCCTGCCGCTGACCCTGAGGTACTTGGCTGTCTGCTGCCAGGTGAGCTGTGTGCCTGTGGCGGTGGGCAGAGCAGCCTGGGAGAAAGGCTGCTGGGATCAGGCAGCAGGGCCGTGCAGCTGGGACAACAAAAGGTGGGGACTCACAGTGTTTCCTCAAGTTTCTGCTGCCCACAGAGGCTGCAGAATGGCGGCAGAGACCCCAGTGTGTTTTCAAGTCTCTGCTGCCCAGAGAGGCTGCAGGATGGCGGCAGGGCCACACAGTGGCCAATCCCCACATGAGGGGAGCAGAGCCCTGGTTTGGAAAGCCCCAAGAAGCAGATGAGGCAGTAAGGTGTACAGATGGGCAGAGAGCAGGGCACCCAGAAACTTCTGTGTGCAAGCTATGTCTGTGAGGGCTGATCTTGTGGTCTCAGTCTGGGCTACAGTGACACTGCTGAGGTGTCGAAAGGGAGTGAATGCTCTGACTGATTTGAGTCTACTCCCATCCCTGCTCTCTACATGATAACAATGACACACAGCAGCTGAAATCCTAGAAGCCATGGTGACTGAGCTGTGCCAGAGTGTGAGTGAGAGACTTTCACTCTAAAGTATTTGACACAAAGTGATGACGCCATGCTGAAGCCCTGCAGCGGTGTGAGAGCCCTGGACTTGTTTTCTGCACCCTCATGCTGTGAGCAGCCAGGTGAAATAGGACAGGAGCTGCTGCTTCCTTGCACATTTGATGGCTGGGATGCATCTTTCTGAAGAATTGCCAGAGGAATGGCAAAAGATAAAGTTGAAGGTGTCCAAAAGCCTGCAAGCCAGGTAAGTCTGCTCTTGTCTTGCTTCCCTCTCAGACATTGACCTTGTACGAGCTCCCAAGTACTAGAGAAATGGCAGACTTGGTGGGTTGTCTTAAATGCAGTAGTGGAAAAAAATTTTTAAAGGGTCCTTTGAATGCACAGACCTGAGAAAAATGTAGTTTAACAAGTGCTGAATCACAGAGAATATGCCATTGCTTCTGCCACTGAATGACTCTTTGGAGAATCAGGCCCTGTGTCCCTTGTTATCTCACTAAGCTGTCAGGTATACACAGAGAAATAGCAAACTTGAAAATTTACAGATTTTGCCAGTTCATACTCATGCCCAGGTATCTCCATGGACTGAATTTGTTAGAAAACTTTAAAACTAATGTATTTCTAAATACCTATAGATTTGTGTAAAAGCATTGGAATTAAAACTACCTGTGCTTACTAGATAAACCTGTCTAGCTAAATCAGTCAATATACACCCCTACTTACTAGAAAACTCTACTGACCATATTTGTAATTTGAATTATCAGAACAAGAAGAGCATTAAAGGAATGAAAATCATGGTAAGGGAGCAAACTGGAAGCATTTCTATTCGTGTTACTTAGGTTTTGAGTACTTTTTCTTACCTTTATGATGTTTGAACATAATTTGTATCCATCTATTTTTAAAAATCTATTGTATTCCAAGCATCTTAAAACAGCTGGCTAAAAGGTAGGGCACTGTAAGCATCCAGCAAGCTGCTCATTGCCAATGGTCTTCTTCTGCACTACTGTCTTTTTTAAATTCAAGCAACAATGTTTCACCTCTTCAGGAGTCCATGGCATTTTCTCATTGTTTTGCACTAGCATAGGGTGTTGCAAACTGAAATGCAGTATTTTTAGGATAACTTAAATGGAAAATATAACTAAACCCACACATTAAAATCTTCTATGCATCTTCAGATTTGAATTGCCTGACCCTGTTTGTCTTTCACATTTCTTTATTTCCCAAATCCAATCCATGTACCCAAATAACTTGACAGTCTTCCCTGAAATATCCAGCAAGACTTACATATAAGGTGGATATTTTTGGCATTTATTAGTTAACAGGAAACAATTTACTGCTAAATTGTTTCTGGTGATATGTATTAGATTGCTGCTATGTGGTATTTGCTGTGGGTTCATATGCCATATAATCTGTGTGCTTTACAATCTATAAAAGATTAATTGTAAAGGCAAGCTGTATCTTCATCACAATCAAGGTAAAAAAACCTGCTTTTATGGTTGCCTGTTTTTTATTACCTACAGATTTTATAGTAACTATTAGATCTAAAATATAAAATTTATGTATGTTCAAAAAGTTTAAATGCAGCCAGGAAAAACTTTGCAGTCAGGAGAACACCCACAGTAAATGCAAGAGGGAACATTATGAAGTAGGTATCAGTGTATTGGCAACATTACTCAACACAGAAGATGAACTGAGAATGTATTTCTCATGACTGACCTTTTCACACTAGAAAAATAGTGTTGGGTACTAGAAAATAAGTGTTGGGTTTGCATTCCAGGTTCACTTGCTTAATTCATTATGCAGATATTACCACTATAGTAGACTATTTCTCAGCAAAAAACTCTAGCTTGCCCGAAACCATTTTGGATGCATTTAACCCATTGCTTTGCCAACAGGATTTAATAATTAGTAGGCTTCTTCAGAAAGGAACTGCATCCAGGGATGCTGTAGGGGAAAAAGGTAGTAGAGGAAGGCCTCCTACACATTTATTATATGTAAATATAGTTAAATTGTTGTCTTATGATGTTTGCAATATTAGACATATCAATCCTCCTTTTTTTGATTGAGAGGAGATCGATAAGAGGTGAGTCTCAGAAATACTGTGCAGAGGGCAGCTCAGCCAAATAAACAGTTGATTTATCAAGGACCTCTTTCTGTTGTGTTATTAAGCTAATGGCATCAGACAAAATGCACAATTATGTGGCTTCATGTTGCTTCTTATGATGTAGTAGAATTGTGTGATAAAATGTTTGCTTTCTTTAAGGCTTATCCCTACCTCCAAGCACAGCTTTTATCCCAGAAAAATTATACAATTACTGGTTACCAAAATCATCACAGTATAAAACCCACAAGACCAGAAGTGGAACAGTCAAAAGGGATGAGGTTTCTCCTCAGCTTCTTTAAAACTCATTGCAATTTGTTTTTCCCCATAAAAACACTGAGTTTTAGTGCTAAAGAGTCAGTACAGATGCAATGTTAAACATCTTGCAAGACTTTCTACAAAACTACAGTAGACAAGAGGTGCCAGTCCTGATATTCCTAATGTGAAAAGCAGGTTGAAATTAGCTAATCCTTAAAATACTTAAAAATCTATGCAGTCTTTCAGGCTTTCATTGTATAAAAGGGCAAAGCAGATTCTAACAATCATGCATATGTCCCTTGTAAACTTGTATTAAATGTGCCTTCACTGGCTTTAAAATGTTGGTCATGCCTGTTTTAATGTCACCATACCACATTTTTTCCCCTATACAAAACCCAGAAAAACAAGGTAAGACCAGAATCTTCCAAATTGCTACAAAATTCTGGAAATTTTCAACTGGTCTTCCTTTAAAAAATAAAGAACAGTATATAGAGAGAGGAAATATCTTTGAAGGTAAATACAGAAGATCTCTTTAATAATGCCTCCAATGCCCCTCCTTTCTTTGTCAACCAGGTGTTTCTGTATTCAGTTGATTCCACCTCCCCATGATGAGTTGGATGTTCCTATCCCTTGGTTATCACTGAGATATTTGATTCTGGGCAAGCTGACAGAAATACACCATGGCAGCAGCATCTTCAAATTATGAATGGTGCAAGATTTCTGTGTAAACATCAATTTTTCCAGATTGCTACAGCCTGAAAGCTTCAGAAGCTATGCTTACAACTTGTGCCTACTCTAATAAATCTTGTGAATGTTTATGAGCAAAAATGTAGCTTGCAACAGTGCTGATTATAACAGCTCTGCTAGGGCAGGCCAGAACCATAACCTGACAACCTGAGTAATACTGAAGTGTTGGCACCTGTTCACCTTAATGTTAATGCCCTCTTACATCCTTAGGCCAGCCCAGAGTGTTCATTCTTAGTGCTTCAAAAGCCTTTCTGAGCATTGGAGAGAACTGTGCCACTGTTGGAAAATAGGTGCTAAGTAGCCTGCATTAAGACTGTCAAACTGGCAATCCAGCTCCATCTGGATTCTGAATGATTTTCCATCATCATGAAACAGTATAAGGTTCATTTGCCATCTGGCTCCTGAATCAACTGCTGTCATGCAAACAGCACCCAGCTGGTCCAGGGTCAGAATTAATTTGTTATTTGGGGTATATCCATTTTTAGGTGTCCAGCTTGAGTAATTCTCCTTGCTGACTGGTTATCAAAGGGGGTTGCAAGCAGTTGTTGTTCTGGAATACTGTGAAACTTTAGCAAACCCTGTAGTGCTACTCACTGAGGTCAGTGTTTCAGCAGCAGAGAAGACCTGGGGCAGATATTGTTATAATAGCTGGGGTGTCTGTATGCACTGAGTTCATTGGCTTATGTGGAACTCAGGCACTTCTGTCTTTTTCTTACTGGTTTTGGTTGGCGCCTTTAGGAACAAGAAATACTAAAGTGGAAAAAAGAGAACCATCTTTAAATGCATTACATTTGGGACCCAACTATTGAAGTTCTGAAAAGTAATCATGGCTTCTAAAAACTTCTGCGTATTTTGGATGTCGTCAGTCCTTTCACAGTCTCAGTTGTTTATCCTTTTCCCTGAGCTTTTCTCTGAACATAGCTGGTTCAAGGTGTAATGAAGGGAACTCATTCAATGAAAGATTCTCTTTGCCCCAAGGAAACTGAGGTGGAGGAGTACTTTGCCATGAGCACTCCACAAACACACACAAGGGGTAAAAGAGCCATTGGTTATGGAGCTCTTCAGCTACTGGAACACTTCATTTATCATTTTTCATCTTTATTTCTTTTAAAGCCCTTTGTAATAAAGCTACAGCCTGAAGTGGAAGAACTCAGCTGTAAAGCTTCACTGCAAGGCAGCAAATTGCACTGTAGCATAATATCAACCTGATCTAAGATTCATGGAATGAATTATACATATTACATTGCCTTAAAAATGAAACCTGGTGAAGTATTACTGTAATTTGAAAATCTAAGTAGATTTGTACGGTGAGATTTAAAATTTAAACCTGTTTAAATATTAAGCTGATTGGGAAAAACTATTTTTGAGAAATGGTATTCAATAGTAAAAGAATCTCCATTCAGAAGAAAGACAGCCCCAAATTAATTTTGTCATAAGAAAAAAAAAAACATTAAGAAACCATATTCACTAGGCAACTTCCATCTAGGAAAGCACATAAAGTCACAGTCACCTGAACATGTTAATTCCCATTAATGTAAATTCATTCTGAATTAGGAATTCAAGGGAATGCAAGATATCATCGCTCTAGGATAACAGATTTGGGCAATATGAATTGTGCTAACTTTATTTTATTGATTTATTTTGATCAAGTAAAAGAAAAAAACAACAAACAATTACTGTTGGTAGGTGATGTAGGCCTTTTTCTATGTATTTCTAACAGCAGAAACCATAGTGGCAACCGAATCCCAGGGTCTTGATTGCTGCTGTCTGTTCTCAGGTGGTGTTTTAGTCCACATCTTCCAGCAACCTTTACCTCTTGTCGCAGAAGAGACACCTCTGTGAGAGCAAAGTGCCAGTTTCTATCCTTGATCTGCTGCTCAGTTGACCAGACCAAGGACCACACTGATCTTTCATCTTATTAACATTATCCTGCTGGAGTTTCATTTTACCTCTTCCTCTATAAGTGTTGCAGAATTTTATAGGTACCATTTTCATGCTGAATAATGATTGACCATGATCCTGTTTACATAGCAGCATTGTTTGGCTCTGATAAGGATGGTGGTAGAATGTTTTACTTAGCAGAAAGGAGAGACTTGCCCAAACACTGTCTCACAAATGTACTAACATTAGTGAGGTCATCTTGAAACTGATCTGAAATCAGGCATTGGTTTTAATCTCAGCATTACTTGGTATGCTTCATACACCATGTGTTCTCTAAACAAATGTGCACTAAAGCAGGCTGGTGAAGTTAACCAGACAGATGGCTGAAATCCCACATGTGAGATGGATTGGTAAATGAATAGGTAAGGACATAGATGGGTGTTTCAAAAGCCAGAGAAAAGGGTAGTTGATTACAAGGCTAGATAGAAAATGGAAGGTTTTATAAAAAGAAATATGGGATAATATAAACACAGCCCTTAATCCAGTTGACTGTAAATCCCTTTTTCTTAATTGGTTTAGAAACTGTGGGCTGTAATGTGAGACAGAGGGCTCTCAGCTGCTTTTCTTCTTTGCTGTCTGGAATCACATTAAGTGGGAAACAATAGCAGAGCTGACATCTCCTTGTCTGTAGGGGCACTTGGAGCTAATCTGCTATTGAGACTAATACAATTATATGGGATTATAGGATTGCCACTGATATACAGATTAGGAAACTCCCAAAGGGAGCTGCATCTTGGGGTATTACAAAGGAAGAAAATATACAAGGGCCCCGATTATCCAGAAGTCAAGGGGAAAAGCCACAAAGACACATTCGGATTTATTTTTCGCAGATTTGCGTGTGTACACGAGGTTCTCAACACAGAAGTAGGCAAATAATGCAAAAGACTTTAATATATATTGTTTACTCCATACACAGTGCTCAAGTGCTCTCCTAAGCAATCTGAAGTCAAATACAAAAATGCTTATTTCAATTGCTGTCTTGCAAGGGAACCACTTTAATGCAGCAACTTGAAATGAAGGCACAACTTAGATCCAGATTTCATATAGCAGCTAGCTGTCCTTGCTCTCTCCCTTCTTGTGCATGCACAACATGTAAAGACACCAGCCCATAAACAGAATGATGTAAAGTCTCTTGGGTGTGTTCTGAATGCCCATAAATACCACAGTTGTGAGCCTGGTCCTTACATCCTCTCACAGCTTTACTCTGTGCTCTCAGAAGAATGAGCACAGAGCAGGGCTCTCAGACCTCACCATGAATGTGTGTGCTGTAGGCATTGAGCTGATACTTCTGCTACCAGCTTCTGGGTGCCCTAAGCTTTTAATGAGTTACACTTAACAACACCATAAGGTGTGTAAATAAGAATGTCTTAAATTTAAAGCTTGTTAACCAACTCACCACAAGTCACATAAAAACCTGCATTAGTGTAGCTATCCCAAGTCTCTAGTTACCAGGCCATGTTTCACATATAACTCCTTCAAGTAATATATTTCATACATATTATTTTCCCCTGGCCAGTTGGCAACAAAATATAAGCATGCTGTTCCCATCACTCCTATTCCCAACTCCAGGACAAACAGCTGCAATGCTGTTTAACACCACTTGCTCATTTGACAATAGCAAGTAAAGAGCTTCAACACAGCTTCCCATTTCCTGTTCTAAGTTTGGTCCAGGCATCTAATAACAGATTCCTGGGTTCTAGCATAGGAAATAAAACAGAAACGTGAAAATGAAGTATGATGATCTCATAGCAATGAATCATGGCAAAACTAGGAATAAAATTTGATTGACAGCAAAGCTCAGTACTTTCTGGACAATATGGTTGAAACTCAGACCTGGCCATTAGCAGCTCTAGTAAAGGAGAGGATTGGTTTTCTCATTCACAACTTTGAAATATTTTTCCACACATCCAGGATGAAAATTATAAGAGAAAAATTGTAAGAGAACTAATGCTGCTGCTTTTCCTTTTTTAAATTTAGGCAAGTGCATTTTTTATAATACTAGAGAGTATCTCCCTGAAAAACACATTCTGTGTATCTTGACCTGGAGGACTTTTGGCCTTCAATGAGAGTTATGTGTGGGCCTAAGTATCCTTGGGGACTCATCCTTCATTTGCTTTTAACCAAAGCATAAAACAAAGTAGCCTTCAGGTCCTGAACCTGCGTCAGGCATTACCCAAGTGCCAAGACACTTTTAAGATTAAAGGAGCTGGGCGGTTGTTTGGCCTCCAGCTTCATCCATCTCTTTCTTCTTGAACAGAAGATGAGACTTGATCTTTCTTGGTGGTGCCTGAGGGTAGGTTTGAGGAATTGTCTTTCAATTGTCTGGTGTCATCCTTTAACACACAAAAGCCAGTTCCTCTGTCTGAACCAAACTGCACACACTGAACACTTTGTTATATATGGATCTGGAGTCTGAAGCACTGCTTGAGCCTGAAGCTCTGCCTGAGGGACTGACCTGGATTACTTCCCTAAAGACATCATGCTACTTGCCAGGTCTAGTGTCATCTGAGAAACATCCAGCTACTGCAAACCACAGAAAGAATAGTCAGGAGCGGATTCTGAGAAGCAGTTCATTGATGTAGGAGTACATAAGACAAATTTCTTTAAGGAAACTTAATTTTAATCATGGTCACTGTGTGAATAAATCAAAGGCTCTTTACTTTCTACAGATCTTCTCCCATGTTGATGGCAGGTTTGCAACAAAAATGAAAAGTTGGCATTTTTGTAGATTCCATTATTTATTAGTTGCTTACCTCACTTGACTCAGAAGGAAAATAGCTTTCTCTTGCCAGACTGCTGTGCTTGGGCCCAACTACTGCTCTAACCTCTATTTTCTTTTCTCCATCATCCCCCTACCCCAGTCTTCTCCCTACCCTCTAAGAGGGCATTTCCCTGTAATCTGCATTTTTGTAACAACTTCCAGTCACTAAAATTAAGAAGTTCCTGCTAAGGCTAATATAGTATCATGAACATACTCAGTGCAGATGAAATTTCAGCTCAAATACAGATCAGGCTGCCTGCACATTCAGAAAAAACAATTGTGTTAAATCCTTGCCTATTTTGTGTGACTCAGTACAAAACAATACCTCTCCCTATAGATCTAGGCTTGAAAATACAGTATATTAATTTTTTCCTGTTTTTAGCAACAAGGGAACTGTAATTTATTTTTATATGTGGGAAAGCTCAGGTTAAGAAAGCACTCTCCCTAGGACATAGGTCTTCCAAGCTTATTCAGTAGACTAAGAGAGCCTGTACCCCAAAATTAGATAAAACAAATCAGCTTCAATCACTCTTTATTTGGGTTTGGTGTACAGAATTTTAAAAACTGGATTGAGTGGGTAAAAACAGAGGCTATGAGTCTGCCAAACCCCTTGGGCATTTAATCTAACTTAAAGTGAAGACCTTTGTGGTGGAACTGTCTGACAGCAAGACCAGACTCTACTTGCAGATTCCTGTGTGTGCGAGAGAGGGATGGATACAGCTTCCCATCTGGCTGGGCACTGGGGGCAGAGAGAGAGAGAGATGCAGGTGCAGCAGGGAATGTAAAAGGCAGTTAATGTGCAGCATGAACAAGAGTGCTACACAAAGCACTTTAAAGTGGAACAAGTGATAGGTAAAGAGCATCTTGTTAAGGTCTGAAGTGGGATAGAGACTAGACCTTACTGAGGTATTTTTGTGAGGGGAAGTGCAGCTTGGAAGGAGGGAATGGGGGGAGAGTGAGCCAAAGCAGCTCTAGGAAATGAAGTAGGAGAAAACAGACTGCCATGCAGAGAGCTGCTGGTGCAGACTCTCAAAGGAGGGCCACCTAGAAATGGGGCCCTCTCTTACACATGTATGAGATGTCTGGATAGCTGTCACAGACCTGTTTACTTATAGCCCACAACGTGTACTGGTGCAGTGCTTCAACAATTCCAAGCAAAGCTGGGAGAGCTTTCTTTGCTCCTGAAGCCTGCAGTGTTTGACCAGTGTTAGACCTTGTGCCTCTCTCCCAGGGCTGCCACAAGGAGCCATGCTGTAACCTGTGGGTCACCATCAAAAAAACAGAACCTGCAGCAAAACTTGTGCACGGATGCATAGCTTTGATTTCACACATTCCCACAGGACCTGAAGTAGCAATAAAGGCTGCAGCCAGCAATGGCCTTGAAAATATGAGCAGGTGAGATAGGTTTATTCTTAGTTAGCTATGCTGTGCTTTAGAAATGGTGTGCAGGGAGGTTGAACACAGCAACCTTTACAGCACATTCATATATCACCCGCAATATGTACATTCACATATTCACAGATTTGCCTAGGCAGACCTCTGGGATCCACCATAAAGCTGAACACAGTTACATGAACAGGAGAACGTGTGGGGTTCAGAAAATGAATGAGCTTGAAGTAGTACAGGGCAGATTAGATTCCCTAAGCAAGGGATCACCAATACTATAAAGCATAGTGTGGAGGGAAGTTGACTCAATTGCCTTTCTTTCTAAGTGATCTACTGTACAACTTCTAATTGTGATGCAAGTGACACAGAATTACTTGTAATAACATGAAAAGAATCAATAACCCCATTTTTTCACAGATATAACCTGAGTTTCTCAGGTGTTTAATTGCAATAGCCACCTGCCAGCAAAAATATTTGTTGCACTTTTGCTTTGCATATTTATGGAAGATTGAAAAAGTGAATATGATGAATTATTGTTCAGTCATTACTGAAGAAATACAGCTGCAATTCAAGAGTGAGCAAAAATACTATTCTGCTGCCAGATTTATATACCCAGCTTTAATCTTAGTTATATATGAGAGGAGCTGGATGTTTATGGTTTTCTAACCAAGGGACTATAAACTTTGAGAATGGACGAAGACAGAAAAATAATGTAATTCAAATAAGTATGGAGGGTCAATCGGAATTAAGAAAAGAGAAAGGAGAGGAGAGAAACTGATTTAATTTAAGCAGCATTAGGGGACTAGATATTAAAAATGTTATTTCCCTGGTGCTTGACTAAAAACTGCCTTGTAGACATGCAAGGCTGTTACTCATAATCACAAAAGGTATTAACATGTGCATGGAATGACAATGAAAATTCACTAAGGCCAAGGTTTATAAGAAGAAAATTATAATTTTAGGGTGTTTGTACCATGGGTTATTTGCCTTAGGACTCACAAAGTCTGTCTTTGACTGACCCTTCAAATGTATTTGAAAAGTGAGAAGTTGAATGTTAAAAACCAGAAACTCCAAATATCATAAACCTTGTCCTGTAATAATAGAGGAAAACCCATTATTTTCTCTATACAGTTCTCACAGACTCCTGTGGGATCTTCAAGGTTGAAAATATACTAAGATATACTTTTGGTTCCAAAATATTTTACAAAACAATGTATCTGTCAATAAGCATCAACACAGATAAATGCATTCTGAAATTCAGCAACCACAAAGAGGTCTTCAGCACCACAGCACAATAGCTGAGGACATGAAGTAAAGGACAGGAGGTATTGTAAGCAAATAAAACTGTGAGGATGAAATTTGGGTGGCAGGAAGTAATATTCCAAATTGCAGCCTGATTAGATCAGTTTCTTAGAGTTCACTGGATTTTTAATGACAAAATTATTTCCAGAGTGATCAGGCCTTGGCTATTCTACCTAGCTTCCAGCTATTGTTCCAGAAGACTCTGGGTATAGACACTTACAACCTTCACAGGAACAGCTGAAGTTCAGAGAGAATGTTCAAGAGTGTCTGAGAAAGTACTAGATGCCTGTGTTTAGGCCTCTGAAGCATATTCATTCACCTAACACTGTGAAGAGACAAATAAGAGCTGTCACAGGGTAGTCTGGTACTTCAGTGAAAAAGAGCAGTGGAGGGAACAGCTGACCACAGTTTATTCACAGCCATGAGTGATGGAGTAGTCCTCTAGCACATAACTCTACAAGCAATCCAAAGTGGAGATGTACCAGTGATGAGTTCCTGTTTACTCTGGATATTTCACTTCCTTCACATAACTCGAGGGAGATGGAGAAGAATTTCTTCTACCACCTACCTGCCCAAGAACTGGGGCAATGAGCATATGGGGGAGTAGACAATCAATGCTGCCTGAAGACCACTTTGTGCTTTAGTGAGATATGGGAATCAATGTGTTAAAAAGAAAGCATGCTCATATTTTACACTTGCATGCTTTTAAACAATTTAACAAGATTAATTCAGATCCTTTAGAATATAGAATGAAAGAGTATTTAAAAACTTCTGAAACTACACACTGTGAGCCCAGTCTGTAACTGCTTTGTTAAAATATAAAACTTTTCAAGCTAACAAAATGGATTCATGGATAGCAAGGTCTGGAGGGATGAACTATTATGCTCATTCGCTCCGACCTCCTGCACATGACACAGTCCAGAGCATTTCACCCAGCAATACCACCATCAAGCCCAGTAATTTATAGCTGAACTGTGCCATTTCCTTCAGAAGAAAGGACATCCAATCTTGATTTAAAGACTCTAGGTGATTAATTTACCACATCCCTTTACCATCTGTTCCAGTGGTTAATTATCTTCAGTTAAATGCGTGTCCTGTTTGCAGTCTGATCTTTGTCAGCTTTAGACTTTTATCTGCCTCTCTGTGTGGACATGATGGCTCATAATACTTTGATATTTCCCATACATTTGGACTGAAAGGTGATGCCTAGACTGAAAATTCCTGGTTTGGAATTTTGTTTTTGTTTCTCTTGTTGAAATCTTAACACAAAGACTTTCAAGGCATTGGCACAACACACTATAATATTTCATTTTGCAGCCATTTCAATGACTCAGTGTTAATGGCATATAGTATTCCAGATTTTGAAGAGTAAAAATATTATGTGCACTTCATCTGTTTGTTTAGAGTGGTTTTTCCTAATGAAGGCTGTACTGTGCTGAAATGTGGAAGCATGAGTTTGATCTAGTGGCAGGAATAAGGAGTGCTGAGAGTTTTAATTCTTCTATCCTGCTCCCAGTTCTGCTGCTGCAATTTGATTTGTGAGTCAGGCAAAAATCACCTCACTCAATTGTACTTAGAGGGCTGTTACAAAGTGCACAGAGATTTGCTGATTGAACCACACTAAAAAACATTGCCTACCCCTTTTGAAAGCTTAGTAACCTCAATTAAAGTGATTTCAAAGTCCAATCCCTACACCAGGCTCTTGAGTTCTAAGTGTATGATACCATTATAAAACACATTTTATCTACCAATATATAAATACATTTTTGTGACGAACCAGACACACCCCTTTGGACCAGCCATGTACAGATGTAAAATATAATTTTGGTGCTAGCATTTTTCTATTGTTTAACTTCAGGTATTATAATTGCCATGTTCCCTTTATAACCTTATTCTGTACCATATGTACTTGAATGATCCTGGTGTCTATTAAACCCACAAATCCATTAATTCTCTGGTATTGGACTTTGTTTTTCCTTCAAATGCTTTCCTCTATCTGAGTAATCACAATTTCCTCAAGGATGACCATTTAAAATCTACTCTTTTATTCAAAAAATGCTTTGCCTTAAAGTTCAGCTTTAAGGCCTCAGCCTGTGTTTTTGGCAATACAGAGTTCAACCTTTTTCTCTATAGGCAATTAAATAAGGTTCTTTCAGGTTACCAATTTCTTAGAAGGTATTATCATCTGAGTGTAAAGAGTTCCCCAAATACCTGATGTTTTCAACACAAATATTTTTCTTCCCCATGCCACTAAAGTCTTCAAATTTATGAACAGCCTGCACCACTCTCAGTAAAGAAATCCACTATTCCTAGTTCCACAATTGCACTTGGTTTCTTTTTTCCTTCTAGAGTGCCTTGTCACATCTGCAGAGATGTCAGGCATCCCCCTAGCCAGGCCACTCACAATTGGCACACAAGCTCAGTGCAGACACTTCCCCAGCTGCCCTCTCCTGTCTGTGGAGATGGAGCTCTGTGTAGGGGTATTCCATATATAACTGGAATTTAGCAATTACAACCTACTTTGCAACTCCTCTTCTGGTGCCTGAGGGACAGCACATGCTTTTGTGTGGTGGCAGCCCTCCGATTGCATGCACTGGTGCAGATTTGCTTAATGCAATTCAAATTCACATTGCTGGACACTGCCCAATAACTTCTATGCACAGACAAGGTCATGATGATAGAACCAGCTATGCTCTGATAATAAAGATTCTGTTCTTTTCTCCAGAGGGGTCTTCAGGATACACAAGAAAGGACCAGTGCCAGAGAGTGCAGTGCTATCTGTTTACTTCATGAAGCAATTAGTGCTGAATACTGGCAGGGCACTGCAGATGGCCAGAAAACCAGAACTTTGGGAGTTAATTTCTTCCTAATCCTCCTCTCTTTCAACAGTTGTGGAATGCTCCTAGATATCTTCAATTGGGAGCTTTAATTAAGAGAATCCTTTTTTAAGCCTAATTAAAACCAAAGTCCAATTGGGTAGCTTTAGAGATGTTCCCAAGATGGCAGGAAGAGTTTTTTGATGGAAAAGGAGCTTCAAACAACCACAGAATTATTACAGTACTGTAAATGCAAATTGAGAAAATTCAAGGAAGTCCACCAAATTCCTCTTGATTTCATTATCCTCTTCTTTGAACTGGTGTAATTTCCTTGACCTCAGCTTTTCTCAAACCAGCTGGCATATTCTGCATAATAGCTGCATTAGCTAATCAAGATAAACTCCTGGAGACACTGGTCACATGGAGCTACACAGATTAATTTACAGGGAGGCAGTTTTGCTAAGTCATGAAATAAGTAAGAATTGCAACTGTTAAGAAGTTTTTCTACCTTCTACCTCTGTTTTATTCTTGAAAGATTATGTATTCCCAGAATACATCAGACATTGTGATCCTCAGCAATATTTGTGCTTACATTGTTCAGACAATAACAAAAGGTGGAAAATGCTGTTTACCTCTCTACATAAACACCACATGAAAAAACACTTCCCTTGAAAGATCTATTTATTCAGCTGAGGTTGACAACTACTAGCTCAGACACACCTGAGAGTACTAGAAACCTATGATTAGGCAAGTACACTGTGCATCTAACAAGGAGAGATGCTACAAAGCAGGATTATCTGCAGCAGGAGCTAATGGAAAGTGAAGCCCTTCTGGAGCAGAGTGGTCAGCAAGGACTCAGTTACCTGGCTGCCTGCAGCAGCAGATCTGGCCCAGGACACAGAACAGTAGTACTGTTATCAGAAATAGCTTAGAAATACTGCTGTATTTCTGTTTACATTGAATTGTGCAAGGCACTTGGAAGTCAGGCCAAGGTGTCTGGTCATTATGCTGTACTGGGAACAAAATTTCCTATGGTATTAAATTTGTACCTTTTTATTTCATCAAGAGATGACTTGCATTTAGGCCATGGGACAGAAAGAAATTAATTATCTCTTACCTGTTATCTTCTCTATTACTTTGCACTTTTCAAATTAAGTAATCCTTGTCCTTTTTAACTTAATCTGGCATAGACTCTTCAATTCCTTCATGTTGTGTCTTTAATAATTTTGTTGGGGTCTTGTCTGCCTTGGTCTCTGCAATGGACATTTAGAAATTAAGCCACCAGAAGTGAATGCAGTAGTTTAGTTGGACCTATAATACCAATCAATATAATCCTGTTTAAATGTGTTCTACGTTATTCTTCCCTCTTTCATACAACTTGACATTTATACTGGGTTTTTATTTTTTACCAGCTCTGCACATAGAGATGATATCTTCGTTGACACCTTTATTTTTCCCCATAGAGGCTGTAGCAGAGTAAAACATAATCCCTGCATGTGCATGCATGCATACTTGTGTGTAGTTTAAGTAATTATTTGCAAAGTGCATTGTTTTGCACTTCTCAGTGCTAAATCCTCTGATCTTATACCAGCAAATTACCCTGAAACTTACAGGAGGTCTCTGGTCACGTTCTCAAAGTTCTGCTTTTCTTCCCTTCTCCCCCATCTCAGCTCTGCAAAACTTGATACCAGGGATTTCTGTAACACAGGATTCCCATTCCCTCCCTCAGTCTCAGCTCCCAGCCAGGAAGTGTTAGCAAGAAGTCAAGAAAAATGTGGCTCAATTGGAAGTCTTCCAGAGTTGAGTGATGAGAATAAGTGGAGAGACAAAATACATGGGCATAAGTGAAAAACAAGGAATCTCTGATGTTAGTAAAACAGAAAAATCAACTGAAAAGACTCATGATAACAGATAAAATAGTTATAAAAGGAGGGGAAAAAAGACTAGGTAGGTATGTCAAGCAGTAATGGTTCATCTTGAAGCAAAGGGAAATTAAGTAAGGTAGTATAATTTTCTAACTTTAGGAATGGGGGAGTAGTGAGATGGATTGAATGCAGAGGCCTAAGAGTCTCCACCATTCCTCATAACAGGCAAGGCAGGCAGGGTAAGTTAGGCAGATCAGACCCTGTTCCGGTTATGAAGACTCAAGAACTCTTTCCCACAGTTTCCTGTGGTTCTGTGCAAGACATCTCCTTGGCATGTGCTGAGCAGCTTTTTACCCTGTTCACAGCTGAGGTTGTGCAGCTTCCAGCCTTTAGTTCCAGCGTTCCAGTCTTGCAGTTGCTGATGATAAATCAGTACCAACACAGAACTAATAATGGAAGAAATAAAAATGGCTCCTGGGTGTCCTACCAGATTAGTGGGAAGAGAGCTGTGTCTCATGGTGGTAGTCTATGGCTCCATGAGAGCAATAATTGTCCCAGGAAAGGTTGTTTCTGACTCTTGTCCACCTGCTTGGTGATACTAATGGATCTCTTCCTGCCTCTGTCCTCTGCCAAGTCCTGTTTGCATTGCAGGGTGAAGACAATCTTGCTCTGTGTGTCCCCAGCACTAATTCTAACATGGTTTCCATGTCAAGTCAGTCTGATAAGCATTACCATAGCACAACTAATAAGCAGGAATAGAAGGCATTAACATCAAGAATTATTCCTGACTGCATATTTCTGCCAAAAAAAAAAAAAAAAAAACAAACCAGTAGGATGCTACCTCTGCACCAGAGCAGTATCTTTAAATGTAGAAGGATCTTTACATATCTTCTGCACTGTGAAGTGGCTCATGCTTTAGAATCAATGTATGCATACATTTATACCTATAATTTATATTAAAGATATATATTTATATGCATAGAAATATTTTAATATATATGAATATAGAATATATATCTTCTGAGAGGAAAAAATAAACTTAGTGAAGTGACTGGTAATCACTATCATTAAGATTAATAATTTTGCTTGGATGCCAGCGACCTGCACTGAAACTTAAGTCCTGGAACCAGATAAATGCAGACACAACCCTGCTTTTAACCATTGTTCAAGACCAGTTCTACCAGGACCTGAGTAATATAAGGCAGATAGTTTTGTTAGGGACACCAGGAAAGCTCTTCCAAGACTGCAACTAAGCCTGTATTGAGACATATCAGCCACTACCGTGAAACATGTGGAGCAGGATATGATAAAACTTTGTTTCAGTGCTCATTAATTAAATTTTAAAAATGCTTTAGAAGGGAATTGTTGCCCAGCCCCAAGGCTTCTCTAATTCCTTGTCTTCAGCCATCTTCAAGGTCTCCACCTTGAAGGGGCATATCACATCCTCACCTGAAAAGTGCAGATCCTACTGCTGTTGTGGGAACTGCTAAGTTTGTCCAAGTGCACTGTATTTGTCCTACTGTGTATCAGCTATTCAGGAGGAGCAGCCTGTGTGCATGATCTTATTGTTCCATAATTGTAATGCCTTGAGGTCACACACTCTGCTCTGACAGAAGAGTAGATACCTCAGCTCAGCCATAGGGGAACAAGACATAGCCTGAGAACAGTCATGGTGGAGTAGCTAACCTGAGCTAATCTCATGCAAGGAAAGCACTGAGTGCAAGGAACCTGATGTTTGATTCTGCAGATACAAAGCAAACCATGACAGAGCTAAAGGGAGAAAAGGCGTTGTTAATTAAAAACATTCATGACCAAATACATATTTGAACCCTAAAGCCTCCTGGGTTCTATGAGTTATCTGAGCTGTTGGAGGCATGTATACCTTGACTACAGACTCTCATGAAGAAATTCACCCACTGCTCCTCACAGAATGGTGGAATAAGGGCTCTGATGGAACAAAAGATAATATGCTACTTATTATGCAGAGTTTCCCTTCTAATAATTCCTCTTTTACTGAAGAATCCTATCTCCAATGCCCCTGATTCGAAGATGCTTCAAGTACTAGCTGCAATATACCCTGATAATCAAAGCAAAACCACTTCATAGGAGCGTATTTCAGGATTCAGGGGATTATAATATTTGCATACTGTTTCTTACAAAACTATAAACTGGGCATAAAAATGGGAGCACAACACAATTGGTCGTCTTCTAAAAAACAGTCAAAACCCCAAGATATCACACAGGGGATAACCCATTTAATGACACAGAAACAATTCCTTCAGTGCTGGATTCAATTAACAGTGAACAGAGACAGTTCCTGCTGTGCAAAGCCTATCCAAAGGTATGGAGGTATCAAGCCCTTCTTGACAGACAAATCAGATTCCTTGAGTATTGCTCTTAGCCCATACACTCTCTTTTGCCATGCTATTCATTAGGAAGGCTGCCTGACAATTACTCACAGTAGTGTGCTGATATGGTTTTCAGTATATGATATTCTTGAGAGTGCAATTAATCATTTGAATTGTTTGCCTGTGGAATTGTAGGTCATTCAACTTTTTCAGTGCTTAAACCTTCATGGATTGGTCTGGAGATTCCAAAGAATTGGCTGCTGTTTACACGTGTACTGACAAAAATCCCTTGAAAAGAAGTGAGCCTGTGAGTTAAGAACTGCCTTGCCAGACATAAGGCTCCCAAGAAGACAGACCGTCTCACATAATGGTAAAACATCACAATGCAAATATCATATTGCATTGTCAGGACAACATGCAACAAGTGTTTTGTGGTTCTCTCAAAATCTATTTGATTTGATCCATCCCTCCTCTCATTCCTCCTGTCTGTGCTCAGAAAATGTGTTTTGTTTCTTCTCTCTTGCTGGATGCTTGAAAAAATAAGAGATGAAGGCTTGAAAAACATGGTGCATACCAGATACATTAGCTGCCCTCAAGAGCCACAAATAGCCCTATTATTCTTCCAGAATATTTATATTACAGTGATGCTTAGAGGCTCCAGCTAACTGCAGGGCTGTATGAAATCAGGCTGTGTGCCATGGTACAAATGCATGTTAACACATAGCTCATTTTCCAATGAGCTTGGGATCCTCACTGCAGCCTCTTGTATATACAACAGAATTAAAGATTTTTTTCCCCCCTCAAGTGCTCCTGTGAGACAGGAAAGTTCTATGTACCTGCCATGCTCTCACTGCAGCCAAATCCCTGGACAGCTCTAATAAGAAATTAGTGCTACAAAACTCAAGGTGCAATCTTATCATAAGGAAAGCTGACATTTATCTACAACATCCCTAAGTTGATTTTACATGCTCACACACAGATTTTTTACAGTCATATTCCTTCTCTTTCTCTAAATAGGTATATTTATATAGACATGTATTATTTCGAAGAAGCAGGCTGTTTGGATAATCAGCTCCAGGTCATATAGGAAGTGGATGTTTGTTTACAATATATACTAAAATTGTTATGCATTTCAAGCCAAGGTGTTAGTAAGAAACCAGGGAGTTTTCCAGTGCAGGAAAGATTATGTATATAAATGGATATGACTTGTACCAGCAAATCCTTCTCCTAAAGACAGCAGTTTGAGGAATCTCTTCAGGTGACCGAGATTCAGGAATGCTAATTGCTGTGTTGCTGAAGAATTATAATAAAGGCTACTTCCTTCAGCTAATACACCATCCTTTTATGAGGAAAAACATGTTAACAGAACGGCAGCTTCCATTCCTCACAGGTACCCTGACAGAAGTAACAACCTCCCCACACACTGCCAAGGCTAAAGGTCTCAGGATTAGAGTGAACAAGGTCAATGTTAATTAATGCTTTAACTAATCACAAGTTAAGTACTTCCAGCCACAGGCAGCTTACAACACTGGTTTAATCTGCCCTATATATCTGCCCTGGAGCTGATATGACTGTTGTAATTTTAAGTGTATGTGTATATAAATTTGTTGCATATAATAGTGAATCAAGTATTAAACTTTCAAGAAGTCAGGCATTCTTTCAGGACTGATCTTCAGTGCTGGATACCTTAATTTAAGTCATTTACACAGAAAAGCACCCAAGTACCTCCCCTTCCCAATGCTGACTGTAGTTTGGGTCCTGCTCAATGCCTGGACAAGCACAGCACTACAACAGGCTGGCACCCAAAAGTAGTGGCCACTGTTTTGCTGATGGGTACACAGCAAGCTGCATCCATAACTCATGGCCTTCCTCTTCCTGGACAGTGTGTGGGCCAATGGTATAGTCACAGAGTTAGTATAAGTTCTAGGATGAGACCAATACAGCAAAACCAAAAACATAATCCCAAAGCAAACAGATAAAAAAAAGGATGTGAAGAAGAACAAGTGAAGCCCTTTCACCTCCAAGTCATAAACATCTCTTTTGATCTCTGTGTCTCCTATTTCTGATCTGACAAGTATTACAAATGCCTAGCCCACACTCTGCTTCCCTTCAGTGATTAATGTGCTACAGTCTTTCTGAAAGCTTAAAGAGCTCTCCCTTCGGGCCACCACATTTGATAAAGAAATGAAGCCTGGCGATTAATAATTCCCCGGGCTGAGTTTTTGTTTAATAACTATTCTGTCAGTGATAGATCTGAAGGGTGAGGGTGTGGATGTGTGTGCATGTGGAGGGAGTAATTTGATTGTGGCCAGGAGATTTGGCAGGCTGGCATTACAAAGCAGCTCCTTAGCAGTTGCTGGAAAACCAGCATGACAAATCACTCCGTTCTCTGCTTCCCTAGCCTACCCCTCTCAACAGAGCTATCTCATTAGTCTCAAGGCAGCCAATCCTAGCCTATGATTTGGGAAATATTTCCTTCTTGACATTCAAGAGAACAATTCCTTACCCAGGGAAAATTACATTTAAAAATAAATGGAAAAGCATCAATCAGCTAGGAAAATATATTCAGCTTTTTGGAACTCTGGAGAAAAAGGCCTTTTTTTTTTTTTATTTTATTACATTTAAATAGGACTAAAGGCCATGGCTTGATTTTAAAAAACAGAGATAACTAAAAAGATAGCACTGTAACATTTGCATATTAATAGTTATGTTTTCTTTATATAAAGACTGTATTTTTCCATTAAAGCTACATCTTAGATATTTACATTAGTAGAGATGCACTGGAAGATATATGTTAGTAGAGACAGATAGGCTAGATAGTACATCAAATTACAAGGTGATTGGAATGTGTTTTTTTAGACCAGCAAGCCAACTGTACTTCTAGGTGAACTTTTTAAGAATTCTCAAGCCTCCTTTCAGGACTTAAAAAAGATGAAATGAAAATAGCTTTCCTTTAAAAACAGTTCTCTCTGCTGAACAGTATCTTGTTCATTCTTGCTTCCCTAGACCAGAAAAGTATGCAAGTCAGCTGAGCCACTAAGGAGTCATTTCCTCATGCAGAGTAGCTCCAAACTTGGCCCATAGAGGACAGTCTTCTGTACAAAAATCTCAACCTATGCTCTGAGCAAAAAAAGAAAAGCACCCTTCCTGCACATGTAACACCCAGGAGCTGATACCTTACAGCTCTGGGCATCTGTCCTCTCCCAACCCAAGCTACTACTAGTCAGGCCTCTCCACAGCTATGCATCACCTTTCCCACTTACCTCCTGACTACCTCCCTGACAAACAGGTAAAGTGACCACAGCACATTTCACACAGATAAGCTGGATCGACTTAAACATTTTAAATAAGTGAGTCTTTACTACATCAGCTGATGGATGACAGATGACTTGGAAGAGTCACAGAAAAGAGTCTCAGCAGCCAAGGATGGTCTCTCAGCATCATACAGCAGCAGAATCAGGAATATAATACAGGTTTTCTGGCTCCTAGTTCAGCTTCCCTGTGGATGAAGCTTTCTGCCTTTTCAACTCTGTCAGAAAAATACATTCAGCAAACCCTTCTAATGAGATTCCCCACAAATGTATCTAAGGAGATATTTTCATATTATGAGGGTGATTATGAATTTTATCCAGGGGGTAAATAACCTAGAAAATTAGATGTGTCATTCCTAAGCCATGAAAGAAGAATTGATTACATCACCTTTTCCTAATGGGATATTATAACTGACCGTGTATTATTTCTGCAGACCTGCAAGCTCTACCATGTCCCATAATTCACTGCAAAATGTTGGAATTCAGGCTTTGCCCATATCATTACATGAAGATAAAGTGCTAGTGCTGCTCTGAATTACATTTCTATTCATTTTACTCATTTTTAAGTATTTGCTTCCCATACATAAATTGTTACTATTATATAAAGATTCACTAAGGCACCTTGCTGACAATTTTTCCTCTTTACTCTGAATTAATAACAAAATGCAAATCGGTAGCAGTGGGGTTTTTTTTCTTTCCACTTAATACAATGCTTGGATAACAGAGCATTTAAAGATTTATGATACATATTAATAGCATTTAAGCACCCTTCAGAGTAAATACCCCTTTGTTTTTCATCTTCTGCTATACATACCTTTTCCTATATTATGTCATCTGTCTGCACATCACACACTTGAAAACAAGGCCACCTCATCACATTCTTTCTCCTCTGCCCCTTCCTTTTCAGTTGGCAGCAAAAACTATCTCACTACTTAAAGAAAAATGACCACTCATCCCATCTGCCACCTCCTACACTGCAGAGAAAAATCTCAATATATCTGCTCACCTAGATAAATCCAGGAGGTATTGTCAAGACTGAATATTAGGCCACAGTCACAAAGGCTGCTGCTCTATTAAATTCTTTAGCTGATAAAATACTGGTGTGATGGCTTTAATCCATGCCATAATAAGCTACAGTCAGTTGTTTGAAAAGTCAGACAAACAGCAATTTCTAGGACTGTGCCAGATGTTTACTTAATTAAAGCAATCTATTGTACATATATATTTTCTGCTGGTGACAGCACTCAATTACTAGTTTCTATTCAATGGTGAAGTGACAGAAATTTTTTTTAAGAAATTGAAACCAAACACTTCATTTTTTTTCTAAATTCTCTCTATAATTCCTCTAGATTTTATGTGAAATTTATAGAATGTTTTTTCCCCCACAGCACTTTTAACTTTGTGATAGGAGGGTGATTTTGTGGACATGATGAGCTGTGTGGATATAAACCATCTTCTGCACCACCATATATCAATTTATCCTAAGAAAAGACCAGCCCCGTAGTACTGTTAACCATTCTTGCTTTCCCCAAAAAAACATTCCTTCCTCCCCTACTTTTCTTGGGTTCAGGTACTTTTGTGGTATCTTTAGGAATTATCACCTCTTCCTAGCTCTGTTACCATCTGTTTTAATACAGATGATCTGTTAACATCTGTTTTTTATACAGATGACACCCTGATATAAATTTGAACACTATTGCCAAATTCAGCATCTTTGTGGATGTATTTGGTTTGGATTCATCACCATTCCAAATGATTGTGAAACTCTGATCATTTCTAAACTGTCCTGGAAGGGAGGGAAGACCAGAAATAATTATCTTCCCTTCTTGTTTAAGGGGCACTAAAACCAGACACTAACCCATCACTTGCCTAGTGCACAACACCCAAGAGGCACCAGCTACTTGTTTAGTCCACAGTACTCAAAAAGGAATTTGAGGAAGTTGTCATGCAGTTCTCCAAAAGCAGCCAATTTTAAAATATTCCTTACTTCTGACAGGACCTGAGCATCTGTTTCAGTAACTCAGAAAGGAATATTCCAACAGGGACCAGGAAGAACATGGGCGGTTCTATGCCAAGTAACAGCTGCAGTACTGGAGCACATGAGCAGCTCTGAGTGCCAGAAGCCAGCACTGGGTGGCAGGCTAGGACAGCACTTCGGAGCGACTCCCAGCCCTGGTGCACCACTTCTCAGCTTCTCCCAAAGTCTCTCCTTGTCACCTACAAAAGGCTACAAAAGCTTTAGTTGGGTGGTAGAGCAGGAGAAACCCATGCACCCAGCACTGGGGACTGCCTTATTCTATTGGCTGTACTCAAGAAACCAGGCAGAGCTCTCCCTATCCCTGCAGCCAAAGGAGGCTGCAGATGCTGGCTCATCCTTTTGTCTCTTAAACTTGAAGTAAAAATGCCTTTGAGAAGGAAAAGTGTGACTGGAATTTGTCCATGCAGCTAATTTTGCAGGTGTAATTTTAGAATGCAGCAGTCCAGTAGTCAAAAACATTAACAAGTATATCTTGCACTGTATCCCAGTGTAAAAACAGCCTGGGAGTCAGCAGCCTTCTTCCCCATGGAAGCAACCACCAAAACCTCACTCCATCACCACTGGTAAGGGCAGGACTAACTTGCAAAGGTGATCCCCTTGACAAAGACCAGCCCTCCTCCCTTCCTGGGAAAAGAAACTCATCTGTTGGGCATAAGCGCAAATGCCTGTCAAAGTCAGCCCATGGGGGCAGAGATGTTTCAATTCTCCACAATAAAGGTACTGATTGCTCTGTGCATCTTTGCAATCTTCTTTCTGTGTTTCTGTTTAGGTTCTCTGTTTCAGTCCAGTCACTTTGTCTCCTTCTGGGCCTACTGTGATTCACACCAAATGTCTGCAGACCATTCAAAACACACGAGCCCAGTCTGAATGCATAAAATGCAAATCTCATTAGATTTCTCATTTTCAGTGTAATATTGTCACAGTGCTATGCACCACTGCCACAGATTAGCAGGCTTGCCAGAATGGAGACCTGCTAATGAGTTAATCCAAATAACACTCAAATCCCAAATCAGATTTAAAACCATCTAGACAGGGGACTCGCCAAGGATGGGTGAGGGGAAAGAGGGAAGAGCGTGAGCCTAGTTTTGACAAGTAGTTGTCAATTATGTGAGAGAGGAGTATAAGGGAGAAGCAAGCATGCATTTTTTATCCTTGGGAGAACAGGCTCAGTCAAATTCCAGGTTACTTTGCACAGTCCAAATGCAAATCCTGAGAAATAATCTGCAAAAACACATGTATCTGTATGGATAGTCAGCTTCTGACTTGAGAGACACTTAGGTATAAAATCAGGAGCTAGTAAAGCATCTATTGCTATCATTTAATCTATAGTACTTGGAAGGTCTAAGCATCTCATAGCTCTGAGTTTGATTAATTCCATCCAGGAACCTGGAGATGAGGGGAAGGAATGGTTTTCATGTATTAGTTTCTTATTTAACAAATGACCAAACATGCTGAAGAAAGGCACAGAGGGAAACACACATCTTCCATTGTTTGCATTTGAAATAGGTTCCTAAAACATAGCTGCAGTCTGAAGGGTAGAGCTGGCAGGGATCTTTTCTCTTCCACCATGATTTTAAATGAAATTTCTCCTTTAGTGGGAAAATACTGAATTACTGAAGCTGAAAAATTTCATGGGTACATACTGGCTTCATTAGGCCTCCAGTAAGACATAGTTCCACCTTAGGCTTGGGAAAACGTGGCCAGAGCCCAAGGAAGCACCTCAGAACAGCCTGGCCAGCATAATAAAGACTAAGAACAGAGGAAAACAAGAACACAAGAGGGATAGGGACACCTCCAACCAGGGTCCAAATTTTGAAAGGCCTCAGATTTACTTAATGGAGAGCAAAACCTTTTTTACAGTATTGGCCTCTATTTCTGGACAAAAATATCATTTCCCATTCAACAATTTACCAAAGAGTGCCTAAAAAACAGTATAACTTTCTATTGTATCTATTTCCTCCTTGTGGATCCAATTGTGTATGCTTTACCAGAAATGTGAAATTTTTTTTTGCCAAGAGTAGAGAATAAGTCTTGCATCCTTTAATAAAAATCTAAGAATTTAGCACCTTGACTACATAGTTGCAGAGAAGGGAAGAGAAATGCATTTTATACTGACATTATCAACAAACTTCTGCAAAGTTTTACTTTCATTTGACTATTGCTGTAGATAGGATAGAGCTAGGAAGAAGAAAGTTTGACTCTCAAATGTGGAATTCAGCTAAGCAAAACTGCTCAGAGAATTCTATTATGATTGGTAAATGCAGCCTTTTTTAGGTAAGCCTCTCTGTAGAAACTTTTATAAAACAAGTGTTAAGAAAATATTTCTTCCCAGAAGTCATACTTCTCAGCACGTTCCTTACTGCTGAACTTCAACTACTGTGGCAACTAACAGAAACCCACTGAGCCGAGTCAGAATCTGAAGAAGTCAGCTGGAATCTCAGCACCTTGATGCAGGCCTTAAACTGCACTGTGTGCAGACAGAATAGCTTTTTAATGTCTCTTTCCAGCTCTCACTAAGCAAACAAATAAATAGGACGTAGCGCACTCAAAGAAAGAGAGTCCGTTTGCTTTATTGTGTCCATTAAACTGTCCTGATGATAAAGCATGCGAATATGCTGCCATTTTTAAGCATGGAAGTAATTTTCCATCTTTTCCAATTTTCCATCTTGTTCCAATATAAATATAGATTCCAATATAAAGGGAATTAAATAGCCAGCAGTGCCAAACTTTCCACATGTAGCTAAGCTACCAGGAACATGCTTTGTGTGCACAGATCCTGCCCCTTCCAGAGACAACTGCCCACAACAATCTTCCTGCTCCATGCTAACAAGGTACTAATAAAAATAGTAATCACAGTTTGCCTGCTCAGCTCACCCCAGGAATATGGCAGCAAATTGATGATCATTTCTCATTGTGAATTATGACACAGGCACATCACCTCACCCTTGGAATAAAACAGCACCTGCCAATCCCGTTAAAATAGCAAGGGGAAAAATGAAAGCCCTGCCGTAGCCAATCTGATTCCCTGCTGACTCTAATTACCCAGACGGGAATTTTACAATTGCTTCCTCCACCAGCTCCCTCTCTGCAGTCTGCAGACTTTGGCTAGTTCTTTCTTTTGTATCCCTACTGCCACTGAGTAGATTGGGTTCCTAATGAGTCTTGACACTAATGGTACAGGGAGACAGCGCAATTACATAGCCCTCTCCCATTCAGAGCAAACCTGGCAGGAAATGACCTGAGACCTCACACCCTTCTACCCCAAAGAATCCAGTTATAATGCCTCAGGAGCAGGGCCAGCTGGTGAACACTCCCCCCCTCAGCACCCCTCACTGCACTTCCCCTTTCCATTGTGCAGGTGGCTGGAAACAGTTCTTTATGGCCTAATCCATGACCAGTGGGTTGAGGCTAATACAGAAGCCAGAGAAGCCTTAGCACATTTGGAACTGAAGCTCATCAAGAAAGGGGAAAAAAAAGAACATTATTTCACACATGTGCTGGACAGCTCTAACACACAGTTGTTGTCTATTAGGTGTTTAACAATGTGTATAACTCAGACTGCTTTTAAGTGGGGAGGGGAGAGACATGTGCTTCTGTGATTTCCATGTTGATTGTAGTCCAGGTGTAAAAGAGACTGGAGCTACCTATTGAACTGTGAGCTAATTACAAGAAGGAACAGCTGTTGTCTGTTAATGAGGATGCAGATCCATAAGAAGCACATTAGCTGGTGAGGAATAAACTTGTCTTCCACTCCTTGAACAAGCAGCAGCCTACAAAATATGTCTTATATCTATGACTTATGTTGTCACATCATCTGAACAACTCACAAATGATATATTTGCCTCTCAGAAAAGCCTTGTAAGAGAGGAAAGCACTAGTCCCAATATATTAAGTAGGAATATGCAGCAGAGGACCAAGGACATATACAGAGTCTAATCAAAGCATAAAATAGGTCCAAATCAGCTTATTTGAACTCCAGTGTTTTAAGTACAAATCTATTGTTTCCCTCATGCCAGTAACTCTGAAGTACTTTATGTATCACTGAATTTCTTTCACTGCTTTACTACCCTGTAATAGCATAGTCTCCTATTAACCTCACTGCTACTTCTGTTTCCCCTCAGGGCCCTGTAAGTCTTCTGCCTCAGCTATTTATTGTGACATACAGGATGTTTCTCTTAACCTTCAAAGAGTTCATCTGACTTTCAAGGTTCTTCCTGCTCCTCTTCACCCTCAGGTACACAAGGAAGTCCCACAGTTCTCAGCTGCTCACCGGCTTCCATCCTATTACCCTCCACACACACACCCTGAGAGATTCTCTCTACTTTGTCTCCTGGACAGCATTATCTGTGGTGGCTCTAAAGCTGCCATCAGCATGAGCTCTCGAATTTCAATGCTTATGGATTATTACAGTTTAACACCAAGGGAAAACTTAAGAGAATTTATCTCCACGGTAACTCTTCTGGCAACAGTTACAGCACAGATCATTTCAAGGATTATTTAAACCTTTTGCATCCTCTTTTCCTCCAAAATTTAGTGTAAAACATATATAATTTTAAGAAAACAATGGCTAATTTTAATCCTACTAATTGCTCGTTTCCTTTTTGGCATAAGTGCTCTGAACCACATAATATCCCGTAAAGTTTTGAGGAACAAGAAATTGTGCAGAGAAAGCATCATAGTTATACAGGTGCTGCTATTCTATAACCCACTACACAAAGAATTCCGTACTTGTAGTACATGAAAAAGGAGCAGTAATTTCAAGTAGCTCAGGGAACTCCTAATGGAATTCTTGCTTTTTATTTTCCTCTCCAGTTTTAAAGTATTATTTACTGTAGTATTCAATTAAGAACAAGGGTTTACTATAGCAACCACAGCAGTGAGAGGTACTATTCATACACAGTCTCTGAAATACAAGCTTTTAAGCACCTTCTTAGCAACACTTGTTGATAAACCTGTGACAGAGGAGAATGCTATGTGTTTTATAAGGAGTAACTTGCACACTAAATAAAACCTGCAGGAACTGTATTGCTTGAGGTCTTCCCATTTCTCCGTGACTTTACCTTCCTAGAGTTAGCACACCTAACAGAGAACAAGGCTAATAAAAATATAAAGACATCACCCTTGGACTGGGACTACAAAGGAGGAACTGCCCTATGGCAGCTTTTCTCTCTGCCACTATGTGGCAGCAAAAGGTGCTTATGATTCACTACATCAGTCTCTTCATAGGCATTCCAGCTGTGACCTTGCCATCATTCATTCTGGGGACCCTCTCTCATTCAGCATCTGCCAGCTGTCAGCTTGGGACTCCAGGGAAAATTACAGAAGATTTCTGGAAAATTACAAGGGGCAGCAGAAGGGAGCATTTGATTTGTTTCTATTTTCTCTGTGTAAGGCATTTCAGGTGCCTGCAGTGTGCCAGCTTCCTGACTTTCTTTTGCCTGGGTGGCTCCATTCTTCCATAATCTTCCACTGTAACTGCTTTCATTTTTCTCATGTCACTCTCATGACACAAAGTTCCTCTTCCCATGATGTCATTTGCCTTCTCAAATCCATTCCACAAGAATGGGAGAGCAACAAAGCATACTCTCCCTTCTGATGCAGGCACTGAGTATTATTTAGATATATCAATGGGTACTGATCATTATCTTCCTGACAGGTTTTCCTTTCTCAAGCTGCAGTCCCTTTACAAAGGCACCTTCCAGACCCAGCAAAGCTGTAAATGGGTGTGCACTGGGAAAACCCACAGTTAACTGTGGTTAGCCACAAACAGATAAGACCATTTTAAACATGCCTGTCTTTGTCTATACTAGATGCTAAGTGGTGTTCGAAGTATACTCACTTTAGATGCTATGAGCAATTCTGTTTTCATGTTCCTACCAGCTTCCCCTATTGGCTGAGAACACAACAAATATATTCACGGTTCCCATTGATTTAATATTCAGGATTCACATTCTTTCATCGATTGAGGTACCATTGAATTCAAGCTGGCTGTGTTCCACACTGTAAGACAGAAATGCTGATCACTGCATCCTAATTTCTCATCTCATTATGGCCTACATTTTTAACTGATGCATTTTGTTGCATTTTTCATTTCTTTCCTAGAATACAGCTGCTAGCATGGTCATGGTCAATGTGACTACAGGGTAGCCACATTGGGACAGATTCATGGGTATGTGTTGGAGATGAGAATACTATATGCTGTATTACTGTTTTTTGCAGAAAGCTATCTGCAAACATGTTCAAAACTACATTCTATTATGAACTTAGGGAAGAGTGTTGGATTTACATGAAGACCAAACACTCCTTTAGGCAGGAGCTCCTGGTTTGTACTGTTACCTAGGCAATGGCTGTAGAAAATATCTCAGCACACATAAGTAAGGACCTGATCAGCTGGAATTGGGTGCAGCTGATTACAACTGCTATTTCCAGGAGACCTAAGGGAAACACAGACACACACCCCAGACTCACAGAAAGAAACAGCTCTGAGCACTCATGCAATTACAGCTGCAGAAAAGGAACCTCTCTGGAGCATCAGGCTGCTCATTAACTTCCACTACCAAGGTTAACACCTATATTTTAGCTCCTTAACGGATGCCCTGTAAAACTCCCTTTGATAATCTGCTTCTCTCCTCCTGTTGTAGGACCCAAATCAAGATCAGACAGTTTTCAATCTTCTTTTAAAAGCCATGGTCGATTTTAAGTGAAATGACATTGCACAAATTGTTTTAATTAAAAGAACCCTATTTTCTCCTTGACTAGAATCATACTCGAGGTAGCAACAACACTGAAAAGAAAATCAACAGGTTTGCCAATTACCTGAGCACATCTACTTTATTCAGCAGATTTTCAGTAGGAGTTGGTTATGTTCAGTCAGACTTTTATAGTCTGATTTATTAATGACCCTTTTAACTCAATAGCTAGAAATTCAATTGAATCCCTTCAAAAAGATGTTAAGAAAAATCATACTCTTTGACAGGCCAACGCCAAACAAAAAGTGCAGCCAGAGTCTCATTCATTAAAAATCACGTAATTCAGCTCCAGCACATCCACTGGCTTGCTGGAAACCATGATTTTAGTACTGATGTTTTCCCAAGTCCCACATTGCTACATATTTTGAATATTTTGTCCCAATATGGTCTGATTATTGCTAAGTGTGAAATCACTGCCAACTAGTTTCATGCAGACTGGATTTCATTTCAGAAATGGGTGGAGGATGAATACTACAAAAAGCCTTCTACTGCAAAATCCTTCAGTTCAAACTATGGCAAGCCACAAGCAGGCTTGGTACCCAGGCTAATCTTAATGTAACTTTTATCTCCAAGAAAGCTCTCTTCAGCATAAATACAAAGCTCTGCTTCCATAGCTGAGAGCCAGCAGGAACTGTGCATTCCTGTAGGCTGTAAAAGAAAATTCCCCAGGCTTAGGCCCCCAAACTCCCTGAATGCACTAATTATGAACCTGAAATTCCTATTACTACCCCCAGGTTCTTGATACTCTATTTTACAGCACTCACACCAGCACCCCAGAGTACTTGTGTGCATTACTGCAGGGCCAGCTTCACAGAAAATGTAGCTTTAAGTTGCCTTCCTTTTATATGGAAGAAAACTCAATTCTTTTCTCAGTGTTCAAAGCACTGACACAAGTTGTGGAGACTCTGGATTCAGCTCCAGTCCTTGTCTGAGAGGCATTAGGTTCTTAGCTCTCTGGTGGAACAGATTTAACCATTGGGCTAATTCCAGGAAAATACTTCTGCTCATACTACAGAACTGCCATGAGCAGTGAGGAATGCGATCAAAGGAACAGGGAAGTTCCTTGAGACATAGCAGACATAAGTCCTCATTCTTTCACCAAAGGCTTCCTATTACGAAGTTGCTGGAAAAAAATACAGCTGACAGACTCAAAAAGCCTAACTGGGCAGATGTCTCATCTGACAGTGCTGAATGTTACCTCAGTTCTAGAAAGGTATACAAATTTAAATACATCTATCTCCAGCTTGCTGGCTTTTGTGAGTTACTCTCCGGGATGCTTATTTCTGAGTGAATACCGCTGAAAGAATATAGGTACCTCTGTGAGGTTTGTGATATTACAAGCTGTAAATTTTTACATTTTTGTGTCCTACATGTTGATACAATTTTGTGCTCTTACCTATTTCAAGGAGCACTCTTTCACCCCCATGCTGATGGCTTGTACCTCACATGCTCAGGTTTGGAGGGCTGCTCCTGAGGAAGAGATGCTGCCAGCCAAACTATCAGTGCTTGACATATCTCTGCTCTCAGCCAGAAAAAAATTCAAGCTTATAAACATAGCCTAAAGCTGAGTAAGCTGAGAGGCTACAATGCATGCTCCATGCTCCATACAAGCCTCTAGATTATGAGCAGAGATGAGTACAGTTACCTCTTCTCTGCCTTGCCGATATGAGTAGGCCAAAACAGCTCTGCAGGATTGCAAGCAGAAAAGAGACACTTTTGCTGTGACAAGATCAGCTCTATGACTATGAGTAGGAAGAGAAATAGGAGCAACTACCTGACACAAATTTAGTGGGACAACCAGTGGTTATCAAGGGCTTGCAAAAGGTGATTTTTCAGCTCAGCAGCTGAACCAGAAAAAAAAAAAAAAACAAACATATATATTTTATTTGGATTGAACCAAAGTTTTTGTTTTTAAGTCCATCATCCTTCTTTTGGGTTGTATTAGTGCCCCATCTGAGCCAAAATAGGATATTGTCTTTTCAAGGATTTTTTGAGAAAAGCAAAAGAAATGGAAGATTAGATTCAGCAAGGTGATAGAAGACACTGTCACCAGTGTAAGAGTCCCTCAGAAATCGTTGGCAAACCTACCTCAGATTTGGGCAGTCAGTCCTGAAAAATTAATTAATAAGGGGGCAAAGATTAAAGCCCAGGTTCATATTGAGTGTTTTGTACATTAGGTTAGAAAGCTGTGATCTCTCTGAGCCCACAAGCATACACATTCCCTTGGAGAGACTGCAAAGATATCCCACTTCTACGTAACCCATTGTCTGTTAGCCAAGGCCCATTTCTATGGGAGGGGGCACTGAAGAAAGGGGGGAAATCCTTGGGCTGAAAATCAATTGGTGTGTAATCTGTCATGTACCAAAGGTTTCCACCATGTACCACTCTCTCAGCCTGTTCTGTTGCACAGTAAATTACACTGTCTTTTGCCAGTAATAAGGTAGCTATAGCAAATCCTGCCCTAGAGCAAGAGATGGCTTTCTCAGCATCCCTTCCAGCCCTCTTTTTCAGCAATCCTGTGATCCTGACTGCTGAAGAAGTCCTGGGTGAAACAAACCCACTATTTACTACTTGCTTGTGCAGCCTAATAAGTTACCTAAGGGTGAAGGAAACAGGATAATGGCTAGCAGGGTAAATTATGTAAATGGGTTTTCCCTAGACATTCTAAATATTCTGATTCCCTTACCATTAGACAGCAAATTATCTGGGGCCATAACAGAAGCAAACAAAGTAACTACTGGATAAAGGGAAATGGCTAAAGGAATATAAAGTTCCTTTTTTCAAGGAAGTTGAATTTTAAATGTTAACTGGACTGTGGCAGAGTATTAAAAATTTCCTGGCTTTTTTGTGTATTGAAATACTCTGCAAAGTGCCAATTTTCCATGTTTACCCCAGGCTTATTTCTCCAATAGCAGTTCTCTCCCAGGCATTCACTATCAGTATGGATGCTCATTGTAGTGACTCTGATCCTTTTTCCTGCCACAATGACAGTCTGTGGCATAGCTTTTTCTCCCATTAGACTTCCTGAGGAAAGCCAACACTAATGCCAGGTTTGGAGACAATACTGTCCTTCCATGGACAGTAATATGAGGTTGCAAAGCAAACTTTGCTTTCAAACAGCCACAACAAAATAACAAACACACCCCTTAATTTTCTACACTCTATTTTCCTAATTAGGTGGGTGGGGGAACAAATGTCCACGTGCAGAAAGTAGGTGGGCATAGGCTGGATAAATCCCATGCTCCCAATTCTTGGCATGGAACAGCACAGCCATTATCCCTTCTAAATGTCAGGGAACTAGCTCCAACTCTATGAGGTGCCAGACACCTGCTCCCACTACTCCCAGCTTTGCCTTCTGCTGTTGCATCTCTCACTCACAGGCCTTGGTGTAATTCCACTCTGCACAAATTGAGCCATAAGTGCCAGGAAAGTGGGATTCTGAAAGCATTTCATAGAAAGGCACAGACCAGGGCAGCCACAGGCCCACAAGGAGGCACACAGCTGCCACTTCCATGAAGAGGAGCCACTCAGAACTGAGACTGTACATTAATAAAAAACTAGGAGAGGGTTAAAGCAAGATGCTTTCTTGCAGGCAGATGAAGTGAAATGGATTTGGGGATTTTTTTTTCACAACAAAAAGAGGTGGAAGAGCCACAAAAGGCTATTGAAAGAAGTCAGTGATCTTTCCTGTCTGACACAGGTTGACACAGAAGCAATGGCAACACAATACAGCTGTCACATTGAAAATGCAGTTCTTCCAGCACAGACTGGGCTGCAGGGCAAACCCTGTGCAGTGAAGTGCTTGGATAGAGGGGAATCTGACTTAGTGTAATGAGGCAGCAAGGTGCGCAGAGCCTGCCTCAGGAGGTCATCGTTTCTTGCCCATGATCAGGGCTCCCTACATGCTCCAATCTAACTGTTTAAGGTGGAAAGAGCCAGCAGATCCATGAGCAACCATGATGTATAGTAGAAGACAGAGCCACAAAGAGTTGGGCAGAGGGTAAAGAAGAACAGGTGAGAATGCTTCTCAGTTTTTTCCTCTGGCTTTGCCCAGGGATCTTGGGCAAGTGACACCTAATGGACCATTCAGCAGCAACCCTAACACTCTTCCCATCCTCATTGTGTAGCAAAGCAGCCCAATGGCCAAAACAGGAGGCTGCTGTAGATCATTGCAACACTCCAACATGGTCCAGCAAACTTATCTCCATTCTTTGCAGAAAGGAAGCGTTTAATGCCCCAGATGGCTGTCAGCCCACAGCCTTGCTGGAGAGGCACTGACAGCCACAGGGACAGTGTGGTTCTCTGTTCCCTGATCTGCATGGAACATGCCATAGTGCTCACACTGCTCCTGTCAGCTGAGCTGGTTTAGTCTGGAACCAGTCAGAGAGCACACATGCAAGTGTACTACTCTTCTGGCACATCTGGGGGAAGGCAGTGCAAACAGGCAGAGGCTTTTCACTGGAGGCTTGGAAGCAGTAAGGGACATATTCTGTCACACCAGAAGCACAGAAAACATGAGTGGGAAGAAAAGGAACATGCCAGAGCCCACGATGGTAATTCTTGTAGAGAATTGTCAGCATCCCCAGCTGGGTCAGACCACTATTTACAATATATAGTTCAGCAACTGAAGGTGTATATCTAGAATCCATGGCAAATAAGAGCATGCACCATTCCTGATGTACACCTGCCTCTTACACAAATTTATCAATATGTGCAGAGTTATTTGCCTTCTGACTGGTCTGCAGTATATCACAACCCTTATAGTAGAATAACTTCACCACTCTGATTAGCTTGCACCTCTTTGGGCAAATCTGCAGGCTGCTGGCCATAGCACAGTAAATCATGCAAGCCATTTAGCACCAGGCTACAGAGACAGGAAAGAAAAAGAGCCAGTATCTTGCTTTCATGTTTCACAGCATACACCACAGTTGAGACAGCCATGATAACACAGAGCTCAATCACACAATTTCAGAAAACTTCAACCCATGCAGAGTAACACCATGCCACTCCAGAAGGCAGCAAGCATCTACCCCTCTTGGTCCTTAGCCCACCCTTTTCTACCCCTCATGTTCATGCATTGCACCTGTGCCCTCTGTTCCCTGTGGTGATTGGTCAGTGCATCTGGGCACTCTGGCTCATTGCTGTCAATGCTGCTCACCTGCTTTTCACAGCTGTAACCCATTAGGGATGAGGCTCAGCTGCAGCCCCATTCCCAATTACCACAAACTGTGTACCTACATTCTAGCTCTTCGCTGGCTTCACCATTTTCATGGAAGTAGTAATACTGTCACCATGACATTCAGGTACTTCAAATAACCTGTTTAAAAAGCCTAATGTGCTACTGCCACATATTTTGATGCATAGTTGCAGGAGCTGTGGCACCACCTGAAGATAAGACATGCCTGTACTTGAATTCGTGTATCACTCAAGAAAAATGGGACACTTTTGAATGACATGACCCTTTCTGCCACACCATGCTGTTCTGGAGGCTGTCCACTAAAGACACCAAACAACACACCAAGCAAAGTACAAGTCTTCTTGTGCCTACTGGGTGCTTTCTCTGGCAAAGATAAGCACTGCTCTCCCAATATAAACCATTTGTCAGCTTAATGCTTCCATGAATGTCAGACCAATTCTGCCCATGAGTGGACCTCAGAAAATATATCATTTACACCAGGTTAATTCAGAGGAGTAGTATATTGATTGGCATAGAAACAGTATAATAATATTTCCAGACTACGTTTTGCCTCTTTTCCAAACTCACGAGTCCCCCATATGTCAGCTTGAGTTGCAATGTTTCACCTATTGAATTTTCTGTGAAATTGGTGAGAATCAATTTGAAAGCTCTTATGTAGGAATTCGCTCTGAAAATCATTAACATTAATCAAGCCATACACTGCATGATAATAATTTTAATTGATATTACATAGCACCTAGCAATTCCCAACTAAGTTATAGATGTTTGAGCAGTCTTCATATAAGGCAAAGATATTGTCCTTCAGGAGACAAGAGGCTAACAGATGGAGAGAGAGAGGATGAGAAACTGAGAAATTATGTAGATTTCAGTCACATTCTGAGTCTTATTAAAGAACAAGTCACTTTATAGTCGAAGGTTTCTATTACTGTAGCGTTGGAGTTTTTTAAGGAAAGTCATTTTTGGGAAAGCACGTATTTTTCTTACAGAATTTCTTATTCATATAGTGCTTAAAAATCTATTGCTAAGGACAAGTATCCTTCAGAAGTAAAAACCTCTGAAAATTACTATTGAGAAGATGAACATCCAGCATATAAAATAACATAAGACAACAAGAAGATGTATATGGAAAGGAGGAAAAATTCTTGTCTAATCAGATATCAGTAAGTCAAATTTTGATCTCAGATAACCAATCTGAAATAAGTCTGTTTACATGCTCACTAACCTGCTGTCAGTTGGTTAAATGAACTCAGAATCTGCCAGCCAAACACACAGTACGTTTAAAATCTTTTTACTTCTCTGATCCAAGTTTCATTGTTGGGAGCTATGTAGGTTTCCACTTCTGGAGTATTATCTTCTTTTCAGCCAGAAGAATCCACAGGATCTGTTGGTCTTGGAATCAGAAAGTGCCAGCTGTCTATTTCACCCAGTATGAATAAATGCAGATTTACTCTTTCAAAAAGACTTATAAAGAATTTTCTTTTAAATCTCTACAGGCAATCTCTAGACTTATTTTCATTTTACACTACCTGTAAACTAAAATCTGAAGACTGTGTATGAAGATCACTAAAGATCATTCTCTAGAGAGAGAAAGGGAGAAAGTCAGAGTCTAGTAGGAGCTATTGAAAAAGTTGTCAGGTTATGTTTGAATTATATGCTGTTTTGGAGAAGTGCCCAATTTCAGCTTTTATAGGAAGAATTAGCATGGTCAATTGTGCTATAAACTGATATCAGAGATAACACATGGTCCTTCTTGGTTTGTTGCACAATATCTAGCGTGAGAAAGGAAAGAAGAGGGAAGTGAAGGCATGGAGAAAGAAGAAAAAGACTCAATAAATATTAAGGAAAGGAAAAGGAACGACTTCCTTCAATTTCAGGACAAAAGTAAGATGGAGATGAGAACATGCAAGTTCCATTAATGTTGTTTAGTTCTCTTCTCACCTCTGCAAACCAGACCATGAAATTCAGCAAGTTGGTAGCTCTGTTTCCTTTTTACTCCTAGTGCAAGCACAAAAGCACCTGCTCTTGCTATTGCAAGTGAAAAATAAATATATGACAGGAAGGAGGTGCAAAAGAAGTATAATCTGGATGGCTTTCTCCTCACTTAAATGTAACCCAATGCTAAAAAATGTCAGCTTGCACTCATTGTCTCTGACAGAGAGGCCCAACAAAGAAACCACAAACCCTGACCTTATTCATTATGCCAGCTTAAGAACAAAAGGACATTTTGACTTAATTACTCTTGTTTGAAAGCGACCTTAAATTTAAATACAAAGCCAGAACAGCTCTGATCATTTTTTCCCCAAAATAATTTAAAAGTTTCCCATGCAAGATTTTGGCACAAAAGACCCACCCAGTGGAGGTGGCACAAATATCACAAAATACTGTGACTGGGATAAAAATCTCAAGAATCTCAGACCACTGCAGAATTTAACGACAGATCCTTCAGGTCCCACACATGAAACATGATCTTCTTCTAAATCCTAATCATCACTCTTCTCACCTGTCTTTAGTGGCTGACAGAGCAGTCCTGTGGTTTCCTTCCTCATTGTGGGACCCTTCAGGTCTCTTTGTTCTCCAGATTGCTGTATCCATCCTGTGCAGCTGTAATGGAGAAAAGGCAGTTGATCTCCTGCATGCGAGAACATGCCCTACAGCTGCCGGTGACCCACAGCCGGTGACAATATGACGTGGGGGTAGGTACAGCGTGTCAGATCCTCCTTCACATTACAACAGTCACAAAACTGTTGTTTCACACTGAAAGAAGTCTGAGAACATACACTGGGCTGGCTTGAACCGCAAGAGTAGCTGGAAACACAGGTTCACATTTAAACCAGCCCAAATACCATGACATAACTATAAGGTGCACCACGCTAATGTCATTGTATGAACAGTACTAGGAGGGACTCAGATTAACCTTATTATTTCACAAATCTCTCCTCTAAACCTTAAAAACACTCTGTCAGTGTTTAGAAATGTTATTTTTTCACCTGTTTACTTTAAACTAATGTCACTGTTGCAAAGGCATTGTCTCTCTTCATTAGCAGGGTTTTCACAGAAAAAGTGTTGCTCTGTTGTAGGTATTTTAATAATTAACTCAACCAGCATGTACCCACTCATTTCCTTTTCAACTAGCAGTGCAGCCATGCAAGTGCAACTCAGTGGATGAAGCAGCTATGAAAAATTGTTTAACTGTGACCTTAAGTAGCCTAGCTATGGCAGAAATCCTCTGCTATTAATCAATTATAATTTGTCTGTACAGTTGACTTTGTACTCTTTATGAAGCCTTTCATTGCAGAAAAGCTGGTGGATAGCTTAAGAATGTAAAAATTACCTTCAGATTTCAGAGCACCAAAAAAGTAAACAAGAGAAAATATCTTGAAAATATTCTTATGTGGCTTCCAGATGCTGCAACATGTATTTTTGGAAATATGGTATGGCATTTTCTTGTGTTATTTGAGAAAGTGTGTAATCATCCAGTTGTTTGGCTTATCATACAAGAAGTTGCCAGCAAATAACTGTTATCTCTCAACTATGAGATTTCTGTCCCTGGCTGACATTGCTGATTAAAGAGTTCCTGTGGTGAGCGAGTATGGAAAGGCAGCCGTTTTAGCTGGCGGTATATTATTCCCCATTCATATTACTTTCAAAAAAGGCTGGTGTTGATACAAAGGACAAACAGCATCATAGATGGAAAGGTAGAAGGAAGCATGAATTTGTAGGAAAATGTTACAATTCAACACCAATGCAAGACTATGGTGAGATGTTACATTGAGGCTGGCAGGCAGCATTTAGTTTGATAGGTAAGATATTCTTACTTATGCATCTGCCTGCCAGAAGCTGTAGAAATCATCCTGATTACAAAATGGTAGTTCCAGAAGCTCTTCTGTCCCAAATAATGTTTCACTTGTGAATCCTGGCAATTCCTGAAAGTGCTGGTCAGAGAGATATATGTAGCAGAGCATGTCTTACCTACTCAACAGCACTCTGGGGGGAGCCAAGATGTTCAGGAACACAGGACACCTGAATTTCTGCAAGGAGGTGCTGAACAGTTAGATGGAAATCTCACTGGGGGCAAAAACTCCTTTGGAACTACTGTCTGTGCAGCACCCTGTGCAGTTGTCTTGACAGTAAATGGTTTAACAGAAAGAGACAACTCCAAATTCAACAACAAACACAGTTGGGGTTCATAATCTGAACAGCCAGGTCTGACCTTTTCCTTAGCTGTCAGGGAAGAATACATTTTTTTATACAGGCAAATCCCAGAAATAATTGATAAAAATTTAACAGGAGAGGCAGAGGACACAAAGTGAAAGGGTTAGCAGGTTCTTTTCTAAAAAAGATGTTGCTTCCTCCTTAACTGATACCAAAGCAGCTTTGGGCACAATGCATCCCAATGAGAAAGCATGTGGCCTAATTTGGCACTTCTTCCACCAGCAGGAGCCTCTTCTGCAGGCTATTCACAATCCAACTGAGGCTGGCATCCTTGCCTGCTTGAAGCTCACATGCTGTGCCACATTATGAGTGGGAACAGGACCATCCTAACAGATTAGCATGAAAGCAGGCTTGCCAGAATACCAGTATGTGGATAATATTTAAGTGTTAAAGGGGGGATCTCTGTCCAAAAATGATGAAATGACAGTCTGTCTTCAGCTTGCCCAGTTACAGTTAGGAAGTCTGTCACAGGGTATCACAGCTGAGCTTGGCACACCCCAAAGCCCATTTCTACAGCCCATGTCAAAGAAGAAACTCTGTTTCAGGAATCAAGTTCTTTAGAGGAACATGAGAAATCCCCAGAAAGAAATGTAAGAGTCACAGTAGACTGGTTGTTTTCCTTACTGGAGTGTCTGGTTTGGAAGGGAAGACAAATTACAAATTTATTCTGATTTTTTCAGGGTAATTTGTGTATCTGTGAGCTTCATGGTAAATTTTGTAGTGAGAAACAAAGGTTTGGGTCAGACAATGATGAAATCTATGCAGATACAAGAAGCCTCTCCCCACTTCTTTAGTGCCTTGTGAGATGAAATCAGATTTCTGTATTGGGCCTGGGTCCATTAGCCCCCATTTGCTCCTTGAAGTAGTACTCTGGCCAAGTTAGCTGGCATGCTGGCTGTGTCTCAGCAAGCAATTCAGGCTAGCTACCTTCAAAACTTGCAGAATATGAACTGAATTTTTGCAAGACATTTGTTGCACGTAACGAGGAGCTATGGTGTATAAGGCAGGCAAAAGTCATGCTTGCAAGATTAGCACAGCTCACTTGGCATCCTGCTTTACCTTTCAAAACTAGGGCTTTTCCCACCTGTAGCTGGAAAAGTGACCCACCAATTAGGCTGGACAGGTGATATACGCAAAAAGTATACTTCAGCACCCTTCACAAGATATTAATGTCACATGTGAATACTCTTTTCAGAAGGTCTTTGTAATAAAAGAGGGAAAAAACACCTGTATTTGCACAAACCATGGATGAAGTGTTTGACATTTTCAAAGATGTGGGCTGAAACACAGAAATATTTTTAATCCCACATAAGATCTCAAGGAAATAATTACTGGGCCTCAGAAAAAAATGTAAATCAAAACTGCCAAAACTGTGTCGGTAGATTTCAGTACAGTTTACTTATTTAAGCTGAGAAAGAAAACAAGAAGAGTTCTGTGCAAGTTTGTACTCCTGCATCTCCTTTTAGATCCGTCTGTTTACATTTTACAGTGTTTTAGGAGTGACACAAAGGTGACAAGTTGCTGAATTCTAAATGTCCTTCAGTAGCTGGAACATTGCATTCCCGTGTCTCTTGATGAGTCACATTACTTATTTGTCACATATGTTGTTCACACAAGGGAATGTATTCAATGAAGAAATTCATCCAGGTGGCAAGCCATGGACAGATGAATGGAAGTGACCAAAAGCAGGGCGGAGCAGATAGTGAGGAAGGGAGAAAGGACTGGTCTATCTGTGCAGTCTCCAAATCCTCCTGATATCAAACACAAAGGTTTTAGAGAGTGAAAACAGCACATAGCAATGCAGAAACCACTCTCTGTCTGCTGCTGAGCAGAAACCTGGCTTGTTGGGACTGTGGTCCTCTCTTGATGTTAGACCTCTCTTAACTGTGCTTTAGCCCTTGACCTGGGGGCAGAGGAGGAGTAGCAGCTGGCATTTGGGTAGGCTGCTTAGCAGAGATGTGAAGAGCCTATGGATCCTTCATCAGGACCCACCGGGAATCCATTTTGGAAGGAATAAGAAAACTGAATGCAATGACAGCACTATGCTGAGCTCTTGTTCTTTGGAGTCCAAACTTCAGCCAGACTGTGAAATCAGAGGATTTGGAATTGAAACAAGGAAAAACACAAATACAAAATATGGTTTCTACTCTATCATCTCATTTCACCATTGTCTTCAGAGGGCATGTGGACACCAGGCAGGCCATTGCCAGATTTATTATTCTAACACAACATACTTTCATCAGCATTTTTTTGAATGGAAAAGTGGTATTCTGCTATGATAGCAAAAAATTAGCCCTGGTTATCTCAAATAGTGTACCCAAATCCCTAATGCTTCAGAGCTAAGACACAAGGATGTTGCCACTGTAAAGGATTAACACAGTAGCTGCTTCTTCTATCCCAGGTTGTTCTTAGTGATTGCCCCATTCACTGAGATCCAGGTCCTGGTCATGGTTTCAAAAACTTAAGCACCATAGGACAGTATAAACTGTCCCTATAGATAAGTAATCTAGCCAAGAATCAGTTGACTTACTAGGCAACACAGAAAGTAAAGGAATCCTCATCCCGTACCTAATGGCTGTGAACTCAGAGGAAATTTGAAGTGATCAAACTCATTGAAGCTTTTCTCCTGATTTCTGCTCTTTGACAGGAAACAAGTAACATTGTCACTTTTCTATCAAAAAAAGGCTTCAAGAGCTCTGAATACTTTCTCTTGAAAAAGATTGGCTCTTTGGCAGCTCTTTGGCATGACTCCCACTGCCCACTGTCCAGCCAGGGGTCATTTCTTCCACAAGATGGCTTCAGGCCACTCATCACACTGTGGTCTTCTGTATGCTGATCTATTCCTTATTGCTAGATCAGAGATGGAAACCTTTCCCAGACCTTCCACATCAGGAAGATCTTGAGGTTGTTTCAGTTCTGTTACCTGCTTTCAGGCATGGCTGAGTGGCAGACTGCCCTGGAAATAGATTCTGTGCCTTTTGCTAGAAGGGAATGGTGTTTCCTCTCTCAGGAGGTGACTTCTGGCTGTGCAGGCTTGTTGAACTCCATCAAGTACAGCTGTTATGCACAGTAGAGAGATGCATCTTGTGGCAGCCATGTGAGTGAAAGAGGGTTTAGATCTGTTTGGATTTTTTTCTTTAAATAAGGGAAATTTAATATTTCATTATTTGAGCCATGCTGCTTTCAAATCTGTCCTCTGAGAAACTGAGATCACTGAAGCCTAGAGACAAGGGAATTAAAATTCTAGACTAATAAATTTTGGTCTGACCTAGAGCAGCTATGAATCACAAATAACCTCTCTTAATTCACTTATGTGAAAAGCTAACCACTGTGGTGTTTCAGACACTGAATGTTGTCCATGACCTCTTTCCCTGGAAGGACAGTTGGACAGAAAATTTGTTTGTAGTGAAACATTCCTCCTAACCCAAATCCTTTTCATTAATTCAAAATACAATAAAAAAATACAGGAGAAGATGACCAGTCTTAATACATTCTATTTTCTCCCCAAACCTTTCAACTTGAGAACAAAATTTCTCCTCATCTTTCCTTTGCTGGTATAGTCTCAGAAGGTCTCTTGGAAAATTGATTAAATAAAAGTGTAACTTGGGATCTCCAGCAGAAGTTGAGCATGTTCATTTAAAGACCTCTGACTTCCCAATAAAACAATGACTTAGTGTCATCCAAAAGAATTCTCTTGTCCCTCAATTCCCACCAAGCATGTTAGAATCTACTGCTACCTGGCAAGGATTAACTGGTTTACAGCAGTTAACCCTGACAGCAGCTCCACTGAAGCCAGGAGGTTGAGCCAGGCAGTAGAAACTGGATGGACAGTTTGAAGGAATTTACAATGAAGCCTGAATTTGTGCAGAAGCATTGGCACATAACATGCAATTATGTTCAACAGATTTTGAAAATCTGGTCCTAAAAGTTAAAATCAGATTTGAACTACAGGTAAAACTCATATTTGGCATGGTTTGTCCCCATTCCTGCAAGACAGACAAAACTAGAGTTCATTTCCTAAGGCTTCCAAAGGTAATTCCTGTCTCTAAACCCACTGACCTCCTACATTCAGAAACAGCTCAGACTGTTCCTCATTGCTAACATACACTCCTTTATAAAGCATACAAACCACTCCGTTGCTTGCACTGTCATTAGAGCGCACTTCAGATTCAAAATCAAAACTTTATCTCCAGCATTCTCACATATACCATGACTGCTTGCCCACTAGGGGACTCCTGATATTCTCATCTACCTTCATGAAAGATTAGTTGTCACATCAAGCCCTCCAGCCACCTGGAACATGGAAATTCCATTTACATAAATTCAGGGCCCAGGTTGTTTCTCTGCTCTCACTGGCTGTCATAGCAGCCTAATTCATGGGTGGTCATGTCAGCCCTTCACCCTCGTACGGTGCCTTCAAGTTACAAGCAGCAAACACAATGCTGAAAAAAAGAAAACACATTCTTCAGTCTGGCACTGAACAACAGGCATATGAAACCTAGGGAATTTTTTATAATTGGAGGGGTTTTAAAGAGACAGTAAGCTACACTGAAAATAACTTACACACAAATTAATAGTTAGTTCTTCCTCTCTAATACAGATTTTCATGGAAGTCACCTTTATCCAGTAGTCAGCCTCTGGAAAACCATTGCTACCTAAGGGATCTTACTAGTTGTCTTCTGCTACAGAATGGTTTATTTAAACATTTCAACCTTGGATTAAACACCTTGGGAAGCTTCAAATGTTGCCTTTCCACACCAAACAGCAGCCAAATCAATTGTTGGCATAAACAACAGTCAAGCTGCCTTCTCTTCTTGCCAGAAGAATTAGGTCCAATGGGACTTAGCAATCATAATTTTTTCCACCATAGCTTCCATCTCAAAACTTCCCACCAAGCAGCCACCCATTTTTTGTGGGTTACAGCTACAGTATGACTTCCAAAAGACTCAATATCAAAGCTAGGAAGGCAAGGGCGTGGGTCCAGCTCCACTATGGGACATGGCAGATGATCCTCAGAAATCTGCAGGAATTTGTTTTATACAAACCTGAGATGAATTTGATACTTTTTCAATTTCAATACAACTGGCAGAATTATTGTATTACAGCTGCCTTCTCCTCATTTAGTGCATAGCTCAAAAACTAATATTACCCATCTATTAGTATTTCACAGTGAGTTATTTGTTTAGTAGCAAAGAAAAGTGATTAAAATATACAAATGGCGAAAATCACCTTCTCATCCTCTGCACTGCTGTATAATTCATGCTGAAGAACAAATGAGATTACAGCACAGGGACTGTCTCCGGGATGAGTTACATTTGTCCCATTTCCCATTCCTGTTATAATCTTTGTCAAGACAGTAGAATGATATGTCCCATTTGCTGCCCCCTTCACAATATTTGTCAGGCTACTGCAATAATATAGTTGCTGGATACCCATATACACATCATGAATTATTTGTTGATGTAAGGAAAGTGTTCTTGCATTCTCTTTGAGTAATCTGTCCTTCCCTTTAAATCCAGAAGCAGGTACTGAGCAACATTATTTCTTTTTACTGCTTTTAGGGTAAGATTTGATATGCTCATCCTTTTATTTGGAAGTGGTAAAAGAGGAGGGGGTATGCAGCAGAATGGCAGACACAGTGTATCACTTTGCTAATTGCAAGGAGGGATCCAGGTGCTGGCAAAGATCAAACCTACTGATATAATATCACCAGCCCTAAAGGGCAAATAATTGCAACAGATAAATCACTGTTCAATAAACAGACCATTAGAACAGCCTCTACCCCTGAGCAAACAGCTTTGAGAAAACTTATCTTCTTATGCAAGCATTTGTGCAGGATTAATAGTCATCAACTAACAGCATTTTTTAACTAATGCCAAAAATGGATATGCTCCATTTGATCTGATATGGCTGCTGCTGAGTAAATGCAAATAGGAAAAGAAAATGGAAAAAATGAACGCATGACAAGTGGACAGTGCTTCAAAATTAATGGGAAAAGGTAGGAACAAGCATTATGCTGTTTAGCTTGCACTACTAGGAATGCCTCACATGGCAGGATACTTGAAAGGAGGGTCAAGTGATTACCTCAAACAAACAATCTTGTTATTTTAGGGGTTCAGTTTAAAGACTTACCTGCCACTTGTTGGTTGGAAACTGTGCAAGAACAGGCTCACTCCTGTCATCATCAACTCACCTTGAGTCTGACTGGACTGGAGATTACATGGTTTTGAACACTGGGCCATAGTTGGAAAGTGCAGCTCCAGGTTGACTCCTGAAGGAACTCCTCCCCTCTGGGGTGAAATTCATTGGAGCCAAGGCACCATGCAGCAGGCATTAGAGCTGCTCCAACCCTCTCCCACCCCTGGAGCCCAGGATGACAAAATGCAAACTTTGAAAACAAGGGAGTTGAGGCTAAGGGCAAGTTGAATGTGATCAGAACCAGGACATACAGACATAGGGGGGATCCCAGTCCTACAACCCCAGAGCTGCTTGGGCAGCTTAGCAGCAGATGACTGTAAGCAGGTACCCATCATGAGCATTCACGGCTGTCTCTGCTTGTCTGCCAGCAGTAATCAGCATTTACAAGGTGAGCTGCAGCTGTATAGGGGACATGGTTTTGTTTCACTCTGGGTACAGTAGAAGAAGTTGTGTTCTGGCAGTGCTGCTGCTGGTGCCAGCCACGCTGGAGAGGACCCAAAGGAGTGTACCAGAGAAGGGAAGGAAAGAAGGCCAGCTGAATAAGACTGACAGCAGAAGAAAAGCTGAGCTTTAAGCATTCTGCCTGCGGCATGAAGACACTAGACAGGAACTAGACAGTTTTTGATGTATGCTATGTCACAGGGACATAAGAAAACCTTTGTGTTCCAACCTGAAGGTCCTTCCAGTGCAGTTCACTGCCAGACTTAGATTTGGCATGGCTGGGAGAAGGGACTCCAGGAAAATGCTGGAACTATCAGGGATACAGAACATGCAGCAAAGCAATCACACAGAAGGAGCATAAGAACATGCTGCCTCCTCAATAGCAGGGAAGAATGAAGTGGCCAGCCTAGCATGCCACTTAGGGAGGAGGGGTAAATGCACCAGCAGAAAGCCTGGTCAAAAGCAGCAGCAAGCTCATTGAGAAAAGGCAATCTCTCTATGATCCTCAATTTAACAAATTTGCTTATGAAGAGGGTGAAGGAAGGGAATTTAACATTGATAAATCCTGATTAGGAAACACGTTTGTTCCTCCCAAGTGAAGACCCAAGGGGTTCACTGTAGTACATATTTCTGCAGCAAGCAATTGATAACACATGACAGCTAACAATTAACAATAGGGACTTGCCCCTCCACAGAGGGGGACAGAGACGGCCAATAGGAGGGTGGCCAGGGCAGCCACAGGCACAGAATGGGTTGCAGACCTCATTTGACCCACACACTCAGCAACTCAAGGGCTTCCTCTCTACTATAAATGATGCAGAAACCATTTTAGCTGTGTCCTAAACTGAATGTCATGAGACAGCTGTGCACTCATGGCATCTTTCTTCAAGAGCTTTACAGGCTTAAGAATCCCAAATGATAAAGAAATCAAAAGAGGGAGACTATCATTTGTGCAACTCGCAAAAAAATTAACTTCTCACCACACAAACAGAAGCAGCAATATGGCAGTCACATTTGTATTTCGAAAGAAAACAGTAGCAATAGTGCTGTCATTTTTTAGAGATTATAAATTCTTCAAAGATACTTTTTATTGCTGTTTTAAATATGTGTTTCCAAATGTGAAATATAGGCATGAACATTGTGTACCAGTTTAAGAAGAAAACAACAAAATAGATACAACTGTGACAGTGACCAGATGCCTAAAGAGAATAGCAACAGAGAAAGCACAAGGATATTAATTCATCCTCCTAATACCACCCTCCCAGCACCCACCTTTTTTCAGCTCAAGAGATGTCCTCCCTATTCCAACATTTTCCTCCCCAAATCATAATTTTTCACTTAGTTTGTTCATGTGAGAGCAAGGTTATACTAAGCTGTCAATAATTTTCAGCAATGATCCGCAAGGATTTTTTATTTTAGACTAAGAAGGGATACTTCATACTGATTAAATCTGTCATGAGCCAAATACCAAAAACCAAAAAATAACCAAAAAAACACAAGTTAGGCTTACCAGAGGTGAAACACTATCTTAGTTTTTGCACACATCAGTCAGACAACAAAGTAGGAGAAGAAAATCAATGAGCACAGATTCCCCAATGAGAGCCAGTTTTGCATTTGCTGCTCTTTACAAAAGGCATGTAGGTTGATGTCACTTTCATACACTTTGAAAGCAAGACAAATTATTCAGATCTTTATTCGTGATTAAATACCTTATTAATGTATTTCCCCTTGTTAGCTACAGCAGTTGTGTTTATGCAAAACCAGAAGAAGGTATGAATTCCCAGGAACCATCCTGGGGTTTCACAATGTACTGCACAAGGAAAGCAGGCAGTTGCATAATTATTCCAGCATGACATGTTCATGCATAAAATTAGGCCTTCTCTCCAAGCACTCTCTGTCAATAAGCCCTGCAAGTCTATAGGAGAGTTGTTCATAACACATTCAATTTTACCTATCAGTATGATGTCCAATTATTTGGGAAAGGGTGAAAGACTTTATGCCACATCTAAACATGACAGACATAACCTTTAAGTACTGGCAAATGCCAAGACATTGCTGGCGGTAGGCATTCTGAACATGTTTGTATTTTTCTTTGGACATGATTTCCCTTTTTTTTTAGATAAATGCAAATTGTTAAATATTTTTAAACCCTGCATTATCACATTTCACAAGAAACATATTTGGTAAGCGGAAGGAAGTTTTAAGCTACCTAACATTTCCTAATGCATTTAATATAATATGGGTTTTGTTCCTTCCATAGGTACTGAAGTAGCACTTCCCTGATCCTTTTTTTCAGCACACAAGTATGAAGCTTTACGTTCAACACTGGGTGCAATCGCCGAGCCCTGAACAAAACTTAAAAAAACTCAAAGAAGCAAAAAACCCCAAAAACCTAAAATAATTTTGTTGTATTATTAAATAATAATAAAGCAAAACACATCAAAACCCTCTGTTCCATCTCCAAAGGGTAAAGCTGATCTGTACCTCGCAAATCTTTTGAAAGAGGCCAGCATGTCTTCCTTCTTAATACCTCCCAGCAGGGAGCACAACAGCAGGTCTAGTTTATCTTAATTATCTGTCTTTATCTCCATAGGTGAAAAGATTACTGCCAGTGTGTTTCTGGCTAGAACAGAAGAAGCCAAAGAGAATAAGCCATTTCCCTTTTTCCACAACTTCTCTCACAGCTCAGGTAACTGCAATAGGAAAAACTGATGGAGGGAGTGGAGACCAGGAGAACAGTATTTCTGTTGTTTTTGGTTATGCATTGCAGGTGAAAGTGGATGGTCAGTGTCACAGTGTGTGTAGAACAAAGAAAAATGTTTGTAAAGGAGGATGTGTTTTATCCTTCCTTACCACATAGGAAAACAACAAAGAGAAAGCTGACTGCAGCCCCTGAGCCAAAAAGAGAGAGAGAGAGAGTCTAAGGGATATATACAGTACTGAATGCCCTTAGGACAAAACATGGCTTTCAAAATGTTCATTTTATAGGGTGGTGTGTATGGTAGTTCTTTTTGCATTATGGAAGTTACCTTTTTGACAGTTACTGGCTCTATGCAACACCATACTTCTGCTTCTCTTCCAGCTGGCTTAAGAAGCAGTGGTTTATGTTCCAGGGAAGGTGTTGTGGCATTTGATTTGAAGCCTATGGCTTATTGGAAATTGCAGTTTTACTGCTTTGTGGCAATTTTGGTTCCTAATTTTTTAGTATCACAGTTGACTCTGTAACTAATGTGCCCTGGTTTTTGGTTCTTTGCCAATTAGGAGAGCCCAATTCCATTTTACAGCAGAACATCATAACGTGCCTTAGGAGTCTGATATGCTGCTCAGAGAAGTTGATGGGAAGTAGAACAATATTCTCATATGCTTCCTAGCACCTAATTACTGAATCACAAATAAGATTGTGACATAAATCTGAGTTACTATTTTCTTATGTGCTTTGCTCATCTGAGGTGGTTTTTCCAAGACTGCCTTTCTCTTAACTCTTCACGGCCCTGAGGAACAATCTTTTTTTGCTTCATTTGCATCTTGATCAGAGCTCATAATTTGGCAGTAATTTCCAGAAATATTAATGGAAATATTTAGCATATAAGACTCAATAGAAATACCTTGGGGAGGTAAAACAGGCAATTAGAAGTCTTACAGTTCATCCCAAAAATTTACCTCTCACTGACCTTATATCTGGTTCACGTACTAAATAAACATAAACACAAAATCACTGCCTTACTGGCCTAATCTGGATTATTAATATTACTCTTCCTCTGTGTATTATTTTGTATGAGAAATTAAAACACAGTTCAGTCACCTTTTGTTGCCTATTTCATGTGATGGGTACTTACTGATGGTGAATTTTTTCTTTAGGAGCTGGATTATGATGCACATCTCAGCCCATGAGATGAACCTTGAGGATTGTGACAATCTGTAGATCTCTGTTATACAATGGGCTGTGGGTAGAACTTCTTGCCTTTGCTCTAACTCTTACATAAAGGCACAGTCAGCAGACTGGGTCATTGCTAAAAAGGAAGCTCTGGCCCTAAGGTTCCCCAGTTTAAAGGGAAAATGAAAGTTGACCATAAAGCAAAATCAGTGTTGATGAATAACCTCTCCTTTATCAGCTATGCAGCAAAGGGTTGATTTACAGGACTGAAATCAGCAGGAAATCCTTTCAAGCAGCTTTGAAAAATTTAGCCAAGAATTTTTTTCTAACAAACTTTTGGCAGCATGTGCACACCCTTCTGGTTTATAGTGAAGGATTTAAAAAGAAGATACCAGTAATAATAATATATTAATATCAAAAGCTGGCAAGTTTCCTTCCTCCAAATCAGGAAGGACCCTTGAGCCAGCTGGACAGTCTGAATACTGGTTATCAATGCTCTTTTCCAAGATAGAAGTAATTTGATAACTTATTTCAAGCATAAATCTTTGTCTCTTTGAAATATGATCTGTATCTTCTGGCTGTCTATAAAAAAACAAATCTGAGAAAGACCTCAATTCTGACTGGGACCTTCAGGACAATATAGCTGATAAATTCAAGTGATGATCATGATGACTGCTTTAATAAGCTGTAAAACTTTAACTGTTGGCATGTAGCCAACAAGTGAAATTGTTGTGAATTGCCTGTTTCACTGTTCTGGGAATTCCACAAAAGTCTGACAAATCTTAATTTTATTCTGAGACCTATATTTGAGGTTCCAGCCATACAGGCCTCCAGGACTAGTGGCCCAGTGTTTGGGCATGTTTATGCCAGAAAACATGGGGAAATTTCATAGCAGAGACAGTATGAGAGTTTCTGATTAGGAAAATATCCATATCCAAAACATGTACCCACCTGCAGTTTTCCAGTGATGGCCCAAACAAATTACTGACTTGCTGAGCTTTTTCTCCTGTGAAAAATGTAAAGTGAGAGTGGAAGAGTGATTCAAGCATGACATTTTTCTTCTGAAGAAATGGGATAGGTGTAGCAAATGTGCATCTCTGTCAGTGGGCTTTGGCTGATGTGGTGGTCTGTGCTTGGTGAACACTATTAAAGGACAGACTCCATTTTGTATCATACTTGTGCAAATCTTCATTCTGTAAAACGACAAAACTTGCATCACTTGTGTACGTTTCATGCTCAAGGGTGTTAAACAGCAGTTTGTGTTGTGCCAGATTTTTGTTGCTGTCTTTTGTTATTGTAGATATTACAACAATGTTGCTATAATCTTCACTATACTCAGAGCTGGAGAAATCCACCTAGGCACAATCATCAATAAGCATTTTCTTAATCTACCCCTGTGTGAATAGAAGGTGTGGTAAAACCCCACTAAAACAAGGGTAAATCCATCCATATTGTGCAGTTTCTGCTTTCCTCTCCCATCCAAGGCCTATTTTCTTTTGTAAACAGCTCAATGACACTTCCAAACAGCTGTATGTTTTCCTTTTCTCTAGCTGGATTTTTCTAAGCAATCAGAATTCTGCTGCAGCACTAAATTAAAAAAAAAAAAATAAATAAAATGAGCATTTCAACTACAAGCAGTCTTTGCTCTTTCACTGCAGTATGGCTCCTATCCAAAGCCAATTATGTAAAACAACAGCACCTCGGCACCATTACCACAGCCATCTAAAGGGAAGAATTGCACCTACTCAGAGCTGAAAACATTTGCAAGAAATTTAATTATTTTCTTACTTTCTCGCCTCAAGCATGCTTTTTACCTTACTTCACTCTAAAACGCCTTGGGTGTTATTCAGCCAGAACATATGGAGCACTATATAAATCCAAGTTGTTGCTAATTTTACTTAAAAGTCAGGTTTTATTTTCTGTTTTTACTTCTGCCTGTTTACACTCCTTGAAACATCTTTTGCATTGCCCCAGATGTCACTTCCACAGTGCTTCATCTTTTGTACATGTCAATCTTGCTTCTTCAGTACCTGTGATTTTTTGCTTCATACAGTGTTAGAGATAAATGCAATGCCAAAAATTAATTGTCAAAGAAAATAGCAAAATTATTTACATTCATGCCTTTAATTTCAGTATCAATTAACTTTAATGGTCAAAATCTTTTTAATCAATTTATGAAACTGTGTAGATCATGATTTCAAGAAGAAGAAGTGACTCTGAGACAGCTCTATATAATAGAGAGATTTCTCTTTATTTTACAGCTTTCTGTCTTAACTTTTACCTACTGTGGAAATAATTTGTAGCTTTTTGTTCTCCTAATAGGCTTTCAATGATCTTTGTCAAGAATTCCAAGAATACTGATAAGAACTCCTGGCAAAGCATGTTCCTTGTTCTGCAGTGGACTATAAGACAGAATAATCAAAGCATGATTTACTCTCAGATATGGCACTAGTGGGATCTCTAGAATATATAACAGAGTTATATTCTGGAGGCACCGTGACTTGTTAAATATTGGCCAAAGTTGTGGTGGTCTTCTGGAATGTTCTCATTCAACAACTAGGGTGCCCAGCAGGCTGTACTCATTTCCAAAGAGAGTTCTTCAGAATGAATTAATTTTAATTTAGAGTATAATGTTTCACATGTAAACAACACATGTAAACAGCACAATTCTTTGCATAACTATTGATGCTGCTTCATGTGTGCACTCATACTTCCTAAATGAAAAATGGTTAAAATGAAAGGGCTGAGTGATTTCTTCAGTCTCAAGCAAAGTCACAGTGTTTTGTGTCCTCCCAGCTCTTGGTTTGTAGAATGAAAATTCTATGCACGAGGGTAAAAAGAAATAATTTTCTGGTTTATGTACACTCTAGGTGAGGACTTCACCTGCCTCCAAATTCTGTCAGGTAGCTGGCACCCTAGAAACCACAAACACTGGTTGTTCCTAGTCAAAGCTATTACTTTACTGATTTTGAGACTGTGGACACAAATCATTCCCTTCCAATTAATTATTCACTCCTGTATGTACATTTCTTCACTAACATGAACTGGGAACTGTGAATGAAAGCAGTCATTTAGGTGAAATCTCTTTGACTTAGGCATGCTATCCGTCAAGCCCTAAGAGTCGCTGAAGGGTAGGGGAAATGGGGAGACAAGAACAGGAAGAAGAGAGTGGAGAGCACATGGGACTAGGATTAGGGCAGGATTAGGGCAACTATAAGCAGAGGAATAGATCTTGGCCCCACAGCACAGATTTTTCTTGGAAAGCAAATTATTAATGCAGTTTAGTGCTGACCTGAATTCTTCTTGACATCATGGAAAATAATAAATTAGTAGACAAATACAAATTTTGAAAGAAGGAAATACATACTACATTCCAAAGCATGTGTGTTTCTATAAATTGAGCTTGCAGTGGTAGTAGGGAAGAGATAAAAAATTCTGGAATTTTAGGTCTTATCCTCTTTGGAAGTTTCCACTCATTTAACCACCACCTATATTGACCTTGTATCTCCACAACTTGTCTTGATACTTGGGCATAGCGGAAAAGAATGGCAAGATCATCACTGTGCTCAAAAACACTGGAATCATAAATAGTCTCTCTGGAATCATTCAGCAGGGATATCAATAGAGGTGTGTTGATGCCTGCTTACAGTAAAGTCCAAATTTTTCACCTCAGGATTATAGTGAAGGCCCATGGAAAAGAGCAGAGCAACAGCCCCTGCCCTTCAGTAGCAAAATCCTAGGAGGTTCAGAAGCAGTTCGTTGTCAGTAAATGCATTAGGTTTGCATGGCAAGGTTTTGGCACCAGGGAACTACAGGGTGGCTTCCCTGGGATGCTGCCAGAAGCCTCCACTATGTCCAACAGTGTCAACGCCAGACAGCTCCAAGGTGGATTCGATGCTGGCCAAACCACAGTGGTAATGCCATCGGGTTAACATATTTAAGGAAGGGAAACAAAGCCTACAGATGCATTTGCAGTCAGATACAGGAGTGAGAACCTGTGAGAGAACCAGGAGGAAGTGTTCCAGGCACCAGAGCTGAGATTCCCCTGCAGCTCATGTCAAAGACTGTGGTGAGGCAGCTCTCCCCCTGCAGCCCATAGAGATCCGCAGAGAAGCAAATAATCACCTGCAGCCCGTGGAGGACCCTATGCCAAAGCAAGTGGGTGCTCAAAGGAGGCTGTGACCCTCTGGGAAGCCCACATTGAAGCAGGTTGGCTGGTAGGACCTGTGGCCCTGTGGAGAGAGGATCCTATGCAAAAGCAGTCTGTTCCTGAAGGACTGCACCCTGTGGCCTCTGGGACTGAACAACTCTCCACTGCTCAGGCAGAGAAAGCAGAGAATTAGTGAGTAAAATTGAGCCTAGGAAGAAGGAAGCAGTGGGAGGAAAGATGTTTTAACATTTGGTTTTATTTTCTTATTATCCTACTCTGATGTGATCACTAATAAATTTAACTAATTTCCACAAATAGATGATTTTTTTGTCCATGACAGTAACTGGTGAATAATCTCTCCTTGTCCTTATCTCCCTGTCCTATACCTGTCTTTTCATTATATTTTCTCTCCTCTGTTCAAATGAGGAGGTGAATGACAGAGCAGCTTTGGTAGGCACCTGGCATCCAGGCAGGGAAAACCCATCACAGTAAAAAATAAAAAAGGGGTTCTGTGTGATCCTGTTTCACATGGAACTTCTGAAAGTTCATTAAGGTCCTATGTCAATATATTATTATTATTAGCAGTGTGTGTTGCTGCAAGTAATATGTTTTTTTCTTCCTGTCCCTGACTGAAGATGTGCTGTGTGCAATGCTGTTAAGGAACCAGAGAACTCCATCAAGGAAAAAAGCAGTTCTTTAGCTTAAAAAACCCTAAGAGGCCTTAAGAAAGGCTTGTTGGTTCTACACAAACAGAGCAGCATTAAATTATAACCTGAGCTTTTTAGCAGGCTCACTCAAGCAAATACCAGCTGGAGGGTAAGGAAGAATTTGCTTTTCAAACTGCTAGGAGAGGCATTTTTTTCACTAAATTAAACAAATATCAGCCTGTTTATGGCAGTAAAAGTCAGCCGGACATCATGAGCTATGATTTTTATTGTGGGTTGTTCAAGACCTGGCATCCCTGGGGGACCTGAAGGGAGCACAACAAAGCTACAGAGAAATGCAAATGTGTGGGCTGTGGGTCAGCAGGATCAAGACATCACAACATGGAGGTGCAGGACAGGTTTCTACCATGCAGCAAAACTGATGCTAATAGTGCTACACTGTTCACTCATGGTCTCCTGAGAGACTCATCTGCCTGCAGAAGAAATGCAGCATGAACTATGCTTCTGCCTAGAAGCAAACCATCTCTATTCATGCTTTACATGAGATTGTTGAAATGAGTGGGGACACCAGGAGAGAATAGTCCCTGGACCTTGGAGAACTAAGAAGAGGGAGAAAGGAGGCAGATGCATGTAAAGGAAAAAGACTTTTTTTGCATCCTCCCTGCAACATGCTTTTCAAAGACCCAGAAATGGCTGCTCACAGTCTCTCTAGAAGCGGGCAGATATTATTCCTAAAATAGAATCATAGAATGGTTTATCACCTAGTTCCAAACCCCCTGCCATAGGCAGGGACATCTTTCACTAGACCAGAGCTCCATCCAGTCTGTCTTTGAGCACTTCCAGGGATGAGGCATCCACAACTTCTCTGGGTAACCTGATCCAATGCCTCACCCCCCTCAAAGTAAATATTTTTTACTAATATCTAATTTAAACCTACTCTCTTGTAGTTTGAATCCATTTCCCCTTGTCCTGTCACTGCAAGCTCTTGTAAAAAGTCCTCCTCCAGCTTGGACTTCCATCAGCCACAGTGGCATGTAAATTTCCAGGAAAATAGCTTTTCTTCCTTACACTATACAAGCTTTGTCCTGGTTATTGAGGGCTGCCCAATGCCTGACCAAAGGGACAGAAACTGTCCTCATAGGGAAGAGGAACCAGGCCCAGTTCATTCCCTGTGTGTAGGAGTACAAAGAGCACTATCACCCTAAGGGCACACACACCTTGCACTCTGTAACCCTGCAGCACCATGAATATGACCAACCCCTACCACTCATCTTGCTTTTTGCTTACTTTACAGATGCTGGCTGCAGATGGTCTGGAATCTCTCTGCTATGCAACTTCACACAGCCCCATAATGCAAGAAAAGGGAACCCCATCACACTGAATAATGGGGTTGAAATAGTTGGATTTCCAATTATTTCCATCAAATAGCTATTTTAATATGGCCTGAGTTTGGGCATTTGTTGCCGTTCATACACTAAATATTCTGTCAATCTGTAGAAAGCCTGTGACTCTCCTCTCTGTCAGCAATCTAGGAGGCAATGGGGCATTCTGTTCCAAAAATTGAGTGGGAAGACTCCCTTTGATTTGTCATCTTCAACTAATTTCAGAGTGGTTGGATTTTCACTCCCTCCGCAGATCTTTTGCCCTGTATTTTTACATTCCCTGCCTTGCAGTATTAGCACTTTTTGGAATTTAAGGCCTTCTTTTATTCTTTTTCTTAAGTATAGGAATCCTTTCTGATAAAGTAGACAGCCTGGAAAATACAAATCAGAACACACATACCACTAGGAACAAGATAAACTTTCTGATGAAAAGATTGTTGCTCTAGGCTTCTATTCTTCAGTGAATTGAGACCTTAAAGAAACCTTACCTGAGCTCTGCAGAAAATCTCTAGTGAGGCCAGCATTTTAGTACTGCTCTTGAATCTCAGCATGGTGTTTTTTTCTGAAGACTGTCATTTTGCTGGTTGCATTAATTCCTGTGTAGTTGAGAGAGAGAAACAGGAGTGAATTGGCCAATGCTAATGCCAGTACACACACATGCAGACTTCCTCCATAAAATAAAAGAAATTGAACTTACCAAACAATAACTTGGGAAAATCTGATTTCTTATTTGCTCCAATGCCGAGAGGCATTTCCTTTGTCTCAATCTTCTTCTCAGCAGGAGTCCCACACTGATGAAGTATCATCAAATTGTCAGCTCCCACTGAGAGAGACACCCGCACTGCTCACTGATTGGAGAGATGGAAACAGGGACAGGTGTTTCTAAAAACTGTGGGGTTTTAAAATTAAAGAAATACAATATTTTTCCCCTTGTGGTACATATTTCCAAAATAGAAGACCTCCTGAAGTAAGGACATGAAAGAGAGACTGAAGAAGACAAACAAGACTAGTTAGTGTGGCAAGGAGTTAGGTAACAAAAGTTTAAGAAAGTCAGCCCCAGTGATGGAAAGGACTTTGTTTCAGGTCAGCTGAAGTCTTGATAATTCTGTGGCAGAGTAAGGCAAGTCTGTTGTTTGGGTTCATCTCACAATGGCTGTTGAATCAGGGGAGTTGGTGAGATTCTGAAAACAGGTTAATTATTGTTAAGAATAATGAGGGTATCTGTGCTTACATTTGTTAGGATAAAAATGCAGGATCACTTATTAAAACTGAGCAGCTCTCTTCTTGGTGAAACCATATTTCATTAGCTTTTTTAAGCATTTTAGAAATAGCAATTGAATTTCTCAAAGAAATTGCTCATCAGTGATCTCCTCAGCTAAATGGGGATAATGCCAAGCCCTGCTTTTACACAAATGAAAACAAATGTGTTAATTTATGTGAGGTCCACAGCTGCTAAAGTCAGGAATGTGACAAGAATGTCCACAATAAGATGAGTAATTCTAACTTCAGCATGAAGTGAATAGTGTTCAGTAAATAACCTGGGACCACACAAACAGAAGGGGAAAGGAAAATACTGAGCAACTTCTTGCACAGTGGATTTAGTCTGTCCCTTGCATTGTGAGACACAGGCCCTCTGGGGAGAAATAATATACGCTTATGCAATTAGATAATGCATGCACACAGGAGGGTTAATTAAGGTTGCACTCTTCTGAAATCTCATATCTGTGTGTTTTTAAATTTGCAGTCTTAGCTGCCTGGTGTTTTTCAAGGGATTTTTTTTAACTTTTGTGTTTGTCTGTCAGAACAAAAAAAGTATTTTTATTCTAATGCCCACCAAACTTTCATTTCATCCCTCTTGCCTAACTGCATTGAAGTCCCCTCTGCCCAACAACACAGGATCCATCTTAGAGATTAGGTCATGATCAACTCCCTACAGCATCAGCTTATAGGAAAATTAACAACAAAAATTTAGTATTTTCTGTTTCATTTTGCCACTCTCATGACAAAAAACAATAAAGCTGAGCTGCCACAGAAAAACACAAAATCAAGTTCTGTCCTTTATGGGGAGATACCTTCAAAATGTGAGTGGTTGTGAGAAGGCAATTGACTGGGAAGAGTTTGGTTAGTATAGGCATGGACATAGCTGAAAGAGCCCATCTACATTGGATAGATACATGCTAACTGAACAAAAATGACTGATTCCTTCTATGCTCAAAATAATTCAATTGTCTCTCATGTAAGGACCAAATGTTTCCTTTGAATCCCTAGGGTGAGGGAGCTATTCACAGGCTATGAAATCATTAGTCTGGCAGCTCCACAGAATGGCTGGTTCCTGCTTCTGCTGAGCTGAGGGGCAATTTTCGTAGCCAGAGACTTTGTACTCTTCCTCTCACTATTAGGCTGGTAAAGCACTTAAACAGTGTATCTGCTGGGCCCTGCCCTGTTGTTTGGTTTTATCCCATTCACGCTCTTTGGAACACACCTGACCCCTTTATCATGAAGCTGAATAGTCACACTATGTTTGAGCCTCCCAAGACAGCTTTCAGTAGTAAATTTAGACCAGACATTTTTGTGTCTCTCTACAGTAATTTTTCTCCCATTATTCTTCTCATTTCATGTGCAAACCTTCTGAAAAGTCCTGCAGAAGTTAAGAGGGATGAAACCCATAAGAGTCTATAGAAATATAACAGTGCTCTATTCTGGAGTTGAAATACAGTCCTGTCTTCTGCAAGCTTTTTGAGCCTTCCTACCAAATTATTTTATTTGACAAAGATGTTAATTATATTCTATTCTATAGGTTGTTCAAAATGTAAGGAATGGTTATCATTTTCCCTTAGATTCTACAAGGCTTTACTGCAGAAATCGACATCACAGACTAGAAAATGCAGTCACCACATGAAGTATGCCGATGTCTCTTTTGTTAGGTGTCTTTTATTTTTTGTATGAATTATTTATTACTCATTAATACCGGGAGAAGTGAATTGTGCTCCTGATCATGGCCAAAAGAATGACAGGGACAATGTAGCAACAATTACAGGAGTGTTCAAGTTCTCTGAATACCTGCAAAAATGGTTTAGTTGGCTGTAGGGGAAAAAAAGGTTGTTGAATGTCTGGTTTTGTAGGAAGCACAAGTACCACAGTGATGAGTGCTATACAAATACCATATTACATTATGGAAGCCTCATTTTGTACAAGGAAGTAATACACAAAGAGCACAGTAGTCTTTGACATTGTGACATCTACTGTTAGATTTCCGAGAATTTGGTAGGATTAAATAATCATGACATCTCTATGTAAGGAGCTGAGCACAGAGTAGCACAGCTGCCCATCTATTCCTTGGTAAATATACTGTGAAATGAGGAGATCTCAAGGCACCAGATTCTTGCTTCAGAGCTCCAGGGTGTGCTCTCCCTGCAGAATATTTGAACATCATCCCTTGCCATTTGCTTTGCTTTTAATATTCTCAAAGAGTTTTAATCTGTCTTGGATACTGCTAAAATACTTAGACCTAACAGATTCTAATGCATTAGGGATACAATACACTCAACACACCCATCATAATTAAATCTTGACCTTTTCTGGCAGGTAACCCCAGCAGGATAACATCAATGGATTTAGTAGTGGACTCTTTCCTTCTAAGATAACAGTGTCTTCCCTTCTCTATGTGGTTTAATGTTGTTTTGGGCCTATATTTGTATGGCTGTTAGTATAATTAGTTGCTAAGTCATTCGTACAAATGTAGGAGTAAAAGAACGGAGCAGAAGGCAGGTGCACTTGGAGAGCTGTCACTGAAGAGAGGATGTGGCTGATCATCTGAGTGATATGAACACACAAAAGGGTTATGAGGAGTTATTTTCAACAGACAAGGAGCAAATGTCTGTGCACTCTGAATAACTCTTGTTTCAGATTAAAGGAAGCAGAGACAGAGTGTGAAGGGGAGTTTGAACTAAGTAGGTGGAGCTATGAAACAATTATGGTTGATTTTCTGTGGGGCTTATAGAGGCATCTTCTTGTTTTACCAATGTCATGGATAGATCTAGATTGCAATGCATCAACAGATACCAGTAGAGTTACTGTGCTACTGGCAACAATGGTGGCTGGAAAATGAAGAGATAGCTGTGTGTGTAAGTGCATGTGCATGCACAGATGATTTGCTCTGTGACAGTGACTACAATGGACTTAGAAGGAGTGCTCCCTGAAGAGTGGCTTCAGGATCACTTTAAGCTTTAATGGAACACTACGAATAAAAAACCAAAAACCTCAGGTATATATTTGCATATTTGGCATGTGTCATTAAAAGCAGGAACAGCTAGGGTCAGCAGCAGAAATGGGGAGAGGGGAAGTGAAGATTTTGTCAGAGGTGCTTAAACCTCCTAAGAATCAGAGACAGAAAAAAACTGTGCTATTTTCTCTTACAGTCCTGTGCTCTTGACTGTACAGTCACTGTCTGATCTTGAAATACTTTTAAAATGTCTCATGTGCAGGTTCAGTGAAGAAATGGCTGATGCGGCCTCAATGGGAGACTGGCTCCTGCTGTATACAATACAGTATAGGCTTGCCACTGAGGGCAGAGAAAATTAATTTCTCAACTCAACAATAAGATGTGCTTCTGACTTCTTTAGCTAAAAGCAAGACCAAGCTGGACTCACATACTTCCTTCCAGGGTTTATTTAGTGATCCAGCATAATTTAGCTCTGCAAGCAGTAGTCACACCATTTTCTTATTCTCTACATAAATAAAACATTCCTATTGACATATTTGAAATATGAAGTCAGACTGTACTAGGATCTTGGTACATAAATTTAATCATGTAAGGAACCATTTTCCTTAGCAGGGCTGGGATAAAGAAATATCTGTCTCCCTTTTGCCTTCACCTGTGAACTAAGTTTCCTGTGTTTCTAATTCCAGCTGGAAGTACAGAAAAGACAAAGCACAGAAAATGTCACATAAAAGCCATTTTGCCATAATTCAGGCCTTTTTCTGACCAGTGGCACTCAAAAGTATTTCTCTTTCTTCAAACTGCAAACCATAGTGAGAGTCAATTTTTCCCCCACTTAAAACCTAACAGCAGAACTTTCCTAAAAGTCAAGAGGTCACTGTTAAAAATCCAGATGTTTAAGAGTAATGCACTCAGAAGGTTCTTCTTTTTAGCTTTATAATTTTGCAGTTCTGTTGGATGACAGGTTTTCAGGTTTTCCTTTACCCCATCAAAAGGAACAGAAAGCATTTTTATAAGAGAAAGCTGAGATTCCCACAGGCCTAGAGTTTGGAATTTAAAGAAAACAATCACCAAATATAGCAAGAAACTGTGAGCTGGAGATGTTGAAACACTATTATTATTATCATCTGCTCTCATCTTGTCTTTCCCAACAGGCTTCGCACCAAACAGAGAACAGAGAAAATGCTCTCACCTAAGACAAGATGAATAAGCTGGTTACATTTTAAGAAGTGCCAAGCACCCGCAGCTCTGCTATCAGTGGGAAATGCAGGTGCTCTAAGAATAAAATCCGGTTGTCAGCTTTTTTCTGCTGTTGACTTGCCTTCCTGTTCACTCTTCAGGCAGAACACAGTCCCACTGCTTTTCCATGTAATAATAATGGAGACTCATGGCTGTTCTCTGCCAGCTTCATCTAGGGGCTTAGACAGAGTCATCCAGCCTCTTGGGAAAGACACAAACTGAGTGCTCTGTGTTTGTTGTCTGAAAGAGGGGTCTGACTTAAACACCTTTTTACTTTGCCCGGTTTATTTCCCACACAAACCAGAGTATGGGAGTATATGAATGACTATGTCTTCCTCCAGCACAAAGCCAGGATGAGCCTGACTGAAGAATTACTTTCAGTTTTCTGTGATGACTTTATTGCAAACAGCAGTATATGATATGAGGTTTGGGCTCAGTGGTGGAGTGCCAGACTACAGTTAGTAGCCTGAGCAGGTGTCTGAAGTGTACCACTCAAAAAGCTTTTTTGTCACTCAGAGCAGGACTGTGCCATGGTCTCTCTTCTCTGGATGTGGCAGAGCCAATGGCACTAGTTCTCTGACTGACTGGCCTAAAAGCTTCCTTTTACTGACAAATGCTGACTATGGATGCCTGCTAGTGTGGGAATGGAAAGAAAAGTGACTTTGAATCATCTGATAGAAGGCGATGGTACCAACCTCCACAAATGTACCTCTAGTGGAGTACAAAGAGAAGCTTGAAGAAAGCTAAAATGTAAAGAGCATAGATTAAACAATAGGAATCCCAGTGATCAGTGACACCTGTGTGCATATTTCCATGCAAGGTAGGGGGATGGAGAGACTATACTTCATCCTCTGCCAGACCTGCCCTGCTTATATGTCCTCAGCATCCCACAACTTAAAAACACCTGTGAACTAGCAACAGCTTAAAAGAAGCATGTATTTCTCTCCCTGATGGTCTTGCATTGACTACAATTAAGAGGAGGAAGAAGGCAAGGCTTATATGAGTACATATGCCCCCCAGTCCAGATAAGCTTCTGCTATTTGATTTTTTCCCTGTCACTTCACTCTGCTTGTTAAAGGTGTCAATTGTATAATTTCGTGCTATGATATGAGAACACCGTTCGCACCCATGGTAATGATGTTCCATTCCATTGGGCTGCACAGCTTTTAATTTCTACTTAATACAGTATCAAGGTTTTATGTCCAACATTCTAAATGCCACAGCATGTTGATGAAAAGAAATTACATTGATGAAACAGTTAGGCAGTGATTAATATGAACCATAACTCAGAGTGATGTAGCAGCCCCAGCTTTCTATCCTACACAAAATGATGTCCAATTACTTGCTATTGATCAGATATTCCATTGCACCAAATGGGATGCCAGCATCAATTCATTTCATCATATTGAATTTCAGCCAGTATCATGGGTATTTGGCACATGTTTTGCTGAAACATTTGTCTGCCATCACAGAGCTGATGAACAGGTTGGCAGGTTTTGTTTGTGAAAAGGATAGGGAGGGGATGGCAAAAAATAAGAGAAAATAAATGTGCTAATCCTGCTTGTGAATTTGTCCTCATACCTGGCACTGATGGGACAGAATGCCTCCATGCATGAGCACATTTGTTTCACACAAGTAGCTGCATGTCCCTTTCAGACATGTCAACATTCTGTACTGCTCACTGCTTATTTTTTATTGATAATCAAGTAAATAATTAAAGCCCAAAAGCTATGTAAAACCCACATATATCATCTTCAATATGCAAGTAATGCACCTCTGTTCAGGCATTGCTCCTATTATGAATGATGGCCTAGAAATCCATGATTCATACCAGTGTGTATTGCTTCCTGGCTCTGGGTTTGTTTGTAGGAGATGTGGGTGCCAGCCAAACTCAGGGAAATGGAATGGAGATACACATAGTGGTCTTAAGATGTCTCTTCAGCTCACTTTCCCATGAAGTTATCATCTTGATTTTGTGTTTCTTCTTTGCTGTTGATGTACTATTTTCCCAGCCAACACGCCATTATTTCTGAGCTCCCCTTCCCTTTTAATATTTTGTTATTTTAATTATTTTAATATTTTGTTCGTATTGTTCCTGCCATTAATGGTTCCCTTATAACATTTGTTCCACTCTCCTTTGAAAGAAAACCCTCCTGTGGAAGCGCTATCGCTATTAACCTCTCTGGCGAAGATCACGAGTCATGTGCCCAGCACATGGAGTACTGCTAGGCCAAATGTAACAACATCTGCCACACATTCAACAACTTCCTTTTGGATTCCTCACACTCTATTTTCACTTCCAGCGCTAAGCAGGAGTGAGATATCTCTCAGATGCCAGAGGGCTGGGAATATGCCATCCCTCCACTGCAAACTGGGTGAGTTTTGGAGACAGACAAATTAAGCCAAGCACTAGAATAAAAGTGGAAATGAGCTGTCCGCAGCTTATTTCTGTTGACCCTTAAGGCACCTTCTGCCATTGAACTACTTTCCAGATCCTTGAAAAATACAAAATTATCAATTATGGAGCTGTAGCTCTGCAAATATTTACATATCTGCTCAATTTAATGTGCTTGAATGGCTCTAGGGCTGAGTGAGGGTGCAAAATTAAGCATACATGGAAGTTTTTATAGGCTCCAGATTTCTACCTTATAGAGCAGATGGTATCTCTGTAAGCATTGTGGAACATTATATTTAGAAACAATTCCATTTTTTATTCAAATTATTTGTCTACTGGGAACAAACAGCATAGTTAGTATGCTGCACATGTTGAGAAATGTCCCTCTTTTCCAAAAAGCTTGTGACTTTTGTTGAGAGTGACTACAGATACTTGAGCAGAGCAGCCTACCTGAGCTTCTTTCTAGAGAATCTGGCTGGGATTACCAGATAGTGTCATTTCTTTTCAAGATACTTCACTCAATTCTACAGTAAACTTCTCTAGTGTCTGTAGCAAATCTAGAATGTATCCTAATACACAGGCATTCCTTATGCTTTAAGTGTCTTAGGACAGATCAGTTGAATCATGTTATGCAAACTTGAGATCAAACATAAAGAGGAAAAGTGGCTGAGATCAAAAAAAAACAGGTTAAATAAAGGAAAGAAAATTTTAATTTCTTTTTATTCCATAATCACTTACTTTTTTCTTAATAAATTCTAGTGTACGGTAATAGTTTATTGCTAAGATAGGATAATAATCACAGCTGTCCACTCAGTATTGAACTTTTAAAAGCCAAAGTATTTTCCATCCTTAACATCTTTTAGAATATTTTTTCCAATGCAATTTAAAGTCTCTGAACAAATTATAACTCAGCAAGTGTCTGGAGGGAGAAATATTCTTCTGCAATAATTCAGTGCATAAAGGATTCAAGGAAAAATTCCCCAGCAATACCTGTTTTGCTGTGGCCAGTATTCTCCAGCTGATCCTTGCACTTGGATTGCATCACTTAAAGACAGTTTTTCAGAAGAGTAATTCCCATCATTTCCCCAAAATCAGACCCCTTTGCAGTGTCTCAGAACAGGCATAAAGAAAACTAAGCAATCTCAACTCAAGAGACTCTTCTGATTTTGGCTTATATACTTATTTAATTAAAAGTGTCCCCTTTCTTTTGAATCAAATGCCCAATACAGGATTAAGTTCCCCAATTATTCATAACTTGATCCACTTCATTTCAATTTTTGAATAGTCTGTTCTCCAGGCTGAACAACCTGGTGAGGAGAAGGCTTCAGGGAGATCTCATTGCAGCCATCCAGTACTTAAGGGGGACCTAAAAAAATGAAGGACAGTGATTTTTAACATGGGCAGATAATGATAGGACAAAGAGGAACAGTTCTAAACTAGAAGAGGAGATGTGTGGATTAGGTATCAGGAAGAAATTCTTTACAGTGAGGGTGGTGAGGCACTGGAATGGATTATCCCAAGAGGTTGTGGATGCCCTGTTCCTGGCAGTGTTCAAGGCCAGTGTGGATGGGGCCCTGAGCAACCTTATCTAGTGAGTAGCACCCCTGTCCATGCCTGTGGGGTTGGAACTAGAAGATCTTTAGGGTCCCTTCCAAACCAAGCCATTCTATGATTCTATGATTCTGAGATTGATCTCTCTGCATTGGACTACGAAGAACCTAAACATCTCAAAATATTTTCTACCACTTTCCCACTTTCTCTTTTAAAGAGTTTGTGATGTGAGATGGTCAAAAAGAAGAGCAAGTCTTTTTTTTTTTTTTTTTTTTTTTTTTTGCCATAGTTCTATGGGGCTTATTAGTGCTTTTCAATTTTTGTTTTATATTAGAAAGGTAGGTTTTTTAATTTCAATTGGCAGCAGACAATGAAAATGAAGGCGAATAAATACTGCTACTAATTAAATTTATCAGATTTTCAAAAATTAAATGCAAAACCTTTAAAAGTTGATAGTGCTGATAAAAATCCTCCTGCAAATCTCTGAAACAAACTTCAAACAAATTTATGTCTAGCATTCTTAACATCTTCCTTCTTTTCCTCCTCTAGGTTCAGTTTCGTGTGTGGTTGTTTAAACAGGGAAACATACAAGACACACTGGAAACTACCTAGCATTGCAGGCTCAGTGTTGGAGCTTCAGCTTCATCCTTGCTTGCTTAAAGGGATGTCCACATCTCACCTGAGAAGCCATTCTAGCTGATTGTCTAATGCCCTGCAGTTTATGGCCAGGGCTGATCATAGAGCTTCCACCAACTTAAGAGGGAGGATTGGAGCTCAAGGAAAACATAACATTGCCAACAAAGATCCTGAAAAGTAACAGATGAAGTCCCTCTCCCAGAAATGTGTCTTTAAAGCCAGAAATTAACATTTAAAATCGTAATTCTGGCATCCTGTTAGAGAATCATAGCATTACAGAAGAGCTGAGGCATGTCTGGAGATCCCCCAGTCCCAACTCCTGCTGAAAGCTGTGTCAGCTGGAGCAGCCTGCTCCAGGACATACTCAATCAGACTTTTGAATATCTCTAAGGATGCAGACTCCACAGCCTCTCTTCATAGTCTGTGCCAGTTCTCAGTATATTTCCTTATATTTAAATAAAATTTCTCGTATTTAGTTTTGTGCCCACTGCCTCCTGTTCTGCCACTGGGCACAGCTGGGAAGAGTCCACTCCACATCCTCTGGAGTTTATACACACTGATAAGATGGCCCTGAGCTAAATAATATGAGATCTCTCAGCCACTCCTCATATGGTAGATGGCCTGAATTAATCTCTTTGTCCCTTTGCTGGGCTCACTCCATTATGCCTGTGTACCCCTCTGTGCTGGGGAGCCTAGAAGTGGGCACAGCTGTGGAGAGGAGAAGGGTCACCTCCCTTGATCTGGTAGAGATCCTCTCCTTATGTTAATTACCCTCTCACTAAAATTAAAAAAAAAAAAAAACCAAAATTCAAACTAAATCTGTTTGATTCCTATTTTAAAGCTTGTTTTCATAAATATGAAGAATAGATGGGGGGAAAAGCAAGTAAGAACGGAAAAAACCCAAATACAAAAGCCCAGAGAAGAAAGAGAAAAGACAATGTGAGACAAGCCCTTGGAGCCTAAGGCCAGGGCTCTAAGAAGAAATGTCACGTTCACACAATACTTGTAATAAATTAAGAGCTGTGACTTCAGACATTGCCATCCAGCCACTCTGGCTTTGACTTCACCCTTTCTTCTATGGAGAAGTACCAGGCACTTGAGGCACACTGGCATCAGCTATACTGGTTTCTGGCTTCTCTCTGCACTCCAAACTGCCCTTACCCCACAGGAAGTCCAAAGTAATTTATTTGGTTCCTCAAATATTTGTGCCTATGGTACTTGCTCTAGGCTGGCCAGAGAGAATTTGAGATGAGTTTAGCCTTAAGCTATATTTGAAAACCTGTAAGTTTTCAAATACAATTTCACTAAGTTTGTGTATCATGGAAAAATTGAAGGGAGGATGGATGCTCCAATCACTTAACACAAGGAATTAGGCAAATAAGGAAGTGATGTTGGATGAGCAGAATGGGAGACAACCAAGGAAACAAAATTATTCGGCTAGCATATGATCCATTGCAGCAAGAAACTTCACAATTTCAAGAGGCTTTCCAATATTTATAAAAATGCAATAATAGGTTTAAGCAAGAAAAGGCATGAGGTTGGGTGTCATGTGATATCTGTGATAACAGAAATGTGTAATTGAGCTGGAGTGGAGGTGAAGGCTCTTCCTTCACATACAGTGCTATTACATTCTTTTCCACTTGGATACCCTCTCCAAGCACACTAATCCATGGATCTGCAGAAGGATAATCTACTGACATCCAATTTTCTGGGATTTTTTTTTTCCTGGATGGGACAATTTGTTGACTGAGAGGTGTGGATGTTAACTCTTTCCTACATAAGTGGACTTCAAGAATTAAAGATGGGTTTGTTCATGAACAGTGAGCAAGCCTGTGTTTCTACCTGTCTTACTGATGACATTACTAAGTACCCCAAGCTAGGGAGGACATTAAAGACATTAGAAGGTAGATCACTACTGCAATTAGTGAACAGGTAAAGGAACAAGTGTTGGCTCTCAAAATTAATAAAATGAAGCAAAGAGAGAGGAGTAGGCTAAAACATTTTGACTGTGATTGTTGTTCAGATCTATTCCCTGGAGATCAAATATAGAATTGTGGGCAAAGCCCAATTCTAACATAGATATTCCTTGGTCTCATAGGATGAATGCATTCCTTTTTCCAACCAGGAATGCCTTGAAGCTAGGATTAAAAAGGCCATTGTGTTGTGCTAGTGCTCACTACTCCTGGTGCTGACAAAACCACATTGTTCTCCCCAGGAGGAGGAGGAGGAGGAAGGATGGGAATTGGGGTGTGACCTGCACGGCCTCACAGGGAGCCTTGAGAGTTTCTTGCATTCAGTCACTCCTTTGCAAGACACAATGAAAATTTTGCAGCTGCTATTGTAGGGGAGAGAGTTTGGATGGTAGCTAGTGTATTTGTACTACGCTCTGCATCCTTACAAGAGGTACTGGAAAACAATTTTATCATTTTGAAATGGTTTTATGTATTTAGTAGAGAGATCTGTGCGACGGTGTTGCCTGTGCAAACATGGCCTTGGGTCAGTGACTTGGTTCTTTCATTCCCTCACTGGTGTTGGGAGATCTTTCTTCTCAAGTAGTCCCATAGTGCACATACTACTGTTCTGCTTCCAGGAAAGGACATGCAGATGGCACTCAAAAAAGCAGCCCAAGAAATATACCTGCCTCTGGTCAGGCCTGATGAAGGTCTCTCAATGTGGAGGTCTGTTGAGTGCTGTGCATGGCAACAGTGCATTATCTCCCTCAGAAATCTCGGGCTTTCTGTTGAAGCTGAGTGTGTGTGGACAAGGTTTCTCCCACAGTGTATCTCTGCAGGAGGTGTCTCTGCAGGGTACTCCTCCACATGTTTAAAGGGACAAGACCAAGGGAATGCACAGTAATGGGATAAGGGAAGATTGGTAGAGGCTTTTGTCACAAGGACAGAGATACCTATTGTGGCACTGTCTGGTCTGCTGAACTCCAGGCTCTGGACATCCTCAGCCACACAGTTTGATCCAGCTCTAGGCATGATGGATGACCATCCACCCAGCATGACCACCCCCTTGAGGGAAAGGGAGCATCTATGGAGAGGATTTCTCTTTTGACCACTAGCATTGTTGGGTTAATTCTGTGTAGAGGGACAGTCTCCAAGAACAAAATTCATAAAAATCTCCTGTTGCCAGTTTCTCTCCAAAGGAAAATACATTTTTTATAACTCACTCTTCCCTTACAAACACATGCACGCCTCCTGTTTTGTCAATGTCTGGCTGAGTGTTTCCCTTGTGGATTGACCCCAGTCAACAGATAAAAGGGAATGTCAGATGGGAATTAATGAATCCCACTTCTTTCCACTGTAGCAGGGCAGAATAATTCCAATAATGATTTGCAAACCAGTCATTATTTTCATTTGTAGAACAAGAACATTGACATTCATTGACAAAGGACCTATGTTGGAGTTTTCCTTTCCATTTCAGAATGTCCCAAATCCCAGTATGGACAGCTATAAGAGGACAAACTGTGCCTCAGCTGCCTACACACCCACCTCCTGGCTACACACCCACCTACTGGCTTCCTGTGCAAAGATTGGGCTAGGTCTTCCCTCTTCCTGATTGGTTCATAGTCTTTCTCCCATCTCTCAGCAGATCTATCCCCCCCTCCAAATACAGCGAGGACAAACCCATGGTTTTTTTCTCCTGCTTTTGGATCACGACTTTGTGGTGGATCACTCTTTAGCCCTGGAGACTGTCTCCATTTCAGTTCATACATCTTCCTGCTTCAGGTCCCTAGCCCAGAGAAATGGTCATCTCATTCCTAAAGATCTTCTGCTTGGGAGGCAAATCAATTTGTGCAGAGCACAGGTAAATCATGAATCATGCAAGCATTTGGAGTTAACAGGTGTCAAAAGAAGGAGCAAATGGGGAAAGGGGCAAGTCATGTTTGTGGAATCTTTTCCCTTTCAGTGAAGAGTGACCCCAACCCTCTGTTGCATGCCTGCTTTCTCCTTGCCAGTGTGTGAAAGGGCAGGCTGAGATTTCAGTACTAAGTCCATGCCAGGAGGATGCTTTGCTAATTCTTTCTGGGGGAGTGGCTTGCAATTCCTGCGTGTCTGGAGTTCCTAGTTCTGCTTATTTTAAATTAAATGCCTCATCTCCCAGCATGCTTACATGGTGGCTCTTTGTCCCACAGAGTTCACTGCTCATTCACCACCTCCAGCCCTGCACTGGAGACATGCATACACTGCTTTGCCCAATATAAAATTCTAGCTAGAGAAAATACTGTCAGATCAGGCAGATGGACACAAGAAAGCATTTGCTGCTCTTCCTTTCCTCCTCTATCTGTGTGCAACCCTGCCTGGCTCAGGAGGGCAGAAGTAGCTGCTGCTGAAAAGAATGAGACAGATTTTCTTCATTATTCTATCAGGGCAGGAGACAGCAAAGCACTTGACATGAGAGAGTGTCCCTTGAGGTGGCTAAGGCCTGGCTGGGTTGTCACAGTCGTGCTTTCCATGAGGACAGGAGCAGAGGAGAATTAAGGTTGGTGGCTGTTGTAGCAATCGATGAAGTAAAAGGCTTAGCCTGCTGTTTCCTTTCTCATCACTTCCATACTCATTTGTTAAGGTGGATGGCAACATGTCAATTTTCCTCTAGTCACTACAGGGTTTCTTTTATTTCAAGCGTGGCCATGTCCAGCAGCATCTGGAAAGGCACAGTGGCAGAAGTTGCAATCTTTGCATAATGGAGTTTTCAGGAAAAGGAGCTGGGGTCAGGAACCTGACCTGATATGTTCGTTGCAAAAAAAAAAATCAGTATTGAAAGTCAAAGGAGCTATGCAAGATTTGCAGTGCTTATCTGAGATCAAAATATGGACACTTGTTATAAATGAAAAAAAAAAAAAAAGAGCTCGTTCTGCTAAGCCAGACAGCTGGTCAAAATTGCACAAACAAGTTGCAATCAAAACACATCTCAATAGCTGTGATTTTTTTGCCGGTGGCCATGCGTGAATGTCACCTGTAAGGGGCAGTGTGTGTGCACATTGTACGGCTGGGATCAGCCGGGCAGGGAGAACCGACTGCCAGCATCATTCCGCAGGGGCAAGTTGTTTTTCTGGCTGAGAAACAAGGCATAATATATAAAATTGCTCTAAGGATAAGAATAGCAAACATGCAGCATAAATAATGTAAAGCAAGAAGAAAGTCCGGCATTGTTTAGAATATTTTATGAGGAATTTATTGTTGTTAGTTGAAGGGGAGAGATTGATCACTGAGGAATCTATCTCATTATTTATCAAAACCTGGATAAATAATGTGTCATTTTTCTGTTCTGCTTAGCATTCTCCTTCTGAAACCTTTCTGTTTATGGAAAAAAGACATTTCAAACCAGATACAAAGTAATGCCCCAGGACCCCCTTCCATTCCCACATAAATACATTATAAAATAAAAACAGGCAGGATATAATGCTCTCTCCTTCCTTTTCTTTTCCTGCTCCCCGACATTTTGAAATTCCTGTTGAATCTCAGCATGTAAACACGGGCGGCAGAAATAGCAGAAGGGAGGAATGCGCTGTGCTGTGCCCCATATCCTGGTTTCGGGGCCTGCCCTGGTTGCATGCAGCAGGGAATTGAAATGCTGATCCTTCCAAGCAGCAGCTACAACAGCTCAGTCAGCTCCTTCAGCAAGGAGCCGTGCCAGCTATCGATCCGGCACTGGGAGTCACCTCGGTGCCTCAGCGCCCAGGGCCTGATTCTCACCAGCAGGACACTTTTGATAACAAGGTTGCCTACGTGAGGTGGTTGAAAAGGTCTTTGCTGTTACTTTGTCAGGGAAAGAAGTAGAGGGAGGTGAAAAGCCAGCACATTATGCTAATTTTTTTTCCTTTTTTTCTGCTTTCATTTTGGATGTAGTCTTCACCCTTTGAATAGATGCCTGTAATATGTTGGCTCTAAACAGAAATACTACCAGAATTAAAATAAGACAAGACTAACTTGGACATGCTGATTATATCCAGCCCATTGCAGCCACCCTCTGATGCCCATCAAATACTCATTTTTCAATTATCAGCACCAGACTAGTGAAATTAAAGGGCACTGGGTAGATATTAGACCCTAACCTTGCTTTTTCCATGCTGAAGTTGTGAAGGCTGGTCAGCTGAGAACTGCTGGATCCAGTCTCAACAGCTATAGAAACAAGTGAGAGGGTTCCATGACTAAGCAAACCATTTCCAAGCTACTCAAAGAACACTGTGATGGCATTGGGAAGGACCAAACTAGATGGATACAGAAGAAGCAGGGCTCTCTAGAGGCACAGTGATATGCTTAATCTCCCATCCCCACAGCTGCAGAGATATGAGCCCTAGACTGGAGTCACGCAGGACCACACATTTCCCTGAGTGAGAACTGCATGGCCTGATTTCACAGCAGCAAGGTAATTTTCAAATAAATCTTGATTTTTCTAGCTGTGTTTAAAAAAAAATCCCCAAAGCTCAAATTATCTCCATTTGGTATTTTATTCCTAATTAAACATTTTGATTTTCAGTTATCAGCATGACATTTTTATTTTTGAACCTCCATTTTATTTTGATTTTGTTTACACAATGTACAGATCAGCAAAACTGCTTGAATACAAATTTTTATTCAATCCAAAGCAAACTTTCTTTCAGTCTTCAGTGTAGCAATGTTTTTGTACTTGATGTCAGCCAAAAAGTATTTTCACCCCATCTTTTTCCCCTGAAATTGCTAATACATCAATGTTTAACTATTGTTTCATTGGACCCTTCCTTTCTGCACCTCCCAGGCACTGAAGGACAGCTAACCCTTTGCAGGGTTCGGGTCTTATAAGCTCATCAAGACAGACCATCTTTCTGGATATCTCCTGGTACTAGGGGCTCCCAGCACTACCCAGGGCACCACACAACAAAGATAATTGTGATTTATTTTTAAATTGCATCAAATCATTCTACCTGAGATTTGTCAGTGTTCTGCAATACAGTTCATTAACTACTGCTTGTGTAAACATTTGAGAGATGACTGTCCATTTGCGTGGAGAATAATATGTGAAGCTTAGTTATGGGAAAATTTTTGTGGTTTTAGCTTTCTTCATTTTTTGTTCTGTGTTTCTTGAATTTCTATAAGGTTTTAATGAAAATCAGGCCTAATTAAGTCTGGTGGTTTGTTTTTTTTTTTTCTGTGTCTTGATTATTGCAAAGAATACTCAAGGGCTGTAAGGGAGAACAGACGATTAAGAAGAAATCAAAGTATTTGGGTACTTTTTCCAACTTCTCATCAGTCTCATTCTGCAAAATATTCCCACAAACCCAAGGGAAATCCCTGAGTCTGAGCAGTGGCACATGAGTGTTATTGCAACCATGCTAACCTGCAACAGAAAGAATTACTTTGACTGATCTTCTTTGGATGTGAAATGGTTTCTGAGACAGCCAGAGAAGAAGCTGCCCCTCAGAAGCCACAAAATGTCACTGCTGGATCACTTTGAGGTTTATGTTCAGGATGAGGTGGGGAGCTGGTCTCTGAGTGGGAAGGCAACTCATTTCCCTACATTGTCTTGACTTTCCCTACCTGCATAGGTGTTCCTGGGCAGGATGAGTCCCTGGTAGTGGGGTGACCTCTCCTTGGGTGGGCTGTTTTGTCCCTGCTGAACAGGTCTTCATGCACCTCAGGATCCTCCAATGGCTCATTAGTTTTCATGCTTATCCCTCTCCACTACCTGTACAGAGAGACTCTAAAACCAGCAGCCCTAAAAGTCAGGCACACCATGAATCTATCACAGTTTTTTTTCAGTATAGATGCTGTATTAGGCAGGTAAGATTGTTTTCAAACTCACAGTTGGCTGCTTAAATACAGCCCCAGATGTCTTGTGATAGAACTGCTACACTGACATTTTATTGTGTTTTTAGAAGCAGATTTAGTCAAATGGTTGCAAATAATTTGAACTTTGGAAAGCAAAATCCTTTTTTTTTTCCTGTGGGCTCAGTGCTGGAGAAAACAGGTGATTCATGATGCAACATTATGCTCTTCATTTGAGTGCTGCAAAGATTAGATTAAGCTTCTTGTGTACAGTGCTTGTGACTGAGCCAAAACACTGCCATGGAAAATCTGGTCTCTTTTGCTGCAGCACTGAGCACACAGCTCCTCACTTTGGAAGCCCTAATGGTGCCAAGGGTCAGGCCAGGCATCAGTGCTCAGCTGTGGGTCAGCACTCTTGGCTCTGTATTTGCATGTCTTCAAGTGTCCCTCAGGTCCATTTATCTTAGGTCTAGCAGGATGGCCCTTCTGTGTCCTAATACATTTGCAGACAGTGACACAAAACTGTAATATTCCCTTCCTCCACCTCATGAAACTGCTGAAACTGAGAGAATTGTAACAGAGTGATTTCCAGCAGAGAACCAAGGAATCAAGAGCGAGGTACTGAACCTTCACATGTATTCATGACCACGCACACTTTTATGGACCCAATAGTACTGTCAAGCATTTCATGGGGCTTTCTATCAAGGACACTATATAACAATAAGTTGTATTGTACTGCACTTTCAGTGAATATATGAGGTAATTGGTGTGCAGTTCCCTAGACTAATACTGGAAGACAGGCACCTGTAGACAGAAAAATGAAGTTTAAAAATCTCTTTGCTGACTGCATTCCCTCAGCTGGGAGAGCAAAGCACAGCCAGTAATAGCCATAGATCAATTGTTCTTAACCCTCTTCAAGCCTGGGTCACACCCCTCCACTGCAGCCCCATCTTACTAGGATGGAGCTAAGGACTGGTTTAATTTAGCAGTGGAGGGAGGGGTGTATGCTTACACCCCCACCCCTTTCAAAGCTCCAGAAGAGGCTTGCCCCCTTTCCCCAGTGCTAAGCTGAGATGTAAGCCCCAGGACATGAGTGTTCAGCACACAGAAGGCCAGAAGATCGAGGAGAAGTCCCTGCCACCCTGAGTCACCGTCCAGGCTGCTATGAAGGACTGGCTGCTTGCAGGTGGGATGTCCCCCTGACAGCTCTCAATGGTTTTGTAACACGTTCTGTCATGGCCAGTCATGGAGCACTTGGGGAACAGAAAGAGCCAAGCCTGCAGCTCTCTTCTGGGCAGTTTTCCCCAGCCACCATGGGTAACACAGGAGATGTGGGCTGCAGGCAGAGAGCGACTCCATATTTTCTCTGTGGTTGCATTCGAACAAGACATTCAGCATAGAACCCATAAATGATATCTTTCCCCATTTGAGGTCTGATCTGTTAATCTGTTGTCCAGCTGCAGTCAGCTGGATCACTTAGGTTAGCTCCTCTGGGTGTGGTGTAAGTCCTCCTTGAAACCAGCCCTTAGCACAGTGCATGGCTGTGAATCCTCCTGCTTCTGAAGTGCTGGATATGAGCTACAGCCAGCAGGAACGATGTATATTGTCTTTCTTGTACTCTCTTACTCTGTGAGCCATCATAGAGTTATTTCACTGAGATGTTGAGTCCTGAATGTCTGGAATATGATTAGGCTGAGTCATCTTTTCATATAGGTTTCTTTATCATTATTATTTCTAACATTTACCCACTTAACCGTGAACAATTATATTTATGGGGAGCATGTCCATCCATACATAAATATTGCTGGTAATATGCCCAGGGACAACCACTTGCTAGACAGTAGGAGTTTAAAAATGTAGGCAGCTCATTAAAGCCCACCCATAGTGATTTATCCCCTGACCTAATTTCCGCAGGAGGAGGTCATAGTGGCAGTTCTGCCATGTTCATAGTGGCCAAAGAGCAGCTTACAGTGTTAGAAGCACTGTGCACCGTGGTAATATTGCACTCAAGGCAATCCATCACCCATTGCTGCCAGGGCTAGTTATGCATTCAGGTCACCTACCTGTGTGTGGGAATGTGAACTTGCACATCACTGGAGACCCTGGAGCTTTATTTTCACCACTCTTTGTACGCAGGCCCATGAGAGAGTGTCATCCTCTGACCAAGTGACAGAGCAGGTGCGAAGAAAAGTCACTTGAGAAAGAAGATGAGACCTGTGACTCAGAGGTTTGTCCCTCATAATAGAACAATGAAAAAGGCAGCAGTGGGATTTTAAAAGCAACGTCCTGAGAAAAAATGAAATGGTTCTGTGGACATTCCCCATCAGATGTAGCACTTCATGGCAGAGCAAGAAGAGAGGGCACACTGTAAACTCTCCAAAGACAAGAGCAATGTTTGTGGTCTGCATGTAGCAAAATAGGAAGCCAGTCTATGTATGACTGTCTTCCTGGGTGCTACTCAAAAGCAAGGGATCCTAACAGGTTAGGTAAAATCATAAACAGAATGCTTATGTTTATGTATAAAAAAATATGTTTGTCAGTCTGCCTCTATAAGAAAGTCGTATAGTTACCCACTAGCTATATAGCAACTGTGTTGTGATAAGAAAAAAAAAGATACAGTATCTGGCATCAAACTTTTAAGATGTCTGTAGAATTGCAATTTAAACCTCCTTCTATATCCTATTGACTATTTAGTCTTCCATGTTATTGTTTAACCATATCTGAAAACAAATGTTTTATATTAATTCTGATTTCCTTTAAATTGTCTTATTTCATGCTATTGAGCAAATTAATGCACTGAATCAAGGGCAATTCTTTCTGTTGGGTAGCTCATCTTGCTCATTATTCATTTCTGAAGGAGTGAAAATCCTTTATGTAACTTCATGCTTCTCTTCCTTACAGTACTCCCTGTAAATACAAAGAGTTGTTTTTATGATATTTGCAATTGGGTTGGGAGCTGGCTGGAAATTGCCAGTGAAGCAAAGGAAGAGATAGATTAGTTTAACCCAAATCCAGAAGGAATCTGAAGTCCATTTTGCAGGAAGTTTGCTGTAGGATTGCTTTGGGTTTGGGGAAGCCAGCACATACGCTCCCAGTGTACGTCCAGGAGCTGCACTGTGTCTGCCTTGAACTTTGTGAACATTTTCCCAACAGAATATAACTGCTGGGCAAAATGTTCTGAGCAGAGCTGCAATATGCAATTAGGACTGTCTGGTTCCCTGGGAATCTGGAAGCTGAACTATAGCAAAATTAAATCTTTTTTAACCTTGATATTTTGGGAAAGAATAATCTCAACACATGCAGATTGTAAAACACTGCAAAATATTCACACAGATTAGCATCAGGTATTAGAATATCTAATATAGTATGTCCTATTTATTTATATATATATATATATATATATATATATATACACAATTTTTATCTAGCATACCTTTTGAGGTCCCAGTGTAAGTCACATACCCAGTGTATCCTCTGTCTTCTCCCAGTGCCCATGTCCAAGAGGCAGACCTAGCACTGCCTCAGGCATTGAGGTTGCAGAGTGGATGTGGCCCTGCAGAGGGAATGCATTACAGGCAAAGAGGCCAGAACCTTGGCTAGTCCTCATCCCGCGTGCCCACTAATGCACAGTACATGCTGGCACAGGGAGGAAGGGATTTTGTGCCATTATACAATTTGAAGGGTGCTCAGAAGCTGTGGGTTGTCTGTGAATGCTGCAGTCACACGCATCTATGCATGTCACTTCTGAAGATAGTGGCTTTGTCTGATGTGGAGGCTCTTGGTCTGGTGGCTGATAAAATGTCCCCTCCTGAGAGGGGAGTGCGTGACAGAGGGAATTAAGCTCCATTGCTTCTCCTGGAGTTAGAAAAACTTTTGAAGAGCTAATTTCTTATCTATTTGTTTTAGCAAGACAGGGCTGCGTTTTCATCCTTGTAGACTGATCTTACCCATTCAACACTGTTCATTCAACAGGAAAGTAAATATCTCTTTGAGCTATACTTCTCTCCCCCACTTACTTGGCAGGAGACACCTGTAAAAGAAGAAGATAAATAATGTGTCAAACATGGTCTGCAGAGGATTCAGCTGAGCAGTTTCTGGCTTCCCCTACATGTCCTCCAGCTGTTGTGCCCCAAGTAACTTCAATTTCTGTATACAGGTTTGGTCTGGCTGCAGTTTCATTTAGTGGATCTATACTTCCAAATATTTTTTTCTGCTAAAACAATCTGGCTGGGCCAGGACTTCAAACCTCTTCCTACATGGACTGGGAAAAATATATAGTAACTATTTCTGCACTCTGATATGAACAAACATTTAATAGCTGTAAGTTAAAGATTTCATTCAGAGCACTGGGTCAGCAAACTGCTTCTGTGGGAACCAGAGTCCCATGTGTCAGGTTCATATGTACCTCATCTCGTACTTCCATGGCTTGGCTTGCCCATGAAGGAAGAACATTTTTTTTTACCAGCATTTATCAAACTTCTATGTGATGACTGCCAAAACTCCACCATGAATTTTCCCTGAAAATTCCTTTATGAAAGAAAATTACACTCAAACAGAGATGAAAGGTGACTGCTTTCAATAGAAATTTCCTGTTATTTGTCAAAAAGAAGTCCCAACTGTCTTAATTGTAAAATTGTGATGCCCCACACCAAACCTGCTGTTCTCTAGCTTGCCCTGTGCTGAGATTGTGCTTGTAACAGCAGCAGAGCCACATCCCCACAGCAGGATCAGCATGGAAAGTTGTGGCAGACACCATGAGATTTGGAATACAGCCATGGTGCCAAAGGGGCAGAGTGGAAGGGAATGGGAGATTTTTATACCTCAGATACCCAAGAGGTGTTTTAGAATGCAAATACTCAGGGGTTGATTTTTTTGCCAAAAACCTGAAACTTCTCCGAAAAAGATAAAGGGAAAAGTTCTTAAAAGCTTCTACAGGACAAAGATTCATTTCAGTCTTCTCTAATTATTATATTAAATGATGAATATATTCTGTTAACCTAATTACTGCTTAGAAAATGGATTGCACATTACTTTCCTATATGCACCTCAATTGTAAAATATTAAAAATCATCTGCATTTTCTAAACTCACAGGGATTTTCTAGAATTAGGCACTCTGTGTGTGTGGGTGTGGAAAATGCAATACTTTAACTGGACCTCTGAGAAAGTGTGGGGATCTGGGATTTTCCAAAATTCTTTACTCATTGGTGTTAACCAGTAATATCTGGTGACTCCTTCCCTGTCATTTAACACAAGAAAATTCCCCTCCATAAATCCAGTGACTAAAGATTTCAGGTCAGTTTTTAAGAGTGACACAAGAGATGTTTCTCCGTGAACTTGACAACAATAAATAATGCTTGGTGTGTAAATTTGTAGGTCTCCAGTTACCATCTTCCCCTCAGCTATTCAGTGAAATTCATCAGTGAAAATATTCTGCTGTTGGTTTAAGCAGGTAACACCATCTGTATTCACTGAAGACCATACAGGGAAAGAAAAATAAAATATCAGAACCGACCTTAGCAAGCAGTAGAGAGGTAGCCAGAAATTTAGAAATGTCAATTTCAATGAGGGAGCTAAGCAGAACAGTTACAGCACATTGTGTCATGAGTGGCAATCAAACATGTAAAGAGAAGACAAGGCAGCTTTTTTGTTTTGTTGTTTGTGGGGTTTTTTTTAGATTTAAAATAAAATTTGTTTCTCTTTAGCTGACAGCTGTGAGGGAGAAAGATTTTTTTTTAATTCATGTTATTAAATTAAAAGCTTATTTTTTAGAGACGCATTTAATATTAAAGCACTTGCACTCAGAGAATTTTTAATTTCTTAAGAACAAAACACAGTCATTTTCACAAGTGGGTTATAGATTGATTACAGGACATCAAAAAGTCAAATAGATGGATTCATAGCTGTTAGCATGCTTGTGCTTACAAACAACATACTGCATGTGCATTTGCTGTTAGTATGATTTATAATAATATGCTGATAATATTAACTGTATGCAAAAGCTTTGCAAACAGGGACCTGACTGAAACAGTTTAGAGAATAGTCAGGGTCTGATTAAAGAATGGATGCAGCACACCGGGATGTGTTGTGACTGACAGGGCAGTTTTCCATGTGCTTCCCTCAAATGGTAATTTCTGAGATTTCTTTTTTAAGGGGATTCTTCAATCTTATTTGCTTGCACGGCTCTGGAGGCAGATTCGTTGCTTTTGGGAAATTATTGCTTCAGAGTTGTGATTTAGAGAGCTGGAGACGTAAGAGCAGGGAAAGAAGCAAGGTTGAAAGCTTGGAGGCAAAATGCAAAAGAAGTTACAACTGAGGTGGAAGAACATGGCACTGCTGGTAAACTTTGCAGATTAAATAAACTTCTCTGGCATGGTAAGTGATGTTAATAAGCACAGAGCATTCCTGAGGCAAGATCTGGACTGCTTGGTAAACTGGATTTTTTTAGAAAGCTGGTGTATACACACAGCCTCTGGGAAGGTCACACACACACAAACCAAGAATGCAAGTTATATTTTCAGTTCCAGACTGGGAACTAAAGAGCAGAATTTCTGGAAAAAGTATAGGGGCTGTTTTGGATGAACAAATGAATGTGAATTCCCAGTGTGAGGCTGGTGTTAAAGGAGCTGATGCAATCCTTGTGCAAGTAGATAAAAGGATTTAGTAGGGGTAGGGAGTGCTAGTGCTCATACTCAGATACCCAGAAAATACATGGAAAACTGGAAAAGCACTACAAAAACAACTGAAATAAATTGTATCTATCAATAAGAGACTTAAACTATTTTCTAACTTACCCACTGGAAGGTTAAGAAGTAATTTGACTAAGATGTTCAAGCATGGATATAATGAGAGCATTTCTGATGCTGATCTTCCTTGTGGGAAGGAAACTGCAGCAGAAAGGAAGGCATACAAAGTACCAGAAAAAATAGATTGCCTTATACTAGTTGCTCTACAGGAGCTGCTTGTCCCCTCTGTGCAAGTGTGCGTTTACACCTCTTACCCTGGGAGACAGACTCCCCTTACATATAACCTCACCATTATTGTAGTTTGCTGTAGGTAAGAACATGAATAGGAGTGATTACTTCAGGGAAGCTGACCCACAGTAATTTTTTCCCTTGAGGTGAACTGTTCAGATGTTGAAGTCCATAGAGAGGTCCAAGGGCTGTCAGTTAGGCTAGCCACATTTGTTTTAAAGATATGATGCATTTCTTTTTAACAAGGAGGGTTAAATATTTAGGTCAGGCTGTCTAGGGATGTAGAGGGTTCTCCATTAGTTGCAGTCTTTTAATCAAGACTAGGTGCCTCTGTAAAAGACACACTAATTGTTCAAACTGAAGTTAAAGGTTCAACATGGAAATTCCTGGATGAAATTCTGTGGCCTGTTAGGCTAAAAGCTCATAATGAACGTTGCCTAGCCTTTCACTCTATTAATCTGTGAAAAAAAATGAGCAGACCATTGACCGATAACCAGGTCCTCTGCAGTTCAAACTGAGGATTGCAAGAATGGGGTTATTAAATTTGCTGGAAAAGGTAAAAGGAATTTGCAAAGAAATCTGCCAGAAGAATGGGCAGAAAGCTGGGCTTGGCTGTAGTAACTCAGGGCTCAGTGGAAGAACTTGTGGAACAATGTGGGACATTCCAAGAGAACAGGGAGGTATTAACTGGTGCAAATGGGAGAGACTGTGCAACGGAGTGACAGGCAGCTCTTAAAAGAGGAAAATGAGTCCACACTGGAGGAAATGTCACTGCTGATTTAGGGGCTTAGGGTGAGAAATTATTTGCCAGTTCTGACAGAGAAAGGAAGAGAGAGTAATTCGGGCAGAAAGGTGAGACAGCCTTAGGGGAGAAGGTGTGGAGATATGCAGAGTCTGGACACTGTGGAAGAGAAGTGAGACAGACAGTAGAGAAGGGTTTGAAGGATACTTGCTTTGGAGAATACAGAACTCAGCAGACCATGAGCCTTCATTCATATAGCATGTGCTTGACTTTAATCACAGGCTTACCTGATGGCATTACATCCATGCTACTGAGGAAAAAACCATGCCTGTCACATGATATAAAAGCAGTGCATTCCATTTTAACCACTCCACAACCAAAAATAAATTGTACAGTCATCCTATTCCAGACTACCAGATGGATGGCTGAATAGTTAGAACTCAGCAAGTTAGGTAATTTTGCACTGAATATAAATGAGAGTTATAAGATAAATGACATTTAGTGACATTAATGAACTGATTAAATTAAACCTGATATTTTAATCAGAATTTGTTTATGTAAAGCTCTGAATAAAAAAGAAATGGAGTTTAACCTAGTTACTTTTAAAATTCCAGTTACCATAACAACTTCTTGTGATATCAATTAAAGGTGGTCTTTTCTTTACATTATTTTTAGAATTTGAGTTACCATAACAACAGAACGCTGCTTCATTTGCAAAGAGTTAAAATACGTTGTTGCTTTTTGAGAAGCAATCAAAATACAAGAGGGATGCCAGGAATTAATACCCCAGAATAGTTGCACAAACACCATTTTTCAAACACCTCACTTGTGGCACGAGAGCCTGATGGATCTTCTCCAGTGTGACAGGCTCAAGATGTTCCTTGGTTGCTCAGATCAGGAAGAGATTATTTATCAATTGGAGAAGAGTGGGGCTGTCAGGCACCAGAGGTATTATGAGCTGTCAGATCTGCAAGGAAAAATGATGCAATAGCAAATAAATTCACCTGGCCCTCAAGTGTTTCCGGAGGGCAGGCAGGAGAACGCCTCTCAGTGAGGCAGTGACCCCCTGCCTTCTCCCCAGAGATCCTTGGTGGGAAGAGAAAAATGCTGACAGATCATTTCAAGGACTGTGCCAGGCCCCCTCGGAGGTCATCCTTCTATTCTACCTCTGGTCAGTCTTCTCCTGGGAGAGGTTTTCCCTTATTCAAGAGCAACACCTGTTGACAGAGAGCAGCCTTGGTATGAACTGCCTACAGAGAGAACTGGATGCAGTTCTTGTCTCTGCCCAGTCCCACAAGAACCTCCATGAGACAAAAGCATGGGTAGGATTAAAAATCAGAGGTGTCACAGTAACCAAGTTATAGAAAGGGCACCACAAACATGCACACACATATTTGTGTGTGCTTACCATCAAATTAGCCAAGTGCTTACACTTATATCCCAAGCCTTATTTTAGCATAACTACTGCTCTAACTTACCCCCAAAGGGGAGGCAACTAACAAGTACACACCTCTACAGGGTCTGTAGAGATGGAGCTCTTCTTACTGACCTGGATCTTAGAGATCCCATTTACTTGTGTGTAGAGAAAGGGGAGGCCTTTAAACACTTCAAAGCCCTCGAACCTACAGAGTACCTTTTGAAGCAAAACAGCAGCCCATGAAGCAAAGGAGTAAGGTGCTTTTCACAGCCAGGATCCCACGTGTCATCCAGATGTAGGCTAGAAAAGACAAGTAAAGTGGGCATCAGCTTCTGTGCTTGCTGCCCTTCTGGGCATTGCTATTCATGAGGGGACACTGCAAAACAAATGCAGTCCCTGTTATTCAGCTGTGGTTTCCAGTGGATCTAGAGAGATACTCTAGACTATTACCAAACTGGAGAAGAAAGTGGGATGTTGGAAAGCAGAAGTTACTTTCCCCCTACTTGCACACTTCCCATGCACACTTGCACATTGACTGAAGAGGAAAACCAGACTTATACTGGATTTCTCCTGATGCCTTTTGGCAACAGGGCAAACGAACAGCTATAGCCATCTTGCATTGTTCTTCAGTGACATTTTTTCCAGGCAAAGAATGCAGATGAGGTTCTGAAAGTCGGAGAGGTAACCCTGCATTCCTGGTTTGGTTATGGTCTCCTCACTTAATGAGTTTTTAAGAGGAAGAGGAGGAGGAGTGGGCACACAGGGGAATTTGCATGTGTTCTTGTGTCTGAGGCTTATTTAATTAAAAGACAATAAAAATGTCAGCTGCTGCAAGTTGCAATCTGGATCCCCTTACGCACCCCTTATCTCCCTTCCTTCTTCCTTCTTTCAAAGCAAATAGATAAGTCATGAGGAAGACAGGGGTGTCAAAGGACAAGACTGTTGCAAAATGCCAGCTTGTGCTGATTTATGTTAGGCTAACATAAATTGTGAGAGGGCTCAAGGCAGAATCTCTGTTCTCTCAACAGCAGCTCCAAAGTCACGGTGTATTTGTCTCTTGCAGTACTCCACAAGATAGGACCTTGGGGCAGCTTCCTTCCCAGGATGGATGGCTTGAAAACACAGTCTCTTCTAGTTGCAGCTACTTTGGGGCAAACCCCAGCTACTTCTCATGGGTGCTCTGACACAGTCCCCCTCCTTGGATCTGCCAGTGGCGTCTTCTGTGAATGCTCTTTGCCCATTTAGGCTGAAGTGGGCTGGCTGCCTTGGTGAAGGCTTTGACATGGGTTACTCTGGGAACAGCTCATTTTCCTGATGCAGACAAAGGTGTGCTCACACAGAAAGCTTATCTGGCCGAGCTTTGTGTGCTTCTCACCAGCAGCAAGGAGAGGGCCATGAAGATCTGGGGTTGAGGTGGAGCCAGGTTGTAGCAGAAGGACAAAGCATCATCAACTTGCCCAGCAAGGTTGCCTCGAACCTCCACAGAAATATGATTTTATAGAAAGGCAGAGGAAAGCTTCATACCCACCTCCCATTCCTTGAGATCATCTTGTGTTAGGCTTCTACCCAGCTGGGCCACACTGAACCTGTGTCTACATGCAATTTTATTACTTGAAGAGAAATTGAAGAAAAATATCATCTCAGGCACTGTTTACCAGCTCGTTATCCTTCCCTCAGCAAGTCTGGGTTCTGGGTGGTTGGTGCTAAAGGGCAGAAGATACTGTGAGAAAGGCTAAGGGCACAGGGTAAATGCCAGAAGCAGCTAGCTCATGTCCTGCAGACATGACTCATGCAGCACACTTGGAGCCCCAAAGAGATGCCTATAATCCAGACCCCTTTTGTCTGAATAAACTGGTCCTATTTGAACAGCAGCCATCTGCCCGGGACTAGTCAAGGTTTGCATATGCTGAAGCTTGGAATTATGTGTCATGGCTCAGAACTAACTGGGTGGGGAACCCACCAGCAAGCAGGGCTACCCCCTTATGGACTGAGCATCCAGTCCCTGCTGAGTCCTCCCTCAGCCTCTGGGCAGAGTCAGATGCTCAGAGATCCTGGCTTCCTGAAGCTGAAGTCAGTGACAAATGACTGGTAAATGTGGCCAAATGTCTGTGGTGTGCCAAACACAAAAATAATTCTGCTGTACAGAGAAAAGCTGGAGTACTTTTCATGGCAGTGAGAGCAATAGTGCTCCTAATGTTACTTTGTATGAATGTGGTCCATATAGGGTTTTGCAATGTGCTAGTCTTCATGGCTCCTGAGTACCTTTCCTTTGGCAGCCTCTCATCAGCTCCAAGGAAAGCTAACTGTATGGAGAGAGGATTGTTTTACTACTGCAAAAAGGAAAAGCATAAGATGACAGAAATAAATGTATTGACAAGTGAGATGAATAAATGTTCCTCTTGCCTGCACTATCCAGAGGTGTTTGACATACCAAATTATGACCTAACTGTAGGAGTAATAGTTGCAGCTGTTGCTTTTGTAAAATGATCTGTAATGCCACATGCTAATAAGTAAGACAACATGTCTAAGTCATTTTATACGGTGCCAGAAGACTAATCCCATGCCATGCATGCACAGTGCCAAAAGTGGTCATATCACAGCAGTAGGATCAGTCCTGGAATAATCACATCCTTAGGAAAAAATCCTCTGTGTAATACAATGAAATCCCACTTAAAGAAGTCAACCTTGTGAATCTATTAGAGCAGCATCCCCAGAGTACTGCTACTGTAGCTTGTTTCTAGCACAAAGTGGAACGCTCACATAATCCACACTCACACACATAAAAATGAAGACAGGAGCAGAATATTTACTCAGGTGAAAATAGGCTTCTTTTGGGAATTCTTATGGAGAGAGAGACAGAAAAGTTGCAGTTGCCATATGGAGGATATCAAAACCTAAAACCCGTTGTATACAACCAACCTGTCAGACTGGTTCCACACACCTAATCCATACAAAACTCCACTTGTCTTCTGGAGGAAACTTCTTTGAGCTAAAATGGGGGATCATCCCCCTAATCTAAAGAAGTTCAAGCCCTTGTTGCATTTTACAATTCATACATTCATCCTGAATAGGAACAGGATGTCACAGAGTCCCAAGGCAGCTTTGTAAATCTCATCATTTAGACCTAGAAAATCTGGATTATTTTTGCTCCTACTAGCTCTAAATACCACCTTTGAAAAAAATGCTTTTGACAACTTGCTTCTAAGTATCAACACACATGTATAAGTCTAAAAAAATGCATAAAAACTGCCTAGTTATTGGCTTCAGTAATTCAGCTGTGCAACACAGGCAGATGTGATTTCACTAATACCTGGGGTTTTATAATTGCAGTATGTTAAAGCATATTTAAGCTTCAAAATCACAGTAGGTTTTTGTATATCCATGCAGAATGTCATCCAAATGTATCTATTCCTTTCTTTTATTTCACAGAATGGTATTTATTGTATCTATTTGCTGTCACAAAGAATAGGAGGAAGTTAAAAAAAATAAATAATTGAACATATTGGTCAGACATCCTCAGGAGCTGCTGAGCTTTCCATTTTCAAGAAAAGCTGGGAAATTGGAATAGACTGAAGCCAGACTATTCATGGGACTCCTCTGCTTTCCTCAGCAGGGGGAAAACTTGATCTTGAATAGTTTCCTAGGCACAAAAAAGCATGCATCCACACCAATACTTGGAAACTCACCCTCCTGCTGCCAGTCTATTGCCTCCCAGTTGGTGCTTTGCAGTTCAGCCTTGGGGCAGTAGCAGTGGAAGAGGGTACTGCCATCAAAGGAATGCTGTACTCTTCTCCTATCCCTTGTTCAGTTTCAGACTGGATAATAAATTATGTGCTGTTGTGGAGGATACACAGATGGGGGCTTTCAAAGTATCCTGAGATCAACACTTCACTGATGGCCCTATCTTTTGCTTCCCTTCTCTCTGATGCCATTATGTCCATCCATATATGTCTTATGTTGATCACCATATAAACAATGCAGATCTGGAGAGGTCTTTGAGGCAGAAACCTCAGTAGGTCTAGACATTTTTCTCTCTTGAGAAGAAAAAGAAAATGTAATGGCAAATTCATCCCAACTCAGTGAATAGCTAAAGGACAAACACAATTTCTCTCTTTTTTTTCCCCCCAGTGTATTTACTGATCTCAAGAAGCTGCCATTCTGTCCAAGGGGGGTATACAGAGTATGAAAGCAGGTGAGGCAGGTTTCCAAGGAAAACAGCATGCGAAGCAAAAAGCTCCCACAGAGCTTTAGCACGTGCTGTTTCCAGACAGGTTTTGGTAACGTTATAAATTAACAGGTCCAAATTAATTTGGGATAAAAGATTTAGAAAAGGTTCCCTATGTAGGCAGAGATGACATATTATCCAGTGAGTTGCACAAATTCTCTTTTTCCCAAGTAGGTCCTGAATCATCTATACAGCTGTGTATACAGTATGGTGAAGATTTCAGGCCTCTTGGTAGTCCTACTGGAGAGGTGACACTACTGTTTCATAAATTCCCCTAAACAGATGGCCTCTGCAGACCAGAAGTCCTACAAATGCATTGGAGGGATGTTACTCAGTTTTGCATGCAGTAAATAAGAATGTATTTGGGATGGAACATTTTGAGGCTTAGTCACTGAAAACAGATTGAACTTATTTATTGGAGGAGATTTTTGTTTGGGGGCCAGGACAATGGCTGAGAAAAATCAGATAATTTTCAAAAGTGAATAAATCTACCCATATGGATTTTCTTTCTTCTTATCCCTCTTTCCCTCATTACTCATTTACTCATTTTTTCTGTCACTTTGTTGTCTTGTTTTACTATAGCTTTTCCCAAAGCAGATTTTCTCAGAGAATGTCAGCTAATTAATTATTGTTTCAACATCATTTTTATCCCAGACCTTTGACCTCTTGGCAGCTCTGCAAAGCATTCTGAGGCATTTCATATTTGCTTAATAAATATTTCTTTTAAACAATAAATTGAGAAAGAAGACAAAGAATGCATTCTCATCCTTCATTGTTATCCTTTTCAAAAAAGAATAGGAGTCAGTAGAGGCAAGTTAGAATAAAACCACAGGCAAAATCACTTGACACAGATCAACATGTTAGGTCCCATGAAAAAATGGCAGGCTCTATACCTAATATAGGGTGGAAAGGAACATGTCCAATTATATTATTTTACTATTTTTTATCATTGACTTTATTTTATTGACTTTTATTTCTTGATTCCCCATGTAAGTGCATGTTCTCTCTGGAGTAGCATGATTTATCTTTACTCTGGTGAGGAGGGGATTATTCCTTGCTGAGGCTGAAGTACCAGAGCAGTACTGCAAATTATGGTAACAGGCATTCATGTAACTCTCATACATGGTGCTATGCGGGACACTGCTGTGCCAGGAGTTGGACTCAATTATCCTTGAGGGTCCCTTCCAATTCAGCTTGTTCTGAGATTCACCAAGTGATGCATCTGGCACTTTCCTTTGGAGGCTTAATCAGCATTCCTCCACCTGCTTGCCTCTTTGCCTGCTTTCAATTCCTGGTCAGACAGTGCAGACTTCCATCACAGAGCTCTTCTCTTGCAGGATGTGGGGGAAAATCAGCTCTCTGCAGTCACAGCAATAGCAGTGCTGGAAAGAGAGGAGAATCCAGCTACAGGCCTCCTCGAGGTCTCAGGACTATATTTTAGTGTCTGAGATTAAGTGTTGGCTTTATGTTCTTGACCCACTTTGATAAGAGAGGAGACACATCTCAAAAGACTCCAATGACCTGGATAAGGCACTGTATGCTAGAGAGTAGGAGGCATTAAGTCAGGACATTGACGTCTGAATGCAGCCCTGAAGGCAAAGTCCCAGACTATTTGTCCAGCCAAATGTACTGCCTTGGCTGCGTTTTACACGGATTAAGGGTTTGGTACCGCTCCAACTCTCCTCCAGCTACTTGTCCCATACCCATCCTCATACCACCAAGGAGGTATCTAGCCTTGTTCTTTCAGACTGTCCCAGGTCAGTCTGATCATTTCTTCAGAGAGAGTTTTTAGACAGAGAAATTAATTTGACTAGATTAATCCATTTGACTTGATCTGATTTCAGAAGTTCCTCACCAGTTTGCTGAGCTTGCAACTGTCAACCTTCTCTTATTGCCATTGATCCTGGGCTCCTGTGCTATCAAAGTGGATCCAGCACTGCTCTGGTAAGCTGCAGATATCTTTTGCCTTTATTTCTTTGCTGGAAACTGTGGGAAGGGGAGAAAGCATGAGAAGACAAAGGAAGGTTTTTACAAGTTGTGGTCACAGTGGTCAGGTGGTACGCAGAGAACAGTCCCTCAGCCAAAATACAGGGCCCTGAGCCAAGCTTTCTGGATCCTTTATGTCAGTTCTCCTACACATTTCCTGGAGGATTTTGAAGGAATCATTTAAGCTAAATTGGGCATTTGCATCCAAAAGTGCAACTAAAGTGGCTTGATTTTCAGAGGTGCTGAAAGCTTACAGCTTCTGTTCAAAAAAAGAAAGGCTGTGAGTTTTTTACAGGGCAAGAAGTGCCTGCCCTTAGAGTCCTGGCTTCCTCATGTCGCCTTTGCTTTCCACATCTGTAGACTAAGGAGAGCAATAGCTAAATTGAAGGGCTCAGAGAGACTTAATTCAGTAATGTTTGCAAAGATCTCGGAGATCTCAGACGGAAGGCACTATATAAATGCAAAGTATCATTTTATGAAGATCAGTTAGTAGCACTTCATCATTTCAAATGGCACCAATTATACACAATGTACATTGATATATACACTGTCTTTTCATAAAGTGCTGCTGCATTTGATTCAAACTTACTTGCAATCTGATAACTATACAGATATTAATAATGCCACAAAGAAGATACTTTTGCATAGTCTTTCATTTTCAAATTTTTTTTCCAAGTGTTGTTTTTTGTATACTGAATGTCAGATTTACCAGTCTGTGCACTGGCATGTGCTGGTGCTTGTGCTGTGCTGGTGATACAAAGCAGCCATAAACTCCTGTATCTTCATGTAACAAAAGTAGGGGTGTAAAAGCTAAAATGTGTTTGCTACTGAAGCTGGCTCTGGACAGGTTTAGTTTCTGCATGGTAATTGGTGAGCTCTTCTAATGTCCTTTTAAATAGACTAACTCTTCCTTGAAGAAGTAACTAAAGCTTTCTGTAAAAAGCTCAATGGATACTTCAAATTAAGATAATGCACATAATCTCCTGGCCATTTTTGGAATAAAACAGCATAATTTTACCAGGTTCAATAAAAGTCTCTAGGGATGCCCTTCCTTCCCCCAGCATAAAAAATAAACACTGTTCCTGAAGCTTTGCCAGTCCTTTCTTTTTCAGACTATACATATGGCATCACTAAAAAAGCTCTCGAATCATAAATCTAAACTCAGACACAGTGTGCAATTTTGTGTGTCCAACGTTCATTTTTCTGACAAAACACTGGAAGGCAAACCAGGAGTTTTCTTTTATCCCCTCACCTCTGTCTCTTTGAGTTGCATCTGTATTCCCCCATAAGGCTGTATTCTCAGCCTTTGTAATTGTTTTAGAAGACTTGTGATATTTGGTTCTCTTTCTTTCTGTCCCATAGTTGGCACACCACAGAGAAAAAGCCCAGAGGCATTGTAGTTGTTGAACAGCTTGAGAGCTTGAGCGTGTCCCAGTGGCTTCTGAATGGACACAGGTGGGCCTCATTGATCTGCATTTAACCATATAGAAACGCCTGGTGTGGTCCCTTCTGTGCTTACAGCCTTAATACATGCAGACAGAGGTGAGCCAACCCTGCACATCACCTGCCAGAATTTTTCTGTTGTCAGGAACCACCAGACCTGACCCCTGATCTTAAAGAGCAGGGACATGATCAGAAAGGGGTCCAATTAAGGGAATAAGTCCCACTACTCCTTGTAGCTCTGGACAAGTTGCCAGCCCAGCAGTAACTGCTGGCCAGCTTCTTCCTAGACCAGAGCTTCAGGTGACCCAGCACATCGTGGCCTCCCCACCAGTGGGAGCTGCCCCAGAGCTCCCTGGAAGCAACATTAACTGCAGAAGCCCAGTGCAGCCCTTCTGCCAGCTGGGTGCTGACAGTGCTGTGCACCAGGGCCCTGGGCAGCAGCTGTGCTGGGGGAGGGAGCTGAGGTGCCTGCAGATGGTTCCAGCATCCTGGAAAGACACACATAGGTTTTACAACTAGACACCATCCCTTGCTAGTGCAGAAGGCAGTGAGAAAATGATGTTCCTATGTCTCTGCTGGAAGTCTTTAACTCTGTGTTCTTAAAGACACAGACAGCAAACACAGAGGGCACTGGCACCCTGCTGACTTGAATTTGCAGTTCACTTGAGTTCAGTTTCAAAAAAGCCTTTCATTTGAGTACATAACATATCAACTTCCCCAGTACCTCACATGCAACTTAAGAAAAATGTTCACAGCTCTCTAACCTCTCACAGTGATTCAAACAGTTCTAGGCTTCAGAAAATATCTAGGAATACTCAAAGAAATTATATTTTCAAATGAATGTATATTCATCAGGTTCTCTCTGCATCTAAAAGCTGTGCTATTTGTGAGTCTGATCTATTTTGAGGACAGCTGCATAATTTAAGTTATTGATGGAAGTATCTGTAAGATAAAGGTTTCAGTTTTCCCATTTTTTTCTCAGGCATATTTCACTCCCTCACTTTGAGTCCATGCCAGCACAGTGGGTTTAAATATTTGATGTCAAGAAAATTGTTTTATTTAGCTTATAGTTGAGCATTAGACTTTGCTAGCAACAGAACCACAGAATTGTTCTTAGCACAAGATCTAGAGGAGAAGGGTTTTATGTGCAATTGCACAACATGGTAAAAGGTTCAGATTGAGGAAGTGAAGCCTGGCTATTGACACAGTGGCAGGGAAATGAAGTTCAAGGCATAAACCAAGAACAAATTGCAGTGTGGCAGGTACAGGCTGCACATGAGAAATGAGTGGGCTGTGTGTTGAAATGGACACCTGAAAACCTGCTGAATTTGTAATCTCACATCTAGGACTAAACCTGCCATATTTCTAGGAATGACACAGGGTGCTTGCAGCTCTTCAAAGCAGGACACCCTCACTTGCTCCAGACTGAAACTCTGGGAATACCCCTGGCCCTCAGGTGCCTAGGAAAAATGGTGTGGTTTTTCAGAAGTCTGAATGGCCTCAGCACTATTTGCAGCATCTTTGGATTCCCCACCATGGAAAAAAGAGTACCCAGCTGAGGTGTGAAATCATTTCACTGTTCATGTGCACAGTTATCTTTTTACATGTAGTATTTTATTTTATTTTATTTTATTTTATTTTATTTTATTTTATTTTATTTGTACTGAATTGTTAAGCAGTATAATCCAACATCTTCTCAACAGAAGTGTTTCAGAATGAAGAGGGAACAGTGTGCAAAGTTCATTTTTCAGGCCTTCCCCTCTGCTGACCTATGATATAACTCAGGGATAGATAACAAATGTACTACCTTAGTTTAAATTTTAATGGGTGCACCTTCACATGGAAAAATTTGACAAGCCGAACACTTGCTTCCCTAAGAGAGACCCAGTGTATAGAACTGGGATATTATAACTTGCAAAATAATGGAATAAAAATGTCTGTTACTGTGTTCGCTTATTACACACTTTGATCAACCACTCCTATTATTTTCCTTCCAATCATTTTATGAAGCTATTGTGTGTAGAGATTTATCAGGATGTGTTTCAAAACAGAGATCTTTTGGTTGGACAGAGCTCAAAAACAGAGGCCTTTCACACTGAGTTAAGGCAATATATCCCAATGGGAAGCACAAGAGCAAGAATTCATTATTTTTTTCTCTACCTGGCACTGGCTGTAAAAGGATGCAGCCGTGCAGGTCAGCTGCAAACAGCTGCAGTGGTGCAAGATGTGAGTATGTTCCAGCTGCTTGTTACTGCCCTTTATCTGGAGGTCAGTAAGCAGGGAGCAGAGGACTGGAGCCTGGGCAGAAGGTTGTCATCTCCCATTTCACTTCCATATTTAAGCTGTTAACAATCAGTGTGTTCAGTGAGTCTAAATTCTGCCCCTGCAGCAGTAATTCTGGTAGCACAGTTATAATAATTCATGAGTGAGTATGTAAAATGAGGGAAAACACTACAGGCTTGAGGTGAAGAAAACCCCGCTTTATATCTCCAAATTGAACGTGGAACTCAGAATGGGGTGTGGGCATGCTGAGTTGCCAGGATCAGTGGTGTAGCCTTGTACTGCAAGGTTTGGTACCTCAATAGATGTGCAACACTTTTAGCAGGCATGGAATTGACCTCACCAGAAATTTTCACCTCTATTCAGGTGAAAGCTTGACCTCGCAGGCTTAACTACTGAGTGAACAAGAATCAGAGGGAACAATTCCCATATTTGTCTAAAGGAACTATAAGACTTAGAAGTGTAATTAATCATGGCAAGACCCAGATCAGAATTAGAATGTACACGGCCTATTTTTCAGCCTTTTAATGCTCTTCTTCTTTAATTGAACTTAGTGTGGTTTCAGCTCATTTGAATAAAGCTTCAGATGTATTTGGATTTATCCTAGTTTGAATGATGCCATATGATCTTCCTGGAATTCAGTGAGGACGGTGGGATTCTCATAGGTATTTTAAGCTGAATTTTAATGGGAAAGGTTACATGGATTGTCACACAAATGGAAATTGCCATGGCTACCAATAATGCTAATCCAATGCCATGACTGACTAATCCTGACCACATTGTGCTCAATAAAGAACTAAGCAAAGATTTCTGCAGGTTGGTTGGTTTTCCAGCAATACCAGCAGCTATCTAACCCAATACAGCTTGAGGAATTTGCATGGATAATGGGCATGGATTGAACAGCATCCCAGAAAGCTACTTTTATAAATAATGCCTTTTGAAGATCACTAACAGAGTGCAATGTAGGGCTAGCTCATCTGAGCTCTGGGATGAAATGAAGATCTTATGCTTCCCTCTTTCATAGCACAGGGACAAGATCAACATACCAATTGCTGCAAGAGATATTGCATCAACTCTCAAGTTAATGAAATTAAACAAGTCCCTGGAGGCAGCTGATTTTGCTGCTTCATTAGTGGACCTTTTGCTCAGACTGTTCTCCCATAGCTCCATAAGAGCCTGAACTCAGGAGCTTGCAGCCAAGGAGCCATTTTGGCACAGAAATTTTTGAGTAGGTGCAGGTCAGGTCTGAAATGCAAGCACCTGAAAGGTGCAGATACTCTGCCAGGTTACCTAGCTAGATCCTGTACTGTGCTCAGCATGTGCAAGTGCAGAGAAGAAAATGATGAGCAGGGTAGAGAATTCAGCAAGAAGCAATGAAACCACTGCTCTGGGCCAGCCAAGCAGCTTGTCCTTAGCAGCAGGAGCAAGGCCAAAGTTGGGTCTGCATGGCTCATAAGTTCATTTGCATTCTGCCAATACACTTCAAAGCTGTTGTGTCTTCAGGGAGAAAGTTCCTACAACTGTATTCCCTTGGACTCCAGGTTGTGAAAGAATGCCAAAACAAGCCCAACATGCTCCCAAGAGTCCCTCAAGGATCTCAGGAAGGCTCTTGCAAAAATATTTGACTGGTTGCCTTAGCCCTTCACATAGGGATTAATTTCAGAAGGACCTTGAGACTTCTTTCATTTCATCTCCTGGAATTATGCCTACTGCTGAGTGTTGGCTCTGCGCAGAGATGGTGTCTGCTCTCCCTGCAGTCTCTGAATTCATGCAATTTTCATTCCCACCTTTCTGTTTAAAACACAGTACTACTATAAAAAAGACTGCAAATCAGAGAGTAGTATCATAGAATCATTCTAGGAGAGTTGTAGTGTATTTGGGGGCTCCCCAAATTCTGGCAAGATTTGAAGGGAAAATGAAATCCACAGGTTTTCCTCCCAAACCTTGTTCCTAGTGTAGCTTTTCATCTGCTCTTTTCCTTTTAACCCGAAAGCTAATACCCTTGGGCAGAAAGAGTGCCCAACTGTCTCTGTAAGACACACACTTTAAGTCATCTAAGGTGTGGGGATCCCATGTGCTGATGGCTGACTCCTTATCAACTTACCCTCTGAGCTACTGAAATAGAGGTAAGTGCTGAGTACCTGTCCAGGTATGGAGCAGACACAGGCTGCCTCTCAGTTCAACACATTTCTCAATGGCACTTTCATTCCTCTATATCCTTGTTTTTTTAGCCTGATGAGAGCCATCTATGTGTTCAACTCTTGTCAGAAAAGATGAGCTACACTGCTGATTATTTGCTGCTGGCAAAGTCATTCTAGTGAACTGTAAGAGAAATCATCTGCCCAGGAGTGCTGTCAACTGCAGAAACACACAGATCTAAAACAAAGACATACACAAGCAACTTGACCAAAACTGCTGGTTTGGGATTATAAGTGATTTCAAAGGGGTGCAGGGGTGAAGATTGCAGTACCCATGGACAACAAATTGGAAGTGGGTGCCTAATTACATTATCTTTAATAAAAATCTCAGCCAGCATCTGGAATTACATACTTCGTTGTAATTATACTAGCAATATTCTTCTCTTCTGGTGCATAAAATACTTGAACGTAACTGTCAAGACTATTCCTCTTACCTACTTCCTGTGCAGCTCCCTGAAATTCAATCCATCCCCAGACCAGCCTGTATGAAAGATGGAGTAGACTGTTAAAGAAGACCTCTCTGTTCATGCATCTGGATTTCAGTCAGTCTAATATGCAAGCCTGTTTGATGAAAATGTGATGTTCAGTCACGCCTGTGAAATGCCACTTGTTGTGGAGGAATAATTGGCTCATTGAAAGGGGACTTGGATGACACTTTCATCAGGCAGCAGAAGGGTTTGCCCAAAGGTATTGAATAGTGCTCTCAGCTCAGAACAGGAGCTGTGTCCTCTGTTCTGAGCAGGAGATGCAAGAGTTCCTTTAAAGCCAGGAAGGAAAAACAGGAGATATGAAATGGGGTAGTAAGAAAATAGTAAACCCATGAGGCCAGAACAGATAGAGATCCATCCTGAAATATTAACAGTTTGTGGTGGCTGAGACAGCCAGCCACAGCCTGCAGGTGATACCTAGCCTTCCCAACATCACTGTGAACCTCTAATAGGAAGTTTAGGAAGACCCACTTGAAAGCTGCTGTCCTCTCTTTTTGCAATGGTTCTCTGCAGGCATTGGAGTTCATGCGGACTTGTTTTTGATATCTGTTTGAATTTTTGGTATGCCATTCCTGAGAGTATGGCTAAAACTTGGTTTTCAAAGTGAGAGCTAGATTTTTCTGTGTTCATCTCCTCTGGAAATCAGGTCTAACTTGTGTGAGCAGGTGGTTCCTTTTATTTGTCACAAAACTAAAAAGAAGTTTTGATGGAAAACAAGTTTTATATATTTTCTTTCATACAGACAACATGCAGAACTGCCCTTGGGGCTTTGAATATATTTACATCCTTTCACAATTAACCCTAATGGGACATATGTGGCTTTTTTTTTTTTCTTCTCTGAGCAGATACACTCAAAGCTGCAAAACATCCAGTGTTTAAATAGATCTCATTATATCAGCTACACCAAATCTCTCTTCTTTATATACAGAGGATTAGACTTCTTTTCACTGTCATGCAACATTAAAATAGGAAGGCATACACAAGGCTGACATGGATTTGACAAAAAATTAATGATTTGTACATCACTTTAATGCTTTAAATCTGCAATTCATATATGCTAATTAGGTCATAATGGGGCTGTTTGAGAACAGAACTGTCATCATGCTGCTCTGGCGGCTTCTGGGAGCAGAGATACAGCCCTGCCCTCCCTTGGTTGGCTCCTGGAGTCTGTGCTGTAACCTGGCAGATCTATGACACCATTTTTTCCTTACACAATTGTTTCCTGGATGTGGTGCTTTAATCTATCAGAGTTATGATGGCATATCTCAAATAGCGAGCTCCTGGATCCTGCAATACATCCTAGTGGGAACAGCATCCAGGCACTATATCTCAGTGATTGATTCCCTGATTTTAAACTGTCGCAATCTATCTCACAGGGCAGCTGTCACCTTCCCAGATGCATGAAGTTGTATTTATGCAGTGTGCTATGAAAAACAAAAAATATATGATGATTTTGTTTACAGATAAGTAAGGTTGTAAAACTTCGAAAAACAAAAGGGGATTCAAAAACATGTCTGTATTTTATTTTTCATCTAAAAAGCCTGACATATCTCTCTATTGCAGGAGAACAAAACTGCTCCCTTGTTCAGTTAGATCTCTTTAGTTTTGCACCAGTGGTGCAAAGAAAAAAGCTGTCACAATAGAGGGAGAGAAAGCCAGAAAGCACCTTTACAAATGGGACAACAGGAAGCATCAGAACTTGCAAAATTATAATGTTGCAGAGCATCATGCTGTGTGATAACATGATCCATTGTCTTTGCTGACAGCTGGTCTTTACAGGTTCTACCAAAGCTGCTTTACAATTGGAACAAGGGTGCATTGTATAGAGATTCCACAAAGCATGCAGTAAGGTGAGTGTGCACCTTCTACAGCCAGTGAAACCCATTCCAATAGGGCATCAATGAGTCTGCAGCATTGCCTGTGCACCATCCATTGTATCTTGTAAATATGGGGTGTTTTCATCACATTAGCAATAATAACACTGTTATTCATCCATTTGTTAATAGTCATTTTCAAGACATAAAAGTCCATTTCCTTTTGCACTTCACATGGTCACTTATAGAAGCAGCAACTTTCTTACAGGATGCCTGTTTCATTGTCAAAAAGCACACATTCAAAGCATATCTTCAAGGCAAAGCAGCCCTGTTCATAATCTCATTTTTCATGTACAGTCAACAATCTAAATCAAAATATAGAAGGCCTGCTAGGTGAAACATCTTTCCTGCTCTGTGGACAGAATGCCAGGTGATATCAGAAGTGCTGATGTCATAAATATTGCAGTAGTGGCCCATTTTGACCACTCTGCAATACTTTCATGCAAAGAACTAATGTAGACAGTATGGACTACAGAACAGTTGTAGGTTTTGTACTGTACTCAGAGTCCCAACAGAGATTAAAGATCTCCTGTGGTTGGTGCTGCATACTCGTCCCCCTCCCAAAGCTTGCAGTCGAACAGACAAGACAGATGAAAGACGGAAAGTAGAAGAAGCACGCAGAAGTGAAGTGATTTGCCTGAGGTCACACAGCGGGTCAGTGACAGAGCCAAGAATAAGAAGCCTTGCTACTTCTTGCCAGCATGATGTCCATTGCCTAAAGCTATGTACAGAATTTCTCTGAGGCTGAAATGCTCAGTCTTCTTGAAGGGCTGCTGCCAGTAGCAGAGTGCAGCTGTGCCATGGAACAACAGCTAGTGTTTCCTGCGAGGGAGCACCAAGCATGGCTTTGGCAGGGCTCGAGCACAGGGCACTGCAGCGAGAGTTTGTGCAGCCACCCTGGCACTTGGCACTGGATCTTCACTGATCTGGCAGCCCTGAGGGGTAGGCACCTCCTGATGCAGGACAGAGGCTGTGTGCACAAGAAATGTCCTTCAAGTTATCATTACTAGACAGTATTTGCTAACAATGAAAAGTGATGAGCTTTCTCCTTCCCCTTATCTAGGCTAGCTATGTTTTACTGATTGGCAGAATGTGTTGTTCTTATTCATTGCATCTTATTCATGATGCAAGGGGTATCTTCCCTTTGCACAGGGAGTCCAGAGACCACATGAGAACTTGAAATATGTTTGTGTAAGGCCATCTTTTAAGAGTTTATAGTAAAGATGCCCTGCCATTGCTAATCCAGGTCTGGCTTCCATGTTGGAGTAAAATAAATAAAGACAAATACCTCTGTAGTCTCGTGAGTATAATTCAGCACAGCACTAGGCAGGACAGGGGCAACCTTGCTAATGACTTCTCCAGCTTTTGCTGACTTTTCTGAATGAAGTCTTCCCCTGACAGGACAAGCAGCTGGAGCCATGTCAAAGGAAGCAACAGGGAATTCAAACAGAAAGCATTTGTCATAAGCACAGTTCAGATTTTCTTTGACTAGTATGCTGAGGTTTCATGCATATTGTAATTAATTTAAGCCCTGGACCTTTTGTCCTTGCTTAGTTGCATGCTATGTGGTGCAGCAGACCAGTGCAGGAGTATCTAATGACTGCGTGGAAAGTGCAAAGTGCAAAATGAGAGCAGGTAACAACACTAAGGTCTGACACTGAGTTTGGCAAGAGTCTTAATCTGAGAAAACAGGCTAAGTGCATGCAATCTTTACTATGTGTTTTGTTTGCTTTAGTAGAAATTTACTCCTGATTCTCTGGATACAGCAATTTTGTCAGCAAGCACATTAAAGCCAGATTGATTTTTCCAGTAGTCCTTGTGCCACTCATCGTTTCACATGTAAACATACTGAGAAATAAAATTCTCATCTTTCCAGTAAAATATGGCAGTTCTTTCTACAGGGACTTGTGGCATTTGATGACACATAGGACAGGAAATATTACTAAAGAGGCAGGGTGTGAAAATATTGGTTTCAGTCCAGTTGTCCTGAGCATCATCACTTATGTCCTCAGAGTCACCAGTGTCATACTCCTTGTGGCAAAAGCTGAGCTCAGCTTTTCCCCAAATGACCCTGGAGCTTGGTATCCAACTGAAGACACTTCAGGTCTTAGTCCCAGGGATGTCAAACCCCCCACATCCACAGCAGCCGTCCCACTGCAAACACCAACCACTGCATGTCAAGAGTGGCTGCCCAGCACATGAGACACCCATGCTGAGTAACACTCCGTCTGAGCTCCTGAACATTCTGTGGGCCCAATTCCAGCTTTTTTAGAAATGGTTTCCCTTGCTTGAGGAAGCCAAAGGACCTTTAAAATATGTCTGATACTGCTTTCGGCATCAATTTAGTTGCCTCTCATTTTTGTACCTCTGTCAAGCAGCCTCCTCCATATGCATGTTGTCTGTCATCTTACTCAGAAAATGTAACTATAAAGCATAATTAGTATTAATGATGTGAGAGATTGAGTTTCTTATTTGTATTAATTGCTGCTTAATGCTTTAAACGTCTCTAGCACTTAGAAGGATTTTAAATTAGAAATATTCCTTTCTGTAGTATCTTCTCGGAGGGGGGCTCTTACTGACTGGCACTGACTAACCCAGAGTGCGCCATGAGGTTGTTTATATGTTCAGGTCTGTTACCACTAAACAAGGAAAACACTAATGGAGCTTGCTTAAGGGGAAAGAATTATTTCACAGCTAGTGCTGCACTGAGCTGCGTGTTTGGATTTTAAATAAAAAATATTGCTATGGAGCTGGAGGGGCCTTGTGTGAGCTCACATTGCTAGTCCTACAGGTGGAGGAGAAACTCAGCTTTTGTGGTAACTTTGTGTGTGGGTATGGAAGTCAGTGCCTTTTTCTCTGTAAAAGGAACTTCTGTAAAGCAGTATCTCAGGCTACTGAATAGCAACACTTGGCCTGCTTTAACAGCTGGAGGATGAGACAGCTTTCCTATATGAAGTATTGATTTAGGCAATTATGTTTGTCATGTGTGTCCATGTATCACCTTCAAAACCAGTGCCCCCGAGATTCTCAGCCCAGTCCTGTGAATAGCAATGACTGCTAAGAAGTCCAGGCAGTGACTTCTTTGGGAGACAGAAACAGTCTGAGAGATCATCAAAAGTGTCCTTGCTCTCTAAAATCTGCTCCATACTTATGAATTAGATATGTGGAACAAGGATTCTGGCTGGGCAAGTATATGGATGTATTGATGCACCTGATACACAGGAACACTTCCCTAAGGAGAAATGACAATATGCTGCCCACAAAAGGTACCCCTGAATTATATTAATTTATGCATAGAAGAGGTTTTATTGATGTAACTATTTCACAAAGAGGAACTAATGTAAAAGCTCTTGGACTGGCTGGGCCAGCACTTGGAAGCAGCAGTCCCATATTCTGTGTGGGGATCTGATGGCATTGCTTTGCTACTGCTGCTTTGCAGTTTAATTCAGTTTCTGCATTCTGCTACCAGTGTGCAAGTCATGAGTGGAAGAAGTAAATGCTGTGACTTATGGTGGTCCGATTGGCTGGCTTAAGAGATTCTTATGTTCCAGTTCTGTCTTAATATACCACAGCAGTCCACAATAGGATTGGCTGAAGGGAATATGTGCTGTCAGACCATCAGGGTCTGGGCTGTGACACTGCTGGACCAAGAATTTAAATGGTAAGGCAGAGGCTGGTGCTGTCTTCCACATATTCCAGAGTTCTTGTCAGAGCCCTGCATCCTGACTGGAAAATGGACTTCAACAGAAATCAGGAAAAGAAGTTTAAAGATTCCATCCCTTGAGCATTGACTCCTAGAGTGAGACTACATTTGCTGAATGTACCCCAGAAGGATAGTGGCAGCCTGCAGGAAGGAGAAATCTCTCACTTTTTGCCCTCAGCTGGGGTGGGAGTCTTTCAGGGGTGTGGAGGCAGTTGCAGACAGCCATTATCCTCGTAATTTTATGTTGTGCACATGAAAGGAGCTGTGGCTTGCAGGGACAGACCTTCCCCAGGTTTCTCTGTGTGTCTCTCTGCAGGTGAGTTCTTCCCTGCCAGGGGAGAGGACAGTGGCACATTTTCCAACCTACTTAACTTTTTACTTCACAGAATGTTTTAAAATGGTACGTTTTTGTCATCTCAGATCCATAGCATGCATGATACATAACTACAGGAGAAGCATACTGTATGCAGACATTTTATGACAGAGCTAAGATCCCATAGTTCCTTATATTGGGTTGTATCTGGTCTTTCTCATAGCCCTGGGGCAGTGGCTGTCCCCTGCCTCCTTTGTGATTATCAACACTAAACCCTGCACCAGAAATGATGCAGTCACGCTCCTCTGTGTGGCCAGAGTGCTTCAGCCTCCCTGGGAGGGCTCTGGCCTGGAGGTAGCAGTCTGTGGCCTTGGGGATGTGCAGCACAGCCTTCCACAGAGCCAGGCACGTTCCTGCACTCAGGTTGAGTTGGTTGAAATGATGCACTGGTTGATAGGGCCTCAACAGCCTATCTGAATTAAAGTGTCCTTTAGCATGCAAAGAATTCTGAGGGATTTGGGTTTTTTGGGATCCTTAGTCACATGTCTGTCCTATCACTTCACAGCTGGGGTGAAACACGTTTGTGATGAAAATGGGCATACAAAGGGACGCTTCAGTAGTGTGTCTTGAGCTATTATGTTGACTGTCATCTGAGCTCTGTTCTCCTCAGAACAACCAAGGAATGAGGTAATTTCCAGTGACAACTCAGGAATGAAACAATTTCCAGTGTACCTTTAAAAGATCCTGGGCATCATACAAACAGTCTGATATGAATTGTTTCAACTAGCAACTGCTAGACAATACTAGAGAGTCACTCCTTAGTGCCCCAATCCAGGCTTTGGTTGTTCAGTGTTGTCATCAGCATTGTTACGAAAGTTGGAAATTGCACACCTAGAAAACGCTAGAAAATGAAGAAAAAAGTTGGACAACAATTTCAGGCCATTTAAAGACAGATTTGTACCTATTTTTTATCTTTTTTTTTTTTTTTTTCAAACAATGGCTGGTAGATTGGATTTGTGATTGTTTTTCGATACATCTACCTAGGAGTTAGTTCTTTTTCATAGAACATATGTTTGTTTTATAGAAACAACAAGTAAGGATTTTCATAGGCTCATTTTTTGTCCTTCCTTTTGCATGGTAAATAGAATTCAAATTCTGCAATTCTCAAAATACAGACATGCCTATGCAATGTTGACTTCATTAGTATTCTGCATTTTCATTGGTAAGCTCAGTGCAGCCTGCCCACAAGTTTAGTGTGGCTATTGCAGAGAAAGAGGAGAGGAAATGCCAGCCAGTCCAAACACAGAATATTGAAAAGGTCAACATAATAGAGCAAGCTGCTATGATTCATAGAGACTTTAAGAGTCTAATATTTCATCTCATGACAAAGATTGTAATGAGAACTGAAAATGGCACAACATTAATTCATCTTTGTGACAAACACTATAATGAGAATGGAAGTGTACAAGCTTCAAATACTTGCGTTACTGATCTGTGGTCCTTGTTCTGTAACAGGACACAAACCCCAAATGCTCACTTAGAAATAGAAATCTAAAATCAACAAGTTCTACAGCTATTCTGAACAGCCTGTTACATGTTCTGATGCTAATGCAAGCAGAGAGCAGCACACAAGCCTGCCAAAGTCAACCAAATTTGCTGTATTCTGCCCAAGCACACATGGTCCACTAGCACAGCCTGGCTGCCATGGCATGACCCTGCTGAACTGTTTCCATGTCCGTGTGTTTGCACAGTTGTGTAGCAAACAACCTGTTTGTGCAGCCTTATGTTCACAATGGTAGAAACTCCCTGTAGATACTGTGAGTTGGCCTGGGGGCAAAGATGATAGGCTGGATAGTAGCGAGAAGTCCCTTATTTTCTGCCTCTGACTAGTCCTTATATAAGTGGGATGGGAAGGAACGTGTGTGTAGAAAGTGCTGTCACTTATTACATTTTTAGTCGACATTTTCCATGTTATCTTCAGGGTCACAGCAATATAAGCAGAGCATGCATTGCAAGTCTAATTTTATATTCTGTTGGTTTGCTTTTAAAAAAGAAAAAGGAAAAAAAAGAAACAGAGAGAAAAAGAAAATGGCATATGGACTCTGGCATCGGTTCTTGGAAATGCTGAGATTCATTAAATAAATAGACATGTACCGCAAGCACTGTGTTACAAGAGACTGCAATATCACACTTTGCTTTCTGAGCACTGGGCACAGCCTCTGGCTTCGGCTCCCCAGTCTACTGTAAAATGGTGAGACTTTTGTCTTTGTAGAATGTCATTATACGACCCTTCCACCCTACCCTGAGGTTTCCAGGCAACCCATCACATTCCAGGTACATCAGTCTATAGCTAAGATCTTGATCCACTCCCCTGAAGAGACTTAAAAATTATGTGCCAACCATCCTGGAAAGCTTTGTGTGTCTGATAAAAAGCAAAGCGAAGAACTAGCACTTCTCAGAGATCTAGCCCAAAATACAGCTTGGCTAGTGGGATCCAGCCCTGAGCAGCACACAAAATTTTGCTAGAGAAGGGTCAGTTTTCTGTCTGAGAGCAGGAATCCACTATTTCACAGATCACATTAACCTAAGAGATTACATTCTTGAAAGATTCTTGTTGATCAACCTTTCCATTTCCTTTCCCCCCCCCTCATACTTGCAGTTGCAGAATTTCCTTCAGGCAATGGAAGCAATTTACTTGCTTAAGTAACATTAGGAAAGCATTTAACGTATATTTAGGAGAGACACAGTGCAATTTAGCAGCTGGAAACAAGGAGCAAATGCACACCATGTGACATACCAGCTCGCAGTGGGTCATCCAGAAGTGCTCCGTGGAGCATAGTTTAAGGATCAGTGTCTTCTTCTGTGTTTGAAAGAAATCCATATTAATAAAATACTCTGTCTCTCTCAAACACACATACACAGGCACAGCGAGCTGTGCGTTTCACATTGCAGACGACACAGCCAGAAGATGTGTTAGCCACTAATGAAACGCAGCTCTGGGAAGGACTGCGGCAGCTGCTGAAAAGCACAAAGTCACGCTACACAGCAAGCTGGAGTGGGAAGTGAAGAGAAATATTGTATCAGGTTGTAACTACATGAGGAATTTAGATAAGCAGAAGGAATTTAGAAAAGCAGAATATGATCACCCACACTGAAATTTAATAAGCCCTCCAGAGCTTCCACCCCCTTACCAAAGGTGTCACAGGACTGCCAGCAAAGGCAAGTGGTTACTATTCTTGCACTTGGCAATGTACAAACATGCAAGATGATATAATTTAAATCCTGAATACTTAACAGTTTAAAGCCCCCAATTAGAGTGTCAGAAAGGAAGGTGTAGAGACAACTGAGGAAAGGTGGGATGGGAGTAGAGAAGAGGATGTGTGATTAACTGATGGTTTGGCCTTAGTGAGTGTATCTGTGAAGTTTAAGGTGCAAACGTGTGTCCTTTTCCAGGGTCAGAGCTTTCTTAAAAACAAGCTTGAAAAAAATGAGCTACAATAGGGAGAAAAAGGATGGTCAAAGTATAGTGGAGAGCAAGCTATTGCAAATGTCCAAATACTTACAGCTGTAAACCTGACCCTAACCTGAAATTGGTTTAAGGATCTCTCTGACTTCATTGAAGGCCAAATTTCACCACTGGTATTTTTATGAGTAATTTTTAAATTCTGTGGTATTTTAAACTGATTATTTTGCAATTGGTTTCCAAGCATCTCTTTTCATGCTAGAATGTCACATTAATTCATTCTTAATTGATCCATACGCTTCCAATTTTCTGAATCCAACTTGAGTAGTGTAAAACTTGAGTAGTCAAGATAGTATCTTACAGTAACTTAGTATCTTACCAAAGATAAAGTCTCTGTAGGATACTTTATGTAAAGAGAAAGTATCTTATCAAATATATTGTTCTTATAGTTTAAATTCTTTTGCAGATGTCAAAGGTGGCAGCTTTATATATATATATAATAAATACAAGAAGGTGTCTTGAAAGAAATGTGTGTTCCCTGAATTTTACTATTTTTCCAAAGAAAGTTGTATTAACTGTGGTTATTTAAACTGCATTTGATCTCAGAAGATGTAAGGATGACTAGACACCGTGGTTACTTGATTTCTGCAAGATGGAGCTTCTTGCCAAAATACAGTTGGAAAAACTAATATCTAGTAAAACTCTTGTTAGAGGCTGTGGTTTTCTTTTGTCTCCCCTGAACAATATGAAATATGTCCATACTGACTAAAAATATTCATACTGCATGGCATACATAAAAATTCTAATTTATATTCTCATTCAAAATTAAGTTTTGTGGAAAATGCCTATCAATCTTACTTATAGAAAAGAAAGATTTTTTCCTATAGCTTTATAATTGTAACAATATGCAAATATGCTTTACTTCTCATTCTAGGGAAATAGGGCTTAAAATGTAGAGGGTGTTTTGAATTTTCAGAGTCTGAAAGGATAAGCTCATGGCTTATTTTGTGTCAGTAATGAACAGAAAAAATTGCTTCTCATACTTCCATTTGGCACTTATTTTGTATTTTCTGCAATTAAAGTGGGGCTATAGTCAAATCAACTCTAAAAATGACACATTTATCCTCTCGCAGTGACTCCTGTATCAAATTCCCTGTGATTATATATCAAGAGATGATTTCTCTAGCTGTCAGCACTGCAAATTCATCCTGGGATCTCAAACTGCTAGCTGCATTCTTTATGCTTATTACAACATCATTCGTAACAAAGACCGAGGAACTTGGATGTGACTGAGTCTGCGAGATGCAAAGTCCAATCCAGCTTATTCCCCCATGGCACAGCTGGGGGCACAGCAACACAGGGAAATGCTCTGACACGGCTGTGAGCCAACATTACCATCCAGGCTATTTTCTTTTGTAGGTGTGTTCATATAACTCCCTCACACTGACTTTGTAACCCAGAATAAACTGGGCTGGACAGCACTGAAGCTATATGAGCATCCCTTTGCACGCTGAATGACCTGCAATGACTTGGGTGCAGTGCCAGCCTGTTCATTGAAACAGAGGCTCTAGTTTCATTTCAGCTCTCTTTTGTCTTCAAGAATGAAGAGATCACAGTGCCTGTTTAGCCAGTTCTCATATCACTAAGTATCTGCCAAGCTTTTAATTTTTTCTTTTATTTTTTTTTCATTTAGATCAAGCTCCTCTTGCTCAGCTTTGTACAGATAAACAAAGCTGCAGTCAAAGGTGCTGGAGGCACAATCATGGAGCAGGCATGGTATAGAAACCCAGAAATGCTTGCAAATGCAAATAAAGGTGCCTTCCCTTTGCTAGCAAGATTTATGGTATAAGAGGTGTACCTTTTTTGTTCTTAGTTAATCTTCCAGTATCACCAGCACCACAGGGACTCTGGCATACCTGCCTCTGGAGGGCAAGATGATTATTCCCCAAGCAATTTGTCCCACCCAGAGGTGACTCTCTATGTGACAGGTTTAGTAGTGTGAAGTGCTCCCCAGGCTGCCACTGCTGCCTGCAGCTTCTTACCTTGAATCATTAGCAAAAAGAGATTTGTTGTCAGCTAGCAAACACTAAGGTGGAATTGCTGAAGACACAGTGTCTGTTCCACTCTCCCAAATCCACTATAAGGGAAGGGAGCCCCTTGTGCCAAGGACTGGGGGGTCACTGACATCCTTACAGTCTCCTTTGCTTACAAGCCATGGCTTAGGGAACTCTGCCCACAGAGTCCAGGGATGCAGGATGAAGGGCACCTGCACAGCTTCTCCCAGCTTCCAGTCCATAGCAAAGTGAACTCAAACTGGCATGTTAAGAGACCAGCAACTGTGTTGTGTCAAGCATATTTATCACCAGGTCCAGGTGTGGGAGTCATTTAATTTTACAGGTTATGTAGCAATTAATGTGCTGCCACCTCACCAGCCTGATGAGACATCTTCATGCTAATTATGCTCATTCATTAAGTGCATACTGCCATGAACATCCTTTTTTTGTACTAGAGCATGGGTAGCACAAACTTAGATGGCAAGGGAAATACAAAAATGATTATTGTTGCAGTAGTGCTGGCACAGGAGAGAGATGTTAAGTTGCATACAGGCTCAATAATAAATGAAATGTTTGACAAAGAAAAATGAATTGGCAATGTTCCTCCATCTTTCTAAGAAACTGACAGTGTATCCTGCAGCCATGGGATCCACATGCTGACAGTTACAAAGAGGTTTTGTGAGCTCACTAATGTAGACTATGTCAGCCTGCCATTAAGTTTGGAGTTCCCTTTCTGGGCAATTTTGATTAGATTTTGTAAAATCTAATCAATGAGGCATTTTTCAAAAAAAAATCTATGAAAATTTTGAGCCTGTAATTGTGCCTTCCTAAAATAATAACAGGGAATCTGGCAGGAGAAGGTTAAAGATACACAATGTGCCTTTCTTCCTGGCTGCTGCTGGAATGTGTCCTGCAAGCAGGAGCTTTTCCCATTACACAATAGTCTCATGCAAAACTTCAGTGATATAGCACTACTTGAAGGAATTGGAAACTTCAGATCCACTTTCCTTTCTCTCTTCCCACAATATATATGGTGTTAATATAAAGTTAATATCATGGCTTTCCCCTTGCTTTCCCCCTACATAGTTTTAACTATTTATTTACATATTTTCCTTTTATCTCAAATCATATGGCAGGCTCTACACATCTGAAGATGGGCTAGTTCCAGCCTCCCCATGCTTGAACTGCCTCTTGAACTTTCACTGATTACATCATTATATATAATGATACATTATTAGTGCCATCAAAGCATGCAGAGTTGGTCACAGTGCTTACACTCTAAATCTGACAGAAGCAAAAAAGAGGGCAATAGTTTAAACAAAGCGGGAACTGGAGATGACATTGAGGAGGAAATTGATTGCAGAAAGCTTTATGAAATGAGCACTTAGATGAAAGAGGGCTCTGAGGGAAAGAAAAGAGCTTGTTGGACTAGAAGTTGGGGCTGTTCCAAAATGAGGCCCCTACTCAAGACAGAGTTTCTGTTCAGGGTAGTGTTTAAGCATGAAGTCAGACATCTGATGGACTGGGGCACATAGACCTTAGGGAGACGTATATAAAGACACAATGAGAAGGAAGAATCTACAGGAATGCAAGAGCAGGAGAGCAAGAGGCCTCATAGTTTGTGCTCAGCAGGGTCAAAGTCAGCAAAGTAATAAAATGTGTGTGTGGGAGATTAGGGTTTTCATGCCAGAGGCTCAGGAGAAACTGGCTATCGGACTGAGAAGGCTTGCAGGGAGAGGTGCTGCCTTTCACTAAATAAACCACTATGCTGGTGGGGAGGGGGCAGATGAACTTTCAAGCACGTGAACTTTTCTTCAAGGCTTTGGTAACATTGTGTGGAGACCTGGACAAAAAGAAAAACAAATCCACACCTTTTCTACTCTCACACATTTTAAACTCTTTACTTTGTTAAATTAATTGCTTACTGTTTGTACCACTGTTGTTAATTATAGACTTGAACACGAGGATTTTGCACTCCGGAGGAATGTCGAAGGTACGTTTAGAAAGAGAAGAGTGATAGCAGCAGACATGTCGTCATCCACAAACATCACAAAGGGCTTAAGGGATCTTGCAAACCCAAACCTCTTGTTTGATTTTTCTTATTTCTGTGTTAAGTGAATTGGAGGTTTCCAGCTATCCTTATTGTGTTGTATGGCTACAGAAACAGGAGAAATAAAGCTATGAGGAAAAACACGAGGCTGACTATTAGGAGGAAGAGAAGAGTGTGAGTAGGAATAAAGAAACAGAGAATAGAGATCACTTGATGGGCATACAGCTAATTTAAGATGAAGGAGACAATCTGCTCTTGATGCCTTTACCATACGCTTATAGTTCGATGGTGGAGTTTGAATATACAACATCTGCTGTACTAGTATTAACTGTTATATTTTTATCTCTCTGACAAGTACCGTATAGTATGAGGTTTATTTTAATTTTTAAAAGATGGATGATATAGAAGTATAGCGTAGGCTGTGGATGGGGCACAGGACTCTCTTGGTGGTAAAGGCCTCCATATCCTTGACATGAAATAGGTGGTGCATGTTTCAAGGGGCTTGTAGAATAACTAAGAAAAATACCTCTGAGTACAGTTTTTCTTCCCCAAGGAAAAAAATCCAGCCTTAAAACTTCCAACAACCTTTCATTTAACTCAGATATATTGCACATATGTGTGGTGTGTGTGGTTTCTATGGTATATGTGTTCTCCACTTGCTCATGATGGAGTTATTTGATGGAGCATCCTTAAACTCAATATGACAAATTATTTATCTGCATATTCTTCTGAATAAATGCAAGTAAGGACGAGTCTCATCACATAAAAGTCAGCCACTCTAGTGGAGCTGGCTTTGGCACACAGTTGAGTAATGGCACCTTCTCTGTAGTTGCTGAACTACAGGCATGGCCCTGCCGGTGCTGAAGGATCCTGGCTCAGTCAAGCTGTGCAAAGCAGTGCAACTTAGGGCAGTCCTTTCTGTTCAAACCATCATCATGCACGCTGACAGCCAGTAGGCAGTAACCTGTAACACATCTTTGTCCTTTTTATTTAACAGCAAGCCTGTAATAAAGTTTTACTGAAAAATAAAAGTTGTGTCCGTAACAGTGGGAGGTAGAACAGAATTTAACAAGAGAAACAGTAGGCTAGTGAATAAACTCTTAGTGGAGGTGTGAGTTACTGTGTCTTTGCCTACACGATTTGAATCATTTGCTTTCTTAAAATAAGAGCTGTTTATTTCAGGCTGCATCTTACAGCTACCTTAGCTGTCAGAAGTCAAACATAAAAATATCCCTTTTTCCAGAGAGAGACATTCATCAACCACTAAATATTACTCACTCCATTGATTATACTGTGATTATATTTTCTCTTTAAATAGCTGTTAGAATTGGCTATAAAAGACTCATTTGTTTCTGCTATAGATAGTCTCTTTCTTTAAATGCTTCATTGTTTTGAATTAGTCATTGCAGTTTGCACAGCTGAAATGCCAAATGTGATGGGAGATATTTGGTAGTTATCTCACTCAGTCATTCTCCTCTTTATTTAATGGCCTTCCAAAGAAACCTCCAAATCTTATACAAAGACTTCAGGTGTTATTACTGTCATGCCCTTGTAAGAGATGCAACTTAACTTTCTGCAGCACCAGAAATTCTCAAATAATTTTCAGAGAGAAACAAAAAGGTTTCAGCTCAAGTGAAGTAATTTTTATCAGATAAATAGGGTGTCTGGAGACCTGAGTCTCAGTCATAGCTTGTCCCTGCCTTGCTTTCTTCCAGCATTTCATGCACTGTCAGCTGAAGATAGTGAAACCCCACATAAAGTGCTTTAAAATTTGCAGGTGGCAGTAAAAACTTCCTTTAATCAAGCCTATTCCTCCAGGTTTGAGTGCTCTCTCTAGATAGAAACTGCCAGGCAAAGAACTCCTCATAAATATTGTGAAGCCTATGAACATTATGAACACATAGACAACCCGTCATGTGGTTAATTAATTAGACTGAATACTAATTAATTAAGGGGTATCCTTAGTGATTCTGTCCAGAGCCAGCTCAGCAGCACTTGCATGGCCTGAGGCCTGAGATTGATGTTTGCCTTGACACAACACTGTGACATCATTTAAGGGAGCCATCAAAACAGTGGGAACAGTCCTAAGTGTGCTGTATGGGATTTTACCACCACCTGGGTATCCCTACAGAGCAGCGTGCTGGCTGAGTGTAGGATGGCAATTCAGCACAGAGCCTAGGGACTGCTTTGTTCACTGTCCACATCTGTTCTCTCCTGACCCTTCTCTCTTGCCTTCACTACTCCTCTGACAGTACAAAGCCCTCCCACCAGCCAGCTAAAGTTTTACTGATTCTTTTGAGGATGCTCTCACTATGTTCCCCTGCAGAGCAGCAGGGAACTTTCCAGCTGCAAGCAGCCTTAGAAACCTTTGCTGTACACCAGCTTGCCATCACTACACCTATCTGCGACACAGAAGCTTTTGATGGAACTGGAGCTTGTCTTGCAAATGGCCAGTCTGTGTGGGACAGGCCTGAAGTCTTTTCTTTAGATCCATCTCAAAGACATTTTTTAGGCTTATTTCTGTGTGAGAAGGCAACCCTAGCAAGTCTGTCTTTGGAAATAGAAGTTTCTTAAGCCTGGAAAGGAGGTAGAAATGTTCAGCACTTTCACAATGTCCAAGCACTTATCTACCATACATGTGTGAGTGAACAACAGCCTTGCAGTCGCATCAAAAATACAGCATATTACAGGTTGAGCTGTAACTCCTGAGCTCATTTTAAGCAATTTTAATAGCTCTGAAATTGATCTGGGACATTTTATTAAAAGACAAACATCAACTGTTATAGATGTGCTATGTCATAGCTGTAAGAGAAACAAAACTGAGTTTAAAGTAAAATTTTCAAAAGTACAAGTAAAACATTAAATGAGATAATTTGAGGCTCTGAAGTTATACTGAGATTCACTTATCCATTATCTTCAAATTAGGAACCACCTGTTCTTCGTAACTGTCTGTTTGTATGAATGCGGAACTCTGAGTTTAATTAAGTATCATGTGTGGGTGGAAAAGGCTTTCCAACAGCAGTGAGATTATTAATGGACATCTATATTGAAGTTCTTTGCATTTTTGAAATGCTAATTACAATGTCAATTTAGTTTTAAATTATTGCTTTGCTGTGGGATGGAAGTTGTCATTTATTATTAGGCAGATTTTTTTTCAGATCTCAGGAAATCATCGGTTTGTCTGTATAAGCACTCTGTAGTCTTATTTTTTCCTTATTTGCACTATTTGCTCATCGTTCAATATGCTGTAAAACATACTTTAGCATTCATCTTTAGTTTCATTATTTTTATAGGTTTTGGGGTTTCTTTTTTGGTTTTGCCCTGCAACAGTCTGAAGTTTCAAGAAAATGAAAGCCAAGCTTTTTTGAAAAAGGACTGCAGCTGAAGTCTGGAAAAGGTGAACTTGTCTCAAGAAAATAGCCCTCACTGACTTCCTCATACTTTAACATTTTAAATCCTAGTTTATTACATGTAGGTGGTGATGTTTGCAACATAAACCTAAATATGAGGGATGTCAGACCATGTTCTGCACTAGTGAACCCACAATAATTCATATATAGTTTGTCAGTGCCCATAAGGAAAACAAGTGTCAGCTGTTGGACAGCCTGCAGCACAGCCAGCCCTTCCTTTGGACATAGCTCAAACTACAGGAAAGACAGTTTGAGCCCATGCTCTGAACCAACGTAATGCATGATTTGTGCTCTCCTTATTTTCTCACCTGAGAAGTTTGAATTTGGCCCTGGCATAGGCTGAGGTGTGAGCCTGAGAGGTGCAGGCAGTGTAGGTTAGTCAGTGAAGGTTCTCACAGACATAAGAGGCTCTTTTGCATCAGGCATTTTGTGCCCACACGGTGTTTGCAAGCAGAGGGAAGGGAAAAGCAATGAACTAACACATCCAGGGACATGTTACTTGACCTGTTTCTGCAGTGACAGAAAGCAGTTGGCTGAACACCCACTTTAGTCTGGGATTTTCTGTGCTGGGTGTTCTTAGATGAAAGAGTGCTCTCTGGAGTGGGCTGCAGCCAGCCTGCCACTGGGCACAGGGTCACTTGGAGGCTAGTAGGAAATAGAAACCTCTGATTCCACACAGACTACATTAAAGATCTATCTGCTTTGCCACTGATGGATAACCTAAAATTTACAGATGGGAACAACAGGAAAATATACAATATCTGGTCACATCTGAAGGACCTGCAGAGCATGGTAACTCAATTGTATGCAATAAGGCCTTGCTGGCATTGCCACTGATAGAATTCAATTAAAAACTATTAGCATAACAAGCCATACAGGGGCTTCCAGAATGCAAGGAAGCTATAAAGCATCTGACTGGTACTAGGAGAGGACTGATTTGACAATTTTGATATTTTCTATTCCTTCTTCATTTAATAGTGAATGGTGACAAAGTGCTGATCTGCCCAATGGCATTTTTTCTTTGCCTTTTTCTTAAGCAAGAACTACCTCACAGAGATTTCTGAGGCCTACATCCATAATCTGTCTGCCTTAAGGCTCTCTTGAAAGAAAATAAGCACTATGTAGCTCTTGTTATGAAAGTTGCACAGTTCATGTATTGCTCAGGGAGGGTACCCTCAGCAGGAATTTTTTGATTGTGTGGGAGAACTCGTTAGGTATTTGTTGAAGTTTCCTTCCTGGCTTTATAATGTGTGGCTGTCGACAGTTTCTTTTCAGAGCATTGAAAATAAAACAGAGCTGTGAATTAGAGTAAATTACTACTTTCTTTAGTGGTCTCTGAAGCAAAATTCTCATGGATATTGAGGAAAGCAGCCCTTCTCTGAAATACTGGAACAGTGTACCCACAAAGGATTTGCCATGCCCTGAGCATTGCCCTCAATTTGCCTCACTCACCCACCCACTCTGTTTCTCCATGTGTGGGGGGTTTCCTCTAAAGCTGCATGCCACAGTGCAGAGCTTCTTTCCCCTGCCCACAGGTCCACACAGAGGGGGCTGGCCTTGAGAGTGAGCAGCTGCCACAGGCTACAGGGGAAAAAGGAATCTACCTAACCCTGGATCTGCCCATATCCATTACTGGGGCTGGATGTTTTTTTTTAATATGACTGGAAAGAACAGATCAATAAATATCTTTAAATTCTTAGAAAAACAATAAATTGCAATTAAAAGGTAAAGAGCTTAAACAAAACTGCTTCCTAACCTAAATAACCTAACCTGGAGTACTGCATCCAGTTCTGGGGCCTCCAACAAGAGGACAGGGGCCTGTTGGAGCAGGTCCAGAGGAGGGCCACAGGGATGATGAGAGAGCAGGAGCACCATTTCTATCAAGACATGCTGAAAAAGTTGGGGTTTTTTAGCTCAGAGAAGAGAAGGCTCTGGGGAGACCTTATAGGACCTTCTAGAGACTGAAGGGTGTCAGAGAGAGACTTTTTGCCAGGGCATGTAGTGATAGGACAAGGGCTTTAAACTGAAAGAGATTTAGATCAGATATAAGGAAGAAATTTTTCACTGTATGGATAGTGAGGCACTGGCACAGGTTGCCCAGAGAAGCTGTGGATGCCCTACCCCTAGAGGTGTTCAAGGCCAGCTTGGCTGGGGCTCTGCGCATCCATGTCTAGTGAAAGGTGTCTGTGTCCATGGCAGTGGGGTGGAACTGGATGATCTTCAAGATCCCTTCCAGCCCAAGCCATTTGGGGATTCTTTGATGACATTCCATGGCCATTTCAATACAGGGGAGATGCTTTCTCCAGATCTGTTCTCAATGTGACCCTTTGCCTCTTGGGGACAAGTAATACTTAGCAATGCCACAGTGATATTGTGCCACTGCTGAACTTCCTTATGAGTTCCTGAGATGAAAGCTTGTTTAATAATAAAAATGAGATTAATTTTTATTTGATTCCATAGTCCAGCTAAGGGTATATTTTGTGAAATAAGGAAAAATAATATAAGAATTTCATTTTAACTAGTTTTTCCGTAAAATATCTTTTGTCTGTTTTTTATATGTACAGTAAGGTTTCCTTCCTATGTACTCATTCCTTCTTGTGTTTTTAAAACTGAGAAAAAATGCCTTTAGGTGAAAAAAATCTTACTAGTGTGCTAGGTCTTTCTATCAGGAATAGGTCCTGATTTATATGTTGCTATTTGGGAATGTTATTAAATCAAATTATCTTTGTAGAATGAGAAGATACATGTAAATTACAGAAAAATAACTGTGATTTAACAAAATAAAGCCATTTTGTTTTATCTACACCCTTTAAAAAGAAGAAATAGCAGTAATATAATTAAATTATCCCCAACCCATAGATTAGTATAAACTATCACCTGATGGCAACATTTTGGAGAGAATTATTAAAGAATTATTTGGTGTTATTTTACAATGAGTTCATCTAGCTTCATGCATATTCAACTCATTTCAATACAGTGTCATAGTTTATTCAGGAATAACTTTACAGACTTATTTTGCAGTCTTAAGTTTAATACCTTCCCACAGATAAAACAAAACAAATCAGTTATTCTCCATTTTGCCTATGTTAAATATTTTAGGGTAGGTAGGTTGAGTGGATAGCAAGAAGTTTGAATCACATTTTCCAGTGCTTTCACATTTAAAGTTTTTATTTTATTATCTTGTGGGGTGGAGTCAAATGTGTTTCCAATTTTGCAGTGAATAGTTACAATCTCAAATGTCTTTTGTAAGCTTCTTGGCATCAATAAGTGTAAGTGGTTGTGGTTTTGAACCCCGGCTCATAAGGACAGCTACAACACAATCATTCCTCCCTCTCTGCACATCACCTCCCAGGCTCTGACTGGGGAATATTCCAAGTTAGCCAAAAGACGTGCATGGGAAAAACTCATTGTTTTGAATAAACGTACAAAGGAACACACAAATGCAGTGTTTATTCCTGTAGGCTAATATTTTCAATTATATACTTAGTTAGATAGTTGCATTCACATATTTTAGTCCCCAAATCTAATACTATTTGCCAAAGAAGTTACGGCGTTCTCAGCAATTCTGTAGGGATGATGAAGAATCAGGATGCTGATTTAGACAGTTAAATTTGCACCTGCAAATTTATTGGAACACTGTAACTGTAGAAAATGATGAGTTTAGAAAATGTCTTCATGATTAAGGCCACATGAATAATTGATTTTTTAAAAAAAGATGTCATCTAATTTTCACAATTGGTTTAGATCAGACTTATTGTCCTGCTTAACAAAATTATTTCTTTTCCCTTCCCCAAAATTTTGATTAGTTCAATTAAAAAAAAAAAAAAATCTGTAAAAAGAGAAGACAAAGACTGAGATTTAGAAAACTGCTTGAGGATGCAAAGATGTTGTTATTTCTCCTCTTGTTCAGTAGCTCAGTGCCTAAAAACCCTTCCTGAATGTCAAGAGACTGGTTCAAATCCTTCTCAGAACTGCTAAATCTTAAGCATGAACCTCTTTTAGGTGGGTTTTCTAACTAGGCTATGAGTACTTGGAACATGAACTCAGTCCCTTCTCATGGGATTGCAGCTGTACTTTATACTTGGGACTGCTGAAGTATTTCATGTGGAGGATGATTCCACAGACTCTTGGTTAGAGCACATGCCTGAGGCTTGCCCCAGAGTATTTCTTTCTGCTGAATATAATAAAAATATCACTGGAAAAAAGACTATGCCAAAAAAATTATCTTCTCCAGTGACAGTTCCTTCCTTGGGATGTGGAACTTGTGGTGTCTTTTCTGGCAAATAACAGAATAAATTTTGCATTCTGCATCATTTGCATCCCTTTGTAAAAGGAAGACCAAAACTGCATCTTTTCCTCATTCTGATTTTCCTCTCTCTTCCTCTTCTCTCATCAGGTATTTTTAGTGGCACTCTTTATGCTGACTTGGTGAAGCTACACTTTCAGCTAGTTACAACTCATTAGCAGAGTTATAAAGACCCTCTGTTACTGTGCTGCTCCTTTTCCAACTTGACTAACAGATCACCCTTCTTGCCAAAACACACCCTGCAGCCAATTGTCACAGTAGTGCATATCTGGTAGCTATCTTAATGCAACCTTGGAAAGATGAGCAATGGGTACAGCAATATTTTGGCATGAATATTAGCTGTTTAGATTTTCACATGTACTGTTTTAGGGAATGTGTTAAGTTTCCTAGCCATACCTTGAAACAGTTAAGAAATGGCATAAGGCCAGGTAAGAAGTGTAACTGAAATATCACAGGAAGGAAAAGATTTTGGAGCATGGCAGTATCACTGTGTAACAAGTCCACCGTATGAAGGTGAAAAATAGTCAGAAGGAATATAACAGGAAGAACCATCCATTTCAAAGAGTAAACTGAATGTAAAATATCCAGATTCAGCTTCACATTTATAGTAAGGCAATAGCACACAGCTATCCCTCCTCTAGTTCTTATAGTTGTCACCTCAGTCTGGCACAGTCATCTAAAACTGTAGCAAACGTGACAAAGCTGGGAACTCCGTGGCTGTGAGGAGTAAGCTGCCATAGAAAGAGGATGCTGTGTGGTCCCTTCATCTGACAAATCACATGAGACAGGCTGAAGCCTTCAAAGTTTCATGCTTGCTCTAACAGGGATTTTTAAAAGTAAAAAAGAGCTGGTTACGTCAGATGTACGTTTTAAGTGGCAAAGAAGGAACCGAGAGAATCCCTAGATGAATTTGCACCTTGTTGACAAGCTTCTGTGTGACGTGCACAGCTACTTCAAATGCAGGCAATCATTACTGCTTCAGGAACAAAACTCTTTGATGTGGCCCTGATCTGAGAAAGCTGTTAAGCCCATCTTTAAATATGTGCATAACAATCTAAGACAAAGAGGCTTTTCAAATGAATCTGGGTCATCTGTGGAGATACATCTAACAGAAATTATTAAACACAGTCTAGAAAGCAGTGTTTGCAAAAATAGCAAGCCAAGCTGGGCTCCCAGGGGCCTCAGGCTTCAAAATGGCTGAGTTGCTTAGTGCTGGATGAGCCTGCTCACAGGCACACATCTATCCACTTAAACCTGCTCAGTAATTCTGCATTGGTCTTTTGGGAGGGGACAGAAAGGGAGGAAAGTGGTTTTTTCTTGAAATGTTAGTTTTACAAAAGGCTTAATCTGTGTGGACATTAAGGCAGTGGAAAGTAAGGCAGGGCTTGCTGTGAGAAATGCACCAGCATAGGAGGGACAAATCCAAGGCTCCTGGGCTGCATTTGGACAATGTGAGCAGCTCAGCTTCTGCCCTGGAGCCAGCCCGATGTTCCTTCTTCTCTAGACACAGTTGAACAGCAGGCAATAGGGCATAAGAACCACTCCAACTGCTAATGGGCTGCCCCCACACTGTCTGCCTTGAAAGCCACTAGGTTTTTCCATGTGGCTCCAGCTGCATTCCAATGCATGTACATGTAGAATCACTGTAGACAGGCTGGGGAGGACACCCCTTAACCTTGACTTGCCAGGGCAGAGGGTGGAAATGCTGTAATTGGCCACAAGGTCAGTTACAGCCCTGAAAGAAAGGCAGGGCATAGCCATGTCTAGTAAAATAACTACGGCTGGAGACAGCCTTTCTGCAGGGCTGGATATTCTGTGCAAGGTCCCTTTCCTTGTGAGGGAACCAAAGCCAGGCATTCTGGGCTCACCCCACAAGCTATTCGTTGCAGTTAGGTATTTTCTCCTTGAATAAGCAGGACAAAAGGGATGTGATATGCTGAATCATTTAGGGAAAAAATCACCCTGTCAAGTGGATTATCATCAGCTAAGCAAGGCCCTGAAGGCCCAAACCTCAGTCTCTAAATTATACATGCTGAATGCCTATGCTCTTACTGTATCATGGAGGCAAAGCCTGCACAGTGGTTTCAGGGACATTAAACACAAAAGAAAAGTTATACCACAGCTGATACTTGCCCAGTGATTCCACCTTAATCTTGGGACTAGCAGGTGTCCTAGACATGCCAAGTCCCTAGCAGGGAGGGAGGGATTTGTAATTGTTGGCAGAGATGCCAGCAGGGTCAGTCAGTTGCTAAAACATTAAAGCATATAAAAGCAGGGAAGTGTGATCCTCCTAGAAGAATGCACACTCTGCACATGAAAGGAAACAGATGCATTCTCAGGAGGGGGGTGTCACTCTTGCTTGTGCTACTCACTTCTCTGACATTTCCTCTGTTTAGTGTCTACCTTTTTCTCATGATTTCACTTTCAAAGCTACCTGTGCGCATTAGCAGATGGTTGACTTTCTGTCTATGTTTTCTTTCCAGAGGTGCTCAGAGTCAAAGTTTAAGTGAAAACACCCCTGAATTTGGCTTAACACCTGACATTGTCTGGATTACTTCAGGTTTGAATGTGACACGTGCAAAATTGCACAAATAATTTTCTTATTGGAAATTGTTCCCTGCAATTGCATTTCAATCACAGGGATTATATCCCAAGCCAGCTATTCTCCAGTGAATTATGTTATTCTAACCCAAAACTTCAGATATTAAATTAACAGTTTCTTACCCAGATGTTAGAGAAGTGGGAATGTGAGATTCTGGTGTGTGTGTCTGGAAAAGAGCTGCAGCTTTTCCCTTCTCACTAGGTGCAGCAGCTCTTCTAGGATCTTCTGAGCTGACTGCACTGATCATCCTGGACTTTTTCTGCAATGAGTCCCTTTTTCTTCTCCCACTGAAATGCTGGTTTTGTGACTGTTTCTGTGACAATCAATGTCTGCAATGGTAACCCCCATTCACTGTGCAGTAACACAGCCTCTGAATAGAGCATTTTTTACATGTGTTTCAGAGAAAATTCATCTCATCTGAGGAAACATGGAAAATAACCTGTGAAGCACAGGGAATAGAACAGGGCCTTGATCCTGCATTTCCTTCATTGTACCAAGGTCACGTAGATGCACTAGGAACCACAAAGCCCTGTCATCCTTGATCACCACTTTCCTGAATAGTGGGAGAAGCTACACCCAAGCATTTCCACATATCTTATTTTTGTTTGTTAGCATGGGCAACTGGCACAGCTATTTCTGACAGTCTTGCATCTTATACCCAAGACAGTCAAAAGGGAAGATGGTTCCTGCACTCTGCCCCTTAGGACAAGCCTGTAAGCTCATAGGCTTGTGATGCTGTACTCTAATAGAGGGAGGCCAGTGTAGGGCTGAGCGTGCATGCACAAGGTTTTGACGTGCAGGAGTTTCACACCTTTAGTAACTGCCGTCAGGACTTTCACAGCAGCTCTGCTCCAGGACTGATAATAAGCTGCCCCCTTACTCTGAGCAGTAGTATGATTGAGTCCCCATTTAAAAATGGTATTGATTTTTATAGGAGTTTTGATAGAGTATGGCCATTGAAGGAGTGCCAGATTTGGCTGTTAATCTTCAGGATTGCTTCTTTCTGCTTGGTTGAGCATATGCCTCATATTTGCTGTCCACAGTGTAAAGGATTTAGGAACTGTCAATATCTTCATTGACATATGAAGCACTAAACACAGTAGGAGCAAGATGCACATTTGGGTCACTCTTGCTGAGGCCTGGCATTTTTACTGGGGTAATTTAACAAGTCCCCACCTTCTTGTCCCCCTGTTGTCCAGGAACAGAAGCTGGGAAATCTTTTGGTTGCCTGTTCCTCTGTTGCTGGTGCTGCCACTCCATGTTCAGACAGAAGCTGAGATGCAAGGTGGCTGCAGGTAATAATGATGCCATTTCATCTCCTGCCTTTGCTCTGTGGGGTGGTCTCTGGCACTCCAGCCATCCTCAGCTGGGCATTGTTCTTAGAGGTGCTGTGCAGACTGCTGCCTGCCTGAGCCCAAATCTGGTCAGCAGCAGGGTGGGGTCTGAATTTCAGAGGCATTGAGGACCCATTGATGCCATCACTCTTGGAGTGCTCCCTGCTCATGAAAGGTCACCTCTGTGTATTGAGGGTTCTTTGGAAACTGCTTCATGTGTCTGTCTTTGTAAATTTATCATGGGTGCCCTATTTTATTAAGAATAAAGGCTTCTGCTAGATGTCTGTAAAGACTGCAAGTATTGTGGCTGAACTAAAAGGTACATCAAGCATATATGGGAAATAAGACTTGTAGAGGGAGTGATTCCTTTTTATTTATTTTTTTAAGTCATGCCTGGCATTTTTACCACAACGTTAGCTGACAAAGCATTTTCTATCACATTGCCTCAAGACAGCATAGAAGATGAATGTGTGGAATATGCTAAGCTTTGAAAAAGAGTAAAGGTAAAATCAGAAAAGTAATTCAACATGTCCCAGAAGCTCTTAACCACAAGTGATGACATTCTAATCTTTGGGGAAATGCACCATCAGCCTTTCAAAGTGGTGTGTGTCACAGTGAAGAGGGTGCAGAACCAAGGCTGAATTTGGAAAAGTGTCACTGTGCTTGCATGGTGATCTCCAAAAAGCAGAAAATCCATCAGTGAACCAAATAAAATTCTGCTTTTGGCTAAGCTGTGGATGTCAGCTGGGTGTGGGATGCATTTCTAACTCTTCCTCAGAAGTTTCAGCGTGACCCTGGGGTATGTGCATGCTGTTCCCACATCTGTAGAAAAGGTACACGAGTAATCTTTTTCACTACTTCCTTTGTGGCCTCTGCCAGAGCCTGGAAGCACGGCTCACAGGCAGGAGCAGAGAGACAGTGCTGCATTTGTATAAATGCTAATCGTGCTGGGCTCAGATTGAGGTGCTCTACTCTCATTTGTATGCAAACACGCAGGAAAACAAGACGTGCAAATGCGGTTCATGTGCACGGTGGCAACGGGGCCACAGGGGGTCACAGCCGTGGCACAGTGGCTTTGGCTGCTGCAGTCTGCCAGAGGCCATGGACTGAGACCCACACACAGCACGGAGGCAGTAATGCAGCGCTTCCTGAGGCACTCTGCTTCTCTTCCCTTTGAACCATGGCGTGCCATGGAGGGGAAACGGATTTGCAATTATTACCTTCAAAGTCAAAGGGCCTCAAAAGCCAAAGCTGCTGATTTGTGTAACTGCAGAGCAGTTTCTGATGTCCTTGCTGCAGCTGAAGAGAACTTGGCTTGGGCAAAGCCTGTGGGAAGATTGGCCCCAGAGCCTGTGCTGTTTCCAGCTGAGGCGGGAGAGCAGAGCAAGGCCAGGGGAGCAGAGGTGGAAGGTTCCTTGCCCCTGGGACTCTCCTGTGTAGATGCAGCCCTTCCAGGAACAGGGTCGGTGGAAAGGGGGTGACAAGTTTTACTTCGTTTCTGACAAACTGAACTTTATTTACAGTGACTCTCACTGACTTTTGCTCTAGGACCAAAGCTGAAGAAGGACGAGAAGGCTTGACACAGGTTGATTCCAAGCAGAGGAGAAGGCAGACGCAAATGCTCTGCTGCTGGTGGTGTTCTGTTATGCTGTTCCACAGCAAAGCCCTTAGCTGTCATCTAGGCATGCATAAATAGATTGGTTTATTTATACATCACCACTGACTATAGTAACTCATGATTTTATCTGACTTGCTTGAAATGATGATTCTTTTGAAACAAATGCAGAAGTTAAACAAACAAACAAACAGTCAAGAAAAACCAAACAAAAAAGCAAGCCAGAAAGCCCCCAGCCAAGCAAAAGAATGCTACAACTCTAAAACTGAGCAAGATGATCCCAATTGGAAAATGTCCTAAAATTCAAATTAAAAAAAAATGTTCTTTTGGATTCTGAATCTTTACACTGACAACATATGATTTAAGAAGTCTCTGCCCCAGTAAAATGCAGGTCTTGCTGGCTTGTTTTTTTAACAAAAAATGAAATGTTTATGTGTAAGTTGCCTCCATCTGCTGGGCTCTAAGGATGGTATTAAGTATCACAAGATTCAGTTTTGCCCATTCACACTTTTAGCTTAAGTTGAGCTAATCAGCCAACAGGGGAGAAGTTTGCATTAGCTGTGAGGTTAAGACCATAAAACTGACTAAGTCAAGGAAAGAAAGTAACCTGGCAATATCTCAAGTATGCCCATTGGATCAGGAACACTACACACCATCTATCGCAGAAGAATACTTTCTTTTTAAAGCTATCCCTGTGGCTTCAGAAGCTTTTGCCTCTGCCAGAAATGCAAGGAGTAATAAAAGAAGACATGGCTCTAAATGCTATAATGGATCCAAAGGGAGCACAGATGGGGCAGATGATTACAGGACTGAACTCTCTGCTATGGAAATGGACATATCGAAATAGAAATTTTCCTTCAAGGCTTAACAATGAGATTACAGCTCTTGAGACTGCATAGTGCTGACCAGTACTACTTTTCTGGCACAATTTTCTGTAGTATCTTCAATAAAAATACCAAATTGGTAGTAGCACCTTTCTTTTGGAGACACTCTAAAAGACCCATGTATGTCAGGACAACTTTGTAGTTGAGCCCTTTTGCCCAAGGATCTCTTGAGAACAGAATATCCTATGTGGAAAAGTGCTAAGTTTATTAAGGCTTCCAGCCATTAATCTGGAAATTCTTTATAAAAAGAGAGTAACCTGATTTAAAATCTTCAAGTAAATGTTTTTAATTATTCAAAATATCCTATTTAAAATCTATCTGAGTAAATTCAACATTTCAACAAAAGAATTCAAAGGACCATAAATGATCTTATTTGAGTTATAGATTACCTCAAAAATCTTAATTACTAAAAAACATAATTCCCTATTAAACTGTCAAATAAATTAGAAAAATGTAAACCATCTCCATGGCATATTTCACTTCTTGTAGCAGACATTAAAAACTTGAAAAAATATCACAGAGAAGTTATTGTTCACATTTTGCAGCATCCAAAATATAAAATGTTGCTTTTTGTTCTTTTTATGTTTGCTTCTAAATTTCTAATCATTATATTCTGATGGTTTGTGTGCTTAATCACTGCTCATTAACACAATTTTTCTACCCAGCGCTGCTAAAATTATTTGTTTGCAGTTGCCCTTGTACTCTGAACTGTGCCATTTCCTCTGCACAGCATCCTATGCAGGGAGACAGAACATTAATACCCTGTTCAGGTAATTCAGAGAACAGTGACACACTGGCATAATTAAATAATGTCATCAGACTCTGAAGTGAACTCCCTACAGTGAGGCACCGCATGAGAAATCTCCTAATACAACACCTACGGCTTTCCTACGCAAAACTGACTTTACTGTAATGTATTCCATTAGGAGAGCTGAAGTTTAATGGAGAAATCATTCCTTCATTTTATTGGCATTTCATGGGTAACGTGGTATGACGCTTCTGCCCACTGGATCCTGTCATACTTTCATCCGGTTCAAATAAAGAGCTGTCTCTTCTCTCTTTGCCGCAGAGGTGCTGGATCACTATGGTCCTGCCTCTTCAGTGTAATGACTGAAGATGGTCTCTGACAACAATGTAGCTTTTGTACTGCTGAAGTCCTTCCAAGCTCTCCTCTAAAGCCTCTACAATTTTCAACATCCACTTTGAAGTGTCGGCATCCAAAGCATGACACACTGCTCAAGATACGGTGTCCACAAATACTAAATTGTCTAATGCTAAATACTAAATCCGTCTCTGATATGTCTGTCCCACAGCTGCAGCCCCAAGCATTTCTCCCATCACACCATTCTCACCACAGCCATCAGGCAATGTGAGATCCCAGTCCTGAGGAAAACAGCTGGGAGAGAGACTCTTCAGTATGGCTGCTGCTCCAGCATCAGGTAATGGGCAATATGCACCACATGGGTTCTGACAGCAGGGCAAGGCTCCACTTCTAATATTCATTGCCTGTGTCATATGCTCAAGATGGCTTTTCTCACAGCAAAGCTGGACACATTTGTGGTGGTGCTGTCTCAGGTAATCAATGGAAAAGCAGAGAAAGCTGGGACAAAGGACCATTGCACCAGGATGCCATGAATGGCTTGGCTTAGCAGCTTCCTCAGGCCGTCATTCCTTGACAAGGTTTTTTTGCTATTCTCCAGGACTCCTGCCCTTCCTATTCCTGCTGTGTTACACACGAGCTTGTGGGTTCCTACCTCTTATCCCCCTTGCAGTCAGGTTTGCTTTTTTTTACCCATTCCTCACACTGACTCCTTGCCTCCCTGTCTCCTGTACTGTTTTATTTATCTATTTAATGCTGTTCTCATGATTATGGTATTTGGGCACCAAGCAACTCGAATAAACTGTCTGTTTCATTGGCTCAAAGTGTTCCCATTTATGTCGGTTGCCTGGTAACAGCTGTTGTAACTGAAGTTGCAAAATTTTTAGAGAAAAAAGGATCCAGTGCTCCCAAACAGCCTGAACTTGAATAAAACTGCAAACAACAGAGCTGGAATTTTCCACGCTTTGGGGCTGATCTCTCGCTGTCAGCTTGAAAAAGTTCAAACAAAATCAAGTTCAGCCTCCTTAAAGTCCTGTGGGGGAGAATGCAGAAAGCCTCAGTCGTGTCTCTGTGCCTTAACTCCTGTCCTTGCTGCACTCACAGGAATGCAAATCGCTACCTGAGCCCTGCAGCTGGCTGGAGGCTGCCGGAGAAGCTCGCTCTTGGCTGGAGGGTGTTCCTGACTCTCGAAATGGCAACAGAGGGTCTGCCTCTGTTTGTCTCTGCCAGTGGTTTCCACCCTGCAGGATTGAGTTTTGAAGCTAAAAGATGTTTCTAATTACAAGCCTTGCCGAGGCAGGCTGGGAGCTGGGAGGCTGCGGGAATGGAGCTGAGCTGAGGAGGCAGCAGAGGCTGCATTAGCTGTGCCTTAGCTGCCTGTTGGCAGCAGGCGCGTTCCCCACCTTCTACCTGGGCTGAAACCTCTGTGCCTGCGCGCTGCGGATCTGGACGGTGCAGGCAGCACTGCCTCACATCTGGCCCGCCTGTGTCCCAGAGCCCGTCTCATGCTTTGTGCCTTCATGGATTGGGAAAACAAGCTGAGGAGCAGAGTGATAAGGTGGTTTTGCTGCTGAAGAAGCAGGTTTGATTCAAAGCCGGGCTGCAGAGGCACTGAGAAGTAGCAGTGCATTGCAGAGTGCATTGTGGCAGCTCTTGGCACATGGCACCCAGTGCTCAGATGCCTTCCCTTGGAGCTACTGCAAAACAGCATCAAACCATCACCCCAAATTACTCCGGGGCTCTACAGCACTTTGTAAAAACCCTAATCCTTCTGCTGAACAGGGAGCACACAGACCTTGCAGGAGCAGACTTTCACGTGACCATAAAATTAACTTTGGGGCCAAAATTGGAACTGCTGTAGGAAACTGTGGAAACGGTTGAGGTGGAGATTGGAGTGAAAAATTAATTGCTAACATTATAATGAAAAATCCATGATACAGAAAACAAGAAGAAGGAGCAAAAGACTTCATGGGCCAGTTAGAGTAAAAAATAAGAATTTCCACACTTTGTTGCATTAATTGAAAATAATCTAAAGCCACCAATAACGTTATTTCATAGTATTATTAATGATTATTCAGTGTTCATAGTTATTTAATGATGAATCCAAATACAAACAAAATTAGTATGACAAGATCATAATCTATTTTTTAAAACATGAATGAGTTGTTGAAACAGCAAGGAAAAGAAATCAGCATATGTTTGTCTGTTTGTTTGCTTTTTTCCTTATGGAATTAGTGGGTGCATTTCATTCCCAAAGCCTAACAGAGGGCAAAAAGAGCATTTTCCCATCCATTTAATATGAGTTCTGGAGGGGTGAAAAGCTGTTCTTAATTCCAACATGAAAACTTCCCCTCTGTGTTTGTCAATATCTGCACAGAGGATGGTGTGTGCAGGGTTTAACTGCAGAGTTTATCAGGGTAATATTCGCATCACAGGAGAAATCACCAATATTTTCAAGCCTCAAGTAAACCCCAAATTTCAAGCCTCAGATAAACCCAACCTCCAGTTTGGGGAAGTGGCAGATATGCATTTGTGCTTCCCAAATCTTTGAGATTCCTGAAAATCAGGCCTCTTCCATGTGAGACTAAAGAAAAGAAATGAAGGAGCATGATATTAATGGGTAACACTAAACAATATTTGCTTAAATTGCCATGTCCTTAATTACTGCCTAAATATAATGAATCTAAACAATGTATAAGATTTTACTTTTGATCCTTAGTGATCTCTGCAATGTGTTTAAACATGTTGGGGGAAAAGAATTATAGCTGAAAAATATTATTTATCATTAAACAGTGTGTCTTACTTTAAATATCAATGTTATGGCCTCCAGCATTAGCTTTGCAGTGAATAGTAGCACAGGAGTAGTTTTTTCTATTTTGTGGACATATCCAGCACTTGGTATATACTTGACATTGTCTATACAGGTATAATCTTGGTTTATTTTCTGAAAAAAAAAAAAAAACACCTTTGGCTTTGCATGTAGCTAACAAGAACATTACTTCCACTTTAATTCCAAATTTCAGATTCCTCTTTTTCATCCTATTAAATGATAGCAAAGGTAAAATCTTGTTTGTCCCAAATGTAGCATTAAATAAAATGGACAGTGGGTTTGCTTTGTGGAGGAATGTTGTTCTGGTTTCTTTTCCTTTTCTGTACCTCTCTTGACAGGTGTCTGGGTTTCTTCCATTGCCTCTTCTGTTATGTACAGCACCCAAGCTGGCTGCCTCAAGCCTTGCAGAAGCTGACTTGGGGCAGCTTTGTCCCCAGCAGACACGGGGTGAGTCAGCAGTGTGGGAATGTCTGCAAATAAGTTTTGGAAGAGTCCATGACAAACATGATTTCCATTTGAAGCCAGTGAATTCAATAGGAAATTATTTTCTTCCCTAGCACAGGAAAGATCAGTTTGTTACTGGGAGATGAGAGAAAACTGTCAGCAGAAATATTTATGTCTTTATTTATGTATTTATTTATTTATCTTTTGTCCATCCCCATGCTTACCTGCTTTTTTGAAGCCACCCATACTAGCTAATCAGGAAATACACAGTGTAGCCATCTGTGAAGGGTTCATTTCTTCTGTCCAGCTCAAAATAACATTTTTCTTGGCATTGCCAGGAATCTGGGTTGCAGGTTTAAGTCAAGCCCTGTGCACTGCCCTCCTGTAAAGCACAGTGTAACCCCTGGTGATGGGACACTACATGGTGTCCCTCCACTCCTCATATCTTCCATAAAGCATGGGAATGGCTGTTCAGGGATGAGGTTGATTGGAATGGCCTCTTCAGTCTAGTCTGTACTAGCTGCCAGCTCATCCTGAAAGGCTTGGGATGGCAGTGGTGGAGTTAGGGTGGATATAACCAAGGAGAGGCTCCATGTGGACTGTTGAGGAGAGGAGAGAGGTTGTCTTGCCTGCTGCCTTTGTGCTCACAGGGTGCAGTCAGGGCCAGGCTCCCAGCAGCCACCAGTGGCAGGAGAAGGTGCAGCAGTAAGTGGGAGGCAGAGAAAAACTAGGAGCACAGCTCCAGGCACACTGAGAGGAGCTGGAAGATCTCCTGTTTTCCACAGAGACAAGTTTATGCAACCTGAATTTCTTGCTATAGCTGGTAGAAAGCTGAGAAATCCCTTAGGAGGAAGAGTGTGATAAAATGATGGAGGGCTTTACACGGAGGCTGGCAAGCTGTAACCAGAAGGCATACATTAATGAGAGACAAGTTGAATTCTCATCTATTCCACCTGTGAATCCCAACTGAAGTCAATGTGGGAAGGCCTAAATGGCAGGAATATTTGAAAACCACTTGTAGTTTAATTATTGTCAAAAAGCTCTAAAAAGAAGTTTCAGTGGCTGAGGAGTTACGCAGTCTGAATATGTATCACCACAGCAAAATCCCTTTAGATGCAGATGAAATTACAAGATGTTGATAGCCAGACTACAGAATAAAATCCTATTCAAAGACTGATGTAATGTATTTTTCCACTGCAGGGCAGGAGTGGAACTTGGAGTTATTGTGTAAAGAGAGAAAGAAACTTTGGCCCTCAGGGCTGCAGTAGGAAAGATAGTTTAAAAAAAGATCATTAAAGAAAAATCCCTCCTGAAGACTTTGATGTCTATTGATGCAAGGTGCTATTTGTTCTCCTACTGAAGACAGATCTGAAAGACTCTGCAATTACTAATAAATCACTTGAAATATTGAGCAATTACCAACAATGCAATCATAAAACAGTGCAATAACTAAATAATTATACACTTGTTAGGAGAATATGTTATTTGGCTTCTTGGAAAGAAAGGGGAAGGAGGTGAGAATAAAAAAGACAGGATATTGGATACCACACAAATAGCAACAAAATACACTTTGCAGCCAGAATGCTGAGTAGTTGTAAATATGCAAGTCTGAATCCTAACCCTAGAGAAAATAAGTGCAAGTTTAACTACTGATAGGATTTTTTTTTTTAATAGGAAGATTCATTTGTCATCCCAAATACTGAGTATGATGACTGGACAAGCTTTCTTCTGTCTGCTGGCCATGTTCTATCCAAACCCAGTCCTGAGAGTACCAACTGTCTCAGTAGTATTTGCTTTATTGCTCATCCTACTGTTAATAGTCTGCTACCTCCACTGGGGCCCCAGGAGCTCTGAGGAGAGCACTGCACTGCAGTCCCAAATGCATGTCCATGCTGGTTACCAAGGCCCAGCTGGAGCCACAGGAAGCAGATTCACACATTCCAGGGGCAGCTCAAACCCCTGCTGACGTATGGAGGCCACTCTTTCCATACCTGGTAATGGAGGGATTGGGAGTGCTTGGGTTGTAGATGTGCTGCACTGGGGTAAAAACCCCAGAGGGATGGCGGGGGAAATGGTGAATGGGAAATTCAGGTTTCATCAGCAGAAACTAATTATGATGGGAGAGTGAGAGAACATTGCTGTTGTTTATATTTTTCCCTTAATGAATCTGTGATTATTACAAAAACAGCTGGAGAAAACATCTGCATAAATGAATTGCTTCTTGGAAGGAAAGGTGTGTATCAGTTACCACAATTCAGGCTGATATGGCATTGGCTTGGCTCACTGGTGTTCAGCTGTTGCCTTAGGTGTGAAAGCTGTAATACAATGGAAAAGAATGAAGATTTTGAAATGCTTTTGGGAAATACTGTGAAGTGCTGTAGAAGCAGAAAGCACACAATGTACTGTACACACTAAAGAAAAATACCTGTTGTTGAAGAGATCAAGAAATCATAGCTGAAGGATTTTGGATATGTTCGAGGATTAGGGACCATCTGGGAAAAGGATCATGCAAGGGACTGTCTCTGGTAAAACATTAAAGGAAAGGCAGGCTGCTGTGCATGCCTGACCCAGATAGTTTTGTAGGCACAGTCTACATAAGTAGAGCACAATTTATGGAGCAGGCTGGAGACTGATACTCCTATAAAGCACAATGTCATTCTTGGAATATCTAGCAATCCTTTTCAAAAGTGATGGCAAAGTACAAGAGGAAGGCAAAGAGAAGTAGGCTGTGAATAGTAGGAGAGCCCAGACTCCAGTAGCCAAGGGCTATGCTCCCTTCCTCCTCCTGAACAAAGGAAAGGAGGGAGGGCTCTGCTCTAATCCTCCTTCTGGCATGCATTTTAAATAAATCCTTTGTGGTCAGGGGACGGGAACAGACACTTATACACCCTCCTCCTTCCGCAGCTGAAGGTAATGCAGCTGGCAACAGGCACAGCATCTCTTTCCACTGAGTCCTCTCTCCTCCCTGCCGTGCTGCTAGAGTGATTGATTTGTGATCTCAGAGACCAAAATTTCCTCTCTTTTTGAGATTCCCCCAAGGCTGATCTGGCCTGGGAGCCCACAGGTGTTCCATGTTTAGAGCAAATCTTTCAGCTTTGGGGAATGAATGGGTAAAAACTTCTAGCATCTGTAGCTCATATGACTGGACAGTATAAAATAGCCTGAAAGGAAGAAAGGGAAAAAGCAAGAGAAAGTAAACAGAAAGCTGAGAATTGATGAGAATCTTTTTAAAAGCCTGCACCTTTAGCTGTGATGTAAATGCTCTTCTCATGGATTTTGTGCTGAAATAGACATTTAAAAATCACATATATTAATTAAAATTGTAGATACTGGCCACATTATGACCCATATAGATGTTGCCATTAGCAGTCACAAACAATGGCTGCAAACAAAAAAGAAAGAAAGAAAAAATACCACAAAAAAAACCAACTAATGAAACCCAAAGGAAAATAAATGAGTGCTAAAAGCTAGAAGTAAACAGAATCTAGAAATTACATACTATTAAATAGAAGCCAGTGGTGGCCCCTGAAAGCTCTCTTTTTTCTCTTGGATAATCAAAGGCCATATTGTGCCTTTAGGCACATCTTTGAGTAAGGAGAGATGAATAAATTGCATTGCTACAGGAGTAGCCTTAGGGTGGGAAGAACAGAGAGCCGGTGTAACACTCCCTTGCTCAGATCAGTAAGCAAAAGCAGCTCTGCTGTGCAGCAGTTCCAAGCCACCCTGGGAAGTGAGCAGCACCCTGGGAAGTGAGAGCACTTCCTTCTCCTAAGGAAGGGTGACAGTGTTGGTGTCAGGAGAGAAAATCATCACTATAAAGCTGTCACAGAACATGAGAGCATCCCATGGACACAGGCTCTAAAACACATGTTAAACACGAGATGTTTGGTATCAGAACTAATTTGACAGACCCCAGGATCTTAACCTAAATCTCCTTGATCAGTGCTGTAGTAAAGGGCTGAACCTTCGTTTTCTTTTCTAGCTCAAGAGGAGAATTCCTCCTATGCAACTGTTAAAGATTTTTGTCCACAAATTCCTGTCAGGAAAAAGTTAAGCCTTAGTGATTTTCAGGGCAGCCTACCTGCTCCTGTTTAATCTCAATTTACTACATACCCTGTCTGTATATTTTGCTGCCTGGAGATGAGCAAGATTGTCATGGAGAGGTGGCTCAGACCAAATCCCAGGTGATAGTACACAGCTGATATTATCACAGAGTTAATAAACCTCTACTTTGAGTTTAGGTGACTGCAGAAAATTAGAGATAGTCCAGAGCTGGGGATGCTTTCTACCATCTCACTGCCCAATAACATTCCCTATCACAAAACATGTCTTCCACATTGTGCTGTGTCTTTCCGCGCTGTGGAAAGAGCAGGAGAGAACTTTGGTCCTTTTTGGATGTCCTGGAGAAACATCTTCTTGATCCTGGGCAAGATACAACACAGAGCAAGAATGAAACTCTGATGAAGTGATAAATGGGACCCTAGTGTTTGTGGTCATGAACCACAAAATCACCCTTCATGCCAAATGAGGTGGTGATTGGAGTGAAGCAGAATTTAGTTGTCAAAGTGAAAACAGTAAGATTCTTTTGACATATGTGAACACATATAAAAAAGAAATCTAGCATTATATCCACCTATGCTTTTAAGTTAGCTTCAAAAGGCTTTTCTTTCTCTCTCTCAATGTCCTAGAGATTGTATCACTAAGCTGTTTACATAACTTTGTGGCTGAGGACCATTTTGAAGAAGTCTTTAAACATGTAACTTTTATACATAAATCCCCCCTAGGGCTTTATTAAGATTTTCCTTCCCCTCTGGATTTCTCTGAACATACCTTTGGTTTTTTTTAGGGACTAATTTCTACACCTTCCAAACTTTTAAGAATGTTAATATCTTTTGGACCTATTTAGACAGAGCCATCTCCTGCCCACACTGTAAACAGAGCTTGTTATCAACATCTCTTATGCTTAATTAACTGTAAACAAATCATTATCCGATGAGCAAAACATTCCTTTCCACACTGCGGGGTGGGGTTGGGCCCACAGCGTTCAGCTCTTCTGCACTCAGCCTTTTCTCCTGCAGGCGTGCACCCACTGCCAGGTAGCCGTGCTGCCCGTGGGAGCTGAAGGTTCTCCCAGCAGGGGTTGGTGCAGCCCGGCTGGCTGCCCAGCTCAGGGCAGGGCTGGGCCAGCTCTCCCGTACCGTCCTGGAGCACCAGCAGGGAGCAGGGATCGCTTCTCATCTGAATTCTGCCCAGACTAATTGAAAGTGGATTTCCCCCATCTGGTTCCAGACTTTTATTTTGATATTACAGGGGGTATAATACTGGATATTCAAACATGCTCTCCTTTCATATCCTTATAGAGCACAGATATTAAAAAAAAATGTTTTTCTTGAGCTAAATCAATATAGTTATAGGAGCAGAAAGAAAATCCAAGGTGAACTAGGGGTGGCATCATGAATGGAAACTGAGAATCATCTTGCTTTGCAAGTCTCACAATTTCTTTATTTATTATTTCAACTATAAATTAGGTTCACATTCAAACTTTAGCAAGAACTTGATTTTATATAGATTGTAAACAGATCTTTTATATTGTATTTAAAAAAATTCTACCACATTTTCCAAGAATATTTGTTAGTTTGCTTTCCCTTTATTCATCAACATTGTACCACTGAGACTTGGCAGTGAAAGTGGTTTTATTGATTTTCATTATTCAAGCTGGGAGAAATGCAAAATATAAACAGCAGAAATTATGACCCTTTTTGCCTTTAGTAATTGAAGGGTTTACTGGTAACAATATTCAGTAAGGAGCAAACAAACACACTTTACTGTGTTACCAGAAAGAAGTTTGAAAAATCACAAACCAGATCTCCAGGGATTATGAGATTGATTTAAATGATAAAGATTTTTTATTTTCTTTTCATCTGGTTCAACTTTATCTCCAAATCCATTCCAGTCTCTGAAACTGGAAAAAAACACACCTGCAGTAATAACATCTTAAGGGTCTTTAAGGGCTTTTTCAAGTTCCTGAACTCAGGTTGAATGTATTCCTCTCACATGGTTTATTAATGGCAGAAAATGGGCTGAGCCAATAGTGCTCTAGAAGCATCTTCTTTGGCAACCCTGGCTCCTGACGTCAAATAGTTAATTTTCTAATGGGTGATGGTGTAGGAAGGAGACACTGCTCAGAGCCAAAAACTAAAGGTCAACACTTGTGTTGTCTTGTTAGCAGCAAAACCAGGAAAAATTCCTTTGTGTTTTTAAGCAGGTTGCTTAACCAGTCCATGTATGTCTGCTGGCACAGTGATTGCAAATCTTCATTGACAATTGCTAATTGTTTTGAAATCTTTAGCTAAAGCTTCACAGATATAAAAGCAAAGTGCTGATTATCCTTATTGGAATTTCCAGTTATAGCAGAGAAAGTGTAAGAGCCATTCAACTTAGAAAAATATGATTTCAGAAGTTTTAAACTCTGCTCCTCTGGCTGGCACTGTGCTAATGCCACTGTGGGAAGGAATGGTCAGTAGGGAGGGCAGGGGTGTTAGTGGGGCTGTATTGCTGGCACAGCATCTGCCCATTGGGAAACTGCCAGCAGTACCAATGTGACCCGGGTCAGGCATGGAGCTGTGACCACACTGCTGTCCTGTGAAACATCACAGGTCAGACAGGAGCCCTGTGCTTTCACGTGGAGGGCTGGCCCAGCATAAGGGATGAGGATGTTTTAAAGTGAACTTACACCTGGTCAGCACCTTGTGTGGTGTCTCTAGAGTTTCCCATTCAGTGCTCAGGAGCTCAGGAACTGAGTGTACAGATCTGACAGCCCACAGCCTGTGTGGAGAGGAGCCAGAGGGGACAGCAGGCCAGTCAGCTGTAGGACAAACTCACATGAAAAGTGCAAGAAATTGGCTGAGGCAGTCATTTGAGCAAAGAACTTACTGTGGTTGACGAAAATGTCCACTCCCCTTCTGCTCCCAGCTGTTAGGCCCTGCTCTTGCCCTCTAGCCTGCTCTGGGATGTGTCAGAACCTTCCCTGCATGGCCTTTGCTTGTCAAGAAAGCAGAAAATTATGTTTTCCCTTTTCCTGTGTTAGTTTTCTACCAGAGTGATGCACTGAAATGGCTCATGGAGATATCCAAGAAGCATCAGGTGGGAAAGGATGATGGAAAGGGAGGAAGGCAAGAGCAGTAATCCTCAGTGACAATGAGTTGTTAAATCTGCTCATCCCCTCTCTCTCATGCAACTGATACCTGAATGTTATGAATATTATCTCATGGATATGTATTTGTGTCTGATGCTCATAACCAGGCTGTCTGCAAACAACTGTAACCTGATATAAATCAAAAGAAAAAGGCTGCTGTCATGCTGTGCCGTGTTCTCCCTTGGGCCAGCATAGACTTTAAACCCCATTACAGAACTGAGTTCTGATTTATCTTGATTTTCTGGTTTCTGCAGAACTGATTTGGCTGAAAGCTAATCTGGCAAAAAAAATTAATTTCCACAGCATCTCAATGCACAGACCTACAACTGTGCATGCTGGCACATGAAAGGGAATGGACAGGAACAAACAGCTGGGGCCAGGAGGGAGCAGAAGTTCTCCTCTGGGGGGCAAAGCTAGTTTATGCCGCTTACAGCATTAGCTGGATGATGCTCTACTTCAAATGAAATATTGTTTAGATTTCTGGCACAGAACCAAGCAGGCAGGTCCTCTTAAATGCACAAAAGTATAGTAAAACAAGACCTCATTATTAGTCAGTTTTAAAACTTGCTGTATTTTACTCTGAGTAAGTTTAAATTGGACATAAAGATATTGATGACTTGATTCTTAGAAGTTTTGTGTGCCCAACAAGAAGTGGTTTTGGAACTTTGGGATTTGGAAGCCTTCAGCTCACAGAGGTCCATGGGGTATTTTTTTCCAGGAGAGTATTTTTTGGTCATAATTCCTGATGATTTCATTCAGAAGCAAAGGGTAAGTAATAAGTTAAAATTACTGATAAGTATTTTTTACTTATAAGTAAAAATTACTGATTTTTCCTGGTAAGTAAAAATTACTCTCTTCTCTCTTTCACCATATTGCAACTCATGCTGTAGTTTCTTAAGAAGTGTTCTCTTTGAATTCTAGTTCAACACTACTGGTCCTCCCATATTTGGCTTCTTAGCTGTACAAATGTGACAGTTTTTCTTGTCACTCTGTTACCTGCATTGGAGGAACTTGCTTTTGGAAAAGTGTTCCCCATCCCCGAGGAAAAAAAATCATTGTCAACTCTCTGATAGAAGAAAGGGTTTCTTTTCAGAAAGTCGTGCAGACTGAAGTCTCAGGGATAGTTACAGGTAAAACCTTGATATGTAGGTGTTAATTGTTACCAGATGGCTTCAAAGACTTTCCGACTGTTTCAGCATAAACAAACGTGTAATTGACCCAGAACACAATGATGTCTTATTAGCAATACAGTGCATAACTTTCAAACAAACATGGGCAGACAGTAAACACACTGCTGATCCCTCTGTAACCTTTTCTCACTCCCCCTTGTTTATGTGTGATAATTAAATACAATCTCAGTTTCTGTAAGATACTAAGCACACACATTTAAAGACAACCTTTTATTTCCTTTCTTTCTGGAACAGCTATAGGTCTTTATAGTCTAATCATAATCACTTTGAAACCAGCTGCTTATGCTTCAGGTATAGTGTTGGGGGAAAAGTGTTTTAATTTTTTTCAGACATATCAGTTGGTCTAACATGACACAGTTTCTCTGTCAACAAGCTCTACCCAACTCTAGTTACAGAGCATATCACCTGCACTTTTCAGAATTTGAGGAAAAAGAAAATCATAACACAGTTTTTCCTCAGTGTGTCAGACTTGCTTATAAACAGAGAGGGAGAAAGGGAGAGAGAAATAGAGAGAGAGACAGAAGCCTTTACATTCACAGTCAATTATTAACCTAACTAACCAAACCTATACAAGCACAGAGACCCAGGCTTCCCACCATCACATCAGCAGCTGAGCTAGAGGGGTGCCCTGAACTCCTGCTGCCTGCTCACTCTGATTCAGCTCTGAGGCTGCTGAGTGGGACTGCTCCCCCTTATCATTTTTCAGGAGCAAAGAAAGAAGTGAGGAGCTGTTGCTCCCTACCCCAGATACTCCTGTTTCTCCCTCCTTATAAACTCAGCTTACAGAACTGGCTAGGAGTTATATCAAGGTTTCCCTTTTTCTCCTCCTTGATTATGTTTCATGTGAAACACTTTTGTAGCCTGTCTCACTTGGTGGTCCTTCCAGCAGTTGGCAGGAATGCCCATTTAGCATGATGAATGCTTACAGTGGTGCTGACCCACAAGAAATCATTGAAACCTGTGCTATTGGGAGGCAGCAGTGAGCTGGCTTGGGGCTGACTTGGCAGGAACACAGTGGCGTATTTGAAATGGCCACATGGGCCGACTCCGGGGAACCAGGAGCCCCCAGCACCCTCCTAGCTGCTCTGGAGGTGTTTCTGGCCTACAAGCTGTGCTACCTTATCCACGGTGTTTTTTGAAGAAACAGAAAATTCCTGTTTCTTTGTATTGCTTCTTTGCTCCTGAAGAGAAAAAGAAAGTATTTTTTCTATGTCTCAAAGCATATGGGATGCACATTTGTTCATTTGCGCATGCAAACACCCGTACACACCCAGGGAAAGTTCTATATTTGGCTTAATAGATTATTTCCCTGTGATTTGCCCTGAAATGCTTTCGGCTGGTGGCAGACACTTCTGGGTTTGAAGAGGCAAGGAGGAATTGTTTACCACCTGCATCAGTCCCATGCACCACTACTGCTTGTTCCTAAGGAAACAGGATGAACTTTCCACTTGCTGGAGTTTATGTGGCTCTGTCTTCATCTCATCCCAAAACCTCTCTATTCACTTCAACCTTCAGCTTATGCTGTTCTGGCCCACTTCCACTGCAATATCTCTGGTACTGTCATTTAGTTACGTCACACAGCACAGGGCTTGGACTGCCTATTTGAATGCTAATGTGAACTGGTGGGGCAGTTTTATTGCAGTAATAGTCCCCTTGTGCTGTGTGATGTCATGCTGTGGTTTAGAGGTATTTTTATACTGCCTTTGCTTTGCACTGATTTTCAGTAATACAGATCTCAGTGGGTAGATTGATCTGTTATGATTGTGAGGGCATCAAGTATGTTGTATGTGGTCTAGTGGTAGGTAGGGATGCAGGGAGCACTATTTGGTTACCAAGTAGCACAGAAAAGTGTACTTCGCAGAATAGCAGGTGTTTGGGGAGTGCTGCAGAGCCTCACATCCCGTTATGCAGGTTGTGTGGCTTCGCTGTACCACATCTTGATGAGTATGGGCTGTCATTTTATCAGGGTGATGGGTTTCTCTGCGTGTTGTGTATGCTGAAGAGCAGATGTGGTGCTTGGGAGTGCCTGAAGGTCTCAGTGTGGTGTGGCAAGGTGTGTGTGAGGTCTCCTGTCAGTCTCTGAAGGTCGGGGTGGGCAGCTGTGTGCAGGTGTTTCACAGCTCCGTGGGGCAAGGTCTGTGCTACGACCTCCCTTGGTGCACCACCGAGCAGGTTGGGCACAATTTGTCTCTTAGGTGTATTTTGTGTGCGACAGGGCCTGCTCGGAGCGCGAGGGATGCTCTGTGCCTACAGCGGTCCAGCCCAGCGCCGTGCTGGCGGGAGGGCTGCTCGGCCAGCCGGGCACACAAATCTCCGTGCCCCGCAGAGCCCCGCGCTCCAGCCTCAGCACTTCACGCCGGTGGCTGCTGGCGCGGACCGGGCTGGGTGCTGCGGCGTGGGTGCACCCTGGACGCCCGCTCCGCACAGCGCGGCGTGCAAGAGACACCCATCCTCCGGCCGCACGCAAGGGCACCGCCGCCCAGGGCGCTGACCCGCGGCCCCTTTAAGCCCGGCCCGGCGCTCCGTGCCCCGGGCGAGCGCCGCCGCCGCCCGCGGCCGCGCCGCCCCGCCCGGCCCGGCCCGGCCCGCGCCTCCCGGAGCGCCGCGCGGGGCGGGGCGGGCACGGCGGAAGGAGAGGCCGCGGCCGGGCCTCGCTGCCGGCGCTGCCCGCGCTCCGAGGCGCAGCCCCGCGGGAGCACCTGCCGCCCGCCCCCGTGGGGCCGCCGAGCCGCACCTGCCGGCGCTGCCGGGCCGGGCCGGGCGCCGTTCGTGGGCGGGCAGGCGGGCATGGCGGCGCGCTGAGATGAAAGTGACCGTGTGCTTCGGGCGGACCGGCATCGTGGTGCCCTGCAAGGACGGGCAGCTCCGCGTGCGGGACCTGACCCAGCAGGCGCTGCAGCGCTACCGCAAGGCCCAGGAGAAGGTGAGGGGCGGCCGGGCCGTGTGCGGAGCCGGCCCGGGCTGGGGGGCGGCGGGGGGAAGGCCCGGGGCCGGAGCGGGGGCGGCCGGGCTGGAGGGGCGCGGAGGGGCGGGGGGCTGCCGGGCCCTGCGGCCGCGGGGGCACGGACGCGGTGCCCTGCCTGAGTGCCCCTGCCAGGTACTTTGTGTGAGCAGCTGATGCCGGCGGGCGGGGAGCGTGTCCCGCTCAGCTGCCCGGCCAGCATGGCTGTTACTGCTGTGCGTGTTGACTAACAAACTTGAAACAGACGAACATAACAATAAGTCACTTTCATTCAAGCTTGTGTTTTCTGGCATCAGCTGCTCAGTGAGGTGCTATCTGCATGGGAAGGTGATTTCCTTTACATGAAAGGAGCTCTAAGTTTTTCTTTGGTTGTACCTAACTGAGCATAAAAATATTTTTTCTTTTTTTCTCCAAGAGGCAGGTGCTGAAGGCTAATGGGGTACTGCTCAGTATTGATTAAAGGCCTAGTGTTGCAAATACTGCTTTGTGAAAGAAATTCCAGTTACAAGCCCTGAATTAAGGACCTGCAGTATTGTGTTCATCTTCCTAAAACGTCTGAGTAAAAAGTACAGCCAACATCTTAAGGGTTCTGTTTTGTGACATGTGCTAGTTTCTTATGGGCCCAGTCAACTGTTTGATATCCTGAATGCAAAACGGGAAGTAAATTCTTGTCCTTGCAGATTTAATTTGATAAAAACTTGCTACTGATATGTTAAATACATCATGAACAGCTGTGGCTGATCTAGTAGAGATTGCTATGCTCTCCATGTTGGTCCTTCTGAGCAAATGTCGTGCTTTAACCTGCCTTAAGACACATAGAGCTTTGACAAATATTTTGCATTAAAAGTAGTTTTTCCTAATGATGCTGTCCATGCATAATAGCTACAAAATGTTTGTAGAATTCTTGGTGCTGTTAGAGTGAACAGTCAGTGAGATCTTTTGCACTGAAGTATGGTTGAGAGTACTAAAATATGCCTCCAAGAGATGGGCTTTATCAGAAACAGAATCACTTTCAGCTGTGTTGAATTTAGAAATTTACAAATTGATTTCAGCTTTTGATTTGTGCTTGTGATGACATTGAAATTAGTCTCATGATGATGGCTTAAAGGTGGCCTACAAAGCCTTTGTATTTCAAATCCCTTTCTTCCTCTACTCTTTATTTACTTTTTTTTTTTATTTCCTTTAGAAAGAAGTAGAAGGGTGCCTGCCTTTCTAGGTGAAGTCCTGACTATTCTAGAAGGCTCAATAAGCATTTATAGGGTAGAAATTCTAACAGTGTGAGAAAGCTTCAGATAAATGCCAGACTTTTAAGGTATACTACAGTTCTCATGAATTTGTAACCGATTTGCTGTTAAAGTAGTAGCTAAAGAATTTTTTTAATGCCTAGTAATCATCTTCTATGTTGTCCTATGCCCTTCAGGTGTGAGGTCAAAATCATTGCCTTCTTTATAGGACAACCAGAGGCCAGAGTCCATGTTTCTGACCTTGCAGTCAGTGTTTCTGACCTTGTATTTCTTCCTTTGCAAATAAGCTTGGGGTGTTTTTTGGGGGGGGCTTATTTCCTTATGGAAATGTTGAGTTCCTTATTCTCCATCATAGGTGGACAAATGGGTACAGGCCAGTTTGTTCCAAAATTGCTAATCACTTTGAGTAATGGAGCTTCAGAGCTAGAGTTTATACAAGGCTGTGTAAAGAGGCAGAGCGGGGGAGCAGCCTAAGGACTTGAAAAGCAGAATATGTTTTCATTCAAGTCACTAAAAAGAAGTTTTATACCTTGTGCATCCTCTCTCCCTCCCCCCTGCTCACTGGAAATGTAAACAGTTCTGTTGTAGTGCTTTGATTAGCTGGCTTCCAATCTACAAGGTTTGCACTGCAACTGGCCAAAAAGATAAATTTCTTCTTATCTTGACATGCATCATTCAGCATTAGATTACTTTCCTGGGGGAAAATTTGGGGTTGGTAAAACAGGTCATACAGATGTCTCAAACAATTAGTTTTATTTACCTTTTGGAGTACTTTTTTTCTGATGTAACATGGTGGATTGGGTGTTTTGCCATGTTCCTTCTTTTTGCTCTTTCTAAAATTAACTTTCTGAAAAAAATGTAAAATCTTACTGGGAATGGGATTATGTCAAGATAATCAGCTAAAATGTGCTTTGAGGTGTGCACATAAACAGGTTTATGCTAAAGATAACTGAATATTTGTTTTTCTTTTAAAAATATTTAGAATGTTTGGAATACTTTGTGACAGAATGCTCCTCTTTCTGTTGGCATGTTAAGCATTCTTTTTGTAAGTTTTTTGAGTGTTAAAATATTTTAAAGAGCTAAGTGGAAAATGTTATTGTTAAAGTGCCTGAAGTATTTGGAGAAGGAGGGAGAATTGATAGAAGGAATAGCTTTCATAGCTGTAGAAGGAAAAATGAAAAAGATAGCTAGGATACAAACTTTAGGAACTTTTTATTAGTTATGGTACTGTCAAATACCACAAAAATGTTTGAGGGGGTCTGTATTTTGGGAGTTGTGCTGGAAGTCTAGTTTTGCTCTTGCACTACAGTCACTCGTCTGGCAAAGGGGAAGATATAAGATTAGATTAATTAATGTATATTGTAAAATATTTGAATACACATATGCAAATAAGAATTTTTGAACTTTGCACTTTTTTATACTTGTAATGAGAGGAAAGCTGATGCAGTAAATTATTAAGTCTCTGTTTTCTGTGAGACAGCTGAGAACTTGGTGGGCAGTTGCTTATTGTAGCCTTGTGTGTTTCCTTAGCAAATTTCATTTGGTTTCTTCATGGGACTATGTTGGCAAGGTTTGGTCATGAAGGCTCAATTGCCTCAGTTAATGAAGTTGCTTTGTTAACTGAACCAAAACACTGGACCAATTTCAGTTGAGAAATCACTGTAAGTAATTATTTTTTGATGCAACTGAGTTTAGTGGCTTTTAGAGGTACTGTAGTAGTTCTCAATGGTTAGATCCTGTCTGATTCACTGGGGGATACAATAACTGCCTGGAATTAAGAAACTTTGTATTACAGTATCAACTAAGAGATTTGTGGTCTAGGATTTTGTGATGTGAATAGTCATAGATGTTTTAGAAATTTTCTCGATCAGCTGCTTTGTGAGAATTGTAAATATTTTTTCAGGGAAGTCACTGTCATCTCAGAAAAGTGACTTGAGCAGAATGAAGTTTGCTGGAACTCTTGTGACCCAGGATCTGCTCTTGTTGCTGTTTAGTAATGTACATTAAGGCTTCCTGCTGACAGGTAGATACAGTAGGATTAATGATTCCTTATCATCTGCCCAGCCCCTAACTTGATATTTTGGTGCCTTGGGGAGCAGTTGTGTGTCATCTGTTGCATTTAGGATTCTTTGCTTGAGTGAGAACAGATGTACTGCAAAAGAGTTGAGTTGCTGTGCCTGATCTGTGTTTCCTTCTCTGTAGCTGTAAGATACATTGCCTTGGATACAGGTCCTTGCTGATTGTTTTCCAGTCGGCCGTCAGAGACTTTTTTTTCCCACTCCCAAGTATATGAATGAGAGGAAAAAGAGGAGTTCTGGGTCGGCATGGGAGGGTTTCATGGGCTCTTGTGGTGTTGACTGGATTTGTTTGGTCCTGTTGAAAGCAATACCTTAAAATGCACATGGGACTAAATGCACTCAAGATAGATGCTCTGTTGTGCTCACATCTCTCCCCTTGGAAATGCTGTTCTCCCAAATTTGAGGCAACAGTTGAATCACCAGCTTTGCAGTGGAGTCCTTGGCTCAGCTGGAGATCCTTGCTTGCTGTCTTGAATGTTGTTGGTACAGAAAGTGATGTCTGCCCAGGGAAATGAGGCTAGCAAAGTGAAATCCACTGTGACTTTTCTTTAAGCTGCAGTGAAACTTATCTGAGGAAAATGTGTAAAACCTCTTGCTGCTCCAGATGTTCTTTATCTCTCTGGAGGAGCCAGAGACAGGGAAGCGGTGGTTATCATCTGTGTGTTCATTTACTAGTGTTTGCATATGCAGCACTTACCTACATGGCTTGATTAAACTGACTACTTTGGCTGTCTGCAGTCTTGTTCTTGGAAGCCAGCTGAATGAGTGGGACATGGAAGTCATGTAGTAAAATTAATAACCACTGCAATTTGTGGTTTAAAATTTGTCATTTTAGGCACAGTTAAATTCTTGAGTGGCTCACTCTCAACAGCCTTAGTGAGCTTCCTTTGGGAATGGGGATAGAGACAGTCAAATATTAGTTGCCTTGTCTTCCTGGAACTTGGTCTCCACTTGTAACAGGAGTGTGTCTTTCCATTCATGAGAACAAACAGAGGGCATCCAGTTAATCCTAGAACGGTGATGAGAATTTTGATTTGCAGTCAGACTGAGCAGGAAGCAGTAAGATAGTGGGTTAATTCAAGAATGGTGCAGTTTTGATTAAAATGAGAAAAAATAGATTATTTGGGTTGTATTTGATGATCTTTCCCAAATTAGATAAATTTAGGAAGCTAATGCTCCAGGTTGATTGTTTATATAATTTTGTGAGCTCTACTAATAAAACACTTTCTCAGTTTCTTTCTGTTCCTGCTTGCTGACCTAATGTTCTGGAATTAGGTATTGCTGTTGTAAATTAGCCAGCAAACAGAAGGAGAACTAAATGTTCTTGTAGTTTCTCTAAATATATTTGGGATAGGAAGAATGACAACTTTTTTTTTTTTACTCTAATGCTTACAAAAGATGTTTGCAAAACCAGAAGACTTTTTCAGAAGGTATATGTGAAAAGTTTTGAAGGAAGTCCTTTTTTTATGACAATTTTTTCTGTTTTGGGCAAATTGTAAGTATCTAGTCCTTTTTAAAGGCAGAGTAATAAAGTTGTATTTGTGTGGCACTTGCGTACTCCTGTCTTGGACTTGGTCTCTAGGTTTGGTATTTTTCCCTATCCTGATTTGTCTTAGTTTATTTTATTTTTTGCTCTAATAGGGCTGGGGTGAATCCATAATCTTTGTTTTACCAAAACAATTCTAAGCTCTGTCTTCAAGTACTTTTTTTTGCTAGAAATTATTTTAATTCCCTTATTTTTCTTAGTATGCTTAATCAGTTACAGTATGTTAATGAGCTTGTACATTGTTTTGGCAACTGATATATTTCAATGAACAGCTTGATTATCATTTCCACATTCAGCCTTTGGAGTTGTCACTATGATACTGTACTAAAAAATGAGAATATAACTTGATATGCTGCTTTCTCATTACTATTGTATGAGTTTGAGTAACTGACTGATACATAGGAATACGGGCTATATGAGTAGGGGAAGTAAAGAAAATGGAGGAGACAAATGAATTCAGAAAATCCTTATTGACTTAAAAATGCTGGTGATGATATTTCATTGGGATTGGGAACATCTTTGAAGTGGCAGAACTTTGAGTCCCTTAAAGAATTTTCTGGATCTCTTTTACAGGTACCCAGAAAAATTGAGAGTTAAAAAGTGTCTGCCTTTTAATCACTTTTGTGTAAAATGTCTGCTGCTGTGTTGTATCATAGCCACTAGTGTTGAGGTAATGACATTTCTGGTAGATTTTCAGGCTCCTTTTCTCACAGGTGTTTAAAATCTCTACAGAAGAACTACCATTGAATTTAGATTTGTCATAGAAAATGTCTTCTAGTCCATTATGTACTTACGTAACATGGAAAAAAGAAAGTTTGATCCCCTTTTTCCTTATAAGAAGTTGACTATTGCCAGTAATGGGCTTTTGGCTGAATACTGAGTTACCTGATGTTAACGTGTTTCAGGGGAGCTCATTGAAGGGTAGAGCTAGATAAAACTGGTGGAAATTCAATAGGCAAAATGAGAGTAACCCGTCCTGGAAATACTGCAGGTCAGACTTCAGTGTATGTGATAATACTGAGTGTCCATTTTTTTTTCTCCTAGATCATATTTATCAAGTTCTGAACACTGTTCAGCTGTTATTAATTGAGATACAGCAAAGATTTGTGTAGTAATCGAATTTTAAATCAGTCATAGGAGGAAACCACTAAAAAGCGGTACAGAATTCTAAGTAGTGACTCCTTGCTGTTGCTCTTTGCCAAGTTGAAGATGAACTCTGAGTAGACTCACAGGAATTTGTGAAGAAGGAATTCAAACGTCAAATGGTATTTCTGGCATGGGATGGAAACGGGAGGTGCATTTGCTTGCTGCATAAAATGCAGTTTTAATGGTTTTATTTGCTTAAGCATCTGAAAATGAAGGGTTGTGATCTAATGATATTTTCTGAGAAACATAATGTTTTTAGTTTAACAGATAGTCATTTGGGCATAATGTTTTATGTTGTGTGACTTTACTTTCCTCCTTACTCATTCAGTATGATAGGTCAGTTGAATTGCAACATACTGTGCTGTCTGGCATCCTGCTACTGAAGCAGCAGATTTCCTCCCCCGTTGAGCAAAACATTCTTTAGGCTTTCCTAATGATTCGAATGTCAGAACTGCAGCTTTCCTAGGCATGAAGACCTATTGCTTCATTATTATAAACTCCCTCTAACCCCCTATAAACATGCCTGTGTTTCATCCTTAATGAATGTGATAACACTAAAGGTCTTGAGCAATTAGTATAATTGAAAACAGATTCTGCTTTGTATTTTTTTATTCAATTATTGAATCTTATGCATAAGGATATACCCATGTCAGGGAAGTGACTGAACAGAAATGACAGGCTCATGTGAATGGCTTATTGATAGAAATTGTCTTGTAAATTCCACTGAAGTAGACAGTGCCCTGAATACCTTGTTAAACTGAGAAAGCTGCTTCATATGAGAAATTTAGACAATCACCATGTTACAAGAACTTTTGTATTGGTGTGCACGAACTGCAGTATTTGTGTAATATTGTCATTAATAAAAACTTTTTTTGTTCCCCTAAGGTTATATGTTGCTGTGGTAGTTCTGTAAGCCTTTTCATCACTGCTTTATTACTTCCATAGGATTACTTCAATAACTTATTTGTAAAGGAAACTTAGTGTTATAACAAATTACTGTTTGCACTGGATAGGACTTTTTTGGACTGTTTTCCTCACTTTAAAGAGAAAGTATGTAAGACTTGATTTTGTAAATGTTTGGGTTTTTTTTCCTCTTTATGCCTAATCATTGTGCTAGAGACATCTCCATTAAGGGAACTGTTGTAATGTTTTACTGTAATCGGAATGACTCTTCTTTCCAGTGTAAATCTGTAATTGTTATGTCACCACTAAATACATCCACTCAGAACTGATGACTTGGCTTTCTTGTGGCACAGCACTGCTCAGGTGGTTGACTCGCTCTTGGGAGTGCTCCCGAGGTGGGAGGTTCCGGCAAGTTGCTTGTTGGTTTCACGAGAATGCAACATTTGTTATTTCTTATCTCAGTGTTTTTCTTTATTGGCTGTTGTGTGTATGAAAAAGAAAACTACAGAATGCTTGAATGAATATGCTTTTTATAGCCTTTAATAAGGATAGCGTTGGAATGAAGGGTAGATATGGAGCAAGATGGATGATTGTACTCTACAGAGCTTGATAGTTGGAATCACAGAATGCAGTCTTGATGGTAGAAGCTAACAGTTGGCACTGGACTCACTCTTTTTCCTGGCTAGGGATTTGACCTCAAAGATGGGGCTCCATTGAGCCAAATGTTTTGCAGTACACAAATAAAATAGAATAGAATGTCTGGTAATCTGAAAAACATTCTATTCTACCAATAAAATACTGTCAATTGGTGAATCATAATACACAACCTCCCTATCATTTTCCTTTACAAAAATGCAGTAATTCCTTAATCAGTAGAAGAAAATAGAATGCTTAAGGGAGAATTACTTGCAATCCCAGGAACAGAGACCTGCATTCCTTGAAAATTATATGGCTTTATTTTTTTACTTTGACTAATCAGTTTCTCTACTTGTATTTCTTTCCTAAAACCTTAACAGACCTTCACATTTTTGTAAAAGATGCTATCTCATTCTTATCAATCCATCAACAGCTGAGTTGGTCTTTATTGCCAAACCTGAACATCTAAATTTTAGATTCTCTGAGAGGAGACAAAAAATCCGTTACATAATCATCTCCTGTTTCTTTTAAGTGACAATGTACAGTTCAAGTAAGAGTAGTTCCAGCTCAAAAGAAGTTATAATTCAGCAGGTCTCTGGACTTTTGAAGAAGAGATGAGTCATAGGTCCTGGTGGGTTAATCCTGTGTATATGGTGTATTTACTATATACATATCCCGTGAATATGGTGTATTTATTCTGTATCCAAACCCTGGAGCACCCATGTGTAGACCATTTTACAATTAAGGGTTATTTCTTATAATTTGGGCATGGCTTTATGCCTTCTCAGTAGCTGTGAGAGGTACTGGTAAAATAGTTAAGTGTTTTGACATTTCCCTGAAAGCTGCCATGACAAGATTCTGTCCATCCAGTAAGTACATGGGAGATCTGCCTGATCTTCAGGTGATGATCTGCTGCATAAGGGGCTGGTTGAAAAGATGCTTGTGCCTGCTTTGTAGCTTGTCCTCTTGGCTGTGTGCCAGGGGAACAGGCAGACTTCAGTGTATCTCTATAAATTTTGATGATGTCCATAGTAAAGTAGCTCCCTTTTTATGTTTCTCCTCCAACTACAAGTTTAGAGGCCATGTAGTCTTTCCTAGCCTTTGGTTATATTTTTTTTTTTGTTAGTCTTGCAATGCTGGATGTCATTAATGGTGGTAAGACCAGAATTTCATGGTGAAGATTTGGGGGTAATTCCATGATTTTTCCATGTTTTAAAGAGTTTTACTACTGCTGAATGTAGGCACCATTCACTTTGGTTCCTGTAGGTCAGGCAATTTTTTGTTGAATGCAGTTCATTGTGGTGCAGTTTGCCTAAAATGATGATAATTTTTTTTTTAAATCCTCTGTGATACTCATTTGGTGAGTAATATTTTGAGTGTTAGAAAGATTTCCACTAATTTCTCTGCTTGGCACTTCTTATTTCTGACCACAAGCCAGAAGTGTAACCAGACTACACATTTAAAGCTCTAAAGACTTTGCTCTTATTGATAGTGTTGGCTGCAGGCTGCTTGGGATACAGATTCTTTGTAAGTGATAAGTGTCATGAACAAAGAAGATAGAATGTGACCTAGAACTCTGCTTAACTAACTTCTTCCTGCAGAGCTTGTCAGAATTCCATGTGCCATCTCACCCTGCTACTCCTGCCTGCCAGTCAGTTGCAGAACATCCTTCCTATGGATTCCTGGTTGAGCAGCTATTAAAATTCTCTCTTCCAGCTGCAACTTTTTCTATAAGGATTTCTTAACTATTTCAGTAAGGATTTTAATGGAGAAGTTTCATCTCAGAATTTTTTTGATCAGTCCTAGATATTAAACACCACAAGGTCAGGGCAGAAATACAATGGTACATAAGTAGGGTAAGCAATAAAGCTACTTGTGACAGTGTGTCTGTAGCTCTTCTAGAAATAGAAGTAATTCATGGGTTCTGCAAGTCTGACTGAGGCAGCGTTGCTGTTTTGCAGCAGTTCATGTCTAGAGTGGCTCATTGTACCCTTTCTCTTTCACAGGCAGTAAGGGCCTTGCAGCTGTGCAATGAAAACTGTACCACACTCTATGCTGGGCAAAACCAAGTGACTTCCTCTAGCTTGCATCATACTTCATCATCAGTAAATTGGATGAGGGTGCTGTGTCTCACCTGTACATTTTTTTAAACTGAAACAAGTTTCTGCTTTTGAAATAAATAGTCCCAAAGTCTTCCATTCCCTGCTTAAACTTATTTCTCTAAAGAAGTTTGATTTTTGTTATCTTGGTTTTTATTTGAGCTGTGGGTTAGTCTACATGAAAGCCTTTATGGAAACCAGAAGTCATACAGGAATTTTTTTGGTGAGTAAAGACTCCAGAGGGCTTGCTTTTAGAAAAAAAAAGGTGCAGTATTTGTTGAGCTTGCAGGAAAAAAAATGAGGCTAATATCGTATACATCAATCAAATGTTTATGTATTGTTAACTCTGTGAAATGCTGTTTGCCTCCAAATCACATTCCTTCTAATCAAACAGAGTTAAAAAGTTATTTGCTGTAACAATGATTTTTGTTAAGGTATAATGCTTTTTTTTTTTTTAATAATTTGCTGCAGTAGGGGGTTGTCAGCAATTTATGAGTTTATTTTTTACAAGGTAGTTTATTTACTACTGAGTAGGAGTTGATTTATGGAAATATCTGGTCTGTTCTAGTGTGTAAAAATGTATCATACTTTGCTTTGACTCTGGTTTTAATTGTATTTTCTTTAGGTTACTCACTCTACTGATATTTCTATAGAAATTCAGTATTTTTTTCCAGGTTGCCCCCCAACCCTCCCCATTCTAAAATGGGTTGCAACAGTGTACTAATATATAAAATTTGCTTAATTTGCATAATTTTCAAAAATCTGTTTCTCACACTTGCCTTATGTAGCAGATATGTATTTTTTTAAGCAATGTTGGAAATTTGACTGTCATCTTCTGTTACTGGTGCCTCTCAACCTGTTCTTTGTCTGCTCAAAGAATAGAACATTGGAGAGTCAATTGCTCTCTTCAATTGAATTTTCCCAAGTTTTTTGTCAGGTGGAAGGACTTGCTGAAATTTTTCAAGGACTGATGAGAGTTAACATGCTCAGTTCCTACAGAATTAGGCTCATTTGAAAAACCAAGCTGCTGCCAATTCACAGTTAATTTTCTCCTGCTGGCTGTAATAAATGTATCCTGAACAAATGTTTCAGGAGTTCCTGGCATTATAAGCTACAAAAAGAAAACTCCCTGAAGACCTGGAAACCTGAAATAGTTGTTTTGGGTGATAGAAAGGAGAAGGTTCATTGACATTTCAATACTGAGAACCAGTATTTGCATAGTAGTAGTCGTGATGCAGTTGTTGTTTAGATTGTAATAGAAAAAGGAAGATGCATTTTGTTTTGCGGAAAAATAGTACATGTGTGTGAAAAAAAAATTAACATTAGGGTTTGTCAATGATAAATTGTGACTCTTCTGTGTGAGGCGAGAAAATTTGCATGTAAAAGTCCAGGGAAGACTCCTGTATTAATGTTTCAGGAGCAGTTATTTGGATAGCTCTCATTCAGCTGCTGACTGATGGGAGGTACTAAATTTACATGGAAACCAATTCACCGTCTTCGTGAAGAGCAAAATTAAGAATTAACTTTTGCTCTAAAAACTCATCATATCTCATAAATGCTTAGAAGAACACTCATGACCTATGCATTTTAAATATATTACTTTTAAGGGTGTCTTCTTCCTTGTGGTTACTGTTGTGTTGAATCTACTTACTTTTTCGAACTCTCAACAGAACAGAATTGCTCTAAACGCTTCTCCTTTTTGCATACTTCCACTTGGAGTAAGATGGACCAGAATATGCCAGTGTTGGCCCCTTAATCCCTAAGTCTGAAAAATGTTGGTTTAGGTAGTTTTCCGTTTAAATTGAATTTTGTGCCTTGTAGAGGAGTAATTGCTGCAAGTGAGAACGTGAAAGGAGTAGATGGTTTGTGTTTGTACATTCAGGGTGCTTTTCTTATTAGGCCCTTCATATATTATTAAAAATGTAATGCTAAAGCTGGACTCCATCTTCCTCTGGTCACCCCGGGTCTCTGGTAGCTGTGCTTGCAGTGTGATTTTTTTTGTTTTGTTTTTTTTTTTTTTTTGGTTTTTTTTTTTTTTTTGGTTTTTTTTTTTTGTTTATTTTGCTGCAGCAATATTCACTGCCATTTAACTCTGAAAAGTGTCTGAATACATACTTTAGTTGTTTTTATTTATGTATCAGGAATTTTGCAGTTATATATGTATCATATTCTTTCTTGTCTGGTGTAACAAAATATATATTAATTGTTATTGTCATTTTATTAAATAAGCCATATTCAAAGACACTAGGAAAACACTAGGTAGATTTTTTTGGTAACTTCCTATGTTTCAAATATAAAGTACATCTGTCATTGTTTGTCCTGGTGTGACACAACTGTCTTTGAATGCAGTGAAAGTGGAGGGGTCTGGCTTATTGTTCATAGCGCAGTTTGTTAATGGCTGGAGATAGGAAATGAGCATCTCACTAAATGGAAGTCTTGGTCAACCTCTGACTCTTGCCTTAAGGCTTTGAGAATAGACAATATGAAAAAAACCCATCTTCTTTCCAGATGGCTGAATGCTTGATGTGTCTTTATGTTTAGCTGTCATTCAAATGTGAATGCTGTGGTGATTATAAGTGTCTTCCATTTTTCTGGTTTGAAATGATCCCTTTTATGCATTGTGTGTTTAGAGATTAACTGTTTGCTTATCAATATGGATTTTAGAAAAAAACCCAGCTTGATCGTGTAGCAAAATCCAGGATGCTGGTGTTCATAAGCAGACTTTATAGTGAGGTCTTAGTTCCACATGCTGTGGTGCAGACCAAAGTAGTTTTGAAATAGATTGTAGTGTACTATTAACATTCTGCAAAATGTTGTTGCTTCAGTTTTGAAACATCTTGTGTGTGATAAGTTTCATGCTAGTGGTTTTTGTTACTGAAAAAAATACTATTCTGCAGTCTGGGAAGAAAAAAATTGATGAAGGAGGCTTTGTGGGATGGAGTTTCTTTTAACTGGGAAGAAAAAAGCTAGATTTAACTTTTGAGTTGTGAGTTTGAATCATGTATTTTCATGATGCTTGAGTTCATAGTGAAAGATACAAGCTACAGTTTAATGATCAAACTGTTAAATAGTGTTGTAAGCTGAAGCACACTTAATGGGTTTTCAGGCTGTTTTTCTTGGGAGTTTTCTGTGTAATTTTGTTTTTGAGCCTGAAGTCATAGTTTGTGTAAGAGATACCTTTAGTAATGCAGCCAAAGCTGTTGCAAGTTCTGTAGGAGTCCAAATCACTTACTTTGTGAGCATTAGACCAGTAAATTCTGATGTTATATATATATATATATATATATATATATATATATATATATGTGTGTGTGTGTATATATATATTTTATTAACAGACATTGGCAATGTTCTTAGGTTCTTAGTTAGTAACCATTTAAAGAAGAGAATGAACTACTTCATTGCATGTGCTGGATTCCTTTTCAGGCACTGCATATGGTGATAAAATTTAGTGGAAGTAGATCCAATTACTTTGCTGAAAAGCTTTCAGCATCTTGTGGCTGTACTTGTCAGCGACTGTCTCCCTACCTGTTTTTTGTGCGTGGGAGTTGGGAACCAGATCCAGTCATTCTTCACTGAGATGGGAGCTGTTACTCTGCAAGTCCTGTTGACAGTAAATTGTGCTAAAACGTTCCTATAACATGCTTAGGGTTGAGCATTCTTGTGAATAATGGTTATGTCCACTTAGCTGTAGGCATTTTCAGTAGATCTTTGTTTAATTTTGTTTCTTATTTCTGTTGGCGCTTGAGCATGGCATAATTATGTGGAGCTAATGTATGTGGGTACAGTTCTGGAGCCCAAAGAGAATGAATGAGGTAGCTGACTGAAAAGTAAATTGGACTCATTTGTATCAGTAATGGATGACATCAAGCTGCAAATGAAAATGAAGGTTGTAATGGCATCTCAGGACTGATGCAAAATATATGCAAATACAGCATTTAAGCAAGTTTGCTTACCAGCTGTTTTCATTTTTACTTTATTGTAGGGTTGTACTGGCTGGATTAAAGTTGTGTAAGGAGGGTTTTTTTTTACATGTTTACCTTTGCAAGCTGTGGGTTGGAGAAAGTTGCTACCAAACAGTAACTGGAACATGTGCCTCAGGTGCCATTTTTCACATTTGGGCTAAGTGTTGTACTTGACTGACTTAGTCCTACCTGTCAGTTGTTTTGCATTGACTTTGATGCTGCCTCCCTTTTTCCTCTGAAACCTGTGAAGGGGTTTCTTCCCAACTCTTTGGTGATTCTGTTTTCCTAGAGAAACTTGGAATAGCAGAAGCAAGCAGCCCTTTGGGATAAAGGTAGGGCAAACCCTTATGCACACTAGTAGTATTAAATTTCAATGGAAAAGTGGGTAATCTCACTTTCTTTACTGTTTATCTGGCCAAAATCCACTTAATGCATTGAGCTTAGGCATATGGCATCAAGTTTTGATGATGTAATTATTCTGGCATGTTCTGTATTTCAGCTAGGTGAAGATGGAAGTTGTTCTCAGGAGCCTTTCATCCAGTTCCATCACTTGGCTTTGGCAATATGTTTAAAGGTAGAGGTTGTTTCAGTTGTTCATCAGGTATATTTGCTGTATCTTGGAAGTCAAATACTAAAACTTACCCACTTTGTACTGTGATGATATAAATTTTATTAATATAGCACAAAATATGGCAGATTATATAATAATCCCCACAGTGTAATATTAAGATGCTAAATATTTGTATAACTTTTTAAACTTCCTGATTATTTTCTTTCAAGCAATAGTCAGAACCACTGAAGCTGGCTGGGCTTTATGGAATTAGGCAGTGCTTGATTGTTGTGGCTTTAGAATATTATTGACCCAATTGTTTTTTCTCCTGAGAAGTAAAGAGAGGAGAGAATCTGGTTAATTTAGTGTTTAACATGAGAATGAAATAGGTTACAGCATCATCTAGTACATACCTGCAAACCTTGCTCCAACACCTGTATGGTTACACCCTTTGTTTCCCTCCCTGCACAGCCAGTTTTGAGTCTATTGCTTTTCACCACCACCCTTTTAATTTTTTTTCTTTTTTTTTTTCCTTTTTGTTTTCATTTGTAATGAGCTTACTTCTGCTTCACAGGGAGTCTTCTTGCATCTTCTGATGCCTTGATAATTTAAAACTACCCTGGCTGTCTCAGCATCTTTATGGCTCTGGGCCTATGATTGTCCCTTATGGCTTGGTTTTGGAACACAGTCAGTGAATGTACTGTGAAAGGTCGGGTATTTTCTCTGCATGAAGAAAGAGATCCCAGGTGCCCAGTCAAGTCCACTCTAAGGAGAGCAATGGCCTGTGCCTGCTAGGAGCTGTTCAGAGACCATGGGGAGAGTTGATTAAGTTGATATGGGCAGTGGGAATTGGTGGCATTTCTGAAATGCACCCGCTTTGGATGTGTGAGAAGGGAGTGGTAATCTGACTGGTCCTACTGACACGGCAAATCTGGCAGTCTTTGGCAAAATTCCTCCCCTGTCTCTTGTTGGTGATTGACTCATGCAGGAAATAGGGTGGTACTGCAGCAGAAAAGTCTTGCTGTTCTCTGTGGAATTCCAAAAAATACCCAATGGCTTTCTATGAGGAATTAAGGATATGCTTCTATAGTTTACTATAGAAGATATACTATATAAGATATACTATAGATTCTTTTCTCACTTGAGCTTTGCCTAAAGCTCAGTTTATGTTAAAGTTTGACAGGATTCCAGCATGCTTGGTCTGCATTGTCTTACAGGCATTTGTATTCAGTTTTGTTTAGAGTCTGGTGTTACTCAATCACATCTTTGAAGCTCTCAGCTGCTTCTGATAAGCAGTCCTGTGTCAGCTGCAAATGCATTAATCACTTTATCAAAGAAAAGCCCAACAGTTGTAAATAAAACAATCTTAGATGGTTTCTAGATGCAGGGCTGAAGTGCTGGCTGCCCTTGGAGATGTGAATCATTTATTATTTTTTCCTGAAGATCTGGTATCCTTCAGTGCTGAGTTTGTTACAAGCTTGAGTTGTATTAATTTGCAGCCAGCCTCGTGTTTATCTGTAGCTATACTGAATGATTTGAATTTAAGGGATTGTCAGGTTTTGTTGGCAAAATAACAGTATTGTTCACTCACTTAACCTGGACTTTACTTCTGAAATACACTACTTTTATACACATGCCTTTCTTACTTAAAGTTTTTTCATATCTTATTTCTATGTGAAAAATGACAGTTTGAAGGAGTAGCTTTATAGTTCTCTCTGCCCACTTAATGTTGGCTTTTAAGAAATCATGGCTGTGGTCTTTAGCCCTCCCCGTGTTACCTTTAGGTAATCAAACAAAAAGCCAGACTCAGTGCTAATTAATTACTTGCCAGGTGCCTGGAGCTGAGAAGCAGTTTGCTTATTAGCATAACAATACTACTCTGGATATTGTAGATAATACTTGACAAGGAGGACTTGGGATATGAAAGGTAAGCCTTAAAATCTTGTAGGTTTATTTAGAAATGTTTTGTTCTGGAACTTTTGTGTTAATTTGCACAAGGTTGAGTCTTTTGTGTTTCTGCATTGTTGAAGCAGTCTTATCTAATGGCTAATTGAAAAGCTAAAGGATATTCTTAGTTTATAACTGAAGATCAGTTTGCACTTATATTCTTACATTTGTATAGCTGTCTTGGATTCAGTGCCTGGCACACAGTGTGCTCCACTTTTAACTGAGCCTGTGAAGGGGAGGTTTTGGCTGGTTCTTCCAAGTGTAGTGTGTAGACCTCTGTCTACGTGTGTATCTCCAGCTTTCTTAGTAAAACTGAAACAGACATACATGGTCTTCTTAAATGTTGGAGTGTAATGTAAAGGTGGGCTATGTGATCCTTTACTGATGTATTCTCTGCATCATGCTTTATTTAAGTAATATTCAGACAGTTATATTCAGAGAGTGTTTTTTCATTCACATTCAGATTCAATATAAAATCAGAATGCTTATTTTTGAAGGGTTCTAGTGCTGCAAGTCAAGTAAAAGTTGGAGTGTTAGTTGAAATAATCTGGGTCCTTTTGGATTTATATCTCTTTGCTCTGATAGAGAATTCCATAATAGGGAGATTAGCAGCAGCTTTTTCTGTTTTCCTCCTCAGACTGAATGTGGGAGATAGGTATTTTTTCCCTCTGCATATTCGACTGTCAGGATAAACCAGCTCTCTCTTCTTTCTTCTTTCTGATTACAGTGAAGTACCTTCCCTGCCTTGTGGAAAATGAAGACTTTATTATTAGTACATAATCCTAGTAATTTCTCAAAACATAATAATTTAAAGATGGCTAAAGGACAAGAAATCTAGTCTCTTTGCCAAAACTATCTCTGAGAGCCAGAACAGACTAACTGTCCTTCCTTCTGCTGTGACCTACAGTATGCAAGTGTTAAGTGACTCAAGTGGAAGAGTCCTTTTCACTGTGCTCCCTTTGTTTTATAGCCTATGTGAAGAACTTCCACTGTGTTCATGTTCTGTGGTTTGTCTGCTAGGGTCTCAGGCCAGGATCTTTTTCTTCAGATGTGACCTGGGACATTTTTAACAGCTGCAACTGTGTATATAACCTGTGTGCCGGGTTCCTTGTAGCTCACATCGTCACCTTGAGAGCTCTCTGATGTCTAAGCCTGTCTTGGCTGTAACGAGGTAGCTCTTAAAACCAGTTTGAGTTTCTGTCTTCCCAAGGAAAATAGAATGTGCTAACTGTACATGAAAATTAATCAGAAGGAAAAAAGTGCAAGAAGGATGAGTTTCATATCTCCAAAAGGAAGTTCGGTGGTGTGAAGAGAACAGGTAAAGACAGAAAGAAGTGATGATCAGTCCTTGCTATTGTGACTGCTAGTCATGGTAATACTTGGTCATGTTGATTTCTCAGAGCATAATAATTCAAAGATGGCTAAAGATCAAGAAATATTCTGGCTCCCTCTGGGGACTGGGGATTAACTAATGGTATTTTGGACCATTTTGCATGTCAAAGATAAAGCTGGTGGTGAGCTGTACTTGTGCTGTGTTAGGCCTCATTCCAGAGACTAAAAGGAAGCTCTGCTTTTTGGTTGTTTACTGTGCCTGGGAAGAGCAAGAGAAGATTTTTCTGCTTTCCTCGGGATTGGTAGTGGATTGTTTTTGTCACAAATCTGTGGCAGTCCGCAGGCTTCATGTATGAATTATTTGGTTGTCTATTTTGTGCTCTTGCCATCCTTAAGGGCCAGCAAGGCAGTGTGACCAGACTGTGCAAAACCTGCAAGTGCACTGAGATAAACCCAATGTTTCTGACAAAGATGAATGTTTCTCTGCTGACCCGATCTGATTAGTTCCCCTTTTGATATCAGGTTTTTAGTGCCTTCAAAGACAGAAACTTTGAATATTTAAAGTGATCTTATGTAAATTACTGTTTTTTCAGAACTCCTTTTCTACTTTCTACCATTTGGCTATATCACATCTAATCATGTGCTTGAGGGAAGAATACGTTTTCCACAAATAGTATTAATAGATAAAATGAATGAATGTGAACAAATATTTAGTACATGTGAAAATACATAGAATGAGATTTCATTTTTTAAATAGCTTGTTTACAGGGAATAGTTCCTTCTACTATAGTTTGAAAAGAGAGCCTTCTAAACAGAGGGAGAAATTGTGTTGTTCTGAAGAAAATAATCTTTAAATTCAACTCATACTTGAATTTATTCCTTTTAGGAAGAGTAAAATTTCTGAGTTATCTTACTGTGTGAAGAAAACTTCCTAACCTGTCTAAATAATCAAAATGTGTGCTTTGGTCAGAAGCAAAGCATCATAGGTATAACAACTTAGGCTGATGTTACTTCTTGTGATCATGTTTTGGCATGAGGTTTGAAAGCTTGTTAGACCTGCTATATTTATTGTGAAAAGTGAAGAGCTTTGTCGTCCATGTACTCAAAAGTTTGATTGCTTGCAATGAACTTCTTTCTGTTCCCCATCACCCTGCCAGTTAAGGTAGAATTCCTCTCCAAAGATCCTTTCTTGTGCAGCTTTATTTTTATAGTACTTTATTTCATCTGGAGGACAGATTAGGAAGCATCCCTTACAGTCACCTTTCTAAGATTATTTCTGCTGTATGACTTCTGTGTTTTCTGTAGCTTTATTTCAGGATTTTTAAAAGCAGTTTCTCTTGGAGCAGACTGCCTTGTCCTTTGCCCTTGCCTCAGCTTTAATTTCTGTCCTTGAGCACACTTAGTATAGATCTTTCTTTAATATTAATAACTTGAGAGAATGTGTGTCACTCCAGCTGGTAGAAGGCTATAAAGAAGTTATATCTTCTCTCTAGCGTCTTGCAGCATTTTCACTTCTAATGCAAGCAGAGTCAGAGTTTTGGTGAAGGAAAACAATAGCACTATGGAATACACGAGGATTTTTTTTTAGTATCTCACTGTGTTGTAGCATGTTTCCTTGTATTGTCTTAAAGATTTCTGCTGCTTTTGATCTAACTGGAAAGCGTTAAAAATGTGTTGGTTAATCTTATGCTAAAAAGACAGTATAATTAATTAGAGGTAAGAATTTAATTTTTCAACAGTGAGACCTAGAAATATAAGCTTGTAATGTCCTCTGCTATGTGTAATGTAAACTAAACTCTGGAAACTGCCTGAGCAGTGAAACCTTAATATTGCTTTATGTCTATTTTTTGAAGTTTGTGAAAAGACGACCCAGTTTGTACTCAGTTACAAGTGTGTGTGTAAATATATATATATGTGTGTATGAAGTATACTCATGTGCTTCATATAGGGAGGCTAATTCAGATCAGGTCTGTGCCAGGAATTGCTGCATTCAGTAATGTCCGGAACAAACTTAATCTCTTGTCCAGATAGTTGTTCATCTTTGATTTTTACAGAAGCTTCTTGTGGCTCCTTTTATTCCATAAAAAATGTTATGTCTGTAACCTACAATATTGTATGCAATGATACAATTTGTGTACACATGTGAGGAGAGTAGAACTCGTGGTGGTTTGCCTGCTGTAAGGACAGGGTGTGATGCATGTTGGGGCGTTTGATTTTTCCCTTGAGGGGTCTCTCTTAGGCTGTACAAGGACGTCAACGCATGCATGTTGTGTTGTTGCTGAGCTCTAACTGTTCAGCTCCAGATTGTGATAGTAGGTAGTGTGCAATGTTTGCTTTGTGATCAGCTCTTGATTTTGGAAACTCAGTATTTGTATTGCTGTAAAAACAGCCCCACCTCTACTACAGCTGAAGATGACACCCCTGTTGGTGGCAGTTGGGATGAAATTTGAATAACGTACCACTTCAGGCTTGTTTGGAGCAAGCAAACCAAAAATGCTTAAGGCTGTTCTAATTCAGTGATAAACTTTGAGAAGGATTTAGATACGAAGTTTGAGGCTGTGACCAATCTCAGGCGTATGTTCCTCTCCAAGTTGCTTTTTGTGCTCTGCTCCCCAAGCTGTGGTGTGAGAGTAACTACTAATACTTAGTGCTATTTGGCTGTGTGTAATGATACATTATGGAGCCTTAAAATGCTTGCAGAAATCATTAAATACTACTTAATATATTGAGGTAATGCATCACATTGCAATTTATAATCTAAAAATTAAGTGGTAGAATACCTCTTTTACTGATCTTAACCTAAAATATCTCTTCATCAGAAAATGTTTTATGATTATGGATTTTTAGTTTTACTTTTACACTGTCTAAATGACAGAAAACAATATGGTCAGAGGCCACTCCTTCTCCCAAATTTTTGACTTAACATTTATTCCGTTGTTGTGTATATGGCATATATGATTTCCGTTTTCATACTGTATTTCATTGAAGTCTGTTTGCTCTAGTGAAGCATTGATGTGGAGGTACTTCAGAAATATCAGCATGAGGAGTAAGTTGAAGTCAGTCCTACTTGATTTTTTTTTTTTAGTGTGTGCCATTGTTACTATTTAAAAATTCCAGGATAGGATTTGCTATTAATTTTATGCATTCTGCACAGCAGAACAAAATTCATTGTCAAACAATAATTAATTGTGAAATCATTAAATGGTGTTTATTTTATTGATGGTCAGCTGAAACGTATTTAAAGTTGTTAGGATTCTCTTGCTTATTAACGGTCAAAAATACCTGGTGTGGACTGTAACATTTAATAAGTATGTTGCTTAGCTTTCAGAAAAGGAGATTGGTACTTTTCTATCCGAGTTGGGAACAAAAAGAATCAAGAAGGCACTCCAACTTTCTGATACATTAAAAATGTGAACCTATTGATTTATTTAAAAACCTAACAATAAATGGGAGTGCTTTAATTATAAATTGATTGGTTTTTCATTTGAGTGTGTGTTGACTGAAAATAAATGTGTTGAAGAATTCTTGAACCTGTTTTAGACTATTTGAACAGTGATGGTGTTGTATTAGGTGGCAACAGCTAAGTCAGGATTCTGTGACAAAATGAATGTCAAGCCCATTTTTTAAAAACTTATGTCACTTCTCTGCCTACGTTGCACTTCTGCATTCGTGTGACCTGGCTTTAATTTAACATTTGGTAAATATTTGCATAGTAATTCCTAAAGTGTTCTCCCACACATAAAGGAAATGATGATAAACAGCTTTTAAGTGGCTTGATGTTAAACACAAACATGACTTGCAGCCCTAAGGTAAAATGCACATTAGAGTAACTGTTCAATATTCATTTGCCAAGTGCTGTTATGAATTTTACCCGGTAACTCAGTCATATGTTTTCTTTACGTAGATTTTTACAGGTTTGTACCTCAGCTGAATTTCTGCCTAAGGGTTGTGTACTGTGCTGTGAGAGAGCTTCTCCCCACTTGTGATGCTAGGATTTTTTGGAACCTTAATATGTGTTTTCTTCAAGATGAACTTTCTGACAGCATTTAGCAGCACAGATAGATTCAGGTAACCATACCTGAATGCTGCCCAGAGCTTCCAGGCTCTATTAGTGTTTTATTTTTACAAGAGGCTTTTTTGTTTTTCAAAACTTAAGTATTTCTTTTTGAGCATGTTAACTTTTAATGATGGTGATTAAGAATATATGGTGAAGAATCTTTCTAGGCACTGTCATTCATTAGAATAAGACTTCAATCTTAAGCTAGAGAAACTTAAAGGAACAACAATCAATCAGCTAAAAAAACCCCAAACTTGTCCTAGTATTTTAGAATACAGTTGTTAGACTTTTGTTACTTTATAATTCGTAGCTTCTCAGCAAGTGCCTTCTCAGTAAGTATGCCCTTAATCAATCTCTTTCTTGATCAAAAATGGGGTGTCATCCAGCATTTGCTGCTTTCAGCAGGTGAGAAGTGTTATTTTGTTGAAGCTGTCTGGCGCTGACCCTTTGCACAGCCTGTCATCTCTGTTACTGGGTTCTGACTTTCCGAACTTTCAGAAGACACTGTAGAATCAGCAAACTGTTTTGCAAGACTTCCAGTCATATACTTTATGAACTATAAAGTTACTCTCTTACTTTAGAAAGGCAATCTCCTGTCTAGGAGTTTTAAAACACATGGAAACCTGAAGTGTTCTTGATGTTCCTTTTGATTGTTCTATCATAGTAAAGCATAAGAACCTTAAAATAGGACAATCCTTTTCCTGAGCAAGTTTCATTTTGTCTGATAATGATTCTGCCTTGGATGTACCATGGTTCTGTTTTGGACATGTTCAACTCCTTTTGAGCTCTCATGTGCAAAGTGTGAGTTTGTGCATATACATGTGGATGCAGTGCTGTTTGGAACTTTAAATAGTCAACTTTTACATCTGCTGGTAGCTAATGGCTTGTTTTAAGTGGTGAGTTTTCTAAAATATTAATGCTTTATTTAGTGAAGCTGTCAGGACTCCTGGTGTGAGTAAAGAAACATGGAAGAAACAGATATATAGATTTTAGTTGGTGGTGTTGGTTTTTTTTAGATTTTTTTTTTTAATGGACACTTTGTAGCCAATGCATGGCAATGTTTGGAGTTCACTGAAAGAAGAGAAAATGTTCTGACTTTGAAGTCATTTTGAATGTGTGAGTGGGTTTTCTGGTCAGATGAACCATTGTTACTTTTGTGACTGTGCAGAGGATAATCTGGGCTATCTAGCAGTAGTTACTATTTGCTTCATCAAACAAGTTTATTATAAGCTCCCTGCTCCCAGCATGGGTTTTTAACTTTCAGGGATCAAGTTCATATAAGCTAATAGAAGCTGTTCACATTTTTATTTCTGAGCCAGCAAGTGTTCAGTCTTGCTCTAGTCTGTGCTGGTTATTGTAACTGGGGAGTCCTTGAGATCAGAAGGTTGTAGTGTGTACACACTGTGTGTACCTGAGGCACAGTGTCTAAGCCATTAAGAAGTATTTTTCTTCAAAACAAACTGTGAATCCTGCTCTACTTTAGTTCTTGTACTTCAGTGTGAATTGTCTTTGTTTTCTTTTAAAGAATCTTACATTGGCTACACTTATTCCAAAAGATTGGTGAGGAATGGCATTGTCTGTTTTTTGAGATTATTTTAGAGATGTTCTCTTGATATTGCCATTAACAAAAATAATTAAATTACTGTATTTGCTGTGGTCCAAAGTGAAAGAGGGTTAGGAATTCATTAAATTTAATGTATTTTAGGGTGGCTGTTTGTCTTGAGCTTGTGTCCTGCCAATTTGCACCATTCTATTGAGATAATAGGGTTTTACAATTGTTTTTTTCTTTGTTTCTGTTTCAATGACACATCTGTGTTGGTACAGCTACTGAATCACAAATAGAAGTGAACACTGAAAGCAAAATATTCTAATCAGCTGTTTATTTTTAACTTCAGCTTTATTCTTATCACTTCAGTGGCATAATACAGCAGGTTTTAATGTATCTTCAGCCAAATAGGTTAGCCACAGAAATTTGTCCAGTTAAGAGGAGTGATTTTCAATTATGTTGTTTTAATGCTGCTAACTGTTAAAAGCTTTGTGGTTGCATAAGTTAAAAGTTTCAGGAGGAACATCTGTAGCTACTGATGTGTTCTGGTTTTAGAGTATTATATTTTGTAAGTTTATTGGTAGGGTCAAGCTACAGTCTTTTTTCAAGGTAACTGCTTTAGGTAAATTGTATAATCTAACCTGCTTATTTATTGCATAAAGGTATGTTTCTTTTCTTCCTTTTCATCTTAGAATTTTATGGTTGGGGTAAAAATACTTAAGCCCTGGGCTTAAAGATAGAAATTTGAGCTGCAATAGTTGTCCACACTTCGGCACTTTGCAGAGAAAAAAGTATATTAATTGAAATTCTTAAGCTTTGTAATTTTGAACATGTGATACTTAGAATGAGCAAACATTTGCTTTTTCACAAATGGGTGGTTTCATTGCAAAATGAAATAACTGTAGTAAGAGGTAAATTAGAGATTAAATGGACATGTTCCAAATAGGCATACTTTTAGATGCTTAACTGTGTGGTTGTTATGCAGCAGTGCTGTAACTATTTACACTTAACCCTCAGTTGCAGGTCATCAGTGGTCATCTTTTTTTGTCCATTTCTGAAATGTTTCTCAAATCTATGTGTGTGCATGCCCCTTTCCTGGCCCTCAATTTTAGCATATTCTGGCCACTCTCCATAATTTTTGATGGAAGACTCAAATATACTTTATAGTCTTAACCAGGCATGTTTTCTTTCTTCATTGTGCTGTAGCAGATGCAATGTTCATCAGTGCTGATACCACAGAGTACTCACGCACGTCTCTATGACTCACTGGGCTGCCATGTGCTCATTAAACCACAAGAACTGGTCCTAGGAGGATAAGTCTTAACTAAGGCAGTTCAGACATAAATACCACTCTGAAGTTGTGTACACAGGTAGCTGGTATAGTCTGGGGGCAGTGCTTACAGACTGTGTGTCTGCTCTCTCATTTTATATTTCCAGTCAGGGAGAATTTGCTGTTGAGCAGTACACTCTGAGCCTTTTGGCTTCAGGGTCAGTGGAGTGATGGCTGAACTGGTTGTTGAAGTGAAGGAGTTAATAATGTATGAAAAAAGCCTTAGTTTTGGAGAATTAATATGATCCTGTTAATATGGAACACAGTGTTGCATTGGAATTTGAGAGTATTTATTTGTGAAAGCAAACTGGAATTTACTTATTAATTTGTGGTTTTTTGCCACAATAGTATTATTTGCCTCCTCAGTGAAAGAAATTATGGATGTGTTTTATATATCTAAAAATATATGACACACCTCTCCACAACCTGTCAGGAGGGGTGCATGTCCATCCATATGTATGTTTATTTATTTGTCTGTGGTGATAACAACCAAAATATTCTATCTATAAAGTATTATAAAACAAAAAGATTTTTTCTATTGTTTTAAAGTTACTGTTCAAATTAGGTAAAGACTGATAAGGAAATAAAAACGTATGTTTTAAAGATTTTTTTTTTGTGTAGTGTTCTGTAGGTATTTCAGAACCTTTGTTTTTCATCTGTAGTTTTCATTTGCTCTCAGTTTCAGTTTTGAGTAGTAGCTCCAATCTTCTACCTTGTGACTATAGAGGGAGGTAGGTGGAAAATAAGTGGGACACAAAACTGCAATGTCTGACAGCATTGAAATCATGCAAGGGTAGGTTAAGAAGTCTTGTATCTGTCTTACAGGATCCAGCTTCCTGGGTAAATATTCACCACCTGGAGTATACAGATGGAGGAATCCTGGACCCAGATGATGTGCTGGCAGATGTTGTGGAAGACAAAGATAAGGTAGAGCTTGTATGAAAATGTGATGTGTCTTTTCAAATAACAAATGCTGCTTTCTCATTTCTTGGATATATGGCAGGTGAAATGGATGTTAAATATTCTTAAACACATCTGCCCATAACTGCTGTAACTCTCCCCTTCTGGAGTAGAATGGGGGAGTGGGAAGCATGACCCAAGCAGTGAGAAGAGAAGCCTAACAGTTCACTTAGGGCTTAACCTTTTCAAGCAGTTCTGTGTTTCGTTTTATTTCTATATTCAAATACCATGGTGAAAAATGTGGGTTTTACAAGACTTTTTTTCTTTTTTATGCCACTAAAAAATAAATGCCACTTAAAATATCTTCTATAATCTCTTTCTTTGCATGGAATTAAGCTTTTGAGAATCATTCAAATGTCATGGTTGAGTGTGACAAAATAGACAAATCCTGTGATGACAAAACCAGCTACTTCAACTGTTAAATTTTGGGAGGAGTTCCTATGATTTGCTACTGAAAGTCTGAGCAGGCTGCTTATTCATTTTAAAAGCTGTGAGTCTCTAAATTTCAATTAAAATAAGACAAATGTCTTGTCTGGATAGTAGTAATTGCAGAGAAACCTCTTTTAATTTTATTTTTAATTGTCAGAAAAAATTAGTTTTGGGAAACTTATTGGTGACTTATTCAGCATAGAGAAGGAGGGGTATTATTTATAAAACTTTGCTGATTTTATCTCTTTTTTTCTTCATTAAATCAGAAGAAAAAATATTTAATGGCTTTAAACCAAAGATCCAAATATGGGATATGCCTGTGCTTTTAGACAAATTGCTTTGTCTATTTAAAGTGCCATATGCTTGATGACTTAAAAAATAATTTAGTATATTGCAAACAGAATTGCTAGTTTTGTATGCTGTGTTGATTCTTCAATGACTTAATACAAAGCAGAACATTTTGCTTATGATTAATGGGATGCTGCTTCTTTGTATCTTAGAAAATCGTTTAGTGTGTACTTCAGTGTCATTTTAGGGTGGTTTGTGTGGGAAGTTTTAAAAACAGTGGAACTCTGTTTGTTATGTATTCTTTTTATCATATTTGTGTTTCTTGCTTGTCCATATTTACTGGAAGTATGCTTAAGATACCTTAAGACATTTTTTCCCAGGAGTGTTTGGTGACAAAAGGACTGAGTTCTGAAATTGAACAGTTGTGTATAAAGAGTAAGACCATAAGCATAAGATGTCATAAAATGAGATATTACATCAAAGAGAAATGTTTTGCTGGTCTCATTAGTTAATGAAAATTAGTATGTTTGCCCAGGATTTTCTCTATTTATACTGATAGAGGAGCTCTTATGGAAACGTGAGCATCAATGTGCAGAATATTTGATATGCCGTGTAGTTTTTAACTTGTGACCAGAGCCTTTGCTATACCTTGTTAGTGGCTGTCACTGATTGAGTATGTGTAACTGAATAAGCTTCTAGGTCACAGCTGTGGGTCTAAGCTTCCTCAGTTATGACAGTGCTAAGTCAGGCTCTGAGGGAGCCTTAGGGAAAACTCGCTGGGAAACTTGAATCTTACTCTTTGAAGTGGCCTGGTGTGGTTTAGGAATATAGCAAACTCCTCAATTTCTGTTCCTCTGATATCTCAATAACATGGGATGTATCACTATCATCTTATTTTCTTCAGAGTGGCTTGGTGAAAGAGGGATAAGAGACTTGCTGAACAGAGCAGCTGCAGTGAAAAATCAGATTTTTTCATTAAAGTAAGGGAGAATGTTGTAAGGGATCTGCTGGTCTGAGAGGCTGAAGAATTCTTTCATTTGAGAGTGGAATTGCACCATAGCACGTGTAAGGAGCTGTCCATACTACCTACTTACAAAGTTTGATATGATCTGATATCAAAGAACCAGCCTTATAAAAGCCTTACTTGTAGTTTTGATAGCTTTAAGTGGCCTGTTAGTCTTTCAGCCTTCACCAGTGTTATTTCATACTGAGAATCTCTGCTAGGGGATCTTTAAGCTTTGCAAAAAAGGGGAGGAGATACTCAGGTCAGATTGACCTGCTATTTTATTTGTCTTTTAAAGTCCCTGAGTAGATGAAGGAATTTTTGGTACATTTATCTGTGCTCTGCTTGTCTTTGGTTGTGATTATCTGTATATGTGGTAAATGAATAGGCCACAGGTTTGTTGGTCCCTTGTCCTTGTCATTCTTTGCTGTGCATCCAAGCCAGTGACATAGTTTCACATTAAATCAGTCACTCTCTATAAAAATAAGCTTGCACTTAACCTCAGTGCCTTTAACCAGAGATGTGTTTGGCACTGCTGACCATCAAGCTCTTCTTCAGTGGCAGAGGAAATGCTGCTGCTTTTTGAAGAGATAATCTGCTCTAGATCATACTTTGATAGCAGAAAATTAGCACAGTTTATTCAGAGGAAAATGTCTTTGCTAATCTATTGAATTCTTTCACTGTGACAACAAAACAAGGAGAGTGCTATCAGATATAATTTATTGGGAATTTCAAAAGCTTTTGACAGTCTTTAACAATAGACTGTTAAGGAGGCACAACTACTCATGAGGTAAGCAGCAAGTGCTGTGGTGGGTAGTGAACAAATGAGAGGGAACTAAAAAAATGGATTAAATGGTGAAGTTCCAGTCCTGAGGTAATGGCATTGGAATGTGTAATGCCCGTCACTGGGAGTGGCAGTAGTGTTGAGCTCTGCTTACATGAACTTCCTCTTGAACTCCAGATTAATCAAAGTTCAGTTGTGCAGCTATCAACTGCACAGTTATGCTGGACAGAGTGGCATTTTTAAATTGCCTATAAAACAGATCTAAATTAGTATTACATGTGCTTGGTAACGTGTCATGTGAAAATGCTTTGGAAATTCTGCTGGCTGAGAGTCCCTCTTGCTGCTGTTGCCTCAGCAATAATCTGTGACCTAAATTGGATGTCCAAAGCTAGTTGACATAGTTTTGTAGAAAAGCTTTAAAATAGCTTGTTTTCAGTGAGTTATCCAGCAATTGGTTCATGTCCTGATAGTCTGAATGACGAATTAATTAAAATCCCCATGTTTTGTCAATTGAACTAGGACATGCTATTTAAATTGTCTGATTTTAATGTAGAAGTTATAAATGGAGTCCTCTTTGTATACTGTTCTTAACAGATCTCCCACTTGAAATGAACTCTTGAGCAAGAAAATGTTCTGAGAAAATTTCTTTGCTGTGTAAGAGATGGAGTACAAAATGTTTCCTTTCATAGCGTTATGCACATGGAGCCCTGTGCTTGGCACGTCTTACATGCATAAACTTAATGCAACCATCTAGGCTTCCTGCTGATTTTTATATGGAATCATGTTTTCATATACCTGCAAACACCTGGGGAGGCTAAGAGGATGTAATGAAAGCCTGTGTTAAAACTTGCTTTGCTTATAGGACAACAAGCTTCCTAGATCAGAACAGTTCTGCTTTCTGAATAAATGTGGAGGTCTACAGGGAAAATACACTTTCTATCAAACTTTTTATGTATATATGTGTTCATATTTTGACAAGATTAAATACAAGCAAAACATGTTTACAGGTGTGCTTTTTCAACAGAGCTCTTCTGAAGTAGATGGAGGTCTGCTGTGAGGGTGCTGAGTTTTTCTTTTGATTGTTTTGATTTGTTTTGTAGGGTTTTTTCATCTGTTTGTTTGCTTTTGTGTCTTTTTCTTGTTGCTTGGTACTTTTTGGTTTTTGTGGATATCTTGGGTGTTGTTTTCTAAGACTGTGTTTGCAAGGGCAGTATTGCAGTAGCTACAGTTGAGCCAACAAAGGGGCTAAACATTTTTGTAAAGATACATTTTTCTGGTCAGTGCTGATGGCAAAAGATGAGGCATGCCATCCTAGGAGATGATGTGGGTTTAGGCTCTCCAGAGACTTGTTTATTGGCAGCTCTCCTGCTAACGATGGAGGGTGTTTTGTGGTGTGGGGTGGTTCTTTTAGGAGTGGAAGGAATAAAAAAAGTCAGTCATTGTGATGGTCAGTGTGCTGACACTGAAATAGCAGGATACCAATATGATCTTAGAAATTAGTTTTATCTTGGGTATCTTCTTTGTTAAATATAGATGAGTAGGGGTTTTTAACAGCAGCGGAAGATTTTGAAGGACACAAAGCACCGTTAATGAAATGCTGAAATAGCGACACTATCAAGATTTGTAGTGACTGCAACTGTCATTTAAGTGTTTCTAATGATGATATCAAGTAAATGGTATGAATTAAGTGTAGCTCAGATACCTATTTTAGCTAAGCATTTAATGAAATATTAAATAGGAAAATCAATGAATTCTTTCTTCTCAGCTCACTACAGCAGAAATGCAATATTGAGAAAACATGTCTCCTGGATGGTCTCCTAATGCTGCTAGGGAAATCAGCTGCTGCTGGTTCAAAATGGCTGTTGGGCCCATGCATGCTTCTGATAAGAAGCTCAAGATCTGGCTGAAGCTTTTGTCACAGATGCTAAGTAACTCTTTGAAGCCCTACTTCAGACAGAAGCCTTTGCAGGTAGCTTTAGTTTCAGTGATGATTTTGCAAGTGTGAGGTTGGTTTGGAGAAGATTTTTCAACAAAGCAATAAAAATGAAGTAGATGTGAACTTCAAGACTGATGTAATTATAGAAAAGAAATGTTTTTCCAGGTAGAAAAACATGCTGACAGGCATGTTTTCTGCCAGTGGATTTGGAACTTTTCTGTTGTTTGCAGGCAGGTTTAGTTCCTGGGAGTGACGGCTGTCTGGGTTTAGGACTATAGAGCAGTTCTTTTTTGACCTGGGTTTGACTCTGTAGACCATCATTTTGTCTGTGAAAAGTGTCATTTTGACTGTGAAAGTGATGGCATATGCTAATGTGCAATGTGTATTTAAGTTACAATGAGGTAATTCCAACTTTGATCAGTTTCTATTCAACCATCAAATTCCGTATGAAACAGAAGTAAATCAGGGCCACAGTAACCTTTAGGTAAATATAGAAGCTCTGACTGAAGACTGTAAGGTGATAAGGAAAATTTCTACATCAAGATGAAAAATGGCAAGATTAAGTGAGAATGAGAAGGGGGCTAGTGGATAGAAATGTCTCAGTGGTTTAAATAAAGGGCTGGGGAATTCTGAGGCAGTTTCTCTTCACACGGAGTTACAGCATTGCTGCTTTAAAAACTTCCCCTGGATGTCAGTGGCAGAGGCTTCAGTGCTGTTTTAAGTTACCTCCCAGTGTGTCAGCAGAACCTGTAAATGTCATGCTTTACAGCTATTTTGTTGTATGGCTTGATTCTCAAATATATGATCCATGCAAATAATGCATACTTAAGTTAGAGAAATGCTGCTCAAACTCTAGACTTCTCTGTAATTCAACTTTCTAGGGTTTTGTAACTTTCGGATAACTGGGGTGTAGAATAGAGGGTTTTTTATTCTTCAGTTTGTTGCACAATAGTATATTGTACTTGTTTGGGAAAAACAGGAAGAGATGTCATTACAGCTGAGAATTTTTACCTATTGAAGCTTATGCTGCGGTGTTTTTTTTTTTTTTTTTTTTTATGTAGACTCCTCTACAAATTACTGCATATTGAGCAAGTTTTCCTTGGAGAAGTTTAAAAAAATCCCTTTTTTATAAGAATGTGGGAGAGGTGTCTGGTAGCACAGAAAGCAGTTTGATGTTAGTTTCATGTAGTATGGAGGTAACATTGGAAGTCTGCAATGGACAGGATAGTTTCAAATGGTGTGTTATAACTTGGATGCTTTGTGTCTTTGATAAAACCTGTATCAAACAGAATGAAGAATCAAAGAAGAAAAAATTACAGCTTTTCTTCCTTGTAAGGTGGTTAATATTGCTCTGGATTAGGGCTTTGACACAATGTTTTATGACATTTAGTTGGTTAATACCATGGCCTGTTATGCTCTAATGCATGTGCTTTTGCTGACTGTTGAACTGGCTGCAGCAAATACACGCTTCAGACTTCTGACACTTAGTGCTTCTGGCAGTGCCTTGGCTATGCTTCTGTAAATCTGAATGGGTGTTCAGAGGCAGCCAATTTTGATGTTTAGTTCCTTGCTGTTAATGAGGTAAACCAAGGGATTAGTAGATCAAAAAGCCTGATGTGATCAAGATGAGGAAAATGAAATTGCAGAAATTTGGCAAAACTCATATGTAAGGCCTGCTGTTCTTTGATTTGGTTTTAGTGCATTTTTGGTTTTTTTCCCCCTTATTATAATTTTAAAGTTGTGGTTAGTATCTCTGCCAGAATATGTGTAGTTGTTTGTGACTCTTCCTCACTGCCTCTGGTTTTGTATTTCTATTTTGTGATTTCAGTAATGAGATATTACAGATGCCCAGAAATCTTAAAATTTTATTAGCAAAAGGAAAACTAATGATGCATTCTTCTTTCAAATCCTAAATTGTAAAAATTAAAATGGATTAAACTTATATTCTGCATAGCATGTTTACAGCCTCCAAAAGCATAATACAGTATGGACATCTTTGTTCAAAGTTTAGAGTACTCTATTTCTTCATTGTGTAAATTCCTTGTCGTAAGTTTCAGCTGTTATTTCCAATAATCAGAGTTATTAGGATATGAAATTGTTATTGCTGACAGTATTTGTTTATTTAAATATTCATATCTAGTTCTGAGTGATGAAGTTATAAGACAAAACAGAATTGTGGATAAAAGCTCCATGCCATTTCTCTTCTGTCAAGGGAATCCCAGTAGAGACTCTTCAGGTGTCTGATGCTTAGCAATAGATCATACGTCCACAAGGAAGGGAACTATTAAAAAGGGCATATTTTAAATAATACCTTTATCCTTGTTAGCACCTTAAAGTATGGAAATGTGGGACACAAGAAAATCCAAGAACAAAACAGGCTATCAATCCTTTTGGGCTGCATCAAAGGAAGCATTGCCAGCAAGCTGGAGGAGGTGTTTCTCCCTCTCTACTCTGCTCTCATAAGACTCCATCTGGAATACTGAGTTCAGGTCAGGATTCCTCAGCACAAGAAATATATGGACCTGTTGGAGAGGGCCAAGAGGAGGGCCAGGAGGTAGATTTGAGGGAAGGAGCAGCTGTTCTGTGAACACAGGGTGAGAGAGTTGAGATTGTTCAGCCTGGAGAAGAGAAGGCTCCAAGGAGACCTCATTGCAGCCTTCCAGTGCCTAAAAGATGATAAAAATAAGAGAGAGACTTTTTACTTGGACAGAGAGTGACAGGACAAGTGGGAAGGTTTCTAAAGTAAAAGACGAGACCGATAAGATATCAGGAGTAAATTCTTCAGTGTGAGGGTGGTGAGGCACTGGCACAGGTTGCCCAGAAAAGCTGTGGATGCCCCATCCCTGGAAGTGTTCAAGGCTAGACTGGATGGGGCTCTGAGCACATCCTGGTCTGGTGGACAGAGTCTCTGCCTGTGGCAGGGGGATGGAACTGGATGATCTTTATGTTCCTTTCCAACCAAAACCCTTCTATGATTTTTCATTGATTGTAATAATGACTTTTCTTGTCATCTTGACAAGACTTTTTGACTTGTTCAAAAAGACAGCACTGATGTTTGCTAAGAATTTCCACTGAGTTTGTCTAGGGTTTACCAATAGTTCAAAATAAAACAAAAAAAAGGCATTGGGGCTGGGGTCATTCTTATAGAGAAACTATAGACCTTGATTTGCTGGCCCTTCAAAGAACTAAGATGGAGTTTTGTTTTTGCTATTGACAAAATAATATGTAAACCAGTCAAGTTGCAGCCTATTTTTAAAAACATGTTTTCACACTTTTCAGGAGGAAAAAGTTTCATGCAATTTTGAGCCAGTGCTTGTTTAGGAAACAGATGTCTGATTTCACTCTTGTGTAGTAGGATATGCTGTGAGCCACCATGTACATATAAATATATATTAAAAAAGGATATTTTGGTAGGAATTGGTCTGTTTATTTCTGACATAGGGTCTGAACTGTAAATACCAGGGGGAGGAGTCATCAAATCACTGTCGTTAGTACTTACTAAGCAACACTTCATTTCAGTAATGGACTGTCTTTTAGAATACAGATTATGAAGCTTTGCATTTTTATGAAATTTGTTTTAATTTATTGCTGCAGAGGTGCCATGCATTATTCAAGATTATGAAATGATTTGGATTTCAGGAGCATTTGGATTTGCTGATGAGGATTTCAAGCTGTGTAATTATGAAACTGTATGCACATGGGTTGGAAGTTCAGAAGTCATTAGCGTAATCATTAAGATAACCATTTTTTAAGTGTGGTATTACATTCTGGGGTGTGCAATTACACTATCATGTGCTTCTGGTTACTTGCTTGTTATAAACTTCAGGTATAGCAGTATGCTTCAAGATAAGTTTGTAGCTTTAAGAACAGACACCTGGTCAGATGTTGTTTAAGTTGTTAAAGAAAATTCAGTTGTATAGACTTAGAGCTGTAACATGGTGCCTGTATGCATAAATTTGTCTCCTGTTTATCCTAGAAGAATTTATAAGTTTTTTATAAATTTAGTGCTGTATAATGTATTTTTTCTTAAAATAGATATCTTGTATCATCTTGCAATGGTTACTTACTTCAGCTCTACCTACTTTAACAGTAGTGTGTGCATGAAGGTTCTTACCAGATGGACTCCTGTTTCAGTTTTTTCCAGTGGAATGTTTGTGTTTGAACATTCTGAACTGTGAACTCTTTCTCTGAACATCTGTAACTATCAGGTTTTTTTCAAAAAATGTGATAAGTATTCCAATTCTTGTTTCAGATTAAAAAAAAAAAAAAAGTTAAGTGACTATGACAGTAAATCTGTGGCACTAATAAAATTCCTGATAGTTTTGGAATAAGATTTTCTTTTTAAATGCTAAATGGGAGGTTTTTGGAGTTAAAATTCTCTTAATGTAATTCTGAAACTTGTGCTTTTCTAGTTTGGTGTTTTTTGAACCCTCTATCTGATCTGTATTTTGGCTTTTCAGAATATTAAAAACACAGAGCAATGCAGAAGGTTTGAGACATGGATCTCTTAGTTTTTGGGGAGTATTAGGCTATACAGCTGTGACACTTTCTCTTGACCTGAAAATGTGTTTTGTCATCTGGGCACTAAGTACTGTAGCTAATTGGTGATCTGACAAGGGAAGCTATCTGGTTTCTGTTTCTTGCACAAAAAAAGGGGTGGAGGTCATGGAGGTCATTCTAAGTGCATCTGGCCACAAATTTCCTGATGAAAAGAAGCTTAATATTTCTTTATGTAAGCATAACCTGGTGAAAGAGTTACTACTTCTCAGTGATTTTCATTGATGTAACAAATATTTGGAATTATGTATACATGTGTTGATGCTTAAGTGTCTTTAAGCACACACATGTTAATGCTTACCAAGGGAATAATATGCATTGTAAAATGTTGTATCCTTGTGGTGGTGAGACAATTTGGTGGATTGTATTGCTATATAAAGTAAGCTGAGCTGTTAAATACTTCCACATAGTGGTTTAATTATTATATGTTTTGGAAGCTGAGAGAATTGAGGTTGTTCAGCCTGGAGAAAAGGTGGCTTTGGGGAGATTCATTGCAACTGTTCAGTACTTTAAAGGGGGCCTGTAAGAAAGGTGAGGGCAAACTTTTTAGCAAGGCCTGTTACAACAGGACAAGAGGTGATGGTTTTAAACTGAAAGAAGGCCACTTCAGATGAGAAAGAAGAAAGTTTTTACAATGATGGTGGTAAAACACTAGAACAGGGTGTTCAGAGAGATGGCAGATGTCCCCTCCTTGGAAACATTGAGGGTCAAGTTGAATGGGTTTCTGGACAACCTGATATAGCTGAAGATGTCCCTGTCTGTGGCAGCAGGGTTGACCTAGATCACCTTTAAAGGTCCTTTGCAACCAAAACTATTTATGATACTACTGTAGCATGTGTCCTGTTTAGATTGAATGAGGGAACGGGTTTTTGTTCCCTTTTACAGTTGGGGCTCCAAAGATTCTTTCAGTACAAGGAATTAAACACCTACTGTGATATACTTTGTTTCCCAGTGGTGGAGGAGAAGTTTTGTATTGGTATTTCATTCCTTTTCAGAACTGACTCTGTTCTGGCCCGATGAATTGATGTTGGTCCGGGTACAGTTTTGGGAATATGCTTCAGTATAGTAAGCTTTCCTTATTTTAGATCAGTATACAACTCCTGTATTGAGTTCTGTTCTTCTAAGTCCTATGACTCCTCCCTCCAGAAAGTTAAAGCTTGTTTAAAGTTTTGAAACACTGGTAGAAATCTCACTTAAATTTCAGCAGTTGCAAACGATTTGGGACTTATGTTTTAGCACTCTCCATTTGTAAAGGGGGTGGTGTAATAGGGAGATGGCTAATACCACTGCTATTGTAAAAGCAAATACCTCCTACAAGTATTAAAACAAAACCAGCTCAATTCTTGTATGCAGGTTTGAGTCATCAGCCCTTATTTTATTTAGGGCACAGTGGCCATGTTTGAGGAAAATACATTGTAAATTGCCTTTGAAAGTGCACACATAGAACCCTGCACACATGTGCCAACCTTTTGGTGTATGCAATATGGAGTTTAAAAGAAAGCCTACCCTAGTTTAATTTCAAAAGGCAGAGAAGGGCACTGGCTCCATAGTTCAGCTCAGGAGGCAGCTTTGTGGCTGAAGCATAGCAGACTTCTATTGAAAGTGCCAAGTAAGTGTGAGCTAGTTCCTTCCTTGCAGGGTGGAGAGGCTCATGTGTGTGAAAGGCTGTAGGGATAGAGACATACAGACCTTTGATATACCTGTTGTACAGTAAATATCTTCTGAGAAGGTGTAGAAATAAGGGAATATGCCTTTATCTTTTTGAGAGTTCAGAAATATCTTCTGCAAAGCACCAGATCACTGACTGTGTTCATAAACTGCTTACAAGTTTTATGGAGGGTGTTTAACTTGGAAGGAGGCTCTGGGGAGACCTTTTTTCTCTCTACACCTTTGTAAAAGGAGGTTGTAGTAAGCAGGGTCAGTGTCTTCTCCCAGATAACAAGTGATAGGACAAGCAGAAATAGCCTCAAGTTGCACCAGGGAAAATTGAGATTGGGTATTAGAAAAAAAGTTATTCACCAAAAGGGTGGTTCTGCATTAGAGCAGGCTGCTCAGGGAAAGGTTGGGTCACCATCCCTGAAGGTATTTAAAAGGCACTTACAGACATGGTTTAGTGGTGGACTTGGCAGTGCTGAGTTAATGCTTGGATTCTGTTATCTTGAAGGTCTTTTCCAACCTAAATGATTCTATAATTCTGTTCAGTATTAATGCTTTCTTGTTCTCTTATTCTGTGAGAATGGAGTTAATAGTAAAACTGAGTTAGATTAATTTGAAAGCTCAAGTCTTGGGGGATTTTGGTTTTTCTCTCTTCAAAGACAGGTGGAACAGTAGTTCAAGAACTTCAGTAAAAAAAATTATTCACAATTACACTTAAGGGTCAAGATATAATGCTGCCGCTACATGGTTAAAGTTCAGCTAATTAGCCTAAAAAACCATACAAAAAAAAAAATCCGTAAATAAAAATGTGCAGTCAGGAAAATATTGTAAGAAGAGATATCAAGGAATAAGTAGTCTAGTTGAAAAAGATGTAATGTTAAAATACTTTAAACTTTCTAGAATGAGAATATGTTTTCTGTGCTGGCACCTTCTACAAGCCCTTTTACTGATTTTGTCCAATAATGACTTCACATGGAGCAGTTCTTTAGGGATTTCAAGCCTTTTTTTCTTCATAATCAGATGAAGCTATTAAGATCTATTCTCTCATTGTTGTAGCGCTGGTCCTTCCTTTCACTCCAGTCCTTCCTTTTTCACTTCAGACACTTTTGAGACATTTAATGGCATCCTTGTTTTTGAAGATTGCTTCCCTGTTATGAGAGATGCCAGGTAATCCAGAAGTCACAGGCTCGAGAAGCAGAAATAAGAAAAACATTTTGAATACATGCTAACGTTTTTGGGCAGCGTGCGTTCTGAAGTTTATAAAGGCTATTCTAAATTCAGGTTTGTGTAGCAAAACTATCCACAAAGGATTCCAGATGATTCCTTAAGTTCACTTTTGCTGTTCATTAGTGGATGATGCTTTTCCCTTTACATACATCTTTGATTGTCTAGTGTGTTTTCTGTTGGAGTTTAAAATCATGCTCAAACTCTTATTTTCTAGTGGTATACCTGTTTATTCATATAACTGAAAGTGGCTGTTTGAAAGAAGGAAAGTCAACAATATTTTCTTCATGTCTGAAGGGTTTCCAGCTTTCAGGATTTTACCGCATTATCTGAAAAGAAGAGGTTTTACAAATCGCTCAGATTTGAGAATCAACATGTGATGCCTGAATCTTAAGAATCATTGGAATTTATCTGTTGTTTGGAACCATTTTGGACAAGTGTGAAAGAACAGGTGTAAAGAGCAAAGAAGATGTTAAAAATGGTTTTTAGAGTAGGCTTTCCATTGCCTTTGCTGAGGACAGGGACTGTTGTGGAGAAGGAAGCAATGTATCTCCAGAACAGCTGGTACAGTAGGTGGTGGACTGAATTCACAGAGGAGGACAGACCTTTCTGGCTGTCAAAAGTCTGGGTTCCTGGAGGAAGACCAGACTGAGAACTGTGAGTGCAACTGTGTCAGTGCTTTCTGCTGTTACTTTACCACCTGAGGTAACAGCAGAAAGCAGTGACACAGTTTCTCCTGTGGCCAGAGAGCAGCTGCAGAAATGCAGACTTCTGAGAGACTGTCATGTACTGTTCCCTCTTTTGGGACAGAATGCTGGAACTGCAGGAAAAAATTTAGGGCATCTAGGCTACCTTTAGCTTGTTCTTCCTGGCTTCCTGTACCAGAAAAACCCTTAGGATAAAAACATTATTTGATAAAGCACTGCTTGATAATTGTAGCTGAATAAAATATAGCCTTTACTTCTCATATATTTAAAGTATATTTATGTTAGCAAAATGACGTAGAATGTCAGTTGTAAACAATATATGGCAAAGAGTAGTTCTAAAAATGAAGTTGACTTATTTTTACCTTGGTTGAAGGCTTCATTTGTGGATGCTTTTTCTGTTGCTTTTTGTTGAAAATTGAGTTGAAGACTAGCAATAGTCAACATGCATGAACAGCTGGCCAAATACAGATGTGCATGATGTGGTTTCCTAGAACAGCATTCAAATAGTACATGGCCTTATACTATTGTTTTTGCAGAGTTGCATTTCTTCATGAAATCTTTGTGATTTCTTACTAATTAAAACTAGATAGTTTTCAGTCCATAGGGGATAATTTGGTTATTCTCTTCCTGACGAAGCCATTTCATGTCTTCTTTGCTTTTTCAAACAAAATAAGAGCTAACTTTCTGATGAACTGAAGTTCTACTGTTATATAATTATTTAGCAGACTATAGTAATTATAGTAATTAGGTATTTTTTAAAGTACACCTTTTCCAATGCATTTTTAACTTTAAGGTGTAATTCTCAAGAGGATAATAAAATGCACCACAGTAGATCATGCAGTCAAGTTAATGTAATCATGTTGCTAATAATTTTCTTGGAAGAACTTCTATTAGAGAAGATGAAGACTTGCTCTTCTTTTGCTGAAGAAATGTCTTCATATGCTGTTGATTGAGGTCCTAAGCTTAAACTGCTAGGTTAAGCTTGACCCAGTGGCACTTTCAAGTTATGATTGCTTGCCTTCCTGGGACTACACAAAGATTACTGACTGATAAGAAATCAAAGAACTGAATTTCAGAGTACTGAGATTTTCCTCATCTTAATGTTTTACGTGTTTAAAATCTGAGGAATCTTTCATATGGTGCTAATGCATTTTATATTAACACTTCTGAAAGTTTTTCTTAGAATACATGTTTCTTACATCGTTTTATGTTCAGCCTTTAAGGAAGGTTTTTCCAAAACTTTCCTTTTTTATCTAATATCTCCTTGTAGCAGTCAAAGCCTCAAGGAAAAAATGTGTATGATCAAGAAGTTCCTGTGGGTCAGTGTAGAAAAATGACAGTGAGATGGACAAACAATGCAGCAACAGGAATTAGGTGTCTTAAGATACTTTGCTGTCCCTTTGTGACTTTGGAGCTAAACTGCTGAAGGTAGGTATGAAATGTATTATGTGAGGAGCTTTGATCACCATGTGTGGTGTATTTCGTTTTCAAGTTACCAGATCTTGTATGAAGCTAAAACTACCCACTGGCTTTATTTGTAATCCTTGTATAGCACTGTAGTTCTTATTTCTGTGCCTCCTCCCTGCAAACTGGTTATAGTAACTGTTAAACAAAGGAGTGAAGAATTTCAATTTCTCCTTTTGGATAACAGCTTCTATTTTGTTATTCTGAATAGTAGCAACATTCACTTAATGGCTATTTAAGTAATATCTTCACGGCTAGAGTACTACTGAGTCTTATGTATAAGCACAACCTGGAAAAGTAAATTCATTTGGAGAGAGTAGTAGTTAATCCAAGAAATAAAATAAGAAGTGCACTTCAGCAAAGATTGGTTTTTTTTTTTCCTCTCTAGAAGATTTTTTTTTTTTTGGTGAAGATGAACGCCTACAAAGATACAACATTTTTGTTTAGAATCCCTTCCTCAAAAACCTTCCCTGCTCCATCCAGCCCCCCACAAAGCTAGCCTTTGATACAGCAAAGGACTTGTAGCTATATATGGTCTCTTTACATATTGCATAAGTAATTCACATTCCCATTTCCCTATAACCATTTTTGAATGCTGTCCTGGTCTTCTCATGCAAAAGGGAAGATGGCAGCAGTTGTGTACAGCTGTGCTTCCGTAGCCTGTTAAGTTTCCTTTGTCTCTGGAAAAGGGGCTTTTACTTCGGTACCTGAAGGCTCCTCTTCCAGAAGAGGCACTCAGAGATAGTGAATGTTTCTAAGGCTTAGTTTTGCCTTAGCTGTGGTTTGGTGGCAGCCTTGATCCAACCTAAGTGTGCATTTGCTTTCGAAGATAGGGTTTTGTCTGTCCCCACCCAGTCCTGCTGCTCTTGCCCTCTGAACTGTACAGGAACAGTTCTGCATTTAAACTAATTTGACACAAGCATAAAACCTATTTTTTTTTACCCACAACAGTTTTCCAAATTAATTCCTTTTGTGGACTCTGCTTTTGCCAGAAGTGTTGAGAGGCAGTGGTTCTGTGTAGGGGAAGGTGTTGGCTGATAGCATTATGAAGTGGTCATGCTGCTGTGGTACATTGGGAGTTGATGCAACCACTACAGGAAGAACTCCAGTTCCAAATTGTATTGCTAAGCAGTAATGCACTAGAATTGGACAATAAATGTCCTTGAGAAATAGGACCATCTTTCATGCCTTTGACTGTGCTGCTTTTTGAGATGGGCTTTCTTTGCTGTAGTAGCTCACAGGTTTCAGAAATTTTGTTGCCATTTCAGAGTCTAATTTTTGCTACTGTCCTCTGATCAAGGAAATTCCATTTGTTTCTTTGAAGCAGGGAATATATGACTGATTTATATAATAACTTAGACTTAGAACTTGTGAATGAACATGTAGTAAGAACTGTCCTATACCACTTCATGTACCTTCCTGTTCTGGCTGTTGCTCTTTTATCCAGTTTGCTTGGAAGTTCTGTCTGTTTCCCTGGAAGAAGGTACCTGCTGGCATAGATTCTTACCCTGCCCTGCAGGTCTGGCTCTTGAAGAGGTTTTAGAATTAGGTTTTAGGACAGGTGTGTGGGCGTTATAAAAAAAAAAAATCTGTATACTGCTTCATCCAAATGTAGTTTGGCAACCAAGTATTTAATTAAGTCAAAAATATTGCAGAAGTCTTGTTTTTTCACCTCCTTGGACCAAAAAAAAAGATGTGGAGAAGTACTATGCTGCAGCAGGAAGGGCTTTGTAGCTATGCTGATTAGCTGTGCTGCTTCAAAGTTTAGAAAACTTGATGATTGGTCTCCATATAGGGGAGGAAAACCTGATAATTGCAGCAGTTGGAACTTCAGCTTTCCGTCATTAAAACTAATGAGGATATGGATAACTTTACGTTTGGAGGTCTGAAAAGCAGTACAAGACTTGGAAATAGAGACTGTGGGTAGACTGAAAAGCCTGTTCTTGTGCTGTGGTACTTAATTGATCAACAAGTTTTTCAAAAATCCAAATTTGGACATTCCTGTCAGCAGGCACTGGGAAAGTTATGTCAAAAGGTTCAGAATGCTCTGGATCATTATAAACGTTGGCCATCAGGTGTTTGTGGGCTGCCTGCTTTTCTACTTTAATTAACCATATTTTGGTAGTAGAACTAAGCTTGAAAGTTAATGTGCACCAGTACTGTAGAAGACCTACCTGGCTGCTAACCTCAGAGTAGAAAAGGAAAGTTGAGGATGACTATGTCCAGTTTGCTGGTAGGCAAAGCATGGCACACCATTTAGATCTACATGTACACCTGTATCCCTGTATTAATACAGATAAAAACATGGTGTAACTGTTGAAATTCAGGTGAGAAGTGGTTTCTTCTGGCTTATTTATTTCTTCAAAAGTAAAATTTTGAAATGGTCACAATTGCTTAAAGCACATGAGTAAATACTTCCAACGATTCCTTTTGCTGTTGGCTGTCTACTTAGTAACACTAGCCACTCTGTAGAGGATAGCTGGAAATACAGACATAGTTTAAATATCTTCAAGTAATATAGGATAGAATTGAGGAAGAATAACAAACAGCATTTGAAGTATTTTTATCTTGAGTTAACATTTGATTGCTTTATAAACAGTGGGTGTTATTGGGACTTCCAGCACTTGGCTTTTTCCCCAGTATATTCCTTACTCTTAGAAAAAAAAATCCCAAACTCAGACTTCTACTGTGAACACATTACAAACACTATCTTAATTGCCTGTTTAATTTTTCTGCAGTAGAGTTTCAAGTAGTAGAAAATAATTTCATCCAGTTAATGGAAGACACATTATTGACTGAATCTGATGCAGAGAAAATTGAACTATCTGTTAAAACTGAGGAACTCCTTATTTCTAGTACATTGTTCTGTAAGTGCAGACATTTATGAGGACATTATAATTCCTAGACTGCTTATGTCCCAGGAAAAACCAAAGCATCTTTTAGGCCTCTATGGTCGTTATGTGCTGTTGCTTGCTGCCCCTGATTGTTGGAACTGGATGTTACCCTTCCCATTTGCCCTAACAATTTACTGTATTTTCTCTGGGAAATTAGGAACAAGATGCAGTACTTGGCCTTGTGTAGAGAGGGTAGTGAATAGAATACTGTTACTATTTAGGGATGAGAGCACATAATTTCTTTGTCTCTTAATTCTTGTGTTAGGCAAAGGCACCTAAGATTTTTGTCATCAAGGATAAGGCAGGATTTGAAGAGTGATTGACATAAGTACCAACAGAATCAGGTCTAGGAAAGCCACAGTATAATGAAACAGGATGCTATTAGCTGCCAGTCTATTTAAAGAATTTACCAAAAAGATGTTTGAGGTAATAGATGAAAAAATCATATACTGAAGGTGAAGGAGAGAATAAGCCATCTCCTGACCCTCTTAAATAAGCAAATAAAAAGCCACCAAAAACCCCTCAAACAAGGAACTCCCATCAAAACCAACCGACCAAGAAAAAAAAAGTCAGACAGCCTTTCTGGTTGTTTGTTTGTCTATACCTAGAAAACCAGCATGTGGACTGATAGCATACAGTTAGCTTCCTCAATGTTCTGTCTCCCCAGAGTCCTATCCCCAAAAAGTGAGAGAAAAAGCCAAGCCAACAGCAAAGAACCTCGAGCAAAAACTCCAAACCACTACTGCATTATGGAAATAGTAGCAGCAGCACTTGTTTAGCTGGATTAGGGAACAGTGGTTTGCAGATTGAGTGATTTCAGTGTTTTCCATCTCTGCATCATAATCTTACAACCCCGAGAGCTTGTTTTGCAGTTTCTACCTGCCTGTCTACCTCCAATATTCTGTTCAGGGTGCAATTACTAGGCAATTCCTGATTTATGGTTTGGAAAAGGGTATGTTAATCTGGGCAAAGGACTGGCTACAGTCACTTGTTAAAATGGGTTCTTTTACTTTCCTGTTTGGATGTGCCCAGTATGAGCTTTTTCAATGTTGATTCCTTTTTGATAAGAAAGCATTGTCTAAATGTTCTGAGAAAACATGTGTTAATGTCATCAGCTCTGAACTTTTGGAGAAGCTACTTAGGCTAAAGTCAGATCACTCACTTCACTCTAACCTGCAGCCAGTTTTCATTTCTTTCTTCATTCTGTCTGATTGCATTTACATACAGGCTTACATCTACACATTTTAGTGTGACATTCAGAACTGCATGTGTTAAACTTGTATTTATCTTACTAATTGTATAAATGATATTCATGGCATCAGATACTTGCATTCAGCTCTTCTATACAGCTAAAGGCTAAAAGATTAGATGATCTTTATGGCATAAACTAGTAGCTGTAGAAGCTGTAATCTTATTGACTGGTCTGTTACAATTGCTAAATCCCTTTAAATCATGTTTTTCAAAGAACTTCCAAATGTGCGAAGCAAATTCCTTATTCCTGTTAAGTTTTTCCCATTAATTTCCCCGTTTCCAGCTGCTGTCTTGCCAGGAAAAATAGATACAGGACAGTTGGTTGGATGAGCATATTGCAGACAAGATCATTTCTTTAATGAAGTCTAACACAAAGTCTGAGAGGCTTTGTCAGAGTGGCAAACAACTGCTTATCCAAGCTGAGATTGCTTTATTTTGGCAATCTCCTCTAAAACTTGGCAAAGTACTGGAGCACATAAGGAACTTCTTAAAAATGTATGTGTGTGTGTGTGTGTATATTTATTATTTTCTCTTCACAAACAACAGATTTATTAAACCTTGTCACCTGTGCTTTATAGAAGACTGTAGGTGTAGAGTGGAATGAATTGCAAGTGCCAGAGTGTTTTTGAGAATGTTTGAAATAAAAAAAATGAGAGCATTTGTAATAATAAAATTTACTGTGGGTGGAAAAGATCAGCCACAAATACAGTGTGCAGGGCTGTGGGTCTTCCGTGCCACGGAACTGTGCTTGGGCTAGGATGAGTCCCAGCCCAGCCCAGGCCCTGGGACATTGTCTGTCTTTGCATTTCCACCTTGTCTGTGGAGGACTTCTGTCCTTCCCTCGCTGCCTCCCCGGGCAGGGTGTGAGCAGCACAGGGTACTGTGGATGTGTCTCCAGCTGGCTGGGCAGCACACAGTGGGACCTGGGCTTGGTAATGGTGTTGTACTGAGTGATGAGTGCTGCTAAATCATGTGGCAAGCTTCTGTCATCTTGTGCATCTAAGGGCAGAGAGCAGATTTTGCTGGAGCAGGTTGCTCCATAATTTTAAGTCTTTGACCTACATCAACTCTGCTGCTGATTATGTGGTCAAGTCCCCTTGTAAAAAGTGTGTGGTGAGTCTGGCATGGCTTGGGCTGCTGTTCCTTTTTTCTCTAGCAGATTGCTGCTCCCATGTTCTCTTCCCATGCTTTTGTAACCTGGTATGTGGCATTTGAATGCTAGTGGAACTCTTGCTCCTTTCATTCATTAGCTAACTGTGTTAGTGATTATGTAGTATTTCTGGCAGAGGCATGGTTCATCATATATTAAAATGGTTTTGTACGTGTAATATATTAAAAAAGAAAATTTTGTGAAACAAGGCTTGGAAAGCCAGTAAAGCAGTAAAATATTAATCATTATGTTGAATGCAGTGACATTTTAAGCAATTAAACACTTTCAGGAGGAGGAAGAGGAACTGTCAGATTGGAATTGTGTAGCATTTCTTAAAATTTCTAGTAGCTAGTATTTTGTTAGCTGACTAGTACTGAGAAATTTGTAACAAAGTTTTTTATAGTGGATCTAAGAGACAGGTGTTTTAACTTGTACAAGAATTGCCTTTTCTGTTAATTAGATATTGATTTATTCTTCCCAGTTGTTAGTTGCAAAGGGCTCTTTAAACACTTTTATTTAGTTCAGTTGTTTGTTACTGCATGCATTGGCTTTCAGCAGTGGAAAATGTAAATAAACTTACCAGCTCAGCTGTGTGATCGCATATGTTCTGTAATTTAGATAATGTTGTCTTCTTTTTTTTTTTTTTTTCTAGATTTTATAGCACGGCGGCATCTCTTCATGTATTTATCTAGATAAACTTCAGTGTTTGGAGAAGGATGTTCTGTCTGCAGTGACTTGCAGTGTTATTACATATTGTTTTGAGTTTGTGCTATATATTTCAGTTGAAAGCCTCTGCTCCAGCTAAAGCTTGTACTGGATAAGCTGAACTAAGGGAGATTCTTGGATGACACGTGAATAGATTATTTGTCATTGAAAATTTTTGAAAATTTTCAGAAACATTTGGAGGAAAAATCTAAGGTGAATTAAAATATTTTGTTTCCTAGATTTGATACCATTTGAACATGGAATCAGTTGGCCCTTGTGTGTGATGGCTTTGGATAATGGCTGCGGATTATTCTGGACAGTTGCTGTGTTGTGCATTGTGTCTCAGCACATGCTTCTTTCCCCATAGATTTTAAATATACTTTTTTTGGAATTTGAAGGAAGTGGTGCACAGCAGGACTTGCACAGTATTTAAGGACTGTGTTGTAAACTTGAGGGACTTTGTGCTAGTAAAGGCCCTTGGAAGTGCTTTTGGTGGTGAAGGAACAAAAGACGAAGACAGATTTGAACAAAATATGTGTTTCTGTTGTCTTAATGATACATGACTGAAAAGCAGGTTTCCAAATGCTCTAGCTCCTGATTCCCAGTAATTTGAGCCTAGTTATTTAAGTGTTTAACAGCTGTTAAGGTGTTCTTTCTCTTTTCTACAGTGTTGAGGCAACTTCAAAGGATTGTGTACACTTATATGTCCAAGAATATATGGCATACGTATTTTAATTGTTGGAAAGTGAGTAATTAAATTGGCAAGACTTGAGAAGTTCTTCAGGTCAAATGAATTTTGGCATTCACAGGTTTGGTTCCATGTGTGTGGATACATAGCCTTCAAGTCTCTGGCTCAGCAATCCTTATATAGAAGTATTGTGCTTGCCCTTTGAGCTTGGATGTGGTCTTTGTCTTTTCCTCTTTTTCTTATTCCTTTCCTGGAAAAAAAAATTGCTTTTGAATGATCCTAAAGTTGTCAGTTTTTAAATCTTATTGTCCTTGGCTTTCTGAATGTTCAGTGCCATGTTAGGTACTTTGGACTTTGGTTGGAGCAAAACTAAGTGGCTAAAAAAAGTAGTATTTGAACACTTTTGTAAATGCACAGTCTTAGTCTGTTTTGTAAAAGTCTGAATGTTTCTGTGCATCCTTCAGCCCCTCTATTGTGTTCCTGTCACAGGGTGCTTATGGGTTCTGGAACTGGTTACTGAGATGGATGGGACAAGCTGAACTAGGACTTTTCTTGCTTAATCTCAAGCATGGTGTCTGTGTTTTGTTTCTTGGGAGAAGGGAAAAGGACAGAAGATAATTCAATTGCAGAGCTCCTTACAGTTTTACAGTGTCATCATGATAAGGACAAAAGTGAAAAATTTGGGGTATGTTTTGTGATTTTTCTTTAAAAATCTGATGAAAAACTAAGTAAGTGTTTAATAAGCTACATATCCATTTGTTATCTACTTGATGTCAATGACAGGAGCAATCCAGTACAGAGCTTTTGCTTTTTAAAACACTGTTTTGCAGCCTACTTAAAAGCATTTTTCCTACATGTGGGAAATAGTGAAGTAATTAAACACATTTGGGTCTATGCATAAATTTTCTAAAATTAACTGTCTCTTTCACACAAATCTTTCTTGTCTTTAATTGGGTTGAAATGTGTGAAAGGGAAAAATGTTTGATAGGGAACTATTTTTTAGAGAGTAGTTTAACTACAGAGCACATAAAGTTGTTAGATGTGCTTGGGCCAGGGAGGCAGGAAATTTCTGTTAAAAGGGAAAGTATTTATGTATTGGTTTCTTCTGCATTGTTTTTGAGTAAATCATCTGCTATTTCCATGCTTCTATACCTCTCACGCCAGTGAAGTAATTCAGCTGTGCTGCAGTTAGGAACAAAATATTCTCTCACCTGAAGAATTAAAAATCCTTAATCGTCAAGTTGTGGTTACGACTTACCACATCATTACAAATACACTTAATTAGTTTTCCTATTTCCTTTTTTGATTTCCTAGCAGTTTGCCAACCTATTAACTAACAGCAGTGCTGACTAACCTTTTCAGGCTTCAAACACGTCTCATTAGTAAATGAATGCATGACCCACATACACAAAAACTGATAAATTATTCTGAAAGGTGCCCAACAGAAGGATGCAAGATTTCAGGGAGAAATGGAAATGTGATGGAAACAGAGGTCACGTTTAGGTGTGTATCACGCTGTAGCACAGGTGATGAAAAATAGTGGAATAAACAGTTGAAATACTTTGATTGTAGCTGTGACTCTCTTTTTGAGCTTATTTACAGCTGAGTTCTTATCCCCTCTGTTCTCAGTGGAGCTGTTTCCTGTTTGGAAATTCTTTTCCAGTACTGAGTAGGAAGCTAATTTCAGGTGTACGTATATGTATATGTATTTTAACCCTGAAGCAAATGGTTTTGCACTAGGAAACTTTTACTTTCAGCTCCATCATCTTTGTTTTCAAAGTGTGTTTGCTGTTATAATAAACTCATTTTTATGTTAACTGGAGTTTATGAAGCATATCTTGGGATCAGCGTTCAGTCTTTCACCTGCTATAACAAATTTGAGACACGTGGTTTTGCGTTTTGTATTCAACTTTTCACTTCTTAGTAAGTGATTAATCTTTCTCCTTGTCATGTTTTGTGTCACAGTAGCACTGTCATTTTCTCCCTCTGACAGCCTGACACTGTTTAAACATCAGTCTAATTTTGCACATAAGCCAGTTTTAGAGAAGGAAAAAAAAATCACGTGAGGCATGTCACAACTTATTTTCAGAAGTAGCAGGCTTGCAGAAGGCACAACTTGCTCTGTTCTGTGTTGATTTCTGCTGACAGCAGGCTGTGGTGTTAAGCACTTATAATAAAAATCAGTATTTCAGACAACAGAAGTATGGAAAATACATGTCTTACTGTGCAATGAAAAGGCAAAGCTTGTTGGAGGGAGGGAGAAGGTGATGGAGCCCATATATGACTGATTTGTATTGGTATCTCTATCTTTTTAGGGAAAACGTCTGCTTTATGCCATGTGTTTTAAGAACTACAGTTTCCTTAATATGCAGTATGTCCTGGTACAAGCGTTGCTCCCTAGCCTTCAGCATTTGAGTCTTCACCTTGAGAATGATGCTTAAATATGCTGATTTTACCCTTCTGCAAGTTTTGCAAGTTCACAGGAAGTCAGATGGGGGTCATGTCAAAAATAGAAGTGAATGATGGGTTTGGAATGGCTTCTGTCTCCCTCCTGTGTATGAAATCTTGTGTGCTGTTCCTTACTCTGTCATCTGAGGCACATTTCTGTGGCATTTTCTTCTGGTTTTTTCCTCCAAGAATCAGCATTTTATGACCATATGGGAAAATCCTGATGTTTTGTTTCTTTATAAACGAGTTGTGTGAGAATCTAGAAGCAACCCCTGTAAAGGGTGGATAGCATAGCTTTTATTGAACCTTAACAACAGTTGCCATATGTAACTGTGTATAATATCAGTATCCTAGAGGCATGTGGACATGCCTAGAAGAATAACTAACCAGTGTGTATGGTTGTAATGATGTCCTGATGAGAGAACAGCTAAAGAAATACCATTGTATCTAGATATTCCTAGCAAAACAAGAGAAGACAGAAAAAGCTGAAAGCCTCTCATAAAACTTTTGTCAAGGTAACATGTTAAATATAATTATTCTGTATATTTCATAGCTGCTCACTTACCTTTAGTGCAAAACCCCCCTGCATTTATCAGATTATAGTGATATTGTTTAGGTTATGTGGGTCTTCTGGAACAGAGTTGATAGTCTATGAAATGTTTTGATAGGTTTTAACTAAAATCTGGTCTGTTCCATTTCCCTTCAAGTATCCTGAACCATCCCTGTGCCTTGGTATTGAGAATGAACAATTCAGGAAATGCCTGTCTATAAAAAACATCTTCAGCTTGTATTTATTTGTCCATCTCCTTAGTTTGGCCATGGCTTTGAAATTCTAATTTTTCATTTTTATTTGCTCCCCAACTTTTGAACATATAGAGTTGCAAAGGAAAGCTACGATCTTGGAAATTTTTGTAGAGTTTATTATAATCAGAAACAGAGTTTTCAGTTGTATTTTCTGTGAGATTTCTGAGCACAGACAAGACAGATAAGTCATGTTAATAAAAGAAGGAAAAGAATTCCTCATGCATCCAGTTTTTCAAATGCTTTTACAGGATAGGTGTAGAAAACCTGATATAGGTTGGAGGGTATTTGGAAAAAAAAAAAAAAAGCTACAGTGTCAAATCTGGCTACATGGAGTTCTCTACAATGTAGAGAACATGTATGTAAATAATAAAATGCTTGCTGAATCCAGGAATTGTCTTTTCCACAGAAAGGATGATATTTTGTATGTTTTCTGTAAGCAAGTTTTCTTTCTTTAATGTACAAATACATGACTGAAAGGTACCTACTATTTAAAGGTTTTACTCTGGAAATTATATAGCAGGAAGTTTGTTTTGATGTTTAGTCAGAGTTTGGTAATGGTGAAAATATCTGTTAACTGAATGTTATCTTTAAGGACAGGAATGAGAAGAGAGTTGGGAGAGAAAATCTTGTGCAAAGTGGAAAAGACTTCATTTTTCATAGGAAAAGCTTTTTTTGTGGTGTCTTATTGTCAGCTCTTGTATACATTTGTCTCAGGGTCATTGCATTTTTTTTCAGTTTTGAGGCAGTAGACTGTTGTATGTGTGTTCTTTTGTCTTGGAAGTAGTTAAAGGTGTAAGCTAAATAACTTTGAAATAAAGTTTATGCTTTTTTTCCTTAAATGAATTTTGCTCTGTGTCTGTGCTGAAGAAGGCATGGTCAAATTTATCTTCTACCAGGGGTAGGAATTTGAAGAAACTGGTGGCTTGTTTTCTTCTGAGTCTGACATAGTAGTATTTTTTGCTTTCTTGCATGACACAGTGAACACTTTGTTTTTGGAGCTGCTATTGTATGTTGCCAAGCCTGGAAAATGGAGTAGTTTTTTGAAGGATCATCTAATCTGAGTCAACACTTAAAGGCAATTACTTGTGTAGATTCAGTTCTTTCTTCTTTCTTCTGGATTTCCCTTCCTGCTATGTATATACTTTCCTTTCATCTGCAGATCAGAGGAAGAAAGTGTTGCCACTGAAGAGAGGGATATGTCAGACTCCTTTGAATCAGAAATAAGCCTTTTCTTCTTCCTCCTCGTAGACTCTCTCATATTAGTTGATCTCTCTTCTTGCCTCTCCTCTGGGTTATCACAAGCTGTTGGCAGGATCCAGTCTGTTACTCTGTCTGCTCAACACCTGTAACATAGCCCAAACTGAAAGTGTCATCAGGGGGAACTTAGGGCCCTTAATTGAAGTGTGTTACTAAAGCTGATTTGTATTATGCTGAACGGGGGTTATTTGCCTGAGAGATTTCTTAAAATCATCAAGGAAAAAGAGGGAGCTAATGAAGGTCTTTGATGTCTTCTTTACACAAGTTAACTGATGTTTGGGTTGCCCATAATTAATTTCATCCTTCAAATTAATTTTCATGAGCTTTCCAAATTACTAGTGTTGCAGTAGTTCATAATTCTTGTCTTTCTGTTGGGTGTTGGTCTTAGCTGTAGCTTGGGGAAATTTCGATTGTGAGGGAGGGCAGCATGTTGCCATTTGGTGGAAGAGTCAGCTGGCTTGGGAACAGTGTTGCTTTCTGGGTCTTGTCCAGTGTTACCACTCTCTGTCCTAGCGACTACTCTGAGACATTTGTGCTTTTCTCCTTGTGTCTACTCACAAAGATGTTATGTAGCTTATCACAGCCTGCAGGCATATGTGAGTCTAAAGAACACTGGCTTGAAAAAATGAAAGGGTTTTTGTTTATACAGTCTTCACTGATTCTGTTTATAGATGAATTGGTTTAAAACACTTTGCAGAATGATGGATGACAAGAGCATTGGACTCACCTTTAAAACTGTTATTATTATGTTATGAGTTGGCAGTTGATTCCTGTGGAACCTTACAGTAATGGCCAAAGACCCTGCAAATTCAATATATGCCCCTTTTGCAAGAAAACCCAGAGATTTCAAATCTCATGAAACTATAAATTGTTGTTTAAATGAACTTGGATGCAGGTGGTTAGAAATCTGACTATTGAAACCTAGGATTCTATTTTAAATAACAATATGAAGTCAGTTTTAAAAGCTCTTCTATTATATTATTATGCTAGCCCTGTTCCTTGTCTTGAGTCAGCACCTTAGGGTGAAAGTTTGGTGTGATTTTGCTGTCCCTGAGGAGGTTTTTTTTCATGGTCTTTGGTCCTACCTGTCTAAAATTGCTGGACTGTGACCTGGGCTTTTCTTTTAGTACACTCCATGTGTGTGCTTTCTCTGTTTCGCTTGGGTTGCTTACAGTTAATTAAATTTAAATCATAAATGAAAGCCCAATAGGAGCTTGTTTTGGACCAGGTAGATGGAGTCAGCACTTGTGTAATCAATGCTTTAACATAGTTTTGTTACTGTATTTCCTTTTTCATTTAAATAGTTCCCTGAGACAAGCAGTTGTTTACTTCTGTGTTTTGGGTAGGATTTCTTTATCTTTGAAAATTCTGTTGAAAAACCTGCAAATGTTCCATGTTGTATTTATATTAAAAAAAATTAATATAATAGAAAGGACTCTTGCACAACCCAGAACTGTGGGTTCACTTGTACTGAAATCACATTGGGTTTTCTCTACAACTAGAGAGCAAAGTGAAGATTGTGTGTTGTGCCAAGTGAAACTATTGCCTATTGAATGAAATAGTTATTCCATAGAAAATTTTCCTTTGTGGCTAGGGCTTTGAAGTACAGTATTAGCAGAGGAAGAATAGGAAAAGGGGAGATTTTTTTGCCCATTGTAATGCAGTAAATCTCTTACCCTAGCAATGGCCCAAACAACCATGTTGCACCTAATTTCATCTTCTCTACTGCTGCTGCTGCTGGGCTGCTTCAAAATGACAGCAGTGATGTTCCCCTTTATATTTTTCCATTTTTCATAGACTTCCATTTCTGTTGAAAATAAAAGCACTGAAAGGTTATATTTACCTCCTAGAAGAAATAGTGAGAGGTGGAAAGAACTCTTGACAGTTGTCCTGAGGCAGCAGAAAAACTAATAATGAAAGAAACAGTTGAGTGTCTGTAAAATGTCTGGTCTAAAATGAATACATCCCTCTGCCCTTCTTGGAGATACGCTGGTTAATGGAATTCCAGCAGACTGGTGAGTGTTGTGGATGATAACTGGTACCTAAGAATAGTAGATATTGCTGAAGTAGGAACAATTTAGTTTTAGTGTTAGCCATAAGCATCATGTGCATATGCAATAAATAATGAACTCAGAGGCAAAAAGACACATTAGTGAAGTGATTTAGATATTTTCCTTTCCTATAGAATGTTCTGTCACAGTGACTCAGAACTTGGCAAGTTGCTTGAAGACATCAGGTCTTTTCTCAGAACTTCAAATGCTACCTAGGCAGATGGAAACAGACAATGATTTAGATATAACTGTGCAGCAGGACAGAGTTTGTATTATTGGAATTTAGAATTGTTTCCCTATTTGTGAAAGTCTTCTGGATCTGTTCTTCTCTCCAAACTAGCAAACTAGAAATAATTTATTAGATTCTATTTCAATATCCAACCGTTGTTTTAGACAATAGTAGAAGAGAAGGCAGGCTCATCTTCAAAACAAGCACATTAATATTAGAAACACAGCTATATAAAGCTGTTTAAGAGTAGCGTCTTCTCAGTATAATCAGGCAGTAAGAAAATGCAGACTTGATGTGCAATTCCATATCCTCTGTAGCATGCATTTAATAATTTATCTGTATTTTTGTCACTGCTAGTCTGTAGAGACAAAAACTAAAGACTACTGAGGCATGTAAATTTCTGAGAGTAGATTGAGATTTTTTTTAAGCTTTATGATGCATGAGGCTATATTGTGATGATAAAGCACAAGTAGACACTCGACAACATTCTTGGATTATTACATGCAGAATTTTAGTAGGAGCTAGATGAACCTCTGTTCAAATTTAAGTATAGGTGGTTTGCAGATAGCTGTCTGCAGCTCCAGCCGTGGATGGCAGACTGATGATGCATATAATTTAGAAAGAATGGAGTTTACTGAAATATTTATACTTCCGCAGACTGTCTTGTTCCATGTTTACATGGAAACTGCAAGATTATTCTGAGAAGCTGGCCAGGCTTCAGATGTGTGTTAGCTGAAACTTTTTGCTTCTACAGGAGAGTAGGGCAGGGAATGGCTGCCCTAATACCCCTGAAATCAAAATGCAATAGAAGATGATGTCAAATCATTATGAAAATTCCTTGGCACGAGGTTGTCTGTATTTGGGTTTATTTAATGCTTATTGTATGTCTCTTAGATCCTTGGTCCTCCAGCTTTTTCCAGCAGTGTAATGAATGTGTTTATTTCTTTAGCACACTCTATTATGAGAAGCAGTGGATACTGACTTTCCCCTTCTTTAACCATGCTAATTAAAGCAAAAATGCATCACAGTAAACAGGAACATTTTTGTATTAAAGAATCCACTTTACAATTTTTTGGCACTGTATTTTTTTGCATTTTACTAAAGATGTGAACTGTAATACTTTTGTGAGGATATTTATTTTGAAATAAAATAATGATCTATGCAATAGGTAAAAAATGAAGTTATGTAAATCAGATTAGTGTCAAGTAAGTAACTAGAATTAGGTAGAATTTGTAGATACCCACATGGAGTAGCAGAGTTTAGTCTGCATGTGTGTGAAAATCCAGCCTCGGTTATGTGTCACTGCTGTAATGCCTATTAAAATAGGTATAGTATTTTATTGATTTCTTTCTGTAATTTCAAATGATCTCAGTTTTCCCCTCCTCCCTTGTTTTGGTTTTGTTGGATTGGCTACACTTCAGGAGCTCTGGTGTGTCTTTGCCTGTTGTGCTAGGTGGTGTTGCACGTGCTCTCTTTGACTAGCCCGTGCTGCTGCTAGGAAACCAGCCTGGTGTGAGAGTTGTTCTAAGTGTGGGTTACTGGTTAGTTACAAATTGTTACAGAACCATTTAATATTGCTGCTTCATTTATAAAGAAACTATTTCAGTGGTCTGAGTTTTGGTTTTTCAGCACTTGCTCTGCAGCTGTGGATTTGTGCTGTTATCCTTAGTGCTGTTTGTGTGAGCAATGCCATTGATTGTGCAGAACTCTACTAATAATATTTTGCCTTCAGCATGTTTACATGAAAACTGTATCTACTGTGTGTTCTTTGTCCCCCCTCACATACTTCTCTGTCTTTTGAGTGGAATATGTCACCATTTTGCCATTTTTATTCCCCTCCCTCACTAGTTGAATAAGCAATTTCTTTTTGCATTATAACAATGGTAAAGAAGATGTAATAATATATTTATGCTTGTGTTCTGGAAAAAAATGTATAAATGTTTTGTATTTTATAAATATTGGAGAAAAAAACTTCAGCCTCTCAGGGATTTGGGATTACAAGCCTTGTTTTTCTGAAATTGCATGAGGTGTGGATCTGTATTTTTTTTCTTTTTTTTTTGCTGTGTAAATGCCAGTAGTGTGTTGCTATTTTCTGCAGGCTTTTTATTTGTATTTTGAGGGTTAAGTAACTTTTTCTATTTTTTCTTTATCCTTCACTGTAACCACAGTAACCATTTTAACTGTGTTTGATTAAGTCCCAGTAGACAAGCAAAAAATTAACATTTAGAACAATTCATAGGCAAAGCAAACTTACCTCCTTATCCCAGAGGGTTTAAGAAATTAACTATTGTTGACTTCAAATTCGGTGTGTTATTGACAGATTAAAAGTTTTTTTGTTGTGTTTTCAGCTTTTTAACTAGCTATGTAATCTTTCAGCTTAAGAAATACACGAAAACCCCCAAAAGAGCACTCATTGAAACAAAATGAACTGCCAAACCAAACAAAGACCAGAAAACTTCCAATAAGTAAAAGACCCCAACAAAACCCAACCAACCTGCCCCCCAGCTGGTGTGCCCCACAATGAGGAGCTCAAGGGTTCATTTGACCTTGACTTGATAGCATTGTTGGAGATGTGAGAAGCCAGAGAGGTCATAATATGCAGCAAAAATGTTAGAATGACTTCACTCCAGTTAGCATTCATTTTAAATCTGCAAATTCTGAATGTTGGCTATCAGGCTTATAGTTGAGCTCTTGCATTTTTTTTGTTGTTTCCAGCTCTATAATTTCGTTTCTAGATCAAACGCAAGCTGCAACTCCTCCTAGTTATCATAAATATAATGTTATATTAGATGTAATATATGTAATAGATAGGAGCATATCTATGTGGTATATTAATATATTATAGATAATATATCTCTATATATTAAAAATACAGATATATATCCAGTTATATAATACAGAATGTGTTATGTTAGATAATATATGTATATCACAGGTATATGAACACAATATCATCAGAATTGTATCAAATACAATAATACAGAATAAGACATATAATACATTATGTATCTTGGTGTATAGGTATCCAAACAGATATGCACACAGCAAAATATATATTTTATATATATAGATATAGAAAGATATATTGGTAATGCAATAACGTATCAATCATCAGCTTGAGCCACATGCAGGCTGAATTCTGGCATGTGTGAGGGTAAGGCCCTCTAAGTGGGATGAAAGTTCTTAGCTCGTGTAGAAACAAAGGTCTTCATTTCCCATGGTGGCATTTGTTAGCACATAAGCAACTTCCATAATGCCACAAATGCATTTGCAAGTTAGGGAGTTTTGGAGATAAAAGGGGTCTCTTACTTACTCTTTGAAGTAAGGCCAATATACAGGAATTGGTCACAAACATTCGAGGGAGTGTTATCTTTTGCACTACATGGCTTTAAAGTGGTATTTTGTTAGATTTATAGCCTGACTGCATTTTTTTAATTTTTAAACTTCTACCTACTTAAATGTTTTCTACAATACTCTTCCATTTTCTTCCCAAGCCAATAGGAACATATAATACTTGGGAGTGATTAATGGTAATTAATGCGATGTATTATTCCGTGTGGTTCAGTTAAATGTAAAATAAAGAAAAACATAAGAGAAAACCAGAAAATCACAAGGCCAACATGACAGCAGCAATTTAGAGAGCTACAAGTGTATTGTATTTTTTTTAATGTGTTAGCTCTTTTGACAGGTTTTTGTCCCATATTTTGATCTGCTGATAAATTGCAGTTTTTAGCTACTCTAGCAGTTTGTTCACAAGTGTTGTGCACAGTACAGATACTTTTGTTTGTCATCTCTTCTGGAAAGTTCTAGGGAGGCTAATGCAAGATCACACTCACCATGGAGGCATCGAAGAGGAAAGGTGGGCAAATAAGGTGGTGTCTCACAGGTGGGAGCTCTGCTGTGCTGGCTGCTGCTGTGGGCTGTGGCAAACTGGGCAGCTCATGGTCACGGGACTTTTGCTCTTGCCAGAATGCAAAGATGCAACCTAAAGTCACAGTTTTATCTGAAAATACAAAATTGTTTTGTTTACTACTTCACTAGGTAATGAATATATTGGGATTCTCTGCTTTACCAGGAACTTGGTCTTTGCCTAATTAATCATTAAAGGTTGTTAGCATACTGTGGTGGAGCTTATTATTAGAGCCTGCATGTATTTCAGAGAGATATGACCCCATCACGAGTAACTATAGAAACCTCACCAAGCGTAGTTATTAGCTTAAATTATGGAGTTCATATTTTTAATGAATATTGGCCAGAGTCAGCGGCTAATAATTTTGGTGTCTAAAATGATGAAGATTGTAAAATTCTGGTTATTTAATTTTGAATAACAATGTGATAAAAGGACTATCAGTTTGCACAAGTTCAGGAATTATAGAATACTTGCATGAGTTACTAGACAACACTAAATACCTAGCATATTTTCCAAAGCTTTTGTGTAGAAACATTATGCCCATGCTCTTTCTGCCAGATTCACAATTTAAGGGTAAAATTTACTGAAACAGCAAATAAAATGTCTTTAGTGTTTCTGTTTTGCTTTCAGTATATTTCTAATACATTATTTTTTAATGTTAGACTTGATTTACACTGGTAATTGAGGTACTAAAAGAAATTCTGTGTCAGTTTGCAAAACAGTGGTAGGAGCAAGTGCTGCTGAAACAGAAGGGGAAAAGAAGAAATGTCAAATGTGAACATGGTTTTACAACATTAGGGCCTATAGGAATATCAAGTTTGAAAATAGGAATTGTGTATTTGAGCAGCTAGTGAGATGGAGTTGTTACCAGCCTGTGTTTTGAAAAAATAAAGGTGCTTTTTTGTGGCAGGGGGAACCCAACTCAGTCATTCACGGTTTAAATTGCTTTATAATTTGTCTGAAGTGTAGAAGGAAACCTGATTTGAAGGGTAGGAGTAATCAAAGGTGATACTACTGTTTCATGATACTTACAGCACAGGCCTGTGTGGGGAGGTAGGTTACTGGAACAGAGTGGTGATAATCATGATGGTTTCTGCATTGCTAGAGCTGGGAAATGCAGGGGAGAGTGTACCACAGCATCCTAACAGGAAATTAAGATGCTGCTCAAGCATGTTGGGATGGATTTTGTCCTAGTTGAGAGGAAGAGAAACTGACTTGTTTCAACAGTGGTGTTGTTCTTGAGGAAATAAATCCGAAGCCATTGTGCTTTGGACCAGATAAATGATCTAGGCAAGACTGTCCTCTTTGTTTGTGAGTAATTGGGATACAGGGAGGGAGGCAGTGGGCAGAAATAAAACTTGTTTTGATGGCAGGATCATACTGTTGAAACTAGCCAGTGGGAAGAAATGCCTGTGTTAACTTGGCATAAATGTTGTCCCACTTGTGAGTCATTGAGCTGTTTGAGTAATTAATGCTGTCATTGTTTTGTTTTTCTGCTCTTCCCTCTGTGTATCTCATACTATACTGCAGGTTATTCAGTCTGCAGGTGTTTTCCTGGCAGGATGCCACTGACTTACTGAGACAGGGCTGGCTGCTGACAAAGCTGTCCCTTTAGCTGGTGTCTCCAGGGTACCTTCACATAAGTACTTTGTATTAAATGATTGCCTTCCTGAACTGATGTTGAGGGAGACAAACTTAATTCTTACGGATACGTTAATCTCATAGTGATGTTACAGTAATTGGAACATGTATAAATGTGAGGTGGGATGTGAAGTTGGGCGAAGTTTACAGGTAGTATTTTTCATCACTGCCAGCATTTTAAGGGAAATCTGCCTATCAGAACTGTGGATCTCAAAAGCTGTGTTTTTGTTACAACATAACCTGGAATAGTGAAGGTGTTTAAAAGGAATGAATATAAAGAGATTAATATAGACATGGAGTGCAGCAGAATGTGAAGAAGGCTGGTAGAGCAGTTCTCTAAACCCCACTCTGCTGCACTCAGTTCTTAGCTTTGTTTTTGGTTCAACGGCCCTTAAGGGTTTCTTGGGTAACACTAAATACTCTGGAATCCTGAGTGCCAAAGGAAAGTTTTTGCTGTCTCCAAGGGTTGCGTGTGTATGTTCTCCCTGCTTTCCTTGGGAAGGCCCAGCTTCTGGATGTCCTGTGGTGGAGACTCTGTGGGGACAGGGGAGAGGGAGGTGGAGAGGTTTCTGTGTCAGCTGCCTGCCCTCTCCTGCACTCTGCACAGCTCACCCACTGCTCAGTGAGTTGACAGGCTGCCCAAAATGAAATGCAGGAGCCAGGAGAGTCCACCTGGGAGCCTTGTATCCTACTGACCTGTCAAACCCTTGGGAAGGATAGTGATATACAGTAATTGCAAATCTATAGTGACGTGCATGTGTGTTTTGTTTCATGTGCACCTCTAACTTGTTAAATTAGGAGACTGATTTCTTATGTACCTTTTAACTGTTGAATCTGCTCTCCTTATGTCCACATTGTCCGAACAACAAGTCTTTGTTTTACTGTTTTTTATGCCTTTCAGCCCTTCTGGAGTTGAAGGTTGCCGCAATTAATTAGCACTTGCATATGTATGTTAAATATTGTATAGCATTTAGGTAAAATTTTACTTAAAAAAAAAAACCCAAAAACCAAACCCAAAACAAAACAACAGCAATTTATCTTTTCTTTGTTAAGCGTGTTCTCTGCTCTCAATTCAGCCTTTGGATCACCAGGCTAACTGACAAAATAGTGATGTTCTTATTTCTAAAAGCTTGAATCTAGTACATATTTGACATAGAACATTAATGATAGATGTATTTTTCTGTGAACATAGTTTCTCAGTAATAGAAAGGACATTGAAGATTTTGGCACTCATTCTCTGTGGGTTTGTTGGAGAACCACACTGAATAAAAAACAGGCCTTGTGCAGGAGCCTGTGCTGCAGTGGGGAAGTGAGTGGTGCAGAAACTAGGACTGGCTTTCTTTAATTGAAGTGAGCTCATTGGTGTTTATACAGTTGGTTTTTTTGTTTTTTTTTTTTTGCAGTGGTGTCAACATATAATAACCATGCCTTAAGCATTTTTAAAGTAAAAATGTAGTTAGTGAGGTGTGTTATATAAATATCAAATCTGATCTGGTTTTTTTATATACCACTTTTTTTCTGAAGAGATATTGAGGGGGTAGTTACTGTGTGAATGTGATCAATATTCTTCAAAATAATTTCACCAGTGACTTTGTTAATCCTATTCAGAATGCAGTGATGAAGGGAGAAAAAGAAAAAGATTTCACTAAAGAATAATTAACAGAATGAAATTGAGTTAGTAGGTGTGACATCCAATTATTTTCTTCCTTGGAGATAAATATCAAGTCAAGGTTGGATATTACAATTGGAGGGTAGCACCTCTGCTGCTTCTGAACCAGGCAGAGTGAGAAGTAGCCATGTCATGTGAAGAAAAAAGGTCATGTCTCTGACTGCTGTGGTTAATGCATAGTTTGATTCAGGAAGGGGCTAGCCACCTCTGATTGCTGCTTTAATAGGACTTCCCTTTGTAAAAATCCTTATTTTAGGAATTGCTACATGGAATATTTGATTTTGATAGTCTTCTTGCTCTATGGATGGAAGCCATATGCAGAGGTTTTTGTGTGTTCCAACACAGCATCTTTGAGGGCTTAAGACTAAAGCACAGGATTGCTTCCACACACCAAAGGATTAGTGCTAGGCTTTCCTTCTAAGAAGGCAGTCTTAAATAGTTGCACTTCTATAGTTGTGTGATAGCTGGATTCTCTGATCCACTGAAGGAGTGACATGGAGTGAAAAAGCTGGCTGTGACAGATTGATACCAGATTAGCTGTACATGTGAATTGACCTTATCCCTTGAATTGCAACCAAATAGTCTTCTGCAATGTGTTAGGCTGTTAAAGACATGGCTTCATTTGTGAAAGAAGAGTTTTTCTTTTCCCTTCATTAAAATAATAAGAAAAAACTTTGCATTTAATAGCTGATGTCCTTCACTTGAATCTTGTTTGGAAATACTGTATCACTTTCTCAAGTTGACCATATGCATATATTGTGTCTATTTAGTGTTTTAATTTTACTGCTACCTTGGGATATATTTCTTATGTTCAGTTTTTGCCATGGTAGTGTCCAGGTTTTTTTTCCCCTCGGGAAAGTACAGACATTTTTTCCTTTCTTGTTTGTTACTTAGAGTTGTTCAATTCATTCTTGGACTTCTGACAAAATAAGCTCATGGTCTATTAAGAAAAGCTTAACTGTTTAAATAGCTGTCAAAAACAATGTCATAAGTACCTGTCCATGTAAATTACAGTTTATGGAAAACTGTGTTTTATTGGAGGAAAGTTTTATTACTAAACAGATGTAGAACTATGTTAGAAAGTGTAAGTAGATGGTATAATTATCTGTTGGAAATTAATGAAAAACACTGTTAATTGGGTTTTCTATCATGTGAAAATGGCCTGTGTCTCACCAGCTAGTTATTCTTTCACTCCTTATTTTTAAATTTATGTTGAATTTACTGTTTTCCCCATAGACTATTTTTCTTTGAACTTTTACAGTTTGTAACTTATATAGTCAGCACTTTCTTGGGTGAGAGAGGTGGTTCATTGATGTGTTTGTATAGCTCTGAGAATTTCATGATACTTACAAGATGCAGAAATATTTACATTGGTTTCTTAATGCAGTTTTGGTATTCCTTCTAATAAAGTATTCCACTATTCAGACTCTGGCTTAAATTGTGTTATATTAAATGCAGATGTGTCATGTAGGCAAGTGTTTTTTGGAATGAGATAGATGATTGTAGTATGATGGAATTGTTTAGGCTGGAAAAGGTCCATCATTGTTGGGCCCAACCATTAACCCAGCACTGTCAAGTTCACCACTGAACGTTGTCCCTAAATGTCACATCTACACATCTTTTAAATACCTCGACGGATGGTAACCTCACAGTTTCCCTGAACAGCATGTTCTGATGCTTTATAACACTTCTGGGGTTATCCAATGCTAATTTACAATCTAAACCTCCCCTGGCACAGCTTGATGCCATTTCCTTTTGTGCTGTTGCTTCTCACTTGAGAGGTGAGACCACCTCTCACCTGGATACAGCCTCCTTTCAGACAGCTGTAGAGGGATGAGGCCCCCCCTGAGGCTCCTTTTCTCCAGGCTAAACACCCTCACCTCCTCCTCAAAGAACTTGTGCTCCAGACCTTTCACCGACTTCATTGCCCATCTCTGGACACGCTCCAGCACCTCAGTGGAACTTAGTTCAGTTGACAGGAGACATTCAGAGCTGAACAATAGAGATTTGGTACCAGACAGCAAAACTGTAAAGGGAAGAGGCACTGAGATGGGGTGTGAAAGCTGGCATTGTTCATTTGAAGGAGGAAAGCTGCTAGATTAATGGGAAAAACCACCCTCCTCACACAAGCAGTCTTGACATAAAGATGCTTTAATGAAATTTAAGGGATGGATTTCATATTTGATTGGTTTGTGTGTAAATCTCAGTTCTTATAGCTTTGCTTGTCTGTATATTTGGGTCACTAGTTTTACTAGTAACTATCTTAGGTGGTTGTTTGTTTCTTGGAAACAAACACAAGATTAAAGAAGTAAGTTGTGAATGAAGCAATGATCCATGCTTACTGTTACCCAGAAGTACTGTATCTAGAACTAATGCAGGCAATCTGATGTTAGCGATGTCTTAGAATATTTTTTCAGACTTCTCTGTGTAGCCAGAATAAATAAATGGAATGTGGGATGTCCAATAAATATTCACTGTTGTGTGTGAAATGAGGTTACTGAACACTGGGTTTGTGCAAGTGACTGTTTCAAACCTCTGTTCTGTAGTATTTATATTTTTATATGTAGAGCTTACATATAAAATCATATAGATCAGAATTGACTTTTTACTTGTTGAGTGGGGATAAGAGACAGCTCTGACTAGGAATAATGTTTCTACTCTATGTTGTGATTAATTGTATACCTTTGAATTTTTTCATAACAGAATGCTTGGCAAAGAGTTGTGTACAGGTGCATCTAGGGATGGTGGAATTCCATCTGGTCAAAATGGGTGTGTATATTAGCTGGAGAACATAATGAACTTGTTCAAAATATACTTTGCTGTACATGACTTTGATTTGGCAGATTACAAGTGACTCAAACTTTGTATGGCTTACCAGATCAGATTCAGGATATTGTTTAGATTTTTTTTTTACCTGAGAATGACCATATTTTCTTTTTTTGCAATTTGTTTCAGCAGACTTTTTGGTCATGTGCTTTTCAAGTGCTCCAGTACATAATTTCAAAGCAGATTATAGCTGTATTTTGAAAAAGTCAACAGTAAACTTTTTTAAGGACTTCATTTGTTTAAAATGCTTTATATAACTGTGGCCCGTGCAAAAGACTTCCTTTATAATATCATTATGCAATGTTTTTCAAAACCTGATAATAGAAAGAAATCCATTTTGGAGTATATCTTGAATACAGAAAAGCTTACTACCACTGTAGCTTCCTTGATTTCTCCTCTGCCCCTAATGGGAAATGGAACAAGTGGCTTTCCACCTTCATGCTGTCTCTTGTGTTGTCAGTCTGTCCATGTATAGCCACTCACATAGCAAAGCAGGGTCTCTTAGCGCTAGTCCAAGTTCTAATCTTTGTAAGAGAATGATCAGTTCATACCTGCCAATGTATTTATACATGTAAAAATAATTTTTAGCTCTCGTTTTTATGTTAAACAGTTCAAGAATTTATGGTAGTGGTACTACTCTACTTTTAAGCCCTCTGAGTTTGTGAAAATAAATTAAAAATGATGGCTTCTGTCTTCCAGTGAGAATGTTCAATTTCATTGTGTTTGCCCAGATACCATCCCAAGTAAATTTAGCTGGCCACTACTGGTGAAACTACTGGTAAGGACTGGCCCGAGTAAGGATTTTTGGCATGGTCCCATAAATACCTGGAGCCATATGAAAAGGGTTGCTATTTTTACAAAGAAAAAGATGGTGATTTGCTGGTTTAGGGAAGGTAAAATTTTGCTGACACTTCCTATCAGTTTCTTCCCATTCTATGTAGTTTATAGTCAAGATGGAGTGGGGGTGAGGAGGAGGGCAGTGGAGGGTAGAAGAAAGGGGATAGGAGCAAAACATTGCTTTAAGAACACAAAGCCAAAAGGCCATGACACATACTTATTTCAGACTTTCTTTGAAGAATTAAATAGACCTTTAGTTGTGAAGGAAGGACATATTTTTGTACATCTTCATACTTTCCCACTAAAGTAAGCATTAACCAGCAGTTGTAGGAAAGACTGTAATTCATTAATAATAAAGCTTTTCTGTCCAGTGACGTTTTTCCCCAAGACAAAATGAGTTCAGGATCGTGCTTACTTGCTATTTAAGAAATTTATAATCTGGCACTGAGTCTCACAGGCCTTTTGTGACTCTGTCTACACAGGGGACATGATTTTTTTCCAGTGAAAGCAAAGTTAAATACTGTGGCACATGAGAACACATGAATCCCTAGGCAAGGAAGTTTTCTAGCTATGAAGTCATCATTCCCCAAAAGGTACTCACCCCTTCTTTTTCTTTGATTCGGACATCGTTGCTGAGAATATTATTATTTCTTTTAAAAGGTTACAAGATTTGTCATGGTGACCAAACAAGCCTGTAATCAGTGTAAGACGAGGTTTATTCTAATAGCTGTGTCTCCTTATTAGAATCAGCATTAAGTGGTACATTTTTCTTGTAGCCAATTTCACATATCTCTTCAACTCATAGGAAAAGTAGCTGTAAGGGAACTAAAGAATACCTGGAAACAAGCTGATTTTCTGTTCTTACAAATGTAAATGGAACTTTCTGCTAAGATTTTGTAGCTTTTCCTTTCTCTCTGTTGTTTTTAGGCATTTGATTTAGAAGAATTCAGTGAAGTTCTTGCCTTGTGGATTGAAAATCCATGCTCTCTCTCCATTAATTCCTTTCATTTCACTTGATACAAAGTACTTCTATGGTTTTTTTTTTTTGCTCTTATTGTTAATGTTTATAGACTATAAATGAAATACATGATACATATAAGCTCAAAATTTTTGTTTTACCAATAAATTGTTATTGACCCATGGTATGTTCAGTATCACAGTTAGTGTAGACAATACTTCGCCCAATTTCTCAAAAGCTTCACAGAGTAGGAAAATACTATTGGGTTAGGAAATGAAAGACTATTATACCAGTTTCTTGTCTCTCTTTTTTTTTTTTTAACCCTTTTCTTCCCACTGGTAGTTAATCATTTGGTTAGTCCTAATCATATACAGATGTAATCTTTAAAATGTTGTAAGGGGTGGGGAGTAAGCATAACAGATAACATGCTTTGATGGAAGGGCAAAAGTATGATGTACAAATACATTGTAATTTATTGTTTGACTCTTCACTGGTTTTTAATATTCTGAGTTTTTGTGCAGTATGCATGAGTTCTCACAAGTGAGCCACTTTAGGCTGTCAATTTGACAAATGGTACATATTAGTTTTTAAAGCTTATTTTTAGCTTCATACTGTCTTTGAATATATTCTTTTTCTGCAGTGTTTCTAAGGTACTCCTTGAACATCACTTGAAATGTTTGAATATTCACAAACATTTTTGTTTAGTTAATTTAACTGTCATGTTCTCACATCTTAAAAATCGAACATGACCGAGCACTATAGGCTTTGTTTTCTCCCCTAAGGATTAGGTTTAATACATCCTTACAGTGTTTTGAAGGAGTCTGTCCAAATCTGTACTTCCAGTACACTATTCTTTGGCTCCTCACGATGATGCTTGTTGAAACACAAATGTCTGTTATGATAGATCATAAAGGTATCTGCTTTACTAGATAAAAGTATCCTGCTCTTCTATGGGGGTTTAGTTTATAAACTCAGTTTAAAAGAAACAAGTGTCTGTCTTTGAACTGTGTTCTTTTGTGTGTTAGCAGTCACTGTGCTCTCCTAGTTCAATGGGAACAGGTTGTAGGTTCTGCAATAAATCCATCGGTAATGGAGGCGCTGATTTCCTCATACCTGCTGTTCTTGCCCAGTGGCTTCTGTGGTTCTGGGATCACAGTATGAAAGGAAATACATTGAAATTCTGTCACTCTCAAAGTTTAGCATGAGGACATGTTGTAGAAATTCAAATACAGTAAATAGCATAAACTGCTTCTTTTCACGGTTTATGGAATATTCATGACAGTAGAAATTTTTTTGGTTTGTTTTCTTTCTGGTCCCTTTGGATCCTGTTCTGGGAATTTTTTTTAGTTGTAGCATTATGGAGAGAATATTCAGTTTGGTTCCTTCCTTATTTATGTTTATCATTGCCTTTGCAGTTCTTCTCTACAATTGCTTTATGTTTGCCTTTCCCGGTACTGTCAGTGAATATCAGCTTATAGATGTGTATATATGGCAGCCTGTAAGAAGATGGTGTGTGTTTGTTTCTTGCTGATACTCCTCAGCATGTGTGGTGCTTCCTATAAAGCCAGTCATCCCTTGCTGTGCCTGTGTGCTTCCTCAGCAGGACTAATTTGTGCTCTGCTGGATCAGAGCATACAGAGAATTCACAGGTGCTTGTGAGCCCCTGGCTCTGGAGACTTTGACTGAGGAGTTTGCAAATGCAGCTATGAAAAAGACATTGTTTATCTAAAAAAATCTGTGGAGAGGGAAAGAAAAGGAGAAAAGGAGGAGGCGTCAAGCTCTTTAAATGTTTAAGGATTTTTTGTGTCTTATTTCCAGTTGATGCACACTGGTTTCTTAAGCTTGAGATTCTGGTAGGTTGATGTCTCATGGGATGTCTGAGTTAGCAAGGGTGTGATGGAGTTTACATCAGCAGCTCCTGTCAAAAGAGTAGGTTTCAAGTGCTCCTAATTTTCTCACTGCTGATTTTTTTTTTTTGTATTAGTGTTTAATCATCACATGTTTTTATCAAAATATGAAAACAAATAAAGTAATACTAACAGTCTTTACATTTCCCAGTTCAGGATGCTGGTTCTGATTTTCATGTGTATCTCATATCTGTGACAAAAAATCCTTGAAGCAGTATTATTGAGAGTGTTCTCAAACTGGATGACAAGATAGTGTGTTATCTACTCAGAGCAGCAGCATAATGTCTTGCCTTCACAGTTTGAGCTCTTTTTTTGTCAGAGGACAATATGGACCCAGAATTGGTAGATTTTGGCACCACTTACTATTGCAGTGCAGGACTTGTTTTTTAAAGCCTTTTACAGATGTTCTTAAAGAGTTAAATTAACATGTCCTGCATTTAATTTTGTAGCATTAAAGTATACTGATATTTGAATATATATTTTATGCTCTGTTATGCCATCAAATGATATTGCTCTGAGGATGAAGGTGGAAAACCTGAGCAAACAAAAACATATATTTTGTTAGGTAGGAGAGCTTTGCACTGCATCGGAAAGCAGTTCTGGCATAGCTTCCTTGTGTGTGTGTCTGTGTTTGAAGTGTGGAGAGAATAGCAAGGAAATAGGTTTTCAGAACACCAGTGAGTTTGCTTGTGTTACAAGCTGTTTCCATTTCTTTTTCTACTGATAAGTAACATGATGCCTTACCAGTGATACTTCCCCTACTCCCCTATTCTCTCTAGATCAGAGTTAACACTTGCATTGAATTAAATGCTTCAGTGAAGAGCATGAGTTTAAGACACGGTGAGTGATAAAAATTGACACCTGAAGATGAGCAGGGCTGCACAGGAGGCAATTGCTTTGGAGTGCTGGTGGGTAAGTCCTTTACTGTTACATAAGTGAGTAAATAAAATTAAGTAGTGGACATGTTGGTGAGATCCCTCCTAGGCCTTTCATGTTTCTTGCTTGCAATAGTTTCTTCTGTTTTTCACCTCTATGTTATATAGATAATCAGTTTCCAACTAACTGGGTTAAGACTTGTTACATATGTGCCAAGCTTGGTAAGGAGAAAGTAAATGTATCTGCTTCATTTTCAAAAGAAAGGTCAAAAAGCATTTTCTGGTAAATTAAACCTGAGTTTCTGAATGTGCCTTGAACATCTTACTGAAGCAACTACATGATTTTTTGGATTAACTCAATGCTCATGCTACAGAACAGACAATTATAATAAGTAGTCCACAACTGAACTTTAAAGTGCTATTTGGTAATATTTAGTAAATATTGCATGTTTGTTAGCAGCTTCAGAACTCATTCTTAAAACTTTCTCAGATTCTGAACTTTGGCCTTTTTCCAGCAGACATGTTTGCACAGTGTAAAGCATGAGATAAGCTCCATTTGTTTCAGTGAGAGAACACTTGAGCCTGAAATTCCTGTCACTCCTGAATTCATTGTCTGGTAATGAGCTCTTGCTGGTTAGATTGCACTCTAGTGCTTCTGCTTGGAAGATTGGTACTCAACAGTAGATATTGTCAAGAAGGATCATTTTACGATCTGTTGACGTTTGAAGTTTTACTTGGGAAAATTTCAGTAAGTTTAGTAGTCCTGCTGTAGCTGCAGGATGCCACCAGTAGTAGCAGTAGCCTCAGCATGCGCATGCGATGCATGTGTGCCAGACAGTCAGGGTGTTATGGTTGGTGTTGGTGCCATAGCTGCTGCCGTGAATCTCCCATGATGATTGTGTGAATAATTCGGAGGAGGAGTAGAGGTGATATTACTCTTTGTGATTGTGTTTTTAGGATTTCAGTTGGGGTGTTTGTTTTTTTTGTTGTTTTATGAGCCTAGTGCCTTCACACAAATCCTTTTCTGAAGATGCGGCTTGAATTTGAGGCCAGGCCTCCTTAGGTGAGCTCTTAACTTTCTAGCAGGAATCGGGGAACGTGTTTGGCCGTGTCTCCTGTGTGCTGGAATAGACTTGCTTGGAGTTACCTGCCTGACTCCACCTGGCTTTGAACTAACTGTCCCCTCCTGCCTTTCTAAGGCTGCCAGGCCAGCTAAAGTAAAAGGGCCAGCCTTTTTTATTTTTAAATTTTATATTAATTTTATTTAATTTTAATTTAATTTTATCAGCTGCAGTCCATGCAGAGAGTTAGAAAACTGTACAGAGAATCATATTTCCACTTAAATACTTTTGATCTTAGTGTAGCAACATTAATAATAAAATGCAGTAATTTCAGAAATTAACTTCCTTATATTCTGAAGTTGTTAGGAATAATGCATAAAGCACGGCGAAGCATATAGATAAGTAATATAGTTTAAGATGCTGCATTTCCAGAAGTCATGTTAATTTCATAGGAAATTTAATATGTGAATAACTCACTGTGAAGACAAAAAAACTTAGAAATTATTACTTCAGAAAGTTCTATGGTAATTTGTGGAGGCTGCAGAGAGATTCCATGCTATGGTGATCATAATTCAGAAATGTAAATAATAGACCATTTATTTTTCTCATTGCCTATTAAGCGTAGTCTCTAGCATTACAAAACAGGAGTCAGAACCTCTGGATGGCTACTTAATTTTTAAATATGTTGATAGAATTAACAGAGAAGGAAGAGGCCTGAAAGCTTGTGTACCTTTGCTTTATGTGTTGTGGAATTAAAAGTAGATCTAGTTGTTTCTTCTTGTTTTCTTTGAAAACAAACCAAAGTGATATTCTTTTAAATGGAATTGAATTCTAATGCTTAAGAGAGTTCAGTTTATTGACATCTTTTGTAGAAGTTATTTTAAATTGTAGGATGGATGGCTGATGCAAGGTTTAAGAAAAAAAATACAGCTATCAAAATCAAGGTCTCAAGATCAAGTGGTGAATGCAATGCTAGGGGCTGTACTTTTGAATTTACTAATGATTTGATTAATTTGAAAGAGAATAATTGTTCACCAAATGAATAAATTCTTGCTGTGAAAAAAAGACTTTTTTTGTTTTGCATATGTGAAGATAACAAAACCTCATAATACTGTGATTCATCCAGGTAGCTTGGCAATGCTGTGTACAAATGTACACTTGTTTTGATGCTGCTCTTAGTTCTAGTCTCTCCCAAAAGGAGAACAAACAAAACCCCCAGGATAAGCCTGTGGTGTTCTTGTGTGAAGAACAACCTACCAGAGCAATGGAAATGTTAAAAAAAAAAAAAAAAAAAAGATAGTGATAAGATGCATTAGAAGCTTGAGAGTAAGAGAACTCAAGACATGTTCCAGTAGTAGATGTTCTTGTTTAATGTGTGGGAAGGTGAGAGCAGTTTGTTATCTTCATGCAGCAGGATGTGATGTGGAGGGATTAAACCAGAGGTCTCATAACCTCCTCATTGTTTCTGTGCTCCTGTCCCTGGCTAATTTTTGGGCTGTATATGACAGAATATTGAGGATCACTAACAGTGGTGAAGCTCAAAGCTACTTTTTACTGATAGAAGCATTCATTGGCATCACTTTTAGAATAATAGAGTGAAATTCTTTTTTTAGCTGAGACAAGCAAAAATTTTAAAAAATGTAATACTTCATGTAGATCTAAGAGGAACAATGTTTTATATTGTAAATGCAAAGTTTTAAGAATTTATAAAAGTAATTAAAGATTAATAAAGGTTCTTAAAACACTTCTGTAAGAATAATTCCTACAGTAATTGTATAATAAGAACTGTTGCATATCTGGATCCTGAGAAGAATTTATTCTAATATTATTACTTCAATATTTAACTGTATACTTGGTTAAAGAGGAGCAATATTCTCATGGGGGATTTTGCTTTCAAGGTTGGTGGCTCAGAACGGTACTCTGTGTGTGGATACTGCTATTCCTTCAGTGTGAGTGTAGGCAGGAGGATGGCTCCGGGACAGCTCAGGGGACACCACAGGGTCCCCTGGGACAGAGTGGAGTATGTCCAGGTGCCTTGGCTCCAGAACCATTCATTCAGCTCACGCTGACGGCCTGAGCTGCTCAGTTGCTGTGGAGGCAAGTTTTTGAGCATCATTACAATTTTCTAATCGACCTGTAATTATGCTTTTAGTCTGATCTCATCACCCTGCAGTTTGTAAAATCTCCTGTGTTTAATTCAGATTCACTCAGGGCAAAACTGGGGAGGCACATTCCAGAGCTAACTGAATTATAAGAAGGAACTTTAAAAAGTACAGTCTTATTTAAATCAATAAAATGTAATGCTGTGGTGTTAGACAAGACATGTTCAACACCTTTCAAATATCATGCTACATTTAATTTTCCAACACCAAACTCTACTTTGCAAGTCAGAAAGACAAGTTATTGGTAGGATGAAGATCACTTTTGTGATCTTGGGTCATGAAGAGAGGGTACATTTCCACAGAGGATTTGTTGCAAAGGGAACACTGTTACTTGTACCATTAAGCCAGTAAAAGAGAAAAATTATGAAATTATTTGGGTAATTTTTAATGATGTTGCCTTTAAAAGTTGGAATAGAACCTGCAATTATAAAATGTGGCATCAAGCTTAGTTTTGAAACAGTTTTTGATTTGGGTTGACTTTTAACAGAAAGATTTATGTTTGAAATGAATTGAAAATTTCAGTTCAGTTGCTCCCACGTAAGCATTCCTGGTGTGCGTTCTGCCTCCCATTACATTTGACATACTTTTTGGCAGCCTGACAGAAACACAGCTTACTAGACAATGAACCTGGACTAGATTTCTTAATTTTTCTAACCAGTGATAAAATGGAATGATTATGAAAATACTAAGCTGTGAAGGAAACCACAGCTCTCAGCATTGCAGCTCTGTGGAAGTGCTGGACTGCTGTGCATTCTGTCAAACTGGCTACTTTAAACTTAAAGCAGGGTTTCTCCTTTCACATTAGTGCTGCTTTTAGTTGACATCACTGTCCCTACAGTTTATATAGTATTTGTATTCATTTGTGCAAAGCTTCACTAAAACTGGGTCACTAGTTTTTATGAATGCAGTTCTTAATGAGTAAAAGCAAAAGAGCTTTATTGCAGAATGTACTGCACCATGTCTGTGAGAGAGCAACTAAAGTGCCATAAAACATCCCTTTAAATATGAAACCATTTGAACCTGGCAAATCTTCATAGAACTCTGACCAACACATATTGTTTCAAAAATTAAATCTTGGGAATTAATTTGTCATCAGAAGATGATATGAGCAGAAGAGAAAGGTGAAGCTAGAGCAGAACCTCTTTTCAGGAATAAGGAATTAATGAACAAAAATTGACTTAACTCTAAGCAGAGAATTTCTGGGGATCGTTAAATTTCCCAGAAGGCGAAGTCAATTTGCCTTTGGCTTCTGCCTTAATGTAGCAGTGACAAGTAGTAGTTTTGCAGACAGATTGTCCTCTAGAGGATCCTGATTCTTAATTGTATAAAAGTTCTAATTGTTCCATTTTTAAATACTAACTTAAATAAGTTGTGCATATAACTTAATTGTGGTATGAACATCCTGGATGAATCTAAATGAAGCAAATAAATCTCACAAATGCTACTTAAAAAGACAGAATTAAGGACATGCTAAGAAAGCAAGAGATTAAGTGTTTCACTTGCTAAAATATAGTTGTTTCTAAAAACCATACTGTTACTGCAGTGTTTGCAAGTTTTCTTACTGTACTGTGCTTTTCCTCCTGAGATGGCATCAACAGTTACTTAACAAGACTTCAGTGAACATGACACAAAATCTAACAAAATTATGCTCTTCAGTATTGAAAATCATGTCCAAGTAAGGTGTTCAGATAATCATCTGGATGTTGATAGCTGGTCAGGGCCAAATTTCCAAAATTACCACAAATAGAAATATTGATGAAATAATTACCACTGAAAGAAATGGCCTCCCTGCTGCTATTCAAGGAAGAAAACAATAACTTTGAGTAAAATATACTTTATAGTTTGGTCTGTGCTTCGGAGATGTTGATACTTCTTGACACAGCGTTAATATTACAAAATATACAGGGCCTGATGATTCTTTGGGTTTTGATTGGATTATAACTCTGCCAGACATTATCTACAATCAGTGAATTCTTTTGGGCAATCGTAATAAGTTTCAAACATGCATTAGTTAACACTGCATTTACTAGGCAAGAAGAAAGAGCAAAACTTAATTGGAGTATTTAGACTACTGCTTCAGCATGAAAAATTTCCCCTTTTACTGTATTTACTGATTTCTAATTGGAAAAGATAGATTTCCAAGTAGTAAACCTGGGTAAACTTGGTATACCCTTAGTATAGCAAGAGCAGATTTGTAATATGTATGGTTTATATGAATAGCCCTTGTGCAACAATGTTTTTGAAGTGGGTTTCAGTGGATTAACTGCACACTGCTTAGGAAGTCTACACAACTAAGTAATTAAGGCCAGTGGTCTGTAGCAGTAAGTTATTCTATTGGGACCACAATTCTAATATCACCATGGCTTTTAAAAAAATCCTGGCCAAGTGTGTAGCATGTGCCAACATTTTATTCCTGGGTGGAAAAAAAAAAGGAAAATGCTAATACGGATTGTATTGCTTTAATGACTAAGTCTAGCAGGCTTTTTATTAAAAGTGCCATATCACAGGCCCTGACTCTTTAATACGATGGACCAAACCAGTTAGGCAGGGAAAGTCACAAATGCAGTGTTTACTTTAAAAAACAAACACCACCACCCTCGGCATCTCCCCTGCCCCAAACTAGCAACCACCAACCTCTCTCTTCCCCAGGTTGCTTCTTGAGCTATGCATGTGACTGAAAGCCGACTCCCATCCCTGGATGCAGGGAGCTGCTCAGCTGCAGTTCACATTCATCACTTAGTAGAAGTAAATGTTACTTTATTTGTGGACACCCAATTTCTCTCCTTTGCCGTGCTCCAACAACCATTGTTTTATTTTAAATAGTTACAGATATCCCCTCTGGATGGCAGAACAAGGCAAAGCAATTACTAGTTGTGGATACACAAAATTGAACGTCTTAAAACAGCAATGTGTTGCTCACTAAGGTGTCTCCAAAGTCCAGCTGAGCTGACAGGCTCTGTTAAGCTCTGCTCAGTTGTTTTATTTACAGGCTTTTGAGATTATTCTCTTGGTTGCTCCTGACTTTGCTAATAACCCTGCTGAAATAAATTATTTTGGAGCTGTTTTTCAGTAACTCTGTGAGATTCGGGCAGTGATCTGAGCAATTGAAAAGAAAGGTGTGTTTAATTTTATTTAACAAGCAAGCTGGTACTTCAGTTTTCAGGTTCAGTGAGAGTTGCATATCTATGGCAACTGTTTTGATTAAAATTCCTAATGTCATGGTTATGATAGAGGAGAAACATTAAAGAAATAAATGCAAAAAGTACTGCTTAAGGAGGGTGACCCCGATTTTACTCTTTCAAACTAGGGCAATACATTAGTGCATTAACTCTGTGTAGACACTTACCAGGGATCCATTACAACAGATCACCACTTTTTTTCTAAGGACTTCAGCTCTTGAGTATTTGGAGTTTAGACAGATGAAACTGTTATTTCTCACAAATGAATCAGATGCTTGACAGTCAGTTAAAACTTAATTTATGTGCAGGATATAGAGAGTGAATATGGCAAGATTCCAGATTTTTCTGTTAACTTATTCTGTGACTCCTGATGAGCATCTCAGCCCTGTAAAGAGACAGGCTGCTGATGCAGACATAAGATAAACTCTTCATTTTATGGGAGCTTCAATAAACTACCCTAGAGCATAATCCACAGCAAAGCAAAAAAATCACTTGCTTTAAGGAATTTTCTGGTAGCCTTAGGGAGAGTATGAGTAGAACTTCTCAAGCTTAACCTTGTTTTAAGCCTGTAATGTGACCATTTGTTCTTAAAAGTCAGAAATTTTAAGAAGATTAATATGAAGACTAGCAGAGCTCAACCTGAATCAGGTTTTAGGGTGTTGTCTAGTTATTTCTTAGGTAAAAGTCACTTGTTTTGGTAAAATGTACATTATACCTCAGCAGTAGTTTAATCAACTATTTGTCCTTAACTTATGTAAGAAAACCCTCGACAAAGTAAAGCTGTCTAAATTATTTTAAGATCTTTATTAAAGGTTTATAGCAAACATACTTTCTGGTCATTGTGGTGGTTTATAGTGTTTTATTTTTTTTGAAAATCAGAAATAACAAGTCTGCTTGATCTGGGCTATGTTTGAACAGTGTACCCACCTCTGCAGGGTTTTTAGTTAGTTTTTAGACTGGCAAGATGGTCTCAGGGTGAAGAGGACTGTGCAATGCAAGGACTAGCAGACAGCACTGGGAGAAGAGAAAAGTGCAGCAGGATGCTGTGGGCTTTTGGGCAAAAACTCACAGGATGTGTTGGAGAAAAGGATATATTTTACTGAAGCAATTAACTTGTGCTCTTGCAGTGGACAGGACTTGCAAAGAGTCATAAGAATAGAAACTGAAATTAAGAGAATTGTAATAGGGAAAAAGTAATTTACTTTAGATCTTGAATATAAATGCAGTTTACAAATGAAAAGTGCTGATGGATTATTGAGTGATGTTGTTGCATTAATTTTATCTTTTTTATCCCCATTTCTGATGCTGGGGAAAAGTAAGATGAACCATCAGGGTGCTTTTTGGGAGGTATGCAGTTAGCAGTTGTGAATCTCTTCTGCACAGGGAAGTTCTGCCAGGGCTTGCTCGCTGCAGCATTGTGTTGGTTGTTATAATGTAAAACCAGACAGAATGAGAAGGCTTTAGCAAATAAAGGATTGCTTTCAATAGTGACTCTATCCCTCAAAGAACTTTCCTTGGCGTTTAAGAAAGCAATGTAATCGTGTGTGTGTCTTCCCTTGTTTACCCTATGTGTTTTCTGCTGGGTCCCATTAGGTTTTGCTGTAGAGCAGGTCCACACTGGTATTTGTTATTACTTCAATTGATGTGTGTTTTGTTTTTCTCTGCTAACAGATAAGGGAAAAAAAACTGAAACCCAACTATCTAAGGATATCAGATATCACGTGGAATAAACATTAACAATTTAGTCAAAGTATTTCCTTTTAACACTTCTAATGTTAAGCAGGGACATGCAGCTCAGAAAGCACATGTTCATTATTTTTTCCTAGTACCTTCAGATCTGGGTGGTGGGTGACAGGCAGTAGCTTAGCTAACACATGTGGAATCCTGCAAGTAAAGAAGGGTGAAAGGCTACTCTATAAGTTTCTTTCTAGAGTTCATGGGAAAAAAAAAAAACCAAAACAGATTATAAAGTATGGAAGGACTTGTTTCATGCTGTGTGGTGAGAGCATATGAGCATCTTGAGATAGCTTCAGTTCTTTCCTTTTAATCTTCTATATTTAGTTTCTGAAAGTTGTATTTGTGTTTGCAATGTTGATAAATGTGGAAAATTACATCTAATCTGAGTGCTTTATTTTGTGAAGTCTTTTACAGGTGACTGTGTGAAACTGGGCTACAAAGATGCTGTGGGAGAGTTTGCTGTAATTGGCTCTCGGTCAGCAATGAGAATGGTCATGGTCAGCAATGAGAATGTTTTGAGTAGTAGATTTCAGTTTCCTTCCTGTTCTGGCTTTGTTCCAAAGGGAGCTAAGTGTAGTGTGAGGTCAGGTTTTCCTGCTTCCTTGTCCTGTGACTGAGAACAGCACCATCAGCAGTATCATGTTCTAGAAGCCAGCAGTTTTGGATATAAAAGCAGATTATGTTTTCAGTAGGTCTTTAGTTTTCCTCAGTTTTGCTTGGACTGGTGGTACAAAATGAGTTGTTCTCATCTGTGCTAAGTCTTTCTGAAATGTGAGATGAAGATGAACTGGTCACATGTATGTGCTCATGCAATCTCTCTGGACACTAGAGTTATTTCAGTGCTGCTTCCGGTAGCACTTAGAGCCATTCTTTACAGACAAGGGTCTTGTGATGGCCAAGTTGCTGTTGTTTAGCTCAGTCTGTATTGATAAAGGTGCTGTCTTCTTGGATGTTGAAGAAGTCTCATCCAGGAATTTGATGTAGGCTTTACAGTGGAGCCAAGTTCAGTGGTGTCAGCTCATTCTCAGAATTTGTGAAGATTAGTATTTCTTTCATTGGGCTTAGCAGAACTGGTTTTCTTGTAGACACAGCATCTGAGTAACATGGGAACAATCCATATCATAAGGATGCTAGAAAAGAGCCAAATAGGTACTAAAACCTTTTTTTTTTTTTTTTTTTTAACCTGAGGATTACTAATTTTAAGTGTATTGTTTAAACATTTGATGTGTCATTCTAGCACAGTGGTCAGATGTTGTCACTTTAATCTGTGATGAAAACTTTTCCACAGTTGGGGTAGAGATACTTGGTATTGTACCGTGTAAGGCTGTTACTCTGGTAGTGAGTAAATATGCTGTACATGTAAGGTAGTCTATGTGAAATTCAGAATACTGCTAGAGATTTTCCTTTTTTTTAGAAGTAGACCTTCCTAAATAAAATTGACAACATTTTAATGTCTGATGCTATTTCATGATTGTTCAGCAAAATACTGCACATGGAAGAAGGGGAAAATATTGGAATGGAGATGGAAGAATCTCCATGATGGAGAATCCTAAAGAAACTGTAGTTGTAAGATGCTATAGGAACTCTTTTTCGCAATCTTAAAGAATCTCAAGAATAATCTTGGAAGATGTTTAAAAAGAGTCTTCTTTCTAATAGTTACTTTTCTTTCTTTTTTGTTAAGATTTAATAGCAGTTATGAAACAGGAAACCTCACAAAGATTTGCTCAAAAATGCAGAGGCTGCTCTTCTTGAATTGAATTTTTATGTATCAATAAATGAAGAGAATTAATTTTGTTTCATTGCTGAGGTTGTTGTGTTTTTTGATGTGTGGTTGGCAATACCCAGTTACCTGCCATGTGTCTTACTGAAAATTTGCAGAGTTCTATTCCTTTTTTTATCTGAGCTAACCTTAATTGGTATTTTATCCAGATCTTGAATTTGAGTTCTGGATTTGTAATGGATATGGTTTTTCCTGTGGCAAGAAAATTTGACGCAAGTACACACTCTGATGACTTGTTGAAGAATCTAGTGTGAGAACTCAAATAGTTGAATTTATGATGCTAATTAAATAGACATCAACATAAATTGAAAAAACATTGACAGAGTGTATTTTATAAATACTGTTATTTACATGTTCAAGTATTGCATGTTTTCACTCCAGAGAGTCAAAATGATAGTACTTTAGATTAGGCACAAAGTTTGTGAAATTATTCAGCTATAAAACTTAATCTTTTTTCACAGAAGGAAGGGAATTATGACTTGGTGTTTTCCTTGCTAATGTTTTGTCCCAATGCAAATGAGTTTCTAGCCTGTTGTTTAACAATACTGAGGAGCTCTCCATCGAAATTGGCTGTCCTCCCCTGCGGGTGACCCCCTTGTGGGACCAGCAGGAATCTCTTCCTGCTCTTGCGGGCTGCAGCTGCTTTGAGAGGTGTCTGGTGAGCTGTAGGACAGAGCCTGTGGCTGGCTACAGGTGGTTGCTGGGCCTCTTTGTTTCCATATGGCTGGGATTTCTGGGGAAGAACTGATGTGATAGCCTGTAGCTGTAATGAATGTGAAATAGCAGCAGTGAGAAGTATTTTAGGTAAAAAGTTGCCACTACACAGCCCTTTTTTGTTTCATCTGTTGACAGCGGGCTTGTTCCACTAAATGAACTGCATAGCTGAGACGAAAATGGTCACAATGAAGAATAGAGACACATGCATAAAAGTGGTTCAATCATTTACCTTTAAGAATGGTCACTACTGTACCCATTAAGAACTAGTATATAACAGGCAGTGTGATCCCACATCACTGTGTGTGTGATGACTGAGATTCCTTGGGCTTTTTGTTGCATTTTCCTAGATGTCCCAGTGACTTCCACCATACAGAGCTAGATGGAGCTATAAGATCTTCTGTCACTAGGTACAGTGCTAGGGACTCTTCCAAGTTCTCAAGTTTCTATGTTAGTTTTTAGGCTGCTGTTGTCTGTTGGGGAGTTACGAAGAGTGAGTACATGTAACCCATAGATGCTCAGTAAGGGAAGAGGCACTGTTTAACCAAGGCCTGGTATGTAAGTGTACTGTGGCTAACTGTTGCCTTACTTGAAAGGCACAAATTTCATTTGAAACTTGGGCCATCCTCTGGGCCATCAAGGTGCTATTAAAATTGTCAGCTGAGGTATCATGAAGACACTCTGCTTAGATGTCAATGATACTGGAAAGGATTGCAAATGTGATGAACCTGGTGAATCTGCTGAAGGTCCTGTAATCATAGAAGAGTCAGCGTAGCTTACAGGATTGAGTTCTGCACAAATACATGGATGTGATAGCTAGTAGCCAATTTTTAATAGTGCCTGAGTATTTTAACTTATGTTTTCTCCATTATTTTCTCCTCTTATCATAACTGTGCTGTTGCTTTGTGCTGCCAATGCATGGTAGATAGGAAAAGAGCATGAAGTGCTAAATTTTTGTTTATTGTTCAAGTAAGAATCTTGTGTATTGGTAAGATGGTTCAACAAAGGTCACCTTTGAAGTAGTTAATTGTAATAAATTAGTGTGTTGGATACTCTAGCAGAATTGCTCAGGTCCTTAGCTATTAACGTATCCAGATAATCATGATCGTGAGCACCACAATTTTTAAGTTTTCAAACACCACTGGAATCAATTAGGTAATTTATTAACTGCTTAAACTCTTAAAAGTATTCCTATTTTATTTATTTTAATTTTTCCTTCTATCTGGTTGTCATTTTGACTTTTCTGGGGACAGGCATGGGAGCTACACAGGAATAGAAAGATACTTTCTGCATTCCAAATTTATGAGGTTTGAATATTGCAAAAGATGCTATCTTGACAGGCCCAAGGGCTGCATTTCTATCTGTAGAAAACAGGCAGCATTCCAGGGGATGGTAGTGCAGTTATATCTTTTCCAGGTGATGCTCATCACCTCTGAAGTGACCGCTTTGAATGAGGTGGCTCAGTCTCCAGCCTGCAGTAGGTATGCTGGCAGAGAACCATCAGCATTGGCATCTTTGTGTTTATGCTCATCTGGAATGTGAAATTGTCAGTTTCTTTCTGGAAGATAGGAATTACTTGTCTGGATTACCTGTTCTTGTTCCTGTATTCCTTAAAATTTGCATAGTGTTCACAAGAATACAGTTTCTAATGTTTTTTTCCTGACACTGCTGCACTGTGGCAACATATTGCTCTTATTTTACGGGCATGAAATGCTGTTGAGGAAGTGAGGCTTGGGGTTGCATAGCACACTGTGTCACAGGACACTGAACAAAACCAGCACTCTGGAATCTTTTTTATATCCTGATCCTAATCAAGCAGTTCTTTCTTCCTAGTTTTGGATTAAGGTATTTGTAATAATTTTGTAAATAGTGCTCAGTTTATGTCATAATGTACATAGTATTCATTACATGTTTTCATTCTTCAATGGAACCACAGTTCTTTTCATCTGTACATATTTCATATTCCACTTTGAAGTTAGGCTGTTAGATTTTTAAAAGTATTTACAGTAATGAATGGACTATAAAATGATGGAAGAAATTTGATAAACTTCTGCAGCACTGTATTAAACATTAAAATATTCTAGGTTACACATAATTGCTGTATATGGGTTGATTACTGTACGCAGATATTACAACACTGAGCATCTTTAGTGTAAGTTTCTTTTGCTTCATTTGGAAGAGGGCTCTGCTGCAATTTTTTATATAGGAGAAATTTCAACTAGTCCCCTAGTTTTCTGTTGTGTGAGTAAAAGCCATTCAAGAAGCTCCGCTGTAAATTTCAACATGGTAGTGTCAACACGTAACAACAAGTGTGTTTTGAATAGCTTGATCCAAACAACAAATAAAACAAAATTTGAATTTTCTTTCCCAGATGAGATTTTTAGTTGGTGTGTTGTAGCTTTGCTGGCTGACCAAGTATGTGGATAAGAACAAGGGCAGCAGGGTATTTTGTCAATATATTTGTCTTGAATTGTAGAGAGAGACTGAGACATCTGAAATGGATGGACACCATCTGCTGTTATTTAAAGTTTGTGTCTGCTTCAAAATGTACTTACAGTGTTATCTTATGGGAAAAAGTGTTTGCATCCATGGGAGAGTGAGTATTTTTCTATTTGCCTGTGTTAGAAGCCTAGTAAATTATGTACTCTGAAAGGATTGCTGGAAGAGTTTGTCACTTTAGGCAGAGATCTTAACCTTAGCATTTAAAATCTACATACAGTAGATTATGTGGATTCCCCCATAGGCTTGTAACAAAGATAGTGAAACCTTTTATTATTATTATTATTATGAGGTATATAACTTTGTGCATGCGCTCATGTCTTTAACTTCCATGTGCTCAGAAAAGTGCATCTTCCTTAGTAAGATTGGCCAAGCCCTTTGAACGTGGCTCACTGAATTTAACTGCCAGAGTCCCTATTTCAGCACCTTCTCTTGGGTTGTGAGCAAAGTACAGCACAAAGCCACCTCTGGGGTGGTAGCAACTGTGTGTGAGATAAAGAAGGCCCAGCTGCTGCTCTATTTTCTACCAGCAGAATCTGGTCAGGGGTGTGGTTTGGCCACAAAATAAAAAGAGGGAGGCAATGAAGCTGCATTTCCTTATTTCTTTAGCAATATATTTAACGGTGCTTGCCAGAACTAATGTTCCTCCTTTTCTCAGTCATTTTATACGTTTGTGCATATTCTGTCTGGGTATCCTGAAGCTTGGTTTTTTGCAAGCTCTCTTCATACTGGAGCAAAATTTATGATACAATGTCAAATAGCTTTCCAAGATGCTTAGAGGAGCGCAGTTGGTCATTACATTGTCTGAAAAAGCCGAAAGACTGAGATGCTGGTGGAGACTTGTGGATAAGGTGGTGTGTTAAGTGGGCAGTGGATCTTTTAATGTCTATTGATGAGGGAAAATCATTGTATCATTTTAACAAGATACTTAAGCTTGTTTTTCTTTAAATACAAAGGCTAGAAAAGAAGGAAATTGGAATTTGTTCATCGGCTATTTGTTTCTATTGTGGAAAAGAAATAATAGAGAACAGATAAAAATAGATAATCAGCAAAGTGATTTACTGGTGCATGAGTACTCCTAGATTAATGTAGTGATAATGTGCTGTATAGAGCTGTGAAGATGCTCAGAAGAAGAGTTAATGAGTCTTTATTAATAGTTAGCTTTTATTTTGTGTACTCCTACTGTCAAGCTGCATTGTTACTGTGATTATTTGTGCTGTTTATTTCTTTTTGAGATGAAAAAATCTGCTAATGTCTTTCTAATGCATGTGTGAATGTACATGTACATCTGTGTCCTGCAAATGCTCTTTCTTAACTTCCATCCTTAGAAAATGTATTGTCACCTACTCTCAAAGTTTTCTGTTTTCAGCAATTAATCCCTCCCTTGGCCATGAGATTGATGTGCCCTCAAATGATATTATGAAAAGAAGAAAGCAGTGTCTTCATTTGCTTTGTAAATTTGCTGGTTGGTGGGAAGTACCCTCATGACTGGAAGTATTTCTTCAGATTGCAAAAGTAACAAAGTTCCTTTAAGTCAAAGCTGAAACTTTCATCTCCTAAAATGTGTCCCACAGCTGCAGTTTGGAGATAAGATCAATTATGGTGAGATATGCACTAATGTGTTGGGAACTGGCAACTTTTTGAATAAAAGACTCTGTTCTGTCTCTTATGGTAGATTCCAGTTAGAGGGAGGAACTGGGTGGGAATTTAAAAAAGCTTCCAATATTTGGTGAAATGTCCTAAAAGGGAAATAAAAGCTATTCAATAACACATAGGTTTTACAATTTCAATCATTTTCCCTTGTGATTATTAGGTTCTAATTTCTGGTATATGACTGTTAGTGTTAGATCCCATTTTTAGTGATTCTACATATTGTTCAAATGCATACCAAAAATACTTTGTGTTTTCATAGCTTGCTTAAATACATTTTTTCTGAAAACATTCAAGAGAGGTGAGTGAACAGAGATCTGTGGGAATGGATCAACCAAGTTGCTTTAGGTAAGGAACAGGTTTCTCCCTGCGGGATGCGTCTCGCACTGCAGAAGGAAGGATTACTGGCTTGTCACAAGGCTAGAAAGACCATCTGGTAGGTACCCAGGTATGCCAGTTAGTTGTAATTGATGAAATCCTGATAGGATTACAATGCGCTTTTGATGATCTATGGGTCTGTGTTGAAGAGTATCCCCTACTAATTTATATAAGATGGAAGATGAGAAACCTGCCTAGAGGCTGCTGTGCATTGTGGGGCTCAGGAGCCTGAGCTCTGGAGTGTGGCTGTCACGGGCTTCTTGGTTGCCAGTACCAGACGAGTTGGAGAGGGATCTCTGCCAGCCGTATACAAAGGCCAGGCACAGTGCATGTTTAATTGGACACATACTGATGGGAGCTGGGATTTCAGTTTGCAGAGGGAGTGACAAGTCTGTCTGCTTGCAACAGTCAGTTAAACTGCACAGTGTTTTCTTTGCCTTAATAGGAAAGGATGTGGTGATTGTGTAACTATTTGGATGCATTTCACTTCTTATGTGGAGTAGAAAATCCCATCTGGAAAGAAAATCTTCTCTCTGTAGAAAGGAAGGGTGTGGGCTGTTACCTCCCTTTAGCAAACTGCTTCCTTTTTTCTTCTGTATCATTTCCAGCTGAGAAATTTTCTGATTGCCCTTGTTCTGCTTTATTACAGGACATTCAAAATGGTGTATAAATGAAGAGTGCTGTTCTTACTGTGAGGGAGAGACTTGGGGGAGATTTTTTAAATGTTTAATGTAGTTGTAGGACATCAGTGGAGTTGGATCTTCTTTGCATGTCTTCTTTGACTAGTAGCCTAAGTATTACATGGAGTATTTTTGGAAGACAGCAAAATGCATGTTTTACAACCAGTGAGGTAAAACTCATCATTATTTTTCAGAAACTTACAGCTGTTGTGTAGCTGCACAGCAATTACTTTCCCATGGGCAAGTTGTCTTTTAAAATAAATAAATAAATTTGCATAACTCTATAGGGAATAAAATAACTGATGTAATAATTACTTAGAAGCAGAGCCAGCATCCTGCAATTACTTTAAAGCACATGTGCTGCAATGTCTCTATATTGACATGCTTCTTGTGACATCCTTCTTCTGACACATTCAATTAATGTTTTATTATCATCTTCCTATTTAAAAAATACCCAGTGACTGAGCTAGAAGCAAAGTAGTCTGTTCACTTACTTAACAAGAATGGTTAAGTGGTTTTTTCAACCCTACTTGTAAGTATCTCTGCTGCATGAGTTGACCTCATATCACTGCAAGTTATTGATTATACTTATGCCTGTGGTTGGCTGAGAACAAACAGGTTGCAGCATTTCCTTCAGTGTGGAAAGCTCATGATGATATGAATGTGGTATTGATTAGAATTTTCAGGTTTGTTGAGTATCGTCATCTGCATTCTCTATGCAGCACATGTGGCAGCTACCAATCCAGATTGGAGGTGTTTCTTGTCTTCCCTTTGAACTTATTTTGTTTAAACAAGTTTTATCTGCTTTAAAGATGCCATTTTCTTCACTTTTAAATTGTTACATTTATTTTAGTCCCTTTGAAAGAGCTATATGTCAGAAAGGAAAAAGATGATGAAACTAAAACTATGATGAAACAGTTTTTGCCAGATTTAAAACTCTTGTGTCTATAAAAGTTAACTTCTTTCCCAGAACACCTCTGCAGAGGGGATCATGAGCAGTCAGTGCTCTGTGCTGGGATCCTGGAGAACCACTGTCAGCCTCTTGGTAAGTCCATAGTGGCCTGAGGCAATGCCCAGATGAGGAACCGCAGCCAGATGTTTGTGTGCATCAGCCGGTGCACGGCCACAGCCAGGAGCGAGTCCACGTGCCGTGCACATGGGCCTGCGTGAGCGTGCTCAGAAGGGGACCTGGCTGGAAGGTGCCACGCACAGCATGTTTAGCAAAAGTGTTCATATGTCTGTATAGAAGGTGCTCACCTCAGCTTGCTGCTGAAACCTTTTTTCAGCTTGTTCAATGAGTGGAGTTTACAATGAGAGCACTATGACAGTTCTGGTTTCGTGTTGTAGTTGTGGTAATTAATATTTAGCATGGTATCTAGTAATTTTCAGCTTCAGTGCACTTTACAAACATTAATTAATTGTCAACTGCACCCCTGTGCAGTAGGTAAATGCTTTCTTCAGTGCTGTTTTTTAGAGCAGCTGGAAGCCCTGAGACTTGCAGGCTCACTGGGTCCCACTTGGTGATCTGCAGCTTAATATTTTGTAAAGGTCTTTGTTAAATTAGGATAAGTTGTTATTAATTCTGGGTAAAAACAAAACTGTCGTTAGATTATTATTGCATTGATTTCTGCAATACTGTGTGTTCTAGATGCCACAGATTATATTAGAAGGCAGGAGATTAAAACTAAATGTTTTCAGTTTTATTTTGCTTATTCTTTGGATGCTTTGGCATCCTCAGCTTACACTGTGGTGGTGGGGGAATTATTTGGAATAAATATGAGACTTCTCTATGGCGGTCTTGCCCTTGTCTTCTAAGAGTGCACTTTGCTGTAGCTGCAGTCTTCATTAGTAACACTAGGTGAGTATGTTGAGAACTGGCTTTGGAAATGTGTTGCCCTCCTGCGTCCTGCAGAACGTGGAGGTGTTCGGAGTGGGTGATCCGTAGAGATGAAGGAATGTGTACACTGGACTGGGTTTGTAAGTGCTCTCCCCCCCACACCCAGTTTATGCAGTTTAATGGGAATAAAGCCATTCATGTGTAAGTGTTGCTTCTGTGTAAGTCTGGCACACAGACCACTGTGGCTGTGTTTACAGCTGTTACCTTTGGCTTTCCACTATGCTGGTCTCAAGTAGAACATTTGACTGAAAACTTTCAGCTGCTACTGCAAAACTTTACCCTGGTAACTGTTTTTACTTAGAGCTGCTGACAACTCAGGAAAGCATTTGAAAAACATTTTGCTTACCAGAACAATTCTGCTGACGTATTTTTCTTCCTATCCTTTTATTACTAGCAAAATTTGCATGAAAACAGGTCTCTGTGTATTAAGAGTTCACAATTCTCAGCTTGACAGTGTAATTAGAGTGGTGTTCAACTTGCACAATGGAGCTAGAACGAATTTTCTTGATTTTCCTGTGAACCTGAAACCTCAGGCCCTGTTTAATCATTTTAAGCCAAATTTGTGTTAATCCATGTTTTGGTGCGTAACTGAGGCAAGATTCAAAATGAAGTGTTGTGGACAGAGGAAGGCTTTGTACGCGGCAAGGCAAAGCAGAAGACTCATGAGAAAGCACTCCCTCTGTCTCCCCCCAGCCTGCCAGGCTGTGCTCCATTCAAGTCCTAATGACTGAACCTAATCATCTCCATGGCCCTAATTATGGTACTGTGGTAGGCTGAGATATTAGGTGAGGAATAAGCAGCAGGAGTAGATCAGCTCTTGACCAGCAAATGTCTCATTATGCTGGAGTGATCACTATTAAAAATAAAGGGGAGGGAAGAGTCAGAAACACTGCTAAAATACAATTCAGAGTAGCAAAATTTTCATGCATTTATATTAATTTCTTACTAATTCTTTGTGTGAAGCATGTGGCTTAGCAGCCCAGAATTTTTATGGTTCCATCTTCCTCTATAGGCTTTTTTTGTAGCATGTTTGTCCATGTTTGGCTCTTGTGTTCACAGCAGACCTGTGTCCCTTCTCATTTTAAGACACATGTATTAGATGAGGTGTAGTTGGCTTTCATTAGCTCTTTACTGAAAAAAAATATGATTTCAGACATACATATTGTCTTTATCTGAATGGTTTCTCTGTATTACTGCTCTTGAGGTCTGGGAGTATTCTGGAGTGTTTTTACTCCTCTGGCCCAAATGAATAGTGTCTGGCCAGTTTGTTGACTGCTCCAGCAAATTTGGAAGCATTTATGTAAAGAGGTTAAGAACACAGTCTAGGGTTTTTTTGGTTTTTTTTTTTTTTTTATTCTGTAGATATGTTTTTATGAAATCAAGGTTAGCTTTTATGATTTCTGAATAATGTTCTGGATTTTCATTGTCATATTGTATTTAGCTTAAGCAGCAGTAGAACCAAACTGACCTTTTCAGGTTTTATGGTTGCTTGGAGGGTTTTTTTGGGAAGATTATTCAGATAGAGTGAGTCAAGTACTTTGAAATTAGTAATAATACTTTTGTAATAGCACTAATATATGCTTACAAAAAAAAACCCCATATTTTATTTTTTTGAATGGAGTCAAGTACTCAGTACAGTAAACATGTTAGATATTTGTAGCTCTTGCCTATAGATGGTATAGTAGGGCTTTTTTAGTTCTAGAATATCTTTCCTTTCTCCTTTTGCTACATTTTCATTTAAAGAAGTGTTCTGGTTTGAAAGCAAAACCAGTGAGAGACTCCAAGTTAGAAATACAATTTATTAGGAAAAGAAAAAAAAGACAAAAATACATGCAATGATTCAAAAGGAAGACCACTGACAAAGTCAGAATACAACCTGACACCCCTTTGGCCAGCGTGCTGGTAGGAGTCCAAATTGGAGTGGCAGATGTCTTCTCAGAAACCTGTGGAAAGGCTGCTTTTCTGTCTAGAAATCCCTGGATTTATCCAGGTGGGAATGCCTAGCTTCTCTCCCTGGGCAGAGCATCTCACAATGGGCTGATGTTATTTTGAGTCACAAGGTGTGTTCTTAATCCCCTGTTAAACAGAACTGGCTCCTGGAGAGTGTTATCTCTGAGTCATGTGGCAAGACATTGATGGGCCCATTAACAGGAGATAAGGAAAACTGCCCAGATGCAACTGCTACTCGGATGGTGATAGGAAACATCTTGGTGCTCAGTCTTGGACAAGAAGGCACTTTAACATACACAGAACACAAGTCATTCAGCATAGAGTTTGTTCCCTGCATTCTTTGGAACTTGAATGAGATGCTGGCCAGCAGCCTCTTCTTCTCTTCTCTGTGTGTTCGTCATAGCCCTGTCCTGAATGACCTTCTTATACAGTGAAGTTGGCTATCAGTTCTGGTCAGGTGGTGGATGTGCTGATCATCAGCTCAGAGAGGGCTGATACATGAGCCAGCAGTACAGACCAACTTGTCCTGGCATCTTGGTCAACAATTCTCTCTGCTTGAAGAGACCAATCTGCCTGCATGGTAGCTCCATAAGAAAAACACCTATCTATCTTTATGGAAGATAGGATAGTTTTTTGACTTGTGCATGGAATAACCTATTTCTATGTCATTATGGGCTGGTAGGCTGTTAGTCTTCTGTGACTTGGACTGTTGGACTGTTCCAAGAGTGGTTAGAATTCACCCCATTCTTATCAGGGAAACAGGATGTCAGAGTCCAGAAAACGTATAAAAATAAATGTTGATTTTATTACAAAGAACTGTTTTTGTTTAAAAGACAAAAGCAAACACAAAAGACACTTGAAAAGAACAGTTTCTTAAAAAATATTATTAATTGGTATTTCCACACACAGAAGAAAGCAATAAAGCTAGATCAGAGAGCATTCAAAAACAATTATGTATTTACATCCCTGTTATCTTTATCAGTCCATTTTGGGCCATGGAAAGAAATTTTTGTAGGCTAGTTTTTCATTCTATATGTTAAGATGGAGTATGGCCTCAGTAGACTTAGAAATGAACTGGAATGCTTTTAACAGCTCTGTAATATATAAAGTATGTTTCACTGATACATGCAGTTTATATCTTGGGTTGCTAGCGTAAATGAGATTAATAATGCTCTAGAAATAATGTTGGTCGCTTCTAGAGATGAAAGGGAATTCAAAAGATAATGACTTCTGTAAATTAGATTTCTTTGTTCAGGAATACCACAGTAGACAGTGATTAACTGTGAAAGAGTCCCGCTGTAATAAAAATATGCAAAGCTATAATGTTTATAAAGACATTTTTTATTGCAAGGTTATCTCTGTATGTCTTTTGAGAAAGTTCTTTAAGGATTGACCAGGCAAATGGCTGTTAGTCAGTGTCCTGCTGTTACCCTAAGGCACTCTTGGGGCATTCTCAAGTAGCATCTTCTAATTGTCTCTCAGAACTGCAGCGAGACCAGCAGTCTCATTTCTCATTCAAGGCTGTTCTTGTCGTACTATGCTGAATTATATTCTGATTGGGTGGCCCCTAACAAAACTGTGCAGTGCTACTTATGTAGTGCTTGTGATTTGCTGGCAGCTCTGTGACAGTTGTTTCCTATGGCAGTGGTGCTCATGAGCATAAAAAAAAAAAAAGGAAAAAAGCAGTATTAAAGACCTATATATCAGCGTCATCTCCCTGCAGTTCCATTTGTTTGATTAGTATTATGATGGTGTGACAGGGCAATATATCAGATGTAATCGACCTGATTAGTGTGGAGATGATATAAACACAGATTGTATTGATGTTTAGTAATATGGGCACCCAGGGTAAACATAGATGTTGCATAGGCTGTGGGAAAGGTCTCTATAATGAAAACAGCAGATACAGCAGATTTTTGAGCTAAGTTATTTTTCTGCCAAATTTCACAGCAAGTTATGGGTAGTTTGACTTTGCAGTGTTGAAGAGGGTGGTCAGATGGGTTGGCATATATTGTTTTAATTGTTTTTTGAAATACACATCTTTTTCCCCAAGGAAGATCTGAATCTTGGTTTCATAGTCGGCCTTATGTTGAGTCAATTCCAACAGTGTGGTAAAGATTGCAGTATTATTAGACATGAAAACAAACATTTCATTCAATTTTGTTTTTGATAAAAAGGCTACCTACATCTATTATTAAAATCTTGATCTCTGGATAATTTGACTTGATGGTGAATTATCCCTTTTCTGTAACTTAACTTGGGAAGAGATGTAAGTGCAATAAAAAGTGGTTTTGTTGGATTTTTCCAGTGAATGGCTGATAGGAAATTACCAGGAATAAGGGATACAGAATGCTGTATGTATCGAAGTTCCATAAGGAAGAAAGTACTTAAATCAAATTTCCCCCACTTAAGAAACAATTGATTGACTGTATCTGTTTTAGTGCAGGCCCCTTGATTGCCTAAGGTGTGTCATGAGGAGAGCTCCAAGGCTCAGCCCTTTTAAGAGGTGGGGTGTTGGTGCTGAGCTGTGATGTCTGCCCTGCCAGGGAGGTTACTGGAGAGGAGCTGGGTCCCCTGGGCAGGGGGGTGAGCTGTACCCTCTGTGCAGGGTGGTGAGCTGCTGCTGCACCGCCAGGGCTTCCCGGGCAGTGCTGAGGAAGGAAGCCCCAGTGCCTCTTTGGCAGCCTTTTGAAGCAGGCACTTAGTTTGGAAACACACTGCTGAAAGACAAACTTGCACCTTTAAAGCAAAGCCCGATGCACTTACTTGCATTCTCGGGTCAAGTCCCAAGCTTGTCCCAGCTAAGGAGCTTCTGGCTGTGCCTCCATCCACTGCTTTGCCTGCTCCCACCTGCACGGGCAGTGCTGGTGCCAGTGATGTGCCCTCGGTGTTTGGTGTGCTGTAAGATGTGCTCCCAAAGCTGGGCCTTCACAGGAGCCACCAAGGATAATTTCTGACATGGCTCATTGTCTGCTGTACGGGGTCCATTCTGTGTTGCTCTTGGTGCCACCAGCAAACAAATAACCAAAGCAACTGATGCAGACTAAAACTTTGCTCTTAAAAGACTACAGTGAAGAGGAGGGGTGGGAGGAAGAAGCAGCAAGTTACAAGTTCTGCAGAACTAGCCCTAGAATCTGGAAGTGGTTTTCTAAATTGATTGTTATATGGAAGATGGGGAAGAAAGAGATGGTTAAGTCCAGCACTCATTTCAGACCTTTGTGAATGCAACCTAATTTCAAATTAAATAAGCTTTCTTTTTAATGACTGGTCTTTCTGTATTGAAGGTCAGCTTCTTAATTGTGAATTTCCCCCTTTTTATAGGCAAAGACATGTTGCGTGGTGAAGCAAAAAGGAATGGCTGTTACAGTTTTCAGGCTATTATTTTCAGATTAAATTTGCCTGTTTAATTTGATCAGTTAAACAGAAAAGCATTCTTCCCTGTCTGATTTGTATGGTTGAGTTATACAGAAAACCAAAGTACTGTTGAGAATTTTCCATTTTTAATATGAAACGTTTTGGATCGGATTACAACCTAATTTGTGCCAGCAGTCTGGTATCAAATTCAATTTGTGAAGAAGAACAGTGGATTTACCCACCTGCCTTAGCATCATGGAATGTATTTCATAAAATATGGAAAAATATGCACTACGTTGCATCTGTTTACACATCCAGTAGTAACTGCTGATTGTAGGTATTGCTGGGTATTAATAACATGACAGTATTGAATTTTCAATTTCATAGCAAATGTATGAAAGGATGTGTATATACGCAAAGTTCATCATCTGTAGGAACAGAAAGTATTTTATTTCTAAAATATAGACCCTGGTAGAAGAGTCTGTTCCTTCAACAACTGTTTCCTTTCTTTCATCTCTGCAGAAGGAAAAATTCATTTCAAGATGGTCTGATTAGTCATGTGCCCTTATGGAGTTCCTGATATTGATGAGACTCGATGCTGTATTCCTCAGATACCAAATGCAGTTCTTACATGCTGCTTGAGAACTAGGAAACTGAGGTGTTTTTCCACTGTCTTGAAATCACTTCAGTTGCATTTATGACGGTTTCCTTTTTAAAATATTGTTTATAACACCTCAAAAGAAAGATTTGAACTGTAGTTTGAAAATCTAGTTTCTACTGCTGTGGGTTTTTTTTTTGGTAGGTTGGAATGCAGGCTCAGATTCCAAAACTGTTGTTTGTTTGCTTACATGTAGATTCTCTAATCTCTGAACTCTTCAGTGGTAGCTGTGGTGTCCTTGTCTGCTTTGGAAGTCAGATCAGCTCAGATGACAGGAGCATCACATGCTGAAGTTTAAAAATCTGTTTAAAGCTGCAGTCAGTGGGGTTCTTTTCAAATTGGTCTCTAGTGACCACCTTCAAAGGCAGTGTAATGGTCTTGGATTCTGTGATAGCAAAAGCTTTGAGGAGAGTGAGATGCATTTGTAATTTGCATCCCAGTTCAGTATTTACTAGGACATTAAATGGTACTTAAACACCTTATGTCCCAATTCATTTATGGTACTTTGACCTTTCCACCAGTGTCTTTTTCCCACGTTCTCCCCTTGAAGAAACTTGTTAAAACCCACATATGGATTGTTCATGAAGGCACTTACATTGTGTGTGTGTTTTTTAAAAATATTTTTAAAAATTATTTTAAAATAAAAGAATCAATGTCATAACATTGCAATTTGCCAAACACTTTAAATGAAGGGATGGTTGCAATGCAGAAAGTAAAACTGAAACTGAAAAGGACCATTAGAAATGTAAATGTTCAGTTCTGTGTAGAAGAAATAATTGTGTTTAGTGATAAATAAAGCTGGATTTTCAATTCAGCAGTATCATGAACATTTCTTAAAGGGGTTCTGTACCTTCCTGCAGTGAAAGTGTCTCTTTGCTTTGCTGTAATCATTTTTCAACATCACGGCCTGGTTTCAGTGTTATAAATCAGAAGAGTAGCCTTGTACTGACCGATGCAGAGAGCCATGCTCAGCACGGGGCTTGTCTCCAGACCAAGGGGATTTTGTTGGAGTGTTTGAAGCTGAGCATGTGTTTAGATGCCCTGGCAGTGATAAGTAACACTGGAGTCTGAGTCCAGGTTTTTTCATAGATCTCAGCACGTTGTTGTAAAACTGGGCGTGTGGTGTCTGAGTGCCTTTCCAATTTAGTCATCCTCCTAGCATTTGGCTGAGTGTTAAGACTGCATCCATCCTTCTTGCATACTTTTTTTCCTGACTAAATGCTAGACTTGTGGTGCTGGAAGTGTGTAATTGTTCAGTGCTTACTTCTTCTTCCTTTCTTTAATTTGAAGATTTGTTTTGACAGCTAAAATTCTGGTGGTTTTCTGGTTGTCTGCTGCAGTAGAACCTATGAACAGATGCCAACGCAGAATGTTTGTGGCCTCTTTTAAATAGTGAAAATTCAATTTCTCCATTAACTCACAGTTTCCCCACCCAGATAATGATTTATTTTTTATGGTTTTCTACCATCCCATGTCACAAGTTTTGATCTGGATGTTTAATGACTTAAAGCTAACATATTTAATATATTTTTATTTGCTGGGGAAATTTCTTAATTATTTAAAATATAGTTTTGATGCTTGATCAAATGCATATTCTGTGTGTGTCTGAGATTTTTCTTCAGTTGGTACAATTAATCTTTGTTTCAGAGCAGATTTTTATTCTGTACAAAGAACTATTAAAGTACTCTGTACTTGAAATAATAGGTGTACCTTGCTTGCCATAGATTTGTCACAGATTTTGTTGTCAGGGTAGCTTCTAAACCACAATTTTCTTTGTGTGTTTGCTTTCAAATAATTACGCTCGACCCCAGGTACTAAAATAAAAATGTAAGTGTGGGTTAACTTCTCTGTGGATCTGCTGCTGACTCTGCAAACCAGGTTCTCATGCTGCCATCTCCCTTCTCACCAAAACTTATACTGGTGTGCAAATTTATGACGTCAAACCAAGTTGGGATGTTGTAATTCCTGGGGCGAATGCTGGAGAGATGCCATATTTTCTGGGAGCTACTGTGGAGATTAGGCTTTATTGAACTACTTAGATTTTGAAGACTGAATTTACAGGAGCTGCAGGTAAGAATGTGCTGGACTGTGTTAATTCTTTCTGGGCTGCCTTGAGGGGCTGGTTGTGGCTGTGGCTCCGGCACACCGGGCTGTGCTGGCAGGTGGCTCCCCCAGCTCGGTGCCCACCGCTGGGGCTCACGGGCTGTGCGAGGGCTGAATCCCATAAGCTGGGTTTCCATTGTTTCATTTGACTTGGCTTGCTAGGGTGTTTTATTGGCTTTTTTTTGTTTGGTTGCTTTTTTGTTTTGTTTTATGGTTTTTGTTTTGGTTTTCTTTAATCAGAGCTCTTAATGCATCTTGTATTGAGTATGTAAACTTGTTATTGTGAAAAGCTCTGGGATTTAGATCTTAAGTTGCACTTGTTTATTTTTTTAAGTTCCAATGAAAATTAAAATGAACTATCTGTATTTCAGTTTCTGTTTTGAAAAGTTATGATTTTTAGGGCCCTGTGAACTTTCTATTTTAAATAGAGTTCTCACAGCAAATAACTTTCACCTTGTTATTGCAGGTTCAGTATTTGTTTCTATAGAAACAGCTGTTGACAGGGTTTTTTTAAACTCTTCCTAATTTCTCAGATTTCCAGTGAGTTCTAAAAAACAAGTTCCTGAAACCTTTGAAATCAGTAATCTTTGGCAAAACAGAAATGTGTAGCTTTACCTAAGCAGTAGAGATTGGGCAGATGTTGACTGGTTGAAAAGTTACTTAACTTGCTGAAAATATATAGGTAATACTTCCTTAGATGGTGAAATGATTAATCTGCATTACAATATGTTGAGCTTGTTTTTCAACAATTTCTGATCGATAGAAGACTATTAGTACCAGTATGAGGTTTGATTTTGACAATTTAAATATTTCAGGTGCTTTGTGTGATTCCTCAGCTGTGTTCTTAGTCTTTGAAACTTTATCGAAACCTGAAAATAACTAATGCTTTGGCCCATTTTTTTTCTGGCACATTATAATAAAGCTTCTTAGAGAGCGCTTATACTTCAAAGATTTTTACAATAATGGTTTCATTTTTTAAGTAACCATTATTGTCTCCTAGGTCAATATATGTTCTGATACAGCCTTTTTAGCTCATTTGCAGACAATGTTATAAGTGTTGAAAACCAGCTTATCCAAAATTTGCAGGTGCCCAGGTACTCTCAGGAGTGATTGATCTGCAGTTCCATTCCCAAGCCCAGTGGTTGTTGGTGAATTTTTCTTCTTGGTTTTTAAGTTTTATGATAGTTATATTTATATTAAGGTTACCTTTTGACAGATTTGTCCATTTAAAGGATTTTTAATATCTGAATGTGTTTGGAAAATATTTCTGTATTCCAGATTTGTGAAGTGGAATTATTCTTAAGTTAATTTCTTTGCATTATATGTTGGATGATTATCATTATGAAGGTGTTTGTATCTGCTCAGTTGCTCCAAGTAGGTAAAAAGATGGTTAAAAATTTTACTTTTTATGAGACAAAGTGAGCTTACTTTATGAAAAACTAATCAAAATTTTAATTATGTTTTTGGAGTATTCAAATCTACTTAAAAACAATTTGTTTGACTTTTTCTGTCTTTTTCTGATGCTGCTTCTTTACCCTTCTGGAGAACACTTACTTTCAGTTGCTAACTGCTTCTCAGGAAATGGGAATTTTTCCTTCACTCCTAAGAAAACTCAGGGAAGGTTCTGTCCAGTGGTAAAGGGAGATTGGAAGGCACAAACAGAGCTAATTAACAGCGAACTTGTGCTGCTTTTTGCATGCAAGCTGACAAAAGCAGAGAAATGAAAATGTACTGCTGATGCTCTGCTCTCAGTTGTGCTCTGTTGTAGGTTTTTGGCATGCTCACTGTAATGGAGACTGGTGCAGCATTGCTTTCTGCTTGAAGTTTAGATGTAACTTGAAAAGTGAAGATAGAGAGCCTTAACTTAGAATTCTTTTTTGGTTTTTTTTGTCAGCTAGTGTTTCACCTTTAAAGCTAAATGTTTGGTTTGGCTGCCATTTTATCAGTCACTTTGTATACATGTGATTTCAATGAAAAATACTTTTATCACAGTAATTTCTTAGCTAATATTGTATCAGATATAATGAAATGTTTGCAAACCAGTCAAGATAAACAGTTTCCTTGACATTATTTCTGTATTAGTGCATTTCTAAAAAGAACTGTCACACTGCCTTTCTTCATTAAAATAAATTCAAAATTCTTTGCTAGAATAAAAATTTTAAGACATTTATATTTAGGGCAAAGTGATTAATCTCTGTGGGTCACCCTTAGTAACATAATGCTAAATATTGGAAAAATTGGGGAATATGGGGAAAATTGCATGTTTAAATAGTGTGGGCTCTGCAGAAAAAGATGGTACCCTATTCATACTCTACTGAGCCCACCTTACATCTTAAACTTCTAGAGTACCAGGTGTTTATTAGCCTACAGAGTTGCCCAAAGCTGGGATCATCTGTTTTGGTTAATCTTCCATGTATTCACTAGGGGTTATGCTGAGTTACAGTTTCAGATACACCTGTAGTCTCCTTGTTTTCTTTCCTATTCCTCATCAGTGGCATCTATTTAATATCATTGTGGCTTTGAGTGCTGAGGAAATGAGGGAAGACAGAGAGTGCAGTCAGTGATGGACAAGGATGGGTAAGAAGTGGTTCTGAGGGTGAACATAGAAAAATTTATTTTAAGTTAAGGTTAAAGCTGTTTGGGGCCCTAGTGATGCTATTAGTCCTGTCTGCCCTCACTGGCCTTCAGATTGCAGCTGCAGCTCAAGTGCACAGGAGCTTGGATGAGCATTTGTACCATAGGGATGTTCTTCATGCCCTCTGACAGCATCAGTGAGCAGCTCCAACCTGCAGCTTTACTTTGCTTCTTGGTGAGCAGCAAAGATCTTGGACCCTCTGTAGAAAGTCACCTGCCAAGTGCTTTTACTTTTCCTCCTGTGGGCTGGCAGGTGTGAGATTGGCTGTGTATGACAATGGACTGTGCTGTGCTACATCGTACTGGGAATTATACAGCTCTTTTTGCTAGAGTCGTTTCACAGCACTCTGAGAAGCTGCAATCCCCAGCCATCTTTGATGCAGACAGTTCCCCAAAATGCCCCTGTATTTGGGGGTCAGGACAAATTCCCCAAATGTAGCTGAATAGGCCAAATACTGCAGGACGTGGGGTCTAGCCTGTGCCTACTGGACTAACATAGGAATTTGTGGGTTATACCATTTTCAGATTTAAATATTTAAAAACACTTAAATGTTTGCTTGAGTTACTGAACTTGTAGATTAGAAATGAAAACAAGGTACTTAGACTGCAATTCAGTACTTCTTTGAAGTAACTTTAATATCCATGGCTCTCTTGGAATTTGTAGACCAAATGTTTGTTCCAGTAATTCTGTATTGTCTATGATTTGCTTCTTCTCTCATCCCTGTGGCTTTAAATTGCTCTCTTGCAATAGTGCAGATGAAAAGAAAATAGAAAAATGTTTCTAAAATCTGTCTTGATTGAGCAGCAAATGCTCAAACAAGATATTATGGCTGGTGATGTTTTGTTTCGTGACCAACTGTGAATTCTCAGATCTGGTCTTGCAGTTGCAGCTATAGATGTCTTAAGAAGTTATTTTTTTAACATACTTGTTTAGTAAGGTATTTTGTTTTCTTTAGCGGTGTGCCTTAAAAGCAACAACAATCCAAAAACTCTGCTCCAGAGTTATTAATTTAACCATATGCTAGATTTTTGTGGCATGGTTCTGAGCAGTAATACAACTTTTTCATAGTGGAGCAGGTAGTGTCAAAATAAAAAGGTATTTTTGCTGAAAAGTATACTTCTAACATGCTTTAAAGAGCAGTTATATGGTGTGGGAATTGAGCCAGGCACCAAGTATTTCCTCTAACTTCTGTGTCACACAGAGGCATCGGGTTTTTTTTTCTTTTTTCCTTTCTCCCTATTCTGGTTATGCCCTGAGTTGATGTAGGTCATGTAAATGTCTATATATGCACATTTTTCATTGCTTAAGGCTTGAAATTGGCTGAAATTTAGAAATTGGATGTTAAAATTTTAGATGTAGCCATCATTTAATAATTGTGGTTTTTTTCCTCTGGTTGTGTTGCAAGTAATACATAGAGTGCAACCTTTTAAAGTGTCTCTCTCAAATCTTTGTAAAAATCAGATAATAATTAAAAATTCATTTGAGGTTATGGTTGTGAATTTGACTGATGAAAGGTTGAGTGGTCAGTTAATAAATGTTCTTGGGTAGCCTGACCTATGGCTTCCTCAGGGTCACTTTGTGCCCTCTTCTGGGCCTTGAGTGTTAGGATCATAAAGTACATGAAAACTGTCTTTCTCAAAAGACTGAGTAAAATTTGGCAATGGAAAAGCAAAGCAGGCCACAAATTGGCAGAGAACTTGAAGTACTGGCTGATCCTAAACCCCTACTCTTTGTACTCTTGTATTTAAAAAATCATTTCCATATGACAACGCAGTAATTATTCCACTACAGGAATACTACAGGATTGATTTGGTTTTGTCATGGAGATGCAGAACACTGGGAAAATAAATGGTTATTTCAATAACATATAATTTTTACTGGGCCTCTAAATATGAACAGGTAGGAGATCAATTATGCCTCTAGTCCTGCTTAACTGTTTTTGTCTCATGGCCATCTTTGTTTTCTTAATCTTCTTATATAACCAGGATAAAGCCTGAATTTGGAGGGCTAGTCCTTCAAACATAAGGGTTGCATACTTAAGTTTAGATGGGGGGAAAAAAATCAGAATCTTGCAGAAATTCACAAGTAAACCCCAGCTGGCCTTGCAACACTTGTAATCTGTGGATTTGCAACAGAAGGTGTCAAACAGAATGTATATGTGCATTGAATTGTATATATATTGAATTGGATACAAAGTACTTTGTAGACCAAAATGAAAACACTTTAATTAAAATAATGCATATTAAAAAAAAATCATCATAGTGGCAAAGGTAAAAAAGTCAAGACCTTGAGGGCCAATAGTTTTATGAAAATAGGTTTTAAAATTGATTCTCTTAAGTGAACTAGAAAGTATCTGTTCTCAAGTATCTCACAGATTTCAAAATAGTCCTGTACCAGTACTAATTGTTTTTAACTGTGGAGGTGAGGACACAAGCAGTAACACTAGCATTAGTCACAAGGCTGACAGAACTGTTGTGTGCCACAGACCTGGCTCTCTGTGGCTGTCTGTTGACTTAGAGGTGACATTTTTCTTCCTCATTCTTTTCTTCCACCACTTCACACATGTACTGATAAAAATAAAAGTTATGTAGATTGAACTGCACTTGATAGGGTGTTTTTGGACTAAGCTGTCGCTCCTAGTCTTAGATGAGAAAGGGCTAAAATTCCAGCTCTGCCCCAGAACATGTGCTGCCACAGACTTCTGGTGTGCTTGTCAGCAAAGGCTTTGTCTGCCCTGCTCTGTCACTCCCCTGTAAGCTGGACATGTAATTAATAGTGGGAGAATGCTGTTGGTGACTAGCTTGGCTTTTGATGCCAGCTTTTGCAGTGGGCATCGAAACTGATTTCTGGGGCTCAATGGCTGCCTGATCTTCTGGGATCTTTCTGGGCTGCTGCAGAGTAAATGTCTAGCAAGTGGTAGGGGCAGCTCTTTTCGCTGCGTTTTGGAGCAATCTCTCCAGTATTCAGAGCTGTATATGAACAGACTGTACCCTAAACACTTAGTGGTCCAGATATGTGGCTCAGTATAGGTAAGATTTGAATAACCTGCAGCGATCAAAGTGTGAAATGCTGGGAGGTTCAAATGCAACCTCTGCACTGGTGGTGACAATTGGCCTTGCTGCTGCTTTCATGGTGGTGGTCTGTCATGTTCTGCTAAGGTATTGATAGGAGTTTTTTTCATTATGAGGAAATTTGTCATTTTCTGGTCTGAACTCACCTACTTGGCAGTTGCCAGACACTGAAAGACTCCTCTGAAAGACCATCTCCTGGTTGTGACAGTCATCTCAGTAGGAAAAATTACTGTACCCATATTGCTGTTGAGGTATTAACTGCAGAGTCTATCTGGGGATCCCAGGAGAAGATCCTGGAAAGCACTGCAGAGACAGAGCTGCAGGATGTTGCAGAGCTTGTTTTACCTGGAAAAGATTTCCAAGGCAGACTGGTTTTAATGGCCACAAGAGGCAACTGTTACGAGGACATTGTCTCCTTCCAGTGCCTGTTCTTGTCCCAAGGACCAGTCCTTTGAGTTTACTTCCACTTTTGCCCCTCCTGGTATCCTTTTGATAAACTATTAGTCATTGCATCTCTTGCATGTGAAAAATTCGTTTTGTTTTATGTGGCTACGGAGTGTTTGATCTCAAGCCATCCTGTTATTTTAGCACTGTGTGTCTCTGGTTAAAACAGTAATCCCTGCTGTAATGTATCCTTGCATTAGTCACTGTGATCAAAGGCTTGATCCGGTGTGATTTAATGTAAGAAATTATTCTGTTAGCCTAAATGCAAAAATCTGTTTTTCTTTCCCCCCCCTTTTGTTTTTTCCCCCACCTCCATCCCACTGTGCATTGTATAGGCTTTTTATTTATTCTGCCAGATTGACAAGATTATAAATGAGAGCTGCATGTTGAAGCCTCTAATTTTTCATAAGTAAATGAATTAATTTATCATAGCTCTTGTGTTTTATTGCTGTCTCGATGCCAGACTGGCCAGCTTCTTTATTCCCCCTTTTACCTTCTAAATACTGAATCCATGTCATTGTGTTTGACAGCTTTCTGGTTCCCCTGTCAGATGCAATTTGGTGCTAATCACATTTTCTTTGCTTAGTGTCAGTGGTACAGGCCACGCATAATATTCCTGTATGTCCACTTATTTACTTGAAACACAGCTGAAATGTCTTGGGCATTAATCTGATGAAGCTACTACATTAGAATGCAAAAATGATGCTTGAGTAGTAAGATAATGCGGTGTGGCAGATGTGCAGTAGATAATATTGAGGCTAAAGCAGTGATCTTTATCAAGCTCTGATGCATTTTATTTGTTGGTTTTGCATACCTTTTCCTAAAAAAAAAAGATTATCAGTTTTGCTTCATTAGAATGGTGTCACTTACGATTTAATTCCTTCTTTGTGATCAAACTATGAGAAGCTGCTTCTATTCTTCCCTCCACTCCCCATTTTTTAAATACAAGGGTGTTTCTTGTTTTGGTTTGGGTTTGTTTTTTTTTTTTTTTTTTTGTTCAAGTCATGGGACACACTTCATATATGCTGACTTTTAGTGGGAGTGTTCAAGTCTTTCAGTTACTCCTTTGGAATGTTTCAACTTCCTGTTAAAACTGTTCATACATCTCTGCAGATGCTCCTATTAACTGAGCCCTGAATGTTTAAAATTTCAATAAGATCTAGTAGTCTGTTACTGAAAACTAGAGCATGCTGTAGGTTCCTCTCCTAACTCCTACAAAGGTAGGTTTGCAATGCATTTGCCTTAGTTGTATTGAAATTATACTTCATAGTATGTTTTTTCCAGGTACCTGGTAATGCTTTTTATTGGTATGTTTTGAAATCCTTCTTTTCCAACAAAGAAAAGTTCATGTTTCTGGAGGACCTTGAAACTATAGGTCCCTATAGTGCATATCAGGAATTTGGGTTTGTTACTATTTACCTACTGAATTATGCATGCTCTTTGGTTTCTGCATGTTTTTGTCTACTCCAAAATCCTGCTATGTATTCCTCTGCTGCTGTATAGAAACAGTGATGATGGCTTGTGAAAGACCCAACTGCTTTAGAGGCTGTTCATTCAAATCTATTCTCCCTTTGAAAGAGTGCATTTAAATATGAGATTTGGGGAAGGATGTAGTGTTGATTTGTCATAAAATGAATGAATTTTGAGAAATGTATAGTTTATGAAAAAATTCAGACTAATGTGTGCTTGTCAGCCCCATAGACAAGGCTTTTTTTCCAGCAGTACTGTCTATAGATGTCTACAGATGAGCCTTGCAGCTCAGAGTATTTTAGGTTGCATATGGATGTTAGGAGTAAGAGTTTCTGTGAAGTGAATCAGCAGTTCTAAAATTTCCATCTCTTGGTATGGGAATTGTGCTCCCACACAAAGAAATCCGAAGCTGGAAAACAAGCTTTATGGAGAGCACGTGAATTCTGCTCAACAATATTTACATGTCTCTGCAGACAGACTTTATGTGCTCCCAATAAAGCACCTTGGCAAGTAATTAAAGTGCAAGTCATTACCTGGTGGGGGTTTCTATCGAAATTATTGCATACAACATGCAGTTTTGTCTGTTCTTTGAGAGCTCTGCATTCTTGAAAACTGCAGCTTCACCTGAAACCCTGAATAAAGAATTCGAATTTCAAATACCTTTCATTCAACATGGCTCATGATGTTGAAATTCTTCCCTTGTAAAAAGAACAGGTTAAAATTCCTTTCTGACTGCTTTTTGCAGTCAGAGTGCTGACACTGACCTGCAGGACTGTTGTGGCCTGGTAAATAACACAGGGAGTGGGACCTTCAGTTCTGAGAAGTTTCATTGGTTTTGTGGCCAGTCGTGGGTAAGTGATTTGATGTAGCACATCAGTTCTTCTGTATGGAAAAGTAATATCAAGACTTTATGAAGTACTTGAGCTATTAACAGAAAATGCTAGTAGGGAAAAAAGATAATCTCCTTTCACTTGCAAGGGACTTGAAAGAAGTAGGCTGTACCCATGCTTGTCATGGATGTTGTGTACGATCTTTGATAAATCAGTTTCTTTGTGCATTTATGTCTGTTGATGGAGTAGGAAGGATAATTCTGTTGTACTTCACAAGTCTTCATGGAGCATACATATACCACACACAGGTATGTATGCATACAGTGCATTTCTTGTATTTGGTTATTCTTGTGACCTTCCATTGTGAGTGCTTAGATAGAGTGTGCTGTTAGTAGTAAATAAGCTTGGTGAAACCAGTGCAGTGTTCTGGACATTAGGTGCTTCAGTTGAAATTAAGGAATTGGAATGTAGCTTTTGTGATTTTTTTTTTTTTTTTTTGTTCGTGCAAATGGAAAGTGTTTAATAACATAAACACATCATCCACTGAGAATATGGGGAAGTTCTTCATATTGTCTTACACTTTTGGTAGGGCATTAATTCAACATTTTGATTTTTTTAAAATAATCAAATGCAATACAAAATAATTCCTGTTTATTAGCAGAGCTGCTGGCATTTTGTTCATGTTCATTTTTAGAATGCTTCAACAGTATTTCTATCTGCTTTAAATTTCAAAAAATGTTAGTTTACAATGGTCAAAGTATCTAAATGTATATCATGATAGTGGAGCTAGAACTCAATATAGGATTTGTGGTACCTTAAAATCGTTTCACCCCATTTAGGTAAAATTATAGGGCAGTTCATTGTGCTGCATTATATGTTAGGGCGTGGATGTGAATTTTTTTATTTATTTCACTTATATTTTGTTGTTGATTTGGAAAATACTGAAAGAGTTCCAAAGTAAGATTGAAGTGAGCGTATTCAACCCTTAGCCTCTGTGCTGAGACTCCCTGTGGTGATGATTAATTGGTAATGTGAACATCTGTCAGGGAATAGTGGAAGTGCTAGACTTTTCAGAGGGGCTGTGGCTGGTTGGTAGGCTTCATGTTCATGTGATGTGGAAGACAGTACCCACAATAGTCACTCGCTGTTAGTGACTCAGAGGATTTAACTTGTGTTTTTTAATAATGCCTGAGGACATATTGTTGAGTGACTTACTCAGCTAATGAATGTTGGTGAAGCTCTGATCTGGTTGGATGTGCAGTACATCTTAGTGCATTTCTGCTGGTGTTTTGGGTGACCTTGTTTTGGGGAGATTTATAGACTAATCAAGTTGGTCAACACATGTTGAAGATGAGGAAGAGTAATGGTAGAGTCCTGCAGGTGTGAGTGGGGATATTACTAAAATAGAGATGTGCTGTCACTTTACATGATTTCTATTTACATAGTAGTGATCTGAGAATCTTGGACTCATGGATTTCCAAAGAGAGAATGTGAGTTGTGATGAAGATGTATCACCTGGGATCCCCTTTCATTTGCTGATGTTTGTCTGAGCATGACGTGGCTGGGGTGGACGAGTGCTGTTTGTGTGCCTGTAGCTGAAGTGTAGCCATTTGCTGGGATCTCTCTCCTGTATGAAGTGTCAGGCTGCTCTGGCTGTTCCCACTAACAGCCACGTGCCATCATATGCAGTAGAGAGAAGCATGTAAAGGGAAGGGTGCACCAGGTCTGGTGGCTGACAGTGTTCCAAGTGCCTGCTTGAGCTGGGCTATTCCATCTGCTGGCAGGCTTCTGGCTGGCAGCTGCCACCTTGGTGCAGTTGAAACTGAAACTTGCTGCTTATATGATAAAAAAACTTTTTTTCTTCTTCCCCCCAGACATGCCATATTGTGTCTTTAAAAGAGCTTAAAGGAAACCATCTAGAGACTTCTAAAAATGAGTGATAGTTTTTCAAAGCTTGCTAAAAATACCAATATGCAGGAAACCCTGTTAAGGTTGTTTTTCAGTAACATATACTTACATACCTGGTGTGAAATGAAAGTTGAAGCAGTGCTTGTTTGGTGCTCTTGGATATGGAAACTTTCAGAAAGGATTAGGTGCATAATCACATCAGCAGTTGTTGCCTCTTTTGTTGGCTTTTAATGCAGCTGCTAATGGATTCAGTTTTTTTGTTGGTTCTTTCTTTTAACAAAACATCAGTTAATGTGAGAATTAATATCTGATAATGGGGAGCAAGAAATCTTTGAATGTTAATGGTATTATGTATGCTCTCTCTACCCTTTTATATTTGCATTCTAATAGGATTGGAATCTTTTAATGGCATAAAAAAGTCTGTAAAGAGATGGAGTGTGGGTAAACCCTCAGTGATGCACTTTTGGATGAGAAATTTGGGTTGCTGTTCTATTTCACTGTCAGTGTAACAGCTGTGTTGATTGCAGAAGGGAAAAAAGCTTTAGTAGTTAGTGGGTTATGTCCTGAGATCCTGATTCCTAACCATAGAGTGAACTGCCTGAAGTCTTAAGTGATTGAAAAGTAAACAAAAATGTATTTAAAGTAATAGGATTTCAATTAAATATATTTCTGCATTTATTTAAAAGAATCATTGATTTTCAGTGATTGATCGCCACTAAAATGTTGATGTGCAATCAAATGTCTTTACATTGAATGTAACACTTTTTTTAAAAGAGGAAAAGGCATTATATGCATATTTATGCAATGATACTTAGCATACATTTATTCAGTCTTAATTTTTACATTTAGCTTAGGAAATGTTGAGTGACAGTTCTTATTTAGTAGACTATTAATTCCTTCTTCATGGCTTGTGTCAGGCTAGTTTCAGTAATTGAAGTTCAATTAAAGCTGTGGAGAACTGAAATGAATTTTAGTTAATAAAAAATGGGAAGCATTCTGTATTTGTATTGGGAAGAGTTTTGAATTTGAAGCTCATGTGTTGAACAGAAGTAGTTTGCAGGTGATGCATGATAGACTGTGCAGCTGATAGAGGAGATGAGACCAGGAGGAATTTCTCAGGCTCTTGGAATAAATGGAGCTCAGCTCTTGCATTCAGTTGTTTTTTCAGAGGCTGTAAAAAAGTAAGGCTAGTAAGTTTCCCTGCTTTGCAGTGATCAGATGATTTTTCAAATTGAACATGCTTTTTCTTGAGTTGAATTGCCTAGATAAACTGAAATTAGAATGTACTCTTTGCCAAGAATTGTCATCTACTGCTCTCAGGAGCTCATCATTTTCTCTTTTCAGAAAGCTCTAGTTCCATGAGGCTTCCTCTGTACTTTCCCTTCTTGTGAGTTTCCTTCAAATGTTGCACAGGAACATGCTTCTTGTGGGCAGGTCTTTGGAGGGTAGGAATTGACTGTGGAATCCTCCTATTTTTTTTTAGTCTAATTTGTATCACAAATGATGCAGCAGCCTACCTGTCTCATGCTGCCAAGTTGTGGTTGAAGTGTAGATCACAAATTATGAGTATACAGTTAGAATCGTGATGGAATGGGGTGAGATGTCCAAAGACTGATGCCTCAGAAGAGTCAAGAGAAGCTGTAGAGTTTCCTGATAGAGTCTGAAAGCATAGAATGAGAGAGGAGGCAAAATGAAGCATCCTCGTAATTACTGTGATGACTTTGGTCTGGAGCTCAGGGTACAGGATGGAGCTGCTCTCCTTGTCTCTTCCCTGTACTAAAGCTTTGAAGGCCAAGTGGCCAAATACTAAGGAGTCATTAGTAGGCTACTGATAAAGGGAAGGATCCAGCAGACTTGGAAGCACAATTCTGCAACTTCATTTTGATCCAAACTGCATGCTATTCCTGTGTAACCTAAGCATGTATAGGAAAATGCAAAGAGCAGAAAAAAGTCTTATCACAAATATGGTCAGAACTTCTGTTTAGAGTATGTATCCCTTGTCACATTTTTTATAATGTCTTTGTGTGTCACTTGTGTTAGCCAAACTTAACTTAAAATTAATTCCAAGTTAAAATGTAGGCAAAAAATGTCTTTTATCTGTGCAACTGAACAATGTTCAGTTCTGTTTTGATATATCCCATGTAGTAGCTATTCAGCAGATTTTACTTTGTCATGTAATGTCTTTGAAGAGTAGATGAATTTCTGTTGTTTTCTGTTTCTGAAATCTCTGAATCTCTATGCAAGGGATACATGGGGGATGCACTCCTCCTGAGCATCGGCCTTCTGGGGCAGGCTGTCAGAAATGCCATTCTGGTGTGATGTTAGAGTTAGACCATGGAGCTCCCACTGAGAACAGCAAAACTGAGCCTGGCCTTTGGGCACTAGGCTGCAGCATCAGCTTGTGTGGTGCCCTGATTTAACTTCCAGATTAAAGTACAACCTGGGAGAGAAAGGAGTGCTTTTTGCTTTTTTTTTTTTTTTTTTTTTTTTTTTTTTTTTTTTTTTTTTTTGTCTTAAACATCTCTCTCCAATTTGTGTTGAAGTGAATAGTGAACATCCTGGGGTTTGCCAGCCGTGGCTCCCATTCATTACTAATGGAGTGTATCATATTTTGGTTTGGGCTTTTTTTTTTTTTTGTATGTTTCTACGTATGGTTTTGGATTGGTTTCTTTTTTACAGGCACATAGATCTTTAAATCAGAAGTAAAGGTACAATGTGAAGACCAGTGTCAAGTTCTGCAGTGTGTGTGGGTGAATTACTAATAAGAAGCTATTTAACTTATATTGGATAGAAACCCCTGAGACTTGATTGCAGCTAACTGTGAAAAAACACTTTTAGTCTCTTGGACAGAAGATAATGTGACTAGAGGATAAGGATTCAAGGCAGAGTTAATAAATTTGTTAACTTGTCTGTAACTTTTCTATGTGGATTTTTTTTTCCCCTTGGGTTTTCTAAAGCCTCAGAAGCCTCAAAGACCAGCGTGCCATTATGAAAGGGGGGATTACCTGCAGGGGACTGAATGCTCAGTGTGGCATCGCCACAGCAGAACAGAAAGCCATTGGCATGCAAGAACTGAGTCAGAGAAGCAGCAATGTCATTCTCATAATACAGTATTGGTTTTGTTTCCCACACTGGAAGAAAAATGTTAAAAACATCTTCCATGAAAGTTGACAAAGAATGGAATCAATATTGTTAGCTTTTTCTAACAACTTAAACGTTCATGTATTTCAGACCCTTTGAATAATAACAAGGTGATGTGGCAGTGAGGAAGGCAAATGTGTTTCTCCTGTGAATCCTTTGAAGTAATAGCAGTAAAGCTGCAAAAACATGAATTCTTTGTTACAAGGTCTGGTAAGACCTCAGCATGGATAGGTCAGGAAATAGCCATGATCACTTTTTCTGGAGGTGCCTAAAATACTGAGCTGGTTGTTTGACTTCAGTTTTGATGACTCTTTCAAGATTTTGGAAGCTGTAGGCCAACTGAAAAATTTCAGGAGAATTTTCTATTAGCTGAAAGTATTTTATGCTTTTCCTGTTGTGTTGTTTATTAAGTAGTTTGGCTTGCTTTTGAAAGTGGAGCGTGGTATATCATTCACTTTGAGGGCTTTTATATAAAAGTGCTTTGCTTTATGAATATAATTTAATCATTTGTAATGAGGAGTGGAAAATGGATGAACAAGCTTCTCTCTGAAAAATCACATTTGAAATTTCTGAGTAATGATCTGAATGGTCTGAAATCATTTATTCCCAAGACATATCACTGTTTTTCAGAATATTCAAACTATTGTAATCAAAATTAAACTATGCCCTAAGCATGAAGATTATTTTTTCCCAAAAAAGAAACCTTTGGATCACATTAAACCAGTAATTCGGAGTGATAGGACTCTGTTAATTGAATTCTACATCTTCGCTAAATGTATTCTTCACTGTTTTTATTATCTACTAAAAATTTTTAGTTTAATTAGGGTAGGTAAGAAACAATGCTCAGTACATTGCAGTGTATTCAGTAGAACAAAAAAGTTCCCTTTTCTTTCAAGGTCTTTCTTGCAGAAAATAGTCTCCTTAAGAAATGTTAAGATAATTTTAATAATTGCTCAGAGTTTAGACTTGCAGCCCACATTTTTATAGCTAAATGTTACACAAAACTTTGCATCAAGTAAGTGTTCAACAGTGTACTTAATAGCGTATTGAAATTCAGCCTTAAAAATGAGGTTTGTGTCAAAATCCATCTAATGAGCAAATACAGTATCACTTACAGAAAATACGCTTTGGTTTTAACTTTTGGATCCTATCCTTTGTGGAAGGACAAGGACATTACTACTATTGTAATAATGTCTTATTAATAATGTCTTAAATAATACTACTATTGTTTTTTGAGTGTTATTTTTTTCTGTTTTAATAGGATGTCTTCATATCTGAATAACAAGAATCACTCCATGGGTAGTAAAAGGATATTTATGTGATGCTTGTAAACACATTCATGTCCAAGGTGTGCATAACACACATGTGTACATACATAGCTGCTACTAACTTTGCAAATACCATTTTGCTCAATTGAATTCTAAATTTTAATGCTCAGAAAAACTTAAAAATATGCTTAATTTTACAGTGTGAATCTTGGACACGATGTCAACATTTAATTTGTTTACTAAGAAATTAAGAAACTTATCTAAGCAATTATGCTGTGGGCAGCTAATGTTAGAGTAAAAAAATGACTGAAATTTATAATATGTAGATCATTCTTTTAAGGAGTTTAATAAGCAAAGCAGCAGTAGGATTTCTGTTACGAACTGATTGCTGAAATGAGTAATTCTTATTGAAGAGTTTTTTGTTATTGCCAGGGATGTGACTATCTCTAGAAATGTTACTTTTATTTTCATTGTTTTCACTGTAATGGTGCATGACATTGTCAAGTCAAAATAATTTTTTTCTAGCCCTTCTGTTCTGGTAATTAATTTGGGAATATGTGTGTTTGGAACATTGTGCTGCTTCTAAAGTTCCTAAATATTTCACAATTTTGCTTGTTACTCATCTTCTGAGACTGTGTAACTTTGTAGGTTTCTTCTCCAGTTGCTGTAGTCTTCATAAACTGGTTCGTCTTTAAAAAAGAAAAAGAAAACACAATTCTTGTGTGAGTGACAATGATTGACTTTGTAGTCTTCTATTAATGAGTGTGGTGAAACAATTAATGTGAGCTAGCCAACTACTAAACACATTTTGAGGAATTTGGTGATACTTCCATTGCATTTCTTTTGAAAGTCTCTCCCCTCTCCTCATGTTCCTCTGTCTCAAATTTTATGCAGAAGAGCATCACGATGTTTAGGAGCTTTCTTTAGGGACATGACTGCTAGAGGTGAAGGTCAGCTGACTTCTACTACTGAAGCATGCAGGGTCATGCTACTTCTGCAAATGAGGTCATTATGTGAAAGGCAAAAAGTATTTATTTTCTAGTTTTTTCAAAGGGCTGTGCTTACTTTATTATAATGCACTAGAAAGTGTCTAGGAATACTGTGTATTGACAGAATTAATAACAAACTAGGAGAGACTGATAGCATTAGTTTATCATTAGGGACAGACCTTTCCTCATCAAGGTGACAACCAGTTTTGTAAGCTTACTTTTGCCTTTCTAGAGCCTGACATATAAACTGTCAGAGACAGGGCAAATAATGCAGTCTCACTAAGCAAGGCATCAGTAGGAATAGGACTCTTGGCAGTTGTAAATACTGAAATGTTTTTCTGCGCAGACAGAAACACAGTGTGAGAACTGCATGACGTGTGGCAACGTCCCAAGATTTATCAAGCCTGTCTGTACTAATGGAAGTTGTTGTGTGTGCTATGCTGTACAGATGGTTTTACACTTTCTGATGGGTTTTACAATTCAAGCATTTTTGTACTGCTTTTTTTTTCTACTTCCAAAGTTCCATTGCCCCATCCTGTAATGTCCTCTAAAAAGATCAAAGCTGTTTAAACCAAACAGTTAATTCATATGCTGTCATTGAGTCATTGGGGCTAAAGCAGAAATGTGGTTTTGCACATGATGCATATTTTCAAGTCAGTGAGAGAGAAAATAAGAAAGCAATTTGGTAGAATTTTTTCTAGGTTTGTCTCAGGTTTGCATCTAACAAAGCTAAATACACACTCAGGACAGTAGCCAAGGGGAAGCAATTCCATCTGTTTGGCACTTGTGAGGGCACAGCTGGACTGTTGTATTTAGTTTTGGTCTCTTTTGGTACAAGAAAGATGCTGACATATTTGAAACCAGCTCAGCACAGGATCACCAGCAAGATCAGGGATTGAACATGAGACCTGGGGAGAAAAGGGTAAGTGAACTTCATAGGATGAGAGAGAATGTAGAGGAGACTACATCCTACTTTCTTAAAAGTCCACAGTGAGAAAAGAAGAGGTAATGGACATTAAATGATCATGAGGAAGATTCTGTTAAGATATGGGAGACTTTTTTTTTTGCACTACAATGGTGGTCAAGCACTGAAACAGATGCCCAGACACTTGTGAAATATTCATCCTTGCAGATGCACAAAAATTGGTTTGGCTCTGAGCAACCAGAGACAACTCTAAGTTTGAGCCAAGTGCCAGTATGGCCCTACTTTGAGTGAAAGGATGGAACAGTGACTTCCAGAGATCCCTTCCAACCTAAATTGTTCTGTGGGGTCTCATTAAATTGTAATCTAGAAAATACAAGAAAGTTGAAGTGCTCAATACAAATTGTTTTTTAACATCGTAAATCATTGCCTAGAGTATGGAGAGCCATGCAAATTCCTAAAAATTTCAGTTATGCCCTCTGGTCTTAGTTGAAGTGGTATAATGCCTCTTCACCACAGTTTACTTTGGTTTAAATTTCTGAGGATTTTCACATGCCTATATAATCCAAAGGTTATTTGAAGCCAGCTCAGGATTTGAAAAGCATGTGGAAAGGTGTGAGAAGAGGTTGATATTGGAGAAGTCTTCTGAAGGCCAGGCAAGGTGCCTGCTAAAAGTAGGAGTGGGAATGCCTGTGCCACAGTAGGAGCTGGGAGCAGTTTGAGCTTTCCTAATTTGAGTTTTCCACCCCCTGCCTCAATTTACCGTGTGTGGCTTGGAGTATCCAGAGTTGCTGTGGGTTCTCTCTCAACAAAGATGCTTCTGTCAGGTGGAGTTTGTTGCTGTGTAACTGAGCAGTTAATTTAGCATTGAAGTAGTATTCTAAGGTAAAATTCATGTTATAAAGTTGCTGTAATTCATATTATGAGAGTGAACATTCATTGCTGCTTACTCACAATATAGTAACTAAGATGTCACTTTCATTTTTAAGTATAGACTTATTTCATGGCACAGTAAATTTTTCCTTTTTTCAATGACTGATTCCAGTAAGTGCATTTGACAAGTATGGTTCTAGTAAACAATGCAGTCTTTGGTATTAATTATCTACATTTTTGTAGTGCCATTTGAAATGGACTCTCCAAAATTAGCTCATCTTCTGTAAAGTCTATACAGGTGAAAGTACTCAGTTTCAAGTTAAGCAGAAAATAAATAATCAGTCTTGCATTCCACAGTCCTCCTTCAATTTGTTTTTTCACTTGAATAGAGGAAGAATAAAAGCAAAGGGCATTTGTTATCTAGCAAAACTCCGAAGCTATTTCACATGAAAGCATAATGAGTGTGACAGGCTACAAACAGCATTGAACATGAATCTTTTACAGAAAAAAGGAGAAATGTCCTTTGGTATATTTACTTCAATCAACCCTAATAAGGCTTGTTTTATGTGTTTTATGCATCCGCCATCATAATTATAAATCCTTGACATTTTAGCACTAGCATTTATATCTGCCAGGGAAGCTACCCGAAGTCAACCCTCAAGGAATGTGTGTATTGTACTATGGATCTCCGTAACAGCTCTCAAGTAGTGACTAAGTGGCTTAAAAAAATTACATCTCAGTCATGCTTGAAGGGCTCATCAAACTTTGCCACAAATATCAACGTTAAGTACCCAATCAGCTGCATTGTTTGAAGTACAGTCACGTGTGCCCACGAAGGAATAGGTTGGACAGGAAGAAGAATTATAGAAGGGCTTATCAATCAGGCAATGGGTTTTTTTTTTAATGACCTTTCAAAAACTCCTTTCCCTTCTTCCTGAAGTGGCTGGGTCTTGAGCTGGGCCTGGCAGCTGCTAGGCATGCTGCTTCTGTTCCTATTTAATATTTTTATATTCTTGGAAACTTTTCAGAGCAGAGGCTACTTTTCAGAGCAGAGCAGTGTTTGTATGTGTGTAGTAGGATTCTGTTCTTGGCTGCTTTTGGACGGTACCAAAAAATCTGAATAACAAGGATAGGAAAAGTGTCAGGTAGTTTTTGGGAAGACACTTTGGTGTACATTGTTTTGTCATGTAGATAAACAAGATGAGCTAATCACTGTAGCTTTCATGTAATATATCTGTAATTTGTTTTCATATGTAGGTGTGAAGGAATGCTTGCCATATGGTGTGTATATTGGTATTTTTCCCTGACAGCCTTTATTTTAAGTTTAAGGAATTCCAAGGCATACTATTATGCAAGAATACCATTTCAAATACTTATCAGTATATACTAGAAGAATATCTTGAAAGAATATTGAAGAAAGGTTGTAGAGCTCCAGGAAAGTTTTAAATTGAAAAATTAAATAATGCTTTCATCCATTTTGAGGTACCCTAATTACCTTAGTTCTATGTTGCACTGTTACCAGGCTTTCATCTTTTAACCATTTGAACAGGATTCTTTCATAAGTAATATATAAAATCTGATTTTACATTAATTGGTTTGTGGAGTGAAGCAACTTTCACAGTGTCTTTGTGAATACTTTTCTTCTTTTTTTGGTTCAATATATGGTACACTTTTCTCTCTGTCTTCTTGCCTCGATAGAAAGTCTTCTTGTCCCCTCGGGCATAAGTTAAAGGTATAGCTCATTGAAGTTCTGATTTTTAAAATTATTTTAAAATATTATTTTGAACATTGCTGTGTTCTGGTGTCAGTGTGTCAAATACAGAGACACTGTGTATCTTTGTATCTCTTTGTTATGTATGCGTAGGTATAAATGCAAGATTAGTCCTACAGATCCCAAATTGAGGGACCAGAGGACAAGGTAATGTGGTCCTGTGGCAAACATCAGTTTCTGCTGTAGCTTAAGTCATCATTTCTCCTTATGCCATGAAGCTCAAAGAAATAGTCACTGAGCTTTTCATTCACTCCTCCTGACAGCTCTTTCTTAAAATTCAGGGGCTTTCTCTGAAAAGTCTTTTGCTAATGAACCCAGAAAAGGGAGCATTTTTTAGCCACATTATTATATGAGCAACTGAGAACTATTCTCACAGGAGCACTGGCCATCAGAAGTAAAGATATGGTTTAAAAAAGTATTTTTTTCCTATATGGGCATTTGAAATCATGGACAGAGAGCACCTGAACAGGAAACAAACATGTTTGGAATAAATCCACAATTTTACTGCCTCTGGTTGTCCCTAAGTGAGAGAGGAATCTAGATAAAGTGAATGTGGAAAAAAAGAAATTAGGAGGAAAAATTTCACTGCAACTTGAATGAAAAATTTAACAGAAGCTGAGCATTTAACTGCTTTTTGTATTTTTGAGTATGTAATTTCAGCTGTTGAAAATTGTATCTTTTCAATTATGTATCAATGCTAGCCTATGACTGAGAACTTCTTTTAGTGATTTTATCCTGACAGTAATTGAAAGCTGATTAATTTAATTGTAAACAAGCTTGTATTTGCCATTTCTTCCTTAGTACTTCATGTAAATGCCTGGTGTTTGGGGTCAGAAGGGCAGCGGTGGTGTCTATTTTCGAATTCAGTACAGAAAAGCTAGTAAAATATACAGGTTTTAACCTTATTAACAATAATGTAGTTGTCAAAAGTGTAGTTGAAGAGAAATAATTATGAAACCTTTTATTTAAAATGGTGTATAGGGCAGGGTAAAGTCAGCTGTTTCTGACTTAACAAACAAGTGCCTTAAATCGCTGCTGTTTGTTCAAAGGTGAGGATGTTTTTCTTTAGAGTTCTGAAACTCCATGAAGTTATGTTTAATTAAGTTTAATTAGTGAGGACTGAAACAAAACTGTTGCCATATTAATTTGGAAGGACTTTTGCTGCCTCTTGTGTGTGGTGTCCCTCCCCACGCCCAGGTGGCACGGCTGCAGTGCGTGCCCTTCGCTGGATCGTAATCCAATGAGTGTGCTGGGGAATGGAGTCAGGCAATTTGTACATAATCTTGTTTGACTTTTCTGCAAGCTTTGCAATTGAAATATCAGTAAAGTATTGGAAGAGCTACATCATAGGGGAGCATATAATGTTAGAATTTGGCTGTATCACAGGGCCTTGTAATGAGATACCACAAAAAATGCTAATAAATGCAAGTGTTCGTTATTGCTGCCTTGTGTTGTGACTATGGCAGTATTGGTAGAGAGAGTTTAGTAACCAAAAATGATGGATAAGTACTAAATTCTGGTAATTTATTGATTTTCTATGTAACTGGTAGGATATTAATAGATATTACAATAACAATAATAATGGTTGTAGAACCATTTAACCTATACAGAAATACGTATATATCTTTCACAATAAATATTCATGTTCCTTAAATAACCTTTAAAAAAGAGATGACTGACTACAGCAAATGTACAAAATTGTACAAATTGCTCAATTTACAAATGTCTACAGTAATATTTTGATGTGTTAAGAAAGCCCCAATCAGCTGACCTTCTGAATTCTCAATATTTGAAAATATTGAACTAGTAAAGAATAAACTAGTGTTGCCAGCAGTGGTGTTGTTTTATTGATATGTTTGTGGGGATTTCTTAATGCATCCTGAAATCCTTTTCAATCAGAAGATTTTGGCAGTCTGTTCCAATTAAGGAATTCTCTATACTGGAAATGAGAAGTCAATTATGAGAATTATTTTTGAGTTGCTAATTTACATAGCCTTAATTGTATTAATTCCCTTTGAAAGGGTAAAGCAGATATTTATAATACTTTGATTGATTAGCAGTGTATTTGTGTTAAAATTGCTACTGATAAGATGCTGCTGCAACTGTGGTTCTGAGGAGTTCTCTCCAAAATAAACATTTTAGCCAACAAAGTTTATTTCACTGGGAAGGAAAGGCATCACATCTTTGCTACCTCCACAAGCAGTACTGTAGCATCTCCTTTCCACACTCTTAAAAAATGGGAGTTTAGACTGTGTTACTTAATTACTGGTGTGTTCCATACTGTAAAGAAATAGGTTTTCATTGTTTTTTTGTTTTTTTTTTTAATCTGTCAAAATAGTGCCTGGGTGTAAACTAAGGAACTGTGGGTTTCTCTCAAAAGTCACTCACAGAATATCAGCAGTAAGAGGCTTCCTGTTTTCAGGTAGGTGTGGGGCCTATGTGGTCTGGCTCAGGTGGACTCCTCTTCCAGCTGTTTGCCAGGCTGTCTTGCAGGTGTTGGCTTGCAACTGTGCCCTGTCTGCTCATGCTCAGTGTGGAATTAGAGTGCTGGTGTGGGTACAGCTGGGAAGGGGCGTAGTGTTGTCATCTCTTCTCGTGCCTCTGCTGCAGGAGTTGGGAGGAGAGGAGCCAGCGTGTCTCATGTGCTGAACCTTCTTGTCTGGTGACCGAGAGCGGCACGTGCATCAAGGGGCAGAGCTGACAGAAGCACTGAATCACGTGTTTGTGATCCTTCTGTATAAGGCAGAGGTCTGGGGGCTGTACCCGCACTTGGGCACTGTGAGTTCTGCCCCTCAACCTGCCTGCACCCGGCTCATTCCTGAGCTGGTGTCGAGGAAGGTGTTTGACTTGTAACCTCAGCTCTTGGGCAGTGTCACCCAGTGCTAGGACAGGGGCTTTAGGGACCCTCGGTGACATGAGGATATTGTCACTGCAATCAAAACTTTAACCTGGGTCCTCTGCAGGTGGGATGGGCACCACTGATGCCCTTGGCCTCGGGCAGGGCAGGGCCTTTGAATTCGGGACTCCCTCAGCCCTCGGGGCAGCGCCCACCCACCCACATCCCTGCGCTGAGGAGCCCTTCAAAAGGAGCCTGAGGACATTGTCACCCGCCCTGGGGAAGTGACAGGTGACCAGGGGTGAGGAGCAGGAGCCGCCTTGCTGGGAGTGCAGGGAAATGGCCATGCTGTGGCCATGGTGCAGTTTGCTTCTTGGGGCTGGCAGGTAGGTAGGGTGTATGTCATATCTCATGGTGTCAGGAGTCTGTGACCTGACTTGCCTGTTAAAATAATTTTATATTATTATTTCTGCAGAAGATTCATTTGCACTTTAGAGGACTGAAGAAAGGTGTGGTGCTTAGAAACCACAGTATACAATAGTACATGGCTGCTGCTCTGGTCTCTGCCTGTGACAAGTGGAAAATACTTGCAGAAAGCACATCAGAAGTAGAGTGATTGTAGCATCAGTTTGTCCTTCTGGCAAACTACATGTTTTGGAGGTTTCTAAGACTGAGGTAGTGCTTGTACCTACCTATTTAACTGTTCTTCCTGATGTTTCCCATGACTTTGTCTAATTTTTTTTAACCAATTTCTACTTTTCACCTCTGCAATATCCTGGGGCAGTAAGCGTAGAATATTCCAAAGTAATATAGCATTTAATAGGATTTCTGTGGTGTGAAACCAAGGGGAAGCTCTGCTTGGTCTGGTTGAGGAATTCAGTTGTTCCCATCAAATCACAACCAAGTTCCATTTAGTCCATTCTGCATTGTGGATGCTGAAATGAACTTTGTATCCTGCTATTACCTAAAGTGCTTTCAGTGCCACAGTCCTACACAATCTCCAATTTCCTCTTCATTAGTAACAGCCTCTTTTGCAGAAATTAAATTTCCACAGTGAAAGTGAGAGTGAGAAAGCAAACCTTTTGGTGTACAATGTTGGTGGAATTTACTGAATCAGAATGAGCTGCCATAATAGCAGGAGCATGAATAGTCATTTTAGAAACAGATGAAAGATACAATAAGATGGGGGTTTTGATTTGTTTCTTCTTGGTACTGGAGAAAATTTCTGTGATCTGTTCGTATCTGGATCTCAGCCTTTTTGGCTATATGTAATTTTGGGACATAACTAATGCAGTGTGAACACTTGGGTACTTTACATGTTATGCAGGAATAAACTACAAAGAGAGTTGTCCTTGTTACAGGAGTGAATCTTCTATATGCTTTGGACAAGCAAAAAGCAAATTGTGTGTTGTAAAAACATATTGGTATGGCCATAGAAAGGAAACAGGCTCCACATGGAAAAATAGAGCAAGTTTTCTACCTAATTATTTAAGGCGTTTTGTGTGTCTCTGAAATGTGCCTTGGTAAATATGAGCTGACACATTTCTAGCAACCAAATTATAAATGAGTGGAAGACCTGAAAATGTCAGTTTCTTCCTTTTAGAAGCACTTCAGGATTTTTCTTTCCTTTTCCTTCATACATTCGTTTCTTCCCTTGGGCAAATGAGTTTGTTTAAACGTTTGTTTCAGTATACTGTTTTTCATAGGATATAATTGTTGACACTTCCTGGAAGTGTCAGAGGAGATTTGATGTACTAATATTTTCATAAGAGAGAGCATATGTATACCTTAAAATAACAGAGAGAGATGTAAAAATCAATCCTTTAAACTTGTTTCTGTGTATATCTTGATGTTGCCTAACCAGCTGTGTGTGTTGTGGTATTTTTTATGATTAGCCTGGAAAACAATAGATAATATGAAGGAGTGCAGAAAAAGTAAAATAAATGAGCACCATAGGCAAAGTGTTTGCCATTTAAGTGGCACAAGAACGATTTCATGTCAGGTGGTGGGGTAGGGAAAACACTTGAACTGCTACTCTTACCTCCTCTGCTTTTGAAGAGTGCTCTGGAGTGCCAAGCATCCCAGAGTTGAGAACATCATATCTTCTATTTTGTTTTAATCATATTTTGGTCTGTTTACCCAGAGCTGTAACATGCTTAAATTTTTTTCTGGACCTTTTATACGATTTACAGCTAGCTACATGTGTGTGAGTCACTTCTTGATGAGGCTGCATAACCACAGTCTGGTCACTTTATATTAGTAGAGACCAAAAGGATAATCTTTTGTTAAAGAGCAGATTAACAGAGGCAAAAAGTAATTATTCTGGTGTTTTGTATCATTTTCATGGCCACATTGGTTTGACCTTGGACAGCAGACTTTGGAGCCTTCCCATGTGCCTGGAGTGGTGTAAGAGTCAGTGACTGACAGTTCTCAGAAAGGTGTACCTGGTCCAGGCTTGCAGGGCAGGATGGGAGGAAGGGACAGATACGTGGTGGGTAGAGAAGTGCTGGGGAAGTGGGTGTGTGTGCTGTGCTGGACCATGAAACTTTCATCCTTACAGAGACATGGGTTGGACAGCTAGGGAGGCCTCATGCTCTCTCATTGTGCTGGATGGATCTTGTCCTTGGAATGTAGTTATGTTCTTACAAATAAAATTTGCATCTGCTCACGCAGTGCAGCTTCTGTGGTTGTGTTACCTTTGTGCAGCATGTCAGTCAGTAGCACTAAAATTTTTTAGACTTAATAACACCCTCTACCCCAAATAATTAAATGCTGTTCTGTGTTTTTAAACATGCTAATCTCTAAGTGTTTTGAAATAATGCAAAATGTTCACTAATGGTAGGATGCTAACTCTGAGAATGTGTGTCAGCACAGGGCAGTGCTGAAGCATATACTTAAGTCACATTGAAGTCAGTGTATCTAAACACAAATGTCTGTGCTTTCTGGAATCTGTGGTTTTGTTGTTAGCTGTTCTGAAATAAGATCATTAATTTTGTACTTTAAGTATAAGCTTTTATTTTTTGGTTTTTTTGTTTTGTTTTTTTTTTTTTTAAGAGTGAAGTTTGGAAATACTTTCTACAAACTACATTATCTTTTGTTTTGATAGCTGATTGCCATTTATGATGAACAAGAAACTCCCCATAAGATTGACAGCACCAATGGGAATGTGACAGACAGAAATAGCCCAGACTCCTTTGAGACAGAGGTAGCAACTCAGCTGGCTGCCTTTCAGCCCATTGGTGAGATTGAAGTGACTCCTTCTGCCCTAAAACTGGGTATGTATATCTTGTATGGTTTTTTCTTTCATTTTTCTTTCTCTCTGTATGTTTGTAATCTGATTTTATATATTACAAGATATTTTTTTTAGCATCCCATTGTTTGCCTTGCAGTTCAATGAGGGGCGTTGAGGGGAAGCCATATGGGGAGTGTCTGAGGTCTGTTGGTCTGTTCAGCCTGGAGAGGAGGAGACTGAGGGGAGACCTCATTGTGGTCTAAAGCTTTCTTATGAGGGGACATAGGGGGCCAGGCACCGATCTCCCTGGTGATCAGTGACAGGACCCAAGGGAATGACACGAAGCTCAGTTAGGAGAGGTTTAAGTTGGATATTAGGAAAAGGCTCTTCACCCAGAGGGTGGTTGGGAACCTGAACACATTCCCCAGCACCAAGCCTGACTGAGTTCAAGAAGCATTTGGACAACTCTCCTTAGCACTGTTGGGTATGTCTTGTGCTGGGCCAGGAGTTGCTGACAATCCATCATAGTATTCTGAAAGAGCAAAGATGAAGCCTTTGCTAAGGATTTTTAAATATCACCGTCATTGAAAAAAACCCCATTTTTTTTGAGGAACCTGGGTTCAATGAGTGTAAAACTGCTATGTGCAAGTACTTTTACCAGTTAGCTGAGCTAGTGCCCTGTTTTGGGTGTGGGAGGTGGGAAGAGGGATGTGCTGGTTGCAAACAGTTCAGCTCTTTGCCTTTGAAGAAGTTGCACAACTGGGCCCGTTTTCCTTTCTGACTTTCAAGTGCACAGACTGTGATTAGGAAAGGCTGCTGCTTAATTCCCTCTTACATCAGAGGGTACTGCATGAACTGCTGCAGCTCTGGTGCCCTGTGTTGTTCAAGTATGCCTGGATGGCCAGGAGTTCCAACTGGTTTCCAATTACAAAAAACTGGAGTCTTGTATATTGTACACAAAGCAGTTTGAAAAACTTTCTTGGATTGAGCGTAGGCTGGGCTGTCACATAAGTACTGGATACAGGAGCTTTCAAAACTAGATTGATGGTAAATGCTGTGACTGCCTGCCTGTAAAGCAAATGAATGATGCTCAGGAGAGGCTGCTCTGCATCCCACCAGTGCCCGTTGCCCAGCTCAGCCCATGTTCCTGAGTGCTGCTGGCAGTCTCCAAATGCTGTGCAATAAAACCTGAGTGTAACCAGGTGGGGAAAGGGTAGAAGTACTGTCTCTAGTTGTGCTACTCTCATGGAGTAGTCTGATTACAGCTTGAGAAATGGAATGCTCACTTGTCTATTTTAATTGCATTTTTAAAGGAAAAGGCTAATTTAAAAAAGCAGTGAGCTAAAATAAAATTTAAACTAAAGTTCACTGGATGAAGTTGTGTAACTTAACTTCTAACAGAAATCTGGGCTCATTTTTCTGCCTGCTGTAGAAAATTCTAAAATTCAAGCTGCAAGAGAATTTTTAGAGTAAAATTTGTGTTAATGGATCGTATCTCTTTTTTTCCATATTCTAAAATAGAAAAATCTTTTTCCATATTTAATGACACACGGGAAATTCTCATAACTGAAAATCTTGAGACAAGACTTATTATTGACATAACTTGTAGGTATTTGTGTTTTTTGGTAAGCATGAGATATGGAATAACTTGTAGCTCAAGGTTTGGTGGTTAAAAGTTTTGCCATTTCATTTTTTGCATATTTTAAAATTGTGCTGTTACCACATTTTAGCATGTTTCAGAAAGTAGAGATTGTTCTCCAAATACCTCTGAGCACTACTTAAAGAAAGTGTTTAGTCTCACATACTGTTGTTACATTAAGTTGAGGGTTGGAGAGAGGAGTACTTCAGCTTCACACAATTTCATGTACAGCAGTTAAGTGCTCAAGCTCTTGAGCTCATCAGTAAGCTACCACGTAGTTAATTTGCTAGTGTTTATGAAATCCTACTGGAGAGCATAAAAGAGATGAAATATAATGTGGAAAGAGCAGTCAGGGTTCTAGTTTTTTTTCAGTGCAATACTAACATATATTTGAAGTTAAAATGGTGCTAGCTTCTTAAAAGAAGAGATCATTGTCTCCTCAGTTCTGTTTCAGATTGGTTTATTTTGCAGGGTAAGTGAAAGATTTTCTACCTGTTAGTCCTGTAACTTAGTTTGTACTCTGAAATGTAATTGTTTTCTCTTCTGGATTTTACTTCATGGTTTACAATTTCTTTGGACTTAAATTTTGCCTTTGTCTTTTGTGTACAAGTGCCTAGTCCTTAAATTATGTGACTATTTCCATTAGAGGCAAATTGAAAAGTAAATGAAGAAATAGAAGGACAATTTGGTTGCATCAATATCATTGATGCATGAATCACAGTAGTCTGGCTTCCTGTCTAATTATTGAATTGACTCTCACTTGCTAGCAGAAATAAATAATAATAATTTATAAAGCTGTTCTTATTTTGGAAGCAAGAATGTGATTGAATATGTATGTCAGAAAAAAAGTGTTGCTTTCCATGGTAGAGCTGTGCTTCAAGAACTATCAGCCACTCACCTTTCTGAGTATTTTTCCAGAATGCTTTTAGGAGGGAAATGCATTGTTACATGAATTGTCAGATTGTGGAATAATTTTGCCTATTAATTCCTGTTGGATGTTTTATATTTTACAAAATCAGTTCCATGGTTTTATGTAGAAACAGTGTCTGGCTAATGATCTGCTTGTGTAGTACTTAGTGCTTGTGCTTAATAAGCACGTGAAACTAAACGCTGCTCTTGTCAGATGTGAGAGAATTGCCACTGGATTAGGACACATGAGATACTGTCTTAAAGCATTTCTGTCTTTTATAAATTGTATATGTGGCATAGTTAGGTTAATAACAATATATTATACCAAATCTTAAAGCCCTTCCTGTTAGGATAGAGATGGCAATAATTTTACTTTTTGGTATTTTTATTGTATGGTTACTTCTTTGAGGGTGTTTTTCAGTTTGTTATTCTAGAATAGTGATCAGCTTGACTGTCTGAAATCATAAATTTTCCATTATGTAGTTGGTTACCCTTTATTTTTCCCTGTATCATCTGTAACTCTGAAAGTAAGCCAGAATAAAAACAATCTTATATTTGACTCAAAAGCTAAAATAGCCTCATATTTTACATTGCTTTCATATATTGCCAAAATTTTAGAGCAAAAAAGTAAGTTTAATTTACTTGATATGAAATTACTTTCTTAGTATGTATTTCATAAAACAGTTCAGGAAATTAGTCAGGTGTTTTTCTTTTCCCTGAAATAAACACTTCTCTACTTTTAAAGCTAGCTCTGTTCCCAAACAAGTGCAGTTGTGGATTCTTAAATATAAGAAAAATGTAGGAAGTTCATGCACACGGTATCTTCTGCGTCCATAACACAAGGTGAGGTGCAAACAGATTTAAGTGCCTCCCTCCCTGCCATACATCACTGGATTGGCAGGTGCTGTTGCTGACAGTGTCTTTTAATAGTGAAAAAACAAAAATCCCAATTTGTCAGAATCTGTGCTCGGGTAAAGAAAACATTTCATACTACAATACAAATGGTGTAAAGCACCTGCTAATATATGTGACAAAATTTAGAGAAGCGCACAACTGTTTAATGTGTTCAGGCAGCTGTTTGAAACAGGGAAGAAATTGATCTACTGATTTTGTTATTTCTGCAGATGTAAGAGCATTGAGACAGTTGCTAAGATGGTAGCAGAGCTTGTTTTGTATTACTGTTTCTTGTGAGCAGAATTTCCCAGAGTACAATAATGATGTGGCCATGACAACAGTTTTCAAAGAATGATACAGGCAACTAAATGCTGAAATAGCTGATGTACATTTGAAAAATGTATTGGAGATAAGCTTCAACATCTCTAACCCCAAATACCATTGCAAATTCTTCACTGCCTTTTTTTGGTACCATGTTTCCCAATTATAGAACTGTGTATAGACAAAACCTTGAAATCGGTGTGTTGAATACTTTGTAAGCTGCATGACTTCAGCCCATGGTGAGTGTAAGGTGATACACATCCCAGGGAAAGAGATTATGGCCCTCATAAAATGTCTTATAATTTTCTGTGCATCTGTACGCGTGCCAGTAGTGCTCCTGTTTCCCTTTTGGACCTCATAGTTCACTGTTGTTTTCTAGTGGTTTTCCCCACATGGTGGGTCGTGGAACAGGAAGGGGGGAGTTATTTTCATTATGTCAATTTGTTTTTTCCTTTTCAGTCCATATGGGCAGGAAGGAGAGAGCACTAATTTATTTATGGAGGATCCGTTTTATGGAAAAGTCACTCTGAGCTGGAAATGCCCTCATGACTGGCTCAGTGTTTTGTTTGCTTCACTTGGTAAATAATGGTTGAGTACACACAAATTGAGTTGTTGCTTTTGTCTTACTCATCTCCTTGGTGTTAAGTAGTCAGGATTTTTTCTGGAAGAAGGCACGCAGCATTGAAAGATGCTTTTTGATTTTGAATACTAAGGTATGGAAAAAGTAAGGTCTAAAGTAGGCATCTCCGTGATTTTTTTTTTTTTTTGGTCTGTTGCTTTTTTTTTTTCCCTTTTTTTTTTCTTTTTCCCTTTATTTGGGAATTGGTTTGAAGAATCTGAAGCTATTTTCTGAGTACAGTCTGGAAGCACAGACAATTAAATTACTTTGTTGGCTATTACAATAAAATTATGATCTTAATCAATTGATACCTTTCCTAGTGTAAACTAGTAACTTCATTTAAAGTTGAAATTACATAAAGAAATAATTCCTTGTAACAGTTATTGATAGCAGGTTAAAAAATACTCTTGTAAACTACAGGAGTTAGCTCCTCCCTTTACAAGCTTTCATTGTTGAATAGAGCAGTGTGTTGATTTTGCCATTGGAAGGTCTAACTTCAGTATTTCAAATTTTGCATGACTTTGTTTTATAGCAAATCCCTGAGATTTTTCTCCTTTTATATGTACATGGCTGCACATCTGAGCAGTGTTCTAGGCAAGTGGAAGGCTTGGGTGAAAATAATGGTTGGAATGACCGATTACAGTCTCTCTCCTAAAGTAAGCTTATGAGTGGTAATGGTAGTTGGAGTGAAAGCTATGTGCAGGCACTTGTGCTTTTGAGCAGTCAGTTCTTTCGGTTCTGGACATTCTGTGTCGCTTCTTCTCAGTGAACATCTTTTTCCCCTGAAAACAGAGATTTCTGGGAATGTTTCAACTCTCAGAAGGGCTAGTTAGTACAGGATAATAAGAGTAGTAGCCTAGAAGGTTTTCATTGTCCATTTTTGATGCAGTTGGTGGTGTTCTGGCCATGTCTTTTTGACATTTGGGAAAGGTTACTTTGCACGCCTATGGAATTGCCTTGAAGGTGCTTCAGACAGAGAATATACTCAATTAGCTTAATGTATTCCTGTGGTTTGGGGGTTTTTCTAGTTTAAATTGTGTTTCATAGGATTGTTTAAAACACTTTGATTTACCCTATGTGTTTGGGTTGCTAAGTCAGTCAGCAGAGGTGCTTTCATTGGCAGTGTCTTAGTTTGAAGTCCAAGGAAATTGAAGGGAAGGTTTCTTCCATGGGTTTTTGGAAATTTCTGCCCTGATAGGCCTGACAGGGATTAAATTGTTACCTCCAGGGTACGGATGTTGACAATTTCTGTGTAACTTCAGAGCTCAGAAGGAATTTCTTTTCTTTCTCATCCTCTTTGAAGTGGAAGCATTGTAAGTAGGCTTAGGGGCATTTAAAACAACATTTATTTGATTAGTCCTCTTTCAAGTTGGAGTTGAGATACTACAGATATGCAGACTGTGTTTTTAAATGCAGAGGAAACCACATTATTATGTATTTTTAAAATTTGTGAAAACATACAATGTGAAACTATTAATCTGATAAACCAAATGTTGCTAATGCCTTATGTATAGCATACACGAGTAAGCAGGAAAGACACTTTCTTGCATGAAAGCCATCCTTTTCTTCTTAATCTTGCAACGTCAGTTTATTGGCTGAGCATTCTGATGTTTGTCAGTACATGGAGTGTACTGTATTCAAGTCAAAATTCTCTCCTGTAACATTCTGGAAAAACTAACATTTTGAAATTGGTACATTTCAAAAGAAATGCATTATGGAAGAACATGCTGTTTTCTGTGATTTGAGAATACTGCTGATTTCCTTAAGGAAATATGGCTGTATTCTCTTTCACTGCACTGGATGGCTCCTCTCCTAGTAATGATATCAAGTATTGTTCTCCGCTGTTCGCCACAGGCATTGTGAAGATGACACTGTACTTGATAGATTTTTCTCCTCTGTGGCATCCAGTGTAATCTGCTTTTAAAGAATTGTGATGATCAATTCAAGTCTACTTGCATTTCTAAAACAAATGGTTTCTGTTCTCAGGCAAGCTAAAGGTTTGAAGATAACTTTTCATTTCAGTCAGAGGAAAGGTCTGGTATATTTTGACCTCATGACTTAAGCTTGGTCTTATTTAGTTGTCCTTGATTCATGAAAATGAGTTTTGCTTTATCTCTGTATTGCAGCAGAATAATACATTAATGGTTTCTGTAAAGATGTATATAAAACTTCCATGTGTTTTTCTGTCCTGGAGCTGCCTGTTTACGAAACAGGACCATCTTTCCTTCCTTTCACTGTACCCAAGAATTTAGTGCTAGGGTAGGTAATAAATTTATGTGCATAGTTTGTTACTAAAGTATCTCTTCTCTTTTTAATAGCCATTCTGTCTCTGATTTCCCAAAAGATTGTTCCTCATCAATTATTCTGCCTGTCTCTATTCCCTTTGGACGTGGTTTAATATGCCTTACTTTGGAGTAAGAGGGGCATCTCCATGAAAATATGTTAACTAGAGAGAAAAATATTTTTCCATCACAAGTTAGACACTTTTCTGCAGCAGCTCTCTAGCTGGGATGTTGATTTCCAGCCTTTTATTACCTTGGGGAAGGTTTTGGGAAAGGTAATGAATGGGACTTAAAATGATGGAATAAATTCCATTATAAAAGTCAACGGTGCTTTTTGACGCACATTGTTTGATATTAGTGCTTTTACTCAGATTTTGTCTGTTTTATGGATTTTGTGATGTTGCTGGTTTTGTTGGTATTTTTGGAATATGATGCATAGCTGGTTTTAGAGGTAGTATCTTTTTTTGAAAAAAGACCAACACACTTAGCTAAGTATATGCAGCTGAAGGTTTTGAAAAGCTGTAGTATATCATACTTCAGAACTGTAGTGCAGTCTCTGTCAGTACCCCTTAGTGTTGAGTAAGACAGAGGAGAGCGTGTCTGTTTATAATTCTGTACAGTACTTGTGGTATATTAGCTCTGAGGCAATATGGCAGAATGTGTATTTCAGGTAGAAAATGAGCCTGCTATGCCTGCCTGATGGATAGTTTGAAATTGTTCAAGTTAAAACAATTGGGACTTCAGCTAAAGGTCTGAAGGTATTAGATCAATAAGAAGTTATTCAATTTCCTCACCATGTAAAAACTCGACTGTCAAACACAACTATTGTTCAACAAGTTGCAAAGCAAAATAACTCTACACTGATTTTCTTTTGAAGCCTTCAGCTAAACTATAAAATTTGATTTAACACACCAAAAATTGATGAGTTATAATAGCATTAGACAAATTAACAGGACATGGCTCATTAGTGTCTTGAAATATGGTTGTCTAGATGCCACACAGATTTGAAAATATTTCAAAGTTTATTTTTTGCAACCTGGTAGGATAGAACACTCTTAGGCTTTGTCCCTGAGTCTTTGCTACTACTGTTAGATTCAGGATACTGGGTGTGGTAGACCCAATATAGTTCCTCTTATGTTCTTATTCCTTGCAACCTCACAAAAAGTTTCATGTTCAGGAAGTTTCACTATTTTATTTTACAAAATTGTCAGGAGCAAGATTGAAATTTAAGACTAAAACTAATTTACCGTGACCAGAATAGAAAACAACAACATCTGCAAGAGTAAGGCATCTCTTTTTATGGAAACAGCAAAACAGAAAAGGTTCTTAATTTAAATTAGATATGTAAAACACTGGTCATATTTAATTATTACAGAAATGTGTACTAATGCTGTAATTTGTGATCATCCTTTAAAATACAGTTAAAATACTCAAAAAAATGCTTTGCAACTCTACTACTTGCAATAAAATGCTGCCAAAGTGATATTCAAGCTGTACAGTTTAGCTGCCAAAGTTTTAAAGAAAATTAAATCATTGAACCATGAAAAAGTGACTGCATAAGCACCTGTAACTGATGTTAGCTGAAGTGCTAAACCAGCTTTTGGCAGCAAGGCCTCTTTTGCAGGTGCACAGAATATTTTCTTTGTGTCAGTTTATTCAGCTAGTACAGTTCATTAAGTATTTCATTTGAAGTTGAGAAATGGGCTGGGAATTGAAATAGAAGAAATACTTATTTTCACCTTTCAATCTGTGAATAAAAATAAGGTGTGAGAGTCTAAGATCTATTAGTTTTAAAATCTTACAGGATATATTACTCTAAAATGATTTATTTAAATTCAGTAACTACAGGTAATATGCTGCTTAAAATCCCAATGTTTTAGTAAGATGAATACTTGCTGTATTCAGCAAGTTGGATGACTAAGACAACTTATGTTTTAAGAATATCTGGAGTTCAGTTTCTTTTGGCATCTGAATGCCATTGGAAGGATATTAAGCTTAAAAAAATAACCAACCAAAGCAAAAACCCAAACAAAATCTCCAAACCTCAACCCCCCTAAACAAAAACCAAAGCAAAAGGCCCCTGTGTATATGTGCATAGGGAAATTCTAATGAAGCACAACATTTTTTCTCCTCAAAATAATAACTGAAAAACATAAGGTGTTTGAAGTGGCTGTAACTTTTAATCTTGTGTCTAAAGATGGAAATTGTAGGATGTACATCAGTCAGTAGATGGAAAATACAGAGATTCATGAAGATGCTTCATTTGTACAAGAATAAGAGAAATATGGCCCATACTGGAAGATGCTGCTTCTTTTTTGTAATAGCCAATGTGCTTTCACAAAACTCCTAACCAGTCTGCCCAGCAAGGGAAGGAGTTGCAAAGTTTGCTTGAGTTTGAGTTGGAGGGGGGGAAAAAAATCACAACTGCCTGTTGTGAGCTAATTGATCCTTGCTCCAGGATTCTGCTGTAGCTGCCTCCCCTTTACCCAGTCTCTTCCATGTGGTACCTGTAGCTAGGATCCTTTGGAGCAGTCATGTTGTTCCCTGGACTCCAGTAAGTCTGGGTGCTCCCTGTGTGTCTGATGAGGAGCTGAAAATAGAAGTACTGTGTTGATGGAGGTGAGAAGATCCTGAAATTACTCTGTATCTGGCATGTGTTATGACCATAAGTGCAAGAAAAGAATACCTGGTTAAGATCCAAATTCAAGTCCTGTCCTTCTGGAAGCTCTTCTGAGAAAAAAATGTTTTAATGGGAAGAAAGTATCAGCTTTATTTGTACAGTCTCTGTAGATGAATATGTGCTGGTGCCTTAAGAAGTGATTTACTTCGTATCATATGGATGTGAATTTTGATCCCGAAAACAGGATTTTTATGATTGAAATAATGTGTGTAGGTGATTCTTACATGTCCATCTTTGAAATTGCAAAAGAAGTAAATGTAAACATTCCATAGTTGTTTCATTAAGCCCTGTTAACACCAAAGAAATTCCATTCTGGTTATAAAAACTGAGAGAGCAGTTCTTGTGCTTCATAACTGAAACCTGATTTAATACATTATAGTACATGCAACCAGAGAAAACAATTAAAAAAAAATAACTGGCACTGAAAAATATCACCCCAAAACAATATCTGTTTGAAGCCATTCCTGAGTTATACTGTAGGCCATTGCTTTTGTTTTATTTTGTAAGAAAAATTGCACCTCATTTAGAGTGATAGAGAAGTACTTTGTGCAGGGTTGATGTGTAAAAGACAGTGCTTGCTGGAGCTGGTTTTTCGCCTGTTTGTAGATTTAAGTCAATTGTCTTAACCATTATGCCATCCTGGTTCATTAATCTTCTATCAGTTTTTAAGAATTTAAGAAGTGCACTGTGCACTTTGGGAGGCACAGCTGTAGATTTGGAATTGTATTGATAGGTGCTATTATAAGCAATTTGAGTTAGCTTTAAACTAGAAGTCACATTTAAAATAGAAGTTACACCATCATAGCACTGTATATTTAAAAAATAGAAAAAGCTGTGCAGCACCATCACAAGGCAGTACATATAAGCCCATGTCAGCTACATTTGAAGTACATGGCAGAACATTCCATGATGCCTCAGGTGGTGGTAATATATCTGAGGGTGACCAAATTTACACACACTGATTGCTTAGTGCTCTCAAAAAGTGCTGATTGGCAGAACTGTCTGTATGCCTGTTAATGTGAAAATTGTCTGATAAAAAGGAGAAAAATAGGCATATATATGAATCTCTTTTGTATTTAAATATAAATGTAAAGCTTACTTGTAACTTTGTTTCCTGGGCTTGACCTGTTTCATGACAAGATGAGTTTAAAAGCAATTTTGGCTTCTCGATATAAATGGTTGTTGTTTGTTTTGTGTCTGTTCAGAGCTCTTCTAGCCAGGAATTGTCCATGCTGAAGTGCAATTTTACACCTGTATGTGTGTATGCATATTGTATTTAGGTGTTTTGTTTCAACTAGCTTGAAACATTGTGATTTGCTCAGAAGGAACTCTGAAAAAATATTTGGAGGCATCTGCAGGTAAGAAAATAATTTGTCTGTCTGTCCAGGCAGGGGTAATTTGGAAGCAGACAGCAGAGTAATTGTCATTGGTATGGCCTTCAGTAGCTGATAGTTTGAGACATACTTGATGGACAGCTCTTTTCCCATCATAGTCAGCATTTTTTTATTCAGGAACAGAATTCTAAATTATGACTTTAACTGCCTAGGTGATTTATTGTAAATCTCTTTCTACCCACTTACAGTATTCTGTCCAAGTGTATCTTTGGTTGGGCTCTAGAATAATCCTTCCCTGTTACCTAGAAAAACAAACCAACAACCATGTTAGTTGTCACTGATGCAGTAGCACAATACACCTGTGCTTGTTTCCTGTGTTCCTTGGTTTGTCAGCTTACCTAAAAGTCATCTGAGAGTGTTTGCATCCAAAGCATTGCTAAAATCGATTTTTAGTACATGATTTGACTGCATTATAGATAGCTCAGCCTGCCAGAAATTCTCATGGGTGATAAAGTCTGGTTGTCTTCAGCATTTTTCAGCAACCTACAACCTAAACCTCAAAGAATAAATGAATTTCAGGCTGGAGGTGGACTGTGCTTTCCTGAGCAAAGAGACATTAGAGCAAATAAGTGAAATTAAGGAAGGATAGGAATAATATTTTTTTTGTGATATTGGTCATCTTGAGTGGTACTCAACTGTCTACATGTAGGCCTGAAATCTGATGCTAGAACTCAGAGCCTGGAAACCCTGTAGAGCTTAGGGGGATCTCAGCAGGGGCAGCTGGAGCTCCAAAGTTCCCCTGACCATGTTTGTGTCTGGAAATCCAGGCCTTGCATTGTTTACCTGCAGTTGCACAGGATTCTTGAACAGGTCACTTCTGGTTTGCCAGGGCCCTCCTAACCTCAGGTGCTGATATTTGAACTGCCAGAGGGCTTCAGTGAGGGAGAGCACACTCCTGGTCATGGTATGTGTTAATGTCTGTGTACAGCATTTTTGGTGAAATTTAAACAACTAGCAAAACATACTAAGACAATCGTGTTACATCTGGTATAGAGATGTTTCTTTTGCTATTGTGTTGATGAAAATTTTGAGTTTCTAATTGTACACAAATGGCAGAAATCTCTCTTCTGTTTTTTTTTCCTTCCCTAATGCAACCAATTTAAATCCAAGTGTGGTTTCTACCATATGCTTGTTTTAACTATATTTGCAGTTAAAAAAATATTTCCAAAACATAAAGAGTTCAGGGAAAATACACTGTTAACCATGAGTCTGTGTAGATACTAAGTTTTGAGGGTGATGCTAGCAAAAAGAAAAGATTGATCCACATTGGTTGAAAATAAGTGATAGACTTTAAGCAAGAATAACTGCAGGACTCCTCATCAGCTTTGTCTAAGAGTATGTGTTGTGAAGAAGGCTGACACATGTGCTTAGAAGGTGCTGTACCGTAACAAAAGGTACTCTGCAAATTTTTTAAGAATGGGAGGTTAAAGGCTGTCATTATGAGAAAAATTTTTGGACATGTGTTTCAGTTTTTGTCGTCTGTGAACTCCTGATGCCGTGCTGCAAGATGAGGATAACTTATTTTTTTAGAACTGAGTTCCTAAGTTTAAAATACAAAGTGCTACTCTGGCACAAAACAGTGGCGTTTATTAAAAAATGTGCTTCTGTGATAAACTTGGTATGCAGGAAGGAGTTTCTTTCTCTCTCATCATTCAGGGAAAGATAGATTTTGTGTTTGAACTTACATTGGTTGTTATAAATGTTCAGCACAAATGTAAGAGCGTGAGTAGAATAATGTGGAAACACAGCCTGACTAAAGGCAAGCTGTAAAGAAAAAGGCAGCATTCCGTTTCCTGACAGAAGAAAACGGATGACAGAATCTCTTAAGAAAATGTGTGTGATTTTCTACAGCATGTCTGTAATAAGCAATATTGCTGATGGTTTTTCAGTACATTTTGTTCATGGCTGAGGAAGATGGGGATGAACAAATTCAAGGTATGTATGGATAGTGGATGTGGTCCGGCTTCTGAATCAGGCTGAATCTGGGCAATAGATGTGGGGAGGTTTCTCTTTGGGAATGCAAGGGAGCGTGCTTGCTTTCAAGAGACCTGAGTGTGCAGTGCAGAGGAGGTGGGGGAAGGCTGGAAAAAGAAAGGAGCCCATGGGAGAGGCGCAGGCTGGAACGCAGCGAGCGGCATGGGATGTGTTCTTATGGCAGGGAACAGCCCGAGCTGCAGAGGAGGTGAGGGGAGATGGAGCAGAGTTCATTAGCTCTGGGAGCTGCTGAGAATTGCTGTCTCATGAAAGGGAATAAGGGACTCTCCTGAAAAGGAGGGGCAGTACAGCTTCTTCTCATCTCTTTCATCCAGCCATCCTCTTTGCTGTGGATTTTGTCCTATTAACAAGCACATTTTGATTCAGTTTATCTGTGTCTAATAAAAGGTTTATTTTGTGTTTTTGTGGTGTGTACATATAAAACAATAAGGGCCAGAGGGACTGTTTTGTATAATTTTAGCTAAAGACTACAGCTGACTTGTTTCACAGAGATGCTATGACGTGTGATATTTCTGTACAAGAAATTATGTTGCATGTCTGTAAATACATTTAAAAAATGAAAAAAATAGACTCTGGTTTTCTCTTCAAGTAAAATATGATCTGTAGGACCCTAAAATTTACAACATACTGGGAGAAAATAGAAAACATTATATATAATAGCCAAAAAGTCCAGTTGTTTTTCTGCAAGTAGGGAAGCATTCCAGATGAGCACCATAAATTTCATTGATTCATGGCAATAAGCAAAAGTATGCAGGAATAAAAAGAAAGAAAATAGCTGCTAGGCCATCTTCCCAAACTGGAGAATGGTATTCTCTATAATCCTGCTGCTCCTGCAGACTTTGGTTTCAAAGTTTAGACAGTTGTAAATTTTGTTTCAGTTTCTTTGGAAAATGCTGACAAAAAGCAAGTGAAAGGAGATCTTCAGAACTGAGGATGGGGAACGTGGTAAGAAGAAGGATCTTGAAGCAGTCAATACAGAGAGCAGACAGAAGTGCTAAAGTGGTCTGGTACAAGAGACCTCTTCTTTCACCTGCCATGTAGCTGCTGGAAGGTCCTGGAACAAGCAGGGGTCTTGTCTCCCAGCAGTCACAGGGTTGGGAGCCATCATCTTTCTTTCAGCCAGAGGAATGAGGAAGAAGTGAGGAGTTAGTTGTAGAAGACAGCTCAGGAAAAAAAGGAGAAGTCTAATTTCAGAGTGTTGACTTTGGGAGGAGGATGAGCTTGATATAAATGATCTTTTTGTGTGAGGTCACTCATCCCACTCCCTTCCCATCTTTGACCTCTTAAGTTGACTGTGGGGAATTTTTTGTACTCTTTGAGTTACTGTGGATTTCTCACCTTGGAAAAACGAGAACAGAAATGAGGAAGGGGGCTGGGAGGATGGCTTTGAAGAGTGCAAGGAACAGTATGCTCATTGAGTTGTGCAAGTTTTACAAATAAAAGTACCAGTGCAAAGGGTTTTTAATAGTTTCTCTGTATTGTTCATGTTTATGTCAAAAGGAGTTGGAGACCAAGTTGTGTTGAATCACACAAAAATGTTTTACTATCTATTTTCAAACTGTTGTATTGAGGACAGACAAAAAATGAGATACAGGCCACCAAAAACTTTAGTCATACACAGAAAAATTTATTTTAAGGTATAAGTATTTATCTAAAAGAGAGGAAGTAACTTGTGTTTAGCTTTTATACACCTTCTTATCAAATATGGCTAGAGGGGAAACAAATTTCTCCTCAGCTTTATGTGAAGAACAAGCATATTTGGATGGAGAGATTTGATTCATTTTGACCTATTGACACTTCTGGAAAATCACATAAAATTTGGCGATCAATCCCTTTTTACCCAGCCTCCTTGTAAATACATGCATAGCTCTTGGTGCTAAGATGATAATCACTTGGCAGAAAAACCACTATTCACTTCAGATATTTAAGCATTCCCTTAATACCAGGACACAAACTTAAGTCTTCTGCTTTTCTTACTGGTTTCCTGCAGAAGTGAGCATGAGGAAGGTTTAAGAGCATTAGATTCTCTGGTTGCCCCTCATCAACATGAGGTATTTATCCCAACTATATTGACAAAGTTGTGCTGAAAGTGAATGTGGTAGAGTCACTCAACTTTGTTAGCATCTAAAAAGAAAACTGTTGCATGTTCAAACTTCTTTTCTAGATCTAATAATTACGGCTGCCATCAGCCCCAGCCACTGTAATTAGTATTATAACTGACAGCTATAATCTCAGTTTCAATCCCTTGATGGTACATGTGGTCACAGATACATGCAACCAGTCTTTTTTTTTTTTTTTTTTTGAGGAGGTACCTTTTTCTCCTGTTTGTCAGCAGGTTTTACCTAATTTAGGTAGCTCATGGGTGGAGGTCTTTTACATCAGTGCACAAAAATGTTATCATTTATTTAGCTGAGTAAATCTGAAATGGTACAACCCTATCAAATCTAGTAATTTAACAGGTGGATATTACCACAGATAAGCTTATATTTAAGTGCTGCACACTTGTCTTATTTAACCACATGAAGCTTTCCCCTAAAGTTACCCTTTAGCATCCCTGAACCTTTGAATTCTATTTTGTCTCACAGGCACACCACTTCTGGTACGGAGGAGCAGTGATCCAGCTTTGGGCGCACCTGCTGACTTCCCAAGTGTTTCTCATCCCAGTGACCATGGTCTCAAGCATGTTGTGGCAGTAGGTGTCATGTAACCCACGTTTTTAAGACCAAAACCATTCTTGCCTGTTGGTATATAAGCTATATATATTTTATAAGCTATATATGTATTTGTATCTATAACAAAATGAATCATACTCATTTGCTGTAGAGAGTTTCCTCTGGGAAAAATAGTTTAGATGATACAATCAATTAACAGTGGTTCTATTTTTTTTTTTAATAAGATATTTACATAAATCTCAATAGTGTCATAAGGCATTGGAATATGAGCTGAACTTTCAGCAGTTATTTATTTGTTCAGTATCATGTTGTCCAGTTTACCATTGCTTCTTTGGTCTTGCACCCCTTTTCACTTCTCTTGTTTTCTAATGGCATTTCTGTCATCTTTGGTATCCTGCATGGTCTCTTCTTTATCCCACTTTTCTCTTTTACCTGACTCTTCCCTTTTGAGGACAAATTTGTTTTCAACATAGTTATTACTAAGTTCTATTGCAAAGCCACAATTAGCGAAGATGCAGTAACTCTTAATCATATGGTTTTGCAGACGGTCTTTAATCTTAAAGTGATGCTGTCTTAGTCACACTTGGGCCACATGTTCTAATTTGCAGTTTTAAGACATGAAGCTTTGCGTGTGGGGAAAGTGTTCCTACATTACTTATAAACCAATGAAATTCTTTAGAATCTCTGAATGTCGGCTGGGACACATAAGTGTCTCGAGCAGAATAAAGCTGTTTTTTAGTGTTTGCCTAGAAAGCTCTGTTGGATCTAGTTTTGCTCTTCTTTAGACCATATGAATGCTGGCTTAAATGACGCTGCTGTTTTCATTTGCTTGTAATATTTATGCCTTTTCCCCTTTAGATTCTCTATGCAATGTTGCAGTTCACTCCCTGTCCCCAGCTGTGCAAAACACTCTATTGCTGGTTTATTTCAAAACAAAACAACACTCAGAATCTTTGTTTGGATCTTTGGTGCCGAAGAGATGTTGCAGACTAGATCACAACTAGTTTAGAGCAAGGTTCCACAAATGGCTGTGTTGGCACAGGGAGCAGGGGGAGAGAGCTGGGGTTCTGCGGTTCAGCGACACATGCTGGAGGTGGGAACCTTTCAGCTGGAGGTGTATTTAAGGCCAAACTTCCAGCTGAGTTCATGTGAATAAAGGAAGTAAATACAGTCAGTTGACTTGCATGCAAATGATGTTCTATGAGTCTCACTCTAACACTGCAATTCTGAAGGCCAACACAGGATTTTAGTTGACTGTCCAGTGTTTCTCTTTGCATGGTCAAATGCATGTGCATCTAAATATTTTGTGTGCACCTTACTTTACAATGGCTTGTGTTATTTGCTAAGTGGTGCAATTTTAAAAGTCTCAGTGATTCTCCAAGTACATTATGATGTTACAGGGGACTGAACTTTGTCAAAGTTCTGCATCATTTGTCAGACCTGTTTGAGCTGAGAGATTTTTCTTGATGTTTGTTGCAAGCATTAACATATTAATGAAATACTGACTTAGTCTGATAAATGAAAATACAAAGAAGAATTCTTGGTTAACAGTGCAGATCTTACACTCTTGGCAAAGCTGAGAAACATATAAAGTGAGTATGTCAGTACATAGTTCTCACCCCTGGTATTTTATAACCATGAAAATGGCAAAAAAGGGTGGAAATATAAGTGAAATCAGTTTCATTCCAGAGTGTATTTTGAATGCTTTATAGACCATCAAGAAGGGAAAAATAGCATTTTGTTGAGTTGGGTTTTTTAATGTAATTTTAGTGGTGACAAGTGCATTTTATGCCATTACATGAGGATTGCAGTAATACTTGGAGGTTAAAACATCACCATGCTTCACTGACTTGCATCAGTACAAAAGAGTCCTCTAAGCCTAAAGGAATGTGCTAAAATACAGAACATCTGTCTGTCAGCTGTAGGGGTGACAGTCAAAGCTGGACTAGTAAAAGGGGTGGAGAAGGACTTTAATATATCATGTAAAGTGGAGGATGGGGAGGCCCAGAAAGTTGAAAGTAGTGGTTTGGTGATGTTCTGGTTTTTTTTGTGAAAGAAAAAAAAATCTATTACAGCAAAATATGTTACCCTAACTCTTATTTTTGCAACAGTACCATTTCTGAAACTCTCATTCTCAATCATACTGAAATATGCTTTGGTATAATGTTCTGGGAAACACAGAAAGCTTAAATAACATAGGTTAAAATAGGTACAGATTGTTTTAAAACATGCAGAAAAATCAATATCTTACAAATGAAAAAACATGGCAGAAACAATACTGCATTTTGGAAATAGCTATAGTCTTTCAAGTGTTAAAGCACTATTTAGAAAAAAATTCATTTGTTCAGTATATTGCTGCTGAAAATTTAAAACTAATATTGAATTTCCTTTGCCACAAACCAGAGTTTTTTTTCACATTGAGCTGCTTCCTTTAGTCACATGCGAGTTAGAAAACCCAGAACTGTTGCTAGATGAAACATGTGCATGTAAGTGAAAATTTAAGTCTCTGTACTTATGCCACAATTATCTTAGCAATTATTTTGTAATTGAAACGACACCCATAATGAGTTGAGCTGTTTTGGCACTTCTGGCATTTTGGTGCTTGCTACACGTGGAACTGGCAGTGGGTTCTGTGTAGCAATAGGCTGCCCTAGGCTGCCTTACACTGATACACCAGTGCTTCAGCAGATTTTTGAGAGGTGCCTACCTTGGGATTCTCTGAAGACAACGCTGGTTTAGCTCCTGGAAAGTGCACTTCAGTTGTACCATAAGTAATGCATGAAATAGGACAGCAAACATGCAGTAATACAAGAAAAGAACCTTGCTATCCCATTCAGGTAAACTGATTGACCCTGATGAACCATTTGAGCTGTTCACAGTATTTATGGCAGAGCATGTGTTCTGTTTTTCAGATGTTGTCCCATTTATTCAAAGGAAGATCTGATTTTTTTTTTTAATGATATATGATGATTACAAAAATAACAAAACCTTTTCTGAGTGACCAGGAAGTTTGAGGAGAATTTGAGCTATTCTTTCCTATTTTCTTTGACACATCTTAGCTGTAGTTTTAGCCCCAATTAACAAAATACTTCTAGATCAATCAAAAACCAATAGTGAAGTCCAGCATCTGTTCCCTCAGACTGGAAGTCATTTAACAGATGGTACAAAATTTGAGTTTCTTTTTTCATCCAAGCCTCTCTTTCCTTATTGTGATAGCTGCCACTGGAAAATTTAGAGTAATCAGGGAAAAATAGGGGTAACACACATCAGAATTTGTTCTTTGTTTGTATTGAAGAAAAAGTATTTGTTAATTAGTTTTTTACTTTATTAAAAAACTCTCTTTAGCTTTTCTGCCTAGTTAGGATCACAGAGCCCTGGCCAGGCTTTCAAGAATGAAAACTTCCTTCCCTTGGTATCCAGAGAGGATTTCAGGGATACAGAATTAGTTTAATATACTTATGCACACATGTGAGCTGGGTAGAGAAGTGATTGAGAGCAGCCCTGTGGAGAAGGACTCAAGGGGTGATGACTGATGAAAAGCTCAACGTGAGCCAGCAATGTACACTTGCAGCCCAGAAAGTCACCTGGGCTGCAAAAAAAGCATGACCAGGGGGTTGAGGGAGGGGATTCCACCTCTCTACTCCATTCTGGTGAGACCCCAGTTGGAGTGCTGCATCCATCTCTGGGGTCCCCAGTACAGGAAAGATGTAGACCTTGGAGTGAGTCCAGAGGAGGGCCATGAAGCTGGTAAGGAGCCTGGAGTACCTCCTCTATGAAGACAGGCTGAGAAAGTTGGGGCTGTTCAGCTTGGAGAGAAGAAGGTTGTATGGAGACATCATAGGAACCTTCCAGTATCTGGAGGGGGCCTGCAAGGAAGCCAGAGAGGGACTCTTCATCAGAAACTGTTGTGACAGGACAAGGAATAATGGGTGCAAACTGCAAGGGGACATTTAGGTTAGACATGAGGAAGAAATTCTTTATGGTGAGGGTGGTGAGGCACTGGCACAGGTTGCCCAGAGAAGCTGTGGATGCTCATCCCTGGATATGTTCAAAGCCAGGTTGGGTGGGGCTCTGAGCATCCTAGTCTAGTGAAAGGTGTCTCTGCCTGTGTGTTGGGATTAGGTGATCTTTATGGCCCCATCCTACCCAAGCGATTCTGTGATTCTACTTCTCTGGAAAGTTCTGTGCCCATAGCTTTGCTGTGGCAAAGGCCAAGGGTTAGTCCAGCTGCTTTCTGGCTGCAAATGGCCTGGCTGCACAAAGTGGGTTTAGCAATGGGCATGTAGTCCTCAGCTAAGGATCTCCTCTGGAGTGAAGCAGTGCAGTGGGATTGAGATGGTTGAAACCTTCCAGAAGAAACAAACATTCTTGGGGCATTTAATACTTGCTTAAAACTTGTCCCCAGTTTGCTGAGCGGAGCTGCAGTTTCGGATTTTCTTCACCACCTCAGAAGTTCCTGACTGGATCCCTCTGCCCAACATGGTAGGGATGAGATGCAGCAAGGCAGAAAGTCTGAATTGTGTGGCTCTGATTTGGTGTTAGGTAATAGAATACATTTTGCTGCTTCTTCTCAGTCCAATTTTTTCAGGTAGTAATTGCTAATGTATAGTTATCTGAACTTTTGTTTCCAGAGCTGTTACTTCAGCTTGTCTCTGTTTTTGCCTAGGGACCGACTTCTTCTACTATCATAAGACTTGATTTGTCATGCGTTTTAGAGAGAGGATTGTGATCCTATTTGAATTGATAAGAATTTTACATTAATTCTGGTGGCACTAAGGTTTCACCCCCTCTTGTTAACTTGCTGATTATTATAGTATGCTATTTTCTGCATTACTTTCTTTTATAGTTACATGTTTTCTGGACAAATACTTAGGTTATCTTGGAGTTAATCAATAGGACTGGTGAATTAAATTGTATTTATCCGTATTTAAAGATACAATGAGATGCTGGATCAATTGAAGAGCTGCTCCAGTGGTTCAATACAGTTTCAATTTTTGCCTAGATATGACTTGAAATTGACTGTATTTTATGCATTGTGGACCTGTAATTTGCAATTTTGAATAAGGTTGATATATAATTAGAATATTTTTATGTTTCAAGCGCTGGTTAAAAAGGGTCAAAACCTCCTCTGGTTCTTGTGGTTGTTAATTGTGCTTGTGGTGTATTAGCCTTCCTGATGAGGAATCTGAATTAGCATAACGTCCACATGTGTAAGGATGCAGCTTCATTATTTGTTCCTTTTCTATATGGTATTGTGTACATAAACATATACGTAAACATAAAGCTATGCTACTAATTTGGCTATGAATAGTACTTACAAAATGTGTGAGAATTTTAGTAAAAAAAAAACACCCAGTAAAATTAGAAATGTCATGCTATTTAAAAGTAGGGCAGGGCAGAAAAGGTCTTTTTTTGACACAGTGGTGGAATAATTCCATAGAGTTACAACTTGATTCAGCAGATTTCTGCTAAGACTTGAGCTAAGAGACTGCACTGCCATGAGGGTTGTATTGTCTGTCTGATTTTAGAAGATAGAACTTTTGTCCAGTATGTTTACCAGACTAAGTCAGATAGTTTTATTTTCTGGTCCTTTGTATGTGTTAGAATTCCAATATGATATTCTTCCATAGTTATGTGATAGAATCATAGAACACTTTGGGTTGGAAGGGACCCTTAAAGGTCATCTGGTTTCATCCCTCCTACTGTAAGCATGAACGTTTTCCATTTGATCAGGTTGCTCAGAGCCCCATCCAGCCCGACCTTGAGTGCTTTCAGGGACAGGACATCTCCCACCTCTCCAGCAGCCTGTTTGTGTTTTGTCACCAACTTTGTAGAAACAGCTTTCTTTTGTCTAGTCTAAATATGTCCTTTTTTAGTTTAAAACCATTACCCCTTGTCCTATCAACTAAAAAGTCTGTCCCTGTCTTTCTTATAAGTCCTCTTTAGTGTTGCAGGAAGTGGACTCTGAGAAGAAGAATAGATATTGGGAGAAACACAGTATTTTTTCAGGAACTAGCAGTGCTGGTGCACTTGTAATGCTTTAAATACATGCTTGTTGATGTATAATAATCAAACATCAAAGCAGATTTGGAAATAGATCTTAGATATTACCATGTGTGTTGGAGAGTAAAGTCAAGACTGTCTCCCTGATGTGGTGTGGTCTTAGGCTGTCATTCAGAACAGCAAGGTTTTTTAATTCTGGAAGGCATTTATTTTTTTTCTGGTAAAAGTTTTCCTATTAATAATTTAACTCTTGCTCTTGAAATACTGCAATTTGGAACTGAACAGAAGATCTGGGGAGATTTAAAAGGATTTTCTGTCATTCAGCTGGGGAGTTCCAAACAGTTGGAATTTTTTAGAAGGGAATTCTGATGTGGGTGAATCCATTTATAAAGCAACTACTGTGTGTCTGTTTATGCTGTGAAACATATATAGAACACTTCTAATCAGCACAGGAGCTTGTCAGTATATTGCTTTTGATGTCTGATTAGATGATCATAGGGACATCTGCAGTTAGTTTTGAAGTTGTTGGTGTGAGCACTGCAGGAACCAGAGCTGTGTGGCACTCTTACACCATGAAAACTGCTGCTCTTAAAGAACATATTATAAATCCAACTATGCAGCGAGCTGAGGGCTGTTGAAATAAAAAAACCATTCCTTCTCAATTCTCTCTGCTGACTTCCAGCCCTCCACTGCTTTTTTTTTTCCCCCTTCTTGTAGTGTTTGCTGTGGCATTCTGTATCAAAGAGAAATTATTTTACATTGTAAAGGAAAAACTAAAAAATGTAAATTAAATGTTTGTCATAATACTAAATTGTTCATCTGAAATACTAAATTGTTCATCAGAAGTGCCCTGTGGTAATTTCCTCTTTTGAGGGTGCAGAGCAGCGTATATGTGTGTGTGGAGAAGTGCTCTTTTTGTTCCTTGCACAGCCTGTGTGTCAGAAAAAAAGTATTGTTTTACCTGTATTGTTTAAAATGAGCAGTGTGTGTCAGAAAAAATGTATTGTTTTACCTGTATTGTATAAAATGAGCAGTGGGTGTAATTTACATATTTTTATTTCAGCAGGATAAGTAGATTTTTTGTGATTTATTGTAATAAGAACTAATAATGAATGTTCTGTGATGTTAACATAGTATATAAATTATCAGTAAAAATGGTGTAATCGGTTGAAGTTGTTATTCATTGTTAACAGGTTGTTTCCAATGGGAGGTGTACCGGCATTTTACTGACTAGTCATTAAAGAAAGTATCTCTAATGAAAATCATCCAAGCTCTTCATTGTTCTTATATTAGGAGGAGAGTGGGTTTTGTTTCCTCTTTAAAAGGAATTTTGGGTGTTGGCTGTAATTTTGAAGATACCTTATTGTTTATACGCCTTCCTCCCTTGTCCTCTGCCTCGTGCAGTCAGGTCAGTAAGATTGTAGGTGATCCAAGATGGCCAAGAGACTGAAACTTTGTTTTCCTGTATCGCCTGTCTTACAGGGAATGTGGAAAAATTAAAGGGTGGAAATAAGAACAGTTAACAAAAAAAGGGAAAAAAGGTCATGCTGTCAATGCTGTTGACACATATTCATCTCTATAGCTACATCTTTGGGGTCCTACAAAACACTGTCATTCCATCTGGAACAGCTTTTAGCAGGCAGCGTAAGCAACAGGCTCATGGTGCTGAAATTGGAATGAAACATTAGCAAGTTACTTCCATGTCTGACAGTCAAAAGTGGAAGATGACAGTCAACATGGCTCATGCATATCATTTACTGTCAAGCTCTAGAAACATTTAGCTAAAATAAGTTCTCAGTCAGTGTTCTACTGAAATGCCTACTACTAAGTAACTTTTCTCAAAAATATAGTAATCTAATTGACAATGAGGAATGATGGTAGAGATCTTTGATACTTATCTAGACACAAATGTTGCTGTAACATTAGGAAAAAAAAGATTTTGGATTTTTTAATATGTCATCTTACAGTGCATTGGAATGCAGGTGTATGAAGTTCTGTTTTTATTTGGTTAATATTTGTGTTTCTCCAAAAGTCAGATTTGTGGCTTAGTTTCTCTTAGAGGCTTGACAGTTATTCACACTCTAAGGAGATGGGATTTCTTTTTTGTGGTTTTACTTTGTTAGGTGAGGCCTCTTCACCACTAAATTACCCAACTTGTTGGAGACACTTTAATCTGAAGATTTGTTCTTCTGTGTAGCTAGTGTCTCAGCTAATCTGGATTTACAGGTTTTTGAGCTGTGATAATAATAATAGAGGTGTGTCTGAAACTTGCACATTGCATCGGAATTTTTTTATGGCAGCAGTTCCTGATTTTAGTCCGTGCCTGTAAAACAATTTCTGACATTGATAACTGAAATGAAGAGAGGAATATTTTAGTGCTTCTGTATACTGTATACCTTTTGCTGTTGCAGATGTTCTGACATGCTGGAGTCAGGAATAATAAACTAAGATCAGTGTGAATATAGACTAAAATAGTAAGGGTGAGTCAGTGAGCTTCAGGATTTTGAACAAACATCCCACTTTGAGTTTTTGTCAGTAATTGCAATGATTGCTTCTGGCCTCTAATGTGACCTTTTGTTGTAACATCAGCATTATAATTTCCCTGAAATAACTTTAAATAAATAAAATTAAGACAATATGCAAAAAATGAATATGCAAACTTTCATCTAAAAAGAAGTGATTGGACTGTAGAATAACTGTGTTGATGCAAGAGCAGCAAATTGTTGCCACAATTTCTCTGTACTATGTGGGACAATTATTAGCAGTTTGTGAGGCAGCCTGCTATTCAAAGATGGACATACCTGTGGTCTCACTTGGCACAGTTGTTCTTATGACATTTTTCAGATCCAAAGAACAATATTTGCCAGTTCAAAGTGTTACACATTCCAAGCAGTATCATAAGGGGGGAAAAATGCCCCCCAGAGAGACCTTATAGGAACCATTGTTCCTGTAAGATTATTTGGGTTTTTTTTTTTTTTCTGAAGAAATTGAGTAGTGGCTAGTGGCTTTTTTAATTGTCTGCTTTAAAGTACTAGTAACAATAAGTTTTGCCTTTAATTCATCGTGATTTAATATAGGATTTCAATATGGATTCTCAAGCTCCTCTCTAAGATTCAAGTTAAAAGCTTCCTTTTTGTGTCAGTCCCAAGGGAGGCTATAATACCCTCTTCTCTGTATTTGAGCATTTGAACTGTACCATGTAATGTGACTGAAGCATCTCGTGATATCTTTGGGAGCATATATGGTATCTTAGAGTTACAATCACTCTGTGTGGGATTTGTGCTGTTGTCTCTGTAGCAGCTGTCTTAGGACATGAACCTGCACCTGAAATGAAAGAGCTGCTGTTTCTCATAGCATGCTTGCTCCATTGACCTAATTGGGTGCATCCGAGATGATTACATGTTTTAACACCTGTGGAGATAAATTGGCCACCTCCTTTTGCTTTCCTCTGTCTTTTGAAATAACCAAGTACAATCAATGGTACATCTGTCAGCTTTACAGAAACAAAAGGAGCCCCTTTCTTTTCACCTGGCTTCAGGTCAGTCAAAGAATATGGTGAAAGTTTTTCAGATGTGGCGTTCACTTCCAGCCCCACCCCTCCATTTCTTCTATGATCTGCATACTTTTTTCTGTCCTTCAAGCAGCAGGATGAGAATCAAACAGAAATACATTATTTTGGTGTAAAGTAAGTTCTGCAAGCAGCATTACTGTGCAAGGGCTAGTTAGTCTTTGTTGTCTCATTTTTTTGACACTTTCCATAAAAGCCCAAATGATTTCTCTTTCAGAATAGGCAGAAGAGGCATATTCCAAGGGGAATTTTATAAAACATTTCTATGAGAAATTGTATGCATGATAAAAGGAGGAGAGGCCAGGGAACAAAACCAGATTTAAATGGATTTTAAGTCACAAAAAAAAAAAAAATCTCTTTATCAACAGGTAGAATGAAATCCCCTTTAATTTGATTTTAAAAGACTTAACCAAAATATGGATAATAAATAAATACATCAGTCAAGGCTGTGAAAGATTGCAGTTCTTGCAGACAAATGTATTTGTTGCTCAAACATTTTACTGGTATTCTTTTCAGCCAAGGAGTATAGTCTTTACTGTATATTTGTTCTAAAAGAACATAGGAACATTTTCCTCAGATCTGTGTAGCATCACCATAGGTATCACATATTGCTATGTGCTTCTGCAAAGCTGTAGGGTTTTTTAATTAATGGTATTAGTGAAAATTCTGTGGCACAAACACCAGCTATGAGATCAGTGTGGCTGATGTATAAATGTATCTGCATTTCCTTCATGAGAAATATGAGTCACCTTGGATGTTCTGGGATTTTTATCTGAGAGAGTGAATTCAGTAATGTTGTATATCTGAAGGAAGAATATTCTACAAAAGATACCTGGAAAATGTTGGTGACTGAGGTGGTCTGCTGTAAGTAGTGAGAACACCTAGAATCAAAATGTTTTGCTCATTGTGGAAAAAATGCAAAATTATTTATTGTAAGTCCTTCTGTTCCTACCAAGGAGGTTCAGGGGAGCAGAGACAGAATGGGCTAGAGAAGTTTTTACATAGTATTTTTATTTTTTACTAATTGTACTGTACATTTTTAAACAGCAGAATTAACTTGGGGTAAAAGAAGTCAGTTCCACTTCAGTCTTCAGACCATTCTGTCTCTGACTGGCTGTTGTTAAGCTTGGGAAAACGTTCCATCCTATCATCCAGAAGAGAAGGGAAATTGGATCGTTATTCACAGGCAAGTCCATCCATTGCTAACAGGATGGTATGAGAGGGATGCTGTCTTATGGTCAAATTGATAGTCTAGGTAGTACATGCAAGAGAATTTATGGTGTATGTTTTCTCTGTGAAGCACTTCAGAACAGAAGTAATACTGTTAGATTAGGGGTTACCATGTTAATGATAACAAAGCTATCCTTGAGTTTACAAAACACTGAACCTGATGATTGCTTAATACCTGGCTGTGATTTGCTGCCTTTTTACCTTCCATTGTCTACTTTGTGTGTAGTTGCCATATTCAAAAGGCTGTTTTGAGAGGCATGTTGATAACTTTTTTGTGTTAATGTCATCAGTTACACAAACCCTGATGTTTACAGGTAAAGTTAGATCATTAGAACCAGATGCATGCACTCATAAATAAAATTATTTTTTTTAAATTATGTTGGCAGTATACCAAAAGATTATAAGACTTTTGGGAAATTAATCTGCTGCCAATTACATGTATTTTTAATACTACACAAGTGTCTAAAACATCAAATTATAGATGTTAGTTCTGTTAAAATTATTTTATAGTAATCAGGCTTCTAGTGTCTGATGTGTTAGTTTCCTGTTAAGGTCAGGAGCAGCATGCAGATTCTAGGCTTATAGTGATTTAAATTTTTTTCTTGAAATCATTCAATATTTAGAATTTATTTATTACATATCATTCTATATTCATAGGAATGTGATATTGACTACCACATAAATACTTCTTTATTGTTTATTTAATAAGCAAGATTAATTCAGGTCTAGCTTTCTCTTCCATTGCTGCTAGTATTTTGTTCTGTAACAACCGAACATGCACATTCAGAGCTGGTTGGCAGCTCTCTTCAGTCTGGACAGCAAAAACTAAGTGGGAAAATGCTCTTTGGTGTAATATATGCAGTTGATAACAGGTTTATTTTACTTTTAAAGTAGTTAAAATATCTAGGCTTTTGATTAAGAGGTATTAAGTTAAAAGGTACACATTAAAGTTGGAAAGCAACTTCATAGCTTTCACCAGCTTTCTAAGGAAAAAAAAGTAATTTTCAAGCACAAGACAGAAAAATGTCTCTACCTGCTGGGAGAGCCTACTGGAAGGTCCTCTTAGCATGAAGGCATGTCTTTGGGAAAACAATATTAAGTAATGCTACCCACTAATTCTATACATCCATATGTAGCATATATATTCATGTGATGCCCTTTGCCAAGAATGTATTTTAAGAGACCAGAATTTGCGCCTCAGGTACGTTGTTGTGAAAAGAATAGGAACTAGATCAATATATTGCAGTTCACAGGTAATGAAAGAATGTCTGTGCAAAGGAATCTGACTATATAGCTCACTAGACAGTAAAACTTATTTTCTAGCTACACTGAAATTTGAGAAGGACCTGGCTACCTGGGTGCACCTGCCACAGATCTTGACTGGTACTGTTGGGATCAGCCCCTTGACCCTCTGTAGCCTCCCTCTTAACTAGGACCATACTTAATAACATGCTTGCCAGCCATGATTTTGGGCTTTTTGAGCTGGGGAGCTGGGGATGGAGCTGGCAGGTTTGGTGTCCTCCTGTGTGCTGGGCTGTTTCCCCTGCTCTGCTGGTGCAGAGGCCCAGGGTTAGGGCAGACAGGCTGGCTCAGCCTCTTCTGTTACCTTGTTACCTGTGCAGCTGCTTCCCAGGCTTGGCTCCCACCTTCCGGGCCTGTGCCCTGGCTGGGTACCTGTCCCTGGGCTGGTGGGAACCCCACAGGGCGATCCCACCAGCCCAGGGACAGGTGGGATCACCCTGTGGGATTCCTGCCTCCAGGGTGGTTTCCTGCCTTCCTGCCCAGCCATTGACAGGTCACAGGTGGGGGATGTCTCTTGCGGACTCAGCTTTATTCTGGGCTGTATTTTTTTTTTAATTTGGTCTTTAAGTAGCTCTAAGTCAAATAAGAAATGTTAGCTAGCAGAATTGTGGGGATTCATATTGATAATTTTCCCTTGCTTTTGGAGTCAGACTTGGCTGTACACTGCAACTGGGGAATGGGAGACTCCTGTTGAGGAAGACAAGTTGTTTCAGAAGTGTTCAGCCTCCAGTCTAATATATTTTTCCTACTGCAGATAGCACTTCTGGGTTCATTATAGCTTACTCTCACAAGTCGTCATTTCTGTCTCAAGGCTGTTGTGCTTTCCAATGTAAAGCAGATTGATGCTGGCACATTTTTTCTATTTTAATTTTACAAAGTTGTCACACTGAAACTGTGCCTCATATTGGAAGCACTTTGAAGTGAAGCGATAAACAAAGAGCTAAAATAAAATTAAAAAGGAGTATGAACAACATTGCATCTTGGTTTGTCTTTTTTAAGAATAAGCTGAATGGGTGTAAGTACCCTTGTGCCACTGTAGTAAGTCTGCAAACATTAGCAGATCAATCTAAATTGAGTTAGTGTGTATGCAGTAAGCAGAAACAGGTGAAAATTAGGTTATCTGTGCCCAACTCTTTCTATTTGCTATAGTGAGATATAAACTAGTTTTTAGACGTGATTAGGTTTTGTTTATTTTTGGAGGGGGGCAGAGGCGGAACGTGTGCTGCACCTACCATAGTTATTAAACCAAGAAACTATATAAAAGTCACGAGCTCTGTTGTGACATTTGCAGGTAAAGGTAGAAAGCCCTCCTATAAATAAATCAGAAGTGAATCCAGGAGAAAAGCCAGCAGTAGTCCTTGGTACATTTCAGTTTTATCTCTGAAAAAATAAAAGCCAGGAATTTTCTGTCCCTTCACTAAAAAAACCCACTCAAAAAAGTAATTGTCTTTGTCAGTGTCAGAAATGCCAACCAATTTATAATCTGAAATATGGCTTATAACTTCACTTTTCTTGGTTTGTTAACTCCCAAAAACTTTCCAGTGAAGACATATCTTATGCTAGATCTTCACAGTTTCTTTTTATGATGTTCTAAAAGTAGTCAAGGAACTTAGAGGTCTCTTGACCACAAATTAAAGTCTTTGCCTACAGCAATAAAATAAAAATGCCAGTAGCAAATACACTTCTACTGTTATAATTCTTGGGTGTGCAGTTACTATTAATCTTTGATTTAAAGGGGAATGGCAAGTCTTTGTCCCTAGACCAGCTTTTAAATCATGTAATATCTAACAGCTTTTACATCCCTATGGAAGCTTCTTATCCACATTAATGCACCTCTCCTTACTGGTGAGAAGCAGGAATTGCACAAACAAGCATTTCTTTGCCAAAGGGGCTGGGTGAGGTCCTTTCCCAATACCACAGTCTTACATGTGCTGGAGGGCTTGTATTCCCCTTTCCCAGCAGAAAGGTAGTAGACATTTTGTTTTTCCTGTGCCATTCATCACTAGTGCAGGATACAGGGAGACACACCTGTGAGCTTCCCCTTTGAAACTACTTGCTTCTAGAACTCAGCATTTATTTTCCAAACTGTACCTTGTTTGTGTCCTGAATTGTGTTGTAAGTCTCTAAAAATCAATCGACTTGCAGAACTGGAAATCCAGTCTTGTCTTTTCCACTAGTTTGAACAGGATCATGAGCAGTAGTCTTCACACACTCTTGTCTAAAAACTTTTATGGCTGTTCAGCCTGGATGCCAAAGAATCAAAGAATCCTCTTAGTAGACACTGCTAATGTTTTATTTGACAGAGGTTTCCTATCACTCATATTTACCAGACAAGAAAATAAAAGCTAAGTCACAAAATATTAACAATTTCAAGAATCATTCCCCAGCACTGTTTGCTGACCCCCCCTGAAATGCTAGTTGTCTTTCCTGTTGCCATACAGAAGGGGTTTGTGGTGAGAGCATTGTGCCCTTAGGTTTTCTGGCATTCAGCATCCTTGTGCCTATTTTGCCTTCAAGAGAATTGTGAGGATGAATAGAATTTATTTACTCTGAAGTGTTCAGGTTCTTTCTGTCAGAGCAAACTTCAAGGTCTACTGCTGTTTTTTTGTCATCTCCCACTTCAAAGGTATCTGCCCTTTGTCTTTTAAGCTGAGCTGTTGTTGTTAGGGCCCCTTTGGGTTGCCTGAGGCTATCAGATGTCCAAATAGCCACAACAACAGAAATAATATTTTCTTTCGTATGCTAAACAGTTCCTGTTTGATTGTTACCAATGTGTAAGACAGTTCAGGCTTAAGGAAAAAAAAAATAAACAAAAACAAATAGTTAAAACTTTATTTCAGTTTGCACTCAGCTCCCTCAATGCTTTTATTTGTGTTTTCCAGACTTGATGATACTTGCAGCTGTTGGTATTGGATACAAACAATACCACATTGCACAAAGGGGATACTTGCGCAAAGGAAACAAACTAATTTTTAGTCCTGATCAAGTGTAATTATACCTGAAAGTGTTCTGGTTGGGTTTCTGTTTTAAGTTCTGGTGAACATTCACTGACTGAACTTGTCTCTATTGGAATTTGTAACCATTTAAACAGGGAAGGGTTATTTGCTGGGAGACCACAGAGCAAATAGAAAGCCTTATCTATGTCCTCTTAGAACCTGGACTCCTTCTGTGCTCACGACACTGTGCTGCAGTTAGTTCACGCTTGAGGAAACTGTTCAGACTAGTTTCTGAGCTGGAGTTCAGCTCCACAGGCCCTTGTATTTGTGATCTCCAGGCTTGATCACTTCATTACCATTGTACAGGAGTGAATGTAAATTGCAGAAGCTCTGAGTAGCTTAAAATGCAGCAGTACATCAGTTTTGCAACACAGATCAGTATTCCCCTGTTATTTCAGTGTTTTGTTTCATGTATCCAGTAGTTTCTATTAAAATATTAAACCTAATTCACAGTGGTTTTTTTCTGGCTGAAATTTAAAGCCCTGCATGAGATTATGCACAGACACTTGAAAAAATGCCATTCCCTCCATGATCTTCTTTTCTACTGGGGGCAACTTTTGTCTAAGATGTATTGCTCTTGCCTGCAGGATGTATCAGCTCCTGTACTATTAAGCTCATTTTCAGAAGAAAGCAGTGAATGCCTCCTTCAGTACTTTTGAATTTGGTAAAGTTCATCTCTGAATGAGAGGCTTTTCTTTAGGAAGTCTACCTTGTTCTTCCCTTCACAAAGTAACTCATTGAAGCTATTCCTTTCTACCTTTTCTTTCTAGAAGAAAAGGTAATGTCTTTACCTGTGATTACCCAGAATGCATTACAGTGATATGGAGCTGTTAAATATGCAGATCAGTAGTGCTCAAGGTAAGAAAGATGCAAGCAAATTCTTGTAGCTTACAGTGCTTTGGGTTATTATAATGCAATTATAAAATCTTCAGAAAAAAAACTTTGCTTTTCTATGTGATAGCAGAAGAAATTGACTGTACAAAATACTTTAAAAATTGTTATTCTAAATAGTAAATTTTGATGAATTTGGCATAGGTAGTAGGAGTGAGAAAAATAAAAAATTCTATAAACCACAACCCACACCCTTACCCCCAGCATGCTGCCAGTCTCCCCGCATTTCTGATGTGAAGTATTTTTAATTACCATCTGACCCGGACAAGTAACATTGAATTTCTTCATAAATAATAGCACTCGATATATTTCACTGGTATATAAAACTGTCCTGTGCTTTGTATCTAAGCATATTGTACTAAAGTTTAAATAATTCACATGTATAAAAACTTTGTTAACTTTTCAGGCCACTCAGATTTTCTGTCAACACATTTCTTAAAATTAAGGGAACTGTAAGTTAATGAAATACTCATGTTTAAATCAATCTGGCTTTTCTTAGCTGAGAAGCCTCATAAAGAACTGAAATGTACTGAATCTTGTCACTTGTGCATCTGTCACCTTCCTCACTTTGTCTTAACTGACCTTGGCCCTCTCAGGTAGCCAGACTTGATTTATTCTGCTATTCGGTGCCATACTTTCAGTTTCCAAGTTCTGAGGAACTGGGAACAAGGGAACTTTTTTGTCTCAGTGTAGTTTCTCTATGTATCTGAAACCAGCTTGAGCATCTTGTGTGGAGAGGTTAGAAAATGGTAGAGCTTCACAAAAGCAATGCAAGGAGACAGGTTATAGCTATTTCCTTCCACTTTCTGGCAAACACTTAAGTGCATCTCTGTGACATTCTGTTTCTAGGAAATCATTTTTATAACTGAGAATGTTTATTTTAAAATAGGAATAAACAAAAATTGGGAATTTTACTCAAAGGCCTTCTTATTACCAACACTTTGTTGGTATACCTTCCCTGTATTTTTCTCAAAAGCAAGGAAACAGACATTGAATTGAAACAGTATGTTTGTCCAGGAGCACATGCAAGAAATAGAAGAGTTGATATCTCCTGCTGCTCTCTGTCTTTTGGAGAGTTACGAATTTGTCCACGTCACCTGTTGTGCTCACCTAAGCAACAACAATGTCTTCTCTGACCTTTGTTCTTGCAACTAGAGGTGCTGCTATTAGTCAACAAGTATAGTACAATTAAGTCCACCTGTAACCTTAAAAAAGCTGTTTCTGTTTGTAGTGTGAAACTGACATTACCCGTGGGATTTTGTTTGCTTATTCTCTTAAAATAATTAAAAAAAAAAAAACTGTGGTTGTGAGAGTCCCCATCATAACCTGATTAGTAGATACAACTGTGCTCATTAAAATGTCCTGAGTTTAATTAATCTGTAAGGTTTTATAATTGCTGTTCTATTTTATTCCCAGCAAATATGCTGATATATCTTTGCTTAAGATACTTACTTCATCCAGCTTCCTTTCAGTTGTGTGATAAATCCTGTCTTTTTACACTGCAATTTTTAGTGCTGTCAAGTTATTTACTAACCAGTGCTGTTATTTCAATATGTAGTTAATAATTAACATGGAACCAGATCATTTTATGAAAGGTTTTTTTTATGATGACTTTTAAAAACCCTGGGAGAGGTTGAAAATACCACTATGCTTCATAAGGATTTATTTGAAATAACAATATGCTCTCAGGTGATCTGTCTCTAGTCTAAATTGCCTGCTAGGTTTAAGATAAGCCAGTGATAGTAATGTCTTGGCTCACAGGAGTCAACTCAGGTTTATTAATAATTTTCACTCATAAATTCAGGATAACACTGTGCCTGTACTTTCAGATTCTAAAACAAAGTTTTGTATGCAGTTCAGCAGAATTAAAATGCTACAGAGTTGCCTTAATTTCCATTGAGAATTGGGATTGAGATCAAGGGGTTTATGTAGGACAGCATTTTTTCTCCCATTTTGGTGCAAGCAACTCAATTCTTTGAAGAGATTCTGACAACATTTTAACCCTTATTTACTTGTTTGGTGCTCTGTAGGCTAAGATGTCCTCTTACAAAAATCTGCAGAATAGATGATGGCTTGTTTTTTCTCTGACAAATTCTTTTTTTAAAATTTGGTTTAAAGTGTGGCAACAGAGAAATTGGGAGTATGTCTAGTCTAGGGCTTGCCTGTCAAATAGAGGCCTGGCAAGACAAATTTGTGTTCTATTTTCATTAGGCCATTATTTGTTTTCCTTGCTACAGTGTTGGGGTGGTTTTGTTGAGAATGAAGATGGGCAATTTGGTTTGTAGAATGCCCAGAGCCAAGGAGAGAATTTTTAAAGATAATTCCTTATTGTACTGAGATATACTAGGAGACCTCCATATTATCTTTCTGACCAGATAAGATTTTTGGAAGAACTTCATCTGCAGCTTTATCATTCACATATGTACACACACACACAGAAAGAGAGAGAGAGAGGTGTATTTTTATATATGTATGTATAACTATAGAAAGTTTCTTTTGAGACATTAGCATCTCTAAGTGTGGGAATTTTTAAAATCAGAGGGTTTTGGGAAAGTTACAAAAGGTAGGTAGGCTTCAGAGATAGTAGAATATAAATTCTAGTAGGTTAAATATAAAGATGTCTGCAGGACAATATACTGTTAGTCACTGATTCAGTAAGTTCCTTAGACTGAAGGAAACTGGTAAGTTTTAAATTAACTCAATATGTGAAACTTTTGCAAAGTAAATAAAATTGCAGCCCACAGAGTTAAGGAGGAATACTTAACTCCCTGCAGGAATGAAAGTGCCTTTGATCTAAACAGGCAATGTAATTCTTAGTACCTTGTATTCAAGGGCTGCCATCCAAGCTAGGGAAGCTCGATGCGAATCACAGACTATGGTTCCCTGGGACAATGTGGAAGCATCTTGGGAAAATACTGGATGAGTGATCTCTGAGAGCATTCAGGTCCTTGTCATGCTGTAGATTGACCCTCTCATGGGACCCAGGTATTGGACTTAGGTGAAGATTTCTGATTTCCTGGAGTATAATAGGGAACATGTTTTTCTACTTTAACTTTTTAGCAAAGTATTTCCCCTGTAACATTTTACATTCCTTTTTAGTGTTTTTCCATTCAGGCAGAGTGCAGAAGCTATATTTCAATATCTCTTCTTTGCACTGTATTGTCAAGAAATTAATTGTTGTCCCATCTCTTGAGATCCATGTGAATTGCTGGTGAGTCTATATACCACCATCAGACAGAAGAAGGGTCTGTGACTATTGCATTAGTACCTAAAGGGCACTAATTATATATTGAGAGATGTGAGTGAGAGTTTGGTGTTCATGTTCTTTAATGGCTGTTGTAAGCTTAGTGTTAAGCCATTGACAAGGACACACAACAAGGTATGTACACCTCAGACATCTGGAGAAAAAGTTTTAAGTTACCCTTGTATATGCTTCTGCTTATTTCATAGCGTGGACTCTGATAGTTTTTTCATGTTCTTATGCTTAATATGGCTTGGTTAATGTTTCTGAGATACCTGGGGTTTTGACTGATTATACTGTTGGCCACTGTATTGTGCAGACGTGCCTGTGCATTCTGGAGTACAGGAAATGCTGTAGCTGTTCTACAAAGATTTAGTCAAAGCTAAAAAAAGTCATCTAACTGTGCCATCTGTCTTGTGGCTCTCCCATCTATGCAGTCTTCAGGCTCCAGGATTACTTGCCTGTACTCACACACTGATTGTTGTCTCTCTAGCTGTGCAGTGAGGGTGCTCTAAATATTCATGATGTTATGTATATATCATTACTAGAAATCCCGGGCTTTAAGCACACTGTCATCCATTGTTCAGTAAACACAATTACATTGCCCTATCGTTCATCTCTAATGAATCCATGGTAATTGATTAATCACTGCTGTTGCTCCACTGATAATCCCATATGAGGAATAGAGGTAATGTAACTAGCAATTACTAACATACATTGCACACTGAGGAAAACTAAACGTAATACCCTGTAATAATAATACATAATGCACAGGGCAAATGCAGATCAGCAGGAGCAGAGTGGTGCCCCAGTCAGGGCACCGTTCTGTAGCACAGCTCTGTCTTTTGGGAGAAGAGGTGGCCAGGTGGACTGGATTGTAGTGGTCTTTGGGTGTGTGACCCAGGGATTACTGGTACAGGGATTATGTCAAGCTGTCCCCAGTGACTGGGGTGTTACAAAAAGGCATGTCTGAGAATGTTTCCTCTCATGCTGGTTACTGAGGTAACCTTCTTGGCTTAAATATAGCTATGGCTGCAGCTGTTGAAGTAAGAGAAAAAGCATTCTTATACCTTTGCAGCATCTTACTGATGTTGCTGTTCCAAAGCAATGAGTACGAATTTCTGATCCAAGTCAAAGCTTAACATTGGCTCTGGCAGGCTGTGAGCAGTGCTTGGTAGGCTGATGGGAACCATGTGGTTGTCCTTGCTGTTACAGAATCAATGGATCTATGGATTCCTGCTGACCAACCTAGCGTGTTTAGGGCATCTCACTATACGTGCCATCAATAAAGAGAATTAACAGCAAAGTAGCAAATGCAGTCTTTAATGAAGACCCATTTTAACTTTGAAAATGGATTTGATTTTTAAATTTTGGAAACCCCCACTGTCATTGGTGGTGGTGAAGACACATTAATTTTGATGAAAAAAACAGGTGAAATCATTAAAGAATTTATTGCAAGGAATAGAAATGCAGGGTTAAAGTATCACATGTATATTGAGCTCTTAGGTAATACACATTTTTTAGAAGCCTTTCAGATAACATTGAGGGCATATTGTTGTAACAAAAGCAGAAAGTTTTGATTCAGCAGTGCAATTACCTTTGTAAAGTTTCCTTTATTGTGCATTAGGTTTGTGGGACTTTTTTTAAGTGTTCAGAATTAGTATCTTTATGTGGTGGGAATAAAATTCAAATTTTATTTGTGGGAGAAATAGGGATGTGGCATCATACATAATACTTTCTAGATAAGATTGAGATGTCCTCTAAGTACTACTTTTATGAATAAGTTATTCTGATGTAATGCATAGTGGGTTGAGATATTTTTTTCTTTACTTTAAAAAAGGAATGCAAGCAGCTTCTCTCTAAACGAAGAAGAAATTAGTCAAAATGCAGCTTTGTAAATCTCTTGTAAAATATTTTGTCAATTAAAGGTCTTGGGAGGTTTCAAGCAGTGAGTCAAGCCAGGAAAGGTGATGCTGGTGTTCTCTTGGTCTGAGAAAATCTGGTAGATTTCCTTGTAGAAACATTAATTTCTTTCCTGTTTTTTTGCAATATTAATTGCCCATTGGCGGTTTTCAACCAAAATAAGGGGCTAGTGTGCATTTGTGGAGCTAATGATAGTGCACTTTTAAATGATGCTTGTTGCCATGGAAATAATTGCTTACAAATAATTTATGTAGTAACTCAGATGTCCAACGTTTCTGCACCTTTTTTAAATATATATTTTAGTCTCTAAATGGATGATACAGAAAAAAAAATCACAAATTTTAGCTTGGAAACACCTGCTTCTTTGCTGCCTTGCACTGTTGATATCACTGCTAAATATTCTTTATAAATAAAAGGCCACTCATGTATTTCTGGACTGTAAATTTAGCAACAGTCCTTAAAATATGAAAGTAGAATAAAAACACCACAAGGTAAATAAAATAAAAATATTAATGTCCTAGCAGATAGCAGGTCAGCCAAAATATTTCAAGTGCTCTAAGCATAGCTTAGTTCAAATTAATAATCTTGCTGATATGCAAATACTACAGACTCAGGCACAAAGTCCTCCTTATATTGCTCTGTAGTGTCTCTGTAGGCTTGCAGTGCAGGCAGAGACCTCAGAGGCAATTAAAACCAGTGTGATAAATGGGGAGAGAGCTAATAAACATATCCTCTTTTTTAAAGGTGCCAGTGATTATATGGCTGGCCAGTTAATTGCATCCTTTAGATAATTATTCCAATATTGACAGCTTCTAAAAGTTGTGAATATAAACCATATTACTTATGTTTCCAGTAGTTTTTTGGTTGGTGTTGGTGTGTGTGGGTTGTTTGGTTTAAAGGTTTTTTCCACCCTTACTGGAACATTTCTGTTTATTTTAAGAATAGGTTCTTGGCTAGTAGAGGTGCCAAATTCTAATATTTATCAATATACCATCAATGCTTTTAAAAGTAGTTTTCTGGTGTTTTGGAAAAAGTGTGGCTCACACCTCAGCCTAGAAACTGTTGGGTCTAAGTCCAGTGTTTTATGTGTACAAAAGCTACTTCTGAAGACATGAGATATTTTTTACATTTTTCTTCTTCTCTCAGCCCTTCACAAATTGAAGTACTTAGGCACTCCAGCTGCACCTCTTCCTTTCCTTCACCCATGCAAAACAACTGCCAAGGAAGATGTGAACTTTCAAGTACTGTAATAACTAGCAAAATTTTTTCCTCAGTGATAGAGAAGTTTTTCGTATGAGGATTCTTGGAGTTCTCTTGCCACAATTTTGATCCCCAGGCCCAAAATAATCCTTGGTGATCTTAATAATAAAGAACTTACTGCTTGTGTAGGACTTTAGGAAACAGCTTCTTCCAAGCAGACAATGCTCCTCAGCTAGATTTTTGAATGATTAGGATGAAACAAATTGGGAGTAGGTATAGCAGGAAGGATCAGGGAGAACATTTTGAAGGTTGATGTTGGCAAAGGGTGTTTTACATGAAGAAGTTGAACATGTCCAGAAGAGCTCAGTGGGAGTGCAGAGGAGGGAACCTGGTTGGTGTAGCTTGTGTCCCTGAAGAACTGAAGCTCCCCTGGTTTTGGTTCCTGCTGATTCTGGTGCTTCCTGGGAGCTGTGTTTGATACTAACAATATCTTCCTGATGTAGAAGGCAGGGACTCCAAGGTGTCTGCTGGCTTGGGGCCAGTAGTAATTAGGTGGGTAGACGAGGTTGTCTCCCATACTTAACCTAGGAGATGGGTACCCTTCCCTGGTGTCATGGGCTCAGGGCTACTGAGAATTTGCCCTCATGTTACTCTGACTGAAATTGTTGACCACTGTAATATTCAAGAAATCCATTGGTAGTTGAGGGGAAAAATATTGCTGTTGTGGTTCCTGAAACTGTCATGTAATTGCTAAAAGTCGTACTATATTATGGCTTTTCTTTGTGCTCTGCTAATTAAACATGAATCCACTTGGATGTTATTAAAAATATCTGAAGACATACAGCTATTCTTCTGTTGAAAAATATCTTTTACCAGTCCAGTTGAATACGTTTCAATTGACAAGATTGAAAGAGGATGTGCGATTTTTATTTTCTTAATAGTTGGCTGCTTAAAAATCATCTTTAGCAAGTGATTAATTGCATTTGTAGATATGGCACAATTGCATCAATTATCCATTTCAAATTAATTTCATTCTGAATAGTTGAGAGGATGATGTAGTTTAATCAGTAAGTGAAATGGAAGTATTGTAAGCTGTTTAAAAATACTTCCCACGTTCTATGGCACAGTGATTTCAATCAAGCAGACCACTGGAAAAATAAGAAATACACAGCAACAAACATTAATACTTTTCCTTCCATTTAGCACCATTCTGTTAGCCTCCTTTGCTTTGATTTCCATCCTTGGTGTATTGATTTTAGCAATACAGTGTGAATTATATTTTATTATGCTTATTTAGAAGGAAAAAAAGAAAGCTATATTAAATTAAAAAATGAATCTGGAAATTTTTGAGGCATTGTTATGCATGCCTTTGCAATACTAAACCATTCTTGCATATATTTTAAGAAGTGGTTTTGGGTGTTATGTAAAACTGTGTGGACTGGAAGATTGGAAATTAGTCTGTTATTTTCTTGGTAATGAAAGATTAGGCGGCCACATGAAATACAGATGTTGACACCAACTTCATACCTAACCCTTGAATGACTCTGAACAACACCCAGAAACACAAGTGATGCCTGACACAATTGCTCACCACCCACTGACTGATGTTCAGCCTGATCACTGAGTAGTGATTGGCCTTTCCCAGCCAGCTCCCCCCAGTTCATGTCCTGACCACCATGTTCTAGGCTGTGGAGTATCCCTTCAGCTGTCCCAGCTCTGCTCCCTTACGGCTTCTGGTGCACCCTCTCTCTGACAGAACATGGGAAATTGAGAAGTTCTTGATTTAGGGCTAGTACTACTCAGTAACAACCAAAATATCAGTAGTTTATTGACATTATTCTCTTACTAAATCCCAAACTGCTGTGCCAGGTACTAGGAAGAAAATTAATTGTGTCCCAGTCCAAACTAAGATTCCTCAGTTACAAAAGTTTTTTCCTACACAGAGGTGTTACTGCTACAGTTATAGTACAGGTTTCTGTTTACTGGAAGCTTGTTATGTATTTCCCTTGCCAGACTGTTCCCTGGTCTAGGGATAATCTGACTCTGTAAAGATAAGACAAATGTTCTCTCTATGAAGGGTTTTAGTGCCACATCTTCAATTAGGCCCATTGTGAATTTGAGGCTAAATGGAGGAAGAGAGATACTTTTTTTCAGCCTGGAATATTTTGAAAGCTTGTGGTGTGCTGCATTCTTCTTTTTGAAAACTGAGGCTGACGAGTATCATAATGAAGGGCAATGGTTATTGTGGTTGACCAAAGTTTCTTAGCCATTTCAGGAACACACAACTTACATTGTGTCCCAACAGAGAGAATCCTTTTGGGCCTAAAAAGTCACGTACAGTTGGCCAGCATTTGAAAATAGCTTAGAATTTTACTGCTGGGCATTACAACAAGCTATGTTCAGATAGGGTTATCATATTTTAACCTGTGCTTGGTTATATTATTACGGAACAAGGGACCTTTATGTGTGTGTTCCATGAGTTATGTGGTCTTCTGTATGCAATGTCAGGTATTGCATTTGTTGTTCTAGGTAAAGGTAAACAACTTTATAACACAGGCTAATTGGTTTAGGAATATTTATGAAAGTGTTGATTTTAAAAGCTAAATATAGTACTATGGCTTTTTAAACTCATTCTGGCTGTCAGAAATGCTCACATGATCCTCAAAGTGTTGCTAAAAATGTTCAGTTTTTAAATACAGTAATTAAAATTGTCTGTTGTGAGAGCAGTAGATGAGACATTTCCTGCATTTGTAAAAAAAGCATCCCTTTCACCCCCAGGTTTCCTTGCATCTCACTGTTTATGTTGGTGGGATCTGAACTCTTACTGAACCTTCTTGGAAGAAGGTTTGCTGTTGGCCAAGTAGGGAGAGGGAGCTCTGCAGCCTGCCACCCTGCTCCATGACCTTCTGCTCTTTGATTTGGATACTTTTCCTTTGTTTTAAAGAGCTGGGAATTCCTCAGGGAATACAGTAGTGGAAACTGGAACTTCAGACATACATTTTCACTTTTAACTTTGTCATTAGAAGAAAGTCTCAGATAAAGATACTTTCCCTTGGGTATACCAGACTGTTTGAGTCCTAATTTGAGTAGATGTGTGTATTTCTTCTATTAATAGATCTTACTTATTTCCTGCATGTTTATTGCTAGTGTTTGATGACCATTTTATACTCTAAGAGTATCCTGCACTCGGTGTTTTCTCCAGTTCTTTATTTAGAGTCTTCTCTCTCTAACCTTACCTATTTTGAGATTTTTCTCATGTTGGTTGTTGTATAATAGGCTTTTTTCAAAGAAGATAGGATGTTTTTTGCCACACAGCTTTCCTAAAAATGATGTATTGGCAATTTTATGCTACCCAAAATCTCACTTGTCTTAAGACTGAATTGTGTTCTGAGCCTACCAGACAGACTTGAGGATTTAGGGCCCTTCTATAGCCACTGGTGGCTTGTGAATATTTCGGAAGTTTTCTTGCTCAGCTAGGTGGTATAGTCTGCTCTTGCATGAATGTGCAAACTTCAACTGCAGAAGAACCTCAACAAAAGGTTTGGTTTTAGTTAAAATGGAATTCAAAACTACTCTCTAGCCAGAGTTTAGGTAACAAATGGGTGTAGTGCAGTTTTTTTTGGAGATACCAAAATCCAGATTTTTTGGGTTGCAATGATAATGAGGAAACAGAGCAGTGGGACTGGTGGGCAGCCTGGATGTCAGGGCAGCCATTGCTGTGTTGCCTGCTCAGGGCTGCATCCTTTGTAATACAAATGATTGGTTTGACCATTTTCAGTCAATTCTCTCTCTCCCTCCTTCTCTTTTTCTAGCAAAAAATGGATACTTCCATGTCTCTGGCCAAAAGTCCCACTGTTGCTTTTCTCCTCCAATATTTTGTGGGTTTTATGAAATAAGCCTTTTCAAAAATTAAAGAAAAAGACTGTAGATTTGGTCATACTCCCTAAGCTCAATAAGACCATAACTGAGTGCATCATATTTATTTCTGGGGCTAACATATGCCCATGCTGACTGTTGAATTGAGAAGAGTGGATGTTCACAAAGTAGAAAATGTCACTACTGGTACGTACTCTGTCACTCCTGCTGCCTCATGTGCATGTTTACCTAACTTGAGAGCTGTCACGTAATGAATACAAGACTCTTCCTAGCATTTGGGTTGCAGTTGTTTGCAGAGGGCTATATAATAGAATCACTCTCTTCTACTTACCCCTAATTTGAAGAACATGCTTTTAGTAGCACTAAGAAGAATTGCTTAATTCAAATTATCCCTATGTAAATAAATTTTAAGACTTCCACTGTTCTAAGATGCATATGCTTCCTTGGCTTTTGTTTTTACTGCACCATTTTGCATTTTATTCCTATGTCCTAAGTGAATACTTCAGTTCTGTCACTGTAAATCTGTTACAGTGTCAGCTGAATTTGAGTCAAGGTTTGTTAGTCCGTGTCCTTAATTCTGCTACTATTGAGAAACTGACAATCAGTCTTTAAAAATTGAACAAGAGATTGAGCATTTGTGTGTGTATTGGATCATTGTCTTTTGACAGTGTCTTTAATTGTGCAGTGTTGGTTTGTTATTATTCTGCTTGTTTGTCAGGAGATGATCTGTTTAAATTTACTGTGCTTCTAATGTAATGCTCAAGAATGAAAGGAATTTGTCCATTTATAGTGATTGTTACGTGACTGGAGCTCTAATGTCATTCTCAGAGAGCTCACTTATAATGTCAGTGTTATGATTCATGTTTCCTTGATCAGTTAAGCCTTCAAATATATCTGGCTTTGTGTTTATTGGCTTGAGCATGTGATAATCTGTGATGTGTGGGAGAACTCTACTCCTGCAAATCTAAACAGGCAGTGGTGTGCAGGATGGGGCCTCTGACACGGAACTTTTTCTGAAATCCTTCAGCACACTTCTCTCCAGTCAGGAGAGGATAACTTTTCTTTAGAAGCTTTTACCCTTAAATTTAAACAAGCAAAACACCCACACCACAATAAACAAACAAACACACCAACCTGAAACATAAACCATAAACAAAACAAAAAAAAAAAAAAAACCAAAAAAAAAAAAAAGCAAGCTGTGTTATGGACTCCAAACTTCATCCTCTAATTCCTCACAGAAGTTTTATCTTGTGGAAAGATTAAAATGTGTATGTGTATGACTGTCAAGTACCTTACAAAGTTACCCTGTTATTTTCTGGCACTGAAATGATCATGCCTTGAAACATATGAGACATGTTTATAAATCTGTTTTTGAAGACCTCTTCCAAAGGTCTGATAACTCTAGTATCTATAACAGTCCTCTTATCAAGGTTCAAGATACTTTCTGCTGGTCGGGCCTTTAGCAGAAAAGAAAGCTGTTTGTTGCCATCTTTCTGTAAGGACCTCTTGCTTATCTTAGAGTGTAACTGTGCTCTTAGCAATGTTGTGCTGTGCCACACAGCAAATTGAAATGTCAGATTATAATTGTTGATTAAAATTCTTTATGGTCAAAAAAAATCTGTGAATCAGTCAACAGAAACAAGATACAAGATGTGTTCAGAACCTCTGTGTTTATCGTTGCTGGGAAATCTGTTTCCCAAGGAGTGCGAGACAGGGGGCAAGCATGGATGTAATCTCACCGCAGCAAAACCAGCAGTAACCAAAAGCCCAGAAACAGAAAAGTAGCAGAGCTTATGTCACTTGTGTAGACTGCAAGGGAGGCTTCAGATGGCAAAACTGTACTGAGGCATGAGTAGCATGTTCTCTGTCATGTACTGTGTTGCAGCCAGTGTCTGGGAGAAAAGGGTCTAGCTAATCACAACCCTGAATCTGCTCATGGAGTGACTATATTTAACTTTCCGTAAAGCAGAGACTTTGTAGCACCAGTGTTTTCAGTGGCAGGCTAACAGAGATTAGCTTTGTTGGGAGCATTACTGTTAAAGGGTTTGTCTGCTTCCAACATCTGCTTCTACCAAGACTTTTTTAAAAAGCTTTTGTCAAGATGGAGTTTTAACATAGGAAGGCTGTGTGTCTGATTTCTGTTGGTAATGCACTGCTTGAGGTCGAACTCTTGATTTATGAGATTAGTATGGAATATACTTCATATAACAAGAATTGTTCCTTGACATGTGGTTCCACTGTGAAAAGTGATTGGAAGAGATGGCACGTACTCAATACACAGCTTTTAAAAGTGGTTCTTTATTAGTGACAGAAGTTCACTTTGAGTGAACTATATTGGTCTTGCAGTTGAAGCCAAGTCCATTGGCTTCTATGCTAATTAACACACAAAGAGCATCACTACCAGTGATGTCAGGGAGATGATGTTATGGGTTCAAAAGCACCATGTGAACCAAAAAGGGTCCCACTTGGTTTATATCTCAAGGGTTTGCTTGCAAGGCTGCTCATGATTTTGAAGTGCAAAGCAACCCACACTTGCTCCCAACTCTCTTGATACTTACAAACTAAAAATAAGTTCTACAACTCTTTAAGGGACTGGAAACACCAAACCTTTAGAACCTCATCTTTTGAGAGAAGCTGAAACTTGTAATAACCAGTGTAGAACTTTTATTAAAAATTAAATTACCTATCTAATTGGCCTTGTTCTTTGAAATTAATTTATAGCATTGCTACCTTTTGCCTTGAGACAACTTAATATGGCAAGTGTATACACTGGAAAACTGTACCACTGCAACAACAACAAAAAAAATTATTAACTTTAGCCTTTATCTTGTTAAGATCAGGCTCTGAATTGAATTCTCTTAGTGTGTTGACAGCTGAAGATTTATGTCTTCCAGCTCTATTCCTGTTGCAGAGTTGACAGAAGTGACCTCTCCAAAAAAGGTCTTTGTTATGGATTTTGCTATGTTTACATTATTGCCATAAGGGTTGGGATGAAGTACAGTATGTTAAAGCTAATACATCACCTGCTGACAGTGGTCTTATCTCATTGGTAACTATTTCCCTCTCCCAGTATGAAAAAAATGCGAACAATGAGTGCAAGGATCACAAAAAGAAATTTAAATAGTTTTCAAGAGCTTTAGCATTGGTGTCTGGACTCTGTGTGCACTGTATTTTTGTGTCTGATTGTCCAAATGGCTGTGTAATTTCTTTTTCTGGGAAGCTACTCTGAAAACATGTCTTAGCCAGATAAACGCTGCCAAGGGATAGAAAGCTGTTTGGTTTACTCAAGATCTGTGTCATCTCTTGGGAGAAAGAAGGTGGCTCAGAGTGGGAGAGAATGGCATTCAGGTTAGATAGAGAAGAAAGTAAAGCAGTACAACTTTACAACATTAAGTAGTACAACATGAAGCTTTTCCAGTGGAAGGATGGTGGGAGTGGCACAAGGAGCAGGACTTCAGATACCCTCCTGTTTCTCCACATGCTGTGTCACAGATGATCCATCCAGAAAGGGTCTTTTAGTCCTCACTGTCAGGGAGATGATGTTATTTTATGACTGGCTTTCTCTTCCAAATACAGACTTAGAAACACAAATACAGCATTGTTCTATATGCATAATTATGTACACAGTTTCAATATGCGCTTTGAAATCTCTCAACAGGGTGCTCCCCAGGCATCCTTTCAGGATGGAGAGATGAACCTCACTGGACCCACAGAACTACTGTTGGCTCAGAGGGCTCGGCTCCCTAGCAGGTAGGAACATCTCCTGTTTGGTGCTGGCTCAAGTGTGATTTGTCAATTTGTGTAATACAAGACTGACTTCTCATTCCAGCTGCACCTCTGGTTCTGCACTGTGCTTCTCATCACCATGATATCTTCCTCCTCCCACCTTTCCCACCCTAAAATTGCATTTGATACCAGAGTGCATGTTTGAGCACGACAATCTCTTACCCTCATTGATGAATATGAATGATTTTTTGTGCTATTTATAGTATAAAGGTAAGGGGGAAATGTGGGGTTTGGTTTCTATTCAGTCCTGCAAATGTTTCATGTCTTAAGATAGAGGATGCCCATAAATCATATACTGTCTCTCAATAAATAACTGTTTACTGAACCATATAATCCTAAAATTATCTCCTTCATTTTGAGTGTCACCTCCAGTATTGAGTGGTAAGGTTATTACTCTGCTATATTCTGTAGTAGATTTTGTATCTGTGTTTATACACAGTGTAAACCATTGCTAATATTTGCAATATTTCCCTGTGTATTCCTTCACTAGAAAAGCCAGATGGAATAAATCTTTTTCTTCTCTTCAGTTCTAACAAACTAGAATGGCCTGTGCTGTTGTATCTGAATGTGGTCATGCTTCCATTGACATTTTGGAGAATAACTTTTATTTTAACCAGTCTAAATTTTGAACAAGTCTTAGATAAATACATAATCTTCAAAGGAAACCAGTGGAGTAAAACTTGAGAGCTGCATAGCTGAAACAAGAGGAGAGGAAATTAGGTTATCTCAAGATTTAGTAATGAGCAACAATGTTTATTGCTCCTGTAATCAAATGGAAAATTCTAAATGGCTGAAATGAAATAGAAAAAATAATGATTTTGTAGATAACGTTTGTTACACCAAATTATCAAGTCAGGGTGCCATAGTTTCAGAGAGTAAGTTGGTCAGATTCTCAGTGGTGGTGTTGGAGTGTTTTCATACTGCTGTTTTTCTGTCTCATCATAAGCTTAAATTTCAGTTTTGGCTGGTGATTCAGGCTGTGCTGAAGTCACCTTTCTGAGTAGGTAGAGGAATTCAGTACTTTGTCCAGTATCTTGTGTTTGTTGCAGAACTCTTGAGATATATATAGCACATAGTATACTTAAATTAAGAAGTGTTTTGTGACAAACTTCTACGTGACAGCTAAAATGTGAAAAATTAATCTGTTTCGATTTTAATGATGGCAGATAGTAATTTGCTATAATTCTGCAGCTTATAGTTGTTTGTCAAAACAGTATAAGATAAAACTTCTGAAATTGAGGCATGCAGATACTGTTTATCTTAGAGCATTTATTCTTGCAAACATCCGAGAAAAAAACAAGTCCTAACATTCCCATTGTACCTACATGGGGTTTGTGAAAGAGGCATGAATATGTACCCCATGCCTGTGGGGAACTTTGCAAGAGCAGGGACTTGAACATCGCTGGTAGTCTGGGCCATGCCAAGATTTGTGGAGAAGGATCACCTTTCCTTTCACAGCATATCAAAAATTTGTCTTTTCCTTTTAAGGGAATTAATTTCTCAGTTTTTCTTGTTCTTTGAGTCATAAATTCAGTAGTTTTATGGGCACTTTTATCATCTTGGTACAGTTGTGTTTTTCAACTCAATCTCTCTGGGTTTTTGCTCCCTCTGAAGGCCTTCTTGTCACCCAGTTCCTATGCCATTTTGTAATTCCTTCTCCTCCGTGCTGATACTGATGCATATTTTTAGAATGGTCTCATAATGAAAAGGAACTGGAGTGCTTTTCCAGCTTTCCCTGCACCTGCTGGGCCTCTAAGTTACATGCCTGCTGATTAGCGTTCATCATGCAGGTATAGAACTTAGTTCAGTCACTAATGCATATTTTCTGTTCATGGAATGTTGCTAAAGATTTCTACAGCTTGTTTCACCTGAGGTAATTATTATGCATCACCAAATATATGCACTCATTTGTCTCTTGATCCGTTAATTTGTAATGGGGATTAATCAAGCTCTGTGCACACTCTGTTCATATTTACTGTTTTCCTTATGCCTTTACTAGGGTGTTTTAGGCTACCTAAGTCCTCTTCGAAATTTTCTGAAAGCATATTATTGTTTATAGAGTTAAACAATTCGTTGCTTGCATTTGGGATTCTTCAGAAGAAGGTTATGATACTTGTTTGCTTCATAATTCGGTGGCTTTTGGAAACATCGACGATGACAAAACCCCTTGTAATACTTTTCAGAGGTATTCAGTTTTCTGAAGTGGCCAGGTCTTCTCTGTCACAAACTAGGCAAGAATAAGCTTAGGTTTCTGTAGATCTCTTACAATTTTTGCTGAATTCTGCAAATTGTCTTGACATAGGAACATGGAAGGAAAAGTGATGAAGAATATAGATTGGGACCTACTTGATTGATACCAGAATATCAATCAAGTAAGTGTTGAACAGATTGGGAGCAGAGGGAATGCTGGCCAGAACAGGGTATTCCCAAGAATCTTTTTGCATTGGTAATAGTTTTGTGGTTTTTTTTTTTTTTTTTTTTTGAGATTAATTGTCTTAACCTTGATTGAGATTGCATTGTCTGAAAAATATTGGCCAAAACCAACCAAGCAAATAGAAACCAAAACAAAATGGAGAGAAAGTAGCAGTTTTTCATAGGCACAGTAGAGTAATTATACCGAAATATGCCTTGTTTTTGGTTCTTGTGTCCTGAGGAGATTTTGAAAAACACTGTTTTACTTGCAAGAATTGATATGGGTACTATGAGGAATTTTTCGTCAAAATTGTGAATTATATTGGAGTATTTGTAAAATATTCTACTTTCTTCAAACAGTGAACATGAGAGAAGTTCTGAATGCAGTATTTTGTAAAGAAAAGTTAGTTCATAGCTCCTCGTAGTTCGTAGCAAAGTTAGTTCCTGTGAAATTCACAGGAATTTCGAAGAATTAAAATTCTATAGCAATGATTTGATTTTTGTTTGTTTTTTTGCTTGTAAGTCAAGTTTTTTAAACTGTTTTTCCAAAAGTGTTTTCATAAGGAGTAGAAGGTTTATAAAGGGAAATAATGAGTCACTAGAGACCATCTGTCTGTCTCAATTATCTTTATTTGATTGAATGTAAGGAAGGTTTTATTATTAAAATAATAAATCTACTTTTTCCACAAGCAGTAAAACAAGCATCTTAATATCTAATTGGTCTCCTTTCTGAAAGAAAGTGTTACTCAAAATTCTGATTTGTTCAGGTATTTTTCTTGTTGAAGTTTAAAGTTGTTAGGGCCATGAGAGACAACCAGGTCATTAACCCTTCATTTAAATAAGCCACATCAAGAGATGTTTATAAAGGTAATGTTTCAGCCTAATTGTGAGCTACTCCATGTTGTGGACAAAAGGTTATGGAAGAAAGAAAACTACTGCTGGTTCTGTTGCTTTCCCTGCTTTCCTTCTTGTTACTGGGTTTGGTAAGCTTTAAGGCCTATAATGCTTGAGCAAAATAGCAGCTCATCACCTGAGAAAATGATCTGAGCCTTCTCATCAGAGCACCAACCTATCTGAGGTCAGAGTCCCTTTCCTACTGCAGCCAATAATGGGTTTTTCAGAGGGAAGCAGAGAAAGAGTACTATGATTAATATTTCATGATAGAGAAGCCTAGTCAGTTGAACTTTAAGATCCAGACTTGGATTGTTTTATATTCCTCACTCAAGCAGGAAAACAGTTTGATTTAAAGAAAGTCAGTTCGCTGGTTTAAGTAGGGGAAATCAGTTGCACATGGAATGAGTGTCAGTATGGAGGGGTTTTGGCTCCTCTACTTAGAAGTTGATGGGAAGTCCCTTTGCCTGGATTCTCTTAAAACATTTCACTGCAGAAGTGCTGGGAAGCTTTTCAGGACTGTGTCCCTTGGGAGTCTGAAAATCTTAAATTTGGCATTTTGAGAGTTGAACTTTACTACAGGAGAGACTTAAAATATTGGGTCACTGGAATGTTTTTTAATGGAATAAATAATGACAATCCTCTTGTAAATTCTGAAGGTGGCTTTTTTTCTTGTTTATTTGCAAGTAAAGATGATGTTCAGGGTAAAGGAAGCCAAGCTAATGCCATCAGTATGTAAAATGTATTTCTCTGTGCCTTTTTTCATGTTCTATACTGAGTTTGAAAGATTTTGATAGCAAGAACAGGGTCTTGATACTCTATAGATGGTCAGGTAGATACTTGTCACAACTTTTAGCACTGAATTCCTTACCACACTGTACATGGGAATACTGGTTTTGAAAAGCTTGCTTTTCTCAGTAAAAATTACTGTGTTAAGGAACAGTAAACACGAATCTGCTTGGAAGTGGATGTTTAACTTAATAGCAGTGGATTAGTTGGAATGCAAAGGGTAATTTATGCATAGATAATTCATTATGTGTTTTCATTATGTTCGCTTTTGCTGTCTTCCCACTTCTTTTTAGCAGAGGTCAGGGTCAGTTCCTTGGTTTAAGCACTGTAGATACATAATTAAAGTGTAGCTGAAGCATTTTTTCCTTCTCTGTGTTTTCCTATTTTTAACCTACTGTGTCTTTCATTAGTGTAACAAAAGAGAATTGGAACCATTTGATTTAAAGAAAAAAAGGCACAGAGCCCCAGTGCTTGCAGGCTGATTTCTCTCTATAACTTCAGAGTTAATCTTGTGAGAACTAACTAATTTTAGTGTGGAAAAAAAGAAGTCTGGAATATCTAGATTAATGCATTTTAGTTAGGAGAAGCAAAATAAATTGCTTGATTTGTTTGCTCTTCAAGCCTCAAACTGGAAGATTGTGACATTATTTCATAGTAAATATTTGAACTTTGTGGATAGTTTGTTTAGTGTTGTGTAGAACGGAGCAGCTGCTCTGTTCCTGTCTCTTATAAAAGAGTGACCAGTTTCCTTAACTGTACCTGGAAAACTTACCCTTGCCTGCACACTGAGTTGCTTTTTCTCCTCCTTGTAGGGTACTTTCTAGCCCTATTTAGATATTGTTCCAGTTTTCATCATTTGAGTGTGTTCGCACTACATAACATCTTGAGTTCCAGCTCCTTCTTCAGGACTTTCAAGGCATTTTAATCAAAGGTTTGAGCACCTAGTTGAAAACAGAGAAGGAAATATGTGGAAAAGGGGGTAGGAGGTGGATGGGAAGGTTTAGTTTAGCTGACTGCTCTGGAAGCCTTCTCTTGATGAATGGGGACAAATACTTTATTATCATCAGTAACTGTATCGGTTTAGTATGTGAAAAAAGCACATGGCAGAGTCATCAGCCTCTTCATTTGGATAAATTTGTGCATGCTTCCTCTTTAAAATGCCCTATAGGAATTTGACATGCCCTGTAGGCCCTTGCTGTCTACCAAACATCAACACCTACACCAACACTTCTACCAACACCTTTTGTTGATGAATGCTCTCTCTTCTGGAATGGCAGCATTGGAGGAAGAGGCATGAAAATGGAGGTGCAAGTGAAGAACAAGCAAGGAGATACAGCTTAATAACTGCATCTGTGAGCTCCCTACATCTGACTGACATTCAATTTGCCTTTTACTTGGCTGTGGTCAATAAAAACACCACATAGCATGTTCAGAATATCAGCTGTGCTTTTCTGTTTGCAAGGGAAACATTGACATTCTGCACTAAAAGATTTTTTTTCAGATATGGCATCTTACTAATCTGTACGTTTTCTTAAAAACACTTGAGAAAGTGTTGAATATGACTAAAATTGCAAAGGAAAATGCCACTGGAATGGTAAACACTTTGTGTTTACTCAAACAGTAGGTTCTTGTGACATACACATGATGACAAGTTTTGCCCAGTAACCCATGCAGTAAGCAGCTTTTCTGAGGTACTGTCTTCACTGTGTTGCAAAACAATTAATCTGCTTTAGGCTGTGCCTACTGCATTCTCCAAGAGCAATCCTACCAAGCATTTGTAGCTGGGGAAGGTCAAAGCACCTCAGTGAACTCGGTCTTGCTGCACAACACGTAACATTTCTGGAGAGGGTTCCCTTTTAAGCATCTGCGTGCTCAGTGTTGGGGTGGGTTCTTCAGTGTTCTTGGGTAGTTTGCAGAGAAGCTTTCAGCTAATAGATCTTTTCCCTTTGTGTAACTCACAAACTGCTAGTTCGTGATACAGGAGAGGGAGCCATAGTATTCCACAGCCAGAACACTGCAAATCTGAGGATCAGATCGATTCACAACTAGATATGACCACTAAACGTGCAGCACTCCATTTAAATTTTGCTTTCCATGTTGCCAACACTGTGCATGCTCACTACTTATGTGTACACCTTCTCTATCTCTTTGTTGAACAGTACTCATCAGCATTTTTAATAATATGCATGGCAAGCCTTGTTAACAAATGTGATAGACGGTCAAGAATCTGTCAGAAATCAATAATATCAAACAAAGAAGAATTTAAATAGCAAATGATAACAGCCTCTTCAGGTTAAAAATCAATAGTACAGCATCTTGGATCAGGTCATGCTGGACAGGTGTTCTCCCCTGAGTGAGACCTGAGGTAGCTTCAGTGCAGCAAGGGGAAGGGAGGTGCCAGCATGTATTGGAAGAAGCCTGAGTGCTGTGTTTCTGGTTGGGGTGAACCTTGCACTTCAGAGAAATTTCACTGACATAAAGGCTTTTTTAAAGTTCAGTCTTTTTGACTGCTGTAGGAATGTATCTCTATGTATTCCATAGACACTGGGTTCCAAGTTCAGTTAGGACAGGATTTCCTGAGGTAGGAGTTTTGTCTGCTCCTTGAAGAACAAGCAGGAGATAGCCTACTGCAGGAGGCACCCTCTGTGCATCGCTCACCAGTGCTCCCAGCCTCTCATCCCCAGCTAGGAATTTTACTCCAGGTCTTTTATAGTGATTTGATGGGCCAGATTTGTGTTTCCTTTTACTGCAAAAGGCATTTAAGATATGTAGGGGAGATTTCGAAGGGCAGTAGGTCATGAGTAGGTTACTAACTTCTGGAATTATTTTTTTTTCCTATTTAGGTGTTTGTTTGTTTTTAAAATGTGTTGAATATTGCAAAAAATCTATAAATTACATTCTCTGTTGTCACAGCTATCGACCTGTAAGACAGTAATTCTGCTTTCTCCTACTTCTTTTAATTTTTTTAATCTAGCTCTGTCAAACTGAAGAGTCCTAGCACCTGTGTGTCCAATGTGTCTTTGGAATTTGGTTATTAGTATTCTTAGAGCTCATCCTATTTAGAATCTCATTCAGTCATGCCCTGTTCCTGAATGCTTTCTCCAGTACAGTATAAACTGTAAGCCAGCATGAAATAGTACAGTGCTGAGTTCAGCTGTCCTTGTGGACAGATTAAACCTGCCTGAAGAGGGACAGAACAAGTGAATTATACCAAATGTCTGAACCGCTCTAATCTTTGAGGTTCTTAAACAAATTAAAAAACCTAAATTAAATCCCAGATGTTCTGATTTTAAAATTTTTAACTGTCATGCTTTCATAGGTATATTAGAAAAATAACATGTCCTCAGGGGTCCATGAAAGTTGGTGTGAAAGGCTGTTTTCTTCTCAGATGTAACTAAGAGTCCCATGTGTTTGAGAAGGAGAAGTCTATTTAGAGTCATGGATTTTTGATTAAAATTATAATTCCAAAACTCTTAATACTTGCATACACAGTGTGCTCTTATTCTGAACATTTAGTGCTCTAGTACTTCCATAAGTTTTAGGATGTACCAAAAATTTTTAAGTAATACGTAAGTGCATGTGGGCTATTTATTTTCACAAAGAAGCCTATTTTTCTTAGTGTGTAGATATCATGTTCAGTTTAAAAATAAGTTTATATGTTTTCTTTGGCTTTCAGCCTGCTTTTAACTGTAAGTGTGTTGATTTACTATGACAGCTCACCTGTCTGTCATGATAGCCTTCAAAACAATTTCTGCTCTTTCTTACAGTTGCTTAGGAAGACAACTCCTCCCTAGAGCACATAGGGTTATTTGGGGACAGCTGTAACTTAAATTTTCCCTGTAGAAACAAAAGCCCATTCACTACTTCTGATTATTTTCTGAATCTAAAGGGCTTGGCTGCTTAATTTACTTAAGCACTTTGATTTTGTAGAAGTTCAAAAGACAATAAAAGTAGCCCTTTAATTATCTTTCTTTGTGTCTTAAGAGAATTGGAGGAAGCAGAAGATGGAACTGAAAGAGGAGTTAATTTCCTATGCATGCATTGTTGAGGTTTTTGGTAACCACACTGATTAGCTTTTCTAACCTGGTTCAACAGAAAAAAATGTATTTAAAAAATCTTGCAGGAAGATTTTGTCAGGATTTCCCCATCTGATTAATGAAGCAGGTGAATACAGGAAAGAAAAATCCACAAATGCCTTTTGATGGTGTCTGTTTTGTAAATACAGTAACATGTAAATCTGTTACATTGGGATCAGTGGTGGCTTGTTGTTCAGGGTCTTTCCATTTAATATGTAGAGAACATAAATTCATTACAGTGCCAGCATTTTTGGAAGAACTGTTTACAAAAAAAAGCTCCCCAAAACTCACTCTGTACCCTAATTAAAAAAAAATATAATGTATAAACTTATTTTCCAGTCTTATTCTATATTTAGTCGATCAAGCTATGAATTACTGTATTTAGGGCAAATTGCTTCTCATTAATCATTGTGCAACTGGGTAAAGGTTCATAACAACAAAAAAATATTCCTGTGTTATTAGGAAGCAATGCCAGATTTTGTTTAAAGTCATTTGCAGTAATTGTGCTTCTTGTGAGAGGGCTTAGCTGTGCCATGTGGTTTCAGGTTGTGCTTAATGTGGTATAAATGTGCTGCCATTTCAAGGGCAATCACAGATTCTTGATGGGTTTCTGTGCATTTTTACTGATTCTTGCATCATATCAAATGATCTTAAGACCATGGGTCAGCAAAATCAGTCAGCTGGTGCCAGAGGAAGTTGTGGTACTAGGGAAAATCATCTGAGGTGGGGAGGGCAGGGTGGTAGTAAAGTTGGCTTGGTAATCTTATCTAGCAAACGTGTGCTCTCTAGATGTGGTGCACAGGGAACAACCAGAAGTCTCTTTCTCTCTAGCATTCTGCACTTGATCAGTTAGACTGAGTCTTTAACTCAGGGCAGTATCTGAAGTGGCCATTTGGTTCAGTTTCATGTGTTCTGTGCACTCTGGGATTGGCAGGCACACACAGCTCACAACTGGGGCGGGAATATTCTGGAAGATGGACACTATTATGGAATGAAGGAACGAGGTCTGCTGAAATACAGACATTGCTAATTTTTTAGAAATTCTAGCCAGTTCAAGTACCTTCCTTTTCAAGTCATGGTCACCCAGAATAGAGTAAAGGTCACTGTAAGGCTGACAGTGTAAAATAGTCAATAGGAAGTGAAACAGCACCTGCCATGAAACAGTGTAAGTCTGTCAGAGATAATAGAGAGGTTTTTAATAACAGTGTTTGAGGAAGGAAACTTCTTGATAAAATGAGCTGAGTTGCACTACTGTTCACAAGTTGTTTTGTTCTTTGTTTGTCAGAGAGGTTGTATGCAACTGAGGGAAGAAATCAGTATATTTAAATATTATTTGACTTGAAAGTCTCAGTGTCCTTTCTGTGTGATCTTCATGTTTATAATGTGGCCACATGGGAAAATTGAAGCAACTCACATGGAGCTTAAATTAAGAACATGTAAAATAACCTTCCCCTCTGCTTTTTTTTGATTATTAAGTCTCTCCTCACTTAAAAGCTTATTCTTTAATAGTCTAATTAATTTACTTGAAGGTTAACTTAGGAAAATGTCTAGTGTTTGATTTCTTTCCCTTTTAAAAAACACAAATGCTAATCTAAAACAATTCAAGAATTTCATGGCTGTTTTGCTTTTCATTTTATTTTCATATATTAGTGAGCTCTGAGTGAAATATTTTTTCTACCCTTTCTGCTGTCTGCTCAATCAGGAATTTGTTTCTTATACAGAGAATTCTCTGAATAAGCTTATGAGATTTGTTTCCATGTGATCTTTTTCAGTGAAATGACAAAAACAGTGGAGATTTCTGGGGAAGGTGGACCCTTGGGAATACATGTAGTGCCCTTTTTTTCATCCTTGAGTGGAAGGTAAGATATTTTCTGCATTGCTCAAGAAGTATATTAGTGAAAGGATTTCAGCTGTGCTTATCTTAAAATGCCTACTATTTACCTAAAGGAAAACAAAAATTGATCTGTGACACTCTTCCATTACCAAAATATTTACTAGTCCAAGTTCTGTATAAGGCAACCATAGAATCATTTAGGTTGGAAAAGACCTCAAAGATACTTGAGTCCAACCTTTGACTGATCTCCATCTTGTCAACTAGACCATGGCACAAAGTGCCATGTCCAGTTGTTTCAGTCAGTACTAATATCTTTGTTCATATATGCCCTTTTAATTGTCTCTGGTTTTATACTCGCAGTGGTAAACTGGACTCAATAGTTTTGTATGGCGTTGGGTTGGTTTTCTTGTGCTCTTGTGGCTTGTTTGTTTTTGTTTGTTGTTTTGTTTTGTTTCCTAATTGACTGTCTCTGCACAGTCTCTTCCTTAGTGACATACCAGACAAGAAAAGTCAAAGAAATTGCTTGCCTCCTCATACCTCATATTTTTCAAGCCATCTTTCAGATTTGATTGCATAGCATTTATAAAAGGTGCTCTATACCATGAACCTTTCTTTGTCACAATACAATTACTTTAATTATAAATGATTTAACAAAGTCCATCGAGATCACAAAAGCCTATTATAGCAGCGTGCTCATATTGATGTGCTGTAGTTAAGACTGCGTCAGCATTTTCATTATAGCTGTTTTCTAAGCTATGTAACTAGGATGTGTTAAAAAAAAATCTAGGCTGAAATTTGACATACAGAGGCTTAGCCAGAGAGTTAATTTGACACTGGCAGCCGTGAATAAGAGATGGGAAATTGCCAGAGCCATAAATGACACTGCTTTATAGTAAAATGGCTGCCTGTTACACAAAGCCAATTATTGCAAAAGTAAAAATTGTCTAATTCTTAAATGTGTCTTTACTTGTCATCTTTCATGTAGGACAGAGAATGTGAAAGATTGAATTACCTTGTAAAGGTCTGTTTTCTTGGCAAGATCTGGATTTGTAAGTGGACCCAAATTAATTCAGATTGTTTTATTTACCAAAAAGGAAAATAGATGTCCATCTGCTGCCTGTAAAAATGGCATCACTGTCTCAAGAAGAAAGTTGGTCTTCAATGGCAGCTCTCAGAGATCCAAGTTGTATCCTTGGCTTCGTGGTCTGCCTGTTTGTCTTGAGAAAGCCACTTGTGTTTGTTGCCCATTCTGAAATGCAGACTGGAGCTCTTTGATTTAGGCATGCCATAAATGTTGTAGTGCATACACTGTATTTCAAGATCTTTCAGTAAAACAATTTTGATGAAATTGAAAGCTATTAAAATCAGTAATTGTTGTGGCTGAAATGCAGTTTTGTGCTCAAGTATCACTGTGTTGAGAGTAGCTTTTAAAGACCTGCAAGAAGAATTGTTCCTTGGTCTACACTGTATTCATGTTAATTTGTCCTTACTTACAAATGCTTTTGGGGATCTGCTGAAGTAGAGGGGGTCTTTGACAGATGAGCTACTGGTTGTTTAGGTAGTTGTCTTTACATTTAAGACAGTTCTTGGCAGAACTGTACTGATACCTTAAATTGACTTGTTTAAGTCAGTCACTGGACTGACTTAAATGGCTTGATCCTCTTTTTTCATCTAGCCTGAGACTAGAGTATAAATCATAACTCATCATAACATGAGAAAGTGCAGAAGAGCATCTTTTATTTCTTTTGATGACATGATCAAATTTATGAGGACATGCTGGCCATGACTAGCTGGGTCTGGTATTTCAATTGTAAAGTTATCTTCTAATAAGGTAATGCTGGCTTCAGCGTGGTGCTGCTGCAGGCCAAAGTTTTTCCACAGATCATTAAAACATCATAGTAATTTACAAAGTCTGAGTTTATACAGGAACTACAAAAGTAATAGAAATAATTTTCCCCCTTTCTTTTGCACTTAAATATCATTAAAACCAGGAAATTAAAATTTAATAGTGCATTTTAATGCATTAAAATGTTAAAATTTAGGCGGTGGAAGAAAGTTATGGAGGAATGAATTCAAATTGCCTCAGTCTATGTAACTCAAGGCACATGGGCAGTACAGCACACCCAAGTTTCAGACAAGTAGGCAATCCTACTGCATATATGAATGCAGTATCCAAGCAGGATTAGTGAGCAACCAACTTCATTTATAATTTCATTTATTTCTGTACTTTTACTGGTTTGAATTTTTGCATAGTTGTATTTAGTTAGTTCTTAGGGTTAAAGTTTTTGATTGCCACTAGTTGGATGTCATCAAAAGGGCTGTGGCCCCTCATCACCACTACCCGTTTTAATCCTTTGTGAAGGATAACACACATTACAAGACAATCTTTATGCTATTAAATCACTTTTTTCTGTTAGATACTTCAAAGAACTAATATTCAGTAGGAGCCATTTTTTCACTTAGAAATTGATAGGACGGAAGTACAAATATTTTAATGTTCTTAGACAGTAAATCTAAAATCAGATGCCCAGTGAATATAGTGCCACCTGAATTAGTTAATGGTGTACTGTGAATCTGTTGAATGGACTTAGATATGAGGGGCAGTCATGAATCTGAGACAAAAATTCAGGACTTCTGTTTTGTGATTGGGGTGCTGGCACATTGAAAATTGCACATTAATATTTTATGGAATATAACCAATAGAAACTGGTCTCTAAAGGTCAGCCTTGATGATCATCTTTGATGCTGAAATGGTATGGAAATTTAGTGGACAAAGATTGATTATAGAAGCTCTTCACAAACCCACAATTGTCAGAATTTTTTGGACACTGTAGTGGTATCATTGGCTATAGCTATATTGAATTATAGTTTGCAATACAGCAGTGTTCCATGTAGGTCAGGATTAGCCTAGCACTCCCAGCAGAGTTATCAGCACTGGAATTTTGCACTACCCACACTGGCTCACTTGTTGCATTATTCTGTGCTGCACCTCCATTTTTACTTGCCCTTATCTTGTTAACAGACAGCTTGGGTGTTGATGTTCTGCTGCTATCCTGCCCCATGAATGAGCAGTATTGCTGTCTTGTATCAAAGCAAGGGGCTTTGGCAACTGAAAATTTCTTAGACGTTTTCAGAAGTAGAGAAGTCAGTTATTTTTTTGTTTCATTCTAGCTCCTGTTTATTTTATTATAGTCAAGGTAGAAAATTGCTTTTAATCTGTTTGTGCTTTTCTTCAGAGCAGTGGCAGAAAAATATTGCATAAGCTACACTGCCATTTTTAACTGGAGAGGGACCTAGGTGTTTTCCTCTGTTTCTCCAAGTATGACCTACAGGACTTAATGCTCCTCAAGTTCTTGCAAGTAGTAAAGCATTAGTGTGCAGCAATTTTTCGTGGTATTTTTTGGAATCTCCCTCTTTTTTGTTAATAAGTCAGCTGAAACCTTTCTCTAGGTTAAGCACAGAAAGAGTGTAAATAGAGAGGCAGTCTACTCTATCATTTCATACACAGTACAGAGATTGATATCTATTTTTAGTTCCTCTCAATTTGTATCACCACAATAAGGACAGTTTTCACCTATGTTTTCCTTTTAGGATGCTGGGACTCTTCATCCGTGGTATTGAGGAAAACAGCAGATCTAGGCGTGATGGTCTTTTCCATGAAAATGAATGCATTGTGAAGATAAACCACGTGGACCTTACAGATAAAACCTTTGCACAGTAAGTGCTGGTTTACTAACACTTTTTACTAGCCAAGATTTTATACAGTGCTGTATTTAAGTGATTTGTAAAGGGATTAATACTTATTTCAGAAAAAATGCTTTTAAAATTGATATGTGACAGAAACTTAGTAATTTTCTTTCTGAAACCTCCAAATAAGGTGAAATTTGAGGAGTTTTATTGAACTTACTGTGCTTACTTAATAGCATTAAGTTTTGTAATTGCTCTCTTCCCTTTCTATTTCTTCTGTTACTTTTGCAATATTCTTTGTATTTTTTTTTCATAAGACCTTCAGAATGAGTCAACATCACAGCATGGTGTTTAATGTTCTTTTGCAAATTAAATAAGATTTTTTATTGTTCTGCAGTTTTTTTAGCATTATTTTTTTAAAAAATACTTCTACTTGCAAACTATGATTACTTGAGGTAAATGGAAAGTCTCACTTATGACTTTTATTAAAGGTCTGTTGACATTATCTATCTCAAATATTTTTTAACTAAAAGGTTGTTTTGATCATCTCTGGATTAATGTGGCATTGTTGCACAAAAGAATAGGCTCTCAAATTTCACAGATATTTGCTGTACTAATTAAATAGTAATTTGTTTTTACTTTTAATCCATATGTTTAGATAACTGAGTGATTGTTTATAATATAACAAAAACCTATTGAGATGTCAAGGGAGTGGAGGCGTAACTTTCTAAACAGTAAGCCAAATGTTCAAGGCTTCTAGACTAAAATCCAGTACGTTAATTTCACAGTTAGGAATAAATATTTGCAAAAAAGTTTTTCATGAAACCAGTTCTGTAGCATAGGTATTCTTGAGAATACCTATGGCTTTATACCTAGGTTTCTGAGACTGTGCTTTTTTCCCTCCCAATAGATTTTCATTTACAGCTTTCTGCATATTTGGTGGTAAAAGCACTTTGTGTTATAGTACATACCATTCTTTTCCATCCATGCAAATTCCTAAATAAAATATCAATTTTAGCAGAACATAATTGTCAGTATCTTACTAAAACATTCATTGCCCCCTTGTGCAGTTTTGTAATGAAATTTTGCAAATAAGGTTTTGCTTGAATCAAAACCTCTCTTCTTGAAATCATATGTGATCCTTTCTTTACAATGAGTTGTCTCCTCTGTGTTTTTTTCTGAATGTAACTTGATCTCCAAAGGCTTTCAGCCCATGAGGTGTTTGTGGAGTGGAGGACTCTGCATATTTTTCTGTAAGGTTACTAGATTTTTGGGCAGTTTGAAATACTTCAGGAAATTTTCTAGTTCTCTGTAAGGCTTTCCTTCAAAACACTACATGCACGACACTTTCTAAAAGCTTGTGTAAAGTTTTGGGAGTTGGAAGGACTGTTAACCATAAGAGTTAGCTTAGAGAGATCACTCTTGTTAGACTCTCTCTCTGTTATTGGGAGAGAAAAGTGACTTAAAGGTGACTCAGAGTGGAGCCTAATTTTGTTGGGCTAAGTTTCCTTATGTTACAAACGCAAGTAGTGTGGTTGCAGTGGCAGTTGAGGAAAAAATACGCGTATTGAGGGCTCAATGTCTGTTTGGGGACTGGGGAGAACATTTTAGATGAGCTCTAGCCTATTCCCAAGTCTTGCATTGTTCTGCTGAATTATTTTCCAAAATACCTTTCAACATCATCTCTCTTCCGTGGCTGTGGAGAATGACTAAAGAAAGACTCCTTCCAGGTTGAAACTAATCTCTGTGAACACACCATTTAAGTTTTCATCTTGCATGACATAACTGTACTAACCTGACAGAAGTCCAAGTTACAGAAATCCACTAATTGTAAAAGATACAACAAAGTATTGTTCCAATGACTGTTGACCCAGAAATAACAATCAGATTCTTCTTGGAGAGGAGAATCTGTTGGTTAGTTTCAAATTGACATTTCTTCATAACCCTTGTAAAAGCTGTTTTAGCACGTAGACTGTTACATGCTGTCTCTTTCTAATTTCAGCAGAGACTTTCTACAATTGCTTCTTCTGCATCTGTAACAGCAGCAGCCTACTTTCTGTATTCCCACATTTATAATAGCTATATATTGGGACTGTTGGTCTACTTTTTCATTTGCTGCTAATCTATTCAATTACATTCTGTTGTGCTGCAGAGTTTCTAGCACCTCTTTTAACTGACTCCCTTATTTCTTTAAAGTATGCACTTGGGGTCTCAAGAAATATAAATTTCTCCATTCATTATTTTTTCCCTTTGAAGTGCAGCCAGTTATTTTGCCCCTGAAGACTGCATTTGGACTTTCCCATAGGATGTCTTGAGTGATTTCCACTAATTTTTGTTTGAAGGAGATCTTATATTTTCTCTTGCATGTATTTTAAATATTAATCTTTTGAAACGGAGTTATTAAATTACCTTGTAACATATGACCAAGTGGCTACTTACAAGGATGAAGATGGGGTGTGAAAGAAACAGAGTTAACATTTTACATCCTGTATGCTGGAAGCGTGCCATGGTTTCTGCTATCAGGGTAAGGTCTGTCCTTGAGAACTTTGACAAGCTATAGGTGAACAGCTAACCTATAACCACGGCAGAGACACTGGGGCACAGTCTGTTACAGCTGTGAAACAGAACCCTTGAGGGTGATACTAAAAGAATGCCTCCCTACAACATTCTCCCTGGTACCTTTCTTTTCCAAGTTTGAGGTTTCTCTCTGGCATCATCGCCTGTCAGTGAATGTTGCTCTTCTGACTCTTCATGCTCATACACTCAGTGTAGCAAGGATGGTTCTTTCCAACAGCAGTATCCATTGGGACTAACTCATGACTTCAATGTCTTCATGCTGCAGAAAACCCTCTTGAAACAGCCTCTCCTTTCCACCACCTACAGTTGCAAGGTGGATGTACTGTGCAGCTCTGTTCATCTGGGAAAGCAGTAGGTGTGTTTTCAAGACCTTTATATTTGCAGTGGCTTCCTTCCTGTGTCAGTGTAGAAAAAAAAAAATAAAAACCACTTATTTCAGAAGTACTTTCAACATTGATTCCTGTTACATAACTGAGTAAATCCAAAGACTTGAGCAAAACAGTGACTCACACTGACAAACACACCACAGAAGGGTAGGAGATAAGTACAATGTTCTTAAAAGGACTCCATGATTTATTTAAAATTTAATGTAGCCATTACTTCCCCTCTTGTCTCCCTTCTCATGATAAGCAGAAGTTTTCAGTTTTTCATTCTCAAAATGCTCTTCAGCTACTTCTTCTGTTTGTACTCAAGTGGTCTTCTGCAGTATGGAAGAAAATCAGTCCACTTCAACAGAAGGTAGGAAAGTAAAGCATAGAAAGAGGGAAGTCTCCTTTGTTCCTTTAGAATCCAAGGTTTGTAACATGGCTTGATTGACCAAATCTACAGGTTATTCAAAATCCAGGGAAGGCTTTATGAACACTTCTTTTGGCCAACTTGTCTTAATTGCCTTACAGTGCACAGGAGTCTGAGCACGGTATTGTTACCATGGTATCAGTTCACAAAATTATAGAATGGTTTGGGTTGGAGGGGACCATAAAGATCATCTCATTCCAACCCCACAGGCATGGACTGGGATGTCACCCACTAGATCAGGTTGTTCAGGGCCCCATCCAGCCTGGCCTTGAACATTGCCAAGGATGAGGCATCCACAGCTTCTCTGGGCAACTTGTTCAAGTATCTTACTACCCTCTGAGTAAAGAATTTCTTCTTAATGTCTGGCCTAAATCTTTCTCTTTTAGTTTAAAACCATTCTCCATTGCGCTATCAGTATCAAGGGGAATAGTTCCATTAAATGCTCTAGCAGTTTCTGGTGTTGCATTTGAGCACATCTGTAAAAACACTGATTATGTGAAGTCTGCATATCCACTTTGCAAAAGGTTACTGCTTGAAAGATGTGAGTAATATCGACCTATTTATTTATCCGTTTATGTAGAAACACAAATAATTTGCACCATTTTGATCACCAGGGTTTTTTTTCTAGTGTCAATGTATCCCATACCCTCATCCTATTTTATTGCTGTGGAATCAGCCAGCAGTTGCATTAGGGATTACAAAGGAATCTGAGGAGCAATTAGACTGGACTTGGAAAAAATTGAGAGTTGAGCTTGCTTGGAGTAGATGTATTCACCAGAACAATTGGTGATGAGTGCTCAGTGTGCGTCTATGTGAACAAGAAAATATGTGACAGACAAGCTCTTGAAAAAAGCAGCAAGCTGTAACTTCAGCAGTCTTGCCATCAGAAATTCCCTTTCTGATGCTCTGCATGAAGAAATGTGTTCAGCAGTTTATTCTGGTTGATAGTTTTCTAGCAGCTTAGGAATTCCAACAGATATGTTGCTCCTACTTGAAATGTAAGGAAATGCTGTATTTTTGAAATCTTATTTCATGTGTACTTTTCTAAAAAAAGGGACACTGTAGATGTGAACATAAGGTAAACTTTCATCTTATTCTCTGTAAACAATTTCAAATTTTGCCCACTTTTTCTAGTTTGTCATATGAATTTTCATACCTTTCTTTTAAAGGGCTCAGGACATCTTCCGTCAGGCAATGAAATTTCAAAGTGTCATCTTGGAAGTCCTTCCTCCATATAACCGAGAACAGTATGAGAAGTCTGCTATTGCTCCTCTTTGTATTCTGAATAATGAAGAAGGAGTTACAAAAACAAAAATTCCACCTCCTCTTCATCCAAAACCTGCTGTGAAAACAATTAATATTTCTGGAGCAATCTTGGAGTCAGGTGTACAGGGAGCACTGCAACAAGCTAAGAGCCCCAACCTCCCACGTCTGGGTAGAAAGCCTTCTTCTCCCTCACTGTCTCCACTTATGGGCTTTGGTAACAAGAGAAATGCAAAGAAAATAAAGATAGACCTAAAAAAAGGTAAGTCTTTGGATATGGTATGATTAATTTGGTATCAATGTCACAAGTGGCATTGAAAATACAAGCAAGTTATTTATCATTTAAAAGTTCCAAAACTTTCAAAAGGTATAGGTATGTAAACAGTAATGTTTTCTATAGTGGGCTTTCTTTATATTTTGGATGTATGTTATCCAGATTTACTGATCAGGTCATCTCTGTTACTGGCTGTGGAAGCAATTCCATTAGCAACAAGTGATTTTAAGAGATAGTTCAGTCTTTGCACAAGTATAGAACAAAAGTTTGAACTGTTTGCTGGTGACCTTTATTATTTTATTTAACCTGCTAATTGACCTCGACAGTGTTATGACATTCTTATAAAGATATGTTTAAAAATCTACTCTTCTCTGTTTCATGTTTTCCAAGAGCTTGACCACAGTTTTACTTGTCTTTTCCTTTTTTATTTTCTGCAAACCTTTTTTTTTTTTCTATTATATTTATTCAGCTGTCAGGAGGCCAAATTTGTGTGTATATCATTAATTGCTGCACCATGCAGCTGTCTGTCTTTGAATGGAATAACATGTTTAGAAATGTGTTAAAAATGTGCTTAAGCAATTTCTAATTAGCATTTGTATTTTCTATTTGGTTTCTGTCTTTGATTTGGCTAAGAGTAAAATTTGATCCTAGAAGTGGCCCTTTTGAAAACTATCTGTAACTTTATTCTCATAACACATTTTGAATGTAAGCAAGCTCTCATTTCTTAATTTTTGTTGTTTCTTTACTTAAATCACTCCTTTTTACTTCTGACCTCTTCAGCTTTGTCTTAATAAAACCTACTTAAGAATTTCCTCATTCTAGATCTAATGCTTTTGATTTGGAAACATTTGTATTTTTAGAAGTTATAGCAATGTGATGCTGACATGATGATATCTTTGAAAACTATCACATGGGTAGAAATACCACTCAATAGAAAAAGATTTTTATGGACTCTGCTATTCCCAGTGATTTTAGTGGCTTATAAGCAATACCTGCTAACATTTATTTTACTCCCTAATTACTTGTTATAGCATATCTGTTAACACTTGAGGTTGTTTATTCCTAAGCAGCAAACAACTTCACTACTGGAAGTGTAGAAATACCACTTTGTCCTTTCTGAACAGCACATCACCAAGTTTTGCATTCAAATCATGTGATACTTTTCCCATTTACCAAATTTCAGTAAAACCTGCTAAATTATATTTATGCTTATAAATAAACAACTCCAATTGCTCTGAATCCAACAATTGAAGACTAATATTTTAATGACCTAAAGAAAAGGTAAATGTTTTAAAAAGAGAGTTCTTTCTTGTTTTTTATTATTATGTGCTTACCCAAGTGTTTCCATTCTGTAGCTGTTGTAAGAGGGTTTGTGTATGGGTTTGGACATCAGTAGACTTCTTCTCTAGACCATGCTGGAGATTGGCTTGTGTTTACAGCTTTTTGTTTGCTTTCTCTTTAAGAGTTAACAGGAATGAGTCTCCGGGATCTGGCATTGTTTGCTTACTTTTAATGTTAATTGTTTACATGTTGAAATTTATGTTGTGAGTTCTTTGTCTGACATTTTAGGTCCAGAAGGACTTGGTTTCACAGTGGTTACCAGAGACTCTTCAGTACATGGTCCTGGTCCAATCTTTGTGAAGAATATTTTACCAAAAGGTGCAGCAGTAAAAGATGGTCGTTTGCAGTCAGGAGACAGAATCCTGGAGGTTAGAATAAATATCCGTTGTATTTGCGTTGCTTAAAATTGATCGCTAGCTTTGTCATAAATCTTCTATTTCCTCATATATATTATTGATGCATGGAACTACAATTCTTGTCCTTGGTTTAAAAAAAAGTGACTCTGAGTTTCTGTGTCACTTGTTTGTCAACAAGTGCTTTACACCATGAGGTGGAAAAATGGTTCTTTCACAAGGGTCCATGGGGTGTTTGAACAAGGGGAACCTGATAAGATCTTGATTTTTAAAGCAGATAAATGTACTGCTTGAGGACCAAAACATGTCTTGCCTCTTCAGCCACATCCAAAAATCTCCAGTTAATATCAAGCTGGTAAAGTGCTCATTTTAAGGCAATTTTGCTCAAATCGGTCTGTTGAAAATTTTCAGATATCTTGTGACTTACAATCTTATTATCTAATGGGTTATTTCTACTTACTAACCTCAAAACGCTCTTAAGGTAAACAGTTTTAATACTAAGGTCTTGTTTCTGCACTTTTCATCTTCAAAGTGCTTTACAAACTAATTAAGCTTCACAAACCCCCTGCAAGGCGGGTAAGTACTACAGAGCTGCTTTAACAGATGGTGAAAATGAGGAGGAGAAAGGTTAAGTAATTTGTGCAGGGCCAGAGGGGGAGGCAGTATGGGAGCTGTTGCTGATTCTTCTTTGCTCTCAGTCACTGAATGACACCTGTGTTAGGTGAGGGAAACCTAATAAACCTGCTAAAAGGCAGCCAGAGATAAGACGTCCTCTATTCTTTTGTGGCTGGTAGGTGAATGGACGGGACATCACTGGCAGGACCCAGGAAGAGCTTGTAGCTATGCTGAGAAGCACAAAGCAAGGCGAGACTGTCTGTCTGATTGTGGCTCGTCAGGAGGAGGCCTTTCTACCTCGAGAGCTGGTAAACTTGTTATTCTTTCCCAAAGAGTGATTTTGAAACAATTCCATGGTTAAATACTATCCCAGGAAATAGAAATTATGTCAGCTGAGACATGCCAATGAAAAAGGTAATCACGTAAGGCTTATTTCCAAGAAGTATTTATACTTACATTTGATTTTGAGGATGTTTGATTTTTTTCTACTATAGATGCAATTCCACACAATCTGATTTTTCATCCCCAAAAATGACAGCAGAAGCATAACTCACAGGAGAATACTGTAAATTAATTTTGCAAGTGTGAGGTCAAGCATAACTAAAAATGGGTTATTCTCTTTCAGAAAAGCAACAAGCTTTAAACCAGAAGTTTAAAGTGCATGTAATGAGCCTGCAGCTTATCACTGACAAACTAGTGAGGGTGACTGCCCCCAGGAGATGTCTCATAAGCCAGGTGCCCAACTGCAGGCGTGGTGAGGAATAGAACTCTGCTGCACTCCTCACAAATTTTGGAAGCAAGCTTTTCCTTGGCTGCTAGCCTTTGACTTAATAGGCTTTTGCTTGTCTTTTTGCCATCTCAAGTGCCTAATTTTCACTTTTGTTTTTTATTAACACTGGCATGAAACTGTGTTCTCTTTTCTCTCGCATAGAGAACTGCATCAGACTAAAAGTACTATCTGATACATGCTCGTTTCCCCTCAGAGAAGGTCATTTCTTTGGTTGCCTCTTCTTTATCTTGATTGATGGCTATACTTGACCTTTCATTAAGTCCTCAGGATAAGGAAAGGACAGCATTTCCTGCTTTTGTCTCATTTTATCTCCTTCAAAGAACACAAACCGCCTTCATGCTTTCCTTAAGATGCTGCCTTCTTGCTTTTCCTTTAGACTGTTGTCAGGATCTTCTACAGAAATACTCCATTATGCTTCCCCACAGGACATTACTGACAGTTTTCCTCTTGTTTCCCTGTTACCAGTTGGACCTTGTTGAGGTCAGGGTTGCCCATGACAGGATAAGGAGTTGGAGGGGATTCAGGTTCTCTCATGTGAGTCTTTTCTCTTGTGCCTCTGGTGCCCAGTTTCTCTCATGAGCAGTTGTGAAGTGTCCTAGCATAACTATTTTTGTATCCATTTTTCTCTTACTGTGTAATTTTCAAGGAGCATAATGACAGTTTTCAGCCTTGTAATTGGGCATTTGTTGTCAGTGATTGCCAAAGCACCAAAGTTGGTCATTGCATTGCTCTGCTGAGTAACCCCTGAGCTGTAGAGCCAGTGTCTGTGTGGATCAGAGGAAAAGTCTTAAAGTACTAAATTATCTATTCTATGTAGAATTTCTTTTCATTCACTGGCTCTTCTAAATAAGAGCTTACTTTTTGAAACTGCTAGCCATTAACAGTGTTTTCTGGGTTTTTTAAGTTATAAAGCACATTACTTAAAAAATGTACTTTAAAAAGTATGAGTTCTTCTCTCTTCTCTCCTGTTCCCCCAACATTATATGTTATTATGTATTGTCATAGTGCAAATTCTTCTGGAAATCACTGTAGCAGTGTGTGTGTATAAAAAATTGGAAAAATCTAAAAGCTGTTTATAATTTCTACCTGCCACAATTGTGTGATAATAAATTCTAGTCTCTACAGCAAGGATTAACTACCTTTCAAAAGGTGATTTACTTATGACTGGCATGATTGAAATCCAGGAAGTAGCCACATTTATCCTGCTGGCTTGACCTTCTCTTAGATTGCTTTCTCTGTGATAGAATGATGCACGAGTGATGCCCCTCACTGTAACAGTGATGATGTGGGAATTCTAATGCTGCTCTGTGTTCCTCATTACCTCAATCAAGTAGAACATAATAAAAATGAGAATTACTGAAATATATTACATAAATTTATGGAACCAGCCCATCTAAATTAAAAAGCCCTTCAGCAACATCTGGTAGCTTACAGCAGAAGTGTGAGCTACCATCCCACTAAGCTACCAGATGTTGATGCTAACACAATGCTTGTTATAATTCATGAGGTGTCTGAGAATAGTCTCAACAAAGATTAAAAAAAAAATTGGTTTAGCTTTTTTGTTTGGTTTCAGCTTTAGCCATGATATTACATTGGACTAATCCTCTGCTACCTCAAAAGTTACAGTACTGTTTTATCAAAGAGGAGAAAAATGCCAGCACTTTAAATGTTTGTTTTTGGAAGGAAAAACAGTGGATAATCCAATGTTTTTCAAGGACAGCTGTAACTGAGTGCCCTGATGGTGTAACATGCATGCAGAATTTACCTGAATACTTGGGGATTTTGTTAATGCCTGGCAATAATATGGTAATTGCTCTATATCAGACTTGTTCTTGCTTCGAGCAGGTCTCCAGGAACTGTAATCTGAGATGTTTTCTTTAGATTCCCTGTTATCTGTTAAAAGAAAAAGAATGGCCACCTAGTAAATGTACCCACTCCCCACAGTTTCCTGTGGCAAAGATACGTCTGGAAGCTGGACCCACTAGAAACGCATGCACAAAACCACTTTTGAGCACGTTGCTCCACTAGAACTGGGTTTTTATGTGGATTTGCTGGAGAGAATTTGATAACTGCATGAGCACAAAGCAAATAATGCAATAAAGTCACACTGGGTGGCATTTTGCTGCGTGGGTCCATAATAATATAATTTGACTTTACCTTGTAATAAAGCTGTGGCTTGGGGAAAGCTTGGTCTCACGAATATTTTCTCTTCGGTATGATAGATGGGAGCAGAGTCTGGGTGTTTTGTTTCTGTGATCTGTGCTTATGAATTGCTAGCAAGTAGAAAAATATATTCAGAGTAGCAAGCCTTTGTCACAGCAGCCGAGATGTGATACAGATGAGGGTGAATCAGTGTTGCAAAAAAGTATTATTACATTTTAGGCAATTGGGGCTTTGGTTACACTGGTTATTGCAACATCTGAGAGTTACACAGTTACAGTGTTTGTGCATAACAAGGGAAAAGACTTGAAAACCCAAATTTGTAGGGTTGTTACTCCTTTAAAAAAAAAAAAAAAGAAAGGGAGGCTCTAATGATATTATTTTTATATATATTTTGAAACAGATTAGTGAAGTAGAATTTGGACCAACCACACGCTGTCCTCCTTATTATCCAGTTAGCCAAATGTTCCCAGTAATTCATGCCAGCTGTTGACAATGTAGCAGCTAAATAAGGAGCTGATTCCAAAACTCCAGGGGAAGATCTTGATTTGCTTAATTACCACAGTCTATGGAGTGGCTGGTGATTGGTGTGTTCTTTAAGGTGCATTCGGGTTTTAAACTGTGTAACACTCTTTTCTACAGGATGGTCAGTATTACAGACAGAAACTGGTTCAACTGAGTAGGTTTAGATTTTCCAGCTCCTCTCAAAGTGAATGGAATGCACATCAAACTGTGGCTATCGTTCTATTGTGTTTTGGAAATAGAGTGTTTTAATCATGTGTGTCCATTGCATCATGTTTTTTCTCTAGGGAAGTGTATGATCTGAAAGTACCATTTCTTTTAATAATGATGCAAAAATTATTTACTTGCCCATGTCTTTCTTTATCCCTGCATTAGTAAAAAAGGGAATACTGCTTGGATGAGAGCAGCTCTGGTGCAACCCATTCTGTGCTATGATCCTTTGGAATTCTTTATTCTATATGATACGCACCAGCAGAGAAATGTGACTGTTTTGCAATTTCCAGAAATAGTATAGCACCAAAAAATTTGCATGCATTTTTCTGTAAGTTAGAGCATATACATTGTAATTTTTGCATACCCTTTATTTTTTTGTTTTAAAAATCTCTTTGACTTACAGTTGCAACTGTAATTGCTATTTCTGTGGTTTCTTGGCATATTAACTGATGCCTGAAGAATGGGGAATGAAAGGGAACAAACCATAATTTTTATAACAATAGCTAAATGAACAACAATATACTAAACTTGGTATTGGTCTTTAAGTCTTTTTTTACATGTGTATTATACAGGATGGAAGGAAGCAGGATGAGTGGCAAGTTCAATTAAGCATTTTTTTCTACTTACCATATGATTAACTTTTATGTTTTAGTCTTCCCCCAGTTAATTTCTTCCACTGCCTTGAACTTATATGCCTGAAGGAAAACCAGTTGGCCTATTTGTTTTAATATTCAAAGCTTAATTTCTATTACTTCCTTTTAATTGTTGCTTGCCTTTTTATGTGCAGGAAATAATAGGTGAAATTACAGCCTAGACTTAACCATTTTTGCACCTGTTTTTGTAGTTCAAAACCATGATTCTAGTGCTCAATTATCCAGAAATGGACAAATAATTTCAGTCAGAAAGTGATTCCAGCAAGTACTATTTGTGTCTACACAAACATATATTTTTAAAGACAAAACATTGTGTATTGCAGCCCCTCAGAGGTTTTCAGCTTCATTATGTATTTCAGAAGATGGTTACTATTTCATTATGTCTTAGAGTACTGGAAACTGTTCTTTGAGGTTTGTTGATTAGTTGTACTCTTTACAAAAGTCAGTGAGAGATCAGCTTTAAGAAGGAATGTGACAATTTTTCCTATCACATGGAAAAGTATCTCTTTATCCAGGGTTTGTGTGTGACTCCCTAATTTACCAAATGGAAATAAATTGCATGGTAATCTGTGTACCTTTAAAAAGTGGTTGTTTTTTGAGCTCTCATATGCAGTGAAGTGTCCATAAGGGTACCAGAACAGCAAATGTGATTTTTCTATATGATAGCAGTTGTGAGCCTTTTTGAGGCCACAGAGACCTTATTGCATCTGGTCTACTATTGCTTTCTCTGTCAGGCCCATCAGAGTGTTATGATCCAACAATTATTTGCCTTTCAGAGCCCACTGTTCCTATATTCCAGCAAATATAAGGAACCTTAAAAGGATGGTCTGAAAGACCTGGTCATAACCTTCATTGCCTGCAAAAACCTCTGATGGTACTCTGCCTGCTGGTAAAAAAAAAGTTAGAGAGGATACAAGTAAGGAGAGAAAATGTTACTTGTACTATGAGGTAATATATTCATAAGATGTGTTATGGGATTACTGCCCAAAATTCCTAGATTTAGGAACCCTACCTCAGAACCCTGGGAAATGAAAACTGCTTACTTGAGTAAGTCTTAGCTCTGAGGTTGCCCGAAATTATTTGGAAGCCCACTTTAATATATGAAATCATAAGTATACATACATCAGAATAGAGGCATATAAAATCTGGTCTTAACAGAAATTGAATTTTCATATATTTTAGATGCATTTACCCAGATCTACAGCATTTACATTTAATAAAACCAGAGTATTTGGGCAATTTTTAAATCCTGCTAACAAATGTAGTGCCTTGCCATTTTCAAGGGTCACCAGTTCTATTACATATACCATATGAACATATCAAAAATCTTTCTGTCTTAGAATACATAAAGAACTTAGAAAAATGTTTTCCTAGGGTGACTTAATGTAAAACATACATATGTGGTGTTTGAAGTAGACATAAAAGAATTATACCCTGCTTATTGCTTTGTTTACCATATCTTTAAAACAGTAAGCACTAAAATGAGTAAAGAGTTGGATTTGTAGATCACTGTGTTGTGACCTGTGCCCGGAATGAATTCTGAAATGATACATTAGCAGTACCCTTAAATTCATGCTGAAAATACCACGCAGCCTCCCATCTTCATGTGTGAGAAGATTTTAGGCTCTAGGTGCCAAGGTGTATTAACTGCATAAGGCTCCAGCTCAGTAGGGTGTGTAAGCACAAAGCTTACTCCATCCGTGGGCTGAAGATGGGTGTTTTCACAGTGAGGCTGACCTTGACTGAGGACTGAACTAGGTACTTTTTCTTCCTCTGTTTCCTACAGTTATGTAGCTTAAAAGGTTAAGTGAGACTGTATTTTTTAATGTTGAGGAGCAGTGTACACCAAATTACAGATACAAAACTTCTGCAAGGGCCAACCGTTTCTTTGGTGGGTTCTTCTACGGGGAGTCAAGCAAAGTGGGGAATCTCCATTTCTGAAATGCACTGTAACTGCTTTGGATGAAGAGCTGAGTCTAGTTTTGTCAGTTTTTGAAACTATAATTCCAGAGAGTCTACATAATTCAAACCAGACACATTCTATCTAACATGACACAAATTTGTCGTGTACTGTGTTAGTGTTAAAATTATCCAAGCATGCTATCATATATCTCCATGGATTTGCTACCGCCTTTCTTGCCTTAGCAGGGTGTCCCATTAGTGGCCATTTAGTTTTTATTCTAGTATGAAGTACAGATAATTTTAAAGAAGCCAATATAAGTGTCAGAAATGCTAAACATGAATACATGCAGCAATGATTTCAGTTATTTACTAGATTATGACAAGATTACAACAGTGTATTACCTTTGAGTATTACTTTTGAGAGTGTTACAAAATGTCTACTGCAAAATACAGTACAGATTTTATAGTGACTGAATGACTGACCTGTCAGCAAAATATTTCTTAATTGTGGCTAAGTGCTTGGAAAGAACATGGAGCATGTTGCAAATAGGGAGTATCTTCTTTTTAGCTTTTCTGCCAATAATAGTTATGTAGTGCCACAATTTAAATGTTTTTATCAAAGTCATTGCAAAAGCATGCAAATGTCTTATTTCCTTTATAAACCTTTGAAAATAACCCTCCTGAGTGTTTTGTCTTTTGCTGTCAGCTCTGAATGGCACCCCAGGGGGCTGACATCTCTTATCAGAAATGAACAGCCAGGCAAGGGGCAGTCAGCATATTGAGAGGCCATATTAGTGTGTTGGTCAAGGGCACCAGACAGGTACTGAAAGGTCTCTTGTTGTGTCAAACAAATGCTATTTCCTTCCTGCCTGAGAGCAAATTTTTTTTGTAAGCTTCTCTCTTGGCAAAAAACACAATAAGGATATATAAGGCAGCCTTTCCAGTGAGAGATTAGCATTAGGTTATCATAAATCCACAGATTAAAAGTGCTGTAGTCAATGAGAATAGATATTGTAAGATTAAATAAAAGGACTAATTGAAAGTGGTGTGCCATGGTAGACAGAGGATTGACACAATATTGTGTAGATATAGCCATGGACTAAGTAGAAAGTGGAAGAATAAAATGCACAGTACTTTTCTCAAAGGTTATAGTTCTGATTGTACTGCTCCGGTGACTTAGCAGTTGTGTATAGTGGGAGAAGGCTAAAAGTATGTTCTCTGTGGTCTTTAAAATTCTGAGAATTTGTTGGTGATACCAGTAAAATTTTAGATTATTTTTAATAATCATTTGTTATAATATTTTAATTTAAAAATCAGATATCTGAGGTAGAGATGTGCTTCTAAAAAATTAAAATCATTGGGAGAAGATTAATTAAATGTATCCTGAGACCCTTAAATACAGGTTTTCAGCCTGCATTGCTGAATATTATTTAGTACTGTGTTATTAGGGCTCTCTGCTTTCATATCTAGCAAACTCTGTTCTCTCACCTTCATATAAACTCTACTCTGAACTTGTCTGTCTTGTTTCTGGTGATTCGGTAAATGTCAGACTTGATTTTACTGAAGTTGCATGCAGGTATATTGGTAGATTAAAACATTCCTGTCCTGATTTCCCTTAAGAGGGATAGTACCTGTTTGGTTGTTTGCTCTGTTCTGTTTAACCACCAAATCTGGACAGCAAGTGGAAAGATTCTTAGACAACTTCTGTCGCCTTCTGATTCAGGAAAGAGAGAGGAGATTTTTGTCTTCCCCAAGCAATTGAGAGAGGTGGGGAGCTGCCTAGTGTGCTGGCTGGTGCAACCAGGAGGGAGCTTGGAGCAGAAGCTGTGGCTGGCAGACCACTATAAATATTAGAGAACAAACATCACTAAGCTGCAGAAATGTGCTTATCAGGAGGGGACTGTTCAGAGCTTGCTGCAGCTGTAGAAGCCACTGAAAGCTGATGGCTAAGATTTAGCAAAGCTGAAGGAAGAACCTGCCCAGCAAGGACAAAATAAACAGTGGAGACTGACTCTTGAAGTGTTGGGTTGTTTTTCAGTTTTGTGTTGGAATTTTTTGGTTGTGGGTGTGTGTTTTTGTTTTTAACTTCAAACTGTGTCTCTGCTGAGTAAATTTTATTAATACTTTAGAGTGTTCCTATCTCGATGTACCTTTCTTAAAGGAAAGAAATGAGTAAGAAATTGGGCAAAGGGAACAAGAGACCTGCATGGATGAATAGAGAACTCCTGTCATTACTCTAGCATAAGCAGGAAATACACAGGAGATGGAAACAGGGTCAAATCAATTGGAATGAATATTGAGGGGTTGTCAGAGTAAGTAAAAACAAGATAAGGAAGGCCATAGCCCATCTGGAATTAAATCTGGCCACAGATTTCAAGGGCAACAAGAAGGTTTCCTTCAAATACATCCATAACAAAAGGAAAACCAAGGATAATGCAGGGGCATTACTAAACATAACAGGGAGCCTGGTAACAGAGGATGCAGAGAAGGCAGGTTTGCCAAGCACCTTTTTTGCATCAGTCTTCATTGACAAGGCCAGCCCTTGGGATTCTCTGACCTGGGAGACAAGGGTAAAGGAACGGTGGAAAGAATTTCCTGTGGTCAGGAAGGATTGGGTTAGAGAGCACCTAGGCAAACCTGACATCCAGAAGCCCATAGGCCCTGATGCAGTGCATCCACGAGTGCTGAGAGAGCTGTGGAGGCCATTCACAATCATCTTTGAGCAGTCGTGGTAGTCAGGAGTGGTGCCCAAGGAGTGGAAGAAAACAAATATTACCCCAGTCTTCAGAAAGGGCAAGAAGGAGGATTCAGGGAACTCTGTTTACTTGGATGACATGAAGGTAATCAGGAGTAGCCAGCATGGATTCATTAATGGTAAATCATGCATGACTAACCTGATTGCCTTTTACAATGAAACAAATACCTGGATGGATGAGGGACATTGTCTACCTCGACTTCAGCAAGGCTGTCAGCACTGTCTCTCACCACATCCTCACAGGCCAACTCAGAAAGTGTGGACTGGGTGAGAGGACAGTGAGGTGTATTGAGAACTGGCTGAACAGTGGCACAGGGTCTCGTTGGATGCCTTGGAGTCCCCCAAGGTTCAATACTGGGCCCATTATTCATCAGTGCCTTGCGTGAAGGGGCAGATGCCTCCTGAGCAGGTTCGCTGCAAGGAGCGGCTGATCCCCCCGAGTTCTGTGCAGCCCTTCAAGGGACCCTGACAGGGTGGAGAGATGGGCAGGGAGGAGCCTTCTGAAATTCCCCAAAGTGAGCACAGGGTGCCACATCTGGGGAGGAACAGCCCCACACACCAGCACAGGCTGGGACTGGGCTGCTGGAGCAGCTCTGTGGGAAAGGACCTGGGGGTCCTGGTGAACAATAAGCTGTTCCTGAGCCATCAGTGAGCCCCTGTGGCCAAGAAGGCCAATGGGATCCTGGGGTGCATTAGGAAGAGCATTGCCAGCAGGTGGAGGGAGGAAATCCTGCCCCACTGCTCAGCCCTGGTGAGGCACATCTGGAGTGCTGTGTCCAGTTCTGGGCTCCTCAGCACAAGAGAGACACGGAGCTCCTGGAGCCAGTCCAGAGGATGGCAACAAAGATGATCAAGGAACTGGAGCATCTCTTGTATGAGGAAAGGCTGAGGGAGCTCAAGGTTGTGGAGTCTCCCTCACTGGAGATATTCAAGGACCACCTGGACACAGTCCTGTGCTAAGTGCTCCAGGATGACACTACTTGAGCAGGGGGATTGGGCCTGATGACCCACTGTTCTCCCTTCCAGCCTTACCTAATCTGGGACTTTGTGAAAGTCCCAGAGTCTGTAGGCCAGGCCATCTCAAAGCTCTAACCATCCTGAGGGAGCACCACTTAGCTATCTGGACTTCTATTTATGTGAAGATTTCTTGTTTATCCTGCTACAATTGAGTTACTTTCCTATGTCTGCTGTAGGGAATAGCTTCAGTGGTATACTATCATTTATTTCCTGAACTGCTGAGGTATGATACATTTATTATGGAAAATACATTATGTGGTTGTTGACTGGGTAATTTATAACAGAAAGATGTACGTTTTTTCCAGGCTAGAAACGTATTTGTGTTGCAGCTCATTTCATTCATTCTGTGTTTGAGTGAGTTCAGATTCTAGGATGATCTTGAGGTAAGAAGGGTTTCTAATAGAATTCAAGGTTTAATGCTTTGGAGAGGGTTTCCTCTCAATTCAGCTGATGGTGGTTGCTATATTGTAAAGTATTAATGTCTTGGGGTAATGTTTTAGCAAAGTCAGGGAAATAGAAGCAGTAGGAATGCAGCTCTGTGAGTCACTGTCAGCATTTAATATTCATACCTGCATATTCTAGGAACAGAGGCCATCATTCATTAAATTAGCTGCCCAAATGAAGCAGTTAATTGATGAGCTGTTAACTTAAGGATGGCTGGAGCTCTTTTTGTCATCAGTGAGAAAGTATTACTTGGGAAGAGCATTATGATCAGGACAATTATTTGAAAACATTTAGAAAGTATAGGATGAAATCAAGCTTCTAGGTTTTGTTCATCTCTTTTTTCTCCTTTGGTTTTCCTCCTTTCTGCTGCTCCTCACATCCTCTGACAAATAAGATTTTCAGTCTTGTATTTGCACCAAATAGTCTTGATGTTGTAGACTTATTACCAGGCATTTGCTATCAGATGCTGTACAGTGAGTAGCTGAGGAAAATTTTAAGGAAGTAAAGACAGAGTTTACTTGCCTTACAGTGAATTAATCATTGACTTGTAGGTATGCATCTCCTTTCCTCTTACCCATCCCTGTGAAATCTTTGAATTGACTTTCAGCCTCCATCATGGGTAACAAATTTTTGATAGTGACAAAGCTCAACATTATTTTAAAATCAGCTTTTGCTGAATCTTTGGATAAAGCTGAATATAAATAATGAAAAGGAGAAATGTTTGGGATGATTGGACTATGTTGAACAAGAAACTTGTGAAGGACTTTAAAAAATATTAGAGAGTTCTCCAGTAATAGGTAAAAGCATCTTACATTAAATTTACTGATGTTTTGATATGATTAAGTAATCTATTTCATAGAAAATTGTAGCAAGGAAAATGGTAGACAAATGTTACATATTCCAGTTTAAGTACTAAGGAAAACATAGGAAATGAAATACTGACAAAGTTTGCTGTACTTGTCTGGAGTCCTGCTGAACATATCTGGGCATGCATAGAGTGATATGGTAGGTTACTTAACAAGTACTAGTGCACAACATAATTATCTTAAAGGAAGCTGGGGAATGGAGAACACTAAACATCTCTGTTGGGTGACCAAATTCAGCTTTATACGAAGTCTTAGTTTGTACTGAGGTAGTGCTGTAAAGCACTTTGTGACTCTCTGGTTAAGCCAGGCAGGAGCACTGGGAGCTTTATGTCCTGTGCTAACAGCCCTGTCACTGCCTTTCTTGGGATATGGGCAAAGACACAGCCACAGTATTGACATAGACAAGGGGCAAGTCTAGTGCAGATGTCACAGGTTAAAGTGGAAGGAGAGCAGAAACATGCAGGAACTGCTTGTCTAAGGGAACAGGAAAGTAATAACAAGTCCTGCCCTAAAGGCAGGAGCCATCACATGTCTGAAACTCTGAGAAGAATTGCTTCTGTCCAGTTCTTGACAGGATGTGCCAGTTGAGTAGAGTTCTGATCTAAGAGTCCGGAATCAATTGACAAGAATATGTGCAAGTTGAAAAAAACCCAGAAGATTTGGCAGAAAATCTTGTATCTAAAACCTTGAGAAAGTTAAATGCAAAATGGTTATGTTAGAAGGCCAGTAGTGATTTTTTTACTTACACTGGTTGTTCTGAAGTCAGAGGAGGAATGTTTACAAGTTATCCTTCTGTATTGCTCACAGTTGTTACAAATCTATAGGTTTTGGGGGGGTTATGTTCAGGATGTCCATATCCAAAGCTGAGAAAGAAAAGTGACAGATGTGTGTAGCTGAGAATTCTGTACTTTTGGTGAAGAAAACCAGAGGCACAAATGTGTAACTTTGGTACTGGAGAGTAATGCTGGTATCAAGACAAATATCAGTGTTGATGCTATGCCATTTTTATATCTGGTGGTTAGGCAAACTGTATTGACTTTAATGTCATGTAGTTACATTCCAGGAAAAATTTAAACTTGATGCATATTGGGATTGAGTTTGATAGTCAGTTTTCTGGCTGATGTGATCCCTCTACCCAGTTGCTCCTCATCAGAGAAAGGACATCTGAAATAAATGCAAGTGTACTTAGGTGTTACTATTTCTTCAAGGTATTAATTTCTGCCCTTAGTTCTGGGGTCATACTTTTGTTGATCAGACAGCGTGATAGCTGAATGCACAGGTGTACTCCAACTGCTGAGGAAACATCTGTACTGCTGGCACCTTTGCTGACAATTGCGTTGATGCTGTCTGTACTGCAGCTTAGGTCCTGGAGGTGATCTGTCACTGGGGAAGAGGAGGAGTGGCCCAGCTACTGCACTCCTTGCATGTGGCCTCTACTTGAAAATTTAATGTAAGAATTTGACACCGTTGGAATCAGTAGTCAGTCATCTTCAACTTGTAATTGTCTGTGTGCTTCCTTTTCATAGTTTTTTTTCCTATTAATTTTTTAATACTACTGTTTCAAAGAATAGAAAATGTCCCAATGACAAGAAACAAAAGCTTATTAATTGTCTTAGAGTTACATGGTGAAGAAAAAATGGAATGAAATTGAATGTGTTGCATAACATTCTGCACTAACACTTTCCATGAACACTTCATGCTTCATTCCATAATAGGTCTCCTTGTCCTTGTTTTATTTTTGAGGTGTGCCAAGATAAATATTTCAGGCAAAACTTTGATTTTATTTAATTTTATGATTCTAATCTGCTTTTAAAAAGACAACCACGCTCCCTTCCCCTCTGCCCAGCAACAGACAGCCCTACAAAACTGCAGATACAGTGTACAGTAAAAGAAAGTTCTTTCTGATCTTCCCTAGCTGTGTATGCTTGACTTGACAGTCTTGTAAACAGCTCTCTAATCTAGAGAAAATCTTGGGATTAACCTATACCAGAAAGAAAAAGGAGCAATCAAACCTCTATGGAATCAAAGCATGTACTAAGGGAGTTAGTGCAGAATAAGTTACTGTGCTTTCAATTTTCACCTTTGCTTTTGTTACACCAGCTTTGCTCTGCAGACAGGTTTAAGGGAAGGATAATTTTTTAAGGATGAAACTCAATTTTCAAAGGGGAATGGGATTTAACAGTATAACTGTCATTATGGTTTGTGAGCTGCATGTAAAGATGTTGAGAGTTTTATGGCTTACATTTTTAATGCAGCTGTGTATAAACATCTTTTCTACATTCTGCTGCAACATTAGTTTTATATCATGTGGAACTAAGCTATTTTACCTTCTATTTAAACATATTCCCAGGTATCATTAAAAATAACATTTTAAGCTAGATCTTGTGACAAAATGTCAGCTAAATGCACTGTTGATTATAAAACTGTTTCTTCAAGCTATTTTCTGGAAAAGAAGACTATTTCTTATTGTACAGTTCTGTGGACACCACTCATGCTGACTTATCACCCCTATTTTCATGCTTGTTTTCTCCAACAGAAAGGAGAGCCAAACTGCAGTATTTTTTCTCCAGAAACCACAGAGCAGCTGACCTTTGAGATTCCTCTGAATGATTCTGGCTCTGCTGGACTTGGTGTGAGCTTGAAAGGCAACAAATCTCGGGAGACAGGAGCTGATCTTGGGATTTTCATCAAATCAGTTATTCACGGAGGTGCTGCTTTTAAGGTATGGAAGAGATGAATGTGTTAGAATGCTGTCATTTCTATGTTGAGGGCTGAATCTCACTTGAGAAGCATTCTAGAAACAAATACCTTTGTCACTTATTCCTTTGGGTGAACTACAAATCTAACATTTTGTCTCGTGGTTTCTGGGGTTGTGTGCGAAACAACAAAGTCTGCCAAAGTGAAATGAATTGGTGCAAACTTTAGGGAACGTTTGGATGCTGTAGGAAATGGGGAAAGGGAAGAAGGATAAGGATAGCTATGAGTGGAGGATGCCTTCCAGCCTCCCCACAGCCAACAGGAACAGTTTGGCTCAGTGACAGGGAAGTTGATACCTACAACTGTGTAAATAAAAAACTCTCATAATTTTCTTCTTTTTTATTCACAATATTTTATATTTATTTTTATATTTTACTGTATTAAAAATCTGTCTTGGTAGAGCTTGACATCAGTTGTGCAGGAGTTATCAATTGTTCCTGAAGTGGATTGAATTGGTAATATTAAATTGGTAAATGACAGTATTATGAGTTGTTCTGTTCCTTCTAAGCACCGTACAAAGACTGTTGTATATTTTATTATTAAAAGGTATTTGAGTTATTGTCTAATCTTTAGGGAATATGTTGACTGCATTTTTTTGCCCCAAATAAAACTTGAAAAAGGTAACTTCTCTGAATTGGAAACAAATTACTTAATCTTTCAGAGCTAGTATGTTTAACACCTGTAGAACCATAATGTAATTTTTGTCTTTTATCTCAGCAATTTTCTCTCTTCTGTGAAAATACCTTTTAATTCAGTGTTATGTAAACTGCTCTACTGACATCAGCCTGCTGAGTAAGACAATTCACAGCATTAAAACTTCAGTGATCATCTATTTACAGCAGCTAGTAAATAGCAATATTTCAAGGTTTTAGGTTTCATAAGAATGTTTAATAGTTCCTTGCTTCTGTTATTTACCTTTCCTAGTCTCACAGTTATTTCAAAGCTTGGATCTTCATCTGATTGGATTACACTAGAACTGAGTTAGCACACATTTGGCCAAATTAGGGCTGGATAAACTCAATTCATGTGCATGTCTTCTGCAGAGTACGACTTGTATTACTGTGGAAATGAGGCTGCCCTCTTTGTTTTCCCAGCTCCAGGTCCACACCAGTTGTAGCAGCAGTACATTGCCATGGATAAACTCCTTGTTTTGAATAGCCAAGCTGTGGAGCCATATTTCATGTTAGTGGGCTGACTGCCTGACGTGTCACATTGCGGACTCATAAGACAACATTTTCTCTGTATGTTTGCTACTGTCTATTCCCCCACAGCAACTCACTCCAGAGCAGTTAATTTTGGTTTGAGATGTCTGCAGACCACTAAAGAGGGACTTCTGTGCTCACCCCTGAGTGAACAGGCACAGTTAGTCACCATGACTGGGAGATTATTTTGTCTTGTGATGGCCTGTAGTCCCGTGACCTGTTCTCCATTCTACCTCATTATAACCCTTCCAGCAATTAGACCTGTGTTGTGATAATGGGTCTGAATGTAGGCTCCAAAGCAAATGAGACAGTAGCTGAGGCTCTGGCTTCAACCAGAACTGTTCAGAGACTCTGTCCTGTGAGCAAGTGCTCACAGAATGCAGTCATTTTGGCAATGTTTTAAGATTCAGAGTCTACTGTTGTGTAATGCATGGAGAACAGCTGGCTTTCTTCTGTCTAATGACCTTTACATAGAACACAACCTAATCAGTGGGTATTAACAATTAATAAAATTTCTTGTATCAAGTTAAAAAGCGTGCACATATTTGTGCATAAATATTTAAAGATGTCGTCCTATTGTCCTTATTTTAAATCTCTTCTTGGAGCAAGTTTTGAAATAAAAAGCCTTTCTTTCCAGCTGGTAGTTGTCCAGAGCATTTTCCCATGCTATTCGTTGGTATTCTCTGAAATGGATTATTATGGATTAAGACATGTGCATTTGCTTTTCAGTGTACAGTGCTTTCTTGGGAAACTGTCACAGGCGGAAATCTTAATCTCACTGACATAAGAATTCTTTCACTGTTTATCACTTCTGCATTTAGAATTTAAATTTTTTTTAATATTGGTGTATCATGCTAACAGAAGTATGAACTTTATCCCCTTGTCTATATAGTCACTGCTTGTCCTCAGAAGAAATGTAATACATAGAATTTCAACACATTTGTTTACTGATAAAGTAATTGCTCAGTCCTTCTAATGCTGTATAAAGGTTTTGAGACATTAAATTTCTTTTACCCATGTATTTCTTAGAATGAAGGGTAGACTATGGGATGCAGACCATCTTTTTTTGTTACCATTACTTGTTATTGGCTTGATCCAAGGTCTGAAGAGAGGCTAATATTTTTAATTTTTTTGATATATTAACACATTAATCTAGCTCCAGTGTGTTAGTGGCATTGCAAGGTGTAGTAGGGGACATTTTAAAAATCATAATGGAAAACTTTACTATTTAATTCTATCTCTTATGATTTTTCTTTTGTCCTAGCTAAAGGTTTTAGAAAATGTCAATGCATGTAGCATCATACATGCTATAATAAGACTCAGTCCTCTTTAATGCTCTGCCTACAAAATCAAACAAAATAAAAATGCCTTAAAAGTTCCAGGTTTGTATTCTAACACTGTAATGTATCCCACAGGAATAAAACCAGTTGCTTTTGCTGATTGAACCATTATGTCCCTTCTTGACCTTCTTTTGTAATTTTGAAGTATCTATTTTTTAACATCCCTAAGATAAAGAGGTTACTGGAGTACTTGATATTTTTACTTATGCAGAGCCTTTCATGTGAAGAAAACAAACATTTGACTGTGTTTAAATACATCGTCATTCCCCCTAATTTTGGGGATTTCAGCCTTGTTCACCTTGAGACATCTTGGCTTTTGACTTACAATGCATTCCTGAGGATCAGGTACTTGAAATCCACTGCAGCTGAAATGAAACAGAGCCATTACAAGAAATAATGTAATATTTTCTCTGTGTGCATTTGTTCAAATGCAAATGGTGGAGCTCAAACATCCTTGGTCCTTCTGAGTGCTGCAATAAACATTGCTCGTTGTGTGCAGTGGATGGGGAAATTGGATAATTCCAATAATTGCCATTAGGGCATTTCTGACAGAAATGTCATCTGTGTGATAAGGGAAATAGCTTATTGTGCCTTGATTAAAAAGATAAGTCCCTGAAGATCATGGCATTATATCTTCCTGCTCTACTGTAAATAGTGGGAGTCTTGTGAATGCCTGTGAAGAATATGGCAGCCATGTGGTGGTAGATTCTGCCCCTTGCTGTGAGTCATCATAAAAAACCCAGCATTTTTTTAATAAGTGAGGGAAGAATAACATCAACTTCTATTAGAATAGCTCACTCACAGTTCCAGAGATGGCATTTGAAAACTGTTCTGCTGAAATGCCAAATGTTGTTTTCCTGCTCAAAAGCCACAAAGAAACCTACCTCTCAGAGATGAAAGAAGAAACGTGTTAAAACAACATTTAGCTTGTTTTGAGCCAAGCAGATTTTCAAGCAGTTCAGGCTTCCAAACCAGGCCATAACACAAGGGATGTGAAAATCTGTGTTTGGAAACTGTTTAGACGTGGGGATTTTTTTTCCTGGTCTCTAAAAAGGCAAAAGGTTTTTCTGTGAAGTAACTTCTGCCTGTTGTGTGATTGATCAACATTTATGAATGATGCAAATTTTTTTCTTCTATCACAATTGAAGTGTCAAATTCAAGTTGAATTTTTCATTTAAATGCTGCACGTAACAGAGGGGCAAGAAGGGAGGATGCATCAAAAGAAACCTTTTAAGAAGTAATGTAATTAAAAAACAAAGAAATCTAGAGTCTCATACAGAAATACTACAAAGAAAATTAAAAACTGGGTCAATACAGAGCCTTGTGAGGCTCAGTGATTCATTTAAAAATGCATGCTGTGTTCAGGACAGTCGCATACGTAACTGATGTAGTCGTGACAAGATGCATTTGGCATTGTATTTGTATAGACTTTAGAAAGAAACTTTACCAGATATTTAATACATGGTGGTTTTTTTCCAGAAAGGAAAAACAGTAATCCAAGAAACTCTAGGACCATAGGGGGAGGACATGAAGACCTGTAAAATTTTCGAAGTTTTACAGAAATTTACAAAAAATAAGATATTTCTTCCTTAAATTCCTGTCGCTCTGAATAGCTCCATTCATTTCAGCAAATTTTGATTGGACACAGAGGAATTACAACATGTGCAAATAATAAAATTTCTGGTTCAGCAATTTTAACTCTTGTCTCCCTAAACTTAAGCTCTTGGCATCATTCGGATGTAGAGAAAGGGTGGGGTTAACTTACTGACTTTGACTGTATATACATCTGAGTTGGCATAAAGTATTCAACAGAGAGGTGGAAGAGGTTTCAGTATCTCTTCCAAATGGCCTCTCTGTTTTCTATCCTCCATTCCCACCCCCTCTCAAGAAAAGTTTTATTTCTCTTCATTTTCCTTTTCTGAGTGACTCATCTCCTAATTATTTCTTTCCATCTTCTTGTCCATCCCAGTTTATTTTGGATTTTGTTATATACTGGTTTTTTTCAGCTTTGTGGTAATCTGTACTCTGCTGTATAAATGATGATATTCAGTTCCAACAAAAATAACACTTAATAAACCTGGGTGTGTCACAGCTACTGTAACTCACTCAAAAATGACTTAGACTTGGCAGCAATAGCAGAATAGTGAATTGAATATCTTAGTTACAGAAAAAAATAGAAATCAGATACTATATATATTTTGTATTGCTCAGATCCATGAAATATGTAAACAGTTTGGATGGGTGCCTTATGAAGAGTTTGTGCTGAACCTGTAAATCAGACTCAACCAAGCACTATATTTCTGTGCAAGATCTTCCCTGCTATTGTTTCTTCACCACCTTATATCAGATGTCTTTGGTTTCTTACTCCTTCTCCTCCTTGTTTGAGGTCTGATGCCAACCTGCTAATTGTGAACTTGACAAGCTTTGAAAGCAATTCCTCTGTCTCAATTAAATAGGCCTTATTTTCTGGTTAAAGAGAGAAACGTCCATGGCATGCCGTTTTATGAAAAGAAATAAATCACAGATCATAATGACAACAGCAATAGGACTCCTAAATCACAAAATAGCAGTGTCCACAATTTTATTACACCCACAAATGTCACCTTGGCAAATGAAGCTGAATTACTTTTTCAAAGCATAGGTTACTTGATATGGCTCAATCCTAATTTTGTTATTGGCAGCAGTTTTGGATGTTGTAAAATAGGGATAGCATTAATTAGTAAGGATGCTTAAGTTTTAGTGACCATTCTGTACTGAGGACGCTGGCCCTTGTGATGGCATGAGAATTTTGACAAGATACACGCCAATAAGATTGTAAGACAATTTTTTGAGCTATTTCTTACCAGATCTTAATAGCAGATAATAATGCATGAAAAATACATTGTAGTACTCCTTTGTGGTTGCAGTGTGGATACTAATAGTTATAGTGTGGGCCCTTTAAACTAACAAAAAGCTTCTTTTCTCTTTTATTGAGGATAGGATGGGTGGGTTCTTTTTTTTTTTGTGGTTTATATTATTTGGTTTTGTGTGTTTGGTTTGGGTTCTTTCTTAATTATTTAATTGTTTTAACTGATACAAATAAACTGCAAATGCAAGAAAAACAGCAGTCTGTGCATGAATGTCTATGTTTGTACTTGCAGTATGAACTCTTTACAAAAATGTAGTGAATAGAGGGAGACAATTGCCAATTACTGGAGACAAAGTTATTTCTGGCACTGTCCAGTCTTTTATTTATTCAGTTACAGGAGCAATGTTTGATTGTCTGCATTGTGCTTTCCCATATGCAGCACCTCTGCTTAATAATTCTTGTTTTCTTTTAAATTGTCTTTGTTTTTGGCTTGCAGGACGGTCGTTTGCGAGTAAACGATCAGCTGGTTGCAGTGAATGGGGAGTCGCTCCTGGGCAAGTCCAACCACGAGGCCATGGAAACGCTCAGGCGCTCCATGTCCATGGAGGGCAACATTCGGGGCAGGATCCAGCTGGTCGTGCTCCGCAGGCTGGAGGTGCACACAGAGGTGAGGCAGTAAATGCATTTGTTAGATTAGTGTTGTTCCAGTCCCAGTGGTTTTGCACATAAGAGATGATGACTGAAGTCTTGGTCACAGAGAGCTTCTCCTGGCAGAATTAATTCTCCCCTGGAGAGAAAGACTCACAAATTGTTTCTGGTTGATATCTCCTGGTCTTGCTGTTCTTGTTGAGACTAGACTAAAAGTTTCTTCTTATTTTGATTCAACAAAATATGATTCCAAAAAAGTTAATTTAGGATTAATATATTGATGTAGTTTTGACTATCTGCTACCTCCTCAAGGGAATTGCTGGGATACAGGCAGTTTAAATTATTCTGATTTCATTTGTTGTTATAATCAGAGACTTGAATATCTTATTGTGACTAGGATTTTGCTTTACTCTTGCTTTTTCTTTTTCATATAGTATTTAATTTTTTTAAGTGTGTTTTTCTGGTGGACTTGTATTGCTTTTTTTTTTTTTTTCCTCTTGATCTTCAAGGTATTAAATATTTTCCTTTTCCTGGTCAGATGAAGATTTCTTCAGGATGGGTTTCTGAGTTGATTAAGATAAAATCTATTTAAGAAAGGTAACAAAATAAGGAAAAAGATGTTTTTAACTATTATGTTTTCTAGACATCATATAAATTCATGTTTGGCAGTCACTTCTTATTTTGAAAAAGATTGGTTTCATGATCTCTCTTGCTCCCTCTTTCATTCATGCATGATGCACACACATATGCACACTCTTTTCTCATCTTTACATAGATAATATACATGTATACTGTCTGCCTTTTCTATACACCCCAGTTTTAATTTTAACCCTTGAGGAAATATTTTTAAAAGTTTTAAGTACCTATAGAGTTCTCTAAAATTTAAGTATGTACAAATGGATTTGGGGTGTAAAAGGTTGGGATAAATCTCATTATAGAATTCCAAGATATTTCAAGCATCTTATTTAATGAGCATTACTGGAACATTTTAAAAACAATCGTGTTTCTGGCTGTATTTGCATAAAATTCCAGAGGGAGGAAGAGGATGCAGTGTCTTGTAATTTAATTGACTCTGAAATATTTTTCTGATAACTTTCTATGTAATTTACTACCATCATTTATTGATTGAGAAATGGATTTAGATATATATAATTTCCCAAATAGTATGCTCTTACCTTGTTGGGAGGACACTGGAAAAGCCTCATGATGTCAATTGTGCCAGGAAAATATGAAAAGTATCCATTAGCAGTTCTGGAAGATGTTAGAGGAAAACACATTTTTGTTTTCCTTTTATATGTGACAGCATCCTGCTCTAAGGAAGAATTATGAAGTATATGTTATATTTATTGTACACTTTTGGGATACAAGAAAGATAGCTCACCTTGAAGGAAAGTTCAGTCCTGTGAGTTCTCTTTTTTTAACTAAAGCTACTTCTTTTTAAAAAGCTTCCAATCAAACATCAGATTGACCTAGTAATAGTATGGGGCTGCTTTTTATAGTTAAGTGTATAGTTTTGAATATTATCCAGATGTATGAAGGAGGTAAATAGTCTTGACTCATGCCCTATGAAGAATGCATAATGAGGTCTTGATTGAATCAAATTCATTTTAGACAGGAATTAATTTTTATAGGGTAGTCTTTGCGTTCAATTGTAATCCCATTTGAGTCTGGAGACCACAGCAGAAATGGGTTGGTGCCCATCCTTCCCTTTCCCCAAAGCAGCTACCCGAGCACTACATCTCAGCTTGGCAGAAGAGGAATATGTTTAGAAATGCATTATTGTTTTTATTGGGCAGGACACTAATGGAGGTCTTCCATGACAGCTATGTTTTATAAGCTGAATGCTCAAATTAGGTTGGTTACTGATCAGTTGTTGGGATATTGATTGTGTCATTTATCAAAGAGCTGGAAAAGCAGATTTGTTGTTGCTGTTAATTCAAGGCTCCTTATCCCACTGTGTCTCCAATGGATAGTTTGAAAAAGCAGTAAAAGTGGACTCTATGACCTAAGGAAGCTGATGTAAACTAAAGACTCCAGTTCAAGAGGAAACACAACAGACAGTGCCTGTGGGGTGTGTGTGTGTGTTTCTCTATGGAGATTGAAAATACTCTTTTCAAATGGCTGATTCTGCACTGAGGAAAAGAGAATGTTACACATGCCACCTGTCCACTAAGCTTTGAAGCCATATGGTCAGCATGAGCATCCCAGCACTGTTTTTTGTTCTGAGGTGCAAGTTTTCCATTTTATTATGCTTATTTCCATTGTATTTATTCTATCACTATTTTATTACTATTTTTTTAAGTTGCATTATTTTATTTTTATTATTAAGCTTAAAAAGCAGGTTGCAAGGAGGTGTAGCATGCTGTCCTTCCTTATGTCTTGGTTTGCAGGCACTCACTTGCCAATACATCAAAACTCTTGCATCATTTTAAAAATAAATTACATGGGTTAGATACATGCATTTCTTCTGTAGATGTGACTGTGGAATTTTAAAATATGTATATTTAGTATAACATTTGCTGACATAATGAGCATGCAGTTTAAAAATAGAAGCCAGTTGGATCCTGCTTCAAAAAAACAGATATAAAATCACAGAACATATAAAGGTTGCTTTGAAAACTAGCCATAATATTTCCCCTGTGTGGGTTTTTGGTTTTCCCTGAATAATGACTATGGAAATGTCTTTCTGGGTCTGTCCCAGCTTTAGAAACTGTGATTTTTTTTTTCTCCAACTTTTTTCTTTTGAGCAACTGCTCAGGAGAATAAATTAGGCACTATGGCATGTATGGGGGTGGGGGGAAGGAAATGTCTCAAAAGAAAAGCTGACTAGAGGTGTGACAGGAGTTTGTTTAGCTGCTAGCCAGAAGACCTGCGTTTGGGAGTTTGGTGTAACTCCTTACTTGCAAAACTGTTCTAGTGTGTGATCATCAGAACATATGTACTCAGTCTCGGGGAGAAGGGAACCAGCTGGCTGGCAGAAAAATACCATTGGCATTGCCCATGTTCTTGTGTTGACAATGTCACAAGCTGCCCTCCCAGATGGAGAATTTGAATGAAGCCAGTTGTGGGTCATAAAAAAAACCTTCATTTTTGTGCATCATTCTTAATGGTTGTTATTGCTTGGATGTTGTTATTTCATGGTGAGCAAAACCAGACTGCAATTTTGAAGAGCTCTCTCAAGTTTCTCATTTGAGAGGACGCAATATACAGTGAACACATTATATCACACTGTCCATGCACTGTCTGCAGTGATGGATGCTCTTCTGCATTGTTAAATATGTAAATTTTGTGTTGCAATGTGTGGTTCTGTTTTTCCCTTAGGAACGCTCAGACCAGGGAGTCTTTCAAAAATCAGCCTTTGACGGGAGTCATAACTTCACAGCTGCTTCCCGACGCAATGATACCATTCTCCAGCAATTTGTAACATGCAGCACTCAGGAAGGAATAAAAGGTAGTCTCTACATATCCATCTCTGTGCTGAGACAGAGAGTGCTTTGTGGTTTTGTTTCCTGAAATCCACAGCCACCAAAAGCAGTTAATTAGAGTAAGTGCACACTATGTTACTTTGAGGCTTGAAGATCCAGCGAGGGTGGGAGAGCTGACTCAGAAGTTGTGAATGAGATTCCTGGCACAAATTCCAGTTTAAGTAACAGTTTCTAGCTCGCTGCCCCAACACGTAAGGCTGGATAAAAAACAAATGATGAGTGCAAAATATATGTTGTCAAAATGTTTATTTTCTATATATCCTTAATGAGCGCAATGATTTTTACATTTAATTTTTAGATTATGTCCTAGGTTATTATAGGCTTAATTAATTTATACTAAAACATGATGTTCGAAATGTGCACTTGCTTATTTTAGACTTTAAGGTAAAATGTGTTCAAAGGTTAGAAACATTCCCTTAATTTACAAATTGGAATTATATTAATGAACTCATTAAAAAGAATTAGGTAATTGTGTAAACTGTGCAAAGAAAACCTACATGTGGGAGCATTTGGAAGCATACAAGTAAGAGCATTCAAGGCGACTTCTTTTCCTGTCTTTTTTAATTTCTGATGGCATTCTGTACTATCTGTCCAATTTGCTCCTGACTCAGCAAAGTACTAGTTATTTGAAAAGTTTAAGTATTTGTGATGGTCTTGACCCCTATCCTTTTAAGTGTGCTCTCATTCTTCAAGTCAAGCACGTAGTTAAATACTTTTCAGTAGGGAAAAAAGATTTTCTTTGATGTAGTTGAATTATGCATGATCTTTCCCACTTTCCTAGACAACTGTGGAATCAGGGTAGCCTGCAAAAGTAATTTCATAGGCTGCTGTGATGACTGTGTGGGATACTTTTAATCAAAACCAAAGAGCCCTTATCTGTAAAATTTAAGAGAAACTCCCATAGAATTTAGGTGTAACTTATTTGTGTTGACTTCAATATTTTCACAGTGTGACTCCAAGCAAAGAATTAGGTCTGAAGCATTGTAAATATTCAAAGATCAGATCCTTTTGCTTAGATCTACCTTATGTTTCTCTTGTTTGGAATTTATGCTCATTCTGTAGTTTCAGGAGAAAAGGGTCCAATCCTTAGAGTTAGCCGGCTCTGTAGAGTTGGGCATTACCAAAGAAATATCAGAAAGCAGCAAATACCTTTAAATGCTTTCTTAAAAACCATAAAAACAAATGCTCTGAAGCCATAGATGCAGATGAATGGCAACTGCTAACCTGTCACTTGAATTCAAAACAAAGTATGGGGAAGAGTTGTACTTTCACATAAGGATTCTTCAAGTGCAATCCAAAAATCAGGATGGCTCGTTTTCAGCTCAGTCATAAAATTATTTTAAATAGGCTTCTTTTTAGTTAAAGAATTATGGTAAGAAGGCATCATAGCAAAAAAAGTGATGGCCTCAGAAGAGAACGTGTCACATGTGAAAAGGAAGCTTTGGAGTGCTGCTGGCACAGGGAGTGTTTGGCATGGCTGGGTCTTCACAGCCATGTCTTGGAAAGTGGTCGGAATTGGAGTCAGTAGACGAAAGATGGCAAAGATGTTGCTACCACTTGCTCAGGATATCATTGTATTCTGATTTCTGTTGAAGATTTGGCATTTGATGAGTAAAATTTCCGTGATCTTAATGGAAAACTGCATAAGCACTTGCAGCAGGAGGGCTGTGGGACGGCTCTGATAAGAAATTGTTTTGGTGAAAGACAATTTGGGCTTAAGCTAGTCTCACACATTGCAGAAATATTTCTCTTATTTTGAAATCATAGTATTAATTACTATTGAGCTAATGCTCATTCTGCTTTCCATATGAGTCTGTCACCTATTTCCTACTATCACTGGTTTAAATATTTTTTTGCATTGTTTCTTTAAAAGTTTTGTCCTCAATGTTTCAAGGCATCTGTAAGGGTGAAACTCTTTGGCTGTGCACAACACTCCTTTACCTCAGCTATGAACTTTAGGTTGTGTGTCTGTTTAAGGACATGAGCCACAGACCGAGTGAGCTTCTTGTGTCAAGCAGGAACAGATCCTTATACATGCTCACAGTGTGCTGTCTACATCTTGAATGTACCAACGTGCAGTTGGTACATTTTTACAAAGAATAATAAAACACAGAAGAGATTCTTAATATAATATGGGATCTGATGTAAGAATTTAATGTAGGAGCTGTATTATGTTTCATAAACTGTCACTTTCTTAATTAATGTTTTCTAATAAGTTATTTCCAGTACCATTCACTGCTCCTACCAATAAAAATCTTATAAAAGCTCAGCAAAAATACACTGAAGCTTGGCCTACTAATATTACTGTCTCTTTTAAGAGTCTTTTTTATTATACATGAGCAAGAAAAACTAATGTCTGAGGAAAAGTGCTTATAGCCAAAACATTACATTTTGTCTTGCCTGTGGATATTTAAATAAAGGGAGAGGGAATAGTGATCCAATATTGAAATGCCAGTGTTTGTTCTATTTTTGCATGAATAACACTTGCTGCCTTCAGGTCTTCACTTCTTTTGCTGCCAAGCTGTTTCACGGTGTTTTTTAGAACAATCTTTTTGAGAATTGATACTTCAGTGCCAGCAGCTTTACATTTCTGGTGTTGAAAGATTACTGGAATGTGTTTCATTAGAGGTTCTGATATATTTCTTATAACCCTATATTATAAATAGTTATAGGGAAAATGCTGTCATCTCTCTGTTAAGTACTAAAATAATCAAACTTTTGCTACTACCATAGCCTGCTGAATCCTCATGGTTGTACAAGCACCCCTGTTTCATACATACGTGGTAACATCAGGATAGAACATTAAGAAGTGAAATTTTTAATTATTTAGAATTTCCTTGTAAATGCTGCACATGTATTATAGACAGACTCAATTTTTACTCTGCCTGAGTTACTCTTTTTTACTCTCTTAGTCTATTTAATATCTGAAAATTCAATACATTTTGTTCAGTGCTTAGATTTATCTGGATCTGTTAGGGTCATTTCCTGAGGTCTTGAACATAGAGCCAGTGACTGCCCCTTAGGTTAAATTCTCTCACTCTCTGGCTGCTGCTCCCATTTTACTGGGAGCTGTAATCCCTTGTGATCATTTCCGATTCACTGAGGAAGTCTGACGTTTTTCTGTGTATATCCTTTTGTTACTGTAAAAAAAATACCAATGGTAACCCATGATCAAACAGCCTTGGTGAAATGATGTACCAATTACTGTGAATCAAGTTAGTATAACTGCATGATATGCTCAGTCTCCTGCCACAGCTATAGGAGTCTGCTCAAAAAGGCTAACCACAGTGTAAGTGTGGTGTGGCTCTACTTTTTTTTTAGTTTGTTGGTTTTTTTGTGGGTTTGGGTTTTTTTTTTTTTTTTAGGTGTTTTTCGTTTTTTCATTTGTGGTTTTTTTTCTTTTTTCTTTGGGTGGAGGGGGGTGTTATTTTTTTTCCATCAGGCATCTCTTTCCTACTTTTGATAATCAGTGGTTTAGGGACTTCCTAAGTCAAAGGTTCTGTCTAAACAGAACCATGGGCCATGGATACATCTCTAACTTTTGGTACATTTTTAAAATATTGGTCTTTTTCAAAATACTTTTTTCCGAAGTATCTTCATGGCAGTGAGTTCTGTGAAAAACACAATTTTGTGTTTGTCCTAGGCGTGCTACTTGATAGTTAAACTAGTTGCCTTCTTGTTACTGTGCATGAAATGATGGGAGCTTCCTTTTCACCTTAAGCATGGCTTCTACAGTTTCATAGACTCCTCTTGTATCCCCTTTTATTGCCTCTTTCTCTAAACTAAAGAATCCTAATCTGTGGTCCTTGTAGGAGTGTTTATGCTTGTGTCCAACTATCCTTGCTACCTTTTCAATACGCTTCTGAATTATACTACATAATTTTTCAGATAGGAAGAATGAAACCTTAGACACTTTAAAAATGAGGCACACCATTAACTATTGAATTCTAGTTGGAGTGTTTGGACATTTTTGCACTTGTAAATGATTGCTTCCCTTTGACATCACTAAGCATATATTGAAATAACAATGCAGTGCACATCTAGTGTGCTGTTAGAGAGCTGTAAGAGCCTTTGGGTAAGTCTCAGGAGTGCATCACTTTGCAGTCTCTGACAGGGAATCTCACCTGCATTTCTTACTAATGTCCTGCAGCCTTTTTGCAGAACTTTGTAGTCTCCTTTTACTTCTCATTTGTTTCCTGTTCTTAAATTCAAACCTAAAAGAATAGGCATCACAGTGCCTATGTGTGTATGTAAGGTAGCATACCTTATTTTACATCAGACTGGCAATCATTTTTTAAGGTCTCATCAAAACTTTCTTCCTCATCTGCTTATCCTCACTTTCTTTTGATAATGCTCACACTTTTCCTGAGATACAGGGTTTGAGCTATTTTTTCTTATTCTCATCTTTAGGAGACTATCCAGCCGATAGGAATTTTATAGGATTCTTGAGCTAATAGGTTTGTGGAGGTTGTTTTTTTGTTTGTTTTTTTGGGGGGGAGTTTTATGGTTGGAATATTCCCCCAATATCTTTTGTTTGCTATGTGAGTGCTCTTATCAAATAAATATAATCTGTTGCTTTCTTCTTTGATCCCTCCTTGCTGACCCTTTTTCTCTCAGGTTAGGTTAATGCTTTCATACAGGATTGTACAAAAAGGCTGCCAACGTTCCATGAAACAGAATAGGTCACATTAAGGTGTGACATGTTATTATTTTTAGATTGCTTACCTGCCATTGAAACCCAAGGAAGTGTCCATGTTTCTTATTAAGTTTGGTAGAGGTGAAGACATATTCTACATTGAAAAATGCAGGGACTTTTTCTAAGATTATACCTTTGGGTTGAGAAGTGGATTTACAGGACAGTAATGAACTGGCCTACAGTGAGCACAGCAGTCTTACGAAGTATTGCAGGTATTTAAGTGTTGTTGCTTAGCAAACCACTGAATGGTTTGAGTAGTTTATATTTGTCTTTGTAAAAAGTAATTTTCTAGAGTTAGCTGGATGCTGTTTGTAAAGGTAAAGAAGGAGTTGCAGTAATGGTAGGAAAGTGAAGACTGTAATTAAGAAATGTCTCTTTGTTCTCTTGCTATAGAATAATAGAAATTTTTCTTCTTCTGATCTTTTGCTGAGAATGTGGTTCTCTTCTGTACATAAAAGGTGATAAATGCTCCCTATCAAAGGGACTGAAATGATGAACCGATAATCATTTTGAATGCAGCTATGGAGAAGTTAAAAATGGAGTAAAGCACTCCACTAAAATGGAGTAAAGCAATTTGTGCCTTGCACTCAACTTCACTATAAGTACAAAGTTTCCCTATATTTACCTTTAATTATGTATATGCAAATCCGAAAATCAGCTCTTCAGGAAAATCCCAAGGGGTGTATTTTCTGCTTGGTGTGATTTTAATTCTAGTTTAGTTAGTTTAGGGATTTGAATAATTTGTGATTTACTTCAGGATTGCTTAAGGCCTTCCAGTCATCAGTCAGTGAACTGGTGTAATGTAGCTGTTTCTGCAGGTTATTTAACCCCTTTCTAATTTTGTTTCAGAATTTCCAGTTTCTGATCATGGCAATGGTGAAAATGAAACGCCTCCACCTCTCCCACCACATCCTAGTGAGGACCTACTGAATGAGGATTATAATCACAGGTTGGACTTCAGCTCTTCTTAATAGTTACAGCACTAATTGCTCAGTAGTGGTTGTAATAATAGTTCTAATTTATTATAAAACCTCTTTTTTCTAAATTTGTACCACTTTCTTTAGTCACCTGGAAGGTCTTTTAACATAAGCTGTAAATGTTATTTTAGCATTTAGTGTGTTGTTCATTTCAGTTGTACATAAGCTGCAGTGTGCCTGCTATCCATGATAGATGATACCTGTCTTGTGTTCACTGAAACAAAAAAAATCCCAAAGCATAATCCCAATTAAAAAAAACAGTTAATTTAGAACTGTACTGTGGGTGCAATGTGTAAATGCTGTGTGAAGTCTCATAAAGCTTTAAAAGTCCAAGCCAAACACAGTTTGTAAGAAACTGAATCTCCTTACATCACATGAAGATATTCTTGAGATTACAAAATTAATTTTCATAAGTCTGAACTCTGAAATGTGTAGGAGAAAAATTAATGAACACTTTACCAGTTGTAAAGGTGTTGGGCAGATTTTTCAGATACTTCTGCAAAGTCTGCCATGATAGCAGCTATAAGCACCAATTTCCTTAGTAAATACAGAAGTTTGGAGGTGCAGAAAAAAATGTAAACATGTTGAAGTTCACAACGGCTCATACTCTATCTCAAGTAGCACAGGATTCAAATGAAAGGCATAATTTCAGCCTCTCCTGATGATGAGGAATGCAACCAATCCTGATGATGATGCTGAAATGCACCATTGAACATTGTTTCCTCATTTGCTATGTGTTCAGTTTTGATAGTCATGCATCTACTGCAATGCTATTAAGAAAGTATGCATTTCAGCTAAAAATGTAGCCATGTCCTTGTGTGCTGGGGTGTGAGTAAAAACTACCCTTACGTGATTGGTTGCATCAAAGAGTAGATATATTTTATTATCGATACCTTGAATGCTTTATACGAGACTTTCATATCTATTTTCATTTTGCTAACATAGAGTAGTTACACTAGAATAATTTTGTTATTTCTGGTCTCCTGGCAGGTATGTATGACATGATAAACCTACATAGATCACTGCAATTCAGCATTACATTCTCAACGGCAGTTGTTAGTTAGAATCTGTTCCTAATTTTTCCAGCAAACTAAGAGAAAAACATTCTCTTAAAAGCTAATGATGTATTAAAATGATGATGAATTTACAGGTACTTTGTCTCACCCTGACTTTTACAGTGTTGTGTTGTTTTTCCATTTGGAACTAAAGTTCTCTTGAAATTGAATTGCTGTGTCAAGTCACACTGATTTCACTGAAATTGCATTTCAACAAAATGCATAGGAAAATACTTAGGAAAGTATTTTGACACTGTAAAGCTAATTGAAACTAAATTTGGAACTAAATATTTTTGGGTTTTTTGCTTAAGACTACTTAAAAGAATAATAATTTCTGTTTCTAGTCAAAAAAAGAGACATGTAAGATTTCAGATTGCATTGAGGTGTTACATTTTGAACTGAAAGTTACTTGGAGTTTCACTCAGGTGCAATTTTGAAATGTTTAGAAGGTTGCCTTAAAGTAAAAGAATGAAAAAAAAAAGACCAAAATAAAAATCAAAGCAAGCAAACACAATACCCTGGAATTCTGCAGTCATAGCATGCTCCATAAGACCTCCAGCCTCTGCATAAGTAGTGCAAGGCTATAAAATAATTTTGTATTAGCAGATAAAGTAGAATTGATTCAGGTACATTGCCAGTATTTCTCCAACATTCTGTAGCATGTTATTTGGAAATGCAGTGGTTAGATAGAACTAGCAAAATGAAGAGAAAGTTATTGCTGATCATTTACATTTATATTTCCATCTGTGATGAGACACCAAGTGACTAAAAGTGTTAAGTCTGAGAAAAGGAAATTGAGGATCAATATCTGATTTGAAAAAAGCATGCTGTAAGCAACTGGAGAAAGGAACATATATTTGTGCATTCTTTAATTAGTTCACTTGTGGTTTGAACTGGTACCTTAATATTTTACATAACTTTTTTTTCCTCCCTACAGCCCTATCATAAATTCAGCAGTGCATTTAACAGATCAGCACATCAACTTCAGATCTTTGACACCAGCCAAGCAGTCTGAATCAATTAATCTGAAAGCCTCAAAAAGCATGGATCTGGGTAAGAAGGGCTGGGGTGACACATAGGTCAGCTTTTTAGCTTTAGCCCATCTGTACCATTTCTGTTTCTGTAACACTAACATCAGGGAGTAAATTTTGCAGAGGAGCTACACTGATGGGGACAATGGTCAGCCTCCTCTAGCAGCTATTTGCAAATACCCTTTTTATTGGAGCTGAAGTAAGTTTGTTGGTTTTTTGTTTGGTTTTGTTTGGTTGGGTTTTTTTGGGGTTTTTTGTGTGTTTTTTTTTTTTTTTTTGTAAAGGCCCATTGTATTGAAATCCTAGCTGAGGAAAAGGGGGAATGATGGAAAAATGAGCTGAAAGAATGCTATACAAGTTTTTTATGTCTAAAATATAAAGCAAAACCAGCAATCACAAAAATAATTTCTTTTATAAAATATAAATGATTGTAAAACTACACTGGACAAAGGGTAACATTCCTAACACAAGTTGCTTATTTCTTCATTGACAATGACAAGCACAGGCAAAATGTTGCAGTAGATCTTTATAAATGCTTGAAGAGTGTCAAATTATGGTTTTCTACCCATCAGTGCTGTGCAAGAAATCTTGCAGGGGGTTGAAGTAGTAAGTAAAAGGCTCTTTCAATATCAGGAAAACTTTTGCAGGTGGAAGATTGAAGGGTTATTGCTGCTGAAAAACCAAGCCATGTTTTAATGAGGGTTCAAGAAAGCTTGTTAAGTCTCAAAGAAAACCAAATAAGGTTTTCTTTTTCCTTTTTATTCTACTTGGCCACACTCACTCTTTTTCTGTTGGTTGGTTTTGGTTTTTTTTGAACTCCAGTGTTGATGGGGAAACTTTGAGGACTACCATTGGGATATCTTTAATAACAGATGTGTGCTTTGTTGGATCAGATCTGCTACACCTTTAATAGAAAGTGATTCATTTTATATACAGTTTCAAGGTAGCTTTTTCTTACCTTGCAGGTTTTTTTTTCCATGAAATGTTCCAGACTGGTTGTAGGTTTTGTATTGTTGATTTTTATTGTCATCTTAATAGGGTATTTTGATGTAACATTAAATGGGTGTACTCCTCTAATGGCATGTAAGGAAAGTCCGACAGTTATTAATGCATTAAATGCCTAAGAATGGATATGAATTAATTGAAGAAAGGTCTTAAGGCAGAATTATAACACTACTGCATGACCAGGCAAAATATGTCATTTGCTCTTCTCTTCCAGTGTTTTGATGAAGAGTAATGCATTAGGTATTTTTAAAGAGTGAAAATGCTCCTCAAAAAATGATTGGGTTTAGAGACTTGAGTCAAAACATATATTGTATGTAGTCTACAAGAAAAATGAATGCTCAACTTTACTGAGCCTTCTTTTAGAAAGGTTTGCTTCCAGCTGCCATAGAAGTCCCAGGAAAGAATGCTCACGAGCACCAGTGTAAAATTAGGCAATGGGAGCATGTGTGAGAGTATATTCAGAACTGCCAGGTAACTCATACTTCAAGTTCTACACACAATCTGCTCCTGACACCCAGGAGCAATCCTTTGAGAATATACATGAGTCATTAAATCATGGTGGCTAAAAACTAAAATAAAATTGGATGCAAAAATAAAACAAAACACGTTTAGAGTGTTCAAAAATTGTTGCCTGTGGAAGGTAGCTGTTGGAAAGTCCTCATGTGTTATAAAATTAAAAAATACAAAGGGTAATAACCAGTCTGATTGACTATGTGAAGGTAAATCTACTTGAGACACACATATAAGGAATTGGAGGGACTATGAAAGATCTGCACCATATTGTTTTATAAATAACAGATGAAGTAAAATTCCTTGCACGTAGCTTGGCAGTTAATGAAACTGAGGATGATGAAAGCTGGGACCTTTTACAGTCATTCTCTAGCAAGCAGTGAAGTACCGTGATTGGCCTTCTGCCTTTTGAAAGACTTTAAGCAGAAGCTGCTGTCTGAAAGAGAAAATGGAACAGAAGCATGAAAATCTCAAGTGAAGTAACTGCAACATAAAGTGCTTCAAATACAAATAAAATCCCAATAGTTTGGTATAAAAAAATGTGCTTCCAAATTGAGCTTTAATATAATACACATTCCAGGATGGATGGATTTTTGAGAAAGCAAAGTTATTTCTTAGGGGATTTTTTGCTTGCTTCTTACTTAACTGCAATCATGACCAGTAGTGACTTCTCACCCCAGCATGCAGCTGTGTACTCATTACTGATTTCAGTGCGCTGCTGAAAAAAAAGGAAATAGGGAAGTCATCTTCCAGCAAATTTGGTAACAAAGGGGAGATGTCCTTTCTCTGAAAAGTTCTAGGCCCTATTTTTCCAGTAGTCATGGGACACTGTCCACTTACTACATTTCTTTTGTTCTCAAGCTCTGCTAGTCGTCTCAAAAATAAATCTGACCGGATAAATAGAAAAAAAACCACAGAACTGGAGTCCAGGAGGAGAGCTCTGAGACTTTAGAACATGTGATTTAGATGCAGTTTCTTTCTTTTTAAACCAAGTTGTCTCTGAATCATGTGTCTCCACAGATCAGTAAAATCACTCACAGATTGGGTCTAGAGACCCAGAATGACAATCACAAATTCAGCAGACAACAGAATTTATCTAATACAGGGTACAAATGTGAAATCTGTACTGCTGCTCACTTAGGAAACATTCTACTTCACCTTAAAATGCGTGTAATGCGCCCATTGTCTAATTACAAAGTAACAAAGGCCAGGATTCCTTAATGACATCACCATCCAAAGGATCATCAAAGGTTGGTAACATTTTAAACAGAAGAAAACCCAGATATTACTATGGATTGTGAGCCTTATGTGCAAATAATAAATTAATGAAATTAGGGAGCTAGTGAAATTGTATAGTAAGGGTCTTCCTGGCTTTGATGAGGCCTAATGTATGTACAAGAAGCAAATCCGTAAAGTAAAGATTAGTCTATAATTACACAGGTTCACAATGAAAACTCATTTAACATTGATGTTTCTCTTTTCAGTTATATACATATTTAGGCCCAGAAACCTTTGAGTGCTTAATCCGCTTTCCAGTCATAGCTATTTACAAAATAATAATTGCTATAAATTAATATCCTCAGTGAATAGTATGAGGTAATAAGGATGGATGATGAAAGTGTTCAGTACTGCTAACATTGTGCATCAATTTGTTGTTGTCACTCTCCAGAGCAAAGCCTGCAGTGAAAGGAACTTGGCACATCCAGCTGTAGGTTACTTGCCAGTGGGGCAGCTGGAGTTTAGTTTATTGACACTTGGTGCATGTCAGGACTGTTGGCTGGGCAGCTGGACAGGAGCAGAGGGTATGAACCACTGCCACCTGCTTGTTTAGGCTGCCATGCCGTGAGTCTTGTGGGCTGACACAAGTCTTAACTGCCAAATTCACAGATAGCATGGACCCAAAAGTAGCACTGCCTGAAGCTGGTGTATTTCAAGAACTCAGTTTCTTTCTAGATGAATTAGTTTTTGCTTGAACCTACTTTAAAAAAACAAAATAAAAATCAGTGGCGTATGTTATTGAGCTACTGTTGTAGAAATTAAAAAAAATAGAAAAAAAAGCATGTGTAGTGGTAATGATAATTTTTTTATGTTTTTGCAGAGTTGAGCAGAACTTGCCTCATCTGTACAGATGTCCTTGTGCAGAGTGTATGGGGGCAGGGTGACTAGTTCTCTGTTTTAGCATCCATCATTTCCACAGTGATCAAATGCTTCTCAAAATTTACAGCTTCATTCAGAGTAATAGGCTACAGATTAGTTCCATGTCAGCCATAAGTCTTAATGTTCTTCCCTGCTGCTGTGTTGAGATAATGACAGCACTTTCTGGATCACTGGCAGAGTTCATATCCTGTGTCTTATGGTAGATTTTTCTTAGCCTTGCCTACTTTTATTTTGAACTGGTGGTGATAAAAAGAGCACAGCCCCCCTGTTTTCTTCTGCTGATCCTGGCACTTGACACATCTTCTCAGTTGCTTGCTTTTTTTTTTTTTGTTCTTCAGCCATGGTCATCCATATATTAGCAAAGTAAAGATCCTGCTTATAACTGTGGCTTCAAGAATTTATGTAGAGCCAAACAAAGTCTGATTTGGTACTGACCATAGTTTCACTGCATGCAAAGCTTGGACTTGTGCTTAGAGCACAGTGTTAAAAATAAGCAAAACAAAAGAAAAAATGGTGGAAATAAATGTTGTGTTTTCTCTTCACACTGAACTGGAACACTTTTTTTGGAACTCAACAGCAGATTGAAAATTAAGAAATCAATGGCTTCTAAATAAGTCACTGGAAGGATGATTTTTCCTTGCTTTTAACAACCTCTATACACACACATTTTCCCTTGCATTACCACAGTTCTCTAGAGAAGAATTTCTATATAATATTTTGTCAGAATCCATTTTCAATAGTTTGTTCTTTTAACTATATTAAAAAGGTAATTTTTGTAATGTTAATGTGAAATTGTTTTTAATGTTGCATTAGAAAGTGTAAATCAGTGTGCTTTGTGAAAACGAAAGGAAAGAAGGTGTCTTATTATCTATCTCCAACACCCTTACTTTCCATAAATCTTTATGCACAGGAATGATTTAAGCTGTGCAAAAATGTACTGTAAAAACTGCAGCCATGGGAATTGTATGCAAACACATGAAAGTGTGGCTTGTTTTAACCTGAAGCAACATGAAATTGAATCATATGAATATATAGCATTTTTCTTGGGTATCAATTCAGGAAAAGTACTGTGTAGATTTATATTTGAGGATGTCGGTATAATAACCCATGACCACTATCCCAAGGTGCTGCTTAATTCCCTCTTCTTTTCCCCATCAAAGGCAAAACCCCATAAATTTTAACTGATTAAGCTCTGTAGCCTGAAGAAATGGATATGTCCTTTACTTGATTTTAAATATGAGTGAAATATTGTTTGCTGAAACATCATTAGGCATACTTGGAGTCCCTTAACCTTGGGGCATATTTAGTAAAATATCGGGTAGCTTACTTATTTAGGAATAATTAGCAAGTAAATGTGCAAGGTATAAGGTATGGCATATTCTGCAAGGAAGCCAGTATTTAACTAAATGCTAACTTCTTTGTTAGTGAAGGGATGCATTCAATCACAGTTCATACTTTTAAAATGCCTCAAAATAAAGGGAAACCCGTGTCCCATATCCAGAAGGATCTGGAAATGCAGTCAAGATGCTATTAGCTGCTTCATGGTTTGCTCTGAAGCAGATTATTGTTACTCTGAGTGTATTTCTGTAAACTGAAATAAATATCTCAAAACATAGGCAAATGAGGACCAGACAGAGCTAATGAATATTGGTCTTTCAAGCAATGTTTGGATTCAGATACAATTAAAAGAATACATTTGGGAGGTCCCTAGTGAGAGTTATGGTATTAGTGGGACAAAAAGTAGTTTGGTATTTTAAAGTCATTGTTTTGTTAACCATGTTGTATGCATGGAATACATTTATTTGTTTGCTTTGACTTGAAACCAATTTCAGAACTGCATTTAGGAGCTAGTTAGGTTTGTTAGAGCATTAATGAGGAAATGGAGAAGGAGGATCAAAATTCTAAGAGTCTTTTTAATGTTACTGGCTTATAATAGTAATTTAAAAATCATCTTTGGAAGAGAAAGATTTTTCAAGAACAAAAATGTTATGGGCTCAGGAAAAACTGTATTGCTTATGGCTGCGATTATCTTTGGTATCAAGGGCCAAAAGGCCTAACTTATGTCATTAGTAGCTTTCTAGTACTGTCTGATTAGATGTATATTTTCTGAGGCACTCTGCAGAATCAATTTTTACAAATGAATACAATGCCATTTTCATAGTTTAAATTACTTTCGAGTTTCTGTTTGTGAGATCTGTAAGTCAGGAATGAAACAAAATCGTTTCTTAAGTGATAGGGACACTGTGAAGTGAAATGAGACTGAAATTGGGGTTTTTTCTGTATGAAAAGAGAGGCTTTTAACAAGGCTAATTCTGTTGCTCAGTTTTACACCAAATCAGTGCAGTTGAGGGGGCGAAAGAGAATATCAACTGTTTGGACTGGTTTTGTAGAAATCTTTTAGGACTTAAGGAAGTTTGTTGTGGAGCAGACTGAGAGCATTGTACGAGTTGTGATGGTAACACAGCTGAGAGCATGATAACACATGCTTGAGGTGGTATTTTTTTAGGCTGCTTTAGTGTAAGTTTGAGTGGATCTGTTAATGCAGTTAGATTATTAAAGTGTTAGCGGGAGAAAATAGCAGTTAAATTAATGTATAGCTAGTATTAGAAAGTAAAGATGATAATGAAGTAACTTAAGAGCACTCGTATAAATATGTTGTCTAAACTTTGTCTTAAATCTGTTCCCTATCAATGTTTTCAATCAGTGAATGACAGGTTACATAGGAACTTGCAGTTGAAATCTAGGAATTTGGAAGTGTTAATGACATGTGCAAGATCTGCAGTGGGGGAGTTTTAGCCTAGTGTGGTATCTCTGCAGCAGAGGTGAGACAGGATTAGAAAAGACAACAAAGTGTAAAAGAAGCCATGATGGCCTCAATTAACAGCGTAACCTTCAAGAAGGAGCAGTTATGGCATACAAGAAAGTGAAGAAATTTGTTTCATGCTGGCTGAGAAATTGTAAAACAATGTTTTTTTCTGCCAGGAGAAAAACTTCCATTTAAAGCTAAATGTGCCCAGTGGATAGCCTCAACTGTACTTCTGGTTCTTCAAGAAGTAGTAGTAATAGCAAGTGCAAGCTTAAGCATTTTCATTCTCATGTGCTGATATACAAGATATATCCCTTGGGGAATCTTCTCTGAATACAATTGAATTGAAGTATTAAATCAGTTCTAACAAAATTGTTCTGAAAAATCTAATTAGAGAAAACCTTGTACAGAAGAGAAAAAGAATCCAGAATCATGGTTTGGATGTGATTTATTCCTGTCTTTAAATGTGTTGAACAGGGCATCCCAAATGTTGTGTTAAATGCCATTTTGGAAGAGGCTTGCCTTTCTTTTTTATTTCCTACTTCATAAGTATAATTTTTTCTTGGCCCTTGTGCAAGCTTTTTGGTAATCTCTGTGCTTTTTAACACTGAAGTGAGCAGAAATCTATTAAGGACTCCTAAACCTTCAAGAGTGAGTAGCTGGTGGATATCTGGGTCACCCCAGAACAAATGCTCGTATGTGGAAGAAAGGTGAGGAGAGGGAATTACTGAACAAAGATATTTGAAGCTAGTGCAAGTTTACCCTTCCTGATACACGTATTTTGTCACTACTGTAGATTTTAACCTGTGCTCTTTGTATGTAGCACTTCAGGGCAAACCTAGAACAGGAAGCAGCATTTTCTAAGTGGTGGTTGTGAGATAGCAATTGACACCATTTCGCCAAGTGATTTATACTGCTCCTAGATGGGGAAACGCTTCACCCAGAAAATAAAACCAGCAGAAGAATTGTGTCCCTGGCACTATCACTGACTGAAACTAATTGATGATGCGCTGTCTCCATTATGATGAAAGGGCTGAGTAAGGATAGAGTTCACCAGGAAAAAACAGTGACCCATTTGAAGCTTTGCTTTCTTATCATATGTTTATACTATAGAAACTGATGGATTCTGAGAAATGTGGAAGCATATATGCAGTTTGGGAATACAGCCCTTGTGAATTGATTAGCGTACAATAAGAAATTTATATTTGGCTTCCTATTAACTAACAAAGGTATTTGTTAGGAAACTTTTTTCTAGGAAATTCTTTTGTGTTTCAGTGTCTTAAATTATTACTCCTCATTAATTGTAATTCTAATCTTTGTTTGCTTCTTTTCTGAGCACAGAACTGCAGCTGGTCTTCAAAGGTACGTGTCAGTTTGTCCAGCAGAAACACACGTGACTTCCACATGTTTAGAAGATTTTTTAGTAGCTCTTAGTCAATGTGCAAAACTGATCCTTCACAAAAGAGTCACTTAAGTTGAATAGCAGAGCCTTGTATCTTGTGAATGATAGTAACTCTTGCGTTTGGGGAAAAATAATGCGATGGTTCAGCAATTGAACTGGGCAGAAGGAGGGAAACTGGTTATAATAATTTGCAGCAGCACTGATTTGTGCTTCTCTAAACCACAGTTTGGACCTAGATTGTTGTCTTGTGTAAGCCTGGATTTCTTTGACACAAGCTTTGATAAGTACAGAAGGTTGTTGTGTACTAAACCATTGGAAGTCATGCAATTCAAATGAGCAGGGCACAGAAATGGCAGTCAAAACATTTATGTGGAAGGACACAAAGGCATGTTGCGTTCTTTTACTGTTGCTAACTAATAATATTTATTTTCTTGGAGCAAAACAGCACTCCAGAGTATTACCATAGGAAATACTAAAGAATTCATGGCTTAAAGAGATGGGGTTTCTTACTCTCTGTATTAATTGTTGGCATAGTTAAAAAAAAAAAAAGTATCAATTATTTGCTATCAGCTGGGCAAATTTCTTTGGTTTAATAATATTCCATCTTCCATAATCTGTGGTCTTGCTAGGCCCCCAAATGTCCATGTTTTTATTAAGTAGCTGCAGAACTTCTTTCATCTTTTATTTCAGCAATTACTTTGAGTACTGACAGTGAATGCATAACTGGTTTCTGTGGTGAAAATGTGATTTCTAAATAATACATGTAACTTTAAAAAAGCTGGCGTGATTTCCACGGACAAACATTAATAACTTCATGAACTAACAAATCCCTGGGGTTCCAGGGACATTTCACAATGTGAAGTATTTAATTCACAAGTAAAGGAGAAGTATCTTCTTGTTTGTGAATCTGTTTATTCTCTTGAATGAATACTTCTCAGATTTTTGAATTTTTTCTTTGGAGTCCCAAATTAGGTGTTTTCATTTTTTTTTGAGATGTTATGCATTTAATAATCCTAGCTCCAGAATATAGAGTAATTCTAGTGTCTTCATAAAAATATTTATTTGTGCATTCCCAAGTGTGATCTTCTTGAGCTGAAATATTTCAGTTATTTGCAAAGTAATTACTTTCTGATGCTGCAATATAAAAATAATTAGAATTCTTTTTACTTGAGTTTTAAGAGTAGATGGTACTCTTTCCTTGTTTAAAAGCTTTCAGGTGATTTTCTACAAAGACAGGCCAAAACTATTAGAATCTTAAGAAAGAAATTTCCTTACTTCTTGCCTTTTTTTCAAAGGCCAAGAACTAGAGAAAGACTGTTTTTGTCATAACTGAATGTTTGTATCAATTTTGAACAACGTGCAAAGTGTTTTCAAATGGTATTTTGCGAAACAGCATGTCCCATGTACTTCCTAAATGGAATCTGTAGTTACAAAGTTTTCAACCTTGGCATACAAAGTATTTATCTTCTGTTAGCCTATTTTTGGTTTTGGATTGGTCTTTTTTTTTTTTTTTTTTCCTGTTGTATTCTCCTTGTTTCCAGGGGAAGCAATGGGATTCTTATCTAATGGACTTTTCTGGGCTACTTCTGTTCAGTCTAATGAAAGATGGCCAGCCCAAAAGGCCCTGCCTAAGCATAATAACCCATGAAATGAAAACTACCCTGTGGAGGTGCACACGTATTTTGCTCAAACTTTGATATAGAACTTTAATATTTGCATTTCCCTGGTTTTGTGCATGTGTGTGCTTAAACTCATAATGCTAACCTTGTATTTTGGTAAGATTATTTTTCATTTTTTAATAATTTTATTCTTCCTTTTTTCCCTCCAGTATTAAAATCTAATTTTTGTGTGTGAAGCTGGTGTGTAAAGTATGATTAAGTTAAATGGATTTATCCCTTTTAATAATGTAAAATTAGTTTCAGGCAAACCAAGTCGTCAGCATAGCTTTATAAAAATACTGTGAACCTTGGGTTTTGTCTTTTTTTTAAAGTTCCTATGTACTGTAACATTACCTGCTTTAAGTAATTACCATATATTATACTGGTTGCCACTAGTGACTGCTATAATTAAGGCTGTGAATCAGTTTTCATTATAATCCCTTGTTTTCACACAATCATAACTTGTCAAAACACTAACCTTTAGGACCAAAGTTTTCCACAGTTGTTTTGCTTAGAGAGATATTTAGGGGGAGGGAGCAGGAAAAGGAGTTTGAACTATCCTTATAGTAAATCCTTGTCCAGTCATTTTGCATTATAGGATCAAACTGCATAGCAAGGAGTTCGATAGTTATCATTTCCAGGGACTAAAAAAAGTTGAAAGATCAAGGAGAGCAGAACATCCTTGAGTTTTGGTTGCACTTCTAATTTTGACTAGTCTCATTGCCATTTTGTTTAGCAGAATCTTTACATAATGCTGCAAGCAGAATTAGTCTTCCTTTATTAGCACCTATATCCCATAAAAACCATACACTATGTCAATTTGCTGATAATCAGGTGGCAATTAGGTCACAGAAGTAGAGAAGAGATACAGTGGTCATTTATGGATTCATGACTCCAGTTGTGAATCCCAGTCCTGAATTTGATGTTGATTTTTGAGTGTAAAAGCTTCCTTAAATATGAAGTGGGGGGGCAATATAAGAAAATATTTACTGTGATCATTTTCCCAGTAGTAACTCCTAAATGTCAGTAACTACTGTACTGCTCTCTCCTAGGTAGAAAATAGCAGGTTCTGGTATTATGGCAGATAACCCTCTATGTAAACTTTTTATAGTGACCACTGTACAGAGCTTGTTTAAGTCTGCATTTATGGAATTTTTGGTATGACTTGACAATTTATTTTATCATATAAAGAGATTATGTTTTAAGGTGAGTTATAAGGGAGTGCTTGGGCAGGCAAAGTTGAATGATAAGCTTTCAACCCTAACATTCATTTCCTGTTCTTGTTTTATCATCCCTAACATTACATTTACTGCTGGTTTTTTTTGCATAGAATTCATTTTAAAAAATAGTGATTGGTTCTTCCCCTCAGCCCTCCAGGAGAGTATTTTAATTAGTTTCTTGAGATATATGACAATAAACTGAAGTTACTGAACAGAGCTTCCAATTCCTGTTACATTCAGAATTTGCTCCTCCACTACTGTCTGCAAACTGTTGCTACTACAAGCATCTTTCTTTATAAGATGTTGTGAAATACTACAAAGTTACAATTTATAGACAAAATAAAATATACAAAAATGTATAAGCCTTTAAAAAGATCAGGGTTTGGGAGACCTTATTATCTGCAGAGATCCCATGAGTCAGTGAGATGTGTTGCAGATGGGAAGGTTTCCACATCTGGATTCTTTTTACAATTGAGGTCTTTGATCTGAAAATGTTACAACTCTCCTATGCCCTGTGATTTGTCTGGCAAGATGAGTTATTTACAAGTGCAATTGCTCTTCTGACAACTCAGTTTTGAGCATGTAAGTTCTGAGGTCCTGATCTGTAATCCACAAGGACTGCTGGTAGTCCTTTTATTGGTTTCAGAGGGCCTTGATTCAGTTATTTGGACTTTGAAGCACCCCATGTGGATTAGGTAAATAAAGGCTTTTTTTCAGATTATTATAATTTAAAGATTCAGGATACTGTATCTGAAATAATTTGACAGTGTTTCAAAGGCTTGTGAATTTAAATAAGTTTCTGATCTTTGTGTCTTTTCTTTTATTTCTCCAGTGGCAGATGAAAGCAAAGTTGGTTTGTTGGCCGGACACAAATCGGGTAAGCTGTCCTCCTGTTTTGGAGAAAAAGTCAGCAACTTGAAAGTAGTATGGGCAGTAAATGAAATCAGCTTCCAGAAGCTGTGGTGACAAAGACACTTGCAAATTGAGGCATTACTTTGTAAGCACTGACTCCAAGTTGAACAATGATGAATTAGAGGTTGCTCTTAGCCAGGCAGCGTATGTAGGCAAGTCATTCTCAGGAAGAGCTGTAACTTTATTTTTCAGTACAGGTGTTGTAAATTGAAGAAAATGCATTTTCAAATAAGTAGAAGTGCACTCTTATGGAGTGTAGAGACTTAAACAATGCACACTTTGAGAAATACAAGTATTTCTTTGCTTTTTCTTCTTGCTCAGAGTTATACTTCCATTACCAGGAATACTGAAGACAAAGCTAAAAAAAATTACAGAATAAAAAAAAAAGTGTTACAGCTTTTCCTTTTGTTGTGTTTGTTCAGGAGAAATAATTCGTTTTTTCTTAAACTTTTCAGACTATAATAATAAAAAACGTTAATCCATAGTGGTGCAATTCCTCTACCTGCTTACTAAATAAGTTCTACCAACTGTGCCATGGCATTGTACAACTTCCAGCTGTTGTATTAAAAAAACTTCCAAGGCAATGTCACATAAGATTGTAATTTTTCATGAGCTGTGGGTAAGCTGACATGAGAAACCTTAAACTTCCTAGAAAACTTCAGTTATTTAGCAGTGTCTTCTGATGTTAGAAAATCCTGAAGTTTCAGACTGCCCCTTTGTAGCACATTGTGCATTGCCCTTTCACACTCCATGGATAGGTCTAAGCAGCTGAATTCATGCAAAAGAAGGTCAGTTATGACATTCCTGATTGTTTATGGTATTCTTTCTCTGTTCAGCTGGGTGTCCTTCTTTAGTTCTCTGGTGTGGATTTTCCTTATCTGAAGACCTTTTCCTGAACTTAGTAGACAAATTCTTTCTAATTTTTTTGGCATCTTTCCTAAGCTTCTGAAGTTCTTGGATTCTGTTTCTGAATCAGGGAATAGTTCATATGTCTTGTAATATTATCACTCCTGGGAAGAAAAAGATTCTTTCAAGTTTCTCTTTTGGGAATGTGAAAGCTTCAAAGAAATGATCTTGTCAAGTTGAAGAAGCTGAGGGTGTTGCCCTTGGGCTTTTCCCTGTTCAGAAAAATTACTACAAACATTGCAACATCATGCAGTTTACCAAAGATCAGTGGAATTCACTGCTATCAAAGAATATTGAGGGGTAAGATTATAACTCTTTGGCAGTCAATTGTTTTAGGTACATTAAGCTTTATAAAATAACTCTTAGTAGCATTTGATCTTTCTTCTGTGCACTTCTGCAGATTCTTGAAAACTGACTTTCAAAAGCTTTCTGTTTGAAGACACCTACAAATTTTATATGAACATGTGGACCTACGTTTATTGAACTTTGACTTGTTTGCTTTACTTATTCCTCACAGATCTCTTATATATACCTAAGATCTTTTTTCATAAACTAAAATCAGTGGCCAACAGATCACCCGAGGAATAGATACAAAGATTCCTCAAGTTGTTTCTTTTTTTTTCCCTGTAAGAATAAAAGCATTTATCGAACTTCTGAGGCGGTTGGTGTGTAAATTATTTTTATTGGTCCTATCATCTTTAAATGCTGTTCAAATACCATTGAAAAACATTTCTCCTGCTCTCTATGTTCCATTTCCTAACACTTCATAAAGAGACATCAAGCTGCAATTTTGGTTTCCACATTTTTCCATTCAAATATTTAATTTAAAGGTCTGTTCAAGAACATGGTGTTCTTTTTCTCTGGTCCCTTTTTATTCTATGCTTTCTGAAATTATGTCATATGTGCAATTGTCTGGCATTCAGTCCCACCACAGAACTTCTGTTTTTACGTCATTCATGGTGCTGCCTTCCTGTAGGTACCTTAAGAATGTTAAAGGGAGATAGTCTTGTGCTGCGAGGAAACCACAGTTGTTTTCTCATTACAGAATGAAGAGTTTCCATCCTATTCTAGACTTCAGGAAACTAAACGTATTTCTCTACAGAATTAATTATCACCTACTAACAATCAATGCAATTATCCTATCTTTCCTTCAACATGACTTGCTCTGTGAAATACACAGCTGAGTAATTCTCTCTAGGGAAATACCCTTTCTATTTCTTCTGGGGCAGTGGCTCTTCAAGCATTTAGTCTCAGCTTTTGGAACAGCTACTTTATCCCTCACATATTTTATGTTACTGAGCAGGAGCAGCAGGAGTTAGAGGCATGCATTAATTTCAAAAAGTGTTATCGCAATTCTCTGTAAGACTGAGGCACTAGAAGGATCTGGAGCTCTAGCCCCATCTGTTGTTTTGTATATTGCACCCACAAGCAGTAATTCCTTACCCCACACCCTACTTAAAGAGTAGATTTGATTTTTAAAAGTATGTCTGGACATATCCTGAGCTTGTAAGTATGTTCTGTGGAAAGGTGGCTGGTGCTTTGTTCCAAATACATATATGACCCGTAGAGAAATCTACCTGTGAATGCTGGTTCTCATACCTAGCCTGTATTTCATCCTGCTGGATGGAAGACCTCTGCTGTGCTTACAGGTGTTCTTAGTATTGAAAATACTAAGAATACTATTGAAAATGTTTTCCACAATGCCATCAGCAAAAGCATTGGAGTGCTGTACTGATGCAGTCTCCTGGTCCTTTTCTGGAAAAAAAACCAGATTTCAGAGTGCATGTGTGTGTCTGTGTGTGTGTAAGGCAACTTCTCTGAATCATCTAGGAAAGAATTTGTCCTCTGTAACCTTCCTGCCTTCCTGTGTGCTTGGCAATGGTATGCCAATACCAGTGATGAGAATGAGAAGCAGACAAGTGGTGCCTCTGTTGTAAAGCAGAGAAGATCCTTGAAAATTCACAAAGATGAAAAATTAGCAGCTTCAGCTTAGTTTTTCATAAACTCCTAGTTTTTTGTAAAAGCAGTTCTAGGACAGTTAGGAGAATATCCTTTATAAAGAAGGCAAGACCTGCATATCAAATATAACCTGATTTATATCAAATAATGAAATTGAGTACTGATTTTTTTGCAGCTATTTTAATTTTTTTTTCTAAAATTCTTTTTTGTGTTCTGATTTACTGCTTAGAACACTTTTTAGTATGTATTGACTGTCTACTGAGGTCTCTGCTGACACAGCTCTTTCAGATGATGCAGTGCTGGAGAAAAGCTGATGAGTCTTTCTTTATGAGCTCTGACATATTAATTAGCAAAATGGTCAAAAAAGCTTTCCTATTTTTATTTTAATGTCACTAGACCATGCTTTTGGCTGGGGTTGTGTTTCAAGACAGTCTTGAGTAAGATCTTATTTTCTTGTTGGCTGCTATGTGAGGAAAATGTGACTGCGCTATGGCTTAGTACCAGCAAGGCTGAGTGATAGGGGGTAGTTATGTTACCAGGCTGAATTTGAATTAATGCTGTGTGGTTAAACCACAACATATGGCAAGAGATAGGGTTAGGACTTGAGTAGGAAAAGGCCCATTGGGATAGTTGGAAGGGTGCTTCTGGTCAAGCTCTGCCCCTTACTGTTAATTTTGCTGCCAGTGCAGTACCCACATGGCTGTTCAGCCTGTAGATAGGGTTGGTGTTCTGGGAAAGAAGGCCTGGAGAGGCAGCTATGCAGCTAAATCCTGCAAGGGCAGCCTGTCTTGGGACCTGAATGCCATCACAGCTGTACTGCCTGATGTGTGAGTAACTGAGTTACCCACTTCAGATGGAAAGTGGAGATAGTTTGGAATAATTTAGGTTAAAGGTCTTGGTGTATTTCTGCATCCTTTAATGCCAGGATATATTCTGCATTAAGGACATTTTACTGAGGTTTTGTTAAAACTAAATGTGAGCTATTGGAATGCCAGAAAAATCCAGTGGTTTATGGATAGTTTTGTAGCACAAGAGGCTTCCTTTTAATCAGGGAATCTGGTGGGGAATAATAGTGGATTTAGGAAAGACTACAGAAAGCTTAGAACATGCTGCTAGACTTGTTTGAGGCTGGTGCCATTGTATTAAGTTTCATTTGCAAGTAACACAATTATGTTGAAGAAGTGGATAGGGAAGTGCTGTTCTCCTCTCCTTATGCCAGACTTCATAATTTTATTAAATAAGCCTTCTTGCTGTTGTAGATGTCATTAAAGCTCAGCTTTTCAAGGGGACCGTTGGGTTTGGTACTGAGTTCATAAGGATTTATAGAGTAACTTGGTCCACAGTAGAAAAGACTCATGTAAATGGCTGAGCTGCCTGACATATGCAGTGAAGTGCCTGTCCAAACAAGGGCCTTGCTGCTAACTGAAAGCATGTATCATATGGAATCTGACCCTTGACTTTGCATTTCTGAGAGGGGAAAATGTTGATCTAAGTTCATTTTATTTCTCTTTGAGAATAAGAATGTAATACTTGGCTGCTTCAATCATTCTTGCAAGTGTGAAGAGGACTCGTCTCCTTCACAGTCTGCAGTATACCTCAGCAATACCAGTGTAGCCTGACCTGTGTGTCTTGGCTTGGATACTGGATATAAGCAAACTGTGGTGTTGCTGGAAGCTGTGCAATGTGATTTTTCCCTTCATTCAGCCCATGTGATGCTTGGTGCCATTTCAGTGTGACTGGCACAAAAACACAAGTACCTCTCTACAATGCTTCAGTTCACTCTATTACCAACAACTCGTGCCTCTGTAAGCTTTGAATCATTAAGCTGTGGGTTAGGTTTGATGTTTTATTGTGGGGAATATTTTTTAAGATTTTTCACTCTTTCCCTGTTACATTCAGTTGGACATCTCTCATGAATGATTATATTCTTGTGGTAATGTTGTTGTTCATGCATTATCATCATCATCAACTTTGATTATGATTCTCCAAGCCAAGTGTTGCTTTGAACTTACAGTTCCAAATAAATTCTCATCTGAGAATATGTATCAGTTCATGCAGCAGCTGAGAAGCAAAAAATAAAGTTCCTTTTTTCCTGCACGTCACTTGTGAAGTGAATGTTTTCTCCTTTATTTATATCTGGCAAAGTACAAAGTCAAGGGTATTACACTGAATGTATTATATTGTTGGGCTTTAAAAAAATTTCTAGTCCAAAACGCTTAGCTTTCATTGAATCCCTTGCTGCTGTGGTTTTTTTTCTTTTCTTCAAGCACAACTTGTTTAGTGAAACTAGGAGGATATGTTAACTTACTTAATGCAAATGTGGCTTTGCTACCCTTTCAAAATGGACTTAATTTTTTAACATGTATAATAGTGTTATATATTATATGTTGTTGTAGCTATCGTCATTGGTTAGAGCTGGGAGTGAATGGAGAGCCTTGATTAATGTTGCTAGTTGCACAAAAATTGTATATATTTGTGCATGAGAAGTTTACTTTGATACTGACTCAGGAAAAGAAAGGCTGGACACTTACAGTTCTGTGATTCAAACCATTATTCTAGATGAACAGAAATTACTGTATTGTTGAATTTTAGTGAAAAGCAGTCTGTAAGTCAGAATCTCTTCTGAATGTCAGGCTGGGCATCTTTACAGTTCCCCATGCCTGCCTAGTCTATGTGGCTGATAAACAGCTCTCAGGTAATGTAGTTAGATGGTTCTCCTCTGTGGAAGGAAACAAGCACTCATTTTTACTCTTGAGAAGAATAATTTTATACTCCCAGTAACTCATCAGCTGTAACTATTTATTTGACAGCTTTTTTTTTTCTTTTGTTTTTCTTTAAAGACATTATTAGCTGTGCCCCCTTTTTTGTTAGGTCTCGAGAAAGTCATCTGTAGATAAAAATCCCTCATTTGAGGGTGATGTTTGATGTTATGATGTTGATCTAAAAGCTTGCTGCTGCTGAATAAAGCAGTCTTGGGCACCATGCCTCCTATCTGCAGCTGCCCAGGTCCATTATTCCATTCTTTATTCCAGTCCCACAGCTTAGCTGGTGAGATGGTTAAGAAAACTAAACTAGCCAAAAATGAAAACAAGAAGGACAAAAATGAATAGTGCTGAGATTATCTCCTTGAACCACCCATTTGAGAGACAAGCTTACATGCCGCTAGAAGGGAATTTAATCAATAAGTGGATGGATGTGAGAACTGTGAGGCAGCTGTCCACTAAATCACCATATCTACCATGTCAAACAATATCCTTATTAAATTCAAATGCCAGACTTGCATTGTGTTTTTTTAATTTTTTTTTTATTTTTTTTAACACTGTTTTACTTGCCATGAATAAAGCCATTTTCTCAGTGGCAGGACCAGGGAATAAAAAGTGGCAGTAAACCTCTGCAAACTGAACAAGAGCATCCCTGCTGTCTCATCCTTAGAATGTAAGAATCTTTTCTAAATTCACTTGTTCACTTTGATTTTATGAATACTTTGTGTTCGGTGACTCTTAGTGTGCTTTGTATTAAGATATGACAGAGCAGTGCCTGTTGATCTTTCTTTGAATTACAGTTATTAAAGTGAATAGATCTGATCTGTTGAGAACAATAACAAGCTTGCAGGAGAAACCTGTTTTCCCTCCATGTTCTTGTGTGGGATTTAGGATCTAGAGCAAAACTGAATTTAGACGAACAGCAGTGCAGATGCAAATTCAAGGGTCTCTAATCGAGCTTTTACAAAACAGCATGTTGACTGAATATTTTCCTGTTATCCCACAATAGCCTTGTATTTATAAAGGCCAAGCCATGTGTTTCTGCCCCCCTTCTCTCTATGCCAGCATTATTATTCCTATAATTCCATGATGAGCCGTTGTGGGAAGCTAACCTAGCAGAAAAATAATTCTAAAAAAAAGAATGGTATTCTTCTGGTTTAGTGAAGGGAACAAGAAAAAAAATAAGTTCAGGAGAAGAGAAGAATTATTTTGTAACTGACATTTTTTGATCCTGGGATCAGCCTAAGCTGAAGAAGTTGACTGGGGTGGAGGGGGCAGGCAGACACATCTGAGGGAGAAAGCGTGGATGAAAGAAGATTTGCGGATCTTCAGAGATGTCTTTGTGCTGAAGGAAAGGAAGTGGGGGAGCAAGTTTGAGTCTCTTTTATTGTCCTGAGGACTAAACTGAAAGTGAGTTCTGAGAGGTTTGCTTAATGGCCAGTGAAAGTTGTTATTGTGTATTTTTGACTGTGTGATATTACTTGCTCTCAATGTACTATGACTGTCTCTTAGTTTTGTTTGGGCTGCTGTACTCTGGGTCTGGTCCTGTCCTAAGGAGTGAGAGAAGATTGTGCAGTCCTTGAAAGCAGCTGTGTCTGACAAGCAGGGAGAAGCTTTCATAAGGGCCAGATGGAGTGAACAGGCAGTTCGGACAGAAAGAACAGTTTTCCTTAAGAACCATAGGGACTAGGTTCCCTACCCTAGGTGAGGTTTCTTTCAGTCCAGCTGATCACAGAAAGCTGCTGAACCAGAGAACAAATGATACTGTAAAAGCCTAAGTTAAGTAGAAGCATTTATTTCACTCTCTCACCCAGAAAATGATAATTTTCTGTACTATGAAAGGGTAGTAAACTACCCTAGCTTCAACAGCAAAGCCCTTTTCATGTTCTCACTTTAAGAGCAAAAGTACACGTACATCTACCGAGAAAGTGTTACACAACTTGGACTTCTCTGTGAAGGAAGCTTGTGCCCTGAAAGGGGACCAAAGTAAGATATTTCCATTTGACAAGCATGAAATAAAAGTTCCTGCAGGTAGGAACTTTAGAGAGTACTCCTGTGAATGCATAGCTAGGGAAGTGCCTGCTAAAGCTGTGACATGAGTTTATTAGAGCAAGATGCCAAAGAGGGATTCTGTGTATGAGGAATGCCTTATTTTTAAATGTGGGTAAACTTCAAGTGCATAACAGAAAGGACAGCCTTTTCCCAGAGGAGAAGGCCTGATCTGGCAGATACGCAAACTACAGTGTACTAAAATAAACAATAGTGGTGAAAGATTTGCTTCTTTTCGATCACATCTCAGTAATATGGGAATTATATACTACTCAGTATGAATCGTTGGCATCCAGGGGTTGCAAACCAACAGCCTTTTTTCCTTGGGGAATATTCTTTCCTCTAGGAGCAGAGAAAAGGATAGGAACATTGTTTAGTGTGACTTAGGAAATTTCAAGCTCAGCAGTTCCCCAGTGTTACAGCTCCATTTTGATGCAGAAGTCGGAAAAGTGATTTGGAAGAAAAATTGGACACACAGGTATGTTTTCCAGCCATGCATTAATATTAATTCTACATTTTTACTTTTTTTTTTCCTCCTCTTTAATTTCCTGAAGTGATTCTGGGCATATTGTTGTATTAACCGAGGCTTGGAGGTGGGTTCTGATGTTCACATTCCATAGTTGCCACTTCTCCCCTTGGTCAGTATTGCTGAATATTGCTCTATGCAGAATTCAGTGGAGCAGGTCGAGAGAGCATTAAAATCCCCAGAATGTGTAAGCAGTGTAAAATGAAATAAAGAGTACAGTTTTAATAGTTGTGATGAATCCATCCACTCAACATAAGGCCTGCTGGTATTTGAAGTAAGTGGTCATGTGTCTGTGGCAAATCCACTGTGTGCCAGCCTGCAGTGGGCTGGAGGAGTAATGTGCCTGCAGAGCTCTGTCTGTTGTGCACTGAAATTCCCTCTCTAGGAAAGAGTGTGGTGCTGGCAGGAGTTACCAGCTGTGGGCTGTTTGGGGCATGCATTCTCTTCCTGAGTCCTGGCAGCATTTTCCACTGTGACTGTCTGTGCTGAGCCTGCCACATTTCTTGTCTTTGCTGAAAGTTTCTGCTCTGAGTTGGAGCTTCCTGCTGCCTTGTGTTCCAGGTTATTTCTGATTCATACAAGCGTAGGAGAGCTTGTAAATATGGTGGATGTGTCTATAGGAGGAATGCAGAAATAAAGCTATCTCTGAAAAGAAAAAGCAGTGTAACTGTGTTAGTGCAGAATTTCACACAGGGTTATAGATACTGCAGTTCTCCAGATGTGGTCATTAGGACAGGACATCTTGCTATCTCGGGATCCTGGAATATCACATGCAGAAAGAATTGTTACTAAATTTTAAGTACTGGAGATGGCAAAAACCTAAGAAAACTGGCTTTAGGCCTAAGCAAATGTTAAGCAACAGTATATTTGAAATTTGAAGAATGTAAATAAATCAGTGCTTTTAATTAAAACTGTGAAGATTTAAAGGAAGGCACAGCAGCCAGCAAAGCAAGTTTAATGTTTAAAATCCTAGGGGCCTCTTGCTGTAGGTTGATCTTGAAAGTAGAGAGTGATGGTGCCTGAACAGATGGCTCATGAAAGTTGCCTACATGACTGATAATAAGCTGGTTTCCATCATGGAACTCCTTCCGTGGCCCTAAGAAGAAAGCTGAGAACAACAAGTGAATCCATCGTGTCTCCTGCCTTTTTAGGGCTCTGTAAGGCTCTTCAGTCATTGGTCCTTTAGCTGTTGACAGCCAGACTGCATCCATTTCAGAAAGCAAAACAAATTCCCTCAGTCTGTGTCCTCTGTAATTGAGGAGAAAGTGATGATGTGATTCTAACACCCCTGCGTAATATTTACCACCCTCTGCAGTTAGAACTTGAGTCACAGCCTTCCTGTCAGTCTTTTCTCTGACTCTTGGTTTGATGTTCCTTTAAGCAATACCTGTGCTTTTTTCAAGGTTTGTGGTGAATGATCTGCAGATATTCAGGAAAGACCTTCAGAGTATTAGGTGTTGAAAGCTGGCTGTGATCAGTGTTGGCAGCTACTGTGATTCGGTTGCTTGTTGCAACCGAAGAGACCAGCAGCCACTGCTGAATGCCTCATTTTATTAATCCTTTCCCTCCAGGAGCTGTTTTTTTTTTGCTGGGCATGATATTCAGTGCTGGCAGTGGGTATCCTGAAGTCACTGATGCCAAGGAGTTAATGAATTTGGAAAACTTCCCAGATAATACATCTGGCCCTCTAACTTATATTTTGGAGCATGAAGTATGAGATGTAGAAAGAAGAGCACTGAACTAAATGAGCTCCTGGCTGAAGAGAGGAAGGGTACACTTTTCTTTTTTTTAAATTAGTTGACTGAAAGTTAAAAATTATGTGGTCCCAAAGAAGATTTAACTTTTGGGGGTTTGTTTGGCATTTTGGTTTTGTGGTTAGTTTGCTTGTTTATGTTTTTTAAAAATTTTGTTATACTGTGTATTTGCCAGTTGCATTATCTTCTGAGGCTTGAGTATAGACAGGGAAGCATGTTTAATTCACCGCTTTGAATGATTCTTTGCCTTCATTTTTTATTTTGAAATCCCATCATGTTGCCATGTCAATAAAAAGGATTTTGAAGCTAATTGATATTTCAAGTCTAGCTCACTTCTGGAATAGTATCTTGTACAATGTTTGCTTCCTATAACATTTGAAATAAGCCTTTATCATATAAAATGGGTTGCTGGTGCTATTTATTAATACACATTTTTGTGTAATAAAATACGTGCAGTGCAATATGGTTCAGAAATTAACTTTGAAGAAAAGAAATACATTGCTATTTGTATATCTCATAAAACAGAATTATTTTTAGTGGGTCTTTCAATATAGCAATGCTACTTAGCACTTACCTACAGAGCACTCCAAAAGGACCAATATCATCCCTAATTAAGTGTCTGATAAGCCTAAGAGCAGAGCAGGAGAGTTTTTCTGTATGTAGCAGTGACAAACCAAATGGAAAGCATATTGCAGAAGAGTAGAAGGCACTTCCTTGAGATACCATTGACTATCAGCAGGTAATTTCCCTTTGCCTCAGGCAATGGCACCATGCTGCAATTTCAAAACCTATCTCTTCTTGTGCTTACCCATTTTTCTGCCTGATGTCTTAATAGATGATATTTTTCATATGCTTTTATTTAGTCTTGCTTGGGTGATGTAATTTCTCATGGTTCTCATTTGGCCTACAGGTAATAAGCATAATCACTGGTACCTTAACTCTGTGAATGCACAGAAGATCCCTGTTGACATGAGATCAAACTTATTTATGTTTGCTTGGGATTTTTTAAAGAAATTAAAATGCCTGTTCCTTCCCTCCATACCTCCCTCCCCCAGCTAGTGTGATATATATACTGAGGCCGATCTATATCTGAATCCTGCCCTTTTTGATTTTTCACCTTCAGTTGTGAAAATTCTTTCCTTAATCCTTCCCTGATCTTCGAGTTGGTTCTCTTACCTAAAAACAGCTTTTGTGGATTGAGTATCTGTCTGTGAGGACAGCACATCTGTAACCTGCAAGGTTCACCTGCAGGTTCTGAAGGACAGGGAGAGCATGCAGGGCATAATCCCAGGAACTGCAGCTGCAGAGCATTTTTCAGTAGACCTTCTCCTGTTCTAGAGTTGCTCACTGAAGGGGATTCATTCATTCATTCATTCATTCATTCATTCATTCATTCATTCATTCATTCATTCAGTGTGACCAGTGGGCTCTGGGCAAAGCAAAGAATTCCATGGAGAGAGTCAGACTCTAGTTCTACAGTTTGTCTAGTTTCAAAATGCTGGTTTCCTTAGAGCCATAATAGCAGCAAGACCCTGACTCTGCTGCACTGGCAGCTTAAAATAGGGATTGTGGTGCTCCAGTGCTAGGGTCAGGACCTGGCAAACAGAGGAACAGAACAGAACTAGCACTTGGTGCTAGAGGTCTGCATCCATTACTGAAGGGTGATTGCACATACAAAGATTGCAAATAAAAACCTCTATTACCTTGCTATGGCAGTTTTCAAGTGTTTCAAGTGTGGAAGGACCAGACCAGAGAATCTGGGGTTCATTTGTTGGGGTCTTTCATGTAATTACAATTTTTGTTGCTATCTGCAGTTGGCATAAATTCCTGTGTTCAAAAAAGGAGTTGTATTTTTGGTTGCCGGTTGTAATGCTGCTGTTGACAAACAGAGATGTTATAAAAGAGAAATTCAATATAGTGTAGTTAATCAGATGGCTCTTTTTTTATTGCTTTATAATCTTCTCAGATGCCTAATTCTGAAAGCAAAATGACAAAATTGTTTGATCGAAGCTTCTGGAGTTTAATTCCTTTTTAAAAAATAGCACAGTAGTTTAATTTTAAAGGTACAAAAAAAAAAAATGAGCATTACATGAAGGACTAAATTTTGCCAGCAGTTGCATGGAATAACTCACTGCTTATGACTAATATGTCCATCACAAAATAGCTGTGAAGAATAATTCTCAGTCTGAGTTTAGACTGAAAGAGCAAACACATTAAAGAAAAAACATACAGGAGAAAACAATTTATTGCAGTCATTCTTTTTCTGCCATTCTGTAGGAAATATGGATAATTCATTAAGTCTCAGAAAAACCCCTTTGCTCTCCTTTACTCAGGTTTGGTTTTCTGTTCTCTTTCTGTGTACAGAGTGTGGGTGTAGTGCGCAGTAGTCGCTATGTTATCACCTGTTAAGTGTCATGCGTGACACATCCCATTACAGGTTCTATGAAACTGGAGCCGTTTGAAGTAAAACTTTCCATTCAAGTGTCAATTGAAGTGTGGATTTTATTTGCTTTTTCTTTGACAGAGATTGTTCTTTTACTGTCTCCTAAAATAACTCTGATATTTGTTTTTGTTTAGGAGAGGAAAAGGCAAGAATATATAGCTAGAGGCTGGGAAGATAGGAAGCTACTAGGGGAGGTGGAGGGGAGCTAGAAAAGGGTGCTGGGCATGGGGCAAAAAGGAGATTGGGCATGTCAGTAGGTGAGAAGATGCAGTGTGGGAAAGGGTGACATAACTGAGAGAGAAAGGGAGACCAGCTTGTGTTGATCTAGGACAGTGGGGAAGAAAAAGGTGGCAACCAGCTGTACAGTACAGAAAACTGCTTTTTTAAAGTACAAACAAAACAAGCCAAACAACAAAACCCGACAAAAACAAAACAATCAAACCCCGCCCCCACCCACCAGCACCCCACATGTAGAAAGATTTATACAAGAACTCTGTTAATAAGAAGAATTTAAGTTTGAAGGCTTAAGGGAACCTGAATCTTCATCTTCCTGTTTCAGTTCCTTGTCGCTGAGACACAGGTTGTGCATGTTTGTCTTAAAATTACATCATTAGTGTTCATTGAAAAACCCTTGCTAGTAAGGCTTTGATAAAGAGGCATGAATGCTGTTTACTGCTGATGTCAGATATCAAAGTCTGTGCAGAGGGGGGAGGGGAGTTGCTCTGCATGTGGAAGACCTTTCCTGAAAGAGAGAAACTAGAGTTTTGTAAATAAAATTGTCATGATATATTTGGGACATAAAATGAAAGTCTATTAGAACGTGCACACAGAGAGAGAGAGAGAAATTGGACACCTCTGCTATAGCATTTTTCAAGCCTAAGCGCTTTACTTCGCAATTTTAATAGTACTCTTTTGAGGTCATTTCTTGTATATGATTTTAATACATAGTCTGTTGCTTTAACTACTTTCATTAAAATTTTATGAGCCTTTCAGAAAATCAGATGGGAAAATGCAAATAAATTATGCATTTTATTTAGTATGTAGTAGATACAGTATTACTGTATGTGTAAACAAATAAAAATGTTTATTAATATAACAAACACTATGCTGAAAGATCCTGCTATAGTCTATAAACCACATAGGCTATAAAGAATCACTTTGAGTTTAAATAGCTAGTGCTGGACCAAACCTCTGGATTTGGAACAATACAGACTGATAGTATAAAAAGATTAATTATCTTGGCTATTATAAATAAAGGGGAGTGTGTCATGAATTATGAGGCACAAGATTGAATCTGAGAACCTTAAAACATTCATTTTCTGAGAGCAAGTATTAATATTTTATAAAATCCCACAGACTCTCTGCTTGCTTAGTTTTGCTTTTTCTACCCTTCTTCCCCTCCTGGCAGAGCTCACCAGTAATCTTTTAAAATTCTGACCTGAGCACTCACCAGTCAGCACAGTGCTATGTGTCAGTGATTACCTTACCTGTCTTTTTACTGCTCCTTCACCCTATGAGATGCCAAAGCAACAGAGAAAGTATATGTAGTACTGAATGTTATCAGTGGTGAGAGATGTGGGCATATACTTGATTTCTTCAAGCCAAGTAATGTGTTCATTTAACTTCTGTTTGATGAGAAAACCCCAGCATCATAGGAGAAAACTTCCTAGCACCACTTGAGCCGATCAACACAACCTTGTTTTCATGGTGGTTTGGGGGGTATTTTAGGCAAGTTTTGGGGAAATTCTGACATTCTTCTGTGTATGTTGTACTTCATGTCAAGTCTAGATAGAGGAATCTTCTCACCTATAGTAAAAAATGGTAAAATGATCAAAATGTAGAGTGAGCTCTGCCCTTGTTTGTTTGAGCAGTTTCTCACCTTGCAGGTAGCAAGGTGCTTATTTCAGTGTTCCTCAGACCTCAGTGACAACATCTGTATGTAACAATAACTCTTTTCAGACCTTATATAACTGGACATTAAAAGCTCCACCTCTTTCTTTCTATCTTTGATCTTGTTACAGCAAATGCTTTATGATTCAAATTGAAAGAAGGAAAATTAGACATTTTAAGGAAATTTTTATAGCTAAAGAAGCAGAAACAATAATGCTTCTCCAAGTTTAATGATGAGTGATGTTTACAGCGCATGAAGAGTCTTCACTTGCACTGTAATTTGCATTAGCAGAACAGAGTGCCTGTTTTAGTAGTGATTTTTAGAAAAGGGAAGCCAGGAATAACTCCTGTAGTAAATAGGAACTATTAACAATCATAAGGCCAACAATACTAGAATGACTACTGAAATATACTTTTGCAATTAGAGTTTTCATGTGTTTGTAACCTTTAGTAAGGAATTGTTCTTAAACTACAAACAGAATTTCTTAGTACCTTCATATAAATCAATTGCCCTGTAGTTTTCAGTTAAGCAATTTAATTGCTTAATCAGACTAAGAACCTAGTGATTAAAATTTAAGTCGTGTGGTATCAGGGAATATCAATATTAGTTTTTACTCAGGGTAGCTGGTTTAGATCAAACTGAATGAAATAGAAAGCATGTTTGCAATATCCTTTAGCATGCAGGAATGTCATCTAAGTCTTCTCTAGAGTTAAGAGTACAGACACTGAAGAGTGACATAGCAATAAGACTATTAAAGCTGCCACCAACCCCAAATCAGAGAGCTTCTGCGCTAGAACAGCTTTGAGGGTTGTTGGATTTTTAATTATCTATGTTGAAAAAAATTAACCCATTCTGTGAAGAGCACCTATGCAAGAAGGGACCATTCTCTCAGAACTGACTTGAAATACAGAAATAACATTTTAAGAGACCATAGTGAAATTCTGTGCAGAGATCTATAGTCTTGCCACTCAAAAGTGAGCCAGTATTGCAGGAATATGGGTACTCTTGATCAGAAATTATCAGAGGTACTAAATAACAATTCTCTTTTGAGTTGGTATAACACCAAGTGCAGTGGCATTTTGGCCCATGGTTCTCTGTGTTTTCATAATGCAGGCAATGAGGAATTGATAGAAACAGGAAGGAGCAGCATCATTTTTGGTGGTGGTGGTGAGGATGTTATTGTTCTGGACACCTTTCATCTGTAAGACATCCCAGGAAGTTAACAGTAATACTGGATCAGACAAAAAGTCTGCATGGCCTCTGTCCTCGTTCTAATACTATCAAATGCTGATGCCCAGTGAGAAATACAGAGATATGACAAGTTTGTCTTACTTTCCTCCAAGAGTTCTCCTTGCCTTCAGATATTCAAGGACTTAAAGACAGAAGGCAAGAATAGCTTCTTTTTAGCTGATAATCTTCAGCAGATCTTGTTTCTCTTGAGTTTTCTTACTTCCCTTTTAGCATATGTAAACTCTTAGTATCCACAAGAACAGAAAAAAATTATTCACATAAATGTTTATCAGGGTTGTTGTTTGAAGGGAAATGATGACTGATTACCCATTTCTTTCTTTCACTCTTTCAACGAGATCTGAACCCAAGTAGTAGCTTTCAGCTCCTTCCTGGGGGACTTCTTTTTCACAGGGGGGCCAATTAAGCATATGGTATAACAGCCATTACATTTTTTATTCTAAAAACATTAGCCTCAGTGTTTCAAAATCCGATTTTAACTTTTTGCTCTGAAGTAAACTCCATAGTATGTTTCACTTTTCAATGTGAGGGTTGATATACTGTGAAGCTGTAGAAGCAGCTCTGAAGAAGAGGCTGTCAAACCTCTCTGATTAACCATGTGCTAATATGCGTGAAGTTTTAAGAATTGTGTTAATACTTTAGTGATTGATTGCCATAAGTGTATACTCAGCCACAGTATGGCTTGTTCTGCATTATCTTTTTGAGGATATGGAATATGGCATGCGTTATTCAGATTAACCAGTTTTCCCTCTGAATGTGGAGAAAATACTTGTCCACAGTCAAAAGACTAAAGAAGGTGAATATATTTGAAAAATAGGATACAGGGCAGAATACAGATGCAAGTGCTCACTCTTGAGGCACAAGAAAAAATTAGCATAATCATATGTATGTTCATAAATCTATGGGCCCAGATGGGATCCATCCCAGGGTGATAAGGGAGCTGTCAGATGATCTTGCAAAGCTGCTCTCCATCATTTACCAACAGTCCTGGCTCACTGGTGAGGTTCCAGATGACTGAAAGCTGGCCAATGTGACACCCATTCACAAAAAGGGTGGGAAGGAGGATCCTGGTAACTATAGGGCAGTTAGCCTGACCTCAGTACCTGGTAAGGTGATGGAACAGTTTATATTGAGTGTCATCACACAGCACGTACAGGATGGCCAGGCTATCAGACCCAGACAGTATGGGTTTAGGAGGGGTAGGTTGTGTTTGACCAACCTGATGTCCTTTTATGACCAGGTGACCCGCCTGGTAGATGTAGGAAAGGCTGTGGATGTTGTTTATTTGGACTTCAGCAAGGCCTTTGACACTGTCTCCCACAGCACACTCCTGGAAAAGCTGGCAGCCCACGGCTTCGCTGGGTTAGGAACTGGCTGGATGGCCGGGCCCAGAGAGTGGTCGTGAATGGTGCTGCATCCAGCTGGGGCCAGTCACCAGTGGTGTTCCTCAGAGGTCTGTGCTGGGGCCAGGTCTGTTCAATATTTTTATTGACAACATGGATGAGGGTATTGAGTCCTTCATTAGTAAATTTGCAGATGACACTAAGCTGGGAGTGTGTGTCTATCTGTTGGAAGGTAGGAGGGGTCTGCAGACAGACCTGGAACAGTTGGATGGATGGGCAGAAGCCAATAGGATGAAGTTTAGTAAGTCCAAGTGCCAAGTTCTACATTTTGGCCACAAAAATCTCCTACAGTGTTACAGGCTGGGGTTGGTGTGGCTGGACAGTGCCCAGGCAGAAAGGGACCTGGGGGTGCTGGTCGACAGCCAGTTGGATATGAGCCAGCAGTGAGCCCTGGTGGCCAAAAAGGCCAAGGGCATCCTGGCCTGTATCAGGAAAAGTGTGGCCAGCAGGAGCAGGGAGGTCATTCTCCCCCTGTACTCAGCACTGGTGAGGCCACACCTTGAGTGCTGTGTCCAGTTCTGGCCCCTCAGTTTGGAAAGGACGCTGAGACGCTGGAGCGTGTCCAGAGGAGGGCAGCTAGGCTGGGGAGGGGCTTGGAGCACAAGCCCTGTGGGGAATGCCCTTGAGGGAGTTTAGCCTGGAGAAAAGGAGACCCAGAGGTGACCTTATCATCTCTACAGCTCCCTAAAAGATGGTTGTAGTCAGGTGGGGCTTGGTCTCTTTCTCCAGGCAGCAACTGACAGAACCAGAGGACACAGTCTTAAGCTGTGCCAAGGGAAATATAGGTTGGATATTAGGAAGAAGTTTTTCACAGAAAGAGTGATAAAGTACTGGAATGGCCTGCCCAGGGAGGTGGTGGACTCACCATCCCGGGATGTGTTTAAAAAAAGACTGGACATGGCACTCGATGTGCCATGGTTTAGTTGAGGTGTTAAGGCTGGGTTGGACTTATGATCTTGAGGTTGCTCCCAACCCAGTGATTCTGTGTGTGATAGATGATAATAGCTTTTCATGTAAGGGAATCACTGAACATGAGAGCTCTTTTCTTACTCATTTGGTCAACTTGAAAAAGCTAACTGCAGCATTAGCCACTGTAAAAAAGGCAAAATGGGATGTTCTGATAATGCTAGAGCAATCAGGCAGAACTGCTTAATATCTGTGACATTGTTCAAAATGTTTGTTCTTAATGTTTATGAGACTGACGTTTATTGTAGTTGGAGCAAAAGCTTATGATCTCAAGAATATAACTGATATTTGTTATTTAGCTTTAAAAAGCTACTGGACTAATAACACAAGCAGCGGTTTCTAATTTTTAGATGGCCATAGAATGAGCGGAGAAGTGATGTGTTTGCAAAGAATGAAGTTTTACAGCTTTATGTTGTATGACTCAATACAGCCAAATATATTTGCCTTCATTTGTAAGTAAACTGTGTCTGTAGACAATATCTGTGTTTTAGGGGCAAAGAGATATCAGTGTGCTATCCTTCAAGTATTAAAAAAAGAAAATATAAAATTCAAAATGAGATTACTGTAGGGAGGAAGATATTATTGCAAAATATTCAGGGTATTAAATGGCAGTATGTAATCTGCAATATCATATTGAATTTGAAAACCTTTTACTGGCTAAATCTCAAATTAGGCTAACAGGAAAAGGTTAATAAAAATACCAGTTCTTTCTGTTTATTTGTGCTGTATATCTGACAACATTTTCCTGAACACACATTTATGTCCTGGTTGGGTGATGTTCAACAGTAACTCCTGCTTGGCACTTTAATGTCATTACTTTGACTCCATGAAGGTGCTCTGCCTAGAAGTCAGGCCCTGTTAAAGTAAACTGTCAGGCTCAAAGAAAACCAAAGCTGTGATTAAGGATTTGCAGATTCCTATTTCAGAAGTTAGCATTATCGAGCATATTTCGATGATTCCATCAATCTTGACCAAAAACCCAGTAAAACATCAGCAAAGGAAGAAACCATTACTTAATGTAAGAAAAAATCAAAGCACATTGGCTGGAAAGCATGGGGGTTTTTTAATATGTTAATATTTCTTAATTTTTAAAATGCTGTAGAGCTAGAAAAAGAACACAGTAAAAATTTGCTGTAATGTGGGTATCTTCCAAATTATTTTAACTTTTTTTTTTTTTTACTGGACTGTACTCACCAGATGGACACACAAAATAAAAAATAACCCAGGGGAAATACTGCAACAAACTATTCTTGTGAACTACAGTTGGCAGAGATGCTCTTGCCTCAGAATGCACACATGATGATGTGTTTAAAGGATGAAGTAATGTTTCAAAATTGCTGGTAATCTATGGTGATGCATCTTTGTGCTCTTTATACTTCTAAAGCTATTAAGTTCTTTCCAGACATTTGATTCCTTGAACTAAGTGAAAACAGTGCTTTCAAAGAGTGAACAGGTTCCTCTTGAAAGGCGCATGAACCCATTTGTTTCTTCTTACTCTTTTAGCAAGACCAGGGTGTAGCTGAGGATGGCTTTCTGGATTGTTAAAATAACAAAAAGCTTTTTTTAATCTACAGTTCATTACTTTGAATCTACTACAGGCTGAACTTACTAACATCTGACACTCATGCTGTAGCTTGTGTAAAATGAGTTACTGTTGCAGGCCTCTCTGTGGGCAGGGATGTAATGCCAAAATGTGGCGCTTGCAGAATACAGTGATCAAAAGACAGATACAGGCTGGTGTAAGATGGCAGACAGTGGAAAAGTGTTCATTTACTCCAGCTGAGAATTTGGTCACCAGGCTTGAACCAGACTGAAAATTAACCTACCTCTTCTTCTTCTGGAGTCCCTTGAGCATAAGGCCTCAATCTTGGATTAAGGCTGTTGAAAATTGCAGTTACTGTCAACTGTTCCACATGAAGATTAGAGTTCGGTGTTAATTTAGGATATTTCACAGTACTGATGCATTTTGCTGTCTATTTGAAAAACCTGCCTGTTTCTGTAGAAAAGTTGCCTTTGTAATACCAGATTTTGAAATTTCATCCAAGGATCCAATCAGCAAGTAGCTGAAGTAGATGAATTTGGGCACTCAGTTTTGTACCTGATCCATGGCACTGTAGCAGTTTTCTGACAGATCTGATGAACCATCTAATTATCCAAGGACTGGATTATCCTGATTTACTCATAGCTAGACTCTGTTTTGTTGTTCAAGATTGTATAGGATTAATGATGTGTTTTCTGGTAATATTGAGTCCCAGCTTAGAGGAAACTTTTAGTTTTCTAAGATGTGCTATCTTGGGTTTGTCTGTATTAAAATGTCATTTGACTGTGCTTAACCAAGCTGTCCTGATTGCAGTATGATTACTGTGGCTGCTGCTTACCATCCTAAAGACATTTGGAATTTTTGATCATAATTTAGGATAGGAAGTTGAGTAATTTCTCCAGAAATGTCTGCGTTGGTTGATAAGGGACATCACCAAGAAGAGTTGGAATTACTCTTTCTTCTGTTTTGACACCACATTTCTGCAGTCTGGTGCCATGTTATGTGTGTGCATGTACTACTCTCCATTTATTGGGCTAGTGAAAGGGAACAGAGGAATGTCATTTGTACACAGGTGAGACAAATGGGTAAGAAAAGTTTGTATTTATTTGCTGTTTAAATCATATTCTAAGTTGTTCCATGCAGCAATTCAATTAGTTTTTCTAATTTGCTATTTAAACACATTGTACCAATGCAGAACTGAATATTGAAAAGATCCTAAATACATAACTTTGTAATTGATAACATATTATCTTGAGAATACTGAAAATTGCTGCAGTAAAAACTGAAGTTAGCTGTCAGGGGAGATTCCATTTTCCCTGGGGGATATTAAAGGCTAGGTGTACATTTGTTAAAATCTAAGATTTTAACAAGTTTTCAAAAAACACATATTTATGAAATTATCTTTATTTAGGATACCTTTTATCCTTGTCAGTGTTCTTTTTTAAATGCAACCTTTCCATTAAAATGACACATCCTGACGTACCTAACAAGGGAGCTGCAAACTTCTTACAGATGCTGAAAAAAATATAAAGTGTAATGCAGTAAATTGTACAGACTAGGCCTTAAAGTTAGCCAGTATGGCTAAGGTAGTATTTTGTTGGGTTTGGGGTTTTTTAAGCAAGGCTGGGAGTGTAATAGTGTAATCCAGTTGTGACTCATGTCTGTTAAAAACTCAGAAGATAGCCGGATGTTACTGGGTGTGAGTCTATGTCTGCATATTACAGAACAGCTTAGCAAAATCCTTTACTGGAGCTCTTTAGAGGAAAACTCCCTTGCCATTAGGTCCATGGATTGAACTTATTTTTCCTAAGGATTCAGTTTTGTGGAAGAAAGCCTTGAAAATACAAGTTTACCCAAATCCAGCTAATGTTAGAAGAACATGGAATGTAGATGTGAAAAGTGAGCTTTCCTTCCTTAAAGTTGCAGTGAAGGATCTGGTTCACGGTGTACTTGCACACAAAGCTTGAAAGGTTTCCTTTCAGTCCATTTTGAGTTATTGGTGAATAGAGGGGGGGAAATTATTACCCAGAAGGAAGAATTTTTCCCACTTTAGTTATTCTGATGTGGCAAGAGGGAGCTGTATTCTTTGAGGCTTTTTGTCTTCCTAAAAACAATCTTCATCTCCATAATGAGCACAAGTGAAGAAGTTTCAGTACAGAGGATAGTTTGAGGGGAAAAAAAGAGAAAAAAGTTGAAGCATATAAAATGAAGCTTGGTTAAAGTCCCAGTATCACTACAACTATGGATTCAGCTTTGAGGAATCTGTAATAAAATACTGCTATCAACTTTATAAGCATTCAAATGATCTTAAAAATCTCAGTAGGAAATATAAAGGAACCTTTGCTGAGGACTTTTCCTGAAAACCTTCATAATCCTTTCAGATTCTGCAGGGATTTTGAGTCTCAGCCACGTACAATGTCGGATAACTCTTTCTCTTAGTTAATAGTAGGTTTGACAAAATTCTGCATATTCCCATTTAAGAGTTGGATTTTTGAAATGAACTTTTCAAAATTGTTTCAAGACAAATATTATTAAACTCATAAACAAACCAATTTCAGAAATATGCAGGACTTTGTGAATGGCCTTTGTGTTTGCATTTTAATAGCGATAGATTGATACCAGCTGTATGTCTACCTTCCTTATATCTTACCTGCTGGCAACGTCAAGCAAAACATGCATTAATTTCTTAAAATGAGAAGTAGCATATGCACTTTCCTTCGAAATACAAATAGATCAACAGAAGAAAAAAGATTTTCATAAATTCTCCTAGAATTCAATCTATGAATCCAACCAAATGTAGATGAGGAGTGAAAGGTACAATTCACTACTTTATTTGGTCTGCTGTATTTTAAAGTGCTGTAAGGAACAAATTGTTTTGCATTCCTATGCTAATAGGACACACTAATCACTGGGAAAGGTGATTCTGGTTTTGTTCAGGGTTTATGAATTAAGGGTTATTACTGGAAATGGCTCATTTACTCTATACGAGCCTGAAAGTCTGAGTCCTCTGAAGCTTTTGTAAATACATGTTGCAGAATCTTCCCAGACTGAGATGTTTGCCTGTTTGTAGCTGGCTAATCCAGAAGTGGTTCCCTGATAAGGTTAATGCCCAGTTAATTGCTCCTAGCCTTGACACACAGTTTAATTGCTATTTGGCCAACATATGCTTGTTGCTTGCTCTGTGTAGAATTCTAGCGGATGTAGTGATGCAAACTACAGGCTGGTGGAGGGCAAACAAAATAAATACAGTATTTTATGTTCTTTTAATTCAGGGCCAAGTGGATTTGGATGAAGTGTTTATTTAGTTTGCTGGCTGCTTCAGATGCTGTGGCGTATTGATTCCTTTTATTACTAGCAGCCATTTAACCTGACCTCTCTCAGATCCAGTATTTTAAAAGCCATAAATTTTAACTTTACTTATGAGCAAGGACTGAAATGCTGTGAAAGCCTTTTTATTAGCAGAGCTTTGCCTTACTCTATGTTCATGTGTCACCCATGGCAACAATATTTAGAGCATCTTAAATTAGAGCGGCTGTTGGGCAGCTCGGTGGTGGTGGGGTTAGCAATGAAAAGAGCTCATAAATATCTCAGGCATGTAGATCACTGATCAAAGTGTGGACAGGTACAAAAGCAATGCCATGATTAGCAAAAGGTATTATTTCCTGGTTAGAAGTCTTATTTTGTTACAAGTCTTTCTTTTCTTAGTCTTAATGTTCAAAGATAAGGAAGATTTTTTTTTCTTAATTGCAAGTTAAATTGCTGATATTGAAATGTATTTTCCTTTGCTGCCTTGGCTTTTTTTTTTACAATAATCATCTTCCTTGTTTCATTAGCCTAAATTAATCACCAAATAACACTTAAAGCAATCTTTAACATGTGGCTTATGGGTGTATTTATAAAAATGTGCCCAGGCCAAAAATTGATGCATAAAAATTACATACCACTCTTTGAATTATAAATAATATAATTGTTTCAAATTTCTTTCTGCATTCACATGTAAAGAACTCAAAAAAGCTTTAAATTAGTGATGTAAACACAAAGCTAATATGAACTTCTTGCAACCTTCTAATTTGTTACTTCTGATTTAAATCAGTAATTTTTAAAAATATTTCAGGCTTGATGACTAAGATTGAGTAATAATTCAGCAGTTTATTTCAAAGTAGGCTTAAGACTTAACAAAATAGATCATAACCATGATTTTAATGTAAGTTTTGGCTTGCTTTCTTCTGTTCTAGTACTGAAGAAGTTTCTCCATCTGTCCCACAGATCAAAGGTAACACTCTAGATGTTAGCCTCATACCATCAGAAGTGACTTTGTTTAAATATTAGTGCAGGCACTCTTTACTTCATGTTAAACTTTGGCCTGGGAACAAAAATGTTGGTTTAGTTTGAGAAGCATAATTTATATCAATTAGTCTCAGAAAGTGTCACATTTCCAAATCTTTTAAAGCTGGATTTAAATGTTTGACCTTTTCAGAGGGCAGGTGTGGAAGTAGAAATAAAGCAATCACAGGGCACTGGAATTTTTTTGCTACTACTCAGTTCCAGACTGATCAATTTACAAGGTGCCTGAAACCACTGGGGAATCCTGTTTTCTAAAAACTGGACTTTTTCCTGTCTGCATTGCTTCTCCTATTGCAGTTTTCCTCTAGCAGGTTGTAACGCCTATGTCTCAAGTCAGTTTATACATAAATATCCTTGAGGACAAAGCTCCTGCTTTGTACAAGAGAAGTAGCTTGATTTATATTGGGACCTGTTTGGAGAGCAAGTGCTTCAGTTTGTACCAACTAGAGGGAAGGCACTAATCTTGTGGAGAAAGAGGGATTCAGATGTCTAGGAAAATTGCCCTGGATGCAGAGCTATACTGTGAACTGGAAGGTTATGTGAGAGGGTAGATTAGTCACCAGATGAAGAAAAAGAGTTATTTCAGCAGATAAGATCACAGAGTTTCTATGCAAAGACAGGCTTGGCTGCATTTTGTCTGACATTTAGCACTAACCTGGGAAGTGCACGTGCCCCTTCACTGAGGCTTTTGCTTGAACCTCTGCCTTTGCTTCTAATTCTTAGCTTTGATATTGTTGCACTGGGAAACTTGTTAGCATTTTTAGATGTTTAATGTCATACATATTCTTTTTGGAATAGTAGCACGTTTAATTGCAGTCTTGTTTGTTAGTGATAAGACTGTAGAAAACAGCAACACCAACATGTGTTTCTAAGATGACAGTAGAGCATTTTCACTTTTTGCCTAATGGCTGCCTTATTGCAAGCATTTCCTTTTCAGCTGGCTAAGGCTCAATGTACCTTCTGGGCCCCAAATTGTGATCTGTCATTATTCATAGCTGAAATTGCAGTTTGTGCAAATGCAGGCTAAATTGCAATCATTATATGTAGTAAAATAGATTGAAATGTCTGTAAATCTGAAGACTGTAGCTGTCTTACAATCAGAGAACATGTTAAATTCTCCTATGCTTTGATGATGTCTCTTTATTAGATTTTGTTTTTCTGTCAGTTGCGGGGTTGTTCTATGTTCAGTATTTCTGCTTATTATTTGGAATTCTTAGATTGAGGTATTAAATGAGCAAAACTATATATCTTGTCTTTAATATGTAAGTGCAGGATAGTGATTCTTCTCTTGCTTTTCATCAAGCCCTTAATCTTTTCTGTGTCACCTGTATAAATTAGTGTTGAATAAAAAGCTACCATGTGATCTAAGACTTTTCTACAGAAATGTTATATTAAAACTCTTCATTTGAAAATCACAAGCTAAAAGATGTAATGACTTTCAGATTCCTCCTTCCTAAATCATTCTCTGCATTGAATTGGTGGATGATTGAAGGAGTATCTGAATATAAAAATATAAGTGAGAGGAAAAAATCCTTTGTAGATGTGCATACTGTGAATCCTGCCAGAAATAAATGAAACTACATTAAACAAATGGTTAAGAAAGAATGGTACATGAAGTAATTTAAGTCACTGTATGATGTTGCAATCTCATAGAGTGAGGAGTTGGTCTGTTAGGTTGGAGTAGGCCTGAGTTCAGTGTGTCCAAGCTGAACGTCACAAATATTACTGGAGGTGTGTGTCCAAAGCAGAGCGGGCACTGAGCTGTACCTGCTTCCTTCAAAGCTGTTGGCATATCTCACTCTGTTGAAGTGCTACCACTGAAGAAGCCACCTTCAGTGCTTCATGCTCAGAGTTGTTTGCTGCTGAAAGTAGTCCCTTGTTCTCTCCAGCATCCCGGTATCCACAGGGTAGAACACTCATTGTTTTCATAACTATTTTCTCTTCCCTAGGACCACATGAACCTCCTCTATGTGCAATGCAATGGGAGCCAGCACTCTGTGTGTTTAGGGCACCAGTAAAAACAGAATCAAATTATTTGTAATTTTTTACAACTTCCTGTTTATTTTATTTTCTCAGTCTCAGTGATGCTTTCCCTTCTTTTTCCTTTATGACTTTTTTTTTACCTCACTATGTCTTTCAAAATGTAAATAGTAAGTTAGTCTAGCTCACATAAATATGTTCCTCTAAATATTTTCCTTTAGGCATATTCCTGTAGTTTTGGTTTTCAAGAAGAAACATTATCTAAAAAATAAAGCTAATGATAAATATATAAAATGTTTACTCTTTAGGGTGTCTTGGGAGCTGTATTTCATATAGAGTGACAGTGATGCATGGCTTCTCTTCATTTTGATTCCCTCTGTACGTGCCTTTGGGGTGGCTTGCATTGCCCACAATGCTGTGTCATTTGTTTCCCTTTGATTTTCATGACTGACATCTTGCTTTTGGCATATTTCCTTCAGCTGGGCTATAAAAAAAAAAGAAAGGAATGTGCAGATGTGGGAAAAAGATAATCTTGGAAAGACCTGACTAATAATAATAGTAATAAAAGAACAGAAAGCAGGTTTACTTTTACCGCTACATTAAGAATTAAAAAATCTGTGTTAGCCATGTTAGCATTGAGCAGAAAGCTAAAGCATGTGTAACACCATCTTTCAGTTAAAGGATGATCAGTTACAGATAACATCTAAGAACCAGCAATTTGATTTCAGCCAGTCTAGGCAGGTAGTGATGTCAGCTGTTGTTTTCTCTTATAAATTCAGGAGAGATATATGAAGTAATTAGCTATTTATAAAAACAATAAAGTGGATGCTTCAGTTGGCTTTTTATCACTGTGCTACAAGAAGCAGTAAAAGGAGAGCTCAAGAATTTAAAATCCATAAAAAGAAACATTTTAATACTGTGAACAATTGAATTTTTTATTGGCAAACTATGGTTTTGTATTAAAAATCCAGGTAAGGCTAGATATAGACACACACCGTGTATACCCAGAAATATTTGTTAATAACTTGTAAAAGATAAGAGAGGGGTTTTGTTGTTTATTTGTTGGTTTGGGGTTTTTTACCCGTGCGATAAATAATCACATTTTCAGGCTTACAGCAGTTCTAAAGGTCTGCAGAAATTAAAAAGGTACTGGCGAGGGCAGGGGAAGGAAATTTCCCAATCTGGGATGCAGTCCTTGTCCATTATAGAGTTTTGTGCATTTTTCTGGAAAGCATCCAGTTAGAGATGCTGGCTCAGAAAGCAAGGGGTCAGGTCTCCCTGCTTAGGGAAGCTTTTTAGCTCCTGTATCTTTAGCTGTGCTCTAATATGTGATTACTGCAGCTCTGTAATGAAAGGGGGAGAAAAAGGAATACAAGCTGAACTGTAAAAAAAGACACTGTTGTTAGTGAAATTTCATACCAAAGTATTACAGTCTTAGAATGGGTCAACTGAATGCTCAATACCAATCTGTGAGTAAGGGTTCTCAGTAAGTTTTTGAACAAATGAGGATACCTCAGTGTGCTCACATGTCTAAGGACTGAGTCCCAGTGTGCGTGGGGAGGCTGAGCACACAGCTTGATGTCTGTTACATGTGTCATGTGAGTGCCTCACTCCAAACTTCACGTGTTGATTGGATTTTCTTAGGAATGGCCTTCATACATTGCAGTCTTCCAGTCTGAGGGACTGGCTCAGCTTTATATAAACCAGACTGTAACCAGCATTTAACTTGAGACCTTTTTTTTCAGGTAATGGAGCTTAGAGCAGTAAATTGAGTGTAGTACAGCTTGCACTTCTGTACTTTCTGGCCAGCCAGGCAGCTGTAGCAGCAGTCTGGAGTCAACACTGGCTGCTGGACCTCCCGAAACCATGGGCACACATGGCCCCGCTGGAGGCAGGGATGTGCCCAGCCCCTCCTTGCAGACTCTGCATCGCCTTGAAGCCATTCGCAGTGGCTGCTCCTCCCGGGAGGCCCCAGCAGTGTGCTGGGGACCCGCTGCCTGCAGGGCCCCCAGACCACAGCCACAGGCAGCCCTCGGCTTGCAGCCCAGCCTGGCTGCCTGCTGGGTTGCCCGGGGCCAGCAGCCCTGCCAGTGTGTTGCTGTGCCCTGTGTCCTGCCCAACAGCCAACCAAGGCTGGCTGGTGACTGAAACTGGAGAGCTTCCTCTCGGCTGCTCAGTGCCTTTCACTTGGCCTTTTTCCTCACCGTTGTTTTTCCCTTGGTTTTTCTCCTTCTCAGCCTGTGATAGGCGCCGCAGTGCCTCCTACTGATGCACAAGATTTTAGTGATTTTTAGCACCTTTATGTTCTGTGCAGGTCATTCCTCTAACTTTGCTTTAGCACTTGCTAATTTGTCAATAATGGTAGTCTTCAGAATGGCAATTAGTGAGCAGAAGAAGCTTGCACTGTGTGATGGAGCAGCCAGGGTTCCGTTAAACCTGTTTGTCTCCACACACACCCGCAATCCCCCACTTGTTTTCAGCTACATATCAGTCTGCAGGTAAAGGAAGTGTAAATTGCTTTATGTAGGCACTACTGACAAGTCTCTATTTGGTGCCAATTCTCAGCTTTTTTACTTTTAAGAATTCACTGAACATGCTGTTCAGAATTACTTGCACTCTAGGATTGCTAAAATCACAGCAAATCATACTAACATATCTGTCTTTTCTGTGACCCTTGAATCCCTTCAGGCATGACAGTATGGACATGGAGGTGAAGGGCTTCTCTTACGTTCTCCTGTAGCTTTTGTTAGTACTACTTAAAAGTTAAAAGAAAGTTCTCAAAGATGGATCCATGTTGCAAGGCACAGTCTCTTACTCAGTGTTTCTAAGACACATTTACTGTTCTGCTGTATAAAAACTAAGTAGATGCTACAAAGGCTTTTAAATTAAGCTGTGCATTTCTTCACTGATTGGAGTGCATCTATTCATTCAATTTTGTTCTTTACCTATTCCACTATCATTTTATTAATACTAATTAACACAAATGCTGCCACAAATAAAGCCTTTCTAAGGTCGTATAGTCAAGCATCTAGAGAGAGAGAAGGTTTGGGACACTCAGTATTTCCCTTGTTTTTCTCTGAAGTGCTTTGTAAGCCTGTAATCAGGGAATGAGGCAGCAACAGCAACATCATTTATGTTAACCTGTGCTTTGCTTGTTCCTTGAAAAAGCTGCTGTGCATGTTGGTATCATAGTTTCAGCTTGAAGGAAAAGGTTGGGTAAAACTTAGAGAGAACTAATAATGTATCTTCTCTCAGGAGAAATGTGTTTGAAAATATCAACCATTCATACAACCTATCTCCTTCTAAAAAGCAAAATACTTGTTGTGTAGCAGTGTTTGGTTTTGTGAGTCTAAAGATAATGCTCTCCTTGAGACTGTTAACACTGTCCAGTTGGATATCACGGGCAAAGGTGGAGGAAGCAGCCCCATTCTCATCACTGGTGTGGGATTTACAGTGGCACAGAGCAAGCCAGCTATCACCCATCACTTTGTCAGGTCTGTAAATTATGTGCCATTCCCTCCAAGTCTGAATGGGGATATCTGCTGAACTAGGTTTAACTTGATGTTATTTTTAGAACAAATTACATCGATTGCATACTATTTCAAAGGCCCCAAGTAATAAAGTATACAATTAAATGTATCTGACTAGTTTAATTTCTCTGTGTGGTTTTTGGTATAAAACTTAACCATTTGTTTTCCAGACTCTTCCGGCAAAGATTTTGGTCCTACTCTGGGATTAAAGAAGTCCAGTTCTCTTGAGAGTCTTCAGACTGCTGTGGCTGAAGTAAGGAAGAATGAACTCCCTTTTCACAGACCCAGGCCTCACGTGGTGCGGGGTCGGGGATGCAATGAGAGCTTCCGAGCTGCCATTGACAAGTCTTACGATGGACCTGAGGATGGAGAAGAGGGTATGTTGCTGCTGGCACTGACTGAGGGAGTCACCTTCGCTTAGCACTGCTGAGGGCCAGCTCCATAGAGCACCATGAGCCAGTGATTTAGTCCAGTTGAAGCTGATCACATTTTAAAAGCTGTTCACATCTTCCACTGAATAGAGCTGTCTTTGCAGTACCCCATCCAACCTTGACTGGGTTTAGTGTAAAGTCTTTCACTGATCTCCTTTGGGGCAGGGGTGGGTTGAAGGATTTAGAACTCAATCCTTAAATAATTATGTTTTTCAACTTCAAGAAGCAGCTGCTTTCTTCAGATTACATTAAAAATTATCTCTCTTGTTTTACAATTCCCACTTTTCCAGCCAGGAAATTTGTTTCATGTTGTAGATAAGGCAGTGTATTGATAGCACCCTGCTGCTCATTCTGTCACTTTGGGTTTTATAGACCCCAGTCTGGAAATACATCTCCTTTAGTATGGGGTGTAAAACAGTGCTTGGATCCTGAGCCCCCCCAGCAGAAAGAATACAGCTCTTTTCCAGCCAGGCAGTATACATTTCATCCATTTTTTTTTTCAGAAAAATAGAAAGATAGAAAGATTCCAGGAAGTTAATTAAGTCATTTTGTTACATAGGTTGGTTTTGCCAGTCACCAGAATCTCTTGTTGAAGTAAGCTCTCTGTTTGAAACCCAGCACGTGGTTAACAAGCTAGATTTCGAAAAGAACAAGTACTTTACTCTATCAGGATTTTTATATCAGGAACAATAATTAGAAAACAATTCATTAAAATAATTCTGTGTTTAATTTGCAATACAAATCTGTTTGAATCCACTAGATCTGCTTAGCTTGCTTTTTAAATTATTCAATTAAATGAGTAAGTGTTGTGAGTCATTTGAGCTCTTTGTAGACACTCTTGCTGTATTTTGTTTGCATTTCAGTGGCCTGTAGCCATCCTCACTGCTTCTTTTTCATTCTGTGCAGATGGTGGCTCTGATAAGAGCTCTCACTGTGGTCGAGAAGCTCAAAATGTGGAATCTGCCCCTCCAGGGAACCCTGAAATAGAAGATGCAGAAATCAAAGCGAAAAAAGACAAAAAATGTAGGGAGAAAGAGAAGAAAAAGGGCAAATCTAAAATCAAAGAGAAGAAAAAGAAGGAAGAAAATGAAGATCCAGAAAAGAGAAAGAAAAAAGGCTTTGGTGTCATGCTGAGGTATGGCGTTTTACAAAGCAAAACAGCCACCCATTCTCGTTATAAGATAGGAAACAACCAATGCTCTCATAAAGTAGTGGAAAAATTATTTCACTTGGACTCAAATAATGTTTATGTTATTGAAAAAGAAAGCAGTTTATACTTTTACACCAAACTTGTAACTGCGGCAGAAGACATTTGGCAGACAAAATGTCTTTTTGTGCCTTTGAAATGCATTCCCATATGTCAGAAAAGATTCAAGGTTTTAGGCTTAAAGCAAGCACGTATCGGTGGGGAAGGATTTGTGGGGAGTATTTCTGAGTAATACAAATCCTGCTCCCACACTCAGACTTTTGCTTCTCTTCCTTCGCTTACCTGCTCCCTTCACAAGATGCAGGGAGAGCAAAATTCCTTGTGCTACTGCAAAAGGTCTATTAACATTTGCAGTTGCTGAAAGCCACTGTCTATGATAAAATCTTTGCTTCATGGCTTCAGGCATTGCCTGCAGTGAGCAAAAGTTCACTGTCCTCCCTGCCCAGCATGCAAGTGTTTGGATTTCTGCTGTGGCTATTTGTTTTGTGGCTCTGTAAACTCTGAGTCATCAGAGTTCTTCAGGTTGTTTCCTTGCTCTTGCTGGAACCTTTGGTGCTGCAGGCACTGGTTGCTGACACCCTTCCCTCTGGTACTTGTTGACTCTGTAGAGGATTTGAAGTTGAAGTTTCAGTTGAAGTAGCTCTTTGCATTCGATACAGAGGATGTGATGAAATTTTTTGGTCACATGGAGGAGATTAAACTGAGGGACCATGTGGTTACTTATGGCACTGAACACTTAACATTGGCTTTAGGACACTGTTGGTGTTTCTTGTTATGCTGTATTGTAGACAATACTCATATATATAAAAACCACAATCATTGCTTAGGCAAGGATACATTTAAATAGTAATCTAAGAAATGTAGCTGCAAGACCATTCACTGATCGTGGTCTTCATTAGGACATAAAATGTATGAATTTGCCTTACAACTTTGTCACTATGTTCTCTAGAGTAAAATTACTTGTGTTTTATTAACATGTAAGGTTTTAGCTGACTTTCTTCCATGTATCAGCAATTATCCTTTCAACTTTTGAACACTGTGGAGACACTGTCAAAAATATACAGGCATGCCTGTGTGCCAGATGTGCATGATTTCAACAGTTGTTAAGGTTCATAAGATGTACCTGGCTATACCAGTCTGCTTTAAGATGGGCTCTCCAGGAACAGAGGAGGTGTGTACACACACTTGTGCATTGCGCATGCATTTGTGTTCATACTGTTTAAAGAAATAGGACTTAACATGGAAGGGTAGTCAAAAACAGAGTAATTAGGAGGGTGACTTCAAAAACTCTCTTGTGTGTCTTAAGCTTTATATCTCTTTTCATTCTTCTTCTTAGCTCTTTGGCATGAGTAGGAAAGAGAAGGGGAGTGGCACAGAGGTCTGACAAAAGGATAAGTACTGTTTAATGTATCAAAGATACATAGCAGATTCTGAGTTTGAATTGTAAAGTCTTACAGGGATATTATATGTGAGCCAGAAAGAACATGGGATGACATTAGAATCCAAAACAAGCTATTGTAGTTGACAGAAACTCTGATAATGGTCAGTATGCAAAGCTGGGAACAACAGGTTACCATTTGTTGTGATTCCCTCTTTCAGACTATATTCCACATTTTGGTAGTATACAAAAGGTTTATACATCTGCTTTTTCCATAACCTTGTCTTTGGTTTAGATTGATAGTCTTCCCAGCTGACAGTGTTAATAATATTTATCTGTATGACATCAGAGAATGGGATTTCGTATCCCACACCACTGAAAATGTCTACAAAACAATAAAGATGGAAGCATCATGTTGTAATAAAGAGAGAAGGAGAAGTAGGTAAGAAGTAGGTAAGAAGTAGGTAAGAAGTAACAATTCAGCTGGGAGGTTTTTAGAGGTTCTGTATCCTTGTTGGTATTTCTTTCCAGAATTTATAAAACTTGAAAAGAAATTCCTTCCTGTGAGAGTATTAGGGAATACTAGCCATGATAGAAGTGAAAGAAGGCTGCAGACCTGTAAAGCAGAGCATGAACAAGAGCAACCAGTGTGCGTTTATGAAATAATTGGGGACCATATGTCCTGGGCAAGATGAGCAAATCCAGGCTGGTATTTTTTTCAGACAGAAACTGGCACATATGACTTGAAAAACAAAACCAATTGATCTGAATGTTTTTAAAAGAAATAATAGGGAACTAATAGTGGAATTTAGAGCAGATCAAATACCAATTAAATATTAGGTTCAGGAGATATTTTTTCAGACTGGAGTCTTGTACTGATGTGAAGGGTGAATGTTAGGAGGGATGGGGAGGAGGTTTGAATGATAAGTATTTTAGCAACACGGATGGAAAGAAGCATCCAGATTTTTTTATGACGTTGTGGGAATGAAACTGGCATGTTTTTTTGGTAGAACATCTGTGGAAGGAAAGAGAGAAGTTTAAGATGACAAAAGTTGTGAGCTTCTGCAGCAGGCAAGGTGGCTACTAATTCTTGGTATCTTGAGAGAAAGAAGTAGGGAGAAATATTTAGATACTGAGATGAGCCCAGTTTTGGACATGATGAATTTAAATTGGAAAGGGGATCTGCCACATAGGGGCCTTAGAAATGTAAACACTGTAGTGGAGGAAAAAGCTTGGTGGAGAAGGAAATCTGTAGTGTGCATTTTATAGGTATGGTGGTGGTTGTGCTGTGATCCCCCATGTGTGAGACCACCAAAAGGAGGAACAGAACCCTTGTTAGACTGACAGGAGAGATAAAGCCAAGGGAAAAAAGTTATGAGAACAAGTGGCAGGGGTGAGAAGAGGAAATATATTCCTGGGACCAGGCAATGTCATTAATTTTTTCAACTAGTCTGGTGACTACAGCCATGTGACGAATCCTACCGGAAGCTGGAACCCCCACTCTGGTATGTTCATGCTGTTTGTAGTTCCTGGGCAGCTTTGTTCAGAGCTATTTCAGCTGTGCCTGCATGGTTCTGCTGTGCTGTGGGATGCATCCAAACAGAAAAACAGACTTGCTGAACCCATGTCAAAATTGGCTTGAGATAAGTAGGAGCTGAGCATCTGTGGTGAAAGCTCCAGGACCAGAAGGACATGAAAAAGAGAGATCTTGCCAGAAATCTCAGTGCTAATTAAGACACATGCATTTTCTGGTGAATGACATGGGGTCAAGTATAAAGGACAAAAGAAAGTAGAATTTGAGGCTAAAACAGCTGCTGGAACTGTCCTATTTGTCTACAGTGGGATTTTTGTGCTATGCTTGTTGGGTCACACACACAGCTGTAAGAAGTTTTACCTTGATAGTGGCCATGTAAATTGGCTGGCTTCTGCTTTATAATCAATAACAAAGCATTTCAAGATATTAAAACCAAATCCAAGTATTCAGCTGTAGTACAAGAATTGTTGAGCTTTAGTCTTTTGCATCTGAGATTTTTGAACATATTGGAATTGCTACTGCATTGGTTTTTTGCCTTTTTTTTTTTAATTTAACAACAGAAAATAGCAAAGCTGTTAGCAGTTGCTAACAGATTTCACTTAGTGCCTCATCTGTTGCTCAGCTGCTATTTACTTGTAGTTCCTGGTCTTTTTTTACACATACAAAAAGAAGAATGATTGCTTTCCTGCTAAGCTTTTGCTTGATTGAAGTTTTATTTAGGTGACTGTTATTCAGGGAGACCATCAAGAAATCATGCTTTTATTTTTGTAATCATTGTTTTTTTTTAAAAGACCTGTTTTTTTCACTCAGTATTAACTGAAACTCTTGGCAGCAGCACAATAATGGCTGTAGTACTTGGGCAAAGTAGGTTAATGTACTGGAGGTTTAAAATGCAGATTACACTAGTTAAAGTCTCTATAATCCAAAGTACTATTTCACTGTGGTGCTGACTGCACAGTGCTTTGTTTCCTTGACTGGTTCTGATGCATATATTGCCTGCCTTAGTTCTGAAGGTGTATATGTGCTGTCCAAAGAACAACGGAAGTTGAGTCTTCACTGCTTTTGTGCAACACTGGCCAAGGAGCGTTTTACATATTTTACTTTTTGATGTTTTCTGGCACATCATGCTCTCATTGTTCACTAATAACCCACCACTAGATAACAGACTGAACAGTAAATTCATACTGTGTATCAAGAAAACAAGTACATAAAATACTTTCAATAGTGGAAATGTGTCTAAATATATACTTCAGTCTCAGGGAAAGGCTAGTGTCTAGCATCTACATGAAATCTTTTTCAGAACAGAACCACTGAGTTCTGTGCAGATACATAAGAGCAGCAAGATTGCACAATGCCACATTTGATTCTTGGCTCATCCCTTTTCTCGCATGGAGCTGACTGATTCTTTCCAGGCACCATGAGTCTTAGAAGACTGCTGGACATCAAATGAGCTTCTTTTGAAGGTGTTCAGTATTTTCAGGAGAAGCACTGTAGTGAAACAGCATATTTGTGGCTTTGAAAAAAGGTAGTGTGTAGTGTCCTTGCTTAGAACTGTCAAAAGCTCTGTGAGGAGGGCTCTGTAGGCTGTTTGGAAGGGTTAATTAACCCATTGGTGCAGGGTGCTAGAAATCCCTGATACTGAATACTAATGCAAAATGGATTGTCACTTAGGACCAAGGATGCAAAGCTGATCTAACCAAGAGGTTAATAAAATAAATTAAAAAAATATTCCTCAGTTTGCTAGGTGATGAACTCCAGATTTTAAATTTCTGGTCTATAGTTATTGAATTGCCATGCTTTGAAAAACTATCAAAATACTGTCTTCTAACAAAGGTAGGCTTTGTGTTTCTAAATTAAGTTGGCAGAAGACTGAACCTTTAAATCACCAGGGAAATGTGACCTCTGCCATGCAGTGCAGTTCTGTATCCTAATCCCATAGCAGTTGTTACAGTGCTGGAGTATAATAAACATAAGTCTATGGCTCTCTCTACCTTTTCCAGATAGTGATTGTAAAAATTCTGGGCAGCCCTTTCAGTTTTATGGATATGAAGGTAAGATAGCTAATGGACTGCAGCCACACCAATGGCATTTTAATAGGTAGCTCCCCCAGGCAGAGACCAGGAGGCTGAAGCCATAATTTTTTTTTTTTTTTTTTTTTTTTTTTTTTTTTTTTTTTTTTTTTTTTTTTTTTTTGTGGCATAAAAATCTAAGAGCAAGTATGTAATTGGTGACTCAGAATAAAGAGTTGTGCTGAACTGGAGTGCAGTGGGAGAGCACTCTCTCATTCAGTCTTCACTTCTAGGCTGGACTCAGGAAGAAAAAACAACCAACCTTCTTCATATAAAGCAGTGCTTGTCAACTCGAGTGTTTCACTACAAAATATTTTAAAAATTAGTATAGGTGAGAAAATGTCTATCCCCCAGCAGTACTGCACTTCAACCATGACTTGCATATTTGTGCACATATACGTATAACTGCAAGCCCAGGAAGCAGGAATATATATGTGTGTGTATTAGTTAGATTTGCTTTTTGCTCTTCAGAAAGAGTGCAATTTCCCACATAATAGTTCATCTTAAATTATTTACCTTCCATTTCACAATACGAGCCATGAATATTTTATTTTTGTCCCTTTAATTTGCCAATTTTCCTTTGAGCTAAGTGCCTTAGTGATTTTAATTTTTCATTCTTGTTGGAAGACAGAAATGACCCTTTTTTCATTACTACTATTATAGGCCTTGTGCTCAGAATGATACTTTTTACAACCAGCACTGTTGAGCCTGTAATGGTATTGCAGAGTAGATAGCATAATATACAGATATTGACTTCCATTAAGTATGGCACTATGATAACTTATGGAGAGATTTTTTTCTCTACTCTGTTGCCCTTAGAAGTTGAGAGTTGTAGAGGAAAAGGTAGCATTAGATGAAGAAGGAGCAAATAATAAAGATGTCACTTGTTGGAGAGAGGTGGTATATATTACTTTTTTATGTATTTATCTGTGTATGATGCTGGAAATTAATATGGACATTGATAGATAAAAAAAAATAGAACTAGATTAAATTATTTTTAATTAGGCTAAAGTTATTTTAGATTTTTTTTGTTCTCAGTTGCAAAATTATCTGAGATGGATGATGTGTATTTGAAAGACAGCATCAGTTAATGAGGCAGATGAGTTATTATTTATATATATGAGCCTTGATTTCCTTTTGCACAATAAAATTTTCATTTGAGTAAATTGGTAAATAAAACTCCACTTTCCTTTAAAGAGCATAAGAACACGAGAGAGAGGATATATCTAGTCAATTTAATCTATCTCAAATTTGTCAAGTATTTTAAACTAAAAAAACCAAATATTTCATTTTATATGTAGAACTTTTTCTTTTCCTCCACCATATTATTTCCTCCTTGGCTGCATTCATAGTCAGACTAAAGCAGAGAAAATAAGGGGGTTTTGTACTAAAGATGATCATGCAGACTGCCTACTAAAGGCTGATTTGTTTAATTAAGCATCTGTTCTCCCCTTAATATGCATGCATAAATCTCATTAACGTTAGATGTATGCAAGTGCAGTGAAGAATAGACCCCTCACTCTCATTACTGAACTTGGATAACAAGATTTATATTTACTTAACAGATCAGAGCAGAAAGTTCCCTCTGACTATTTAAAAGGATTCGAAATTGCAAACTGTTTGCAAGGAGCATGCTTTTTGTGAAAAACTTGCATGTTCACTTCAAGTTGAAATATCATTATTCAAGTCATTACTAAGCAAAAAAAAAAAAAAAAGGCAGCATGCTTTGTCTGTGAAGATTAACTTTAAATTCTACTTTAATGGATACTCGCCTATTTAATATTGGCCTCTGTGCATGCCACAACTGCTAAAAGTAAACTCCAGGTATTTTCTGGAGGTAGCATATTTCTTCTAAGTATCTGTCTCTAATCTCCCAAGAAATGTGTTCTGCAAGAAGAGTCCTAGAAAGCAAAGTGTATTCTTGGGGAATACTGAACAATGCAGCACTGTGTTCATCCATCATGCACTAGAGTTGGCTGTTCCTTGCTCTAAAATCCTCCTAAAATCTAGCTGAGGATAAAGCTTGAATTCCATGATTTCTAAATAAATTGTGGGACATTGGGTATTTGTGTAGGTAGTACAGATGGATTATGGTTAACGGTTCTAGAGGTTCTAGAGGGTTTAAAGTCATACCCACAAAAATTTGAATTAAGGCTTCCTGTGCTGCATTTTAACCAATAAATACAAAGTTTTGCTCAGGAATACAGTGGAGAGTATAAGTTCTACCTTAATAGCAAAAGAAACAACAGGTTTTTGCTGATTTTCTGAATCAGTAGTTCTTGTAACATGACTGTGGTAAATGGAGGGGTTAGGAGGAGAGAAAACAATTAACAGAGAAATGATACAGAAGGAGACTCCTGACAGATTCCTTAACTACAGAGTGCTGCTGGGTGCTGGTTTAATAGGTATTGCCGTTAACAGCCATCTGTAGAGAAAATTGAATATACTCATCTCACTGAATTATGATTTATGCCACACGACGCAGTCAAACCAAAGTAATATTTATATTACAGTGCAGAGTCATTGATTAAATGCACATGGCATCTCAAATCCAGTTGACATTTTAAGTCTAAATGATTGCAGACATGTGGTCATTTATTTAACTATTACTTTAAAAAATGTGTCTCTACTTGTTATTAATAGAAGAAAGTCAGACCTGACCAATATTTCAATAGGCTGACCTTTTGTTTTGCTGACATATAAAAGGAACAAAGCTCCTTTTGGGGTAGTCACAATTTCAGAGCATATGAAGTATGCTAGCTTTAGAAAAAACATGACCCCTTGAACTGCTCTGTCTCTTTCTTCCCTTCTTTATTTCCACATGGGATTTTTGAAATAAAATGAAGAAGAGATGGTTTAGGAGATAGGAAAAGTTTTAGGTTTGGGGTTAGATAAGAAAAGGTTTTGGAGATACTGTGAGAGAGGCTTTGTTTCAAATGCCTCCTCTGCTACTGATTTCTTGAGAATCACTGGATAACTCTGCTGCTTGAGCCCTAGTTTTTACGCAAAAATTATCCTCTGTGCTTGTAAAAAAATGAAAATAATATTTTCCTGCTTTATATTATCATTGTTCAGCTAAACCTGTTAAAAATTAAATACATTTAAAAACCGGTCTGGTTACTCCTGTAACACTGTAGAAAATAGTTTTACTCCTGTAACACTGTAGACAAATAGTTTTATTCTTAAGAAAATGAAAAAGTAGTAAGCTTTCATATGACTTTCTCAAACTAATTTTCCTCTCCCTACCCATTCTTGCTGCTGCTACTGCCTGTGATGGTGAGCTGGGGTTTCCTTCTCTCTGTACAGATGCTCTCACCTTCAGAAATGCTTTTTGGAATATAATGCCTCAGAATTAAAGCTGGCTTTCTATCTTTTAACCTGATTTTATGTTGTCTTGCTAGAAAAAAAAAAATGTTGTTGTTTCAAATTTGCTATGGGCAAACTAGTTTTTCCTCTGAAGATTAATCTTCTTGTTGTCCTTACTCTGTCATCATGAAGACTGGCACCATCTTCCCCCTTTCACAGAAGTCCTATATGGGATTGTCATCTTTTCATGAACCTTAAATCCACTCAGTGGGGCAGTGTCTAAAATTTGCTGACTTACTACACAGCGCACTGAAGACATGACCACACAGAAATCTCTTCCCTTTCTGCTTGGACTCGTGTTGCTTCCAGTTAATGAGTTTCTCTCGAGGCTCACACTGGTGGGTCCTAGTTCTGAGTGCTGCCACCTACCCGTGCCAGCTCCAGCTCTGTTCCTTTCCCACTCTGGTCTGTGTCACCTGGCCGGTGTAGTCACCTGCTGTGAGCAGCCAGAAGCACTCACAGCCAGCCTGTCCCAGCAGCAATTTGCCTTCCACTGTAACATTTGCAGTGAGTCTGGGCACAAAGTGTCTTACACAGCTTTCAACTTCACTGGTGCAAACCATCCATGTGCATGAGCACAGCTAAATGAATGATGATGAAAGGCTTTGCAGCCTTCCTTCCCAGCTCCTGCTTTCCAGCTCTGTCCAACAGCAGTGAGAAAAGCTCTTTACAGCTTCCTGCTCTGCACCACATTTGGCTCTGTCCCATTCACCTTCACCTCTCCTCATTTGTTTGGATGAGAATGCAAAGATGCGGGATTGATCCTTACCCAGCAGTTCCAGTTCATGCAGCTGTTAACGTAGCAGGTAACTGGTGTTCCTATCAGCACCAACCCTTCATCCTGGACAATGTTTGTTTGTCACCAGGTTTCTGCCTTTGTTACTTTCTCCTCCTCTCTCTACCCTGCTCTGCAGCCTGGGTTCTCTCTTGTCTTGGTTGTCACCCAGTTATGCAGAGCCTTGAGTCATAAGCCCAACAGAGTTCCTTAGTTTGGACTCTGCCCTCAGTGTGAGTTGCTTCTACTCTGCACTTCATCATGAGCAGCAACTGCTCTGATTTCTCAGTGGTCACAATGCTGTGACCATTTGCCGTACAAGTTAATTATGCTAAGTGCTCCCCTCACAAAAATATTTACATTCAAAGAATCTTCTCCACTTGCTTCCTTTAGTCAGTGAAAATTAGATCTCCAAGACCTCCTCTTGGCCCTGATACATGTGAGAGAATTTGATCTTGGCTCCGGTACATGTGAGAGAATTTGATCTTGTTCTTTAAGAGGTCTTGGAATAATTCTTAGGAGTGAAAATGAAGAGGTCTTCTCCTTTTCCCCTTTCTTTTCTTGCAACTTCCCACTTTTGCTCTGTTTTGTTGTTGTGGAGAAGAAACAGTAAAGAATGAATAAAAAAGTAACCAGGGTAAATATAAAATGTTAGCCAAATGCTGACATAAAAAAACCTGTCCTCTTCTGTGTGTTAAAAATTCTGTCTGTGTATGTATTTAGTACAAGATACATGAGCCACTAAGTATCAACTCTTTAGCATTTAACTCCAGTATTGGGTTTGAAGTAATGAACTGTGTGCCTGTGCCATTCATTGTCCCTTATTTGAAAGCAGTGAATACCTGGCCCCACATTAACCCCAGATTATCATCAGGTTGGTTGGTAGTAATGTGTAAATAGAATTGTAAAGCTATCGTCTAGTGACAGAAGGCCACTATTGTTTTTTGCTATTTTCCTTCTAGCCAAAGAAACCTAGTGAACAATGAGTCAGGCTCTGTTCATTCTACTTCTGTCATCTTTGTGTTTAGCTTTTTATACTCTAATGTGGAAATCTGTATTACAGTAGCTCAGTATAACGGACATCCTAATGTTCTGGTTTTAATTAAAATTAGATTGAGGAAATAAACAATTCAAAGTTAGCTTTCCTTTTTATGTCCACCCCCACCCCCTGGAAATACACTTTCCATATCCTCTTCTGTTGGTGGAAGTGTTTGTTTTCACTCACATGTTCTTGGATTGCTCAGCCTCCCGAACAGACAACTTCCCTGACAGACAGCAAGGAAGGACGCTCAAGGAAGCTAATTTTAATTCATTTAGTCTTCTTAGCAATACATGTTCTTAAATTATTGGGGTTTTTTTTTGTCTGTTTGGTTTGATACAGGCTGCAGTGTAAATTTCAAGTTTTTAAATAAATCTTTGTCAAAATGAAGACTTCACAACACCAAACTGCACTGCTTCTGAGAAAAAAAAATCCACAGTACAGCTGCAGATTAATTTTAGTGACTATATGTGTATATAGATACACCAGAGAGTTAGTTACTCAAAAATAAATTAGCAAATATTTCTTTCCTTTAAAACAGCAGATTGTCATGCTTGTAAGTGCTGCAATAGGTTAATGTACCTCTTCATCTCTAAAGACCTCTGCCTCATCTCTTTTGTAATTAATTCCTACTTAGGCTATTTTAGCTTGGTTGTCATTTGTAGCTTCCTAAACCATCAGTCATCTGCAGCAGTGGAGGGTGCTGTAGGCAGGATCAGGCAGAGCTGTAGGAGCTCTGGGCTGAAATGGCTTGGGAAGATAGGAAGAGAAATTCCTTGGAATAGATTTGCTTTGAATCCTCTCTGCCTGTAGCAGTGGTCTACACTGCTCTCTCCCTACACGTCAGATGTTTGCTATTTTCAGTAACTGCACGGTGCAAGTTGTATTTACCTATGTGTGGTATGGATGCTGACACTGGTCTGTAAGGCCACTCTGAGAACCTCTAAATCCTGTGGTGCTGCTCCTCCAAACTGCACAGTTTGTTGACTTGCCTGTGAAGTCTGGTGCAGTGAGTAGGGAAAACTGATTTGGCAATGCGAGCTTGCCAATTCTGAGCGGATAACTGGCTTTAGTCCCCAGTGCTGAAACAAAGCAAATTTTGGGTTATTGCATCTCCTGCATGGAAAATACTATTAAAAATCTGTGTCTTAGAGATACTTGAGTATTTTACAAAGACTTAGATATTTCTGACATGCTTGGAGGGGAGGAAGGAAGCCACACTCATACAAAATGTATGTTCTAGTGGTCTAATTGGAAACACACCACATTTTAGACAGTCTAAAATATGCTAACAAACTTATTCCAATAAAAGTATATTTATTTAGTTCATCCTTAACATTTATTCTGGTTTGAATACCAGCTTACTCTGTCTTGTGGAGATTGGAGAGAATGAGTTTAATCTTTTTTTGTTTTGTTTTAAGCTAGAGTTTAAAGAAATTGAAAGATGATGTTCCTGTCATAATGGGAAGAAGGATCACTGCTGGCCCTAGATCTCCTGTGGAAAGCTTACATTATACTATAAACTGCTGTCCATGCACTTGTATGGAATTGAAAGTGGAGCACAGACAAAATGAGCTTTCACTAGAGAAGATTAAAAAGAAGAAAAAAAAAAAAAAAAGTAACTGATTCCTCTAGAGTAGGGGGCCAAAAAGTGAGGATTCGGGTTCAGAATAAGTGAGTAGTTAAGATTTACCTGAGTGTTAAGGTCTCAATCCAGCAGAATAAAGGAACAGACTACAGGTGTATTATATGTGCTTCTGCTTCTTTTTTCTAGATCTTTATTAAAACAATACATTCACACCATAGTAGAAGACTACCATGGAGGGCTAAAGTTAAAATACATAGGTAACTCTTTTGGGAAGTGTATTTGTTGTCTGTAAAGATTGTGTGTGTGAGTATAATTCACTCATCACATGTAGAAACTCAAAATTTTCTACCTTTGCTATTTTCACCTGTTAGCTTATTCTTTTATTTTTATGGAACTCATGTGTTATGACATAAATCTTCGAAACTATTGTATATTAGTTTCCAGACTATCAAGTAAAAGGCTATGTCTCTTTTTTTGACAAACTATTTCTGTCTCTATTATAAAGAACAGCAAAAGATTAGAGGAGGAGGTGATGGATTTACGTGTTTGCATACTATAAATACTATAAAGAGGGGAGCAAGGAGATGCTTAGGGACTACACAGGCTAAAAGGAGCTTCTTTCCAGTAGAATATTGTTGTCACATTACTACATCTGCCTCATCTTCTCAAGGTCACTTAGGCACTCAAAGACATTGAACCAGCCAGCCCATGCCTGGAAAAAAGCATGTTTGACAGAGTATTGTTATTAATGGCTTCATGGGACACCAAGATCATTTGTTGATCTTGGCTGTCAGTTTATTGTCTTTCTCAGTCTTTGTTTATTTTGTGTATGTCAGCCATTCACTGTGTACCTTGGGACACAAATTGCCTATAACAGATCAAATTTGCTGGTCAAAGGTTAAGTCACTCTCCTGAGGCTGTTTGCCTGAGATAGCACTGGTGTCTGCTGGCTTTGGTACCATAGTTACTGCAGTAATATTGTAATGACTTTGCACAATCATTAAAGCTCAATAGAAAGTTCCAGCATAGCAGGTAGAAAACAGCAAATTCCTTGGTCAATTTGGGCTCTCCTTACTCATGCAGATTTCTTTGTGAAGAATCTTATGTGTTGTATTTAGAAAATGCAGGTCAAACTGAAACCAGGAGAATTATTTCTGTGGACAGAAGTTCTTGTCTACAGGGGCTAGCATTTTGTGTTGTCCAACCATGTTTAGACCAGCTCCATCCTTAAGTGTCCACATAAGTAAATGGAAAATTATGTTGAACATCTAGGTTTCTCTTTAATATCCACCATGCAGAGACCTAAATCAAGTCTACAATATAAAGGTTGATTATGGAAATCTGTAATATAAATCAGAGAAAATTTCATATTTAGCATTGATCAGAGAAGGAGAAAAAATATTAGATTAAATTAGTTGCATAAAATGTTGCGCTAATTTGTAGGCAAAAGGGAAAATATTGTAAATTAAGCAACGAAGTATGAGATTTTCACTCTGTTTGTAAATATTGACTGAAAATGAGATTTAAAAAGCAATTAAAAATTAAGACTTGTGGTTGATAGCTTTCTCAAGGACCCATTTTCAAAGGCTGACCAAACAGAAGAGTGAGACCAAAATAAAACATCAGGGAGGAATTAAAAAAAGCCAGGCTGGAAAGCAACATAAATTGATACAGTGTCTGTATACAGATAATTGAAGCCATGAGATTTAATTAAAATTACCAAGTGGATGTTGCTATCAAGAATGAGGCAGTGAGACTTAAACAGAATTTCTCTGAATGCATTTGGGGAATTTTAGGGGCAAGATAAGAAAAAGAACTATTTTACTGTTGGCTACAGAGAAAGGTATTCACTGAAAAACAGCTCAAGCTGTGGGCATTTTCCAGGACCCCTGGGTACCAAATTTCAAGGATAACCAAATGCTCTATAAAAGCATGTTGTGATCAATTGTATTGAATGGCACAGAGGAGTTGCATTGAATCAACAGAGATGACAATCCATTTGGCAGAGCAAAGAAAGATCGTTACAGACCTTTAATACGGCAGTTTCAGTTTCGTATCTGTCCATTCTGGAACTTGGACTTGTAATAATTGTATTGGTGTCTTGAAAAAACAAAACTTTAATAAAGTCAATATCCAGTAGCAGTTCTCAAACACAGAACAAAGACAATAAAGTACAACAGCACTCAGGTTTTATAACCTCTTACTTTAGCAGAGATACCATTTGCGCATTTGAATGACAACACAAAAAGTCCAGGTGGTCAGACTGCATTTTGCATGACCAGCTGTGAGATTTAGGGTAAAAATGTTTACTGTTTCATGGCAAAAGCAGAAGGAATAGGAATCAGCTGCAGAAGTGATCAGATCTGATTGCAGAAAGTGAAGCAGAGCAGAGTGATCAGAAGGAAGGGTTGGAGAACCTAAATAAGTAACTAATCTCAAAATAGTGGAGGACATCCTGAAGCCTGTCAATCTTCCTGAAATAAATAACAACAGATGTTCCAAAGTGATATGGATTGGTCTTAAGCCACAGAAATACAAACATGTAGGGGCTTTGTGGCAAAATTCTCCAGTCAAAGCTTGCTGAACTTTGTGGAAATCTTGTACTGGATGAGACCCACAGAGTGTTCCTGGGTATGAACAGGAGTGAGGTTGAAATGAGATGGCATAAAGTTGTGATTAATGCTTTTTTTCCTTTGGCTTATAAGGATGTAGGAGAATTAACTCTAGTCCCACTTCTGTGTGGACTTTGGAATGATGAATATTTTTTCAGACTTGCTGGGGAAATCCTAGGTTGAGACTGTGAGAACTTGTACGGTCCACTTCTTCTCTGAATGGAGAACCTAAAACCAGTATATTGAAGTTCTCTGTTTCTTTCAATAACTCAGTATCAGAATTCTTTTCCTTCAGAAATATATTTTAATATATTGATAGTCCTCAAAACTGCAGTCTAAACTTAGAGACATTTCTGCTACTCATTTATTCTCACTGATATACAGAGATGTCTGAGACCAAATTAATCATGTACCTGCATCTTTACAATCCCATTGTTCTACTTGTGTTTCACAAGAATAATTACAGATGGAATTTAGCCTTTGTAATTCATAAAAAAAGAACAAAATGCAGGTTTTTGAATATTATCTTTGCTGGGGTTTAGGGTTCAAATGAGAAAAAAAATGGGAGAAATTAGATTTATTTACTTAATATATGGCAGAATTCCCAGAAGCAGCAAATCTATTTGTGCTGTGTAGCACTCAGTGTTAGGTAGGAGAGGAAACAGGCTTTTTGTTCCTGGGAATTTTTAGCTATTCCTATAATATTTTGCCATGTTCAGACAGTTTCCAAACTCAAATATTCCTATTGGGGTAATTCTGATAAAGAAAAGGGTTGGGTCAGTTAAAAATATGCTTTTTTGTTCTCTCTTCTCGTTTTTAGACCCTTTTAATAAGGACTGAGATGGATATTAACGTGAAGAGCCACTTTGTTTAAAATCCCTTACTGTGAATATACTTACTGTGAAAATGCAAAAAAACTTGACAATTTTAAAAATCCATTTGTGACATTACTGAAGAACAAAGAGAAATAGCTTTCCAAACAAACACCCAGTAACCTCCACAGTCTGCTTGCTTAGTAAAGTGTACCATCCTAGGAAAGAGAAACAGTATTTTATCATAATTCAGGAAAAGGCTCATAGAGTGATTATTGTACCCAAGTTTTAACATCATAAAAAGTGTGCATGATGGGACTGAAAAATGTAACTTCTTTTGTATAATCATTGCTCCTAATAATTTTAAAAATCTGGCCTGTGTCACTTCTTAGAACATGGAACAGAGCTAAAAAGAACTTTTATGTGAAATCAACTCCTGATTCCAAAAATGTCTGTAGTAGTAATAATAAGCTTTTGATAAGGCACTGACTCATGGCTGTGAGGAACAGATGGTGATTGCCAGTCAACACCCAGCTGCAGCCCATGAGGGTCTGGTAGGATTTACTCTGGCATTCAGAGTACTCTGAGGAAAGTAAGAAACCTGCTCAAAGTAAAACCAAACATCATGGGCTAATAGACATAGTCAATGGAAGGCCACTCAGCAGATTCAGCTGAAAGGTTATAAGATGAAAATCAGTATTAAAGAATGATGGCATCTCTCCAGGCATGGAGAGGGAATACTAAATGCAAAAATCGAGGCATATCATTGCCATCCTTTATGCCTCTTTATTTTGTTAAAAGTGAGGCTGACACTGGGTGTCTTCTCTAAAGAGAACACTGACTTAGGGGCTTCCTCAGTATTGCTCTTCTCTCTGGATCCCCTGAGCCCCACCCTGAGTTCACACTGACATCAGTGCCCTGTTCCGCTGGGTAAGGGACAGTGAGAGAAATGCATCCACTCTCCAGTAGCCTTTCCCAGTCACTGCAAAGAAATCTACCATGTGATGTGAATGGATGAATAAAGGAAATACAGTTAGGGATGAAACAATCCCTTTTCATTCCCTTTCTTTGAGCCCCATAGCAGTAGTTTTCCAGGTTTCTCCTGCCTGTGCCAGCCAAGGATATATTTTCTTCAAAGACTGCCCCACAGAAGTCCCAGTGCAGGATTTTCCTATGTCATAACTGGCTGCAGTTTGTGTCCATATACAGATGCCCTTTGCAGCTTGTTTCCAAAATGAAAGTTGGCATTATGCTTGTTATTGTTCAGCTGTACATAAAGTGAAACAGACTTTAAAAAATCATTTACAGAAGATTTGCTGTGATTATTGACATTTTATGACAACCTAGTTTTTCTTGTAGACCTTCCACTCTCCTCCCTCCTCTCGCCACCTCCCAATTCCTACCATGCAAACAGCAGAAATGTATTTGGGAAAATGAAAAAGTTATGAATCAAACTTAGGAGGTATATTTAATTGACCCTGGGTAGGCATTTAGATGGAGCTGATAGAAAGGTTGCAGATGTTCTATATTAGAAAGTCTCTTTATATTAGATGATGCTGTGTCCTGCATCAAATGATTGAGTAGTCTCCTGTGGAAACATGCATTTACCCATAGTACATTCTGAGCAGTTTCAGTTATGTACATATTTCATCTGTCACTGAATTAACCTGAAAAGTCTATGGGTAACCAGATCCCTGGGATGGAAGGGCTTGCTTGATGCTTGTTTGATAAGGAACTTTTTTTTGATGCTAAAACTTAACAGGTTTGTTCTAAAATGAAGCCACTGATATTTCTCTTGGAACCATAGGCTGCGTAGCTTAAAAGCCCAGCATGTCATGAAGAGACTTTGTTCCAGTTACATATTTCGTCGTTGTCCCCATGTAATGTAGACTGGTTTAGGACAGGGTTTTTGTTTTTTTGTGGTGGAGTGGTTGTTGGGGGGGGGGGCAGGGGGGATTTGGTTATTTTTATTTTTGCTGGTAGTTTGGGGGTTTTTTGATGGATTTTTGGTTTTATGGGTTTTTTTTTTTTAAATCCTAACCAAGAATGGTATTAACCAAAACTAGCTATGTGCACATGCAGTTACACTGAAAATGGGTAATGCTATCAGAGGAAAATAGCAAGACATTCTAGAGACTACAATTAAAAAATACTGATATTTTCAGTATTTAGCATGAAACAGTATGAACTGGGATTGAGTTTTAGGCTAGAGAAATGCTAACTTTAAATCTAATTCAATTTGAAGCCTTTGTTACAAGCTGCCTCTTACAATATAGCTGGGAATCCATAATACTGTATAGTTTGACTTGTATTATATGAAAACATGATAATTTGCCTATAAAAAAAAAAACCCACTTCATTCTTAATGTTGTAATCTTTTAATAATGAGTGGCTGAACCATCTCTGTAATTCATTACCCTTTCAGCTGTTAGATGAATGGGAGATGTTATGGTTTGTCATTATTCTCCATGGTGGCAAGGAGAACAGACTGGGGATTTAAATCGCCTTCCTCTGCATGGGCTATAGACATGCTGATGACTTGCTGTGAGATTACATTTAGTTCCAGGATCTCTGGTGCTTCAGAGTGTAATGCATTTGCTTGCTATGATGAACAAAAGCTTCTGATGGTTTATGTAGGTATACTAGGAGTGAAATAAAAGAAAAAGAGCAAAGAATGCAGGTAAAATGTTGCTTTCTTTTACAAATGACTGGTTGAGTACAGAGGAAAAAGTAATAAATGTATGTGAGAAAGGAAACAAATATAGTAGTTGAAATATTATATGGACATCTATACATATGTGTGTAGATATATAATGTGAAATACAGTATAATCTTAACATTGTTATGTGCATACTTAGGACTACACTGGCTCATTACCCATTGCATCAAGGATGCTCAAGTGTTTATTATGCTATTTACCAAATTATAGCTATTTCCTGAACAGCCGGCCTCCGCTGAATATGCTTGTATTCTGTCCATCTTTAATAATGAAGCCTGCACTTTGGGACAGAAACATAGTCTGGCAATGATCAGCAGGAAATAAGAGAGAAATTGGTAATCTCTTTAGCTTTACTGTTTTATGTTGTTTATTTGCCTTTCCAAGTATTCATTCAGGGAACTTGGGCAGCAGAGGTCAGGCAACTGAATTTCTTAGTGAATATTAGGAACTGGGCTGAAGAGCAAACAGATGTGTAGTAAGTTTTTTATTGTGGGTTTTTTCAGTTGTATCTAAGATTTAGCTAGTCCACTCTGGATGGAGTGTTGTAATAATTTTAGTGAAAAATATCTGTATGTCAATTTATAAATACCAGTTATTTATTTCAATTTCATACATAAATGGATTATAGATTAATAAACACTGCTGCGAGCTAGAGGGATTCAGAGGATATTTGGTAATATTTGAATATTACCATTTATAGTGGTGGGACTTTCACTTTTTTCAAATACATGAGTCAGTTACACACACTGTTCCTTGTGCTTTGCAGCATTGCTCCAAAGTTTAACTTGGTAATGCCATGCTTAATCATAATTCTGATTTTATTTCATTTTAACATTCAGAAAAATATCCTCAATGAGATTTAAGGAAACTCTTTGGAATATAAATGTTGGCATATAATCCCTTCAGTTATTGAAAAAATAGTCCAATCAATCTCTAGGTTGGCTTTTTAGCTCAAAATGCCTTAATGTGACAGGAATGCACTATAATCTATGAAAGGAATGTCTTAATTTGTCACAGAGCCCATTACTTTGAGTTATATTTTGTGCTCTGGATATCTGTACTTAATTCTTCACAGATAAAATAGAATGAAGTCTTGTCTGTGATATGTTTTAGAAAATTGAGTTTATTGTTTTCTTTTCCAAAGAAAAGAGTAGTTTCTCTTACTGTGGAGGTAAGTGCAGTGCCATATAAGTTTTTGAAATGTGCTTGTAACTCTACAAAACCAATGTTCTCGAGGTCTTAACCCAGCTGTGGAAGCTGGGCACTTCTTTGTGGGGAAAACATAGCTGGATCCTCTGCAGCTTTTGCATTTCCCCTCCACACCACAAAGTTCACACCACTAAGTTCAGTACTTCGTACTCATTCCTCATGTACCAGAGAGGGCTAGTCTGGATTAAATGCTTGAGTTTGAGTTAAAAGTACGCTGAAGACAGACATGTGTTCAACATGATTCTGTGTGTTTGGACTTTGAAGAACCTCCAATTCTGTTTAGAATTCCGTATGACAAAGAGTTAAATTTGTTTTAAGGTACTTGAATCTACCCAAGACTTGCTGCCAATTTTTGTTGCTAAGAGAGATGTTCTCCAGCCTCTAACTTTGTGCATCTGTATTTGATAAGGCTGGCAAATGTCTTCGATTAGAGTGATTTTTTTTTTTTGGAGTGGCCATTCAGAGGCAACTTTCATCTGTACTCTGATGTGTGTCATAAAGAAAGGTTTTTCACATTAGTGAAGTGCTTAATTACATTGGAGCAGCTTAGTTGCTTTGGGTTTATTTGGACTATGAAAGTGAAATGTAGCAAATGTTACCATCTGCTGTTGTCATCCTGCCCCCCCCCCTTCTCTCTTGGTGCCCCAACAGAGTCTCTTCCTCTGTTTTATCCTTATTGTCTGATTCAAAATCTTGTCAGGGTACTTAAGGCATGTGGTAGCTTCAAGGCATGAAGTAGGAGATCAGCTTTTCCCAAACAAGATTCCACACTTGTTCTGTGAATTAGGAGTTTTTAGCCAGAACTAGAACAGCACCTTTTTCTTCTCCTTGAAAAGTAAACTTGACACATCTGTCACATCTGAGGACTGGAAATTTCTGGCTTCATAGGGGAAAATGTGTCACTGTGGTGTATGTTGTCTGACCTAACTATCCTAGAGATTTTTGTTCCATTTATCTCCTACACGCTTTATATAATGAAGGAAGTCTCCCTAGGCATGATCAACCACAGAGAGTGAATAAAACAGAATGGTTTCAATCAAGGTTTCTGCTAACCCAAGTTAGTTGTTACTTTTCAGTCAAAGGTGCTAGCTTTCACCGTGGCAACCAGTAATAATTATTTTCTTTGCAGACATTGTAGGTTTTCACTAGCCAGTGGTCACAACCTTGTGCTTAAATTTGTAAGATGCTTTTTCTAGTTTAGTCCTAATGTTTGATCCCTTTCAGAAAAATAAATTCCTTGTGACCTGAATTTCTGGAGTTCTGTGATGATCTCCAATGTGAATATCTTGATAGGAAATGCTACAGATTTCTTTGTATCAGCCAGACTGTATTCCCAGCATGTGTGTAACACAATTCCAGCAAACTCGGGTTACTGTTTTTCCTGTAGAAATCTGCCTGTAGCATGAAAGAGCTACCAAAAGAATTGAAGAGAAAAGTCTTAAAACTCATATGCTGTCCAGTTTATTCTTACTGAATTATGTTCAAGACCCCTAATTTCCAGGCACAATACTGTTCTCTATGGAGCCTGGAATACTCAGAGGTGGTCACTTGTGGAGTTAAGGACCCTGGAAGCCCTGGCTTCTCCCAGCAGGGTGCAGCTGCCACAGGGTAGCAGCAGTGCTGCTAGCAGGCGAGTGCGGGGAGACAGGCTGGTTGGGTTTCCTGCCATCTCCTTGGGCAGCACCCCAGCAGACTGCTCAGGGGCTGCTCTGGATGGCTCCTTCCAAGGGTCTGGGATGCCGGGGAGCAGAAGTGCTGGTCTGCCCTGGAACTGCAGGCTGTAAGGTCAGACTTTGTTACAGAAGGTCAGGTGATCTGCTAAGAGGCACAGTTGGAGGCCTTTTTATTTGATGTTAGATTGGTGTCAGATGGGCTTTTTCACTACAAGGTGTTAAATCTCTTTCAAATCTTTGTCAGATTTTTTTTTCTTCCAGTTCTGCAGGGGTCTATGGGGGGCTTCATAGAACCTGCCAAAGCAAACAGCAACTCCACCCTAAAAAGTAAACATTTAAAGCATGTGCAAAAAAGAAAGGTGTAGCAAAGCTTTCTTTGGCACTGCATAATGGTGTGGACTATCTTCTCCTACTAAACATTCAGTGCAGACATTTTTGATTTTTGGTGTCCTGCATTTCTGTGAACAGGGTTCATGTGGTCAACACATGATCCAGAAGGTGATTTACCTTGCGGTTTTAATTGGATTGTTACTACTGACAGAGTAAAGCAACACGTCTCATTTGAGCCAGTACAAATAGATTCTTCTTCTGCAGAGTTTTTTCTTCCTTTGCCTGCTTCTGGTAGTGGTTTTGTGACAATTATCAGGATGGTCCAGGAGCAAAATAACTGGGGTGAAGAGAACTTTGTTTTCTCTCGGGCCTTCTCTTTTTCATACTGTATCTACTTTTCTCAGACTGGAATATCATTACAGAGGCTTGATGCCCATGCACATTTAGCTGTATTTTCTTAGCTAAGCATAAAATTAAAGACCCATTTTACTTTACCTGTGTGGGGAGAGCAAGTGAGGGGGTATGCTTTATGTGCTACATGAATGTTAGTTACTCTTTGGTAAAGAAGTGACAATAATCACACTGCTTGTAAAGAGGATTCACGTTAAGGCAGGTCTGCAGCATTGATCTGGTCAAAGACTCTACTTTGCAAACAAAGCATGTATCTGTCATAGCATTGCAAGCTACTTTTGTGTATGCATGTGGCAGTAAATGTGTAATAGATCTTCCTTTTTATTTGAATTCTCTTCTTTTCCTTTTCTCCTCCTGTTCCTATCATGTCACCACTTGGGTTAAATTTGCACTATGGAAAAGCTTAGGTGCTAGAGGCAAGAGCTACTGAGACAAAAGAGGGTAAATAAGCAAAGGTAAAAATGTGCATTTTTAAACGTAGAGCAGCACGGCCTAAAATGTGAGAGTTGCAAATGTAATTATGAAAATGTCAACAAATATGCAGATGTTTTATAATGGCTCTTACTGAATGAACTTGTTTCCCAGCTGACTTTTTAGAAATGAGCTGTAAATTCTTTCCTTTTTTCTCCTTCTTGGGCTGCTCCATCCCACACATGCAGGTGTCACAGTATTACTTTGAAACTAGCTGTAGAGATGACCCTGGTTCATCTCCCTGGGACTGTGTAAAGCCCACATAAACAGAATAGGGATGTGTTAGAAGCATTCATAATCATTCTGAGAGGCCTAGGACTCAGTCTGGAAATGAAGAATATGTCAAAGGTATGGAAAGCTTAATTGACGGCCTTAAAAAAAACCAGCAACAAGTAACCTGATAAATGGCACAGACTGTTAATTAGATGTCTAAATTTACCAATTGTGTCAGGAAAATTAGGACACTGGGAACGATATGTCCCTAAGCTGCTCACTAAACAACCGCTGTACTACTTATTTATATTTATCTAATGAAAAAGTATGCGCTGAAAGGATCACAGACAGAAATCTCTCCTCTCACTAGCCTGAAGCTCCCAGGCCTCTCAGCTCACAAGGCCTCTGTCTCCTGATATTCCCTTGTCTAACTGATCACTGTAATACATGGCCACAGGAAATATTAAGCTGTTAAAGAATTTTCATAATATTTATACAGGAGAGAAACCATGGGGGACTTCTGAGGCCTAATGTTCAGGGAAGACTACTTATAAATTCTTGTTTGTTTCATCAGGAATTGGGCTGGGCCCCCAGTGATGAGAGAAAGAGGGAAGTTAGACTCCCACTTATATTTCTGTGATTTAAGTAGGTACATATTTAAGTCAGTATGTACTGCAAAATGTGGTGTGTTTACATATGGGTATGATTATGTGCACAGTTAAATACATGTATAGCTAAGTGGGCACACATTTACATCATGTCTGCACGAGGACCCTGTTGCTGTGGTCATGGAGATGCTTCCTACTGCACCTCCAACCGGCAGGCAGCTCCCAGCCGTGAGGAACACCGTGGTTCACTTCCCATACCTCCTAACCTTGGCATTTGTGAGGATCAGGAGAGATCATCATTTCAGTGATCACTAATTGTCTCTTAATTAGAAGTAACTCCTTAAATTTCTAAGCCAGTCTACCATCCTTCCCTGTGTACCTGATACTAGACAGGACTGACTACCTAAGAGATAATAATGATGTTTTGAAAGATAGATGTGTTGCTTCTTTCTGACACTTGGGAGTGACAACTTTCTAGATGTATTCTCCCAGAGCCTGCTTTGGGCTAGTTGATTTGTTTTTAATTCAGGGGGGAGTTGAGAAAGAACAAGTTTGCAGCTGGCTGTGTGTGCAGAGCTGGGTGTGGAAGGTGCCTGTGCGTGCCCTGCTGCTGCTTGGAGCCGATGGTGCCGGTCACTGGGCACAGCCTGCCGTGAGCTTGGCTGCAGCCCTGCTCTCCTCTGCTTGCACATCAGCAAGTGCTGCTGTGCCAGCCCTGATTTCTGCAGTGCTGAGCCATGGTTGGAGCTGTGCAGAATGGCTTGAGAGATGTCGGGCAGGTGGTGGTTTGAATCCTTTGAAGGGAAGGTCAAGTACTTAATGCAAGCTTCAATAAGAGGATAATAATAATTAGAACTCATAAGAGTTACTGTTTGCATATCCAAGATGTAAAGGGGGAGATACTGGGATTATAGGGATGGGAAAGATTTGGATGGGTTTCTTTTGCAACTCTAGCAGTGAGAAAGTACAGTGATATCTGAGGTAGCTGGGAGGAATGTGTTCATAGGACAGCCTTGGGAGAGAGGTCCCTGGCAGTGGCTGGTGCTGATCCCCTCTATCCAACTGCAGCTGATTCTCTGCAGCTCTTGAGCAATCTACACCGTCAATGAGTTGCTAACAGGAAAAAATACTAGCTAGGCTAGGTTAAGGAATATAATCAAGTCTGCCTGCTCTGCAGGCATTATCAAACAGAGCATTATGGTCTTCTAGATTTGTATAGGTACATTTCTAGCACTGAATAAAAGTGGAGAGATGACATTTCTGCTATGAACACATTCTGCCTAGGAGAAGGGTGTTGAAAAAGAAAATTGGATAGCAGCCTTGCAACATCTTTTTTCAATGTGATGTTGTACAAGATATGATCTTGAATGAGTGAGGATTTTTTTTAAGAGTTCAGATGGGAAGTTCTAAGGAGCTCTTGAAGTAGAAGTAGATGAGATCAAAAATGTTCTGAATAAATTTACTATATTCACTTTTTTTTCAACTTTGGTATGCCTGATTTTCTCATTGAACAAAACAAGTTCTGCTCTACAGTTAAATGTCAGATCAAAACAATTCTGTGTATTCTCATTTCAGTTCCACTTGTTCCAATACTGACTGGCTTCTGTCAATACTGAGGTGAGGTGAGGGGTGTGGATAGTGGTGGATCAGAATGCAGGCAGTGTAGCTGAAAATTGGTTAATCTCAGAGTAGCTAATATATCTTGTTACCTCAACCTTAGCATTACCTCAAGGCCTCCAGCCTTTACCCAGAGGAAAAACTGTGGGAAAGACTCTTTGCATCCTACAACTTCGTTGGCAGCCCTCTGCTGCAGCATTCCGACTGGAGTTCTAGGCTTTGTTGCTGCCTGAAGCCTAGGGGATATCCCATTCTCCTGGTGATCAGAAGCTTGCTGACTGACCTTGTGCACAACAGGGCTGTTTTCTTTATTTGCATTTAATTTGTTCTAGATGAGGGTAACAGGCGGAAACTGTAGGAAAGGCAGAACTGTGAGGATCCAGATAAAGAAGTTTCATCTGTCAGTTCTTGAGTTTTGGGCTTTTTGCTGTTTTGCTGATGAGGCTTCTTCCCAAATACAAAAAGGAATCTGTTGCCATAGGGTCCTATGCATTTCAGTTCAGAAACACTCATCTGTCCTTAAGCACTTCTGTAAGACACTGCAGGAAAAAAAAAATCATTCCCACTTTGGTGCAAAACCACATGGAACTGTATGAGAATAGAATTGACAAGTTCTGCAACTTTGGGGAGGCCACACTTTGGGCCCTTGGAAATCATGCTATGTAAGCAAAATTAAGAAGGGTTGGGAGGGACATGTTTCACATCACTGGCAAAAACCAATTGAAAACATCGCTTTTTCTAGCTTTGCAGGCTTTCATGAGCTTTAGAGAGTCATGGAAATTGATACATTAACCTAATTTATATGGATTAAACTTTGTTTTGTTAACAGACTGGAAAGATCACAGTTTTTGCATTTGATTTGTTCTAGATGAGGGTAACAGGTAGAAGCAGTAGAAAAGGCAGAGCTGTGAGGATCCAGCTACATAAAGAAGTTTCAACTGTCAGTTCTTGAGTTTTGTTCTGAGCTGCTGTTCTGTGAAATGGTAAACTCTGCATCTACTGGGGAATTAAAAAGATGGACTGGAATGAAATAGACCTTTCTCTTTTGGCCTTGCTTCAGGAAAATGAACATTCCTTAGGATAGGCTGTGATTGGAATCACAATGACATGGAGAGCGTGTCTTGAGCTTGTCTCCTAGGCCATGCTCGAATTCAGGGAGCAGCTACTAGAAAAAGGAGGAATGCCCAGGTGGGGTATTGTTCATGTCTCTGTTCATATTTGGCTTTGACTAGTTGTAAGTCAAATTGGAATGTGGTGTCAACTACATTTTTAGAAAATGCGGGTAACATACATAAAATCAACTCACAGGTAAAGATATTTAGTGCACAGCTTTTTGCTTTTTAGACTCTCCATTTCACCTTCTGGATATGTCTTGAGCAAGTTAAGAACCTTTGGGTACCTTCATTTTTTTACTTTTCCTTTTTCATTTGTTTCAAATACTACTAGCCACATTAGGTAAGATGAAATTCTCACTGTCCTCTGTGTAACAAGAAAGTACCCTATTTGGAACCAGTTTTCAACCGATTTGTTAAATACTAGTGATTTTTGTTAAAGATTTCCAATAGAAGCACTAGGGCATTAGGTGGCTTTTACTACTCTGCTTATTTAGAGAATATGCCAGCTAATTGCTACAGGAAGCATGTCTAAGAGTACAAAAGATGTAGTTGTTAATTCCAGCTATTGTGAGTGGACTTGAGGGAAATGGTTTTTTCCACATGTACAGCAATTTTTTTTTTCCAGTTATTGAAATTCAGGATTTTGGATTTGACCATGATTTCTGCTTTACATTCCTGTATCCTGTTGCTTTTTTTTTTTTTTTTTTTCCCCTCCCAGGAATCGCTGGACTGATGTATTTCTAGTGATACTTGTCTTTTCAGCTGCAGCTGGAAAAGAGACAGTGGTACAAGTGAGACAGGAGGTGGCAGGAAGATGTATGACTGCTGGGAGAGGGGTAAAAGGATTTCCTTTTCCCCACATGAGAAGAAAAACTGAAGCCAGATAACTGGGCTTTTTAGTTATAAGACCACAACAGAATAGCATCATCATGGCACTCTAGATCGATTATGCAACTTTGTCTGAAATTCTTTACATCTTTAATGCAGTTGTCTAGATACACAACAATAAGACTACAAAGACAACTCAATTATCATGACAAAAATATTTTAAATGTTGTAACTAATAAATCAAAATAAATAGTGGAATAGACAGATCAAATGATGAGTGGTATACATAGTTGATAAATTAGGCACTCTTTTCACTGTTTCCTATGATAGGACACCAAGCATACAGCAAAGAAATGGAAATGCAGATGCTTAAGTTGTTTCACAGTCAGGATTCTAGTTTGTTTTACAGATTAAATACTTTCAGCTAAATGTAATTCATCAATTGTGATCGCTCGTGTGGTGCAATTTGTGTTCATATGGTTGTGGGGGTTTCTAATGCAGTTAATTTTTGGGCCCATTGCCAAAACATGTTTTTCAAGAAGTGCAGAGTGGCTTCTCCTCCCCTGTGTTTGTGAAGGTAGTTTTTAAACAACGATTTATCAAGTTAAGAAATAGAAACAGTACATGTGATCAGTTGCAGTTCATGATGAATAAGCAGAATGTTTGTTCATGGTACTGAATACTGATTGTGTTCAGTAATTCATGGGTAACTTGTAAGCCAGAATTTTTCCCTACAAACTGTTTGATGGACAACAGCTAATGTCTGATACATTCAGGAGAAACTGTGATTGTATCAAGCACAGTTTGGAAACAAAAAAGACTTAGGTTCATTGACTGACTACACAGCCTGGAGTAGTTTTTTATCAATGCCATTTAGTTTTTATTCATGCAGTGATACTGGCAGCTCCTGTGGCAGAAATTTTAGAGAGAGGGAGAGAGAGAGAGAGACAGACTTCATCTGTGTTGTTCAGCCTTCTATGCCACTGTGGGCTTTGAATTTAACTTTTTTTTAAATCACCCTCATAATGATCTTTTTTAGAGTAACTTCTTGGAGCTAAGATGGTAACATGCAGAATTTTTAAGGTATCTGTTCTCATTTTGGACTCTTGGTAAAATTAGCACCAGTAGTTTGGTATTGGAGATAGTTGAATGAGTGAATATAACCTTAGGACATGGAGCTGTGGAGGTAGTGAGAAAAGAAGTGAAAGCCTCTGTTTGGTGAACAAAGCATTCCTGTGTCTCAACAAGAAAGCAGAGATTTTTCCTTACACTGTCACACCAAAATTACCTGTCTGGCAATACAGAGAGCAATAACAAATAACCATTTTTAAAAGAGTGTATTTGTGTTTGGGAGTCAATGTGTGAAAGGCAAGAAATATGCAAGAAGAAAAAAAGTTTTGGGAATCTGGGCTGTTGATGGTGTTCATGCAATTTCAAGGTACATGGTTTTAGTAGCCAGAAAAGTAGGATACTTCATTTTTTTGAACACTATTCTAGCAATTTTCTCTGTCTTTGTCCAGAAAAATGTATTTCTTTATCTGATTGCACCAGAACTATTTCTTCTAAGAAACAGGAATGATTGCCAGGTTTTCGTTGAAACCTTCCAAAGAAATTTTCTGGCTCACAGTTCATGACCAATAGTATTGCAAACAGATATGACAGAGCTGTGTAATTCATATAATTGACTAAAACTTTTAGTCACTTAGTTCTGACATTTATTTTTTATTTATAATGTGGTACCAAGGAAAGGATTTTAGTACATTCAGTTTAGCTCATCAACCTGATGAGACAGTCTGTTGTTTAATGACTGGATGAAACCTTCCCTGTCCTAAACCATTGTCCTTTAGTTGCCAGAGCCACATTTTGTGAGTATGTTTGAGTCCTTTGCTTTTTCCTGTATTGGTTAGTCACTCTCTCTTGGCATGAAAATAGCAGTGGAATCGTGGAGGGTGAGCAGTCTGGCTGCCTGGTTTGTATACATGCCATGTAGGATTACTCTTACTGAAAATAACCAGTAACCAAAAGTCACAATGTATGAGATCTGAAGATATTTTCTTAAAGCTTAAACTCAGCCATAACTAATCAATTTGATTCCTAGTAACTATTTTCAAAATCCACCAAAACCTGGTGGCAGAAGAGCTTGGCAAATGGAGGCTGAAGTTCACCTTCCCTGAACATTCCCATTTCCTAGGTCCTGCTCCTGACATTTCGCTTTGTGTCAGGTTCGCTGTACCGAGGAGAATAGGGAAGAGCTTCCTCTTGAGAGTTGTGGTGGAGGTTTTTGCTTAATTAACTGGCAGAGGGTATGTCTGAGAGTGACTCCTTCAGTGCCACCTTCAGTCCCCAAGTGGTGTTAATTTCCTGCAGAATACAGGGGAACATATTCCCATCAGTATGTCCACACAACTCTTAGTGATGCTAATGAGAGCTGGGTGCTTGTGTCAGAGGGGAAATTGCTATCTGTGTGCCAGGACTGCATCCCCAGTCACTGAACAGTAGAATTGCATTGTCTCACTGCTTCTTTGTTATGGATCATGTCTTTCAGCAGCTTCATTGGGTTTTTTTTCTATTGCTGTAGCTATTCAAAGCCAAGTTTTCCTAAGAAAACCACAGAATAATCTAGTATCAGTTTTGTCAGTATGCCACATTAAGTGCTGTATTTCTGGGAATAGCAGAGGGGAATTTTGGCAGGTTAGACAGGTTCTTCTAGACTCAAAAAAAAGTGAATTTGTTTCATGCAGATAGCTGTTTGCTTGAAAGCTTCCTTTAGTACAATATGAAAGTGATTCAGCCCCCTAATCCATCACTGGAAGTCTCTGCTACCATCCAAGACACTTAAAGGAATCACATTTACAGTTCTAATTGATAGCCACTGTTTTGACAGGCAAACAGATTTCTCCTCCCAGTGGCTTCATGCAGTTGGCCTCCAGCAGACCTTACCATTAGCACAATTCTACTGAAAAGAATATACAAGCTAATAATAAATCTGTGGGGAAGGATATTAACCACAAACTACTATGTCTAATTAGTAATGTATAATAGCCAAGGCCAGGGAGGGAAGGTATTATTTATCAGAAGAACTGATTTTGACAGTTTAAAAATGCAAAAACATCTATTATTTGTTATGCCAAAACACATCTTTCAAAATACACTATATACATAACTCCTCTCTTACTTTGGCATTGTTTTGAATGTTACTGCTTTGTAAAAATGCCAGCTATAGTAAAGGCACAGAGGAGGAATTTGTGTTGCTTTATCTTTAGAAGTCCATCATGAAACCTAAAAGCAAGTAGGGTTTTTTTTTGCCTTTACAACCTCCCTTGCCTGTTCAAGAGCCATCTCTCTCCCTCTTATATCTCCCTTCAAAAGCATCTCTTTACTGTGAATTCTCTTAGTTCAGAGTTTATCAAGTACTCTGAGCCTGAGCTCAAGTAAGGCTAATGCATCCTGCTGAGAAAGAGTGGTAGAGATCTCTCTGGAGAAATCTCTCAGCCACTGGAGAGATCTCTGCATGTCCTCACTGCACATTGCTGCTCAGTATCTTGGAAGCAAGAGTGCTGGTGCCCAAGACACATTCCCTTTGTGCAGTCTCCAGCAGAAATCCCCGAAAGAGGTGTTTCTGTAGCAGTGCAGCCGTAGAGCATATGAAAGGAGTGTGGAGCAAGGAGGAGGAGAGTAAGTGTGTTGGGGAGAAGAAGGAAATTAATGAGGAGAGAACTTAAAGAAGATGGGGGGAAATAGTCAAGGGGAAAAAGCATCATAGCAAATGGGCTAGAAAGTGAGGCAGGTAGATATGCAGTGGTAATGGAATCATAGCTCTGAGCTGATCAGTAGAGAAAGAGAACAGGACCTTTTAAACTGAGTACATAATTTTTACCCTTTGTGACTCTATTTCTTCATATTGGAATGGATATATGCTCAACATTAACTACTCATTAAAGTCACTACATTCCACAGAATGGAGCCTTCATGAAGACTGGCATGTTGTCTCGATTGAAACAGGGAGGGGAGTCCTCTGTATTCCTGCTATTTCCCAAGGATGTTTTTCCTTGGAGATCTTTTTGGAACCTGCAATGTGCAGGTTTACTTCCTGAAAGTCAGATAAGCCCCACCAAATCCCCACTGTGAAATGTAAGGATAGGAAGGCACATGAGAAGGTGAGCCCTGCAGTGGTGAGATGATTAGCAAGTCTGACACCTCAAAATATCATGGCTCTGAGTGCAAATGTACCAGGTTTTCAGTTTCGTTTTGCAAATGTCGTGTATTTCATTTGCCTCATGAGTTTTGTATCTGCACTTCTGATAATGTCACAGTTCTATGTTGTTTTTCCATAGCCAAGAGGGCTGAGCAAAAAGTTTTGTAGTGCAACTGGAGAATCTCAAGGAGTGCATGAGTAGCTAAAATGCTAAGAAAAGCAGTGACTACCGTGAGAGTTATGACATGAGAAAACTGAAAAGTCCTTCTCTGACAAACATGCATGATGCATACATATATACCTGTAATTGATACTTTAGTGAAGTCTGGGGTCATATGGCTGGTAAGTGAAAGAGACACCCAACATAGGAGAAAACCTGAAACAAAAGAAAAAAATCAGCAGCCCGTTTTTGTCAAGTTTGGCACCCAAAGAGCTACCCTTTAACTCCCTTCAGTTGGACTTTTCCCTGTCCCAACTTTAAGTGATTCTCAGCTACCTGCAAAGGGCTGCAGGTGTTGCTGGGATAGAGGTGTGCTGGCTCTCACTTGACTGCAGGATTTTGAAAACCACAAAGTCAGCAAGTGGTTCTGGAGGGGCTGCTGGCAGCATCAGCAGACTGCACAGCCACCCTGTATCTCCCAGTTTGCCTTTCTGACTGCACCTTAGGTAATAGGTTCAGTCAGAAACTGCATTTAGATTTTGCTACATGGAAAAGAATAACAAATGTCCAGAAAAATTAATAGCAACCCTAACTGCATGCTTCTTTTCCCTTTGCCTTTCCCTTCATACTCCTGAGACCATGAAATGGAAATTAGGAAAGCAAAGTCAAGGGCTGGTTCTTTCCTTTTGTTTTGAATGTGGAGTTACCATGCCCAAGACATGGATGGGATTATCATGTTTCCCTGGGGTTGGCAGGTTGCCATTTACAGAGCCCTTACAGGGAAGGGACAGCAATGTTTCACTGCATGGCTTGGAACAGAATTAGTATTTGCTTCAGAAGAAATTACATGCTTGTAAAGGGAAACCAGGAGGGGAAAATAACTGCTGCTATATGGAAGCTGGGACAAATAAGAATGTATGGGAATAATTTCTTACTTTGGTAGAGGGTAATTCCACAGTCTGGTGGACAAACGGACAGTGCTTGTTGCATTGGACAGACCATAAATTGATTTTTTTCCTCCTTCTGATCAAGCTGTAAATCATGGCTGTCCTTGTTTACTGATTTTTCTTTTGTGATATATGTAATGTAGGATGCAGAATTTTTGTCCTCGTGACCAAAAAGACTAGCAGTGTGGTCACTGGATAATTAAAACATAATTTAATGGAAACAGGTGCATAACTGCCATTAAACTTTACAATTTTCCTGGTCAGATAATAGAAGTACTGACCCCTTTTCATAAATGCTACCTCCAGGACTAGAAAACTCAACAGGTTTTCTAAAAAATAAACTCCTTGAAGTATAAAGGATGACTCTTCACAGCTGCCTTCTGTTGTCTAGGTTTGCATAATAGTTGATGAGAGTTATTCTATTCCATTGGTTCAGTAGATGGACTTTGTGGGTTTACACTTCAGCTCGAGTGGTCCAGAGGGGTCCAAGCCATCTTGCTCCCCTGGGTTTTGTCTTTGGTCATTTTTTATACTGCAGAAGTAAGATTTTGCATATGGTACAGATGAGCAGGACTGCTCTACTGGTAAGAATTTCCTAGTACCTAATTATCAGAATGAGTTACAGTAACTCACCTCTGTCTTTTTAAGAGCAAGTTCTACGTTTAAAAAATAAGGTTATGGGAGGCTCAAAGACTTTGGGAAGATGGGTGAAAAGATTTTGGGGGCACTATTTAAATTGCCTCCATTCTGCAATTTCTAGCAGAAAAAGATCAGCCTCCTGCATGTCACATGGGAAACAGATCCAGTCTTTTATCTGGTACTGAAACACAGATAATATTCTAGGCAGTGATACCAGAAATGAAGATTTTCCTTTATTGCTGTCCACATGGTTGATACTCTCAGAGTAAACTTTAAACTTCACTGTGTAATTTAGGGCTTCTGTTTGACATTTCATTTCTGTGTGTGACCCTCTCCACTGAAGATTATAGATTATTTACCTGTGAGGTGTTACAGCAGGCAGCTTCTTAGATTCAGTGCTGGGAATTCTTGCAGTAGCCCTTAAGACTGTGAACAATGTGACGATCCATGCATTAATACAAATGTGATTAAGTATCTTTTCTCAGCTTTGTTTGCTTTGTTCTACTGATGCCTACAAGTTACATAATGAGTAGCATGTACAGGGTCTGCATTAAAGGCAGTTTCTCATTGTAGCAGAATTCATGGCAAATTTATTTTCCTTTTAGCAAAACTTCAGTGGGGAAAAAATTTGCATTGTTGATTTATTTTGAATGAACTCGCAGAAGTCTTACTAAGTGTGCCATGTGGATAGCTCCTTGAAGTGCTGAGGGTTAATACTCTCTGCTCTTAATTTCAAATTCCAGATAAATATGGCTTCAGCTTTGATCTTATCTGGACTAATTCTTTGTCACTGTACTAATTAATTCAGCATGCTGCAGAAAAGATGCTAATTTGGGCATCAAAGAAATAAATGGGTGGGGGGAGGTTGTGTTGAATCAGAGTTCTTAAAAGATAAGTTTTACTCCCATTAGACTGGTACTGGAAGTTCAGTCATTTTAGTCTAGCTCCAGCAGTCTGAAATAGTAAATAAAAAATAAATTTAAAAATACAGAAATGCCACTTGTTTGCTTAATTTTGATGTAACAGGAGCATAATAAGGTGGATCTTTTTTCTATTTGCAACTTCTGCATAACTTTTCTCTTCCTGCTGATCATAATAATTTTAACTCTGATCACAGCATTAGCATAATGTGGATATCTCCGAAAATAATCTGAAGATAGCTAAATATGAGGATACTCACATTCATGAAGTTCAGCTGCCTTTGTGAAACACAAATAATAATTGTAGAATAGCACACAGGTCCTGCTCCTGGGCAAGGCTTTGTCATGACGAGGTTTTGCTGTAATGCATGTTCTACACTGGAGGGGCATCTCCATTTTGCTGGGGCTAAATCCTCCACAGAGGGAATGGGATCCACTCTCTGGAAGAAAGGGGCTGGCAGAGGACCAGGAAAGGAGATGCTCAACTCCTCCTGTCCACAGCCCCGCAGAACGGAGCTGCCCTTTTTCCATGTTTTACCAAAACAGGTTCTTTTCTTTCTGTAGTTTTTTTAGCTGTTGCAAAGCTCTTGATCCCAATGGTGTAATACTCAATGGCACACTTCTGCCCAGTAAGTAAACATTTAGTAACAAACCTTTTAGGTATTTAGAGAGCCACTAAAAATGTGAAAGATGTATTTCATTAATGCTGCTATTAACATAAATGTAAAATGAGCCTGGCCTGTAATCACCATCAAGTCTGATTCACTAAGGATCTTTACAGCAATGTTTAATACTCTGTAAAAGTGTATGTATGAAAGCAATTAATCAAAGCACAGCGCTGCTTCTAGAGTATTTCTTCCACCGTAAAAGCTGAGTGATAAAATAACACACCACAGTAGTTGCAGTTAATAAGCTTTTTATAGTCCCTGTGTGGACCTGAAAATCATACCTTATTAGTATCTTTATCTTTCTTTCTCACTTATTCATTCTTACTCACATTTAAATTTAATTCTAAGAGTTATTTCTAGCCTTTCATAAGGGACCTGCTTTAATAATCTCAGCATTTTCCCCCATTTTGCTGTGAAATGACTTAGAGTCAGAGCTTTTGTTATATGTACTTTACAAATCACTCAGGTTTTTTACAAATCATTTCTGGAGATGTCAAGATTTTCTGACAGTGTTAGGCCTTGTGTCTTGCTTGATTGTGTCATGGGCTCTCTTGAATTATTTTCCCACAGATGTTTGTACTTTCATTATGTACCTTGTTAGCTGTGGTGGAACCTCCTCATCTTGGGCAACTGAATTAGCTAAGAAATCCAAATTGCTGCATTTAGTCAGCAAGCAGCTTCAAGGTTCCACCCACCAGATGTTTCTGCTGCTTAGAAGTCTGGGACTATAGACCTGCCTGCTTTTTAATCCTTGAAGCAAATATCAACACATTTGAGATCTGGAAGCCCACGGCTCCACATGGAAATGAAGTGTTGCCATGACCACAGCTTTAGGTCTTGCATGCAAGACATTTATCCCAAGTAACAGAGCAGGTCTGTAGTAGGTTCGTTTTCATTTTTATCCCTTAGAATCCTTGGAAAGAAGCGTACATATGCTTTAATGCTATAGCAAATAAAATGGCAATAAATACTGCAAGACAACATACATTTGGTATTCAGAGACTTTATTTCTTTAATGTTTCTGAGGAGAACAATTTCAGTTGTTTGCAGGGCACCCTTTGAAATTAATAGAAATAGGATAATGCTTCACTCTTGCACAGCATATTTTCAACAGCTGCATATGGGCTTTTCCCAAAAGCACAAAGCACTCAAAGATCTGTTCACATAAAGAAGATCCCTTTATGTTTTTATTTACAGGAGAGCTGTGCTCTGAGTAGTTGGAATATTAACTTTCCCAAATGAAAAGTATACTAAGGTAAACAGGGCTGTAACATCTTTAACAGTGCTTCCTTCCCAGGCATTTACAGTGAATAATCAAAGAACTGGGGCACTCACTCAACCTGGGAAGGCATGGATTTATTTCCTTACTGTCATTGCAATGACCAGTGGCTTCATTTGACATAAATTGATTATAGATAGCTATAGAATGAGAAGATACAGCTGATCCATTTGTTTTGAGGTCTTCTAGTTATATTTCTCCATTTGTTATAAAAGGTTTTCAGAGTAATGAATCCATCAGATATTACGTTGAAGCAAATTTGACTGTGCACAGTATAGCAAAACAGACATTTTAAAAATTTGTGTACCATACAATTTTTCATTAATGTTTTTATTCTGCTGACAATAGTATTAATATGGAAGGCAGATTTTACTACAGTCCAATTATTCATTGCCTGGAGAATTGGCATTTTCAAATCCTAAAGCCATTCATAGAATTTTAATATGGATTTGATTAGTTCCATAGTATAATTTGACAATAGATTTTATCCTGTTCTGTTGAAATCAGTGGAGGCCCTCATACTGATATCAATGATAATATGATCAAACCTAATTTGATCATTCAGCAAGTACTCTTACTAGCCTTTTTTTTTTGTTGTTGTTCCAATGAGCAGTAGAGACTATTAAGCCTCACAAACCCATGCAAAATTACAATGGCTGGAAGTTAATTTTATCATCAGAAGCCTATGGCAATTAGAACACATCAGTGAGCAGACCATAACTTTTAGGACAGGGTGTATAAATTCAGGCAGAGATGATACTGGGTTCTTTGTGGTTTAATGCTGTCTGTATATATTGCTTTTTTAAACAGTGTTAAATTTTGTGCTGCTTTTATTTTCTAATATTTGGTCAAGATTTTTGTTGAGGTGGAAAACATAATAATGAGAGAATGGAATGAAAAACAGTAATAATAAGGAAATGAATGGTTACGATATAGCAATATACAGAACAGGCCAAAAAAACCCCTACATCTGAATAGTTCCCTAGCCTTGAGCTATATGCTGCATACTTAGTATAACAAGTCAAAATTGTAAGCCTGCACAAATCCTATCTGAAGCAAAAAAATTACAAAGAAATAGTCATAGAATCATATAATGATTTGGGTGGAAGGGACCTTAAAGATGACCAGTTCCGCCCTGGCATAGGCAGGGACACTTTCCACTGTCCCAGGTTACTCAAAGCCCCATCCAACCTGGCCTTGAACACCTGCAGCAGCTCCACAGTTTCCCTGGGCAACCTGTTCCAGTGCCTCAGCATACTCAGTGAGCAATTCCTTCCTAATATCTAATCTAAACCTACCCCTTTTCACTTTGAAGCCATTTCCCCATGTGCTATCACTCATTGCCCTTGGGAAAAGTCCCTGTCCATCTCTTTTGTAGCCCCCTTTAGGTACTGGAAGGTTCAATAAGGTCTCCCTAGAACCTTCTCTTCTCCAGGCTGAACAACCCCAGCTCTCTCAGCCCTTCTTGATAGGAGAGGTGTTTCAGCCCTCTGACCATTTTTGTGGCTTCCTCTGGACTCATTCCAACAGCTCCACATCCTTTTGTATGCTGGAGGCCCCCAGAGCTGGATGCAGCACTCAGGATGGGTCCCACGAGAGTAGTGTAAGGGCAAAATCACTTCCCTCAACCTGCTGGCCACGCTGCCTTCAGTGCAGCACAACAACAAAAGTTGTTTTCATCAAGACCATCTCATTATTCCCAGTTTATAATAACACTGAAACTTGCCAAATTTATGGCAAGAGCAGCTCTACCAGCAAACAGCACTGTTTTTGTAAGGCTTGTCATGTTGGCAGCTATTGCAATCAAAATTGTCACTTTATTTTATTTAGAATGTATTTCTCCAGTAAGCAAGAAATAATATCTAGACTTGAAAGGGACATGTGTTAAAGACTTTTTTTTTTTTTACATTTCTCTTGAGTATGAAACATATCCAACTTCAACTCCCTGCAGCAATACAAAATGCCCAAGAATAATGTTTTCAAAATCAATACATGCTACAGTCGAATATGAAACTCCACAAAGCTATAATTGAAACTGTGAGAGAAAAGCAGGCAGCCTGAAAATAAACAAAGTACCAGAGCTGGATTATAACCAAGATGAAAGTGGTAATATGGCCTCCTGAGAAACCTGCCATGAGACCTTCCCAGCATGGGCAAGTGTCAGAAAGCAGGGGTGTTTCAGGAGCAGCCTGCTGGTGCTCATATCCAGGTGATTTCTTGTTTGCTGCCTGGCATCTCTGTAGAGAGTAATATATGCAGAGTTTCATTTGGCTTTTCTTTTTTACCTGGGTAATTTCATACCTGTGCACCCACCTTATTTTGTTCCTCCTCACTCTATGTACAACCTCTGTCTCTCTCATGTTTCCTGACTGCTGCCTTCACTGCCACTACCACCTTCTGATGAGGTGAGTGACTCCATTCTCTTGGAACTGCTGGAACTCAGAAAGAAGCAGTGAAATCAGTGTGCTGCTCTGCACTCAGGAAAAGGAAAAGCGTGGAAAGTATATTCTGTATTTCTGGAAGCGATTAAATTAGTAGGGACCGTGAAAAAAGAACTGAAGATTGTTTGTAGACAAGGTGTGTGTGTGTGTGTATTTTGAGCAAAGGATCCCTCAAAGACTGCAAGACACCATCTACCTCTATGGCGATACATAGGAAAAAAGAAAAAAATCACGGAGTCTCTCTGCTCCCCAGCACAGTCCATGACAGAGGCACTATAAAGCATCTCATGTTACTACCTGTAGTATTTGCCCTTTTTATTAGTACCACATGCTATATGTCTGTCTCTCACATCCATCATTCCCTTTCTAACCAAGTTCTTATTGTCTGGAAAACTTGCTGCAGAGTTCCTAGTAACTTCATTTGACTACAAGCTCAGAATTATTAATTAAATTCACAAAAAAATTTGGATCATTATCTTATGAGCCCAACTGTTTGCAAAATTTCTGCTTTTGTCTGTGGAGAAACATAAAGTCAATGATTTACAGTTTAAGTATAGTCACAGTAGTTCAGCTGTTCCACTTGAGGCAGTTTGGGCTGACATGAAAAATAAGAAGTGTGTAAGAAAGATCACGGAGGCAATGCTGCAGACTTTCACAAGAGTTTGTAGTTTTGAGTCAGAGTAATTAGATTGAAATGTACTATATTTAATCAAGAAGTAATTACTTTTAATTACTTTTCTTTACATTGTTGTCGTGCATACAAGGACACATTAATTTGCAGGGGAAGACACAGGTTGATCATTTACTTGTGGAACTGAGAATTTTAAATTCCTGCAGAGGAGGGAAGGTTTTTAAACTTTTTGTTTGGTCCATAATTCATGAGTGTATTTGACCCCAGTAGTCTGTCTAACTCCACCAGAAATTAAATGTAAGTCCCCAGTTCAGCCACCTTTTATAGGCTGGGTAAAGGAGACTTGTTATGCATATTTGTACAGTGTATAAAACAACAGTGCAAGCCCCAAACCCACTGGGGCCTCTGGAGGACTTTCACAGCATAAATATTACATGATAGTATATTACTAGGCAGAAAGAAAACCCCAGAAGTTTATAAAAGAGCTCTTATGAACTGTCTAGGTTTGTACTCTTGGAACAAAGCAAGATTTTATTCTTTCTGATTTCATCCTCATTTAAAGACAAAAGACAGTAAAGAACAAATCCTAAAATCAGGTCATCATGAATGAGAGACAGTAGTTACTGGTAAGAGCAAAACAGTGGCCCAGTCCGGGGGCTGACACCACAGCCACTGCAGATGACTTTCAGAGAGCTGTCGTGTGGCAAGAGGAGCCTTCAGCCACTTTAAAATGTGCCATGTTAATATTTGAGCTCTGCAATGCCCTGCACTTCAGCTTTGATAGGGCTTTTCAACTAAGTTCCAAGCAATAACTTTCAAAAGTACAGGGTCCAAATCAATTTGTAGCCAGTCCTTCCTCTTGCATATGGCCCAGGTAATACTGACAACATATCTTGCAATGCAGGAAATTTGTGAGTCACTAAGATATAAACTCAGTGTTTTGATTGCCTAAAATTTCTGTGGTTTATGATAGATAAGTACTGTTTTTTCTTCTGTAATTATTTCCTCATGACTCCTTTGATATCTTTAACAGATTTGGAAAGAAGAAAGAAGATAAAAGTGGGAAGGCAGATCAGAAGGGGACTCCAAAGCAAGGCGTGCTTAAAGAGGAGGAGCTGGAGAAAATGAAAGATGAGCGTGAAAGGTGAGTAAATGGCAGCAGCATCTTTATTCATCAAGTGAAAAACTTCAGAGCAAGGGGTTTCCTGAAGGAGCAGCCAGCCAGCCTGTCCCATTGTCCAGACAATGCCCACTGCAGTCAGGTCCAGCAGAGCCAGAGCATTAGGCTAGTCCTGCCCAAGTCAGAGCTGCTGTGTGACAGGAACTTGTTCTCCTGCTGTTTCTGTGAACTTCACTGTCTCGTTCAAATCCCAGCTTCTGCTTTAACTGATGAAGATCAGTTCCTTCAAAACCTCTTTCACCTCTGCCCATTCCCAAGGCTAGCTGACTTAGTAGTAATTTTCTCCTCTGCTTCTCTACAGCAAGAACCTCCTCCCTCCTCTCCTCCTCTCAAAAGTTTTTGCCATTGTTTTCCAGCACTTCAGACCTCTTTGGCTTCAGCTGGCTGTGCCATCACATAGTAGTTTTTGTACTTTGGCATGTTCTTTTCTGCACAGTGTTTGCTGGTAAGCCACATGTTTCAGAAGTCTGTACGCAACAAATGTTGAATATGCAGAGGAAACACCTGGAAGAAAGCAGGTTCAGATGGTTAAAATGAGTCTGCAGAAGTAGGAGTCTGCCAGCAGTGGGCTGGGCAAGAGGGGCAAGGCAAGAATCTGGGTGAGTGCCTGCCTGGAGTTGCTGTATTTCTGAAGTAAGACATGGGAGTCTGTCCTGTTCATAAAATACACTTTTCTGTGCCCAGTCTTAGTGAATTCCTTATCTTTACAGATTATGAGATTTTACAGTTTTCTGCTTTTCTCCATGTCTACTCTTCAGAAACCAGAAACAGTTTGTCAATGTCAACAATGTTCAGAAAACTCCACTTTCCCTTTCCCCAACTCATCCAGAAGTACTTTGTGTCCTGAAAAAGGTCTTTGTTTCCCTCTGATGGCTGCTATCAGAAAAGTTAAAGAGCCTATAGTTTCTGACTCTCAAGAAGTGTCTGCAGATGCTGTAAAACTTTACAAGTTGTAGTAATACATTTTGTCAGGGCAAGCAGAAAACTTTTCAGAGGTCTCTCTCCTTCACTGGAGCATCCTGCTCCTGGGAGAGGGAATGGAAGCAGATGTGGTTCCTTCTGTGCAGACAGTGTTTCCACATGGGTCAACCTTTGTGGTACTGGCTGGTGCCCAGGGAGAAGACACCCTGCTTTCATTTGAGTCATGCAGCACATGGTCAGCCCTATAAATGGTAGCTAATGGGTTTGATTGGGGGAAAAAAGTCAATCCAAACCCTTGAAGTCTGCTGCTAATTTTTACTATTTTAAAAGCTAGCAAGGTATCTAGTTACTACAGCACTGCTACTGGATATGCTTAGCCAGTGCTTAAGTATTTAGTTCATCTAAGTTAAGTAGTGTCAGGAGAAACTTTGTACCATTTGTTTTAAAATTTCTATGCCGTGTCCTTGATTTTGCCAGATTGATGAGTGCCTTTATATTAAACTGCTGACTCCCAATTTGGATACTGGCATTTTGAGAGGTATGTGTCCTTCATTTTAAAGAAGCCAGTGTCTTTTATTAGGATCCTGGCAAGCTAAGAAGCATGTATCCCATCTGTTAAAGGGCCAGTGTCATTTACTAAAATGTTGGCAGGCTGGAAGGAATGAACCCTTCTGTCTAGAGGTCTAACGTTCCAATTGGACACGAGATAATTGTTCTTAATATTTCTTTAGCGTTCTGTGTTTTTTTTTTAAATTACAGTCACTGATTGACAGTAACTTGGTACGGCTGCATTAGAAACTGGCAGCTCAATGTCTTCATCATCCCGGTTTCTCTAGTAATGATTTCAGTTCTGACCTGGAAGAGTTTGTGACTGAAATGGAGAACAGCAGGTGTGTTGAGAAGTGGATGAACCAAGATGATATTTTTAACTCACTTACTTGATGATTCTTCTGTAAGGCACAAGAATAGGAATATCACGCTTTTGTATCAGGTAGTATATCTTAGATCTCTGGGGGATTCAAATTAATTTTTATTTTAAATCCCAGAAAAATAGTGATGAAATTTTCCCTATGTTATCCTCAAAGGAATGCAACACGTGCTGTAAAAACAAGCAATTTACTTCAACTTTCTAAAAGAAGTAAGAGCATGGCTGTGTGTTTGTCCACATTGGACTACCTACAGGCTTACTATTGAACCCTTCTTGAGCTGGTCATAAAATAGAAGAGGGTCTATTTTTGTTAGAAGAAAATTATATAAAGAAGCTATTTCTCCTATATGGATAAAAACTGTTTGGGAAATTGATTAAAATCACTAAGGAAACATTACCTGACTTGAATGTAGATCAGTCCTTTTGCTTAGTTGTTGACTGTTCACCTAATGATGATGCCCAGTAAGACAGTAAAGACAAGTTTTATAGCTCTGTCCCAAGATGTAGTAATTCTGTAGTGTAATTTAAGTCCAAGATTTTAATGCACATATTGGCAAAGAAAACCTTGTGGCACATTCACACCATAGATCATCTGCTCCTATGACTTCACTAGTTGCAATCCTGCATACTTGGTCTCTTATTTATAAAACTGAAGCTTAGTAGAACACATTCATATTTTCAGATCTGTTCTTGTTGAGTGAAATGAGCGTATGTTAAAACTATGTGGGATATAATAGTAGAAAATACTAGAGAAATACAGCAAGTTTTGTCCCCTGATACCTGTGATCAAATCCTATCTTTAACACCTTGAACAGGCTAAAATTGCTTCTCTAACATTTAGCCTTTCTAGAATAACTTAAATGCACATCTAATTTTACTTTTCCAAGATTAGCTGTATAACTAATTCTTGTTCAGATCCTCAATTCAATTATTACACTTCTAAAGTCAGATTTTTTGCTTAAACAGCTTTCTTAAATGCTGACTGCCTACCGTACTAAAAGATTTTTCATCTCTCTGTTGTCTTTTTTTCAAAGACCATGTTGTCCATTTTGGACACTAGTGGAAGAGGTTAAGAGTAGTTGATTTTTGGGCTGGGTGTGACAGGATTAATGATCAAGTGCTTTTCAGCATCTTAGCAGCTGTGGAACTTGCCTGGTTTTGGATATTGGTTTTGCATGCAATATATGCTTGGCAGCTCTCCAAAAAGCAGAATACTGTTCCAAGATCTCAGCTGAGAAATATTTTTTGTAGGAAGTGCAATTTCAGTTTACAGGACTAGGCTGTCTCTCATCGTTTTGCAGAGTTTTTTGATTGGTATTGGATAGGCACAACAATATTTCACAAAATCCCAGGGATAGGCTTTCTGTAAAGACTGCAACATTCTTACAGAAAATTTGACAAGCTTTAAACATGCAAAAATGTCAGATGTGTTCAGTGCACAGTTATGGGCTGTGCAGTACAAGCTCAGTGACTCTGGTTCTGATGGAAAACATCAGCTCCTAGGTATGTGTGCTGCATGAGTGTAAGCCCATCATGCCTGGAACAGGTTGGATTTCCTGCTTGCACAGAGAAGGAATTGAACAGTGCATGTGCAACAAGTCTGGCACATCCAGAATGTGTTAGAGCTAGTGGGCGTATGCAGACAGAGTATTCAGTGCTCACTCTGTAATGCAGATGATTCCCAAAAGGACAGGATTTGCTTGCACTTTGGTCTTCAGCATAAATTTCCCTGGCAACTCTTTTTATGGGCTGCCAAATTTCAGATTTGTAAAAGTAAAAATAAATTTACTATTTTGCTAGCCTAGTAATTTCTATTTCCATTCCACATTGTCCCAGTCTCAGTTTGCAGTACAACTCTCTGTGCTGCTGTAGTTGCAGTTCTCTGAAGCATCTCCACATCCTGCACTGAAATGCTGATATATATATATATATATTTTTGTATGTATTTTTTTTTTTTTTTTTTTTTTTTTTTTCTGCTTGTATTCCCTAGCAATCCCCACCAAGATCAAGGTCTCATTGTGTTCATTGCTGTTAGGGAAGCTTGGGCCTGACCTCAAGTTGAGGTGGAAGACAGAAAATCTGACAGGAAAAAAAAGCATCCTCTGGGTGGGAATGTGACATGCAGGCAGTGCAACTGCTTGTCCAGGTTCCTAAAAAGTCCCTGTCAAGCTAAGAATTGATTCCAGACCTCAGCCTCAGGCTTCCTTTATTTTCAAAGCCAATACTTTATTATACGACTACTACTTCTGCAAGCTTCAAGTAGTGAACAGGAACTTTGGATGTTAGGCATTCCTTCTTTAGTAATAGCCTTATCTGTGTCCAATTGAATATGAATTCAGTGCCTCCTTTAAATTATTTTCTTCTTCTCCCCTTACCTCCTTCAGTTTTCATTATGCCAAGGTGATGCAATGTCAGTGAATTTTGAGTGGGAGAAGACAGGGACTCAGTTCAGGAGTATTGACTTAACAGTTCTTTGAGGTGGTGGTTTGTCCTTCCTGACACAAGTCACATGCTTCATTGGACTGAAGCCTTATTTTAAATAAACTCATTGTTTTGTTCATGCTTCAAAGAGTTTGGCTGTAATCAGGCATGTGCTCCAAAGGTCGAGAATCTGCCCATAAAAGGAAGAAACAAATGCTATATCTGAGGGTTATTTTGATCAAGCTGACTCAAATCTGTATTTTTAGTATGTTCAGTGTAAATTACTCAGAATTTATCATTTTAATGATAGGATGTTTGCTAGGTTATTAAATACTGGAAGAGGCCTTGTCTTTTCCTTCCCTCAAAAAAAGATTTCATCCCTTCCTCCATTTCTTTCCCACTCATTTAGGGTTCTTTTCATTTTCTAACATTTAAAAGTCATTGTAAAATGAACTGGATAAATACATTAGATTCATGAGTTCTACACAGCATAATTTGTTTGCCTTTTAAATGCAAATAGAGTGACTATCAATTGAAAGAAAAATATTTTTTCCTGTTTCTTTAGTATTATTTTACTCCAGTTTTTCTACTGAGACCTAAATCTCTCTTCCAACAGAATTGAACACTTACTTGACATTAGAATAAAATTTACAAAATGAAGCCCTGTGTTGAAAATGGGAGGATTTTTTTAAGTAGCATGAGAGTTATTTAATGAGGAGGCACTCCATGTGAAAAATAATCCTCTGCACATTTTTGTGGGAGTAGTTTTGTTAAAACAGTCTTGGTTTTGTAGTCCTCATCTGAGTTAATTGAGGAAAATTTTTAATAGTGGTGAGGTAGAGTGAGTAGAGTGTTAGAGAAGCAAAGGAATATCTGGCCTCTGCTTTCTCAGTGTATGAACTGAATGCTTAAGTTATGCTGTATCTCAAATTGGGGTAAAACTAAATGGCTTCAGTTTTTATATTAAAGACTGACTTTCCTTCACTTTTTAGAAACCTTCCAGCAACTGAGAGCATTTCTCTCTTTCCTTATCAGCCCTGATGCTTGTTGCCTGTTCCCATAGTTAAAAAAATCAATACATATATTTTTGATACTTGGCAAACAGAGGTTTAATTTTGCAGCTGCAAGATCCCTGCATGAAGGGATGCATCGTACAGAAATGAAAACATTTAGAGTCCACTTAGAGAGGAGAGAGTACTTGGGAGTGAAACTTCATTCCCTTTCTGTCAGCATTTGGTTTATTATATTTAATTACAAACTGTCTGTATGTTACTGGAAACAAAAATGAAAATGAGAATAGATGGCTATATGGCAGTATGGTAGAAAAACCAAATTGCTTTGAATCAAAAGTTGAAATTCAGACTGTTGCAAAAATCAAAGTATGATTTTTTTAAATGTATAGTGCATCTTAGTGCACATTCATACACATGCATGTTGTTGGCGACCCCATGTAGCTTTCGTTCCTGTGCATTCCACCTGCCAAGTCTAAAAGCATTATTATGGCTGTTTAAAGTTCATATTGATCTCTGATAAAATGTTCATAATTGCTATTCTCACCATTAAGCTCTGTGCTAAACCACATGTTTTTGGGACACCTGAGCTTGTGCATCATTATTTATTAAGGGTTAATCCAACATGGTAAATCTGTTCATTGAGTATTCCTGACTTTACAGCACAGCTAGGTCCTGTGGTTTAGACAAAATAAAGTGTTGGATGTGATCCCAGTTTTAATACTCCCAATTTATTATAACCATTGAACCCTGATCAGATCACGGATTGGATTGGATCCCAGTTTTTTAAATGTCCCAATTTATTGCTGGCTTGCAACCCTGATAAGAATACATATTTGATTAAGGCTTCAGTTTTCAAAAATTCCAGTTAATTACTTTTAGATTCTTATTAGATCATAGCCATATAGTATGGTATGTTGAAGTTATGAAAAAATTACTGGATGCTGTTGCACAGGTCAAGGTCATAGTTTCATTTTGTGCTGACAGTATGAAGTTATCAGATTTCTGTTTATTACTGTGGCAGCACTTGGACTGGACAGGAGGACAGATTAATCCCAACCCATTGATTCTGAATGATTCTCATTTTAGGTCTGCTGCTGCTTTGCATACCAGAACATGTAACAAAAGCCTACCATGAAACACTGGGAGATTGAGTTATGAGATGGAGATTGAAATTGAGTTTGAGTTTGGTTATGAGTAGCTGAGGTAGAGGATTTCACCTACCTTCTACAGGTTTTGTTGTAACATTTAGAACCAGATAGCAATTTCTGAGCTGCTTCATGTGGCTTTTTTACTGCTGGAGGACATTTTTAAGCATTAAGTCTACAGTTGGTCCCAGGTTAAGAGCATTAAGAACTGATGATAACAGAGTGGCACATGGAATTGGCCTTTTTCTTTAGCTATCACAGCGCGATTCCAGGCATTGCACGCTGATGGAAATTGCACTTCTAGATGTCATAGCTGTGCTCTCAAAATGCAAGCATGGAATTCTCATCCAAGCCATTTAGCATCCTTGTTTTGCTCGTCATTGAGGCACTGGTGTGATCTGGAGACATGTTTTCACAAGGTGTGCCACCTGTCCACCTAAGAGTTCGGAGCAGCTCAGGGGCAATGGCTTAAATGGGCCAATGCATGGTTCTCTTCTGTATATATCAGAGTTTTATTACTTCATGGTTGTTTTGGTTCTGTAAACCTGAAATGCTGCTAGAAACTTACAGGCCAAACTAATGAAGTGAAACTGGCCTAGGTACTAGCCAGCCAGGCTAAAAGAGTGCCTTCTAGGAGATGGACAATCCTGGCTTAGGGATTTCTTTGATGCAGTACTGAATGTAGGTCAGCTCTTGCCCACTCTTGAATCAATAAGGGCATAAGAATTACTTGGAAGCAGCATTTCATTCCTTGTCCTTCCATTTGTGATTTATGACAATCTATCATAAATCATTGACATGCACTTTGAAGCAGTGCCACAGCACAGAATTCCTTTTCTCAGACTCCCTTAGTTACTACAGCATAAAAATGAGAGTGCAACTCATGGGGATAGACAGGCAGGAAATCTGTTTGCGTGTGTAAATCTCCATAGTGATCTTAAACCAAAATACCTGAAAGTCTTAAAGCTTTGACTGCTCAGGCAAAGCTGAGTTTTGCTTTCAAATCAAGGAATGTTAATTAGAAGCAACCTGTGAATCCCAGACTAACAGATGGAGACTGTTTGTGTTCCTGTACTGAGAAATTCTGTTCAATAGGTTCTAGGTTCAATGTCATGTGTAGAATAAAGAAATGTGCATGGAGTATCATATCACATTAAGCTAGGCTTGTTCCTTCCACTACTGGGATTTCATTCAAATGAAGGCATAATGTTTATGCAGTTGCAGAGATGGTTGTGGGAACTTATGAGGTGTCACTAGGAGGTGGAGCTGCAAGTACCTATTCAGGAGATGTTCCAATACCCCCTTCCTGACAGAGGTGGCCTCGGGGACTCAGTAGATGCCAGTTTTCCTGGGTCTATCCTGAGTTGTGTTACTGCATGTGATTGTGATTGTTGGATTTTCATGAGGCGTCAGATCAATGTTGTGCCTTCCCATGGTCATTGCAATGTCTCTGGTATTTTTCTTAAGACAGTGTTACCAGTCCTCGGTGGTTTTGATTGATACCTGCTACAGCAATTGCTGGAGCCGAGTAAGTCACTGGCAGCAATTCAGTTCAGGTGGATGTCTCTATCTCCCCATAGCTTTTCTGCAGGTGTACTCTGGTTACTTTATACTTATTCTCTGTTTATCTGATGATCTTCTCTGAAACAGTTTGATGTGCCAGAGAGGTTGGAGGGATGATTATGTGGCTTTGACTGCAATTGGTATTGTGTGCATTCCTGACATTAAGATCCCGATGTCTAAAGTATACACAAAATTAAGTCTTCTTTTCCAAGAGTATTATTATTTTAATTCTCTTTTCATGACTATTTGTTCCAGAATGAGTCAATGTTCACAAAAGGGACTCAGGTATGATATGCACAGCACCTTACATATCTTTTTAACACCAAAGTGCAAATGACAGCAACCTGAGAGTTCCTTTGAATCAGCACTGGGAGCTGGGCCTTGCAACTGCAGCTAAGGGGTGCAAAGTCTCTGCAGACTCAAGGCCATTTTGCAGGAGGGAGCTCTTAAAGGTGTCAGAACATCTCAGGTGAAAGATGTCAAAGTAATTTTGACAAATCTGGAATGTTTCCACTCCCTAATCCCCATTGTCACAAAACAAGGAACATCCCATTGACAGGAGACTGAGAAAGCTGACCTGTGTAGTCAGGTTTGTTTTCAGCAAGAGATTGAGCAGGATGACCTTCAGAGGGTTCCTTACACTCTATATTTTACTGATATTGTCACTTCAGGATGATAACTCCAGGGTAGCTGTGAGTAAAGAAAGTGATATAATGCTGTAAACTATGGACTATAAAATACTTGGCTTTTCTGATAGCTGGCTTTCTGTAACCTGCTGCATTTCATACCCAATGTACAACTAATGTGGACAGGCAGAAAAAACTTTCTCTGATTTAACAGCAAAGGTAAAAATCATGTTCTTGTTGAAGTTCATAGGACAGAAGAAAACACACTGACCTCATTAGAGCCAGGATTTTCTTTAGAGGGCAGGATCCTGTGTAAGCTGGTAATCACTTCTTGTCACCTCTGAAATAAATGGAAGAACATTAAGACCTCAGTCTTGTCTATCCAAAGCTCCCATTCCTCGTTTTGTGGTATGAAAGGGCTATGTTTCATCTTCGGTTTCTCATAATCTTACATTTTAAAGTCAGCATAGCTCTATCTCCTTCTTAGGTTTTTCTGTCCTCCCTTTCTTTACTTATAACATTCCAAAGGCAGTTTCTTTGGTCAGTTCAGTATTTTACAGGCATGGGGTAGTTTTCTGGAGCAGCCAACATTTTATGGATTGGTGGGTTTTTATCATTGGGGCATTTAATGGTGCTACGAGAGCTGTATCTTGTTGCCCTGAGTTAGTCTCTAACTCCCTTGAATTTGTGGCTTGCCTCTCTTTATTTCTGAGACTGTTTCTATTCTTCTTTGCAATTACAGATACTAATTATGGGGGAGATGTTCAAATCCAGCACAATAGAATGAGCTGGAATGAAGAAAGACTTGCATAGCTTATAGGAAGGATGTTTCTGACAAATATGGCTCCAGTAGAATACCCTGAAAGATAATACTAAATTAGATATTTTTTGATTCTTCGTGAATCTGTATCAGATGTCCTCAATTTGCTAGCAAGAGGTGGGTTTTTTAAATTTTATTTTTTGCTATGGGACTTGTCTGCCTCTAGAGTTTTGTTAGGTGATGTTGTTTGAAAAAATAAAAATGAGTGTTCTCCTGATAAAAGAGGCAGGCTTGAATAGGATTGTTAATGTCATTGTAGGCCATGTCTGTCTGCAAAATGATTATGAAATTTAAAAAATTAAAATCACTGTACTGAAATTATCTCCTCTGATACTCAACTGAAATATACCCATTCCCATCAGTGATTATGGCTTATGAATATCTAAAGGAAGGATGTATTCATTTTACTGTTATGTAAATGAATGAAAAAACAGTATTTTAGTTACCAAAATATATTTTGCTAGCAGCTAAAAAGGAATTAAAACATTAAACCCAGTGGAAATCTAAGTGACCTCCTGCAGAAATAGGCTGCTTGCCTCTAGACAACCCGTTACTCAATATATGTATGAATTAGGTAAATGAGACACAAAAGCAGAGAGTAAATCAGATGTAAATTGAGTAATCATTAGAGTATGTAGATCTTAAGGAGAGTCACATGAGTGGAGAAAAAAGCAATGAAGTAATTTTTATTCTTCTGTTCTCAAGGAACAACTGAGCAGAATGTTTAGCATCTCAATCATCTCAAAAGACTTTAAACATTAGGCCCTCTTAAGTTTAGGTATACTTTAAAGTGGTGGTGTCCACACTTGATTCACTGGTTTTATTCTGCTCCTCTTATTGCAAATGGAATAGAAATTATCCTAAAGACCTATGGCCCGGTTTCTGTTACATGTTTTGTTTCTGCTTTTTATTTGTTCTTTTCCCCCAGGAACATCTTTCATTGACTTTGCCAGCATCTTGCTCATTCATGTACCTGCTCACGCTTCCACAAAGTCTGTTACTTTTACACCACCATATAAGAAATTTTCCTCTATTCATCTGAAGTGGAAACAAAGTCCCTTTGTTTATACATTACTTTGGTTAGCAAATACTTTTTGGGTCCTGGGTTTGTCTACTTAGATATGCACCTTGAGGCTCAAAACATGTCATTCTTTGTGCTCTGCTCGGTACTAAGTATGTGGTCAGTGCATGGTAAATTAAAAAAAAAAAAAAAAAATTACATCACTTTTTCACTGGAAACTCAGAAGAAACAGGATTTTCTCAGAGCTCCTGGAGAGTACAAGGAAGGAGGAGTTCAAACACCTCCAAAAATGTGGTGTTTTTTGTTGTGGGCTTTTTTTGGTTGTTTATCCCTACATTCAGCTGTTGTGATGTGAAATGCAGTCTTGCAGGTCTCTGAGTAAGAGAGCCCATATGGTCTCTTCTGGGCCAAGCTTGCCACGTGCAGGTTTTTCACTCTGGTCAGACCTAGTAGCTGTCAGTGCCACTGAGTAGCTTCTCGTGTCCCCTGTTGGGCAGCAGGCACCCTGTCTCCAGCCTGGGAGATGTGAGTCAGGAGGACATGAGTGTCTGAGTCTCGAGCTGATGCAGAGTGACCCTCGTTAGCCTGTGCCGCAGTGTGCAAAGTTCATTTTGAGCTGGGGCTGCTGCTGGGCCCCCAGAAGTGCAGGTTGGGCTGCAGCTGGTGTCTTGCTGTTTATTTCCCATTGAAGGCCGTCTTCGGGCTCCACAGCTTTTAATGACCCTGGCCTTCTTTGGGCTACTGAATTGGTAACATTAAGTCCTGTATTTTCATTTTCACAGAGTCTTAGAAGCTTCAGCATTTTCTTGTTGCCCACTCACAACCCACCCACCCAGCTTCCATCTGCTGGGCCAAGAGATGAGAAGTATCTCTTACAGCTTTTCCTAGCCCTCACATTGCATACCCAAAAGCCTTTCTGGGTCTTCTCCAAAAGTCACTTCTGCTCAGCTCTTCTGGAGCTTTCTTGAGGTAGTTCACATCCCTTACTGCAGCTGCTTCACTCTGTGTATTCTGCAGTCTTTTAATCCAGCTTTTGCCTGTCAGTGTCTCTGTCACCGATGTCAGGCTAAAGCGTTTTACATTGTGTTTGTCACAGGCGGTGAATACATATGTGGTCATTGACAGTAGCTCAGCAGAAACACAATAACTTGTTAAGCCACGGTAACTCAATCGCGTGTCTGAGCTGCAGCTGGAAGGAGCTGTTTGGGCTGTTAACCCTTTCCTGGCTGCTGCACTCTAGGTGTGTGCATCTTTTCATGTGTTACTAGATGAGAACTGACCGTGTATGATTGGTGCAGATATGTCAGATGGGAAGGGTATTTGAAGGATAAATGAGAGTGTTCCTTGATTTATAGCTTTGGGGGTGTGCTACTGAACAGTACATCAGGCGTACAGAAGTGTTTTCAGAAGACTGTGTCCCGCTTCTAGAAGTACAGTATGTATATGGATTTTGTCTTTATTTGACTTCTACAAATGCAACATGTTTTCAGAAAGTTGTCTGGAGTTCTGTTAAGGTTATTTATATTTTTATCAAACTATATATTTTCTGAAATTATTTCACAGAATCACAGAATAAACTAGGTTGGAAGAGACCTTTGAGATCGAGTCAAACCTATTTGTTGTAGGGAAAGTCTAGAGTAGGATACATGTTTGGATGCTATTGAGAAAAAGATGGGTCACAAGAAAAGAAAAAAGAAAGGGCATTTCTTGATACGGCTCTTCTGTTGCCTGTCCTGGCTGCCTGTGTGCCAAGGCTCTGTTTTCACAGAAACACAGCTAAGGGGAGTAGGTGCCGTTGTGCAGTGGCTTAAGTGAAGAGCGGTCAAAGAGAGCAAGCAGAATTAATATGAGATACTCAAAAGGAATTATGTTCATTTCCCTTTATTCTGTATGAATTTTTCTTTTCCCTTTCCCTCATCAGGAAGTTTATAGAAACTTTAGTGCCTCTACTAAATTATTGAGATGGTGATCTGTACCTCTCCTCAGCTCTTGTTTCACTGCCAGCATCGTAGTGCTGAGGGGCATTTTATCTTTCTTCACAAATTTACACCAGTTGTTTAACCAGACCCATCCAGTGCTGCAAGTTGGGGGCTGTCTTGTAGTAACTGTTCAATGAGCTGTTCACAGTTACAGTTGTGCTAATTTAAAAGTATTTAGGTTTTTTAGGTTGGTTGGTTGGTTTTAGTGGAGGGGGTTGGGATGGGGAATAAAGATTTTGCTGTTTCAGATCAGGAGAATTTCAAAGGCGGGTGGAGAAATGGTGAATGACTAGAGTGGGTTACAGAGAAGTGGTCTGCTTAGTAGAGTTGGCAGAGCATTAAAGAAGTTATGGAAGGAGCAGTACTGTTTTTTGGGTTTTTTTTTTCCCTCAGTAAAGAATTCCTGGGCACCTACTGGTATGTGCTGTGGATAAAATTGCTTTAAAACTATATGAAAAAATTATGCCAAAATACAGTGTGGAAATTTAAAACTTCACAAAAATGCAAGAAATTTCAATGGTGCAAAACACGTGAGAAGCCATAAAAGGGCAGGTAAATAGAAAGAAATTAAAAACAGCCATCTGATAGTTTGTTTCCCTATATTTGAACATTTTGATTGAAATGAAAAAGAGATCACTGAGCAAATTTTATAGATTTGTGTGGAAGAGTGAAAAGAAAACAAGAAATCTTAATGCAATTGTAATAGATGTATTGAAAGGATGAAGGATTGATCATAAAGAATTTCACATAGCCAGGTATTGACTGGTCCATATAATATAGAATGGAAATAATTTTTTTTGAGAAGATTTGACTTATAATACTGGCAGCAATTGAAGATTGTGCTCAGAAGGAGAAGCTGAAGAAGCTAGGCTTATTCACAGGAACAAAAGAAAATTGTGGTGACCTAATTCCAGCTTTTGTTGTGCAGAATATACCAGTATTGATAGCAGGACAAATTACTCTTTCTATCAGACATGAAAGCAAGATTAGCGTGATGCTGCTGGCTGCACTATTCTTGCTTTCAAAGCAGTCTCAAATACCTAGGGGACCAGTGATGTACTGGCCCAAAGAACATGAAGGCTTGTCATTTTCTGAGAAATTGCTGTGACTCATCTCAGGTCTGTGCCATGCCTTCTGCACTGACATGTGATACGACCATTCCTTGAAATGTAGTTTCTGCCTGTGTACTGTGTGTGTATGTACCCATGTCTGCCACAGGACTTGTATCTCATTCTGTGTATTCCCGCACTGAATTCTGTGATTAGGGATTTTTGGTCACTAATTGAGGGTGAAGCACTCCACAGTCTCCCAGGTTAAACAAACTAAGTGACCTCAGCTGCTCTCCTAAGTCTCGCCCTCGAGGCCTTTCATCATCTTGGTTTCCCTCCTCTGGACATAAAATAACACTTTGATGTCCTTTTTATGTTGAGGCACCCAAAGCTCAACCAAAGCACATGCTGCCCAAGGTGGGGCACTCAGGATTTGAGTACTAGAGAGGAGAAAGTTCATCTGCTTCACTGAGGGAAGGAAGAATGAATAGGGGGCACCCATCCCCTTGACAATTGTTATCATCTGAGAAGGCTCATCCTGCTGTAAAGTATGATTATATTTTAAGTGTTGAAAACCAGCATCACCTAGCACAGTTAATGGAAAGCATTAGTGGTACACATTGATATACTCAAGTATATGTGTAGAAAGGCTTGTTGTTCTCATTAGAATTATCTGTGAACCTTTTTATCTACAAATTATTTCCAAAGTATTAGCATTTGTTTTGATGATACAAACTAGTAAAACAAAATAAGTAGTGTGAATCCCATTCTGCACCCAGTAGTTCCTGTCTGTCAGATGGAAGCTCCCAGTGTGCTCATTGTTTTTCTAGGGAACCTTTTTTTCCATGCCTTGTAAAGACTTTCTCCAGAACACCTTTGTTTTTCAATATGCAGGGTTCTGAGACCATTAAGCCTTACTTGGGTAACCAAGTCTGCCAGACCTTTTTCACTTTTACCCTGTGGTGCAAATTATACTGTTCTTTCTACACTGCTGTTGTGCTTCCAGTTACAGTCAAAAGCAAATGTTGACTTCTGTCAGGCATTGCATCTCTATCTTTCTTCTGTTCCTTGTTTCTTCTTCCATGCTCCTCTATTTTCTGTAAATCCTATTTATTCCATACCATGGTCAGCATTCTGCCAGATCCATCTCACTGCTCTTAATTACACTCTGTTGAAGAGTAGTTGAGCAATTAACAGAAGAGCTCACAGTCTTGCTGTACATTTTTTCTCCAGCAGGAATGTTGAATCATTGAATATCATCTTAGCTTGAAATTTACCTGAATATGTTTTACTATTCCAAAGAGATTACACAATGGCCCTGATTAGCAGCAGCATTTTGTAATACCACTTAAGGCTTTATCACAGTGGAATACTGCCAGTAGCAGTCTTTAATTCACTTATATGTACCAATTCATTTCTGTCAGATTTCTAATTCTAATTAATTCTTTGCTGTTTTACTTTCCCTATCCCCTATATAATAAGGTGTGATTTTCACATTTATTTAGCCAAAATAAAAATTTTTAAAAATTAAATCTTCAGCAGATTAATTGTGGTCCTTTGATTTGAGACAAATGTGCCATCTCTCCATTTATGTTCATATTTAATCCACTTTTCACAAGTTAATGTATTTAGGAGAATCTTGGTGGGTCAAGTAACCAGGGGTCAGTAACAATTTTACTGGCTAATTCAGATTAAAAGTTTCAGGACTGGGTTGGGTATATGCAACTGCAATGTGGAAGGTAGGTGTAGAATTAAACCTGTATGTGTTCCTGCATCCACACTTGTGAAAAGCCACACTATATTCAGCATTAATTTTTTTTCACCGGAGTGGTGACCAAGCTTGGTTACAAAGGCGATTGCCAGAGATAAAGAACAAAATAGCTGCATGCACCACTGTGTTTTATCTGGCAGTTTCACAGTGTACTGAAAGCTCTAGATGGTTGTGTTCAGGGTTGATGTTTCAAGGTTGTGTGATGGTTATGGTTGAAGCAGATCCCATTGTATATTTGTTCTTTGCTTTTCATTGTTAGGATTGGTGCAAAGCATCAGGAGTTGCGGCAAAAGCAACTGAGAGGCCTGAGTGATTATTCTGCTGGTCCTGGAGGACCTGACATTGATGATGATGAGGTGGATCCAAACTATGCCAGAGTGAACCACTTCCGAGAGGCTTATCCCCCAGGAAGCATCTACAGACCCTCATCACCAGCAGTAGGAGAAACCTTTGTTTATCTGCGGGATTCTTCCTCAGCACCATTGGAGAGGGAACACTTGGAAGGACTGTATGCAAAAATAAACAAGCAGCACTACCCACAGACTTCTGGTGACAGGTAATATTGCCACCTGGCATTTCAAAAAATGATAGCTTGGTGGGGAGGGAGCCTGGGCCTAGGCAGGGGGTCAGACGTGGGACTGTTCTGATGGCTGAAACCCCTGAATTTACTGACTAGAAAGCCATGAATTTCCTCTTACCAAAACCAAGATTTGCTGCAGCAGTAACCCCAGAGCATCTGAGCAAGACAGCAGTCAAACAGAAATCATTAAAGAAAAGTCCATATTTCACAAACAGAATGAATGAACTGACTGCAGTCCAATTCCTGCACTGCTGAAAGAGTGTTTTTCCCTCTTTCAATTGGGAAAAGTTCTTACCCTGCAGCAAAAATAATCTCAGCTTTCAGATCCCTTTCAATCCTGTAGATCATCAAGTGTCTATTAGTAACAGGTTTTGGGTGATAGCATGATATATTGTATATGTTTATGGTTTAGATTTTCCCAGCTGTGTGATATTACACACTTTCAATTAGTTTGGGGAGAGGACCGAGAATCATGGCATTTTTATGCAGACTGTGAAGTGTGGCTTCACAAGACTGATTGCCTTTCACAGTCTTTCCAATAACTAAGTGGGAAAGAAAGAACAATTTTTAATCCTTACTGTCAAGCTTCCAGCATTAAAGAAAGCTGGTCAAGTTTTTTCCTGGGTTAAAGGGGAAACAAAAATTTGTTTGAGTTGATGAAGTACCCACCATTATGACAGTTTTAAAAATGGTTGCTTCTGGAATTTGGGGCTAAAAGAACATGAGATTTCATTTGTGGCATTAGTATATCAATGTTGGCTTTTTCAAACCAAAGTACAAGAGTGTGGGCAAGTCTGTGTGAAAGGAAGAGCTGACAGAGGACAGACATGGGGGACTTTAGGAGTTGTGCATGCTTTGAGTTCATGTTACAATCTGTAGTGTCTCCCCATAGCCTCAATCTGTACCATGTAATACCACACTCATTAATTTTGGAGAAATATGTCAGCACAGATATAGGAGTGTTTCCAGTTTGTGGCATCATAGTACTTTAAAAATGTATACTGAGTCATTGTTATAAATACTTATAAATATAATAAAACACTTCTGACATAAATCTAAGTTCATAGCAGGGAATGGGCCAAGTATCTCTCTCTTTCTCACCTAAATACAGTATGGTAAAATTCTTTCCAAACATAATGACAGGGCTTTTTTTTTTTTTTCTTTCATACCATTAACTCCTCCCCTATTGCATAAAAAAAGAGGTGGTGATCCCAGCTTTTTACCAGGTAGTGGATTTCACTTTACTAGAAAAGTCTTGAGATAATTGTAACTGAAGTCAAACAAAAGTTGCATGCAGTAAAGGGATCAGAAACTGAGTTTCTGCTAACTCAATAAACCAACATCTGAGAATTCCCAGTGGAAGGTACCTAAATTCAGGTGTGTGTATCCTCCAAATATGAACGCACACATGTGTAACTCAGCTAGACTAAGACATTGTTATAGAAGTTGCTTCGTCATTTCAGTTTTAACAGGATTTTATAGCTTTACGTTTTAAATATATCATCAGTTTTGAAAGGAGGCCTATAGATTGTCTTTCCATGCAGAAAAAAAGAAATGCTCAAGTCTTTCATTCTGCCTTCTAGTGGATTGATTGTATTGTGGTTTTGACTACACTGAATGAACTCTTGACTTGCTATGGGAACGAGATTGAAGTCTCAACCAAGTTTCAATTTGCTATTGGGATCCTGGATTTCAGTGTGAATTTAGCTGTAATTGCATGATAACACGATAACTCAGTTGGAAAAACTAAAACCAAAACACTGAGTGGGCAGGAAAAGTTACCTCATAGCCGAGCCCATGATGAGAAGTCACACTGAGAGGCTGTTCCATCTGTACTGAAAGACCAACAGTCCACAACTTTGCTTTGTTGAATTTCTCAGGCTTATAACCAGATTAGGAAAAAAATAGGAAATGTGAGATTCTTATTAGGCTGCCTTTGTTCTTTTTTTAAAATCTTTCTTTTCTTTGTCTGAGAGACAAAATGGTGTTGTTATTCACCAGCAGAAACGTGCCAAACATGAATAATTCTATGTGAATTTATGCAGTGGGTCGTGAGGTCTCAGCCAACAGTTGTTGAATAAAGTGTCAACTTCAGGCAAGGAAATCTTTCTGTGCTAGAGGGAGAGTATTGAAAGAAGAAAGAGATGTGGAAAGAAAAATCCCTGGATAATGCGTTAATTAAGAAAACAATCTGCTTCCAAGGGTCAAGTATGAAAACTACCTTGTCTGCCTCAAAATTATAGGAAAGGGTTACAATGGATGCTTATAAGCCAAGCCACAGTTATTTTGTGTTTGTGGGGCTGAACATTTATCAACGCATTGGTCACATAAACACTTATGCCTTGCTCTTGCTAGTACATGCATGCTTTCTCCCAAAGTTTTGCTATTCATTTTACTTCAGATGGATGTTTCTTTCTCCCACATGTGACTCTCAAGTTGTAATGTAGTGCATGGAGGCTTCATCAGTGACTAAAGTAAATGGGGTTAGGAATAGATGGAGGATTTGAACATAGAATAGATTACGTCAGTTCGGTCTGAGAACTCCAGTTATGTATCATTATGATTGAGAATTAAAACTCATCATTTGAAACAAGAAGTTAATTTTTATTTTATGTTATTTTTGCAGAATAATGTATTAGCATAATTTTTAAAATGGGAGGGCATTTGTAAAGTATGAAACTTAGTGGACAGAAAAGAGCTGTTCACATTTTGCATGTGCTTTCCCTTTTCTCATCACCAGAATCCTTCATGTATTCCTGGTTCGTTTTTCAGCATAGATTTACAGTTTAAGCTGAGAATGTCCCTCAGCATGCAGGAAAATAACAGGCTGCACATGTATGGTCTCTGTTGCTGTAATCATGATGAAGTATGTTTGCTGCCTCCAACACTGCTCCTCAGAGCACACACAGATCTGCTTCACATCGCTGTTTGTGCACTAACGTCCCATTTACCTCCACTTGCATCTGGCATCTCAGGGGCTTTTTGCTTTGGGTTTTTGGGGGCTTTGCTTTGTGTCTTATTTACAACTGTTGTGTAGTGTTCTTCTGCACTGCTTCACAATTGTTGATTTTCATTCCAACGATGACTATATTCAGTGAAATAGAAGTAATTTTTTGTGTATATTTTGCTGAAAGCTTTGGAATTCTTAACTAAGAGAGGTGCTATATAAATGTAAATTGTCCTTATTAATGAATATAGTGAAAGCATTAGCATGATCAGTGTATTCTGTGAATGTTAAGTTAGAGTGGAAAAAAATCAGCTGGCAAAATCTCACATTTCTTTGTAAATCAAGCATTTTTCTGTTTATTTCTAATTAGCCACAATTTTCTGTAATGCAAATGGCATCCCTAAGGGTGGTGCAGCCTGCACAGCCACCTTGTGCAGCTGGGGAACTCACAGGGTCTTTGCCTGAGACGCTGTGCGTTTCCGAGCCTGCGGTAGAAGCTGAGTGATCTGTGGCCCATATGTTCCTGAAATGGGTGGTAAGTCACATCTCTGAGTTTAGTCATCAAGGCTGTGCCATGACAGTGCTAAGTTGCACTGTGGCAGAGCCTAGGTGTCAGACCAAAGCCAAAAGAGCAGATGCACAACAGTATTATCACTTAAATGTCAGGCATGTCACACGGTGAAACCCTTTCTCACATTTCGAATAAACAATTTCGTCTTCTTCCTTCCCGTGAAGATGGTGCTGTCAAGTATATCCAAACACCCCAAGTACATCTCTGGAAAGGTTCTAGAGACTTTGCTCAACTTATTTTCTCAGCCCAGAACTATGAAACATTAAAGTCTGATGCCAAATTCATTGCCAAGTATAATTCTGCACTTATTTATGTGGCTTATCTTGGGGAATTTCAAAGTGCTGGTCTGACAAAAATGAAGACAGTTTTCCTTTGTTTAGCAAGAATAGATACAGAGCTGTATCTTGTTGCAGTTAAAAAAAAAATACCAATAAAAAAACAGCACTCTTTTATTATATAGGAGTAAAATCCAAAGGCCCAAAGTCAGATCCAGCTTTTTTTTTTTTAAATTTTGGAGATGCTGTTTGGGGGCCCACTGTGGAAGATCTTAATTGCTATAATGATAATTAATTAATTGAAAAATAGATCTTCCTTGTTTCAGGGTGAATGTTCCCTTATGGCAACTTGCAGTTTTCAGAATTCTCAGTCTAGCAACATGCAAAGTTGAAAATGAGAAAATGAAACCCATGCCTCTGTGTCCCTCACAGCTCACTCTCAGAGCTGGCCTGAGTCAAGAGGGAGAGAGATGCTGAGCAGTCTGCCTCTCCCTCTAAAGGATCAAAGGAAGAAATTGCTGTACCTGTCCTGAGGAACCAAGTGCCAAACTTGCAATGTTTACACAAGCAATGTGTAAGCCTGAGAGGAGGGTCTAAAAAGGGTCCAGAGTTTTGAAATCTAGCAAAAAGAGCATTTCTTACTAAAAGACTAAAAGCTTGTCTTTGGGGCAGGTATGGGCCACTCCCATCCTGCTCAATCCAAAGCCATGGGAATCCTGAGCTGCGCAGAAAAGGATTTGTTGAAAAAGGGTGAGCTGAGGTTGCCCGGGTGTGGCACTTGGCCATGTGTGTCTCATGTGCCAGGAGCTGAAGTTTTCTTGTTCTCAGTTCAGAGCACTGTGGGCATTGCTCATCATGCATCCATATACAACACCTTTCCCCAGTGACTAGCATAAAAACAATCCACTGCTCTAGGAATAGATGGTGCTTTACTCAGGAAAGATTATTCTTTGAGATGGATATCATGAAGGCAAGGTGGAAATTGAATGAGGCTATGTAATATCTATGTGCCCTTTGCCACTGTACCTTGCATTGCTGTGGAAAGAGAAATATGGTCATGCATTGGAATATTTTGATTTACAAAGTGTGACACGTACAAGCAAGGTATGTAGTCTCTCTTACCATAGAACCTCTTCTGCTTGGTATCCTAAAATCATCTGTGCTTTTCCTTTGTCCTGTACTATTTTACATCCCGAGACTCTCCTCTGATTCCTCTGGAATTTATTCTTTCTGAAACATACCACGGGGCCTTCTGAACCTTTGGCTGCCATCTGGTCACTGCTTCCCGTAATGTTAAAACTGAAAACTTAGCATTGGGCAACTTACTGTCTGTCCTGGCTGATAAATTTCTGACAGCAGTTAAATTCAGAGTGGCATTGGCAGTACAGCAGAGGTTTTGTGGTTTCTGGGGCCTCTCAGTAGAGTTGTCCTGCTCGTGGGAGCAGGGTAGTCCAGAAAGCCGTTTGGCCACCAGTTCCAGTGTAGGTTGTGCTACTGGAGTTAGACTTGTATTATGTATTTTGTTCCTAATATTACTGGCAGTTTTCTTCCTTGGAAATGTGCATGGATGCTGCATACTCACTGTGCCAATTAGGGGAAATGTTGGGTAACTGGACTGCCTGAGGAGATGTGTTTGAACAAGCCTTGGGTTTATTTCCCACCTATATGGGGAAAAAAAATTAAAATCTCTGGGTAGCATTCAAGCAAAATTACTTAATGTTTAGAGTTCACTCTGCTTTTTCCCAGGAACTCCTCATCCAAATCTTCCAACTTTGGCACCCAAGCCCTATCATTCACTTCTCACAAAACCCCAGATTTCATGGAACTCAGGTGACCCTGAGCACTTTGGAGTGTGTCTAAGGAGAAGGAAGTTGTCAAACTGCTGCTGCTGCCATGTAATGTGTGCATGCTTGTTTGAGGCCATGCATTCTTCAGCAGAAATAAATTCTGTCAGGAATAGTCACAAATCTGCCTGTGTGCATTCTGCCTGCTAGGGCTTGCATTTGGATCACCTCACTTATTGACAGATGTGTAAAATTTTATATACTGCACTCCCACAACTCCCTTGTGAGTGTCTTGCTGCAGATGCTGGGGAGCCTGAGTTTTGGCAGCTGTGTTAAGCATTCAGGTTTGGGTTGGGGCTTTTCCCTCCAGCCCTGTCTTTTCTTATGTGATATATTATTCTATGGAATTATTTTCCATTAATTCTGCATATTTACTGGTAATGTCCCATTCTTTCAGCTGTTTGGATGCAAATGCAAAAGATAGGTCCCTGAAGAGAAAGCCAGGTCTGTTACTGGGAAGATGAGACTATAGCAGAGGATATAGTCAAATGCAGATGGTGCTGTCAGCCTCTTAAATGTACAAATAAAGACAAAGTGAGATCGTCCATGCAGCTGGAATGAAATCATATGGCCTTGAATGTGTTCCTGACATAGTGTATTTCCTAGTGTGAGCAAGAGATGCTAAATTCTGTTTTATGCAGGATGTAATTTGGCCAAAACCTCATACTTGCCTCTTTAACCAGCAGCAGAATGATGTGTATATTAACTTTTCTCTGTGCAATTTTTTAAACAAAACACCATTTGATTTTAAATGCTAATATGTGTGTGTGGCTAATTAAGAAGCCAGAATTGACTGTAAGGTTCACTATAAGGCTCCAAGAAAGAGAGAGGAAGATCATTACACTTCTGCTTATAGATAGTTATTTCTGAACCAGCTGATAATGTGCAAAATTAAGATTTTGTAAGTGGCATTTTAAATTAATGGTTAATGGCTGACGATTAATTAAACTGAGTTGTTTAATAGAGAAGATGTTTAAATCTTGTTTATAGGCCAGCCACTTCCACACTGAAAGTGCAAACCCTAATAGCATTTGGTATTTCCATTTAGTAGACAAGCAATGTATCTAGGCATTTTCTTTGAAGAGAGAGGTCTGCCTTACTGGATACAGAGGATGGATGGATGGATGGATGGATGATGGATGGATGGATGGATGGATGGATGGATGGATGGATGGAATGGATGGATGTAGCATTGTATACTATGTTTTCTTCTTCCAAGTTAACTGTTGTCTTGTAGCAGTACATAGAGAGAAATGCATTTCCTCTGCGAATTTGGTAATCTTAAATAAAATTGTTAAGTCTTACTTTAATTAAAGTGTAGGGGATCTGATTAAGTCTGATGTGGTTCTGTTTTCCCTTTCTTTTTTCTACTCTCCAGTAGTCTGTTGTATTTCATACACTTCAGGGTTTTCAAAATACCCAGCTTTTCATTGCTTCAGGTTGTCTTCTGTCAGAATGAGTCTCTTTGGCCCCATCATTAGCCTTGCAGAGTTGCTCTCGCTAAGGAAAAAAAAAAAAGGAAGTATGTTTCAGTCAGGTTTATTCTGTACTGCAGTTCTGGTTAAATGATGAATGTGAGCCTAGTCCCATTTCCCTGATTGAAAAGAAACAAGCAGAAGGTCATTATGCTTCTCACAGTTGTGAGGCTTGTCCTTCCAGCAAGTCCTTTGCCAAGAAACTGTTTGTTTTTCTTTTGTTTTCCCTTTCTCTCAGCCCAGTTCCCAATCTTCTTATTAACTATCTCCCATTTTCTCCCCCAGCTTCTTGACATACTCATTTTGCCATACGATCTCCTAGCTTCTGGATATGCAAGTAGTTCAGAGAAAAGCCCTGGTGACTTGGCCTTGTGCAAACTTTGCTGTGTAGCCCTCTGTAAGATGAATCCAGGTTGCTGACCTCAGGGACCTCACACTCTATCCAAAACCATGACTTTCAGAAAAATCCTCTCCTACATTTTTTCTCTAGCTCCTACTAGTTAAATGGGAAAAAGGGGGGGATTCTTTCTTTCATTGTAGAGGTAATCTTGGTTTAGTAAAACTGAAGGTGAGGGTGTGGATTTTGTTATGCTAGACTTTTAAGTCTGTGAATGAATGTGTCTGTTTTGGAGGTGGAAGAGTTTGACCATGAGGAGCCAGTTCATGTGTATTAGCACCTGTATGTTCACACTCCAGGTGATGGGCATGAGCTCACGGCAAGCTCTTTCTTGACTTTCCACTTTGTTGAGATAAATTAGTGATCAAACTATTCTTAAAAGTAGTCAAAGTTCAGTAGAACACAAAGAATCATTTCCCCCAAGTCTGAAAGTATGAACAAAGGATTACATTTGGAGGAAGAAGAAAAAAAAGGTTATCACTGGACTGCTTCAAAATGCTGAGTAGCTCCAGTGAAGAGAGTAGTGATACCCGTTCAGTGAGGGTGGAGAAATCACTCTTATATGTGATAGGGAAAATGGACTCACTGGAGCCATGAGAATTTTTTTCAGTGTCTTCACTTCTGCTTGAGGTTATGTAAGGTCAGCAAGACCTGTGCTGATAGGTTCCCCTGAGTTACAGTTAAAGCAATTCCCAGCCTTCCTCCTAATTAAGCAGTAAGAAGCATAACAGAGCCCTGAGAGTCTTCAAGAAGCATCTCGCAATTTCTCATACATTCTCAAAATAAATTTCCTAGATCCCCAGGAAAGCTGCTTATACCAGTGAGAAGGCTGCAGCACAGGGAGCCATGGGGTGCTTCTCAAACCCACCAGCAATGCCAGGTTCTGCTGCCACCAGGAACAATGCAGGAGCTCTGGTAGGGTTTTCTAGCATGGTTGCTCATGTCCAGGCAAAGTGCTCAGCACTGTGTGGTACTCATACAGCTTAACTGTGTAGTGAAAGCCTCACAGTAGAAATCATTGCCATCTCTATGTATCTGTAAGATGTAGGAAATTCTTACTGAACACTGATTTTCCTGCAGTCACAGTTCACCTGGAGTTTACACCAGCAGATCTCTAAGATTTTACTGCTAATTGCAGCATAATAAGATATAAAAGGTCTAAGGGGGGCACAGATTTGGCTTCAGAATGAATCAGTGGGAATCTTCTCATGGAAGTTTCAAGCATCTAATTGCAGGATTAAACTGCTGCTCCTAAAAATTATCCATGACTTTGTTCCCTGTTTGTGTCAAGATGCCAGGGGCAAATAGTTACCCAAGCACTTAGTTGGCAGCATTGTTGACAGGAAGTATAGGCAAAAGCATGAACCAGATCTTTTGATTTGCAGAAAAATGTAAAAACTGATGTTGTTATAAAAGCTGGAAATCACTCAATATTGTGCTAGCAGAAATATTGGGAAGAATGATGAGATGTGATGGAAATGGCTTAATAGCCAACAGGATGCTGAATAAAAAGACAATAATTGTGATTATTGTCTGACAGCTGTGCAGAGTTTACAGTCGATGACAAACTCTAAAACGTGCTGTTTTTCAATCCGTGATCACAAATCCACTGGCACAGACAGTAATCCAAGGGGTCACAGTAAGCCAAGAAATAGTTTATTGTTTCATCAGCTCCAGTCTTCTGATGTAGTTAAGTTGGTATATACTCTGAACCCCTGTGACTGCCCTTGCATTCCCACAAGGGGACCTGGCACCATCTGGAGTCCACGTGTACTGTGGCTAAGGAGCTGTTTCTCTGGCAGGTCATGCAGCAGCAGGGCATTTGTTGACATTGATCAAGGTATCAGTATTGATCTTGGGATGGTCTAAGAGAATTGTGACTGCTTTGTGGAGAGTCATGTTAGACTCTCATAGAAAATGAAAGAAACAACTTGTCTTCAACTACATAGTGGTCTGCACCTGAGAGGTCTTTCATTAGGACAGAGAGACATGAGAAAACCATGTTGTTTCAGATAGCCACACTGGTTATCTCTTTTTATCACTAACTTGTCTTTGATGTCTGGAGGCCATTTTTAGCAAGCAGTGAAGGGTTATTGCATGAAAGATTTTATACTCTTCAGTTGCCTGCAAAACAGGTAGCTGCCATCATTTTTCCTTTCCACTAAACTGAAGTGGAGAAAAACAAAGAAGCAGCCCACAATAAAAAAAGATGCAAGAGGACTAAGTGTGAGATACCTCTAGAAAGTGCTAAAATTGCAGTAAATATAATGTGCTTGTAGAGCAATAAATGCTCTCTTAATTTATTTTTCTCCTTGTTTCTCTCCAGTTTCCTGCCTGTGTAGCAGCAGGTTAGTGTGACAGTTTTGCAGTATCACAGTCCTCTGCTGAACATGCAATCTGGGAGGTTGTTAGCCCTATCCCTCCAGTGACTTGGTAGCAGTAAGGAGGAACAAGAAAGTGACAACTAATGTTTCAAAATTTCAAACATCTTATCATTCAGTCTTTGACCCATATTTATGGTTTAATGCCTCCAATCACTTAATTTTAATCTAAAATAAAATTTTTCAGCATAATAGTATCTTAGGGGCATTTCTTCTCAAACCAGTATTAGCTGGAACATGTCCTTCAGCCATTGAGTTTATCTATTATAAACACTTCTGCCCTTAGGCTTAGATGCCTGCTTAGTCCTGCATATGGTTATTACCTTGTAAATGGGACTAAACTGTAAATTATAATTATGGTATTTACATAAATGCATATAAAACAATTATTTTGAGATTGGCATGTAAGTTTAAGCTTGGAACATGTTTCTAATGCAAGTGTTGTATGTGGCCTGGCAGTTGAAAAGTAAGCAGCAAGGCATCTTCAGAGGAATGGAAGCACAATAAAACATGATGAGTCTTGTGGAGAGGCAGGGAGGGGGCAGCTGTTTTCTAAGCCTGAGTCACCATAGTGCTCAATAACTGCCTGAAAGGATTGCTTTAACTGAGCACTTATGTGCTGGAAGTGTGCTGCAGATCAGGGGACCTGGGCTGCTTCTGCTCTGCTCTTGGGTCATGTCAGAGGAGGCCTCTTCTGGCTGCAGTCCTTGCTTTACATGTCAGCAGAAACTTCCATAATGTGGCAAAAGGGTGTGAGGCTGTGGAGGAGGGTTGGGGAACAGCATCAGAGCAATAAACCTGTTCCTAGTTGTTATTGGCTGGTAGTACACAAATAACAAGCAGTCTGTAGTCCTTCACCTGAATAAGGTGTTGTTTTCTTCCTTTAACATCTTCTGCCATCCCTGATTCAAAAAAAAAAAAAAATGGAAACCAAAAGACAAACCAAGAGGCAATTATTCTGTGCCTCTGTATACAATGCCAATGTTTAAGCAGCAGCTGCTTCAGAAAGGGAGAGTAAAGGGGACTGGGGGGAAGGGATTGATCTTTTCCTCCTTTTCTCTGTAAATACCACTGTCTGCATCGGTGGTGATGCTTTGACCTCCTTACTACAGAGCTTGAAAAGTCTTGTGCTCTTAGTGCCATATTCTGGCCCCAAAAGTGAGTAAGCAGAAGTCTCATTCTCTTTCTTAGAATGCTCCGACAAATATATTATCAATCTAAACGTGATAGGGCTTGAGAACCCCTCCCAAAATTTAGAGTCATTAGTCTGACTACTGTTATTTTTAACATGTCTATGTGGCTTCTGAAAGAAGTGTTCTTTCATACCTTTTTGCCTTTAATCTGCACTCTGCCCACTATCTCATTACTATTAGCTGTGGCAAATATACCAGATGTCTGAGCAGCTTCATTGTTCTGTTGTTTTTCTTTTCCAGACTCTAGTGCATAGATAGATGTTAATTTCTCTTTTGTGTTAAAACTCGCCTCCGAGGAATAAGATTACCAGTGTTCAGTCTTTGGCTGCTAGATACTGAGGTCTCATATCTTTGACTGCTTTGTCTCAGTTAGTGTTTCTACTAGCTCAGTGCATTTAAAGTGACTGGTCTCTTCTTCTTTAATGCCCGTGGAAACTTAAATTAATATCCCTTGACTTTAGATAAACAGTTTTAACATGTTTTTAAAATGTTTTCTTTATTCCCAGGGTTGAGCAATGATACACAAAGACACCTGCTCTTCCAAGTGGGTGGAAATTGAAAATCATGCCAAGAAAAATGCTGTTTCTCAGAAAAGATCAAAATATGCATTGTTTAAAGCGTGGCACAAACAAAATAGATTATGTAAGAATCGTGGGCCCTTGTTTGGGATGAGATCACTCACTTTTGGGTCCATACCTTTTCTACTAACAGTACTTAATGCTTACATCTAAAAAACCATGCATGAACTACTGCTTTCCCCACCAACTTTGAAATAGGTAGTTAGAAAGGTACAGGCACTGTATCAGCACAGTTCCCACCATGGCCACTGGTGTGCTTGAGTAACACAGCAGTAGGTCCAAACCTTTAAGAAAACATGTTTCTTTAAAATAGGTCAGAGAACAACTGATTGTTTTACAGGTAACAAATGTGAACACCCTGGATTTGACTTTTTTTTTGTTTAAGTACAAATTATGTCATTTATATGGTTACATAAGCCAGAAATTGTAAATTTCTGTTGCACAATCTGAAAAGCAAATTATAGCATGTGGATTTGTGTCTACTGCTCAGAGAGAAAACTGATATGCAAGTCCTGTTTCCATCAAAGTAAACGGCAAAATCTCCACTGATTGAGATGGGAAATCAGAATTGATTCCCCTACCTGGTTCTCCCTGGAAGAATGAAGTGGTATTTTCTCTTCTGTTTTATACTCACTAGTTTCACAGCCAGGTTACTGTAATTTGAGCATTTCTGCCATATGTCTGCATGACTGTTTTTGCTAACCGCTTTTATTACCTTTTGGCCTGTTCTTTACATCATGCTATTGACAAATGATTTTTACGTTTTTTTACCCCAAAGTTTAGAGCACTGAATACGGAAAAGCCTGAAACATTAATTGGACTAGACCGCAGCATTTAAAGTAACCTATTCTATCGTCCATTTACCTCCCACATGAAATGAAAACTCTATTTTGATCTGAACTGTCACAGATAATTTCTGCACATAAAACACATCCAGAGACAGCTTTCAAATGGAGTTGTCACTTCTTATTTAGCAGGCTGGGGACTCTCTATTGTTGTCAAACCCTCTTTGCAAAAGCATCACTAACACGCTGATCTGCACAGTTGTATGTAAGAGGAGGAATGCTTGTACAGCTTCCATGAAACAAAAAATTGTATGTAGCTGCTGAAATACTCTGCAGCTGAACTTACCTACTGTTTAAGAGAAAATTCCTTTTTTTTCTTTATGATTACTATTTTTGAGCAGATTTTCATACTGTGTGCTGGTGTGGGGAGGGGTTGTTTTTAGTGTGAATAGTGACAATTACCATTTAAAAGCTAGTAGCCAACATTCTGTTATTTTCCCCGACCTGTCCTGAACCAGAAGTTTGGCTTTAATCTCTTAACAAATTTCAAGAATCCTTAAGCAAGTGCACTGGGAATATCTCTGAGTTATGAGTACAGAACTGCTGCCTCAGAGTGTATTCCAGCCAAGATGCTTAGGCAAGGCTGTAGGGCACTTGTTTCCAGACTGCTATTCTGATGGTGGCCAATGTGGCCATCTGGTGAGGCCGGCTGGAAGACCCAGCTATGGCATCACAGAAGAAGATGGCTTAAAACTTGAGAACTACTATTCTTCAGACTTTATTTTCATAACATTCCATTTGCCTTCGAACGTGATATATTTTCATAAAATAAACTTGCCTCCTGGCCTCACTTGTATTCTCCAAAATTTATGCTCTTGGACTAGGCAGTTAAATAGTAGTAGCGTGTGATTTTTATTCCATTTTCCTCACAAAGTTGGAAAATTGACCAGGATTAGGGGGTGAAGAATTTGGTTAGTGTGATGAAATGTCCTTTATTGCTGTCTCCACAACTACTTATGCCGGATTAAACAGCAAAACACAAGCTGGCAGAATGCTCTTCTGACCTAATTCTGCACCACAACACAGATAGGAGACTATCTGCTGATCTAAATGATAAGCATGACTTAGTCAAATCCAGATGGATGTGGAAGGAGTGAAACACAGATGAGGCCCAAGAGCTGGAGTCCTGCATTTTCTGCAGCTGCCTGAATCCTTTAGATATCTTCACTCTGCAGCTGGGGTTAGGGGGCAGGACTGGAGGGAGGGAAACTGCTTGCTGCAGTGTGGAATCTACAGAAAAACAAAACTGAAAGCTAGCACCTTAAACATTACTGGCCAAAGCAAATTGCCTGTTTTAAGGACCATATCTTCTGTAATGAAGCAAGAGATACAGAATGGAAATCACATTCCGATTTCTAAGCTGTATGCCAGAAGATTTGAGGCTTCTTTGTTCGATGTGTCTCAAACTCCCTCTTGGAGAGTGATGTGATGGGGAGGGTGTTTCTCTGTTCCCAGTTTTGCCTGTAATTGTACTATATTCATGAATCAAATTTAGTGGTTATCCCATGGGGAGCAGTGAATTAGATGGGGAGGAAAAAGGGTAGTTTGGTGCATTAGTGGAGGATATACTTGAATGCAGAAAAAATGAGGGAAGGAAAAATCTTATGGTCAATGTGCTTAAGTTAGAAATAGGGCACATCCATGGAGTTTTAACTTTGGTCATTGCAGAAAAAACACAGCAGATGGAAGCACTCTTTCTTTCTCCTATATGTCATTGGGCTAGCTTGCTTTCCTCTCTCTTGGTGGGACAAGTGTACAGACCTGGACTAGATTCAGCATACCCAGCTATCTGCTGGATTTGTCTCTGCAGCCTGTATGGGCATGTTACGTTTGCATCCTCCTAAAACATTAAGTATCATTGTCAGGCAACCTGTGGACCAGTGTTGTTTCCATATTATCTTGTGCTCCCCCACCTGCTTTTACTGATTCCATTGCTCTGCTGTGCATGGGAACAGGACTGTCTATGGATTATACATCTGTTCAGAGCCTATTGCAAGGAGAGTTTCAGAGGCAGCCTCTGTGGGTTCTTCCCCTGCAGTCCAAACCAGCTGGTGAGTGGCCTGCTCCAGTCCCAGGGTGTTGTGTTTTGGTTAGTATTGGTGTGTCTTGAGAGCACAGTACCATCCAAAGCACCCCAAAACTTCAAAGCTTGCTTTTCTGCAGCTCTGCTTTCAAAACATGAAGCAAACATGTCCGGCAGCAGTGCCATTTACTGACTCCTGAGAATATCCTAAGTAGTGGTCACACCCTCATTTCAAAGGCAATATATGGAGCCATTATCTGAGCAAATACAGTGCCTGTCACTGAAAATCCATTGATGATGATGAATTCTAGTTACTGATGACTGCAGCCAGATCCACAATGGTGAGTAGGGGGTAAAGCATTAGCCCTTAAGCTCTAGAGTTGCTCTCTGTAAGCAGGTCAGGGTTTCACAAGAGCTCAAGGAAAAAAAAAATATATATAAAATTTTAAAATCTCTAGAGTCTCAGGGAAGACGTGAGGAAATAAGGAGACAGAGAAAGAAGAAGGACTAATAAAAATAAACAAAACATCCTTTGGGGGGAGGGGAAAAGCAGATTAAAAGATTTTAGAAGAGAAAAAAATAAGGATTTGGATAGTGACAGGATGTTCTCTTACAGAATGGCAGAAATATTTATCTGTGTAGAAGAGTAAACTTGGGTTGGAAAAATTTCAAGAGTTTAAGGGAAAGTTGAATTTCTTCTTTATCTTCAAGGAGATACATGCAGGGAAACTGTGGAAATAATATACTGCTAGAAATATTCTAGATCTGTGGTGGGATGAGTGTATTTGTGTTTTAAAATGCTACCATGTCAGTATTGGTTTAGTGTCCTGAATGTCATTGTTAAATGGGGTTAACTTGTATGAATCTGAAAGAGTTCAAGATTTTCTTGTTTCCAAGTAACTTATGCTTGTGTGACGTGACACTACTGTATACCACCTTTCAGTAGATGTGCAATTCCAGAGGCAGGCCATCTGTAGGTCAAGGCTTGATAAAGTTACCCTTCCCTAACATAAATACCTTTTTTTGGAAATAGAGGCAGTTTCATGTCCTCTCATTTCCACAAATTGGTGAAAGAACAATATATTTACAGTGGAAACTTAGCGCTAGAAGCAGAGCACATTCTGATTTGCAAAGTGCAGATGGGTGATGCTTCCCACTGGATAACACCAGGTCAGTGATTATCCCTGGCTGGTGCCCTGGCTGTGCAAGGTGAGCAGAGCCCGGTCCCCGCACGGCCGGGTCCCCGCACGGCCGGGTCCCTGCACGGCCGGGTCCCTGCACGGCCGGGTCCCTGCACGGCCCGCTCCCCGCACGGCCGGGTCCCTGCACGGCCAGCAGCCCCGCAGCAGCGGGAGCTGAGCCGGGCCCTGCCCTGCAGCGCCTCCGCCCGCTGGCCCTGCCTGTGCTGCTGACAGGAGCCTTGAGAGGATGTTTGCATCCTCCCAACAGGGAGTTTTAACAGTGATCTGAAACCACGGTATACAAGTGTCCTGAGCACGGATGATGGGTTCTTTTGTTTGTCTTGTTCATATTACAAAATAGAGGCGGTGGAAGATGGTATTTGTTTTCTTAGTGTTGACTCAGAGTACCTTTGCCATTAACCACAGCCCCTGCCCAGCCTTTCCTGCAGTGCTCACTTGTCAGCTTTGACCATGTTCCCCAGAGTGAGATTTCTCCTCATTTTATAATGAGGAACAGGACATTCAGGTTTTTCCATGTGTTGCCACCAAAACCAATATTACAGCCAGACTCAGCAGCAGTGATGGCAGCACACAATAATAACCATCCCACATGCGATTTAGATTAACTGCTCTTCTGTTTAGTTCATATAATGCCTCAACAGCATGATCTGATTTGCTGTTTTCACATAATCCATCATTAATTCTTTGAGTTACAAAATGACATTTTTTAGTTGCAGATGGAGGGAAATGGGCTTCCCTGCATTCAGAAGGGAACTTCACTTTCTCCAACTTCAGTTATGTCGCTTTATTTATCTGACTTTTATTTTAAATGTGGTTTCATTTTACAAGTATGAGGATTTGGGGGAGCAGTAATGCTTCTATTAGAAGTGTTGTCTTTAGGGCTGCCTTTCAGCATAGGTAGAACTGAGTAGTAATCACTGACCACAGGCCTCCAGCTCTGAGGGCAGGGGAAGAGAGGAGTGGGTGTTTCAGCAGCATGCACAGATTGCCTCCTCCTCTATCTGAGGAAAAAGCTGTTGAGGAGCCAGAGGAAGCTTTGGGCTTGTAGAGGACAGCTGTGGCACCCACATGGCTCCTGTCAGTGGTGGCAGCTACAGGAACAGGAGCCGTAATCCAGTGCTCTCTTACCTCCAGCAATGCAGGAGAGCAAGTAGGAGCAGCCCTTTGGGGAGTCAGAATTGTTTCCAGAGCTTGGAAAAAGAGGAGAAAGGCAGTAGAGGTAGAGAGTTGCATGGAGATGGGGCAGGCTGTCTCCTTCCCACCCTTCCCAGGCACGACAGGTGCAGAAGCTCTGCACCCACTCTTCCCCAATTTATCAGTCCTTTGCTAATTGTCATCCCCTGCCTAAAATCTTTTGGTCCTTGCCTGCTCTCCTCCCCTTTTCTCCTCATAGCCTGCTGGAATCTTCCCTGCCTCCCTATGAACATTACCGTTGCTGAATTGCATTTTGCCACTCCATGAATGAGAACAAATTAAACTACTTTATCTCGATCATTTGTGCAGCAAAATGCAATTTGCTTGTGTTGCTGCAGGTCCTTGAGCCAACTCTGTTCTGGACACTTTTATCACTTTGCAATCTAATCTGCTGAATATCTCAGATCTTCTTGCATTGAAAGAAAATGTGGGTTTAAGACAAACTTTTTTAAACTCCAGCTGTGTATTTATGCATGCACAAATCCACAGTGATATACATGTCCTCATATATGTATGTATATGTATGTACCTCTATAATAAATAAAAAATACATATCACACTTTGAAAGTCCACACCTAGCTTGCTAATGTCAGCTACAGTTGATGGACAGCCAAGGCAGACTCTTTTTATAGTCCATTTCTAAAATGAAACCATAAATTTTAAACCCAGGCTTCATCATTGCAGAGAAAAAAGCTTTTCCAGCCTATTGATGAAATATAACATTTGATAGGATTTATGAGGCCCAGATTCAGGAGGATAATTTGCAGAGCACTTAAAGCTCCTTTTTCCTGCCCTTTGCCTTCCCTCCTCTCAAATACACATACCAAAAAAAGCCATTAGTAATGAAAAATTATTAAGGAAGATTTTTCTTGATTCCATACAAATGTCAATTTGTGAGAGAGAAAGAGGAAGAAAACAGTTGCAGGAGCTCTTACAGTAAAGGGGTCTAAGTAGAGCCAGGCTGATTATATGAGAGGAATACTGGCTTTTACTGATAAATACACAGTGTGATTATTTGCTGTAATACAGTCATTTGTAATGTGTCTCTGTGTGTGTATGATTTTTAATAGTACCGGATGGAATTAATTTTTTTATCACATTGAGATATTCACAAACCAGCCACATAAAGTTAAAAATAAAACCAATATCCAGCTTCTTGGTATCTTGATAAAGTTTCCTTCTGGCTTGTATTACCAGAGTGATAATTTCAGAGGAAAAACATCTTCTGTAACTTGTGATCACAGTATCTGTCAAATGGTAGGAAATGAAGAAAACTGCCAGACAGTGTCAGATTTATTAACAGCTCTAAGAAAATCAAAATTAATGCATTTTCTCTTCTTTGATGGGTTGAAATGTCCATGTGCTGTACTTATCTTAATGGACAAGTGAAGGAAGTAGCACTCATCAATTAAGTCTCTCATTAAGCTGACTACAGCTTAATCTGGAGCACATGCAGGAGTACTCTGTGTGAACCAGGCTGTCCCCTCAAAGGTGTTGTGGTTGTTGTTAAGGAGTGCTCATCCCACAGATGCCAGGAGCAGCCTGCTGGACCAGGGTGAATGCAGTCCTCTGGGGCAGGGAGGGGGACAGCCATGGAAACAGTCTGTGCCACTTGTGCCTGGGGAGCTGCTGGCCTGACTTCCATTGGAATACTGTATTTCCGCGTGTTGATAACCAATCTTCATCCATTTGGGTTAACACTGCCTATGTAGGAGGTGTGCTGAAGCTGAATTGTTATGGAATCAGATAACAGCTGGGTTTTTTGGGGGGCAGGGGATGTAGCTGGAAGGAGAAGATGACAAGGGATTGTTTTGTCTGTGCAAAAAGTAAAAAGCAGCAGATATTCTTCCAACACAAATCTATAGTCTTTCCATATGCTGGAATGGGGTCTTTTCATTTTGGAAGGGAACACAGCCTAGTCTTATACCAGACTGTGGCTTTTGCCACCATTTGAACGGTGACAATTTGACTAAGTTATAAGATTTAGAGTACTTCCCACGCACATGATAGAAACTTGGCTGCTAACTTCACCAAAAGTACTTGTCCTGAGCTGCCAGAGCCAATACATGTTTTTCCAGTAGCAGATTCTGGCTGCAGGGACCAGATAGACTCCTGTTGCAGGAATGAAGGATGAGGTAAATAGGGTGTTCAGTGATGATCAGTGTTCCCAGGCCCTAACACTACCTTCCAGGAAGGAGAAGGGTGATCTGCTTTCAATGCCCTAAAAAATGCCATGGGAGGGTAGGACAAGTATCGGAACAGAGAAGAGGCTGGAGCATCTAGAGGATGGAGAGAATAAAGGAGAGTGCTGGGCCAGGCTATAGTTGTGGACAATATGTGAATGCTTCAAAGTAGGGAGAAGTGTACCAGTACTGCAGGTTTGATGCTGTTAGTGTGTCAGACATGAGCACCTCATCTGAACCAGTGCCAAAAGGAAGAGTTGGATGTCCCATGCCACCTGCAGCCCCATCCTCCCTGGCAACTGCTTTGGGAAGTGCTTCTGGGAGATGGGTCTCAAGGAGTGCTGGAAGGAGACATGCTGACCTAGGTGCATCAGGGGAGGTGTTTCTGTGCTACAGCTGTTTGTGGGACAGAGATTTGTTTGTATGGGAAGCCAATAATGGGTGGAGGAAATTGGCATCTGTGGCTGAAAGATAAGGAAGGGAAAGACTTCCAAGCATCAGGATGAGAACAGAGAATTGAGGCAGCAAGACAAAAACAGATGGGAAAGGATTGGTAAGGTGTGTCTCTAAACATGGCAGTTGAAAGCATATGAGAATCATTCTGTAGAGGCAGAGGTGAGCCTGAACCAGAACACTTGCTCCAGCATTTCCGGGACTCCCAGCCAAACACAGAGAGATAGGTTCGATCTTCCTTTCCCAGGCAAGGTATGCCAAAAAATGGTTCTGTAGAGTTTGAAGATTCCATTATTTAATTTTTTACATTTGAACTTAGCATTTTTCAAAGCAGTTACTAAAAAGGAGTAGGACTTACCTTCAGTCTTAAACACTTCTGTTCTCCAAGTGGAAAAGCAAGAGTAATTTCCTATCAGATGTGCAGTGGAATTGCAGCTGTACGAAGGAGCTAGAAAAACAATGTACATCTGTAAGTCCAGGAGCTTCCATTGCCTGCAAAATGCAAAGCAGTGAAGTTGCACTGCTAACTTGAGGCATCCAAGTTCAGAAACACTTCTCCAAAATGCCGTTTGGCTTGTAAAGAGTTCAATTCTATTTATGCAGAGCTTGTGATGGAAGTGGATTGAAGGAATGTGTGCTCCCCAGTCTGTGAATGCAAACTAAACAACAGTGGTCCCAGGACCCAGCTGCACTGAGGGAAGTGCCTAAGGGGGGAGACTGCTGGAAGGGTAGATAGGGTGGCCTTGGAGGCAGCAGAACTTTGCAAAAATCCATCTTTCATTTCAGCATATGTCAGGGTTTTTGTTGAGCAATAACCACAAGCTAAATTTGTCATATATAATTCCAGAGAGAAGTCAGTGGTAACTGATGTTTTGATTTTTGAGTGTGTTCCTATGAAACTGCTCATATCTCATTTGTAGTTTGGAAATACTGCCCTATCAGAGAACCAAAATGAATTTACCTTCAGGGTTGTCCCCGTGGTAAGATTATCATAAAATTTTTAGCCCCATGCACTATTATGGTGTAGAAAATATAACTGTCTGTTTCTTTTGCACATCTGTTAAATGTTTCATGCATCATTTTAGTATATATTCTGAAAAAGTGAACTTCAGATCATGGCACTGGAGTTAGGATGTTCTGAAGAGTGTGTATGGATTATACCCCTCTGCAAGAAGCCCCGTGTGTTAAAAGAGTCATTTGAGCACGCTCAGCAGTGCTTCTGCTTTGCTGTGCCTTGCACTCACAGCTAGCAAAATGAGCTAGAAAAAATTTCACTTGTTGTCTTTGCTTTTCCTTAGCTTGTAGTTGGAGCAATAAATGCTTTCTGTATAAGGCTTACATGCTTCACCTTGCATGTGCCAGTGGCTTAATAAGAGCATCTGCTGTCTTTCTGTAGCAAATCTGATGATTTTTCTATGCACGTATATTTAGTTGTGCATATAAATAGAATCCAGGCACTGTTAGATGCATATGAAAGTGAACGTCAGATTGAAATGGTAACATATGAGGTTTTCTGCAGTTCCATTTATGAAGTATCAAGTTAAAAACAAAGCTGTGAAGTAGCCAGAAAACTTTTTATTTCTGCAGCCAAAGGCATATGCTTGTACAGCCTAACATAATTAGGTCCCTGATATGTTCTTAGAATGGTCAGTATTTCATGTGTTGTATCATTGTCTGTGAGCTGTTTTTTCATTATGGTTGGGCTTTTACACAGCAGAAAGTAGGAAAGCACTGCTCCAGATGTCTGGCTCTTTTCACTGACTTTGTTGCTGTCTACAGCAAAATTTGAGTTTTAACTCTACAGAGCAAATTCCCTTTGAATCTTTGGATACCCTTAAACAGTATAGTACTGGAGTATGTGTAAATGTCTACAAAGTACAGTGATTGGAGTGGCTGGTTTAAGAGGAGCTATAAAATGGTTCCAGCTGGAGTGCATTCTTGAGGTAAGCTCAAAATGCACTCCAAATTGTCAGCACACTACTCAGAAAAAACACAAGAAACAAATCATCTTTAGTGTGCTTTGCTTCCTTTAATGCGCATAAGGATAGTGTAAATGGAAGCTGGTCAATTTTCAACAGTTTGTGTAAAATTGTCCCTAGGTTTTGCTTCTGTACTTCAGCCTTTGTGAATAAATACATTGTGAATAAAAGCATCACACAGGGTTCTATGTATACCTGTGTGTATTTCTGTGCTCATAGTGCCGTCTATATTTCAATAAGTATTGTGTATCTGTCCATTAATATTTATATGGAATGGAGAGCTTTGGTTCTTGCAATTTTTAATAAACATTGATGGTGTTACTAGTTTATACAGAGCATTCAATATGCTCCATCAAAATGGCAGCTCTAATTAGGTTCCTTGAATTAGCTAATGGATTTTGAGAAAGATAGCTTACAAAGCTCTTACAGCTGTCCAAGATATTCCTGCCATGGCAGAAAGACAAAAGGCCACTGGAAGCTACAGATTTGAAAGCGTTAGAAATGCAGCTGACAGTTAAAAAAGATAAATTACATTTGTATTTTTTTTCCTGTAAAAGTCCTAACACTGGATTGATGTTATCCTTGTAGTGATCATTTATTAAAAATAATTAAAAATACCCCAAAAAAGACAACTTTATAGTAAGGATGTATTTTGGCTCTGAGAGCTATGCTCTTCCCTGATGCTTTGCATATAATGTGAATTCTTTTTAATTTTTAAAATGTAAGCTATATCTGTCACAGAATTACAGACTCAGAGAACTTCTTTTTTAGTTGAGGTTGAGTTGTCTACCTCCTCTCTAGCTAAACCAGGTATTAAAAAAACAAACCACATAGAGGATTAGTTGCTGCCACTCTGCCAGTGGCATAGATTGGCACGTATGTAACAAAGAGCAGATGATACAGTCTCTCGTGTGAAACTTGGAGAAGTAATTTCTGAGAGAAAATAAATGGTTACTCTGGGCTTTGAAATTTTCAACAAAATCTGTTTTAGAACATGGGCAGTGGTATCTACTGTGAGGGAATTCTTAGATCCTCAATTCTTCTCTCAGAAGGGAGTGCAGAAATGAAGACAGCACTGAATAGTCACCTTCTCTCCATCCTGCTTTTGCTTTGTGTGTGGTAAAGAGAATTCCTGAGGGACTCATGAACGGCTAATTCATTGGAAGTTTGTAAAGTAGTTATTATTTCGGGTTTAGTGATAAGTTTAATAAACAGTAATGCAAAAAGTAATAACCTGTAAGTGAAAAAAATCTAGCTGCCAGTTCCAGGCAGGTGTGATAGTCTTTAAGAAATAGAGTTACATTTCTACACTGGAGGTTAGCATTCAGCATTTGCTTTGTTGGATTGTTAAAGCTGCTGTAAATGGAGTTTGGAGGGCTGAAAATCTGCTCTGTGTTGATGTGACCTATCTATTGTAAATATGCCAGCTGCTTTACATCAGTAAAGTAAAATACCCCCTCCCAAGCTGTGTTGTAATACAAAGTGCCAAAAAAGGCAATTTAAGTACTTTGCTGCGTAAATCCAGATGAAATTACCTTGGAGAGAAGGCCTTCAATTATGCCTCACACGTGACTTCTGCGTGATGGATAAAAGGCATAATTGATATCATCTTTAGTGAAGAAACCAGAAACTGTTGCATTGTCTAGAGGCTACTGAAAATACCAGGAAAATCTGTTCTTCATTATTTTCATTGTGTATTGTTTATAGAGAGTTTGGTTGTTGTCAGCAGCCGAGTCCCTAATCTCCCTGCTTTCCTAGCCCTTCAGAGACAAGTGCACATCTCAAATCAACAAGACAGCGGTAAACTGGTCCCATGCCAGAAAGAGATTGCCATTAACCAGCCTGAACTGGAAAGGCTTCCTTTTTTTATTATTAGTTAAGATCTGGTGATTGCCTTCTTTGATGAGGCACAATACATTGAGCAGAGAAAAGGGAAAAAATGACCTTTCTTTGAAATAAAGATGACAATCTGGCTACAAACAAGAAAATGCCTGCCTTTTTCTTTTTCCTTTCTACTTGATTGCAAATAATGTGTTTCTGTTAGAGTAGCATATACCATATCTGCATGCAGTGAAGTTCAACCTCAGTGTGCCAATTTTGTTTCCATAAAACAACAAATTAGGCTATACCTCCCATTATTCCTGGCCAGCTGTAGTCAACTATAAGTTATAAAGGAGAGTAATGGAGATGAGAAGTGGCTGGTTTGAAAAGATGATGCTCATTTGAATGTCTAGGCCGTCTGCCATGACAAACAGGAAAAGGTGTTGTATGTCATGTGAAGGAAGGGAAACATAAAAGGTTGCCTTGTGTCAAGCCACTGAGAGATATTTTATAAACAGTTTGGAAAAACTGAAAGTGATACAAATCTGTTGGTCTCAATCTTCAAATGGGTCTTTTGAGGCTTCTGTAAACATATTGTGAGCTATTTGGGGAAAGAAAAGGTTAATGACATTGCTAATTCATATCATGCAAGGTTTTCTTTCCTTCTTTCTTCCTAATGAGTCTGTAGGAACCTGAGAATATCATCTTCTCTCTTTCCACTAAACTCCTAATGTCAAGAGGTCAGTAGTGATGTTACAGGGTCAATAGGACTCAATTTACATCCAGACAAATGGTAGTCATGTGCTGCCCTAGGAGTCTTTGACCTTTTGGACAGAAGTGGTTGTACTGCTTTTATGTTCGCCTAAAGAATTGAAAGGTGACAGAGTATGTTCACTGAAGCACAGTTATGAGTTTTTTAAAATATGGTAAAACAGATTAGGATTCTAGGACTTTAATATACAGGTTCAACTAAGTGTAAATGGCTTCTTCAGTGTAATTAGTTTTTCTGTAGTTTGTTTATGATTCTTTATATGTATTTATGTACCTAGAGAGAAACACATCCATCAAATGCTGTCTCACAGTCAGTCCATCTATGCAGACCTTCTCAGACAGTCCTGCCTAAATGGAACAGGGCTCAAAGTCTACCTACCAGTCACTTTGCACAAGAGCCCAAATCAAGTGTCCTTGTAAAGCCCCTCTGCATTGAGAAAGACAGTAGTTGTGCATACATCAAATATGTTCCTGCCCATAGCAAGAAAGCAGGTGTTGTGGAGACCAGTAGAGCCATATGCACGGTTCCAGTTCCTAGAAAGATGTCATTCTTAACTTGGGTCCTCAGTGTGAGGTGTACGTAGCCAAAACCCGGGCTGGCTTTGGCTGAACAACAGAGCTGGTTCCTGAACCTGCAAGGCAACATCGATGATGTCAGCAAGGCATTTCTGACAAGTCTTTTCCTTGCAACACCATTTCCTTACTCAAGTGCACATGAAAAGAGCAAATGTCCATTTCTCTCTAAAATCTCTTTCTCTTGGTGGTCACAAAGATGAAGGCTGAATTACAGTAGAATTATGTTCTTACCACTGATTTTCTTTTTATCACTTCCCGCTATTATTTTTATTCCTTCTTACTATTGAGGTTGCAAAAATATCTTCATACAGGGTACAAATGCAAGGGCTGGAACTGAAAGAGAAACTTACTCAAATATTTATTTGTTATAACTTCAAAATGGAAGTTTTATCTTAAGTGAAAGATACTCTTACATGCTCTGTTGGATGCCCTTATACTGTGTATCTTTAGACCACTCTGTTCCTTTCAGTATGTAAAATTAGTTTTGTTTTTTAGCAGATCGTGAATGGAAGACTGTCCATTCTCTAGAGTCTGTGAATCACGTTTTGTCTCGGATTTGTTTGTTAATGGAAAATTCTCTAAAAGAATATTTTTAGCTTTTCTTTTTCTTCTTTTTTGTTTGTTTGTTTTGATTTATATTAACTTGGAAGCACCAGTTGTTTGGTTAGGGGACTGACAGTCAGCTGGGTGAAATCAGTGTTTGAAAGAAGTGGCTGGCAAAAAAGCCCTGTGCAATATTAATGTGTTTAAGAAAACCACTGGAAACAAAATGTTTATTGCCTCTTTAAATGTATGTTTATATATAGCTTTAAGTGGTTCATCTTACTTCGTATGTGCAGCACTTGTTTTTAATTTTGTGTTATCAAGAAAGCTGCAGTAAGAAGTCACTAATTTAAAAAATGGCATTTGAACTTGAATGATGGAAATACAGATTAGCAATTCAGAGGAAGAACACAGAGGATATTTTACTGTGTAAAACCTGAGCCATACGTATTAAATACTGATTATGATGTTTTAATTCTTTGAAAAAAAACCCTAGACTGTCATATTGAATATACAATATTATTGCTATGGTGCTTGTTCATCTCTCTCTTCTGAGGTGATGGGACAAAATTTCACAGTCATATTTTACATAATGTCAGAGAGCTCGAAGCTCAGTCTCTGCTACATTATGGTTCCCCTTTTGTCTTGGGCTGTGTGTTCCAGCTGTATTGGTTGAGAGGCTGTTTGGAAGCCAACCCTTTGCACTCACAGTGGGCAAGGTGGGCCCTGCACGGTGCTTCCGACAGGAGTGGGCACAAGGAGGGGAGGGTGGGTTCTGGCCGTTGGTTGTGCAGTTGTGGTACAGCCCCAGCAGCTGGACTAGAACGATCGTGTTGTTCGAACAGTAGCACAGACTTGCTTTTCTCCTTCTCCCAAGCCAGAAGTCCTTATTCTCCCAAAAAAGGACTGTATTTAAGAAAACTACAGAATGACTACAAGAGTGTGCTTTTGCCTCTTTTGTGTGTTCACGTAAGTTTGTTGGGTTTTCTTTCTGTTTCAAAAAAAAACAAAAAAAAAAAAACTTGCAGTGTGTGCAGCTTATTGGAAGAACTGTTGAACTTCTCTTAAGTTTGTTTATGGCTTGGGATTTTGGACATGTTCGTTACTATTGTTTGAAATCAGCACCTGAGTCTTCACAACTCTTTTTGAAGTTTCTCAGAGATTAATTCCTACACACAGACATTATTTTAGAACTTCCCAGTGTCAGCTGCTTGTGAATCAGTCTCCTTACATGTAGCACAATTTCAGGAAATCATTCTGAAAACAACTGGAAAATGCTGAGTGAACAGTTCTCTCACAGTCTTGTGACACAGAGAAGTCAGTGAGTGCATTAAATTTTGGATCCTGGGAACATGTGATGGTGGGGGGAGTGGTAAAAGTGTGGTTGCATGGTTCTCTGAAGAACGTTAGCATGGCTCCAGAGCCATGTCAGGGAAGCAAGTGTGCACAAAACTGCACATATGATGAGGACTGTAATATTTATATCTCCTCAAGGAGAGAGCACTGCATTAAATGTAAAGCTACTGTAAAAGAAATCTCTCTGCTGTACTTACCAGGCTTGCTGAAAAGCTTCAATAAGTGTCCTTAATATAAGCTGACTTTGATTGGAGTATTGTTTCTAAATTTCTTCTGTAAGCTCAGGTTCCTTTACAGTATAAATAGTCATGCATCTGAAACATTTGAACTGGTATTCATCTGCTGTTTCCCTGTCTGAGAACCACTATCTGATCAAACCAATATTTTTTAATTATGTATTTATAGGCAGATGGGAGAATAGTTTACAGTCAATGTATGATCTTCTCTGCAAATCTTGGAATATTGTGTTGGGTTTTTTTTTAATATTGCCTTATCAGTTTCTTTTTTTTATTACTGATGACTTCATTCTGTTTGAATTCAATGCTTCAGTTTCTTTGGGGTAAACTAATAGATTATGTATGCGATATTTGCAGAGTGCTGATTGAATTCATCTGGTGAGTTTGAATGTGGTTCATATATTCACATAATTGTCAGGAGCCAAGTTGAAATTCAGAGCTGTTTCATGAGCATTGCACAGGGCATCATATTTATCTCACTTTACTCAGGAGTGGATAAAACTTTCATGGTAAGTTAGAATGCAGCTCTTGCAAAAGCCAATGCCTTTTATATTTGTGCCTGTAAGCCAGTGGAGAAAAAACAATTGTGGAGCTTTAACTGTATCCTGAAAATATGAAGCGGATGTACTGACCACTGCTCTTCCTACCTGTTCCCTTCACTTTGGTAACAAATTCTGAACCTGCTGGCCATTTTTGACCAGACTTGACTGGTGACTTGATATTCCGGAGGTACTGGAACGTACTGGAACACAAAGTTTCCCTAAGTGCAAATAAGCAGCCTGCTAGAGAGGCCCAGATGAATGCTCTTGCTGGGGAGAAACACTGCAGTGTGAACTGTTATCAGACACGAGAGAACCCACAGGAGAGAAGCACAGGAAATCAGACTTCACGGAGCTGCTTGTTTCCACAGAGATTATGCTTGTGTTTTCACACTAATCCAGATGGATAACTTTCCATGTGCTGCTATCTTTCATTTAAATGTTCCTACTTATTCTCATGGTTAGGGTTTGTAGTTTAATACTGCGTGGCAGAGGTTTGTCAAAGCAAAACCTGTCAGGCCCTGTCTTGTAATATGTGTAATCAGCTTGAACTCTGCAGCACCACTTCCACTCGCTGGCTCAAAGGGTTTGAGGAGAAAGAAGTTCACCTACAGGAGACCTACACTCAGTGGAGCACAGGCTCCTGATTGCCTTACAGTATATCAATCTCGGATTTAATTTAAAAAGGTGGGAGGGAAAACCCAATGTGTGTGGTATTTTCAGATTGTCTCTTCAGCCAAAGTACCTGGTGGAAGAAAGTGGATTAGACCATTGGTGATGGGTGCTGTACAGTTTGCAGAGAGCTGCAGGAAGCCAGATTGGTTGGACTCAAGCTAGACCTATTGCCTGTGTTTCAGTATTTCCCTCTTAGCTAGTGCTGCTGTGGGCAATGTTGTTGGCAAAGCAACAGGGACAATACTTTGGGCCTTATCTGTATGTTAGCAGCCCTCACTAAACACTTTATCTGTATTCACAAGTAATGTTAAGGGATTTCACAGGTATTGTAGTGCTCATGAGCTATGGACCAAGCTTCACTGTTCTAAGTGATAGTCTCCATTAGTTAGACCTCAGTTTCAGTGTTTTGCAAACTGGAAATGGTTCTCAACTATTTGACAAGAATTAATACATGGAACAGAGGCATTTATCTATGGAAGGAATAAAGGTGAAGAGGGAATATACTTTTTTTTTTTTTCCCTCAGTAGACCACAGAGTTTGTGCAAGCTTTCTGCACTGTCTTGGCAGATCATGAGAAAAATCTCATGTGCTCTGGAAGATTTCAGTAAGTCAGGCAGAGAAGCTTGAAACCTCTGGGACTTTATATAGAGTAGATGGATAACTTAGGCTTCAGGAAAGGAAGTGATTTGATTTTTCATGGAAACATACTGATGCTGCAAGTAACCATTTCCAATCCTAACTGCATATTCAGTTGCATTTGCAGCCTGTGTGGAATTTCTCTTAATTGGTAGTTAATTTCCAACCAGTCTAGATTGCTGATACATACTAGAAACTAAGTAGTATTGAACTGATGGGTTTATGTCCAATATTTTGTATGTGCTGTCCAAATTCAATTTGCTATGCAAATCCTGTAAAGGGCTTCCCTAGATTCTGGCATACCCATAGTGCAGCATAATGTAGCAAGGTGCTGCACTGAGTCTGTGCTGATGTGAGCAAATCTCTCTCTCTGTAATCCACTGATGGTGGGGCAGATTTGAGGTTGTAGATTAAGAGAATATACAGTGATGTGCTGCAATAACAATGGTTTGAGTTTAGGAGAAGACACAAATTAATTGTGTAATTAATAATTCCTGTGAGTGCCAGTAAATGCTACTTAGCCATACACTCAGTACTCATGCCAGTGCTGACTACAGCAGGGCTGGAAATATCTGCAGGAAACATTTAATTTATTAATTTTAAATATGAACAAAGTTTTTGAATTCTTAGCCATTTTCAGGATTTTATTTAATAGTTCCTGGTTATAGCTTGAGCTTCCACAGTTGTAAAAGCCCAGCTGTAAGGTTTCAGAAGGCTCACTAGGGTCAAAATCCACAGAAAGGCATGTGTTTAACTTGATAAACTAAGCAACTCCACTGGATTTACCAGAGCAGTTTGCAGTGTGTGCAGTTCTGCATACAAGTGAGTCTTTGTGGATTACTAAGTGAATTACTGTTTAATTACCACTTTAAAACTATGGTGTCAAGACTTAATAGTGTGCTTTCCCATCTCTCTTGCCTACCCTGGATTTTCATGGTTGATGTTTGAGTTCTTTGTATAATTGGGAAGGAGTTTGGGTTTTTTTTTTATGAGACAAAACTTTTCTGTGCTTCTCTGTGAATAATAGTTTATTCTTTACCTAGAAGATATGTAATTTTAGGGAAATTCCACATTTAGCATGGGAGCAAAAGAAAACATTTTTGTCAGCTTATCATCATCATCATCATTATTATTAAAATATGATAGTCATTTATAGCTGCTCACAGGAATGTTAAAAGTTTTTTTGTGCTCCCCCATCTGTCTGCATCCATCTGTTGTCTCTTGTCTTGTACTGGAATTGCTAAGTTCTTTGGACAGGGACAGCCTTTTTTAAAAACAGGAATCAAGTTCACAATTAGCAGCTTTGTCAATATAAGAAAGCAAAAATTAGGCTGATATGGGCCAGTGGGAACTATGCAAATCAGGAAAATCAAACACAATCCCTTTGTCTTGGGTCTGGCAATTCTCTGTGTGTACCTGGTGTCAGATATGTGTGTTGACAGGAGTTTTATTTAGCTTTTTTTTTCCCCTCAGTGGCTGCACAGGTGGTGGGAATGCTGATCGCATCCAGAGGCTGCGGAAGGAGTACCACCAGGCCAGGCGGGAGGGCTTGCCTTTCTACGAGGACGACGAGGGAAGGACGCAGCTGCCAGACTATGACCAGCGCTGGGTAGGTCCACAATGGGATCCAAAGTGCTTTGGCAACACGCAGAGGTAGCAGAAGGTGCTGATTTGTTTGTGTTTTCCAGAAATCCTGTATCAGTTTAACAGGAATTTAGAGAGTTCATAGAAATGGAGAAATCCCTAATGGCAGCCCACCAAAGAAAGTGTTAATACTGAGAACTTGGCTAAAATTAACTCATCCGTTCACTGTGTTTGATTTAGGCCCAGGTTTCTTTCCTTCATTAAGCCTGAGACAGAGTCACTGCCAAACTTTGTCATGTGTGGTAGCTTCAAGGCTTTTCAGGTGGATTTATGGTACTCTGGCTGTTCATCTGGTGATTCTCTGGGCTAACAAGAGCATTAGAAGAGCAGTCTCTCACTGTGCTTAGTTGCAAAGTGACAGGGAGGAAATAGAGGCATGTCTGTCCTACCCTTCCTTCTGTAAATGGGACAGTAGCAATCTGGCCATGTTACAGCCTTTGTAACTTTTATTAAGCGAAAAATGTAATAATTTGCTCCCCTGCATCAAATTTCTTAAAATATTCTATGAACACTATAGAACTGTTACAGGCATGGTGTATTCCCTGTTTTACATCTAGGCCTCTCACTACACAGAGGCATATTATCTACCCCAGTACTGAAAAGTAACCTATAAGCTATAGAAGAGCCAGAGACTAAATCAACAGTGCCAGATTTTTGAATGTGTTAAATAAACGCAACAGCCATAGTCTATGGTACTCAAGAGCTCTGCCTGAGCAAGTTTTGAACTTGGACTCTGTCTTTTTAGAAGTAATTATAATCAACCAGCATTCAAAAATGTAGCTTTGATAAAATGCAATTTTTGCTAAATAAAAAAATCTAGTTTTAAAAAAAAACAGAATTGTGTAAAAATATTAAGAATCTATATATTTCTGAAGTTTGAACTAACATTGGTTTTAATGACTCCAAACTATTGGTGTGAGTGCTGAACTGAAATCTGCAATGACTGCTATAGTATAAAAAATCCTATGCAAGAGTAGACTTTATTGAAATCACAGAAAGATGCAGAGTTAAAAGGGTGTTTTTACATAAATTATCATATATATTTGTTCATTAACTCCAAAACTGTTGTTGTATATATTATTCTATTTCAATTACCTAAAATGTCATCTTCAGCAAAGTAATTCTTTCCTTAAAGCAGTCAAGTTTAATCCACTGCCTTAAATTTTGTGACCCAAATTTGTGAGTCAATGTACCTGCCATTCTTCTTCTGGATTGCTTTTGTAAACTAAAATAAGAATATGCATCAAATGTGTCTTCCTGTTGAAATTCTGTGTCATGATAAGTGTCCTGACAGGCCTCAGACTGGGTCAGTGCTACCTCTTGAGCAGCCTGAGAATTTCTACTTCTTATCTGAAACTGATAAAACTTTATTAATGCTCAGATGAGGTGGAGATTTACAATTCAGCGTAGTTTCACAAGATTCACAAAGGTTTCTTCTAGGTAATCCTCTATAAGCCTTTCCTGTTAGGTATTATGCCCAGAGATTACTGATTTGCTTTTCTTGTGAGGCCTGTTGTCCTTAGTCAAAGCACCTGAAAGGGTGCTTAAAATACCTTAATCATTAAACGATTCATAATAGTGGCACCAGCATTGTTGCTTTTTGTCCTTCCAGTGCAGAATATTTTTTTGTTTTGTTGTGAGGAATGGCAGTCTGCTCAAAAATCAGAGTTTACCTTGAGGGCATTAGTACTCTGAAATTTGTTGCTGCAACAGTTCTTCTTGTTGAAGTAGTTTATAAACTTCAAAGACTTCTAGTCTCTTCATTACAACAATATCATCCATTGATCCATCCAGCCATGCTTTCATAGGAACTGTCTTTTAGTCTGGAAAATACCGCAGCCACAGCTTGCTGTCTTTGGACTCATGGCTGAAAATTCTGCTTCTGCATGTAGTTTTACCCTTAAAATACCTATGTTACAATCTGCAGAAACAGAAAAGAAGGAACAAAAATAGAATAAAAATATTAAAAAGAAAAAAAAGGTCTCAAAGCATCTTGCCAGGAGAGTCCTCAAGATAGCTTTGAAGCAATGCCATCATTCCCTCCTCGGGCAGCTGACCCTCAGCAGTACTGTGGTAACACAGATTGAACAACAGCTGATATTTTTCCCACCTTTACCTATCAGTGAAGAAATATGCTGATGACTAATTGCATAATTACGAACAAATAAAAACTTACTCCAATCTTCAGGATGTCAAGTCATTTTTAAAAGAGACAACAGACAGCTGAAGAGGAGGAAAACTTTCTGATAGAAGTTTTCTTTCTTCCCACAGGAGGTTATAGCACCAGGGAAGCAGCTGGAAAAGAGATGCTGGGTCTCTGTATTTTAAGACTCGATTAGTCCTTTCCTTACTTTTGTCAGTCAACTGTTTTACCTAAGCCAACTTTCCCATAAGATGTCTTTCTAATGTACAGCAGCTGCTGTAATCACTTCCCACCATCCCATGACATATGCAGATAAGTTGGGAAAAGCAGAGGCTAATTTGGGAAGACGCTATCCCATCGCAAATCAGCAGCCTCAAAAATGGACCGTGGGTCTTGTCCTCCAAAATAGAATCTGAGAACTCATGAGGCAAATTTCTATCTGATAGAGCTGACATTGACAAGTGGCCTTTAGTTGACACTGTAATGGGACAGAATTTCTAATAGAAGGGGTATTTCTAACAATCTACTTTTTTTAAGTAGGATAAATCAAGTTAAAGTGCAGAGCCGGCTGAAAAGCTAGCATTGTAAGGGAAAATGATCTCATGACAGGCAATTGGGATCCATAAATGTTTTAAAAATAAGGTCAAAAACTCATTTTAAATAGGCCTGCTATTCTCTCATCATCCATTCTTCCCCCCTGCATCCATTTTCCAGTTCTCCTCTGTTCTTCTCATCTGCTGCTGGATGAATTTTTTGCTCTCTTGCACCTTCATTCTGCTTTCTCTTCCCCGCAGTATGTTCCTTTTCTTTTTGTAAGAAACTGAATAATTCAGTTTAGTGAGTCTCCATAAACAGACAAATGTATATAGCACTCTCTCTGCTATAGAGCCAGACCCTTTAAAATTCTTTTCCAATTCCATTGTGCTTTGGTTTGTTGTCAAGTTTTTCATCCTTTGGACTTTCTCCACCACCTCCCAATCATCCACCCCTTCTTTTCAGGTTTATAACTAGGATAAATGATAAAACAAATTCTATATGGTGGATCACAAGACTTAAAGTAAACCTCAGCTAGTTAGCCAAAGGACAGGCTGATAATAAGTATAAATATTGTCTAGGAAAATTAATGCCTTTTGTTGTCAGTGTAAAACGAGATTACTCTAAAATTTTCTGACAGCTAGGGAATATTGGGATGTATCAGCTCTAAAAAGGGTTTAGGCATGTGCATACATGCTCATGTCTTAGTGGGACATCAGATATTCAAAGCATTCATGAAAATACCCAATAAAAACCTAATCCAGGTCTCCCAGCTGAGGCAGATGTTTGTGTACTATTGTCATAGCTGCAGTATCAGTCAGACTCTGAAAGAGCTGTGTAAGAATGAGCTGCAAGAACTTAGTCTCTCTAGAAGCTGGAAGAGTTTTTTACAGGCAGTCTTTTTCAGAGCTTTAGAGTCACAGCCTAATAGCAGATCATGAGAAATAGCTAAGGAGCTGTCAAGAGAAAGCCATGCAGTTAGCATCTGCACTTGTATTTAAGGGCATTTAAATAATGAGGAATTAATCATCTATTTGAGGATTTACTTGGATTGTCTTACAGACTTTGTACAAATCCAGTTACTTAAAACATCAATTCTTTCCTTCAGGATGGCAGTAAATCCTTGAAACTTTATCTTTTTAATGTACTTTCAAGGACTGCATGTAACACCAGCCACATTGCAAATAGTTCTTCACCTGTTAGTGACCACAGCAGCTTCACCATAAAGAACCTTGGGTTAATTGTTTGTAAAAGCCATTTCCTTATTTGCAGATAGGATTTGCAACCTTGTAAATAACTTAAAGATACAAGAAAACCTGTCTTTGGATACTGGCTGTGAACATTTCAATTGAAACAAACCTGTCATGTACTGAGTTTTGTCAGTTCCCAGTTGAGAGTAGGAAGAAAGAATCATGCCTGTGTGTGTTAAAGGCCACGTACTTTATTGTGTGCCTGGCAGGATTCCAAGCCTAAAAATCAACGAGAACAAAGAAAGGAGCATTAATAACTGCATTATTTTTCCATAATGTGTCAAAGGGTTCTGTGCTTCCTTCAGGATGAATAAGGAGCTGTTTGTACTTTTCATGATCAATTAATTCCATGTTCAAGATGTTGCATTTCAAATAGGTTAGGTTCCTAAAACACACAAACGTTTGTGTTGGACTATGGTTAGAAACCAGAATTCCAACTTCTAGAATAGTAACATTCCTGTCTTCTAGCGCAATGGGTGAAGCTGACAATTTTATGTGAAACCATATAGCAGAAACTGATGCAAATTCCAGACTTTCCGAGTCCACAGACTATTTGTAGAAAACATTAAATAAAGAGAAAATAAAAAGAGAAAAATACAATTATATTTAAAGTATAGCTGCTTTGAAAAATACAGATTTGAAGTATTTGTTGTTAGAATGCTAATTAAGAGAGTACTCAAAACATTTTATTAGAATCTACAATTAATTTGCTGATCAAGAACTTTTTATGGTTCCAAATTATCTCTGCTTAATGAAGCTTTCAGATTGGGATGCATTGTACAGAGCTCTTCTAACTAAGCAGAGTGTTTTTGAAATTTACAGGCCAGCTTTTGGAGGTAGTTTTGGGGGGAAATTATTTGGGAGAAATCCCCGCCAAACCTCATGTGAAAAATAAACTATTCCAAGTGGCTCATGCAAGAAGAGCCAAATTCAATTCCATTAATACTAGTAATAAAGAGTGACTTCTATAACTTGTTTGGAATGACTCCTACTTATACAAAGGTTAGATTTGGCACAGATTATCTGAACCAGAAAAGAGTCTGAAATGCTCATGTCTTCATGCATACACTTTGTACATGCTCTCATTTACCAGGGGAAACAGTTCTGGTGCCATATGTCATCTTATCAAAGCTCATTGGTACTGTTTATACCCTGCAATATTATGTGAATTCCAGAAATTCATTGTGCCATCTATTCCACAAGGTGCCTCTGCATACAGCTGGGTTTTGTTGTTTTTCAGTGCAGGGGGGTTATTCTGAGGAAGACAAACACTAAGCATTTCTCTTATTTCATACAAGTTGCTGGAAGAAATCAGACAAAAACATGCGGTGCTGCCAGGCTGTGGCTGTCCTTGCAGGCTCACAATACTGAGAGATTCCAAATGTGCCAGCAATCATGTCCCTTGCAGTTAGGAGAGGTTCTTCTGATGTTGCCCAAATGGAGAATTTGAGTGGGGCATTGCAGAGATCATGACAGCTGCCATGGATCAGCTTGATATGATATGAAAGGCCCTAGAGGTTTTCCATTGTATACATTTTGCCTAATTTGCCAGTATGTTAAGGGAGGCAAGAAACAAGTATCTAACTGATAATTATATTGATGAGGAGAGTCTGTGAGGAGGTAATCCATGCAGTTTAGTATGCTGAACATTTACTGTGTTTGAGCATATAGCCCACAGCTCTGCAGCTTTTATCTCTTGGCTTTTTATTATGTGGGGCAGGGAAAATGGGCACAAATAGCCTTTCTGGAGCTAGCTGTGATCTGGCTTGACTGCAGTCCTCAAAAGTAGCTGAGTCTTTGCAGTTTGCTTTGAGTTTGGCAAGCTCCTGCCAGTATAGGAGCTTGCCTATAACTTATAACTTGCCTATAACCTATAACTTCAACAAGTTTCTGTCTCCTTGTTGGTCACTCTGTAGACAGGGGACTGTGTGGCCACTTTCCCTGAGCATGTGTGCACACTCTGCCGAATCTCAGGCCAGCGTCACATGGGGAAGCTGGAAGAGGACTGAGATTTTAACACCGAGCCTTCGCACGTGGGGCTGCCAAAGCCAGTACTTTGCACCCTGAGCTTTCCCTCCCGTACTTAGCCTCAGTGATACTGCTCTGTGACAGCTTGGTCCTGACCCCCAGCAGCTCAGTGTCCCATACACCAATAGAATCAGATACAGCTGCTCCTGGGTCGGGCTGTGGGGGAGGGGGAAAGTAGACTTCCTTTTAAACTGACCTCCTCTTCCTCAGGCCATTAGTAAGAGGCCTGCTTCAACTTCTGGAAGGGGGCCCCAGTTACAACACTCATTTTTTAATCACAAGACAAATCTGTTATGCCACTGAAATTCATGTCTGAAGCTAAGCATGCACTTAGGTATTTATTGGATCAGGCCTGAAATCAGGCCTCAAACCTGATCCCCTTCAGGCACAAGCTTTGGCCTTTACTACCAGGTATCCGGTGCATTTGTCAAATAGATGCTGACATGGTTGACTTCTTTTTCAATTCTTACAACTTAATTTCCCTGGGTCATGTTCATGTTCGCTGTTGCTGATTAAAAAGAAATCTCCCTAAAACATACCTATGATCCAAAGAGTTGTGTGGCTACTGTTGTTCCAGACAGCACCCCCTTTCCTGAAGATGCTGGTCACTGTCCAGCCCTGCCTGCTAGGGTTAATATCCTGCTAAACCAGAGAGTGGTTTGGAGAAAGGACTGCAAAATTTGTTCAGTGATTGCCCAGTGTGTGCAGAACTTGAGGGTCAAGGGTTGAGCTTGAAAGAAGCTGGGTCAAGTAATACAACTATGTCATTGAGGCTGTTAGAGAGCCCAGATCTTGTATTTGATATAGTTATAAGTATGTGACAGAAGCCAACTGAAATAATGGACTTTTCATTACTTTTGATTTCTGGATTGAGTTCTTCTTAACTTGCAGCACTTCTCATTCCTGCAGTGCAAGAGGTGGAGGCCTTGTGTCTTCTTGAGTTTTGCTGAAGTTCCTCGCTGCAAAATGCATTAGCAGAACTGCTTGTTAAATTCCGTCCTAGGTGCAGTCTTCAGCAGTCAGGGTGTCAGTGCTCTGGCTACATTGTTGTCTTGCAGTTAGAAAAACACTAAAAAGTTCAAGATTTTTTCACAGCCAAGGTGTGAAAAGTAATTAGAATGTATCACTGATGTTGGATTTAAGCAATTATCTGTGAATATAAAAAGGCCCTATTTTTCTCACAAACAGGGGACATTACTATAATTATTTTAAATTAAAATGAAAGTCAGTGATTCAGACATGGAGAGATTAGGTGGATAACTTTATTAGTTCCCAGTCTAAGGTCTGTAGTGCAGATGCTAATCTAATATCAAGACTGCATTAAAAAGTACAAAATATGGGAAGAGAGAACTGCTTTTACCCCATAAGGCTGGTGCTGAACATGACTTTGACTGTTCTGCTCAAGGCCAGCTCTCTTCAATGTTCGGCTCTAAATCTGACTCTTAAAAATACTGGGAAAGGGAGCACTAGTGTCTTCCTTCTTGTTCCGTACAGAATCTGACTTGGAACACATTCCTTCTATCAAATGTGCTGTTTTGAGAAGTTCTGCAAAAGTTAGTAATCAATTTAATCTTTGTTTTTATTTGGTTTTTTGAAACTTCATTTTTAAAACTTCTTTAATGTTCATGCTTGTTTTTTTAAAACTTCTTTAGTGTTCTTGCTTGGTTTAGTAAGTTGGATTTGTAAGCAGAAATTTACCAATGCAGAATGGCACCATGCAGCCTAATCTGAAGGGTTGATTTTGATTTTATTTTCTTGGAGTGTTTTTGAGACACTAATCAAGGGAATTTTTTTATATTAAACAAGTGTTTGGATGCTAAACACTAAGAAAGCAAGCATAACACATACTTCTGCCTGTGTTTTTGCTGCTTTTGCTTCATCAAATGGCCTGACTGTTGTGTTAAATGCCATGTTGTCCAATATTAAGTAGTGTCATTCCAGCTGAACGGTGTGTCGTAAGTCCTGTATGATAGGAGTTATTGAGTCTTCTGTAATCCAGGTGATATTGGAATGTCTGCCTTGCAAGCAGAAATAAGAGTTCTGACCCTACTGCCTCCAAGGGTGTTCTGCTGCTCAGGACAGATAATATGTGAATAACCCAGAGTAGCATAGATTTCATAAAGTAGTATATCAAATTTAGCATGTAAGTTGTGAATGCATACAACTGAGCAGCAGGACTGGTATCTCCTCTACAGTGCAGTCTGGTCACCAGTTATAAGGTCCTTCTAGATTAGCCCATTCATCCACTTTCTTGCTAGGCTGGAATAATGATTGTCAACAGTATGATTGCAAATAATGCCCTTCTGTGTTAGGAATGCCAGTGCTGCACGTGACAACAAACAATGGCAGTATCTCTGTAGGAACCCAGACCCTAGGGAAGCCTGGATCAGATTATGCTTTCCACCATCAGCTATTCCAAGAAAAGTCAGAGTAGCAGATACCTAGAGTGAAAGTTTGAAGTTACTGTGTGACTCAAAATGAAGGGAGTCACTTGGATTCAAGAGTTTCTTGTAATGCATTAAGCATGGTTATATTAAATTATATTCTATAGGTCATAATTTGATGAGAACTTCTTCATGATAAGATAAAAATTTATAATTTTAATACTTGCCTGTGCCTTCCATCCCTGGTCTGCCGTCATCAAAACAAAGTCATTCTGACAATCTAAATTCACCCTTTCCTGCGCAATGATTATAGGGGAATTTAGCAAAATGCTATCTAGTGATACTCACCAGTGGATCAGCATGAACATTTACATTTGCGTTTGAAGCTAATTTTTAATGTATTTCTCTTAATTTGCTAGGAAGATACTTGTCAAATTGGCAATTAAACTGTAATTTGGTCACTGAGGTGTTTACACGGATTAATAGATCTCTCTCTTAAGCGTATGCTCCTGGGTTTGAAATAACAGCTATACTGCGTGGTAGCATGACCCCACTTGAGTTTCACACACACATGCACAAAATCAAATTCCATCACATTTTAATGCAAATTTTACCTTTGCAAATGATGGCCTGAAAAGAATGAGTTTCCATGGTAACCTTAGGGAACACATAACCTGTTTATCATAACTTCTCCATGAAGCAAGACAGGGGGTGGGGAACATGCTTTGATGTCAGCTATATTTTTCTGCAGACAGCATTCTGCTCTAGCACATACAGAGAATTTACCAAAATACTTACGTACTGTCCTAAATGAACTTTTTTTATGTTCTTAGAGACAAAAGCAGTTGTATGGAATAACATAGGAGGTAACTGCAATAGGCAATATTCAACTCCATTAACTGACCTCTCAGCTCCTGTCTATTGTTTGACAGCTAGGTCAACAGTTTGAAAGACCAATCAGAAATTAATAGTTAACAGATCTCTTCCATCACTTTATCTTTTCTTGCTTTCCCTCCATGCTTTAAACTTAGCCCTCAGGTATCCCTGCTGCTTTTCAAAGCCACTTTTTTTATTTTTTCTTGTTCTTTCCCTTCACTGCTGAAAGTACTTTTTTGAAAAATGCCTTGAAATATCTCTGAACTCCTACATTTTGGAGCTACCACAGAAAAAAAATATTGATTATACTTCACAGTCGGTGCTGACTTTCAGAGTTGAGGTGGTGGCTCCTGGAGCTGCCATTAGCGAGAGTGAATTTGATGGCTGTGAGCATCTGTAAGGTTGTGTTTTTTCCTGCAGATGCACAGTAACTCCTGGCTAAAGGAAAGTATGTCTGCAACATTTTTTTAAGGTCATTAGGAGTAAGGAACAGATGTTGAGGTTTTTCAGAATACTGCTTTGAAGTGCGACTTAGGAGTCAACTGACAAGACTGACCCTATAGGCAGTGATTTTTGGGATTGGAACACAGAGGAACCATTGCCCACAGTTACCCATCTGGTATCCATCTGGTACCAGCAAACAACAGACAGTACCAAATCACAGAAAAACTGTACCAACTGCTAAATTGGTATCAGCAAGCAAAGAAGGTCACCACCCAACAGCAGTTGCAAGCAGGAGAAACAATGTCTGTAACATTTACAGGCTGGTATCTGAAGATCCGGAGGAACCTGATGCCATAGCATATGGAAAGCAATTCCTGTCTCTAAGCCTGCTTATGCTGATGTTTTTTGCTCAGTATTAATCCAGGTTTGGGGAGGAGTTTTGGGTTTTGTTTTTTTGGTTTTGTTTTTTTTTTTTGTTTGTTTGTTTGGTTTTTTTTCTTTTTTTTTTATTTCTGGGGTTTTTTTTGGTTGTTTTTTGGTTGTTTTTTTGGTGGGGTTTTTTTTTTGCCTTTTTTGTTTGTTTGTTTTTTTTTTTCTTTTTTTTGTTAACCATATTGAATTAGCAGTGTGGAGAGCTTTTGTCACGATGCCATTGAGAGAGCGCCGCTCTTTATTGGCATCTATGTTTAACAGGATTAAGGTGGATTTAATACCCTGTGCTACAGACTAACCATTCAAATTCTAGGAGTACTGTTCCATAGTGGTGTCAAATCACAATGGAAGGAGTTGAAGTTAACTTTTAACTCCGTGACGATTTACTCTGCAGCTTTTCTTTGATGTGAAGTATTCTTGGGGAGAGCTGTGGCAGGGGGTTGTTTTCCAGTTTTACTGCTGTCTTCCTTTTCTCCCCTCTGGTCATTTTCCCCCTTCTTCCTCCTTTTCTTTTCTTGAAGCGGTGTGCTGGTTTGTACAGTAGCTAAGTGCATAGAATGCAATAATACAACAGTGAGAGATTTAGTGCCTCTAGGTGCTATCCCTTCTACTCTTGAGGACCTCCAGCAAGGCATGATTTTATAGACAATGAAAGGCTTGCTCTCCCCTGTGAAGCCGCCTGCCTGCAGGAAGCTTTTCACTGTCTATTTCCACTACTTGCTCTGCAATTTAGTTCCATGCCCTGCTATTTCCCCCTTCCCTCCTTTTCTTCTCTGACATACACATGCATATACCTCCTGTGTACACATTCAGCACCAACACCAGATGTAGGTAGACACAGCAAAATAGTGTTATCTCAATGTGTGCATTAAAACACTCAAAAATACACCAAACATTTTCATTTTGCCACCCTCATTTTAAATGGAATTATTGATCTGTCCTCTGTTTGCTTTCCAGGTACTGACACTGTCATTTCATTTTCCCTAAAAAGAACACAAGCTCATAGCTGAGCTGCAAAGCATGGCCATTACACCCTGGCATTGGTGCCAAGAACTCTGCTGACTTAGCTAGAGAAAGATGCTGAAAGCCTGACTTTGAGAGAAAATTCAATTCAATTCAATTCATACAATGTCTCTCATGAAGTATTTCAAAATGCCTCATATCAGGAGATAACATAATGAGAAAATGCTTTAGAGAACTGGGTATTCAGATAGCAAGAAAAAATGATACACAACAATGAACTGGAGTAAAAGAAAAGACGACTGTCATTTAAAAGCAGTAATCATCTGGATAAGTAGTCTTGTAAACTAATTACAGTGAGAAGAGAAGCAAAGAATGCAAGACTGAGAGGAACAAGAAGCAGCTTAGTTTCAAACAGGCTAAAGCAGAGGTCTGGTTTCATGGAGGGAGAGGAATTACACACAGTATTGTAGAACTACTAAAGGAGACCTGCTTTAGAAATGTATCCATACATATGGATTAGTATGCTGTATATTGCATCACAAGTGTATCTCTGTGACAGGTTAAGTTATTCTCTTTAGTGGCTGGGAAGAGATTAATTACTTTGGCCTGGTTCAGGGGAAGAGCAATTGAAATGCCTCCTTGCAGTAGGAAAGAATCAATGCTGATGGGTGCTGTGGGTTTTTTGGTTTTTTGTTTTGCTGCTTTTAAGATTTTTCTCTCAACTCAAGGGAAACTTCTATTTGCCTCTAATTTGAGAGTAGGTTTGCAAGTGAGGGTGTTGCAAATCTGGTGCTCATTAAAGACAATTAAGAGATAGAATTAACCAAAACATATTATACAAATAATGGAAAAGGAAGCCACCCACAGAGACAGGCACAGGCCAGGAAATTATCTCATTTTGCTTGGTCAAAGGAAACCATAGTTCTCCAGCACCAGGGATTGGGGGATCACAGAGCGAGGGTTCAGAAAGCAGAGTATTTTCTTTGTGGGACTGTGTAAAAACACTTTGCAGTTCTGGCTGCACCTCCATCTTTGCTGTTTTCTCTCTCTTTAGTGTTGCAAGATACAGCAAATGCTGAGAGCTTGTTTTCTACAAAACTAAGGCAATTGCCATGTTTTTAAACTGTTATGAGAACAGCCTGTTTCCCTTTTAAAGTTCCCATCTGTGTTTGTATTTCCCTCAGTCTATTGCCTTTATAGAGAATTTTCTGCTCCCTCTAAATCTAAACCATTAGTTTCACCTCCTTGAACAAGAGGTAGGGCATTACTGAGGAGGAAAAGTAAATCCTGAGATAATCAGCCTTGCTTAATTCCACCATGGAACACTGCTGTTTTCAGTGTTCCTGGTGTTCATTGCATAGGGAGAAGGGACAAGTGACTCTGAGTATGTACATTTGTGTGTGAGCATGTGTATGTATATGTATGTATCTGTAGAGAGAGACAGGCAGAAGGGGAGCATTTAATTGCCTTGCAATCGGACCAACCAAGTAGTGTTCTGATTGCATACAGCTGATTTTCTAAGTGAAAATCTTCAAACCTATTCAACAGCAAAACCAAGATCATCAGTGACTCTGGAGTGTGTGTTTCTTATAGGGAAGAGGAAGGTCGGTTTGATTACTATCTCTTTTTTCCTTTGGACAAGGGTGTTTTTCTCATCCAAGGGAAATGCATTCTAGCAGCATGAACATAACTATTAATCAACACTTGAGTGATAATCAGTGAATGAAAAATGATGACCAGAAACTGAAAATGTACTTGCATAGCTACTTTGGTGCTTTTTCTTTGAGATCATGCCCTTGCATTTTAACATGAACAATTCTTATGAAATTAGTGCTGATATATTCCAAAAGGCAGTGATTTAAAAAGCCAACACTTACTTTTCACTTGGAAAAAAAAATACTAACAGGGAATGATATATTAAGATCTGCATAAGTAATGTTATAAAGCTACCTTGGTAGTCTCTGAGACAGAGTCTCAGTTGATATGAACCAGTAATATCTTACAGATTTACTTGAGAGATGAGGATGCCAAAATCGTCATCACTAGAATGCTGTATTCAAATGTGTGAAGACATGTTCAGGATACAGAGAGCTAAATGTTCTTCCTGTGTATTTTTGCTCAAAAAGGAGATAGAGGCACCGAGAGATGCAGGTGTATGTTAGCTTTGGGAATGCCTCCAAGAGGAATCAGATGCTATTGAAATTAAAACAAAACCCCCCTCAGTATTTAGCATGCTTTCCTGAATCATGGCCAGTGTATGTGGTGGCACCCAGCAGAAACCAAGGCTGTGTGACTCTCCTAGTGAACAATACCTTGCTTTTGTTCTTCCAAGACATTTTTTGACCAACTCAGTCACAGTTCTAATAGCATCAAGTGTTCTTTGGAATAATCTCAAAACCAGATTAGTATAAAATGCTTAAAGTAAGTGTGTGCTTAACAAAAAGAAAGCATAACATTCCCTGGGACTGAGCCCAGAAAGCAGAACTTGAGGAGATTGCGAGGTTGTGACTTCTTTCCAAATTATTTAACCTGTATTTTTTGTTGACACAAACATAAAAAAGTTCATTTGCCACACTACCAAAACAAACTTGAAGACATTGGTCCATGATTTGAGAACCTCTGACAATTGTAGTCCCGCGATATCTGTAAAATGGAGCAGGAACAGAAAAGCAAGGTGTCTCAGGATCTGCTGGGAAGATACTGCTTCCTTCCTTACTCTTGGGAATAAGTTTGTTTGTAACAAACAAATTTGTAACAGGGAAGCTGAAAGTGCTCTTTCTCTTCAGTGGTGGAGGTGGTTTTAAGAGTTCCTCTGGAACATCATCTTGGCTTGCCATTACAGCCAAGAAGAAAAGCACAAGAATATCAAAAAGAAGTATTAAAGGTGCTGTCTTATATCCAAACAATGGTAAAGCAGTACCAATGGGCTCATAGAACATTAGACTCCTCTTCGAGGACTACTTCTGCCATTAAAATCAATGCAACTTAATTAAAGCAAATTATAGATAGATACATCTATAAATAAGATATTAAAGTGCGCCGCTGAATATGATAATTGCTGCATATTTAGCAATCAGCATGTGTGTTCTGCTTTTGCCAGGAGGGATTTCTTTCAGAGGAATCAATGGAGCTTTATTAAAAACCATCTAAATTAGAGGGAGAAATGATGAGTGTTATAATAACGCAAAATCACTGTTTCAACTTTCATTGCAAAACTAGGAAAGCAAAATATATCCCTCTTTGTGTATGTATGGAAAACATCAGAAAAATTCTTTTGAATTGTAGACAGTGGTAGAATTTTTAATCTTTACCTTTTGATGCAAAACATTAAAAAAACTGGATGGAAGATACCTTGCTTTCTGTAGAAATGCTGGAGCTCTCCGAGGGTTGGGTAATGAGGATATCACAGCAGTAAGGAATTAAGAAGACCCCATCTATCAACTTCCTCCATTTCACATGACCATCCATTTCATGGGCCTTATATCACCTGCTTCTGTTTCAGCAGCTAAAGAAAGTGTTAGCAAGTCAAATTGTGCTCTTAAATTTCACTTGCACTTCCCAGAACCAGACAGAGTTGAAATGCAAAAAATAAGTGGGTTCATTTTGATGCTTCACCTGTGTATGAAGCATTGAGACTAGGGTGGGGAATAAATCCACTTTTACCTCTCCATTTTTCTTCAGTTTTCACTTAATTGAAAACAAAAACCAACTGTGTCTCAGCAGAGGGGAGACCTGAAGGTTAAAGGGCAAATTCCGTTATACCACAGCTCTTTTTGGCATGCTGAATCTCAACCCATGTGATTAGAAACGCTCACAGACAAAAGAAGAGCTTTGAGAACAGAGGTCAAACCAGCATCTGAATCAAGTCCTTTAGCAGATGATCACAAGACTATTGAAAAATGCACTAAGCAATGCAGCAGTTCTATGTGTCATGTTTATACACAGACTTTCAGGCAAAAAGCAGAACTGGGTGGCATTTTCAAAGCACTTGGATTGATGGCAGAGCAGAAGCGTCACTCTGCAGCCTTCCTGGGCTGTCTCCTGTCTTATAGTGCATGTCAGTTGTATAAAATACAGTGGTAGTATCCTGCCATTCTTATGGGTAGAAAACCACAGTGCACAAGCTCAAGTGACTTTTCTGAGCATACACAGTGAATAAGTGAAAAAGTTAGGAGTCCCAGGACTCCTATCTTCATAAGCTTTTCCTCATCTCCCATAATTTTAAATCAGTCAGGTGTAGCTCAAGTGGGGTCAGCAGTGTTTTGCCCTGGATTCACAAACATGTAGCTAAAATCCCATCAGCCTTGAGGAAGTTATATTATTGCTGCTTACCTAGTGGGCAGCACACTGTCCAAATTTTCTTTCTGATCTTAATGGTAATTGAAATGTTTGGAGGATGCTTATTGTTCATAAGTCAGGAAAAAAAGGGCTAAAAAGTAAAAGGACAGCAATGCTTGGCATATGATTGAAGAATTAGTAATCCTGAATTCAACATCCACTGTATATGATTCTTTTTTAACAGTGGGAAACTTTTGACTCTGAGCAGAAGAGTAGCTGATTAAAAAAGTTTTGAAAGAATTTTTTTCACCGACTGACCACTGCAATGATGATGAAGTTACTATAAGCAAGTCTAAATACCTGTAGGAGAGGGAACAGTAAGTGCAAGTTTATGAGACAGCCAACCTGAAAATGTCTCTGCATCATTTATTTTCCTTACAAGCAGTATGCATGGTCTTGGGTTTTCACTGTGCTGGCTTCACTCAGGATGGACCTTGAGCAGGGAGTCAGGTGGCAATCTGTGAGAAGAAGTAGAGCCCCAGGCAAAAACGCACTGTCCTGCTGAATTCTGCTGGTAGGGACAAGGAGTTGTTGCTGATTTCTATTTGCAGTGTGGTAGCTCTCACCTTGAGCTGTGTGTGGATGCACAAGAAGAAGTCAATTCTGGTTTCATGTAGCTTAAACTTCAAAAAAGATTGCTATAGTTGTTATTTTTTGTACCACAGCATTTGTCCAACCCCTTACACCTTGACCCATAAGGAAGGAGAAAGAGAGGCTTTCCTGCTAGCAGCTAGCATTGTAGCCTTTAGCAAATGCTCCAAGAGGAAGGCAGTATAAAGCAGGTGAGGGTGAATGAAATGCAGGATCTCCCAGGGAAAAAACACAGTCCCATGCGCTTTTCTGTACAGTTTTCAAGATAGTCAGGAGCTTCAGGACTAAATAAATCCTTTCTCTTCCCTTAAAGAATTGTTATTCTGCAACAGCAGAATTCTCCTGTAGGCAAATTCCAGACTTACTCAAGACACCTGCTCACAGGTATACTCTATTTATAACTTAAAATTTATTTGCAGGTGTTTGAACGCTCTAAGATACTTGTTTCTGGTTTGATCTATACTGTCCTTTCGTTCTACACTTCTACCAGCCTGGTTCTTCTGCTGGGAACTGGCAGGGGTTTAGTTAAGGATGCAGAGGTGTCACAGGATATTTTCTGGAGATACCTTTCTGTCACAGAAATCTTGTTAGCTAGTGAAAATTATTGTTTCTAAAAAGAGAGACTTAAACAACAGAAACATTAACTAGCCATGTGTAAAAAACACCTCTCTGGCACACAGAAAATCCTGACCATGAAGGCGTTGAGTTATATGGAGACAGTGTCTTGCCAGTTTTTCTGCTATCTTGTCTCTGAGTGTGGCCACTGCTGTGACTGGTATTCCCAAAGGGACAATTAGGAGAACAGCTTGCTGATACAGAGGTTCTGCTCTCCCATTCAGCACTCAGGTCTTGCCTTTCTTCCACCTGCCAAAGGCTTTGCTGTCTCCTGTTAACTGGATGTTAGTTGGTTTGATTCATATTAGTATCCGGTTTATTAGTTTTACATTCCACAAAGGCCTTGACCATACCAATACTTTGCAACAGTTACATTTCATGAATTGTTTGCTGTTGTTTTTTGATAAAGATAGTGTTTTCTTTCCTTGATTTAAACATGCTGCCCTTTTAATTGCACTGATAGGATGATGGCTGTTTCTGTGTTTATCTCTGCCCGTTATTTTTGCATATTCATGTTTTGCTTGTTAGTTGAGGCTGCTTTTAAGAGATGAACTGTTCATAATGATGCCACTTATTTTAGTTGATGTTGTTAATTTAAACCGTAAAAATACAGGAGCATATTTTGGATCATTTTTTCTGTTGTAGGTTACCATACATTTGTGAAATGTGTATTTCACCTGCTGTTGTATTCTCTATTGATTGGAGTGTTGGTCTCCTAAGCTATTCCAGCTGCATCTGTAGGGACTCAACCGAGCACTGCACCTTCTGTCAGCTCCCTTGCTGGTCACCTCATGGTCACCATCCATTTGGCTCTGACAGGACTTCCAGGTTTTAATCCTGTTTTATTAAGATTGTTACTGTTTCTTCACCTAAATATGTTGTGATTATTAACTGTGTTAAGACTTCCACACCTAGTCTGAGGGCCAGCTGCATATGTCCTGTTTTAGGAAAGGAGGAGAACTTGAAATATTTTGATCTTACTAATTAGTACATTTCACACCGATTTTTAGCTTAGTTTGCTGTAGAAGGCAGCAGAGGAACCCTTTGCTTTGACTCTTTCTGAAACATAAATAACTTCTACTAAGGAGGTGTTTCTATTTTCACAATTTCTCTTTTCATCAGGGTAGTATTTTATTCCAGGCACCATTTTGGCACTCCAGGCTGAGTGATGATACACTTTTACTGTCGCATGGACAGATGGAGAAAGAAAATCAGAAGGAATGGCTGAGCCTTTAATTAGCTGTGCAGAGCCAGAGCATGCTTTTCCAATGCATTGGGGGTTTTATATAGGGTGTGGAGACTCAGCCGCTCGATGATCCAAATTAGCAAAATTGTGCATCCGCCACCAGGGTGTTTCTATGGTAACTGTCTCTCAAATCATATATACAAACAGACCTGGCAGGGGCTATTGCCTTCTATTTGGTCTGCAGGAAATCATCAAAAAAGGGGTGTTTTCAGGCTTTAAAAAGGCCTTGTGATGTAAATATTTTTTTACTTTTGGTGGTTGGTATAAGTTTTGGGATTACTGCTTTATGCTGGCACAATTCTGAGTGTTTGTGTTTTTTCATGTTGCCTGGCTGCTGTTACTCCCTTTAGGTGTGAGAGTGCAGGAAACTCACACCACTACCAGACTCATGCATGTAATTAATAACCTATCTACAGCTGCACAGGTAGACAATAAAAAACTACATGTTTTTATGGTGAGAGACCAGATTATACATTTGTTTCTTTTCCCCTCATTCATCTTCAGGAGAAATCTGGAGGGTCTTCTCTTACCAGTGTACTTGGGAACTTAAGGGAAATTATGAACCTGATGAAATTAGTAGTGTAAGTACAGCCAAAGTGGCTGTGACTCTTCACCTAAGTGACTCTATAAAGTCTCTCTGCATGTTACTTTTTCTGGTGGAAAAAATGAATGAATGATCCCTTTAGCCTACTGCCCTCTTTTTGAAATGTAGGGCAATTATTGTTATTTTTTGTTCATCCAAAGTCAGGTGCTGCTAAAGCATGGGTCATTTCAAATCAGAGGTGTTTTTTCCTTGTGGCAAACAGTTCTGTGAGGATGCCTTTCTGTTTTGAATGAGATAAAGGAAGCTTGCAAGAGGCCTGCACTAAATATTTTTTTTCATTTGCAAGTATCTTGGATGTTTGATGAGTGCCAAGGTATATAACAAAATTCGTCTGGAATAATTTCTGAGCCTACCTAATAGCTCCAAATGATACTGCCTCTCTTTGCACAGGACTCGGTTTATGTAATGTACACAGAAATGCTTTGTAAAGGTAGATAACACTTAATACACCTGAATGCACAACTTTTCTCATTGCAGTGGTTTATACATCTCTTCAGTGAAAATGGTGTATTGTGCATAAATTACAGGACTGACAGAAATGTACTTGAACCTGTAGAATGCAAAAAACATGTTAATTTTTGTTTTATCTTTTTTCTAATCGGGCATGTGCCAAAACCTTTATGTGATTTATTACTTTCTTTTTAATGAATTGTTAAAAATGTTTGAAAAGGCATTAAATCTTCCTTTCTGCTATTAATCTGTAAAAGGGGAAGGGGATTTTAAATGGCCTCTTAGTATATTGCTTTATAAAACTGCTGATTCTAGCAGCACCGGAATAGGAATACATACTAATGCAGGAAACACTGAAGGCAGTCAGAGCCTCCTCCATTTATGGAAGGAAAGACTAATAGCTCCATTTTAACAAGGCTCTTAACACTTTGGGCCATCAGCAGGCATTGAGTGAAATTGGGAGAGCTCCTGTGTGCTAAAAGCATTGAAGTTCACCGTTTGGTACCGGTTGGAGCCTTCCTGATAGAATTGTGCTCCTCAGCCAATGCCAGTTGCCATCTTGAACACAAACCAAGTAGTGCTGGCATTTTGTCTGAGTGCACTAACACTGCACTTTTGAAATGGCACCAGAGCATCATAAATGCACTTAACTCCCAGCTGGATACTTAGCTTTGCAGTGGTGTTAGGGAAAGTTTCTGGATTCGTGTTAAGAATGAAAGAAAACCTGTTTGTATTGTATTTTATGCTTAAACAAAACAAGTTAGTGGAGGGGATAAAGGCAGACTTGGTACTAAGATGTTAGCTTTGATTCAGGTAGTTATGCCACTGTAATCAGAAGGGGTGTACTTAGTTAGATGATGTCCTCATGTTACAGAATTCCAGGAGAAAGGCCAGAGAGAGTATCCCAGCTAGTAGGCAGATGAGGGAAAGGTGCTGAAGATTGTACCTGCTCTGAACATTTCCTTGATACAGAAGCCTTTCTTGTTAGCAGTGATAAGATTATGTATGGGATTTGAAGCTTCTTTGAGCCCCTGCCTTTCTTTTGTTGATTTTGGCATGTTGCAGCATCATGTGTTCTCTGCTTATCGTTTTGAGATGCATTGTTAGTAGCTGGGCTGCATAATTGATCTTCATCTCTAATTACTCTCCTCTCCACAGGTGCCTGGAAAAGGTCCAGATGGAAGCTCCTACAATCTTCACTTTGAGGGGGTGGAAAGGCAGTATGCATCCTTACCCAGGTACAGCACCAAGCCTCCTTCCAATGGGGAGGGAAGGCAGCTCACAGCTGATGTCTGGCTCTAACATGAGAGATTATTCTGCACTTTTGTCTTGTCACGTTTTGCTGCTGATTTACTGCCATTTTATACCTGTACTATTAATTTGGACTTCTGAATTTTTAAAAAACAGGTCTCTCATTGAACAGATCAGCCACAGGTAGAGAACGTGACATTGAGGGATCTGGCTCTGCAAGAGTTATAACAGGTCATAGCAGGGCATAAATGACTGAGTTTGTAGTGATAAAATCCCAGCTGGCATTGACAGAACATTGCTGTGGAAAGCTTCCACTGCAGCAGCCACAGCTACCAAAGTCCCACTGTTGCTACAAGGGCTGTCTGACTGCAGTCTATTCCATGAGAACATCTCTGTGCTTTTACTGAGTGCTCTGGAAATGTGAGTGAATTCTTTGAGGGCTTTTTTTAATTCCTAATGCTTATCAGCTGAATGAAGAGTAATTCTAGTCTGAAACCAGTGGGGCATAACAAAAAGGAAGCATTTCAGAGATTTCAGCCCCATTTCTATGGGAGTTCTAATAGCAGAGTGTAACACAAATCAAGCCAGAAAGGGGAGTGAGAGGATGCTAGAAGAGATAGTGGGAAGCAGGGAGAGGAGAGGAAAACAAAACCAGAAAAATATTCCCCCTTTAGAATTAGAGGGCTGGGCAAGTCCTAAGAGGCATGGTCCAATCCACTTCTTGGATCTACAGGCAGGCTGATTTGTAAAAGCAAAGTAAAAATAGGCATCTATAAACAATAAGATATTTTTTCGTTGTGAAGTAGTGCTGGCATTTAGGAAATCAGTGAATTGTTTCTTTTTGCTGCTCCTTTTTCTACTCAGCTATTTACATTCAAAGGTGAACACTGAAAGATTGATAAATATGTAATGCTGTGTTCAATTCCAGATGAAAATACAAAGAATATTTTACTTTTGCTAACCAGAATATAAAGACTGTCTCACAAGGAGCTGTTGGATGTCTGTAGGCATTTTTAATGTATGTGATTTCTAAACCAAAGAATGTGTCTGCAGTTTACTTCCTGCCTTCAAATTATATTTGTCAGCCATTTTTTCTTGGAGATTCATCCTGTGCAGTAACTGGCTTTTGTGACAGAGGCCTGCTTTCCAACAGTGTGCCTTGCATGTATTTCCTGGGTGACTGTGGGTATTTAATCTTCTGGGTAAATAGCCATCTTTTTTCACAGTCCTCTAACACTCATGTTTCCCTGTCACGTTTCTAGCAGTGATTTTTGCATGTTAGTTAGGTGTATTTTAATTTTGCACACTCCTTTTTTTGTTTATTTTGAACTTCCATTTTGTTGAGTACTTCCTTGTGGATTACAAGAAAGTAAATTCATAATTGGTGCCCAGTGTAACTCTCTACAGCAATTTTTATATTTGTATGTCATGTCTTCTTTTATTCATTTTCCCTTTAAGAAAATTCACCATATTTTTTCAAGTGTTGTAAACTGAAAATTTCCCAGTGAAGTAACTTCCCTAAGCTAGAATTGTTTTGATTTCCCCAGTATTCCTTTCAAGGGAGAATGACCAGAAGTGAGCACTACAGTGCAGATGTAGACGTGCCCTTGCTTTAGGTAGTAAGCATTCCCTGTATCCCTTCTGTCCTGTTCCTTTCCAAACTGCTGCATCCTCAGCATGTTCCCTAGGTGTATATACTGCTCATCTCTACAACCTGTGTTTTTGTGGGGTTTGGTTGGATGGTTTTCGGGTTTTGGTTTTTTTTGGAGTTTTTTAAAAGTAGACTTATCTGAATAAGATCATTAATTTTACAGTATTGTTCCCCGAACCTCCATTTAACTTGTTGGAGACACAACTCTCCTGCTCTTAGAACAGGCTTGAGTATTTAACTGGTGAGAACTCTCCATTTAGAAAGTCATCCAAATATTCCCTAAGCTTTTGAAGATCACTGTGAAAGCGTCCTGTCTCTCTGTGCCTAAGGAGATTATGCTGGAGAGTTGAGAAGACCTGCACTTCAGCAGGGCTGTTTGTGCTTCCCAACCCAAACACTTACATTGCTGCACACAAGCCAAGCTGGGTCTCCAGAGGATTTCCACCCTGGCAGGAGCAGAGCTTTGGGATATCAAACACCCTTGGGTGTGCCTACAATTCAGCAATCAGCTGCTGTTTTTTATACTTCAGTTTTGTAAGTTTTGCAGTTTCATGTTACTGCAGTAATTAAGCCCTGGCAGTCACAAATGACTAGATTGTACAGTGAAGTCTAAATCCAGATGAAGGGATGCAGTCTCATTGCCAGCCACTAATGGAAATGAGTGATTTCTTTTGTTCTCATGGCTGACTGCCCAGGATATAGAGGAATCCAGGTAAAAAACACCCATTTGCCAACCAATTCTCAGCAGTGGAGGATCCATGAAAACTACTGTAATGAGCAGCACTATTAAAAAAAAAAAAAAAAAAAAAGGAAAATAAATTAAGAGAAAGAAACAGGAATGAAGAATGAAGAAGCAGTATTTCCTCAAAAGAGTAGCTTTCTTCTCTCGAGCATTTTAGTATTAGTTCAGTTTCCTGCCCCTGGGTTTATTCCCCTTCTTTTGTGCTGTCCTCACTGTGGTGAGGCCACTGAGCCGCATTGGTACAGATCATATATATATACATATATATCATATACATGGAGCAGTCTGCATACTTAGCCATTTAAGCCCAGTTTAATAAGAGATACTTAGCTTCAGAAGAGGGTTGTAGATGCTGGGAAACAAATTCCTGTTGCAATATTACGTTGAGTCCAGGAGGATATGACCTTTGCCTGCTGCTCTGATGTGGCACATACAAGGAAGGAGAGGAAAGCACTTGGGCTGCAGCCAGTTTCACAGGATGAGGAGGGGATCTGTGCTGTGTCAAGAGTAGCTGGGACCTACACAGTGAAACTGTTCTGCTTACCTGAAAGCCACCAGGACTCATGCTAGTGTGCGTGGACATGGACAAATTAAGTAAGAGAGCTTTGGTCTTCCTCCCCACTGGACAAGAAGGAGGAATGTTCACCTAGCAAAATCTTTTTCAGTGTTTGATGCCCCAAGACACTGTCCCATTCCTTTGCAAAGGTGTGCATCCTGCATGAAGTCAGATCTGAACATACCTGCTGCTGGCTTGAAAAATTTTAAGCTTTGAAGCATCATTGTGGCTTTGCCTTTTTTTTTTTTTTTGTGTGTGTTTTTCTCTGAAGCTGTTAATTTAAGTCTAGATATTATGGGCCAAATTCAAGTGATACAAGTCTATATTAACACTATTTGAGGAATTCTGCTGCCACGTGTGCTTGTCTTTTCAGTAGGTGCAGCGGCAAATTACTGTCCCGGTCTCACTGAAGTCTGTGATGTCCTTTTTTCTTTTGAGTGGAGGATCTGTTCCTGTGTAAGGTTACATGTTTAATTAAAAGGGGAAACAGGAGGCAGCAGCCTTTGGAGAAGGGCTTTCTGTCTGACTGGTCTAAGGAGTGGTGAGCTGAGCTACATAGTTAAGTTTCTGCGTAAAATAATGCCAGCCTGGAGGCTTACTTTGGAAATGTCTACAGAAGCAAACATCTGAATTAAATGATAAGTGGCTGTGGCAGCAGAGTGGCAGGTCTTCATCTCTCACTGCATTGTGCTGTTCTGTCTGCAGAAAAGCAGCAAAGTGGGAGAGACAGAAATGGGAGGCTTTGCAAGAGAGATACAGTTCTTTGCACTCAATACTTACGTGTTGCCCTGAGGCTATTACTAAGTAGTGCTGAGCAGTAGTATTAAGCAATGTTAAATCCTCCTGCTTAGGAGGAGAATCGCTTGATTCTTACATGTTCTAGCCTCTTCTTTTGGGAAGAAGAGCAGGGCAAGGTTGTGGGAGCCAGAAAAACATTTGTATCTTTTAAACTATTTTTAATGCATACTTTCTTGGTGTAATTCAGAATATTTTCCTGATGGAGCTATGGAGCAGATACGAAGCTGAAGCTGCTATGTTTGTTCATAGTTCTATTTTTGAGCTTGCTTTTATGGAAGTCTGTCTTAATGTAAATCGCAGTCTTGCTAATGGCAGCCGTGTTTGGAGAAGCCTCGTGTTCAAGGACATGTTCTTTTCTGTGGTGGTGGAAAAGCTGGCTGTGGCCAAAAGCAGACTGACAGACACTGGGACGGCACGCTGGTTGACAGGATGAGTGTGGATTAGAAAGCTCAGCCATCTTTCCAATAAGAAGTGCTGATTCCAATGGAAAAGTAGTACTTCAGACTTTCTCTGGAATTCTCCTGTTATTGAAGAACACATTTATGTCAAGAAAAGAGGGGGAGCCAGAAAGGCTGTGAGAGCATTAAAAAGTAACTGCTAGCATGGAAAAATGTGTTCAGGCTTTGTAGGTGGGTTCAGCTGTATTGCTGTAGCTGGGGCAAGACTGCTGAGCAAACTGGTAATTAGCTCACGAGTCTGTCTTAAACGTAACATGCATCCTGAAACTGGAAATCTTGGAAGTGGATTAAGAAACCATCCTTCCATACAGTGGCAATGGGTAGTTTTCCCATGCTGGAAGCTTCTCTTCAAGTTGACCATGCAATTTGCATGATGTGAGAAATGGATTTGTAAAGGATTCTCAAAGTCTGACTGAAAGCTCTCAGAGTCTTGTACATTTGTATGCAAACTCTGAGATAAAGTGTGCTGACTTAGAAAGGCCATGGAATAGAGATTATATTGTTGAGAGAGGGATTGAACTAGAAACAAGTTTCAAATGATGGCCTTGCAAAAAGACCAGATATTTTGGAGAATTAGAACTGTTAAAGATGCATTGTAGCAAGACCACATGGGGTAAAATAATAGGTGATTGTTGTTAGAAGTATTAGCAGCATTGTGTGGCAGAAGTTAATAGGCCAAAAACCATTTATAAGGTATGGGAACCAGGAAATAGGTTGGCTTCTGATAGAATGGCGTTGAGTTTTGTATCTCTTAGGTCTCACCCTTCTACGAGACTGATAACGGAATAAAATCTTTTAAAATGCCTCTCAGTTGCCCCACCTCTGTAGAGCTGGGATTTTCCAACACACTTCTTAAAGCAGTAGCTGAAAGCAGCACACTCTCCATTTCTAGGTATGATGTCAGGACACTTTTGATCACCTTGCCTGAGCCCTCCAAGACTTCCTACACTTCTGCGTCAAACTAAATTTCAATTTTTATCCGTCCCATTACTTTTGTAAATGTATTTACAGAAGCATCTAACGTGGAATTAGAATGTCACATTGTGGAGAATTCATTACATTCTTTGGAGGTTAATTATTTTACTGCTTAAAGAGATTATACCTGGTTTTTTTTTCCCTAAGTCTGACATTACCCAATTTCCGTTTCTAGATACTATGGTAAATATTTTTTCTGCTAGATTTCAAGAGCCAAGCCTGCAAAATTCCTTCCCTAGAGTATTTCTGTGCAGAGATCATTTATGTTATGTTTTCACCTCCCTTTCAATAAATTAAATAGATTGAGCACTTAGGTATCACACTATAGAGCATGAAAACAGCATTGACTCAAGGGGCCAGATTACCCATGCAGTCAATTTAGGAGGTAGCCTTTAGAGGTGAGTCAAAAACATTTTGAGCCCTTCAAATCAAAAGCAAAGTTTTGGTAATATCTGTGTCATGAACAGATAAGGTTCCTCCAACAGAATAAATGGATTACTTAGCATGTTTCATTAGCTGCTTATTGCACTTGCGTGTTCTTGCCTTTATTTTACTGAGTTTATTTCAAAATGCAAGATTTCTGTAATTTAATTGAATCCTGAAAACATCATCAGAAAGTGACTTGACACAAATCACGAGAAAAAGTTAATTGTCTATTAAATAAGACTCATCATTCACCATTGTCTAGCAGAATCTGAAATTAATATACTGACATTACTTAAATATGTATATAGTGTATTCTCTTGGTTAACAAAAAAGAAATCACAGTTTTAGTGCAGACTATAATTAGCTGTAAATCAACTTGTCAGAGCATTCCCAGCCTCTGGGAATTGACTAGCCAAGGACCACAGATGAAAAAGCAGGGTTTAAAATGAATTATTTCAATCAAAATTCCCTGCATGCTAGTTTAAATCACAAGTTTTTTGGGCTTTTTTTGCTTGGAACCACTTTGATTTAACCTATTCCATCACTTGTTGGAAAAAAAATCTGTCCTCTTTCTTAATTTGTATACTTCATTTAGATTCCTCCTTGGCATACAGCAGTTTGTTGCACAGCATTGACCCGGCAGTGCAGTCATGGATCTGGCCATCAGCTGAGGCACGTCCTGCTTGGTGTTGCTGTTGACAAGTGCCTTGCGGCGGCACAGTGGTTCTCAGTGACAGTGTTGCTCTGTCCCATCACACGGCTGCTGTTCTGCCAAGTTGTCTTCCAGACACCTTTTTGGTGCTTGGACACTCCTTGGAAACAGCTTGCCTCTGCTCTTCACTGTTCTCTCATCAGTTGACTTCATTGCATGGCTCTACTGAAACTGCAATTTCCTCTGTGTTTTATTGGCCCAACATGGTGCTTCATGGCAGGCAGAGAGTGACAATGCTGATGCAGACTGCAGGGAATAAATACCATTGCTGCCTTGCAGCAGTGTTTAAATTGGAGCATTGTTCCCCTGGCTAAAAAGAGCATCTGCACAGTAGTCTTAGGAAGGGGGGGCAGGGGTACCAAAACTTTAATGGCAGTGAAATCATTTATCAACCCTGTCCAGAATCACCCACATCTTAGTTTGTCAGTGAAACCATGTTATTGGACATACATTACACAGCTACAAGGTGAGACTGTTAACTTCTGGTGTGTAATATAATACCCAATATTTTTAGCCATGCCAAGGATTTTCCCTCCAAAGGGGCAGAAACCAGTGAAGAGCAGGTTGATGGGAAAATACTGTGTAGTTCCAGGTGGCTGAATAAAGTCTGTATCTCCCTCATTTGTTATACTGATTAAAATAACAGGAGATGGTCAAGAGGAATATTTGAGAACCAATTGTAAATGGTCCTTTTTAAATTTTGACATAAATCATATTTTTTTTAATATTCCCCTGGCATAGCTTCAAAACTAAGAAGACTTGATAATTTGGTGTCTTAAACAGGACTGGAAATAAGTAGGGTGCAAAAATGAATGGCTAACTACATCTAACTACAACTAACTTCATCACCCTAGTTATGTGAAATATAAATAATATTCAAACAGTATATTCTCCAGTATACTTGATTAACTTCCTCTTCTGTTTTAATCATCTAAAGTGATATCAGTAATTCAGGGATATTTTTTAATATGATTTTTATCTTGACAGCTGTGCTTTTATTGAAAATGCAACAAAATCTTGTCTGTCTGTATCTTCCAGTGTGGTGATCTCATAATAAATGAAATATGTGTATGGTTTTAGTTGGATTTTAAGTGCTGGCAGGTGAATTTAGAATCAGTTTTAATGGAAATACTGGTCAAGGACCTCCAAGATACGTTGCAATAAACCAGCCAAGATGAAATACAGGCAAAAAAAAAAAAAAGATCATTCCTATATGCTAGAGCCCAAGCTTGGGAACCAAGCTGATGTGCTCATTAAAAGATCTGCTTAAATCCAATTTCAAACAGTTTTAATATTTAGCAAACTAACTTTTCTTAACTCTGGAAGATACTAAAACTGATAGCTATAAAAACAACCCAGGCTCTAGGAGCTGTCAGGGAAATCATTGTACTTCAAGGCCAGAGTGCAAATCTATAGCAGGACAGCAGATTTGTGGCACATACATGCAGCAGAGAGCTGGAAGTGCTCTGTTGCAACTTCTGTTCCACCTCAGTTTCAATCCCTCTGCTCAGGTGAACCATGGCACCTAATATCACCTCAGTGTCATATGTGAAGTGTGAAGACTTTATTTCATATATGATGTCAAAATACATTTGTCCAAAAATGTGCAGAGTTCATAAATAACGTGTATATACACCTTCTACAGGGAGAATCTCAGGCATTAAAAGCAGAGCAGGTAGGAAAAGTGTCAGTGTACTATAGACCTTTCAAAAAATAGTCTTGTGTCTTTAAAGACTTGACTGAAAGGAGGAAAGAAATTTGTAAACAGGATCACAATTTCAGAAATCTCTGTGGTGAATAGAAAAGGAAGGAGATTTAGTTGTAAAACATACCTCCAGCTTTCTAATAAAATAGAAATATCACTTGAAATGAACATGATGCCTCCATCCAAGCCAAATTAAGTCTAAATAATGAAAAAGTATACCTTAGAAAGTCAGAAAGGTCAAGGTTCGTGACATCAAATCATGGATTGCAGCTGGCAGGCCACCTCTATAATTTCCATGGGAATAACTAAAGAAAATTGACTAAAGAAAATGTCTGTAACAACTGGGACATAGCTTGAAAAAAAAGCCACTAAAAGCCAGATGTCTCAGAAGAATACTTAAGAAGTGTAGAAGGAGGCAGACAGGGATGGGGTTTGTCAATTTTCCTAATAAGTCAGTCAACTCCTCATAGCAAAAAGCCATTTAATGCAATATGGAATAGTTTAAAAGTCAATTAATATTTTGAAACTAAGCAGCCAGCCTTTTTTGCAGGGAGATACTATGCCGACTAAATAAAAAAACTCTCAAGTGTCACATTTACAGAAAACATGGATCTGGTATGAATTTTAGTGTATAATCAGGCATAAGGACCTCCCACTCAAACTAAGGGCACCAAATTCAGCTTAAAAATATGGGAGATGGAGAAAAATATTGCATTTGAACAAAAGGGCTTGAATTAATATTATAAAATTTAATGAAGTCTTGGAGACATTGCCTCAGAAAAGAAAGCTGTATTAACTATGCCTCCAGTGAGTAAAAGAACAAAACAAATGTTAGGGAACAAAATATTAATGAAAGAAAAAAGTGTCAGTACAAAATGGTTAGGTTGAGATGAAGGATCTGTGGAAAAAAGATAAGTGAATGCAAATTAGAAAGAAGATTAAATTAAAAACCAAAAGCATATATCCCATAGAATGCATCAACAGAGTGATGTGCTGAGTGAAACCTGGGGAATAAGATGTGTGCTCCAAAATGCAAATACATCCATTGCATTGTTAAGATGGATATTGAAATGGCTCAGGAGACCAGCAGACTGGGAAGCTCAGCTGGCTGCTTTGTAGGTACGGATATTTGGAATAAAAATGTTGCTGCTTATGCTGGGTTGTAATTCAGAACTCATCAAAAAGTGTGGGCTTTTTTTGTTTTGGGCTGCAAAGGTGAGAAAGAGCATTGCAAAATGTGACAGCTCTGCTGCTGCAGTTCTTGGCTTCGGCTTTCCCTTGATAAACATGTCTGGAGGTGCGGCTGAAAGATGGCTGTCAGCAAACGTGCTTTAAAAACACCTAACAAAGGAAAAATGTAGGAAGCCAACAGTATCAGGTGTAAATATGTATTATTTTTGAGGATGTTGGATTAGGAATTTTTGAGCAAGCTTCCTGCAGCTCTCATTTTTGTGCATGAACCTCCTGTACTTTGTGTTGTTGCTCATCTGTGTTCCTGTGAGCAAACGGCAGCTTTGTGGTGGCACCCTTTGCTCAGAGGCAGACTGCAGTTAGTTCTCCATGTTAGTTCTCAGTTCCTTGTCTCCATCCAGTCTTTGCTTTGTAAAGCAGACTCGGACAAAAGAAGAAGAAAATAAAAAAGAACAACCAGGAAAAAGCCCACACCAAAATCACAGCCCTACATGATGGTGTGCTGTCACAATGGCAAGCTTCAAGCTTCTAATAGCAAGCCATTTAAAGAGAGTCAGTTACAGGTATTCTTATGTACATGTTTAGGAAAGAGGAAAGATTTTGATGATGAAGTAGGAAAGGGAATTGTATGTGAACAGTCTTAATAGCATGCTGCAGGGTAATGACAAGCTGTGAAATCCTAAGACCTCTAGTTCTGTGTTCTTTTACAAACATGTAGGGGACAGAGTCGTGAGCACTCCATGTGCCACCCACTGAGAAATGAGAAGCAGGGTGGGGGAGATGTGAGGAGCGCAGAAATACAAGGGCAGCGCACTGAGCAGACCTGCCGCTGTTTGTTATCCTTGCTGAAACCCTGCCTTGTGAGGAAAGAGCTTTTATATAAACTGGTGATTAAAGGAAAGAGGTATCTAATTTGGGATTAAGAGAGTTGCTGAAGAATTTAATAGTAAAAACAGTTGCTAGAGCAGCTGTTTCAACACAGCTCAGACAATTGGCAGCCAAACTGCTTCCATTTCATGAGTAGGTGACATATTTAATTTCTCTGCACAGAAGTCTTAAACATATCAGGAGAAAAGGCTCAGTTTTAGAGGGTTTTGTCCAAATGTCTTTGCTCATATTCACCAAAGGCTTTTTAGTTGCTCTTCAAGTATGATGCTTAGAAAGTCATGCTTTGGATGTGTTGATCCAGCTTGGGAACAGCCAGAAATTTACTACTAGAAGCTAGTATGAGCCTGGTCCAGAACCACTGCAATCCGTGGACATGTTCCTAATGATTGCAGTCAGTTTAGACTGAAATGAGACCACTGTTGGAGCATATTCTTTGATTTCTTTGCTGTCTGGGTCAATCTAGTAGTAATTTGACAAACTCTGATTAGGTTACTTGTTGTTTTCCCCCAGAATTCTGCCCACCAATCTTAGCAGTTTCTCTCCAGATTTTGGATATCCAAGTAAAATAAATATATCTTTTCCTGCTCTATATGTTCTTCTTCAGCCCATCCAATCATATCACAGACATAAGTGAAATAAAATTAGTCCTTAAAAATGAATGTGATTCAAGGTTGTTGAAGAATTTCAAACATTCAGATCACTAGTGGTTATGGACCAGTAATTTTGTTAAGAGCAAGCATAGAGCTAAAACTCCTATTCTACCCTGTTAGAGAAGATTAATTCCTGCTTTCTTAAGAGTCTTTACCCTCATTTCCAGTCTTGGAAAAGATTGAATTGTTCTTGCATTTAATAGTTATGTAAATTAGCACTGATTTTGTCATTTAGCACCTGTGCAAAATTTTCTACTGGAACAGTTCTTTCAAATATGGCATAAACAAAGCATAAGATGCACAGTGATACTGTTCATTTGTGGATGTTTACTTGGAAAAATCTGTATGAGCTATTGAGCATCTTTACCACGGGTAAGGATGTCATGGATATGCCAGAAACACAGCAGCAAAGCTTTGTAGGCATGTGGTTGCTCTTAAATAGCACATAGGCCACTAGTCAGACTTTCAGCAAGCTTTATTTTGAAAATATATTAAATACCATAATACATATACTAAAAACCACATCTTTAGGGTAATGGTAATGTCTTTGCTGTACTCAAAGTCTTTGTCTGCCAAACATAACTTAGGCTGGATATAGAGATATTGACACAACTTCTGCTGGCTTCTGCCTGGTATTGCTGTGGCCTCCGCTGCTTCTGTCCTCTGTTCTGTGTGAGCAGATGGGATCCTGCAGCTGTTTGAATAAATATTAGTTTTAAAGAATTATGCTGCTCTGATTAACCATTCAACGAGGGGAGAAATGGAAGGGGAGAGAGCACCTAAGGAATCTCTCTACTTCAGGCCTCTTGCCCAAAAGCATTCATTTAAATGTTTGAGCAGTGATGAGGTGAGGAGTTATATAAACGGGAAGCCGTTCCTCAAATCACTATCTTCTCTCTGCATAGAGTGTAATTGATAGCTTATGTGTTTGCAACAGCTGAAAAAATAGAGCAGAACATGCAAACACGTCTACTGTATAACATATGTGGGAAGCAAGTGGAGGAGAGTGTTAACTTTAATAGAAAGTGAATTATCTGCCATTTTTGTTCCACCCCAGATGTAATTCAGCAAGGAGATTGGATCTGTGCACTAGATAATCTGAGACAGTGCCTTGGAAATTGGCAGTCAGAGTTCCATCCAGAGGGCAGGAAATGTGTGAACAAAACCCAGCCCAGGTTATCAAGCCAACTAAAACCCCAAGCCAACAGGGGTCCTTGGATATTGAGTAGCTGGCACTTTCCTTCATTCAAAGAAGGAAAATAGGCTTGTTTTACAGGTGAAAGGAGATGCTTTGAGAGCAGTCTGTTGTAGATCATGGCAAAATCTGGTAAGAAAAACCAATCTCAGGATGATTTCACAGTGAAAATTCATGTGACTGGCTTTTTTCTTGGATCTAGGGGCTAGTTAGTACACCGCTACATATATATACCCATGTGTCACCAGGTTTGGGACCCTCATTTAGCATTTTTGCTATGAGTTTTGGTTCCGTGTGAGATCCTATGCTTTAAAGAAAAGGCATGTTTGTTTACTGAGAACTGAATTATCTTCAGTATAGAAAGAATGTATTTTTAGAAGCGTGGTACGGCCACAGTTTCTCCCCTTGTTTTGCTTTTTTAAGGAGATAATAGTGATACGCTCTTGAACTGAGCTCAACCAGCCAACACAATAGCTGGGACAAAGCATGTAGGAAAAAGGATGCTGACAGTCCTTCCTCTAAAGATGCTCAAACAGCAAACACACTTTACAACTGCACATTCAGCGATTAAAGATTTCCAGAATCAGTTAAAAGCTTTGAGGATCCCAGTAGCCGTGCTCAGAAAACCCATGTGACTTCGCTGTGTGTAGACTTCTGGTAGTCTTCTAATTAGCTTTGTAGGGGTCTCTGAAGGCATCTGGGTTTCTCACTGACTCGGGAATTAGACTGAATTTAGGCTGCCTGAACATACCAGTGATGGTTTTGAGCATTTTTCAGCATTTCTGTATGGATCTCTTTGCCCCTCTGGAATGGCAGGCGGGAGCAGCATGGTGGGACGGGCTGTGCTGCGGTACTGACTGCACCACGCCTCGTGGCAGAAAGCACAGAGCAGATCGGTTTAAAACGAAAGGGAATTTAAAAAAAAAAAAAGAAAAAAAAAAAAAAGGCAAATTCAATTAGTCATTTGAAATTGAGTTGGGGTTTACAACTTGAATTTTTAGGCCCAGATCCATCAGAGCACTTAAGCACCTGCTTTACCTTGAATACAATTTGCTTTTCAATAGCAGTTATTTGCCTCACTGTCAGAGACCTCCAGGAAACTTGGGCTTAAATGGACATTGTAAAGGATAAAGGAAGGATGGCAGACAGGCAGTGGTACTTGGAGAAATTTCTATTTTTCACTCCCTACACCTTATGTGCTTTAAATAATGCCTCCTTAATGCAATCCTTTGTGTTACGTACCCTGTAAATAATGTCAGGAAAGGTTATTTAATGATAATTTGACTTTTTCTTTGAAAAGAGATGTTACTAATCTTAACCTGAAATCTCTTTAGTATTATTGAGGGGAATAACAACCTTAATGTCATTTTGGTTTGATTTCTTTGTATGAGGGGGTGGCAACTCTCCCTTCTCTCTCATCACCAAACATCTGAAACAAGCTCTGTTATTGCTGCAGTGGTACTTGGTCTTATAGAGATTTCATCAGAAACATTTCATTTTTAATGGACAATGGAAAATGTTCAGCTGTCCATTATTACACTTCTTTGTACACAGTCTAAAAATATAAATGGAAATTATAATTACATCTGTAATTCTGGGTCCCAGCTGAAATCGCTTTAATCCCAACGTGAGGGGAAAAAATCAATACAGAACCCTTAACTCTGGTCTTTTCCTCCTTAGATATTTAATTTTCAGTTGTACTAGTTTATACCACAAGTTTTATAAGTTTTTCAAGGGACTTCAGTACGCAGAGATGATTTTGCATCCTCAAAATGGTATTGCTACTTTGTGCTTTTCTGTTTTAGAAATGTAATGACATTCCTGAGTAATGGGTTATATTGTAGCTGCTTGATATACTACGATGTTTCTCTCTTTTATTTTTTGATCATTAAAAAGAGGGACCTTTGAAATGTTGCAAAGTTTTTTTTAGAGAAAATTCTATTTTACTGGCAGTAGAATTACATATATTTTCTTTTTAAAGAGGAACCCAAGTCAGCATTAAAGATCTAACATTGAGATTTGGAAAAGACATCTTTCTCAACTCACCACAGGTTCTCTCTACTCTATTGTGCTTTTTTCCTATGGGCTTCAAATCATAGGTCTGTCAAGGTTAAATATTATCATGTTTGAGGGTTTTTGGTATCAACATCTGCAAGTACAGAAATGTCAAGTGTTTTGTGTTTCTGAAACCTTCATCTTTCTGCAAACCCAAGCTTAGACCAACAGTTGCTTCTGTTTGAGTTAACATCTGAGGAGGAAGGGAGAGGTTCTTTTATGCTGTAAGACCTTTGCAAACTATTAATTGTCCACGAATTGCAGCTTCCTCTGAAACATCTGGTTCTGGTAATAGTTCCAGTCGCGATGCTGCAGATTAGGGCACACTCCGCTACATTGCCCCAGTTGCCACACTGTTAATAATCGTGGATCAAACATCCACAGAGCAGAGGTGTGTTCTTCATCTTGGCAGAATGTCTTCTTTCTTCTGAATTGCATGTATGTACCATTTTCTAGATCATGGGCAAAGTAAAACATAAATTAGCAGCATTCTGGTCAGGCTTTTCTCTGAATACCTGAAAGACACAACTGAAAAGGAATGTTTCCATTTGAAGTGAGGCATTTCAGCAACCTACATTTAGTACCGAAGGTAAAATTTATTTGCTGTCTAAGGCTGTCAAGCCTTAACTTCCTGATTTCATTCCAGGATACAGATGTTTCATTCTCTCCCTGCCCTCTCCTCCCCTTTCAGATACCATTCTATACAAAAGCCTAATCCAAAGATCATTGAAATGCTTCCATTGACATCCAGAGGCTTTGGCTGGGTCTGGATGAGTCTGGGGCACAAAGTTCTTCATTGCATCAAAGCTATTCCCTTTTCTCAGTCTGGTATCTAGGCAAAGCGCAGATGTTTTTCCATCTTTACTTCTCCCTGCAAAGTATCTTGATGTTTTTTTTATGAACTTGCCACTTCAAGTCTATCACACTACACAATCTGAAAATACTTAGAGAGATATTATAGTAGTGACCTTTATTGTTCATTAGTGAATCAGCAGCCTAGCTTACTGTGGCTTTAAATGAGCTATATAAATTGGTTGTTATTTTCAATGATGATTCCCTTGATTTGAACGTACTAGAGCAAAGATAATTGATTGATTCATTATGTAAAAGATTGTTTCAAGTTAGAGGATGGTTTTATTTAATTTTTTTCTCCCAGCCAAATTGAGATATGCTGTCTAGAATCTTGGCCAGGTTCTTACCAGGTTCATATCTGGAAGCACTATTGCTTCTCTGTTTCTCACTGAAGGCACATAGCAGCCTTCCTGGGTGGGTGGGGATGCTTCTTTGATTGTGGTGCTGTTCCTTGTAATGTCAGCTCAAGCTGCTGCCAGCATCACGTCCTGCATGTAAGACTTTGTTGCACATCTTTGATACATGATGTATGTGTCCTTTCAAAATAAATTGAAATCTCTACCAGGTAGTGCTGTCACCTCTCTCAGGTATCACTAATTCCCAGCTATTGGCATTGCTTTTCCAAGGATGCAGTGTTTTGGTGTGTCTTCAAAGCATTTTTTTCTTTCTTCAGCTGTGTGCTCCTCTTTCAGCTTCAGGATCCTGATGTCTTCTGTTCTAGATACATGACTAAGCTGATAGAGCTGTTACAGCAGTATGCACTTGTTCTCTCTAAAAGGTTGTTTTGCTCTAAGGTCTTCGCTGTTGCAAATTTTGTCTTGTCGTCTGTCATGTAGCACAGTGCGCAGATGGCACAGAAGTTTGTTTAGAAGCTACAAATCTCATTTATTGGAAGTGTTAGGGGGGATGCACGTAGATCAGGGACACTGGTGGTTGCACCAATTCCCAAAGAGCAAAGGATGCTGCATGCCCAGGGATCATGCAAATAAATCCTGCTGTGAGTGCATGGTGCTGCCCCAGGCCAGGAATGCATGAAAGAAAATCACAGAGATCTGATGATGTCTCATGTCATTTGGGACACCTGGCTGGCACTGCCAGGGCTGGTGCTGCTGGCAAAGAAAGTGAAGAAGAGAACAGTTGCCAGGCCAGGAGGGGATAGTGGTAAAAAATGTGATGGGCTCTAGGAATCCAAGCCTAGGCCTTGCTGCAGGAGACAGAGAGGACAGCATAAGCTGTGGCATCTTGTGCTGTTGTCCTGTCCACCCATCTTGTGGTCTAATATGATGACGTCCAATTTCAAGATTTGCTTAAGGAAACAATGTCCAGCAAAATAAGTAGGGAAGAACTGAGTTCAGATGTGTATGAAAGTCAGCGGTTATGTTGTTTTCATCTGGGAATGGAACATATTTGTGTATATCTATAGGCATTAAATCTAATACCATATAGATGAGTAAAAACACCACCTGTGCCCATAAAGCAGTTAGGAGTTGTATTGTGTGTTTCCTCCATGCTCAGTGGTTCAGGTCTCAAAGCAACCTCAGAGTGATGTATTTGGTAGTGGTGCCATGTGTACGTGTCTCTTTCAAGCACAGCTGTTCTACAGGACATCCTGAGGGGGTGTTTGCAGATTCTCATCTGTGTCTCACTTCTCCAGAATCTGCTTCTGCTCCCAGGATCTGGCATTGCCGAACCCTTCTCATCTGAGCAAGTCAACAGCCTGTCCCAGGCTGCTGCCTAAGAGAATGGCAGGGCTTTGTAAATACAGGAAACAATTGAATGATAAGTTCACACTTCAGCATGCTGCTTAACAAACTGATAACAGTTAATTACATACAGTATTTTTAAATGCAGCAACAGGGAGATAACTCGTGCAGAGGTGGAGCACAGGCCCTTGGGCCTCACGACCGAAGGTTAACCTCTTACTACCCATGCACATAAAGAGACTGGTGGCTACAGCTCCGAATGTCACCAGTTCTGAACTTTCACTGGCCAGCAGTGACTCAGGGTCATGTACATGAAGTGTCCTCAGCCGCAGGTAGGGACAGGGAAAAGCTGTGCTCAGTCCCAAAATGTATGGGTCCTGCTCTGAGAGCAACCTGTGAGCTGACAGGCAGAAAACGTCGGGTGGTAAGCCCGGGGCTGTCTCCAGCAGAGGCAGCAGGTAGAGCGTGTCCAGTCGGGAGTCGCCGTGCTCCTGATGTTGGTGTAACTGAAGGAGCTCTGCAGGAAGGAGCCAGCATAAACACAGCTGGAATGGGCGCTCACAGCCGGCTGCGAGTCACAGCAGCTGCACTCAGCGCTACCGCTCCCTGGGCACCGGGTGGGACATTTCCGTCTGTCCCAGCCCGGTGGGATTGAGGGTTTGACCCTTGTTATTTAAAGCACAACTTAGGACATCTGCTGTCAGAGCACCCGCAAAGTTTGTGGCTTAATGCAAGTCTAATTAACTGATTTGCCTATCCAAATCTGGAGATTTACACACTTCTATAGAGGCATCTGTAAAGTTATAACTTCAGCTGTTTATCATGCCCTGAGCCTTTAAATCTCAATTATGAAAGGTGGTGTTTAATGGCTAGCTGGAAAATGGGTGGTTACCAGAGTGTTAATGGAGTGTGGCAAGCCAGGAAATGTATAATCTAATGCCTGTATAGAAATGAAAGGTTCTAACAAAAGAAAATATTGGGGGGGAGGATGTACTTACAGGCTGTTTGTGCTGTTTAGGAGAAAATCAGTACATGAGCAGTAGGGAAACAATGGGGACTGAAATACTGCCTGAAGAAAGAAATAAGAGCTGCTTGTTTTTAAGGTCCCTCTCGCCCCCCCAAAACAGCCATCCTTCTTCTCTGGGTCTTGAGCTTTGCCTTTGTTACAAAGGGGGGAAAAAAAGAATGATATGTCACAGTGAGTTTAACAGAATGTCTGGACCAGAAAGAAACAAAATGAAGGAAAAATAACCAGCTACATATTCCTTTTTTACTGAAGCATGGTTTTACTACCCAGTTTATTCCATTGGAGGCAGAATTGACAGCCATGCTTCATCATGGCAGTGGGAGAAAGTGCTGCAAGGAATGCTTTAATTTAAATGAGAAATGCTCTAAGAGGAAAAAAAAAAGCCTAAAAGCTTGGTAATAACATTAATAACCACTTCTTACAGGTTTTTACTAGCCCACTAAAGATCAGACAGCATGTTAAGGTCCCAGTGGCTGAATAGTAAAGACCTGGGCCCAGGTTATTATTACTTAGGAAGATTCTTTTAATGATTTGTGTTATTAGTTGAAAATCATTTGAATAGCACAGCTGAATGGTCACCATGCTTTAAATTCATTCCGAATGAAAAATGAGAACAGGGTAGAATTTGGGTTTATGCATTTCTGCAAGCACTTCACAAAACCAGTGTGGATAGAAGTAGTGCTGTGAATGGGCAGGCAAAGGGCAAAGGTTTCCTTGCTGGGGAGGAGCTCTTCTGGATTGTGATCAATTCCTTCTGAAAAGCAATTTTGACTATGGCAACAGAATTTCTTTTAAATTAAATTAAAAGCTTCTAAACCACCACAGACCCCTTAATTTCTACTCTGATAGCCTTCAAAAAAGCAGAGCTCTCCAGTAGGGGTTAGGATGAGGCAGAGGGATCCAGGTGGTATTTCTGGCTTTTGTGCTGCTGCTGCACTGAAGCCCGCATTAGGGTCTTGCCTCTGCATCTCACTCCCTTCTCCTAGATTGCCTGCTCTTGAGGGAAGCGGCTGGCTGTTCTCAGGGCAGGGGCAGCTGGCTGTTCTCAGGGGGTCCCCCTGCCTGTTGGGAGTTGCTACATGGTAAGACAGAGCAAGTATTATCATAGCACAGTTTTCACTTCAGCATCTTGCTCCAGTAGTGGCAGTACTTTTTTGTCTGAGTTTGAATTTGCATTTAAATGCAAAATTCAACTGAGAAGCCTAAACAGTAGCTTCTCTTGCTGGCTTAAGAGGCATATGTCCTTTAAAAAGAAGTTTCTCCCCTCCAACGTAACTTGGTCAGCATCTTCTCAGAAATGTGACTCAGAAGACCAAAGGCCAAGAACTCTTTTAGTCTATAGGAAGAGCTTTTGGTCCCCACTGATCTGCAAAACAAAAGACCAAAGGGACCTTGAAATCTCAGTCAGGTCTCTCCCCAACATAGCATGGGGGTTCGTGAGCAACAAGCATGACTGCTTAGCATTGAGAGTAGGTTACCAGTGCCCAGAGGTTAATGACTCACACAGCATTATGTTGTGTTGAATAATGAGGAACATCTGAAATGACACATGTTGTAATGACTCGCTACTTAAAGCACCAATCTACTTAAGATCCCTTTAAGCTTGAGGAGATCACAGAATAGCAATGTCTTGTTCAATAGGTGCTACTTTATTTTATGCCTTCTGGTAGAAGAGATGTATCATGCCTGAGAGCATATGAACAAAACAAGTGAGGAATTGAGTAGGAAGGATTATTGCACTAGTTGTTTTGAATGCTTTTTAGGCATTTATAGAGCACCAGCTAGCACATTTCGGGTTTTGTTTTTGTTGATTCCAGGGTTTTAATCCTGGTTGTCACAGTTCCTACATTTGTAGGTTGGATTTAGGGAAGGAGAGAAATGGGAGCTTTGCCTGCAGGATGAGATTATCAGAAACTGGTCTGAGATTTGCTGTGGAAAATAAACTAATGCTGGAGCAAATCAGCAACACTGTCTTATGGTTTCATTGCTGATGGGAGGGAGTTTAATTAAATGGCACTCTAAATTCTGATGTTAACCAGTCTGTGACATAGTTTGCTCCATTAGGGATTGAGAACAATCTGTTTTCTTGCAGACAAAATAAGTTGTTCATGCTGTCATAAGAAGTCTTACCTAATCTTACAATAAAGTTTTAAACCTGTCAGACACTGCTTGCCTGTCTTACAGTTGTTTCTGCAGTCTGCTCCCCTGCATTGAAAGCTGGTATGTGACTAAAAGTGTACGCTTGGTCTTAGATGTAAAAGCAAGTGTGACACCTAAATGTCTCCAGTTGCTGAAAATGGCCCAGGGAGCAGCTGGGGCCCAACACCTCTGTGGTGTGGCCCTCTGCAAACAATAAAGGACTTAGTTCTCCAGCTGCTTTAAGGCTGGACTTCAACTAGAGAAATATAAGCACATCTCTGCACTTACCTGCTGGGATTGTCATGCTTTAACTGTTTGTTTCTAAATATTTTAAGCTGTAATATTGGAGAGAAAGAGAAACTGTGCATATAAACTCTTACATTCAGGCCAGTTAGCACCACTTTAGACTTTGCAAAAGTGTATGCAAGAGAAGAGAATCAAGCCTGCCTGCATTGCATCTGGAATGTATTGCTCGAATTTCAAACAAACTTATATGGACTCATCCTTCTCCAAACCAAATAGGAATTCTTTAAAAAGGGAAGAGAGATTCTTCCACTCTTACACCCACCACTCACACACACACGCACACACGCGCATACACATGCTCCCACCTTGAAATGCAGGTCATTAAATGATCATTATTTTTATGGGTCTGCAAAGCCTGTAGAAGTCAAAGCTGTAAAATATACATTGCAGAGTGTTCTGCTAATCCAGTCTGACCGCAGTCGTGCCTGGCCCAGGGAAGAGGGTCTGGTAACTGGAAACCTGACACTGAAGGAATTCCAAACACAGTCCTCAAACTAAAAACAGCTCTCTCTGCATGGCATGTGCTACATGAGAGCCAGGGATTGTATTCGTTTAGGTTATCTGATTTTTCAGCCTTGTATTGTTGATAAAAGAACAGGAGAAGGAAGCACCTCCACCAGCTCAGCCCATAAATAAAGTGTGTATGGTGTGTTTGAGGTTAGTATGACATTGCTAGACATCTGCCTACTTCTGTGGGGTACAAGCCTCTCTCACAGACAACAGCCACTGAGCACTTCCTCGTGCTGAAGATTCTTCCCAGCACTAAGATACCAAATTTGATTCCCAGTGAATTTTAAATGCAATCCCTTTATTTGGCTATGGGCAGTATTGATCTGAAAGGGCAAAGAATATTTATTATAGGATTATCTCACCGATTAAGATACAGAGACCCACCTTAATGCATATCAGTGATTTCTTTGAAATCTGCAGTGATTTGAAATTTCATTAATTTATTTATGCTATATGCATGTTGAGTATTAAGCAACAGGAGTTCTTAGAGCCGCTGACTACAAACAGCACTGCAGTATCTTTAATACTTTATCTAGAGAGATAGGCACTCCATGATCTTTTCAGTTAATTGTTTTTAGTGGTTGTTGCTTTATAAAGACACAGTGTAATGTATTTGATACTTCAAGATTGTTTGTTTGCATAATTTAATTCTTACATCAGCTTCTCTTTTCTTCTTTAAAAGTAGATCCTCCTGGCTGAGAACAAACATCACACAATCACACTGCATGCAGTGGAGTACTTCACTGAAAATTTGGACACAGATAGTCTTGTTCCTTTCTCCTGTTCTTTAATCACAGCCTGGCTGTCTGATGCCATCACCCAGAGTCTCTGTATGTCTTGCTTAGACATGAAAGAGACTGCAGCCAAATGTGGGCTTTCCATTTGCTACTTAGTCTGTGGCTGTCTTTGAAGTTTATTTCAAGAAGTACTCTCTAGCAAAGTAAGAAGGCAGGTTTTCATGTGAGATTATATCCCTTGCAAAATATTCCCTCAGCAGCAAGGAGGAGATAGTGATGTAAGAAGAGAGCATTCCCTTCCTTGCTTTTTACCAGGTACTAAGAGGATGACCTCTGTGACTTTCCCTATAGAACAGAGGGAAGAAAAACCCTTTGTCACAATGAAATCCAAACCCCCAACGTGATGGGGCACAGCACAAGCAGTTAGACCTTCATTTTGCTTTCCTTTCAGATAGCCCAAGCACATGTCTCCAAGGATGTTAAAGGTGACCTGCAAATGGAGGTTATCAATGAAACGCAGTAAACCTGAAATGTAATTTTTTTTTTTCTGATTAGTTTTTTGAGGCATCAGGTATTTATGCCAGTCTACTCTGTAAGATACTCCACAGTTGAAGAATTACTAAAATGGGGGGTAATAAACAAAAAAAGAACTGCAGAAGCTAGAAGTGTTTACTTAGGGCTTTTGAAACCTTCAGATACCTGTGACTAAATAATATTTTGAGTAAAAGAAGTCTTTCCTAAGTGTTCCTAATCCTGTGGTTCAGTTTTAAACAAACCCAGAAGCTCTTAAAAATTTTGCAGTGAAGCCAGAAAATACTATATTTTTTGTGCTTGGAAGATAAATAAAGCAGAGATAGAAAAACAAACCTGCTTTAGGCTTTACTTGTCATAGAGAAAATGACAACACGTTAATTGAATATCAGTTGCAAATTACCTGCTTTTCTTGGACAAGGCTACTTTGTGCTCTTAACGCTCAAAATGGATCACAGTTATTAACTGGTGAATCATTTTAAAAGATAAACTGGTAGAGCTGCAAACCAGCATATGAGGTGAAACACGTTCACAGCCGCCTGTGTGTGATCTGTAATTTCTCTGCAGGGGAAGGAAGATGAGACTTTGCTTCCTCAAAATAAAGCAGACATTTTAGGGGCACCTTGTTCATGACATTTTTGACAAGTGTTTTCATTCTGCCCCACCAGTTTCTGGTGCTTCTGTCTCCCTTCCTTCAGTTGCTTCCTGCAGCAGCAGCCTCTGCTTTTAGCTAGACCCATATCCATAATGCACTTTCCAGTGGGACCCAGCAGAGCTGAACTATCAGCAAAACCAGGTTTTGAGCTCTGAGATCAGTTCCTTCCCAGGATGTTGTGTCAGCTTCCCTGCCTTCTGCCTGCCATTAATTGCACTGTATCCCCAGGTCAAACAACTGGTCAAAAATCTGGAAAACAGCTGACAGTCAGAGCAGCTCCTACTCAGCATGTCCTCTCAGAGGGCACGGTCCTGGCCTGGTCTTTTTGAGTGGCTGGACCTGCTTGACCCAATTTGTGGATTTTTGATCACTCCCCTGGGTCACTGATTTTCCACTTGAGATTATTGGTTTGACCCCCACACCATGGGTCACTGAGGAGGTGTGATATGGCCCTGTGAACTCTGAACTCATCAGAAGCCAACAAAAACAGTGTGAGAGAGGAGAAGAATTTCATTAGGACCTCCTCAGAGGTGGTAGTGTCTGCTGAGGGAAAAGGTAGGAGTTGTTTTCCTTCTTGCAGAAACAAGCACAGCATCTACAAGGGACTGCCAAGTAGAAAGTGTTTGGTTTGTTGTGTTTTGGCAATTTCTTTAAGGATAAACAACAGCATATAGTTTTACACTGTGGGCTATCGAGTGAGAAGGGTGTTGGTTCAGAGGAGCTGTCTTCTTCCTGCTGGGAGCTGCCCTCAGCGTCCCAGACTTACTGCCAATGGTGACAGCATTTCTGCAGGCAGAGCTTGGTATTTGCAGTTGTTTCTTTTACTTTAAAAAGATTAACTTTCTGATGGTTAATTTGTCACACTTGAGGAGGGAAGGCAGTTTTTTCATGATTTTTAAGACTGATCAGATAGAGGTTCATGGAGACTCCATAGGCTGGTCAGTTACATTATGACCTGTGAATGGGCTTCACCAGGCATTGGTGGTAGGTGGAGAAGAATGAATCCTTGGGAAATAATTTGGCTTCAACATGCTGTGCTGGTTGAAGGGAAAAAAAGTGTTGTCATTGTAGCTTGTGTATCTGCTAGTGTAACACCCACTGGGATCGCTTGGGGAAGTGAGCTGGACAGTGTGGAGCAGCCATGAGGATATCTTTTGTGAAATCTCCCTCAGTCATTCTGCCTGGATTCAGCCTTTTGGACAGTTACCAGTGTTTCCCAAGGTTTGACTCAGGCAAAAGTTCTGCTAATCGTTTGCTAGATCACTGCTTGTATTATCCCAAAGGCTGCTAAAATAACTCTCATACCTTCTGTCTTCCTGGGGCTTTCCTAAAAGGTTTGTGTGGATTCCTGTCAGGTCTCTGTGTACAACCTGTCCTCCCAGCTGCTAAGTCATCACTCTGGGCAAGACACTCAAGAATTACACTACCTATGGGTGTTTTGCCCTCAGAGAAAGGAAACTGGTGCTGACAGTGAACAACTTGTGGTTTTATCTTTTAAAGAAAGATTTTGCTCTTCCCACACATTGTTCTGCAGTTCTACACAGCCACATATGGTGTTAGCTCTAAGTGAACCAATGGTGGATTTCGTTTTCTAGGAGAGGTAACAGCCATGGAGATCTGATGGCATTAGCTCAGGCAGCTTGGGGACGCTTTGGTTGCCCAGGTCCATCTTCACTGCACAGTCCTGGGCCAGAGCAGCCTGAGTGCACATCCCTCTGCACAGTCACAGCTTCTGTGGCAGCAGTGTAACACTCATTCTAAAACTGGAGTGGCTGAGATTTCCTGGAAACAGCTCTTTTGGCTGGATGGCAAAGCACACCCCTCTTTTTTCCTGCACCTTGCAGACCTCTGGTGTCAGTTGAGGTATAAGTTGTTTACTGAAGGCTCAGTATGTCATGCTGGTGGCTCAGTCCTATTCTCAGCCATCATTTTGGTGCCAGTTCATCTTGAATTCGTTTTTTTAGAGTAATTTGATTTGCAGTTAGAGCTCTGTCCAAAAGCTATCACTGGCTTTTCAGTGAATTCTGGATCAGGTTCCAAGCTCAGTCCTTTTTTAATGTGATCCAGAAGAATTTCATTGATTATAGCTGCTGATGAGAACACCTTATAAAACCAATGTACAGGATTTTGAGCATGATCCTTAAAAGGTGATGGGTATAGGTTTGACATTTGCTCCTCTAGGTATGCTGCTTGACACAAAGCAGTTCCTACCATAGCAGAACCTTTTATGATTGGAAGTATGTTTTTGTGCACAGAGGCATTAAAGCTGAGTGTGATGGGACTGACTAGTGAACAAGCCTTCATGCATGTGGAAAAAAAAGGTGGAGCAGCTCTTTGGCCTGCTCTGGAAATTAGGCTTTGTTGCAAGGCGTAGGTGTGTGAGCAGTGACAGTAATTGTCTCAGTACGTACGGTTAAGAGTGGTTTGGTATCTCAGAGAGTGGCTTCAGGCCCTTCAGCACTTTGTCTGGACTGTCTCACCAGGAGGTGGGGAGGGAAGCTGGGAGTGCCTGTCTTTTATAATGTTCTGTTTTTAAAGCAGAAAGTCTCTGGGGAGCATAGGGTCCTAAAAGTCCAAGGCCTGGAATGCTTCCTTTTGCTCTTTCCATTTTAAACAGGAAACATTTGCACTAAGTTATTCCAGGAGGAGAATTGTAGGTTCGTTTCAAGGCAGATAATGTTTGTTCATTGCCTATGTCTGTGATTTACCCCATGGGCTTAAACGAGTGCAGCAGAAAACCACATGTTTTGTTTTACTACATGTTAAACAAGTTCCAGCGGAGTCTGGGAGCCCAGGTTAAGAAAGAAGGAGCATGCTTGTTAAATCTCTGTGTGAACAAGAGAGTCATTGACAAATTTTGAGCACCTGATCTGCTGTACCAGAATGATGACTTTTTTCATAATTATGCAAAGAATATTTAAACAGTTAATGAGTTCAGTGCTAAAGACACAGAGCAGGTGTAACTGATCTATATAATTGATCATCTTCCAGCCCCTGTTTTGGGTCAAAACTCTGTCTTCTTCCCTAAGCTCTCATTTGGAGAGAAGCTTCCTGTGCAGTCAATGAGAGGTTTTGTCCAAAGTGCAAAGACATTTGCAGTCAGACTGGCAAAAACTCCTAATTAAATTGAACTTTTGGGGATGCTCTGGTGACATGTCTGTGAGAACAATTATTTTTGCCATTTCAAAAGTATCACAAGTTAAGTTGTAATAGGAAAAAATATCAATGCTTCATTAGTGAAAATCATGAAATTAAGATGCAGAAGGGTACAGAGAGGACTCCATGGCTCATCCTTGGGGATGACACATTCGCATGTAGCTTTTCACATGAACTAGGGCTTGTGAGATCCATACTGATGCAGACAAGTTACAGGGCTGTTATAATATCAGGCCTTTTAGATCACAGATTTTTTTAAAACTCAATGGCAACTTGCCCATTAAACACAGGTATTGTAGCCTGACATCCCCAGTGTTTCTTCCCCAGTTTTTCCAACTATGGTGTTTGGAAAGTTTTACAGGCTGACATATTAGGAGAGAATAGTGGGAAATGGCCTGGAAAGCGTGAATATTTGTGCATGTAAAGCTTATGGGATTTGCAGACTTGCAGACCTAACTCATCTGTTTATCCTCAGGCTAGATAAGATTCAGTCAAATATGCATTGTTTAAAGGAGCTTTGTTTCCATTATGGCAAATGGATCACAGGAGACTGACTTTGGAAGCTGAAGGGCTCCAGTGCTCCCCCATTGTAAAAGGGCTGTGATGTGTACTGGACCCTTCTTCAAGTGTCCTGGATGTTACAGACTTTTGTAGCATGCAGGTGGGAAGCTTGTTATACTTGAGAAGTTCTTTTCATTCATCAGGACTTGACATGCTTGAGGTGGCATTTCCTCTCCCAAAGTAAACATAGATTGTATGTACAATAATGTATCACTGGGCTAGTAGACTGCCTTTTTATGTGCTTTATTATGTTTTTTCCTCCTCAGGCGTGGACCTGCAGAGCCACTAGAATATTTAACAGGGCCGCGAGTAACATACAAAGAGAGAGATCTTCCCTACTACCACGGAGGACAGCCTGTTATCCACCCATCCAAGGGGAACTACATCCGTGCGCCGGACACAAGAGTGGCAGAACTGAGGTACCCTCAGTATTACCCAGCCCAGCCCATCACAAACCAGCATAAAGGACCCCTCCGGCAGGACGTGCCGCCTTCCCCACCGCAGTCCCACCGAGCACCAGCTTACAGTGAAATGGTCCGACACCGTGGGACCAGTCCAGACCAGTACCAGTACAGACAACAGGATCCCAGGCAGAAGAACCCCATGACTGCAGCTGTATAGCCATGCACTGGGCTTGCAGCACAGCCCGGGAAGAGCCCGGTCGGACATCATCCTTGTAGAGTTGTTCCTAAGCGTAGCTGCCTGTAAGAATGGCACACGAGACCTGGAGTCGTTCTTACTGAGCTGGGCTCAGCATAGGTGCTTTCTAACAGGCGAACTAAAGCCACGTGAGGTACGATGTGTTTTGAGTATGTGAGGTACCAGACAGTTGAGTGTTTTTTAATTCCTTTTAAAAATAGAAAGTGGCTGCTGGAAATGAAACACAACACTTAATACACCTCAGGCCTATTTACTGAATCCAGTTACACCTTTACAGTACATAGCTGTCTGTGTAAGGGCAGCAGAGTCACCAGAGTTTACTTCAGAGTGCTGTTGTAGAGCTTTTTGAGTGAGAACACAGCATGCAGTGTGGACTTCTTGCAGAGCTGGGCATCTTGTGTATCTAGTGTGTGATCATGACAAGGGACTGCCACAGAGAGAGTGGCCACATTCCAGGCACATCCTGACCAACAGCTCTGCTTTAAGGATGCTGCAGTTTCAGATTTGTGATCTGGCCTCTGTCTTCCTCTGTCTTTTTGGTGGTGGCAGCATTTATCTTGTAGCCTTCATTTTTTGCAAGTCTGTGTATCAAGAGTCCTCTCTTATTGCACCTGCTGCAGTTGGAGTAGGGTAAAAAGCCTTATCCCCTATGCTTGGGCAGGCTCTCAGAGAACAGGCAGCCACTTGAGAACCATGTCTGTAGCGGGGGGAGTGTGCACTTGTGAGTGTTGGTTAGTTATACAGTGTGCAGACTTTAAATGTAAACCCTGGAGACCAGATCCTCAGCTGCTGTCAGGAAGTGTCGCTTGAGGGGTTTCAGTGGAGCTGGCCTATAAGGATGTAGCCAGGGAGGTGACTATGGGCATGGACTCCATAATTCATATCAAGTTACTGTGTCAGGAGCTGCCTTGGCTCCATCAAGGCAGCCCATTCCTGGCCCACTCCAGGCAGTGTTGGAGCCAAGTGCCTGCCAGCAGCGTGTCTGCCCTGGCCAGCCCAGCACTGCCAGAAGGCACCTGTTCATGGGGGCCACCTTCAGTGCACGAGGGAAGCTCAGCCTTGGGCAGCGCCAGGCCCTGCCATGCCAAGTGCCAAACTACTTGAGTTCCTGCAACCAGAGGCCATGAGGTCAGTGGGGAAAGGCGCTTTTCACGGCAAAGGGTGAGGGAAAAGACAAGGAAAGTAACAGGAAGGGCTGCAAGACCCTGGGGTTCAGGAGGAAGATGTGAGAATAGCTGTTTGTAGCAAGTTATTTGCAGCAGTGCATAGGAAGAGAGAAGGTGTGGGTGGGGAGGGGGTATTAGCAGCACAGCAGAGCTGTGGTGGGGGGACAGGGTGGTAGGGTACATGCTTAGTCCTTTGCCGCAAACAGCCTGAGTTTGCTCTGCAGCCAGAAATGCGTGTCCCCAGCCACAGGGACCTGCGCAACCTGACCCTAGAGGGCTCTGAGTGCTTAGAGATCTGTCTCAAGGATTTTGTCAGGAGGAAACCATGCAGTATTGTGACCTAGAAATATGTTATTTCCAAGTGTCCTTAATTCCTCAACTTCTGCCTTTTGGGAGTGTCACTAAACCACTAGGCCTTCTCTCCTTATCAGGAAAAGACTGACCTGGCCAAGGATTAAGTATAATGATTTCTTTGATGTCATTTTGACACCTTTGGTATGCAGCATATTAAATCACATAGATCACTTCCCAGGTATTAAATACCATCAGGAAGGTTTGTTCTGCTAGGAGTGTGTCCTGCTAGCAGGTAATGGCCCTGATGAGAAGCAGCATTTAATCCCAGCCTACTTTCTTCTCTGCTGATGGTGCTGGTTAGAGCCTGGTGTAACCCTCAGGCACAGAGAGCACTTACAGCTGTCTGAGTGGCTGGCAGGCTCTAGTGCTTGCATTCCCACCAGCCTCCACCCACCAGTAGGCTGGGAAGCAGGGGAGAGGAGACAGCTTTCCATGGCAGGGGAGCACCTCCATGATTCAGATAGAGGGCTGGGCTCCCTGGGGCAGGGGCAGGCACAGCTCTAAATCCAGTCAGGAGGAAGCATTGGTGGGAGGGAGACAGGAAGAGGAATGCAACTGATTATGAAGCAAGGGTGTTTGGTTCTTATTCCATTTCTTTCTGCCCTCTTCCCTAGTAATGTAGGAGGGAAAAACCTCTGGAGGGAGTGTTGGGTGTAAAGTTGGATGTCTCTCAGTACCCTCCATAAATAAGGCGCATTCCCTAAGGAAACTGTGCCTGTCGTGTACGTGCTCTGCAACGCCTTGTACTTCTCTCAGAAATCTTTAGATGCTGTAGGATACTCAGCCAGGACTTGGCAGCCACAGGATAGCCGCTGGTGTTATAAAGCCCTGTTGAAAGTGAAGCAAAAACAAATTAAAATACTTTCCTTTCCCTCCTTGAAATATAACCCCTGATACATTTGATCCAGCTGTAAAGAAACTAATGTTTGTGACAGTGGCTTTATCAAGCCAGGCCACAATTAAGAGCAGCTCTGAATATAAGCTACTGCCTTTGTAAATCACTCTCAACTAACCCTTCAAATGGCATCACAGCACAGTAAACAGAATTTATTTACAGTATTTCATGAGCCAGGGCCAAATAAAATCTGGATGGAAACAGCTCCTAGATTATTTATAGCCTTTGAGGGACCTGCCCAATGTCTCCTCGTAACCTGAATCTTTCCTTAAGAGCTCCCCTTGACTTCATTGGCTCCACTCAGTTGAGGCAGACAAATCAGACAAACACCTTCTGAGCTGTTAATCTTACCTTACCCAACAGGTTATTAAATGATGCTTCTGCTCAGTAAGCAGAAATCAGTAGAGAGCTTCTTCCAATCAAAAAAAAAAAAAAAAAGAAAAAAAGCTCTAAGTATAATATATGGATGCATCCTACAGGTAAGGAGCTAAGGAGGAAGAACAGTGTGACCTAGCTGGGAGAACAAGACCAAAAAGTATTACAGAGCATCTCATAAATCTCTGGTGCCATTGTTCTGGGAGAAAATTGCCATTTCCTGATTTAATATCTGGTATAGGTACAGTATTTTCAAAAGTATAATGTGTAACTACAGTATATATAGTCAGCTTTTCTGCAGTATAAAATGTATGATTTTAGCACCATATTGTGGAAAAATATGTACCATGCAGAATTCACGAGGTGCTACAACTGACGGTTGAAAATACACACTTGCAAAATCCAAAAGAGCCGTTAAGTAACAAGTTGTTCTTTTCCCATATGTCCATATGTTTGGGAAAATTATGAGTCTGAAATGCTCTTGACACGTAATTGCCTCGCACTCCCTCATCCAAAACGTGCCAGTCCAGCAGAAGAGTTACTGACGTAGTGGGTGTGAAGGGAGAGTTGGGTTTGCCATAGGAGCAGCCCTAAGTGTGTGCGTGAACAGGCATCGAGAGCGAGGGAGAGAGGCCCGCACTCACGTGAAGCTGAAGCTTTGATTTCCAGAGCTGGCGGCATGCAGCCTGCATTTCTGGCTCTGGCACAGGGCCAACCAGGCCCAGCAGTTGAAAGATTAAGAGATAGAAAAAGAGCCTGTGGATTTTCTGAGTGACCACCCACTAGTGAGCCATGATCTTGGCCTGTGAGCCGACATTACCACTGTGATATATTATGATGCAGAAGTCTCTAGGCACCCCTCAAATGTGTAAAGAAATATCAACTGCCCTTTGTGGCAGAAATTAAGCATAGAGAAGAAAAAAAAAAAGGCTTTTGCCTTGAGAAAGTGCATACAGTCCTGAATTCCAATTCACTCCAGCTTCCTGATCTAGAAATAGCTTCACAGGCTGCCTAATTTTTTTACAGATGAATTGTGCTACCTCTTCCTCCCAGCCATCACAGATTTGTTTATCAGAGTTAGTGCTGTGAGTGAATCCTAGCGACTGCTCTGCCAGGGCCACATCCTGGCACTGCTCTGAGCAGGGGCTGCTTTGCACTTTCAAAAGGCCCCACACCTGTACTCCCTGTCACAGTTGTCCTGCAGGGTCCTTAAGCCTTATGTGCAAAATCAGAAGTGCTATTTACTATCTCTGCATAGGACAGAAGGCTTTGTAAGACACTATTCTGTTACTGTGAGGGAGAGAGAGGTACTTGTGATCCTGACAATATCTGTATGTTTAAGTGAAACTGATTTAAAAATCATATGTGATTGTTTTGGGGGAGAAATTCAACACGTAATTTGACAGGTTTTTTCTAGTACCACATCAAAGATTTTGATCTTTTGTTACATATGGCTATATAAATTTTACCTGGTTTATTTTGCATTAAAATAAAGGCTTTAAGACTATATATGATTATGTACTTGTATGTAGAGTCTTTCCCTCTCTTTGTGTCTACAAACTCATCCTCAGCCGTGGATGTGATTTGGTATTAGAGGATGATACACGATCAAACTGGATCAGAATTGGTAAGATGACTTATTTTAACAAAAATCAAAAACACAGCACCCATGTGCTATTTTGTAGAAAAAAAAAACATCCCAGGGTTTAACTTGATTCCATCTCAAATCTGCATTGTCTTCAGCTCTATTGCCTAAATCCTGATTCCATACCCCAGGACTGAAAGGAGAAGCAAGAAGAAGTCCCTTGCCAGCTCAGAGAATTTCAGCTTAGGCAGCATGTTCATTGCTGAAGTTCCCCAGGCAGTCTCATCTCAACATGGAGGTCTTCTCTTGCTGTTGGTACCAGCTGAGGTATTCTGCAGCCTGTAGCAAGCTGCCAGGTCCAACCAGCTGAGAGGGCTAGAGACCCTTGCCAGAGATTTAGGATGCCTTGAAAGTTCTGCACAGGCTCTTCACATGAGGTATGTTGGTCATTTAACTGAAGCTGGTAACTCTTATTTTCACACATTATGCACAAGCATAGATCTTTGTAGGATCAGGCTGTGGGTTGCAGTGAGATTCAGGCAAGAGTGTTATGTTAGGTGGAGTAGTTTTCAAAATAGATACCTCAGTGAAAAGGCATTAGTATAGGGAGAAGGAATAATGAAGCCTAAGATGGAAATTATAGGTTACTATGAAGAAAAAGGAAAGAATAAAAGAACAAAATAGACTGAAAGGTGCAGGTGTAACAAGGTGTAACACAAAGTGTAACAGAAATGGCAGGAATGGGTCAATAAAAATACATGTGTACTGCATTCCAAAGCATTTTGAATGCAGGTCTTGGTGTTTACAGCCAAGACAGCTCATGGACAACTGTCAGTCAGTTTTAGCATGTATTAAATTATAAACCACATAGATGCCAATTTTAGAACCAGTCAGGTCATAACCTGGACTAACAGCTAAAAACTTATTTACAAATAAAAATGATACCTCAGTTTCTCCTGCTGGAGCTGTACAAAGAGTAGCAAAAGACAAAGTAGGAGTGTATTAAGAGCTGGAAACTCAGTGACCACAGTTTGAGATCATAGTCCTTCTGCCTTGGCGGTCTCCTGTGGTTTCCCCACACTCACTTCCCCAGGTCCTGGGCTTAAGTTAAAATCTATTTTTCAGTCACTGCTCTGTCTGCATAAGGAAGTATGTGGAGCCATTTGACTGTTAATTAATTTTAATGAACAAGACTGTGCCCTCCTGAGGCCCGTATCCTGCTGTAAGCAGAGTGGGATGCAGTGCCTTTCCGCGTGGACGGTCTCGGAGCAGCATTACCCAGCAGCAGTGCAGTGACCTGCTGCAATGTGCTCTACCCAGGGCAGAGCATCACGGCCTCTCAAGCAGGAGGAACATGGCAGCTGTGCTGCTTGGGAGGCTCTCAGGAAGCAAAGTGCCATTATCAAGATTGAAGTGGAGCTGAGCAGCTCCTGCAGCCTCCCAGAAAGCATTCAAAGCTTCTAGTAAGGCCCAGAGGATTCTGGCTCAAAGGCTCTGGAGGTCTCCTGAGGAGGGTACTCAGACTCCCTTCACTTGGTGTGCTCATCCCTACAGAGAAGGTATGGAGGTGCTGAGGCATGCCTTGGGAAAGGATGGAAACAAGACAGAAGGGATCCTAATTCCCAAGTGTGGGATCTGGTCCAGAGGGGACATCTTGGCTGATGGTTTTCTCAGTGAGCTGGATGGGAATGATCTAACACAGGCAACCAGAGAGATAGGATTGCTCTGGGAGTGGGTAAGGAGAGGTGAGAGGGTAGAGAGTGGGAAATGATAAGGGGAGTCAACTGGAGCAAAGGAAAGGGGATGAAAAATTAAAATAGGTTGGAAAAGGGGGCAGGGGATGTCAGACCTGAACAGGAAGTAGGTGGGAAGGAGAGGGGATTGTCCCCGATAAGTGAAGTTCACAAACCAACAAGGAAGGTGGAACTTTGTGATAATGCTCCCCAATTTCCATTTTGCATCCCAGACTTGTGACAAACCTCCACTGTGTCCAGAGTCAAGACCAGTGACAAAGCAGCACAAAGCTACATGAGCCTAAGCAAGAGAGCAGAAAGGCAAGTAGGAATTGTGAGGAAACCCATCAACCAGTATGGGGAGACACCCATGACACATCGCTGCTCCCTCCCTAGATCACAAGCTGGCACCCAGATCTCACAGCCTGTTCCACACACACTTCCCTTCACTTCCCTGGGTAGCAACATCACAGTGTCCTTTCCGAACTGCCTCTCTCATCCAGCAGTTGCCCCTGGTCACTGATGTCCCTGTTGTATTGAGCTTCAATACAACGTTTGCCTTCACTGCTCAGAAGCCTCACGTGCCATCTGTGAGTGTAGCTAACTAACACCAATGTACAGACAGGGACAAGTCATTTCTGAATCAGTGCTTTGTGGGTATAGATTGTAAGAAAGACAAAGATTTCATCTGCTTTTTTCTTGTCTAGAATAAACCTTTGACATGTGCAAAAGCTATTTTATTGCTGGCCTGGTACAAAAATCCTGAACCTGTTTCAGGGGCCAAAAAGGTGATTATAGTCTTTAAAGCAGAATTAATTCTTAAACTGTTCCCAAAATATGCCTGACAAACTAACCCAAGCCAGACGAGTTGGCTGTGCTCATGGTAAAAGAAAACCTCTGTGCAGAGGAAACAGCCCTGCTTCGCTTTTCCAGAAGAATATCTGCATCTGAAAGAAATACTTTATTGGGAAATATGTACAGGACAGTAAAATAGCAAAATGAGACATTCAATGAGGCTTCTATATAAAACTGTGCCCTTTGCCTCTAGTGAATAATGAATACAAATGATATAAAGAAGCAATGAACATTCAGTGTTTTATATTTAAAACACATTTGTGTAGAAAACAATGTGGCATAGAAAAAGGACTGAAGGGTTCTCCAAGATAATGCCAAAGCTGTGAGATGTTAGCAGCTTTGTCTTATAAGGTTCAAGGTGTAGGTTTTTAATTTTCTCTTACGAATCGCAGAAGCAGTCGTGAAAACTGTCATTAAGATTCATGGCAAGGAAAATAAACTTACATTAAAACCTACCCCATTCTTCTCTGAATTCTTGGTACTGACTAGGAAGAAGTGTGTGCTTCTCAGCCAAAACCTTACCTACACAATCTGATTTCGTCTCTAAGCTCTGTTAAACTGGAGTTTTCATACATCACATCCTTCAATCCAGAGTACAAAACTTAAAAATTGCAACCTAGATTTTCAAACCAGCAAGCTGTGATGTTAAGAGATTTCATTCGCCATATTTTTTCTGGGAATGAAAAGAGAAGAAAAAAATAGAGCAAATATTAAGAGATTAGTTTGTAAGTAAATAAAAATAAATAAACCTCCCCTCCCTTCCCCCTAGGTATAGATATGCATATCTATATATGTATATATACACACACTTAGGTATTGCTGCTTTTGATTTAAAAGCAAGTTTACTTTAACAGCTTATTTCTAGCCTCTCCCTGAAGGAGTCAGTATTTACAGCAATGAATGCATAAGAGGAAGGCAGTATAAATGGTGAGCAGCTGGTTCATGAGTGGTTGGATGTGCAGAGCCACTGAGCCCTGCAAGCAAAACGCGGAGGCAGCTCTCAGAGCAGCATTTCCTCATGCTGTTTGTTGCTACAGTGCTTGCATCCCTGTAAGTGACAATTTGCAGAGGTGGGCTGAGTTTGCAGGGCAGCCCCTGCCCCACGTGTGGAAAGGATTGGCAAGGCTGCTGCAGTGGGTGAGGAATCCTGGGTGGGCACCAGCAGCAGCAGCACTCACGGCCCAGCCAGGATGGCCAGGGCAGGTGGCACCTCCAGGGACACTGAAACAGAGTATGAGTTGGAGCAGTCATGGGGCTGCTCTTAAGACTGAAGCTGCCTGACAGTCTGTTGGTTAATTTGGCAAGCAGAGGAAATCACAGGCACTCTAAGTATGCTCAGTTTCCACTCTGTATTCACATTTGGCCAAATTAATCACAACTAATTCAGTTAGTGGAGTGTTAGGTTCAAAAAGGGTGTTTCTTATCTCTTCACAGAGGCACATGCACACATCTTCCTCACCATGGAGAATGTCTTTCCTTCCCTCCTTCTTTGTTCCTCTCTCCCTTCTGTTGAAAATAAGCCCTCCAGGCCAGTCATTTTTCGTTATATATAGGAAGAGGACAGTAAGGCCTCAGTCCAATGTGCATTTAATGCCTCCTGCCCCATCCCTCCCTCCTAGCATTTGGTCCCTCCCCATCCCCATATCCTTTCTCCTTCCCCAATTGTAGGGATTTTCATTGCTGTGAAAGGACAATGGAAACTGAGCTGCTATTGAAAAAAAGACTGATTTGTTTTTTCTTTGCTGGGCTGTTTTTGACATGGATCATTTCCCAGCTCAGTTCCTCAGATTGCTTTGATGGCACAACAGAGTGGATGGAGCAGTGAGGGGAACCAGGCTCGGGGTCAGGATGGGTTGGAGAGTGGTTAGACTGCTGTTGCTACAAAACAGAAAAGGAAAAGAAAAAGGAAAATGAAAAAGAAAAAAAATAAAAGAAGAAAAGAAAAAATGAGAAAAAAAAGAAGAAAAGAAAAGAAAAAAGAAAAGAAAAGAAAAGAAAAGAAAAGAAAAGAAAAGAAAAGAAAAGAAAAGAAAAGAAAAGAAAAGAAAAGAAAAGAAAAGAAAAAAGGAGAAAAAAAAAAAAAAAGAAAAATGCTAAATCATAGCCAAAGCACAGTGCATTAGGGACTTGGATTTAAAAAGTCAAGCACCGTCTTCTGCAGCAGTTACATTCCTCTGCACATTTACTTCTGGCCAAATTTCCTGAGAGCAGAGGCAGCATTCACCAAGTTTGATTTCTTTAGGCTCTCTCCTGTGGATTTTCTTCTGTGTTTAGCAATAGGAAAAGATGGGAAATCTTGAGGCTTCACATAGGTTGTGGATTTTCCCCTTCCTGCGATTACTTGCACATGGAGGCAGCAGGGAGCCCTGGGACCCCTTGCAGGTCACAGGTAACACGTACATCACTCACCTCGATGGTCTGGGATAGGGATGCCCAAGAAGCAGAGCAGTCATGGGCTCAGTTATGGAGGGCACGCTGAGGTTTCCACATACTTGGGCTTCCTCAGCTCAGGACGGCTGCTCCCAAGGATTCCTGTGAGAAGGGGACAGGGGTCAGCAAGGGTGCAAGCAGCAGGTCCCAAAGTGTGGTCAGGTGTGCTCACTGTCACAGCCCCAACTCTGTAACAGTGGATTTTCTGTAGGACTTTTTTGTCCTGCTGGCAGGGGCCTGCTCAGGGACGCCAGCAAATTATTCAAGTCACCCTATAACATGGTTTGTATCAGTCATGGGTTTGGCAAGCAGCAGTGACATTCAGCTAATGGTCCCTGAGCCTCAGAGATGAGAGAGGAGCTTCAGGTCCTCCCTGGCCCTGCAAACTCTGGGAGAACAACAGGAACCCTTGGCCCACAGGGGTAGTTGTTTGGGGCAGTGTTTCAAGGAGTATAGCTTTTGTTTTGGCTGTTTGGTTACATGTCTCCTCTTGGATGTTTATGCTGAACAAAAAGCACTTGTTCTCTCACCGACTTCAGTGAGCTTGAGTCCAGCTGGATTTGTGCTTTCAGTGTAGAGTGCCAACAATACTCCCATCAGCAGCCCCATTCGGAGAGAGCCTGGGGACAGCACTGGCCTGGGCACACCCTGCTGTCAGTGTGCTCTCAGGAGCAGGAATGAAAACACAATTTGCAAACACCCTCACTGGAGTGGGTCTGGGTACCAAGCCCAGAGGGCAGCTCTTGGGGCTCTCTGCATTGGGGAATGCTTTGATGCATTGTGTGCCCAAGATGTTCAAGTTTATCCTCTAGCTGCCAAGTAACCTGCTTGTCTGCTTTAATTTGCTAAGCCTTTTTATTTTTAAGAAATCCTTGATTTATTTAAAAACTGCACATTTCCAATTAGTTCACTCTGCTCCTTTCTTGCCCTTCTCCCACACGTCCTATAGCAGGAGCCTCAGCTCAGAAGCCGGAACGCCAGTAAGGGTGCAAATATAAAACAGGCCCAACAGCTGCCAAGCACAGACAGGCACACTGAGTGGGTGCCTGTACAGGGCAGGCAGGCTCCAGACACAGTGATTCAGGGCAGGCAGACAAACATGCAGGCTCCTGCCACGGTCTGTGTGCAGGGGAGGGCACTGGGGTTGCCAGGGGCTGTGTGCTGGGGTCCCAGGCCCTATGGAGCTGCTCTGGCACTTCGTGTCAGCGCTGGAAGATTATTAAGCAGGGCATGGGCTCAGTTTACTTTTACCCCTGCTGTCAGCCTTCATAAGCCAAGATGTTCTAAGTTGTCCTTATCCTCAAATTAATAAATTCTGCTCTGTAAGAGTGTAAACACAGGAAAAGAACTCGACTGAAAAAAAAACACCCAAAAATTCAGACTAGGGCTGTGCAGTAGGGACATTTCTTTTCCTGACAGGATATGGGATCAGAGTTTAAAAATATGAATTATGAAACGTGTGTTGGGGGCAAGGGGGTCAGTAGACAAATCAAGGCCATTGTTGGCTGAGCAGGAGAGGCTGAGAGAGGAGGCAGTTTAGCAGCAGACCCCGGCAGTGTCCCCGAAGCCGCTGCTGCAGGTGGGCGAGGAGGCCGCGCAGGGCTGGCTGAGGTGGGGCCGGGCCCGGCTGCGCCCCCGCAGGGTCACCCACAGCCGGGGGCGAGGGCAGCTGTTGGGCAGTGGCCCCAGGCACAGCTGCTGCCCCGCAGGCTCGGTGCCAGCCGGCATCACGGGCAGCCCCGCACGGCGGCCATGATGGCCATGATGGCCATGAGCAAACAGTTCCTGGCCACTTCCCTCACACTCGGGGACACAGTGGAATGGACTGACATGTTATGGCCACTGTGGGCTGGTAAGGAGAGCCTCCAGCCTCCTCAGACAGCTTCCACACAGGCAGGCGAAGCTCCATGGTTGTGAACATCCTCTCCCCTTACTCATGCATCCCAGTGATATAGTATCTGCTCCAAATGCAAACCTCCTCTTGGGATGTATCTGATCTTCCACCTGACAGAGGTTGATCATGGAGAGAGTGTGAGTGCATTTTTACTTTTGTCTGCAGGGGTCCCCTCAGAGGTCCTTGCTCTCAGAGACACAGCACACACAGGACTGGCTGAGCAAGTGGCTGACTGCCCCCATGCAGCCCCCAGGCCACACCAGGAGAGAGGTGGGATCCAGGCAGCAGGCCTGCAGACAAAGCCAGGAAGCTGTTGCTGGTCAGGCATTTCAGGGGAGGGCATGATTTCCACAACAATAAACACATCTGATTATTTGACTAGAGGGAAGACAAGGTCCCCAGGAGGAGGTCCTCACACACAAAGGACAAATAACTTGTGCTCCCACTGGCAGTGACAGGGCAGGAAGATGAGGGCAATGTCCTATTGAGGCTTTGATCAGCCAGGGTCAAGCATGCAGGCTAATATGGCTGAAGAGGTTCAGGCTGCGGTCCCACTGCAGGACCATGCCTGGCCCTCTCCCAGCCCTCCACTTGTCTTTTCTGCAGTCTTTCACCCCTGTTTGGGAAGCAAGTGGGAGCCTCCCAAAACAGATTCTGCATCCCGACGTCTCCTGGCTTCAGCAAGGCCATGTCCACTCTGAGCTTCTCAGTGCTGGGCATCAGAGCACATCCCTCTACTTCTGCCACTTACTCATCTGCATGTCTGGGATAAACCAGTGAAAAGAGGCTTCTTGGTTTCATGTCATGCCTTTTGCCACAGTGCGAGCAGAGAGATGCTGAGATGCAGCAGTTGGAAGACAGGAGAGTGTTAGAAAGGCAGAGAAGGTAATTTTTCAGTTCCATTTCTCCTGGACTTGGACTTGGACAGTCTGACCACAGTCATGGGCACTTGGGGATTTTCCTGTCTCCTAGAAGGCTGAGCTGTCCCCTTTCACCCTGCCATAAGAGACCTTGGGGACTCTGCATTTCAAGGGATGGTTCTCAATAGTGCCAGCAACTGTGATTAACTGATGGTCCTGGATGGAGAATGGATAAAGTGTTCAGTGTAAATGTTTTACAGCTGTTCTGTGCCTTCATTAGACAGGTGACCCCAAAGCCTCAGTGCCCCTATAGCTTGACCCACGAGTCCCTCCTGCAGAAGAGCCCCAGAGCAGGAAGGCACCATGTATGTATAGAAAAGGGCTTGAAGATCTGAGCTGTACTTTTACTCTCCCTTGGACACTATGTGTAAAAGTAACTTGTATTTGGCCCACAGAACTGTAGTGCTTGGAAATGAGAGCAAGAAAGAGATGATTTTTCACTTGGAGACTGGAGTTCTCCAAGATTTTTACGAACACAACACAACCCTTTCAAGTGGGAGAGACCCTTGCTGATCTCCTCTGTAGGGGGGCAGCACTGGCTGAACACAAAAAAAACACTGGTACTCCAAAAAGCAAGGTAAGCAAAGAAAAAAAAAAAAAAAGAAACTGTTGTTTCATATACAGGTTTCTACACAGAGTTGTATTGCATAGATGCAGTGTATAGATCAAGGTGTGGGCAAGCTCTGAGATTCTGGTCCTAGGTTATATCTAAGAGTTTATTTAATATAAGAAAAAATCTGTTTCTCCCTTCAATGTATGTGTGCTCTGTGAGAATTTCTGTGCAGACATAGATGGAATAGGCTGGAGCACTGGAAGTTTGTGCTGTGCATGCTTCATAGCCTCTCTCAGTCCCCGTGCACTTTTCAAGCTGTCTGAGTGGCCAAGGCCACAAGGAAATGCTTGCCAGTCTGTTTGTCATCTCACACCATCACTAAATCATCCCAGTATCATCTGGCTCAGAGCTCTTAGAAATCTGGACAACCTTGACAGAAAGTGTGGGTAATGGGCTGGGAAATCCAGCAGAAGAATTTCAGGGAACATGAGACCACAAGATACAAGTCTTCCCTGATCTGCCACAAGACCTTAGGTCTCTGCCCAAGAGTGCAGCTAGAAGGCAGCCCCTTAAATGGATGCCACATCAGAGATATTGACTTACCAATGGCCTGGGTACAATTACCCATGAAACTTCAAGCTGGGATATGAGTATCAGTAAGAGACAAACAATCCCATCTGCAGCCTGCCCCTTCGAGATGTCTTCTCTGTTTATAGAAAAGAAGGGGGTGGTGAGCGTCTGTTAAAATGTGTAACTTCCTGGCATCATCTTTGAGGAGTCATATCTTTTAGTGGGACTTGTCAATCAAAACTGCCTAATGGCACAGCGGTCAGTGCTCCTCACAGTGGCTGTGGCAAAGGAACAGGGATGCTAAAAATAACTTTTCTATCCCAAAATATTTTGACTTATTTGAGGGTGTATATGTAAATGCAACACTAATATTTCACGTGCCTGGTACCCTGCAACTAGTGCACCCCTGGGGAAGCAGAGATCTCTGGAAACCTGTAGGGAGAGTAGTGGAGGGAAACCATGACCTCAGGGAGCAAAGAAAATTTTGCAAAGCAAAAAGAGATGCTTGTGTAACCTCCCATAACTACCAGCTCTGAGGCGATTGCCAGAAGAATCACTAGGTTCAGCTTAAGTTAATGAAAAAAACAGGGAAGAAAGTTGTCCTTTCCAACCTGCACCCACATTCTCATTTACCTTGGGCAAAAATAAAACATGCCTAGATATGAATTCTGCACCAAAAGTAGTATTTTACACCAACTCACAGAGGGTAAATGACTTCTTGTGGTATATAGCAGTGGGAATTCAGGCATGTAATGTAATAACAAGAAAGGATTTTTAGATTTGTCTCAGAAACCCTGCTAGCTCAGACATTATAAAAAAGAATGCCAAACTTTTATATCTCCGTGAGCACAAGACAAGAGTAAAACTTTCTTAAAAAGAGTGAAATACGTCTCCAGTTTGAGAAGAGCTGTCTGTTTTGAAAAAATTGCTGCAGAAAACATGGGCAAACAGCACCTCACATCTGAACAGCACATTACTGTTCCTCAGTTCTTTACTTGTGTAATTAAATGCCGCATTAAATGCTTAACCAACTACTTCGCTTAGTAAACGTTTCCTTAGTCATTTGCATGGGATGTGACAGCACCAAATCCAAGCCTCGATCAGGGCTTCCAAGCAAAATCACAAAGCAGTCAGCAAGGAAAAGTCTTCTAGTGCTGCCTCTTGGGGTGAAACAGCAACACAACACAGCAGACCAGGATGGGACATGAAAAATACAGAATGCACTTAGAGCTGACAGCCATAGTGTAATGTGACCCCAGTCTTACTGGTATTTGATTAGCAAACACGATTGGGAAACAGCCCTGCTCTTAGGAGAAAGAAATCTTTCATATCCCCTACAATCAAGCCCTCAGCTTTGTTTTATCGGGGAGATGGCGTCTGAATGCTTCAGCAGAACGGGCTGTTCTACAAGGGCACATTGCCCCCCGTGTGTCCCTGTGCACAGGACTTTCTCCAGCGGGGCCAGATGAAGGTGAAGCAGCCTGCAGCAGTCCCAAGGAGGTCTGTGCCAGACTCTGGTGGCTTGGGAGCCTCCCAAGTGCCCAGTGTGTGCAGGGCTGAGACCATCACACTGCAGAGAGGGAGAGCTTGTGAATTTGTGTGCTAGGTTTTTTAGTTCGGTTATTGGGAGGTGACTGGCGGGTGAGGAGGACACAACATTTGTGTGCTGCTGCAGGGTCACCAGCCCAAGCCACCAGTGCTGAGTTCCATCTGTGGGGTCTAACAGAAGGATAACCAACAAGTCTTCTCCTCCACCTCCTCCTCCCAAGGGTTCATCCTACACACGAGCACGGATACTCGCTAGCCTCTCCAGGGAGGAACTCAGTATAGCCAACGATCATGAAAGAATCTTTTTAGGGGGAAAAATTAGAGGCTCCAGCTTTCCTTTTCCTCCTCCTCACCCACCTTCTCCCCCTGCTGCTGCACCACACATCTGTGATATTTTATTTCAATCAGCTTTGTTTTGCTCCTGAAATCTGCCTCATTCCCTCTGTCCAGACATTTCATTTCCCTTGGAGACAGGTAAATAAGTAAATAATTGTAGTCAAAACCCTGTGTGAGTACAAAGCCTGGAGTGCTAGGAAGCAACTAGTGCGTCTGATTTTCTAGTGAAAGTCCAGGTGCAATCTCGGCAGCACGACTACTGTCTGCCTTTCAAGCAGATGTCTTCATCTAAAGCCCCCGCCACCACCCAACTCCCTTTGTGCATCCTCACAGGGAGGACGGGAGTGGGAGACAATATGAATTAATATCCATTGGAATGACAGCAGCTGGTGCCTTGCATAGCTGCAAACACGTGTCTCAGAAGTAGAGTGATTAGTCGTAAAACTGTAGAGTTTAATGTTTATGCTTGATCAATTACAGGAAAACAATAGATGATGTTTTTGTCCAAGTGGGAGGAGTGAGGGGAGGGAGGCTTCAGCCATGAGATGATTTTTTTTTTCTTTTTTTTTTTTTTGGTAATTATAGCTTCAAAGAATATGGGGTCTAGTTACCAAAGAGGCTGACAAACGGCAGCTTCTGAGAAACCCACTGGTTGCAGGCAGCACTTAGCAGTCTAAACCTCACACAGATATTTTTTTTTTCCAAACTTCTTAACATTTATGAGGGATGGAATCAGATGGATTCAAAGCAAGGAGCATGTGAGAATGAATTAGGCAAAGCTTTCTAGTGCACAAGCATGTATGCATTATGTGTAGAGGCCTTCAGATGGAAGGAGTAATTTTTGTTTCTGTACTTAGAACCGCTCCTACTGCCCCAGTTAAGCAGAAATGCTCCTGTCAGAGCAGTGTCATGTTAGTGGCTGCAGTGTGGCACAGGAGTGTGCCTTCGGCTCCAGTTCCAATTCCTTAGTAGCACTAATTGCAAACACAGTCTGTGTCCCTGCCCACATCCGCAAAAAAAAAAAAAAAAAAAAAAAAAAAAAAAAAAAAAAGTTACATTTTGCAATAATTCTAATGGAAATGCTAATGGGATGAACAGCAATATGAGGCCAGTGGGTGACCCAGCAATTTCATCTGTGCTGGCAACGGATGACCATCTAAACCATGTTCGGGTAATTCATCCTCTCATTAGCAGCACAATAACTCATACACACACATCCATAGGCATTTGCTATAATTTTTTAACATGGCTGGAAATAGAAGTAAGCACATGCAGTATGCAAGCATTACAGCATGTGTTGGCTGTAAATCTGTCTGGAAGTGGCCTGATTCTGTTCCTGGTTAAGCAGTGGGAATTTTGCCATTGACTTCAATAGAAGCAGGATGGGATTTTTTTGGACTTATTTTAAAGTGGGGGTTTGTTTCTTTGGAACAAAGTTTTCAGATTCACAGCTACATTTCATTACTTGGCTTGAACTCTCGTCAATTCACCTTCCATGTTTTTAACAGATGGGGTTCCTTTGCTGCTCACCTTCTGTTTGGCATCAACACTGTAACCAGTCTCCACTGGGTGACAGCCACCTGTGGCTGTGCTGTGGGACTGAGCCAAGAGAAGGAGGGATCTCACATGGACATTTCTGGGCACCTTTGATTCAAACATGTAAGTGCACTTGGAAGAGAAAGCCACAGCTTTCATGTTTTCAGCAGGCAAAAGGTCAAAATATTTCTTAGAGCACCTAAGATGGAGGTGAGTGGTGATGAGGAGCATGGGGACCTCTGCTCTGCCTGCAATGGGTCTAGTATTTCTGTGTTCTGTCATGTAAAATGGGGGTAATGGCAATCACTATGGCTTTCCCAAACTAGCTGTAGCCCTTAGGGATAGCACTGTGTTGCAAGTGCTAGGATATACCTATATACATTTAGTTAAGTGTGTAAGGAAGAGGCTTATATATGGTATACGATCATGTGTTTCTCTGCTGCTGCCACAGCAACTTTTGAAGGATTGGGCAATTTCATCAGAAATACAAATCTCCTGCAAGATTTCTAAAAACAGCTGGGGAGATAGAGGGACTATGTTAGTGCCACCATGTCAGGAAAAGCCTGAGCTCGACCTTTATTATACATCCATGAATTCAACAACATCCTAAGCACCTCTAGGAGAGCAGCATTCATTTGTCCCATTGCTCACACAACTAAATGCTTCATTGATATTCATTTTTGGTGGCCACAGTAGGAGTCCAACTCATCAAAGACTACAGTTTCATAATGCTCTTTTCTAGTATTGTCCCTGCTCTCACTTGACTTCCTTGCTGAGCACTTTCAGCTCCCCCTTCCCAGCTCTGCCTCGGCCCTGCTCCCTACAAAGAGCCATGGGCTCCTCTGCCAAGTGTCTTCTCACATTCCAGGGAGACACCTCTTCTCCTTCACACTTTCCTAGCAGTGTGATATCTAGGCCCCCTCTCTCATTAATCACCCACAACATCCCCTCTCAACTGCTGATCCTGTTGACATCTCGTCCCTTCACCCCCCCATTCTGAAATTCCCATCACAACAAAAAACTCAGGAATGAGACAAAAAATATGTATTATTTCAATAAGAACCTTAAAAACAAAAAGCTTTTGCAACAACTTCCCAGTCAGAACCACAGAGACTATAGTAAGACAGAAAAACCTAAGAAACAGCAGCTGTAAAATATATTTAAAACCCTTTATTCTTTCCTATCACAATGTGGCAAAAAAGACTAAATACAGCTTTCCATTTGTTTAACTAAAAGCTGCCATTCCTCAGTCTCTTTGGTGAGAATGATACCCACAGTTAAAATCAAACTGCAGCACACACATAGAAAACTTTGAGCTCTGTACCAACTTTGCACAATGTTTTATTAATAGCAAAGTTTGTGAACCCAAATGCTCTCAGGTGCTGAGAGCAAGGGGAAGCCTGACTGTGCTGGGCTCATGCTTAATGCTGATAAATGCAGCACACTGAGGAGGCAAAAGAAAAACCTGCATCTGAGGATGGTTTGTATTACACTAACCACTGGATCCACTGTGCTGTGCATGGGGAGAGACCAGTCAGGAGTGCAACATCAAGCAAAGAAGTCAGACAAGGGGTGAGAGGGAAAAGGTATCAGCTGTCCCATTTTGCTGACATGGAAAGGAAACGAAGTATGGTGAAGGTATGATACTAGCCACAGGGTTACACTGGGGTAGCTCTTGGGTCACTTGTCCAGCTCAGAATGACCAAAAGACCCTACTGATTCTCCAAATCTGAAGCTGCATGGCCACAAAACCACCCCTCATTTCAGGGTGCCTGATAACAGTTATTCTAGTGCACCTTTTTACTTCAGCAGATCCTTGCCGCTAGGCCCTAGGTTTGAACTTCTGAGAAGCACACCCTGAATGTGCAGAGGAGCCACGTGCTCCTAATGACCTGTAAAGGCAGCTGAGCCCAAGAGTGTTTTCAGTGCCCTGCTGTAGAAGCTGGCCAGAAAATTATCTGCTTCCTGACTGTTGTTCTGCAGTCCCAATTCCCTGGAGGACCACCTGGTACAGTTATTTGAGGCATGGGCTTCATGGCCACCCTATTGACTGTGAAGCAGACTTAGCACCATTGATTTCCAGAAGAAGTTGCTCTAAAAAATCAGTATGATCTGTAGAAGGATGCTGAGGAGAGAGGGATGACCCCTCTTGGGAAAAAAGATCTACCCTGCAATGATAAGGAAGCAGCCCCATCCCCAGAAGGAAAGGGGGATGACTATGATTCCAAACATTCACAGAAAGGGAAGTGAAGCAGAGTTGGGCTCCGCCTAGATTATGGGTTTCTTGTCTAGGAAGTGGCATAAATGCGAGCTCTGACTTGAGATGTGCATTTATGTCAAAGGGAGGATTATGAAGACAATCTTCAGCTTGATACATCCACCAGAGCTGTCTCCAGCAAGACCATAGTGCCACCAAGAACTTTGGAGGAAGGGAAGCAAGCTCGTAAGTTCTGTGCCAGACATGCTTTGGAATGTTCTCAAAACACAGGAGTGCTTGGCCATAGTGAAAACACAGCTCAGCATGGCTTACAGCTGTCAGCTGGGATCCTCTAGATCTGGTCTGATCTGTCTTTTATTAGCAGATTATGCATGGCTTTTTCTGTTATGAGATTGCTTTTTGAGGTCACTAACATACTCTAGGTGAAGTCAAGTGAAAAGCAATGGTTCCTTTGACATCCTCACCTAAGTGTTCTGTGTTAAAAACCATCTCCAAACAACAATTCAGCAGCATCAGAAGTTCCTACTTCTGATATTGCACAGGCATAGTCAAATGGCAATCTCTCCCTCAACAGTTTACAGCTCAACTAAATGCTAAAGTAATCCACAGGCTTGTCATCCATGTTGTATCTGGCTCTTGGTTTTTGTCTGCTTTGTCTCTTCAGATTGTAAACTGTTTGAGGCAAGAACTGTCTCTGAGTCTGTGTTTGGACAGAAAAGGGGTCCTGGTCCTTGCACAGCCAGGTACTACAATAAATACAAGGCACAATAATTTATTTTAAAATGAACATCAAAGAAAATAAAAGATTAAAAGGGAAAGAAAAACCTTTCACAGCTCAAGGCTTTCCCTCATGACACTCCTCCAGAAGAATGTGCTATCTGCTGGAGGGAGCTAACTGCTAACCCCAGTTGCTGGGAGGGCTGTGTGACTACCACCACGGAAGTCACGGAAGTCACGCCAGAATGTGCCTGGGATGGGGAGGGAGGGAGGGAGGGAGGGAGGGAGGGGGAAGAAGGGTGAGGTCAAAAGCTAAACCATGATAAGAAAAAGAGAAATCCCTTTAAAATACACACATGCATTTTCTTGCCAGAATCTATCAAGCCAACAGCCAAAGCATAGTAATGGCATTTTGTTTATATGAAAAGAGAAATAGCTTCTGTGCTAAGATTTTTTTCAGTTTCAGGCAAAGGAGGAGGGGGTCTAAGTGACTTGCTAGTTTAAGAATTTGTGTATTATTTTTAAGGAGGTGTTTTAGTAAAACTGGTGAGGTGGCCCTTTCTAACACTGAGCACACAGCCCTGTAAGTGCTTACTACAGACTGTGATACACCATGGAAGCCAGCCTGGCACAGGCAACGGCAGCACTTACAGTAAAAGACATCATGCTGGCTTTGCAGGGCTCAGCCACTTGGGTCACATCCAGCCATCAATGAAGTTGATGGATGAATTCGCACCAACTTCAGCAGACTTTAAATGAGGCCCTTCGTTTGTGACTCTGACTGGATAGAGGTTCACAAATGTGCCCCTCTAATACTGTCTATGGAAAATTTGCTACTGACCCTAACTGGAGTGTGGTCCAAGTGACTGTAACTGGATAGAGGTTCACAAATATGCCCCTCTAATGCTGTCTATGGAAAATTTGCTGTTGACCCTAACTGGAGTGTGGTCCAAGTGGAGCTTGTCCAGAATGAAGCTGCCCATGTGCTGCTCTGTGGGTAGCAACCACAGTCAGTGAGCCATTTTGGGTGCTTTTAGCAGGTGAACATACAGAGTCACCTCACACCAGAAGCTTTTTGATTTTTCAAGAGTCTTAACTGCACCCAACAGTTACAGTGGGGTAAGATACTCAAGCCCCAGTCAAAGCTCACAGTAGCAAAGCCCACAGAATTTCCAGGGTATGTTGGAGGAACAGACAGCTTTTACAGCTCCATGGTCTCCTCTTTGCAGCTGAGGAGAAGTTGTGGGAAATCATCACCCTCTTTACAAACTGGGGAACCAGTGGGTGCGTGGAGAAGGATCCAAAGCTGACAGGAACCAAGCAGGTTATGTGTGGAGATGGGGTCAGGAGTGATGGCTTCCTGCAGGCTTGGGGTTTTGCTGCAGTGGCTTCTGATGCCCTTAGCAAAGCAACATGCCTGCTGCTACACTACAGCAATTCAGGATCTGTCCTTCCAGCCTGGGTCACTGTGTGCCCCACTCCTCTCCTCCATTTTCTCCTCCAGGCCCATTCACTGTGCCAAACAACAGCATGCAATCATCTAGTGGGGGTTATTTCTGCCTAATATACCCACCCAGTGGGATTTCAGTGAACATTAAAGTGGTAGATGGAGCCTTTAATGAAGTTAACCTGCTGATACCAGGAGAGCATTTGGTTGAAGTATACCTGAAAGCCCAGGATTACACAGCAGCTGCTTCAAAAGAATCCACTTCCTCCTTTCATACCACTGCTGTATTGAGAAATAATACAGCACCTTTATATTCTGCTTAATTTAGTCAGCTTGCTGAGGTCTGAAAGCTTTCTTTATTAACTCTGAAGATTCAGGGTCTTTCCTCCCCCGTGTCAGTACCACTGCCCCCCCACACACACAGTCTGCTACATGGAGCAGGCCCCCAGCAGCACCTCTGCACCCCTCTGCACCCCTCCCGTGGCTCAGCACCTCCTGAGCCAGCAGGAATCACCCTCCTTCTCTCCGCTAATCCCATGAAAGAATTTAACTCCACTGGTTTTCTTCCTCCCTGTTTCCTGCCGTTTATGCATTTTCCCCCCATCCCCTTGTTCTGTATTTTTGTTTCTTCCACCACCCCCTTCTCCACTCTTCTTTTATTACCTCGCTTTTTTCCCTCCTTCTTCTCATTTCTTCTTTCCAGGCTGCCTCGGCACTCCCTTCATTTCCCCTGCAGCAGTCAGTGGTGCTCCCGTACTCTCCCCAGAGCCAGTCTCTAGCTCCTGGCACCGCAGCAGGGCAGTGCTGGCCCAGGACCCGTGTGGCTGCCTGAGCTTCAGGCCACACCACAGCCGGGCAGTGGGAGAACTGTACGCCAGCAGTGCTCCCCCTGTATCAAATATCTGTGTGCAGGAGAGGCAGGGGGAGAAAGCAGCTTTATGCCTCCAGGAAGATAGGCTGGCAGCTGGAAAAATGGGGGGGGGACATGTTAGAAGGAGGTGAGCAATAACAGGGTGAGTGGGCAATAACAGGGCAGGAGTGGGGTGGAGGGCAATAATGGGATGAGCAAGCACTTGCCAGCTACAGCACCCAAGAGCTGAAGGGGCAGCCTCTGGGCTTGCTCTGCAGCAAGATTAGCAGATGTGGTACTCCCCATGAAAAATTAACAGGCCAGCTTGCTAATTAAGTCACCTCTAGACTGAAAGTTTATGGACTTGAATGCAATGTGCTGAACTGCTTTGTCCAAGTTGTGGTAGTGGCCTACTTTTTTGAGTATGGACAAATTCCCCAGCAAACAGTCTGGTTGTACGGCTAATGGGATGCTAAGGTAATTATTGGCTATTTGTGGCTATAAAATGAGATCTCATAATCATGCACCTGATAGACTAATAAAAACATTTTATATTATGCACTTAGAGCTTTTTAGCTGAGGATCTCAAAGCACTGTCTGGAGGAGGAAAAGTGCAACAAGAAGCCTGCATTTCTGTGAGGAATTGGGAGACAACCCACACCATCTGCCCCCATGCCCTGCACTCCTGCTCCTTGGATACCCTGCCAAAAATGTTTGAGTCCCTGCTCTCCTGCTGACTGACAATACTTATGGTTTTATCTAGGCTGGGTATCATTTTTCCCCTCTCTCATTCCTAACCCTGTTTCAGTCCTGCCGTGTTGTTTTCTCTGGAAGGCTGTCAAGATCTGCTTTGGAAATAGTATGTTTTGACATAAAACTGGGGGAGACACCCTGTTTGTCCAACTACTCTGGAGCCCAGAGAAGGTTACAGGAACACATGATGCCTTGGTTTTAATTTTATTTTCTTTTGAAGCAGGATTGAGAAAGGTTCTGAGGAAAAACTTGGGGATTTCCTGCTTTACAGACACCTCCTGATGGTCAGTTCATGGGGAGAGAAGGACTCATTTAGAAAGAGGAAGCTGTGATTGAAAATAAATGAGGCTGCATGATCAATGTTTAAAAGGAGCTGCAATTAGAGGGAGGAGAAGAGCAGAGCTGCAGAGTGCCAGGGAAAACCCTAGGTACACAGGCCCTCGGGTCAGCAGCAGGGAACTAGGCAGTGTCTGAGGAGGCTTTCTGCTGGAGGGGAGGAGTGATGGGGGAAATTTCACTGCATCACAGTTCTGACTAATGCTTCAGCTGCAAAATTCCTTCAACCAAATTTAATGCAGATGGTACGTTAAATATTACAGTACCATTAAATTGCATATTGTCTCATTTTCAGTGAGGTTTCGTGGATGTTTCTGACATACAGACATGGAAAAAAAGCTGCAGTTCCCAAAGGATTTGGTGAGTGCTTACTTGTGGGTTTTAAAAACCCACAGGAGGACTGAGCAGAGCCCTGAGCCCTTTGGTAGAAGCAGGACTTCCCAGCATGGAGAGTTGATGTGGTCCAGCCTCCCTTGGGGCACGGAGCAAGATCCACAGCAGCAGCAGCTGCTGCCCCTGGAAACAGGCTCATGGTACATAGCATCATCTTGTCTCAGTGCCTTCAAACCTGAGAGAGGGTCGGAGTATTAAATGCTCCCAAAAGAAGTATTTTTGATGTTCTTCTGCCTGAGCTGAAGTAATAGGTATCACCAGCTCTATTATTCATCCTGTCCTGAACACTTGCAGTGGTAGAAACTACAGCAGCAGTGCCTGGTTCTTTAGGTGTGCCTTTCCTTTCCTGACAGTGGCATGCTGGGGAGAGGAGACTAGAGATCCGACACTAAATACAGGGCTGGATTTGTGGAGAACAACTGAAAAGCAGCTGAGAGAAACCTCTGTGGAGCAGCAGGTAACTTCATTTCCCATCACCATTTTCTTTCCTAGGGTTATCTTCTCTTCATTCAGTAACAGATTAGAGCTGTTATCAGTTCAAGGTTTTGTTTGCCCTCTTCTATTGACCTTAACTAGGAGAAACTGAACATAAGGGAAGAAAAATTGCCCCTGTGCCATATGGTACGTGAGATGGGGCTGTCTCTGATTAGGGCTTGGTAACCTCTTCCTTTTCCATACATGTCTTAAGAAAGGAATGATTCATGCTGTGGGTTTATATTACACTCTGATATCTGTGTTATGTTTTGCAAGGGCTATTTATACATGCAAAAAATCACACTTAGCTAGCTTGATAGTAGTCTAACTATAAGCAAGTAGTAAATAATAGTTGCATAATTCCACATCAAAATACAATAAATAAGACAGTAGACTCTATTGCCACTGGCTTTGCATTGACTTGAGCCACAGAAGATGCAAAATCAGGTATCAAAACACACAGAAGGAAGAAGGATGCTACAGCCTCAGGATAACGGCTGAAATATCAGATCTATCTGTCAGGCCAAATCTGTTGCTGTCAATGAACTTCCACTGGCCTCAGAGGAACTCTAAGCATTTGTGTTGTGTGAATGTGCTTAAACAGGTTGGCATCGTGATTTCATTGACGTGAGCTGGTAATGCTACTCGTAACTGATAGACAGCAGAGTACAAAATAATTAGTCTCATCACCCTAAATGAATACCAGTGAAATGTTCTTACTTTCCCTCTCACCCACACAATGATGTATCTCACTTCTGCCACATGCCAGTATCTTTTCACTAATTACCAACTTTAAAAAACTGAGATAACATAGCTTTAATCGTTTTGTCTACTGTTTATTTGGAAGTTGGAATCTAAAATCTAGGGACTCATCAACAACATAAAGGAATTGTTTTTAAACAGCTTTTTGGTGCAGGGTTTTGGGGCTCATTTCACTTGCTTTGAAATTTCACCTCGCCAAGAGGATGGAGGTGTGAGCCCCAGTTTGCCAGATGCCAGCTTTTAAGCCTGTTGTGGTCTGTGAATATAAGCAACAAGTTAACGCACGATCCCAGCAGTTCCAGCTCGGTCAGAGACTCCCCACCCTCACAAGGCAAAGGCGAACAAACTTTAGGAGCGCTGCTAGGATGGCTATGTGAATGCTGCTCTTGGTCTGTGTTTTTAAAAAGCATCTCGGAGAAAACGGGTTTGGAGCGTGGAAGTCAACTGTGGTGCAGTCCCGGAGGGGGTTTGCATTTGTCCCTTGTAGCAGCCTTTGCACCGCACCGTGGGTGCCAGCGTCTGCTTCTCGCTGCCGCTCTCCGCTCTCGCAGGCGGCTCTGGTCGAGGCTCGGCGCTTCTGGGTCTCGGCCGGCAGCGGCGGAAGCCCACGAGCAGGGACAATCCTTGTCCTGATGCTCCCCCATCCGACAATTTCTGGGTGTCTCCCTTCGCACAGCCGACTCTTTTGCCGTTATTTCCATCGGGTTTGGTTCCTGCCCGCGCTGCGGGGCCGTCAGCGCCCGGGCGGGGGCCGGCCGGCACCCGCGGCAGGGCAGCGCGGCTGGGACGCGCCCGGTTCCGCGGAGCCACCCCGCGCCCCGCGCTGCCCCGGCCCCCGCGCAGCGGGGCGGCCGCGCTGCCCACGGGCGGGGCGAGCGGGGCGGGGCGCGGGGGCGGCGCGGTGCGCGGACGCGGGGCGGTGCGCGGGCGGGCGGGGGGGCGCGGGGGGCGGTGCCGGCACTCGGCGCTGACAGCCACATGCCGCCCTGCCTGAAAAGGCTGCGAGGCGCCGGCGGGGAGGGAGAGGAGGCGCAGACGGCGCCCCAGCCCGCACTACCGCCGCCGCGCCCCGGGGGATGCCGAGGCGCCGGCCCCGCGGGTCGCCCTAGGGGAGAGGCGCTCCGCCGGCACCGCCCGCCCCGCAGCCCCTGTGCGGGGAACGCCGCCGCCCCTCGCTGAGCCCCGCCGGAGCTGGTCGCGAGTGGGGCGCCCACGCGGGGCGCGGCGCGCCCGGGGTAGAGAGGCGAAGCCCGGCCCCGCAGCCTCGGGTCTTGCGTTGTGGGTTTCGGGTTTTTTTATAATTTGCTCCGGAGGATGGATACGTTTCTTCTCGCCTGGGGATTTCTAGGGCTGTGCTTGCCCGGCTCTGGAGGCACGGCGGAGACAGGTAAGGCGCCCTCAGGAATGGGGGATGTCCCCGTCCGCCCAACTTTCGGGTTCCCGGGCGCGGTCCCGGTCTCACGTATAGATGCTTTGCGTGGGAATAAATTTAGGGAATGCATGAGCGATCGGCCGCGCCACGCAGCTTTCGCAGCACGGGTTTTGGAGGGGTTCATGCGTGTGGCGGGGCGGGGATGGCGCACCCCCGGCAAGGAGCGCAGCGGTTGCAGCCGTGCGGCTCCCAGTGCCCGGCGTGGAGGGGCGAGGCGATGGAGCCGCACTGGAAAGTTGCGTGCTGGTTTTTTGGGGAGCTGCGGGGAAGGGGGGGGAAGCGGTAAGGACCAGCCACATGTCGAACACCCGCATCCGAATGTCCGCGGCCCCGCGCCGGTTGCAACCTCGGGAAACTTTAGGTGAGAAATTAAAATCGTCTGGCGGGAGCAGGCAGCCGGGGCCGTGCAGAGCTGAGAGCGGGTGAAGCTTAGCGGCAGCGGCGGCACCCTCGGGAAAAGCTACCCGCGGTACGTGCGGGACCTGTACGCACTTTGCAAACGCTGGGCTGTCCCAGGACAAGGCGGGTTCATGGCACGTATTGGGACGCGAGTGTGTTTTTCAGTTCCTCGCTGACGAGCTAGGCTGGACAGTCAGGAGGTGCGGGGATGAAACCCGTCTTCGCGTTGCTTCGGCATGGGGACAGGAGTGGGACAGGCTGACGCTGGGCCCTGTGCTCCCCGGCCACTGGGTTTGAATCTCGCTAGTGGGGGCAATAAGGTCCCTATCTGGAACAGTCTCTGGAGGAAAAGGATTTGCCGTCCAGTGCTCTCTCGGGGCTTCTTCTGTGCCCAGGAGCTGCCTGGCAGGACGGTAGTGCCAAGCCAGCAGCTGCTGGGCTGTGGATTTGCCTTCCCGTTAGTCGGGGCCTCGGGACATGGCTCCGGGCCCTGAGCTGCGGTCTGACCCGAGCAGCGTTAGATGATGGCAGAGTACATTCTGCCTTCTGCCCCGGAGCTGTGTGGCCGCCCAACTTCCCCCTTGAAAAGGGGAAGTGAGGGAGTCTCTGCTGCCTGAGAAAATCCCTCTCTTTTGCAGTGCGAAGCGCAGACATTGCCGATAAACATTCAGCTGCCGGTTGGCATCACCTCCTTCCTTACAGTTAAAAAGGAAAGAAAAAAAATCTCATCTTTTGTTCAAGCAGGAAAACGAATAGGCACTTGATGGGATGAAGAGAAAGGGCAGTGTCCTGGGAGCCCCTTGCTAAGTGCAACAGTGTTTTCAGAAGATCCCTGTTGCCTGCTCCTGATCTCCTGGAGCAGGTTTTGTGTTGTGGCAGATCGGGCTGTAACCTGAGGCTGGCTCCTGAGGGTGCACTGGCCAGTCTGGTTGTGATCCCTGTGGCCGCTGAGCCCGAGTGTGTGCCTGTGTCCACGTGTTCACCTCCTTCTATCCTGGAGTGAGATCGGCATCAGGACTGTTAACTAGGAAGATGTTTGAGGAAACCGTGTCCCTCAGGCCATTCAGGCGCTGTAAGCAGTGTTTATTTGAATGCGGGATTTTCCCGGCTAAGCAGAGCATCACATGGTGTTGGAACCAGCAAGGAAGTTGTCTCTCTGTGGCCGACACCAGCGGTGGTTTGGCGAGATAATGATGTGTGGCTGCAAATCCGGTCAAATGACTTTATTGCCAGCACGGCGAGCAAAGGTACGGGGTAATGGGATGCAAACCTCGATCAGGCTACACTCAGCTTCAGTAAATTAGCCAGCCTAGTAAGGGAAATATGCCAGAGGTAGATGGATTTATGTTTCAGTCTGGTGTATCTGAAAGCCTTCCCCCATTATGAAAGTCCCTCTTTAGGTTCCCTAAGGGAGGTTAGTAGAGAGGGGAGACGTTTTTAATAGACAATAATATGATAATCCACATGGAAAAAAAACCTCATGCAATATTTCTACAGTAAGAGATAAACAGTGCAGCTACCAATTTGTATGTAGCCAAGCAAACCCTGAGATAACCATGGAGGAGAGTGGGTGGGAGACCCGTGAAGATAAATCTAAAGGTTCGATGGCTGTGTGTTTTTCATTTTCCCGTAAAAAGCAATGAAGTAAGAAAGTAACAGATTTGAGTGACCCAAGTACTGAGCTGTTTGAATGATGTTTATGCAGCTCTGAGCAAAGCTCACTCTGAAGCCTTCCAAACAGTTTACTTAAAAGCTATTATTTTTAGTAGTGACTTAGGAGATGTAGCAAGGTGGGGAGTGGGACCAAAACAAATTGCTGCCAAGCAAGCGCATGGCCACACATACAAACATGCACACACACACACCCACACAAGCACTGAGTGTAGTGCCTTATGCCTGTGTGCTGTTAACTCAGCTCTTACTGGAAACAAAAGCTTTTTTAGACGAGGAATCAGATAGTCGTCAGATCATCACTGAAAACCATTGATACAAGCTCGGTGGGGGGCTCTGACCCAGGTTAGGATGCTGCATTTTGTTTTCCTGGTTTTACTGCTACCGAAAATCATAGTATGTGGTGTCTGGAGTGACAGGCATGCATGGTCCCAGAAGGCTCTATGGAAGCGCTTCCCATCTCCCTGTCTTGCTCCTTCTTCCCCCCCTCCCCGCCCCCCCCCCCTCCTTCCCAATATCTTCTCTGTGTTTGGTACCTTGTGTGTGGCTTTAGAAGGTTAAAAAGAGAAAGCACCCCACTTTGCTGGGCTGGAGAAGGCAGCATTTCCGGTCCCGGCAGGCGGGTTGGTTTCCTAGCAGAAACCTCCAGTGCTGCCAGGCACCGGGGCACGGTGGCCTTGTACTGCAGATAGCTTGAGAGGAGAAAGCATCCTTCATGGGGTTTAGGAAGCTGTCAGGTTCAGATAAGGCTGGGATCCTATCCTGTGGGACCCCCAGTTGTATTAATAAGGAAAAATTAATTTTTAAGCACTGGGATTGCTGCCAAATTATATGACCTCTGACAGACCAGCTGTGCTAGGAAAATAAATTGTCTACATCTGAGCCCCATGATCCTATCTGAAATCAAAATAGAAAAAAGTTGTCATTTAGCCATGGTGGGGGGGGCAGATTGCAGCAACCTGAGAGCAAATTGGAAGCTGTTAAACTTGTTCTCCATTGTGTAGTGAAGTCACCACCACCGTGCCCCCATGGAGCCTTGGGAATACAGTTGTCTAATCCGGGAAGTGCAGAGAGCTGATGTGCCTGCACACACCCAAGCTGGGGCTGATGGTGTCAGCTCGGGGGTGGGGGCAGAAGTGGGGTGTGAACGTTTCCAGCTCCATCCTCACTCTGTAACAGCCCTTTGACACATTTCTAATTATAATACACACACACAGACAAAGAGGTAGCTGGGCTATTTTCGAAATCCCTGTCTACACCCTGGTGGAAACCGCAATACTAGCAACAACATAAATCAGGGCTGTTGCTAACAGTGTTGCACACGGCTTAGCGCTACAGTAGCATGCGTTTAATCACACTCAGAATCCAAGGGTCAGCCTGCTCCCTGCCTGAGCCAAAACGCAATCTCGGAAGGCCAGATCCTGAGCCGAGCTTGATGCCTGTGCAGTGAAAAGACACAAACACAGACACAGAGGAGAGGTTTGTCAGCACGAGGTCAGCAGGCACGGGGCCAAACACTCGAAATCACAACTTGGATCTGTAACCCTTTCTATGTGCAAGCGGTGCCCACGAATCAGGGAGGACAGCTAGAGTAATGCTGGGAGGCTGGGCTCCAGCTACAGCCTCTTTGAGGTGACCCAAGCAGTTTGGGAAAAGGGGTACAAGCAACAGGTTGGCATGTAAAATAGCCTGAAGTATAACTTGCAGGGGTGGATAGCTGTAAGGACTTTCTGTCTGGCTGCATCTTCCCCTGTCTTCATAATTGATGAGTCAAAGAAAATGGGCTCCAGAGACAAAATACTGGGCTCCAGGTCTTTGAAACCTGCCCTCATTTCTCCCTGTGCATTTGAGACAAAGGCAAGACATCTGCCCAGCTGTCCTGGTGGGTCACCCGTCGCTGTGAAATGCTGTCTTTGTAGGGCTTGAGTGCTTGCCCTTTTCTATGTCCCTTCTAGGAAGATGGTGAAGCCAAAAGGATGCTGTCCTTTTATTCTGCTTACGTTTTATTGAAAGGCTTCTTTGAACCCCCTTTTTTTAAAGGGTTGCATGCAGAAAGAGGAAGGAGGAAAACTCCTTCTGCATGTAGACACACACACACATAATCTCCCTGAGTCCTCCTATCTCTTCACAGGCACACAGATCTCTACCTTGCCTCTTAGATACAGAGCCACACCAGCCTTGCTGCTGTCACACACGCACACTTCTGCATCCATCCCTTCTCTGCGTTGTCCCTCACAAACCCAGAGCCCCCTGACAACTTTCACCCTCATGCACACCCCAAGCTCACTGCAGCTTTCCTCCCTTTCTGTTTGACTGTGGAATATGTGCTCAGCAGGTAACAATGTGTTTAAGGCACTCACCAGAATGTGCAATAACTTTGACAGCATGCTCAAACCCAGCTACTTCTGAGCCTCACCACCAGTACCAAAGGCTGAAGCCACTACTGCTCAGCAGCATGCATGGGGGGGGACCCATGGCAGGGCTCTCTGAGTGGCTCAGGAGAGGCTGCTTCCCTCCTTTCCCATCCATGGGGCTCTTTGCAGCCAAGGTACTGCATTGTGCTCTGAGGCTCCATCAGGGCCCCTGGGAGGGAGGGCCAAGCCAGGGGTGTTGTGAGATTGAGAGGCTCTGCCAGCCGCTGTGGGAAAGAGTCAGGGGTAAACTGCCACTGCCTGATGGGGAAAAAAGGATTCAGTTTCAGAATGGACCCTGACAGATGAATTCAAAAGGTGTGAGGAAGCTGGGAGGGGGTGGGGGGAGATAGATAAGCTTTTTTTCTTGGTGGAATTTTTGTAATAATAATACTAATTAGTATTTCAGAGGCATTGAACACCTTTCATCAAGGCTGAAGCTGTTTAGAGAGGAATTCTAGGGGAAACCTTTTTCCATGTGTACAACTAGAAATGTCTCTTGTCTCCATGGCCCTTGAATGAGCTTGTTATTGACAGCATTAATGGGGATGGCTCAGCAAATTTTCACCATCATATTTTTTCCTCATGTAGCCTATAGGTAGGGTGGCAGGCTGCCATGCAGGAAGGTTCAAGCTTCTGTTTCCCTGCCTGCAGTACGGGAGAGTTTTACTCAGAAACTTCCTGATGTGCAGCTTGAGGGTCTCCTAAAGCTGCCACCTATTCCTGGGAGATGGCAGTGTGTTTCCATGAGATTTCAAGCCCCTGGGAGCCTAACGGAGAGGCAGGCATGATTTCTCCAAGTTCAAAATGCAGTAATCTGCCTCTCTTGCATGTGTACACACACACTCGCATGCTCTCCGGGATGATTACTGGAGCAGCCAAGAGTTGTAATTCCAGACCCACAGATTACATTCGCAGGCAAGCTGGGAGAATTGTGTGTACACATATCTATAGAAAGACTATCACTATTAAGTTGGTTACCCTATTGGAATTGCATTTGCTTCTGATATATGACAAATAATAAAGTTAATGAAGGTGGATAAACACCATATAAAATCTCATCAAATATATCAGACCAGAGGTTGGACAGGATGGACATTTAAAGGTCAAGGTTGTCACTGGCTCAAGTGCTATAGAGCGATGTCATCCCCTGGAAGGTGGCTATCCAGAGCCCCAGGGGTAGAAATCAGCTGAACTCCAGTGATTTCAAAGCAAATTACCTGGATTTGCATGCAGGATTTGGCCCTCTCATTTTTCATGGTGAAGCTTGAGTAGGTCTCTATTTCAAGGTTTCTACTTAATTCTTTTGTGGATTAACATGGGGGGGGGGAGAAATTGCAGTTATCAGAAGTCTCCAAATCTTCTCTCTCTTCCTTCCTCCAACATTCCTTCTTATTTAAAAATAATTTGAAATTATATCCTTTTTTTTTTTTTTTTTTTTTTTTTTTTTTGCAAAGGCTCAGAGCTAAAATATCCCATTTGCTGAGCTTTTTGGTGTTCCCCTTTCACTGCTGTCCAGTGCTATAAAATGAATATATTGCATCCCTTCCCAGTTGCCTTAGGAAGCAGTCAAATGGCTGCATTCCTCAACTGATGGATTGGCGAGTTCCTTTCTTGCTTAAGCCCAGACAGTGTTTTATGAGCTTGTCTCATGACAGGCTTGAGACACTTTCAATTGAACACAATCCTAGTTCAAATCACAAAAGCAGTCTTTAAATTCTACTTCACTGTGTCTCTACTTTAAAGTGAAATTTTACTTAAACTGGTAAAATTCCTTAATTAAATGTTCAGGAGACTCTCCCTGATTGTGTGAAATCTCAAGATGTGGATGTGGGTAGTGCTCCGGAATGAAATGTGCATGTAAGAGCCTTGTGTTGTTTGGGTGTGTTTGTCCATTAATTTGTTCAGGAAGCCTTTGAAGCTTTATCTTGCAATCCAAAGCAAACACACTTCTGCTAAAATGATCTATGCTACTGGGGATAAAACATCTAATCTTATTAGCTTCCTCTGCACTATGTCTCTCTCCTTGGCCAATGGTTAAACTATATGATTTAAGTCTGAGAGTTCATATTTTGTGTTCGTGCCTCCTGCGAAAGTTGTGCTCTGTGGTTTGGGGTGAAATCCCCTGCCACGTTAGCTGTGCCCAGCCAGGGTCAGAGCTCGGGAAGTGAGGCAGGATGAGCGTTAATGGTAATGAATCCTTGGCAGAAGAGATCTGTTTGTCTCCTCCATACCAGGGTTTGGCAAAGTGCTTGGACACGCATGGACCTTGAAAAACTCTAATCTTTGAAGAGCTGTGTGACAAACAGAACTGAAACATGGGTTTCCTGTGCAAGGGCTCGAGCCAAGTTCAGCAGCTCTGAGAGAAGTGGGTCATGTGTGCCAGCACCTGTATTTTGCTGTGCGGTCAGAGGGTTGACGGTGCAAATCTCTGCCCAGTGCTGAATCCTGGGACAGTGCTGAATCAGTGCTGAATCCTGGGACATGGAAATCTTCTGCAGTGGTTGAATGAGAGTGTGAAGTTGGTCTGGAGGGCCTCATGCCAGAAGAGAAATGGCAAGGCTAGGCAGTGCATCTGCCTGCTGTGGAATGCCTATGTCTCTCTCCCTTGTTCCTTTGCTGTGCTCAAAGGCTGCTCTTTTCAAGCAGCACAGACAGTGATGCTGCTGCTCCTTGTAAGGCATCCAGAACACCCTAATTTTTGTGTGCAGCCCTGAAAGATATCCCAAAAGTAAATGGAGCTCAGTAGATCAAAACACATGGTAGTTTTGTGCTGGACACTGCAAGCTCTGAGAGACTGTAGTATGTATGTTTGTTGTGAAATGGGCCTCTCTGGTGATGATTATTTTTGTTACAGGCAGAGTTGGCTTTAGTTTCTGTGTGGAAGGTCCAACAATAACAGTGAGCCCTGCTCTCCTGGGGTGAGGGAAATCCAGAGGGGTTTAATCGGCAGGAAATTCAAGTAGGAGAATGCTCTGCTCCCGGCCTAAGGTTTCAGCATGTGCCTGATGAGCTGCAGAGCTGAAAAGCCCCAAGTGTAGGTGAAGGTTCCTGGGGCCTGGCTGTTATTTCTGGGTCCTCTGAGTGATGATTGCTTGTTGTGGGCTGGGGGAGGCAGGAGGAGACTTCATCAGGCTGGGTGTCTCCAGCAGACCAAGGCACACACAGAAAGAGGTGTCTGTCTGCCTTGTAAAGTGTGAGGAGCTCAGCTGCTGATACCCATCTCCGTGGGAAACTTTGGAGTTGTGCACTGTACAATGCAGCATTTGCAGGATTTTGCACCTCATGACCTTCTCCAGGTCTTCTTTTCCCATCCCTATGGCTTGGTTGTCATCCTCTGGTATAGTTCCCCTGTTGGGGTGGCCCTGCACAGAGGAGGTTGCAGGGATAATTTGTGTTATGGTGAACCTTAATGAAAAGAGGAGTCTGCAGATTTCCCAACCTGACCATAGACTACTCCAACACTGCCAAGGAGTATTGACCTCTCTAGCCTCCCTTGAGGAGCCCTACTGCTCTCCTGTGGCCTTGTTGGCACAGCACTCCACTGATCCCTCTACCATGTGGACTGGCAGGGGCCACAGCAGTTTGCTTTCAATGCCTGCATTTTGCTTACTGAGCAACGGGATGTCCCATGCACCTGGCAGACTTGGCTTGTACTTCAGAATTTAATTTTAATTTTATTAAGTGAATTCAGGGCTGGCAAAAGCTGCTGAAGTCCATTAGCTATGGAACATGTCTTGCTTCCAATGCATACAGACTGAGCAGTAGCCATGACACTAACCTTTTTTTTTTTTTTTTTTTTTTTTTTCTTTTGCATGGGTGCAATGCATCAGTTTGTAAGAATCCATTTACATAAAAGTTTGAGCCCCTACTGTATACAAAGCAGGCCATATTTCATACAGAAGGACAGTGGTTGGCATAACTGCTGAGTCAAACCCTATGCCCATCAGTGGACATGGTGACAGATTTTTTTGTTCTCATTGCAGGTATTCACCTGCTAGATACCTGTGAGTCCAAAGAGAAAAAGCCCAACAGAACAATTACATAGATATTGAAGTAATTTTTCCTCTTCAGATAAGTCTAAGAAGCCTTGAGTTCCTGGTATGCTATTGCCCACCATATGGGCAAGGCAGTGCTGTACTGAAGTAGCCCCCTTCATTTCTGTAGACTTCTTGGGTAGGAATGAATGAGAGGATAAAATATGTTTCTCTGAGAGACACAGATAAGCTTTCCTGCAGCTGGGAGACTTTCACTGATCCAGGAAGATGGTGACATTTTCCTGGTGATATCTGAACACCTGAGGGATGTGGCTGGTGCTTGTGTTTACTTGGGAGGTTCACCTGCTGGTCCTGTTTTGCTGGAAAGATCTCAGCTGCAGGGAGCTGAGCTGCAGGGAGCTGGGCTCCAGCGCCTCTCACTCAGGCTGTCCTCACTGGCACCAACAGACTAATTTGGGTACCAAGCTGACCTGAAATTAGGATCAAGGCTAGGATTTTCTTTAGCTCAGTCCCACTGAACTGCGATGGCCTTGCAGGGCAAAGGAGAAGTTTCAAGGTCAGGGTAGAACTGTGTTTCTGCTCCTGAGTTCATTTGTTGGGGAAGAGCTGACATCTCTGTTCACATGACAGTTCCCCTCCAACTGGTTGAGTTGCAAGGGCTCACAGGGTGTTCACGGTATCCGGCATGAGTAAGGGGCTAGCAGCTTCTGAGTGGTGGGTGATGTTGGTGGTATCAGCCTAGCGGGTAGCATGTGTGTGAAAGCTGGAGAGACGGGGAGGGAATCACGAGGTGTGGAAGGATCGACTGTATTTTCATTGTTTCGAGACTTTGCCCTTTCCAAGAAAAATAATCTGCAGCTTGAATATTTTTCTTTGCTGGAGGGGGTGGACATGTGTGCAAACGAGGTGTGAATTTTTATGAGAAGGTGTGAAAGTGCGTACATGAGTGAAGTGTGAATTACACGTCTATTTGTACATTGATGTCAACAAGTCCACGAATTTCTTCTTTCCACGTGAATGTCTCTTTCTCTCCCTCCCTCCAAACCCACATAAACACATGTGTGGGCAAATATGCCTTCCTGAGAGAAGATATTTGTGCAAGAATGTAGGTTTGTAAATGTTTGTGTGTTGAGCAATCTCTCCTGTGGAACAAAACCAGATGTTTTTTGGTATTCTCAGCTCTTCATGGCAGTGCTGCATTTTTTCCCCTTGTATTTTTCAGGATACTTACAGGATTATTTTAAGAAAAAGGGAAAGCTGCAGATCTCCCTTTGGGTGTGTGAGAAGAAAGTTATTTTGAAGAATGAATGTGTTAGAGGGCATGAAAAACATGGGGGAAACTGAGAGTTTTTCCACAGCAAAGGAAGCCTCACTGGCCCATGAAGGGCCCTCCTTTTTGCCCTTGTTTTTGCACAGGACACGTGCATTTTGTGCAGGCAGCACGTTGTTTATTCAAAGTGCGTTTTTACCAGGAAGCATTACTGCTGAGGCATCCTGCTTGACTCCTGCTGCTCGTCTTGGCTCTGGCAAGAGGGCAGTTTGAATGCAGGCTGGGATGTCCCTCCCGAGAGCTGGTGGACTTGTGACAGCCTGGCAGGGGACACCCCTGGGACCTGGCAAACCCTGTGGCAGAGGAACAGAGCCAGACCCACAGCAAGGGGTTGAGGCCACACAATCTGCACTGCTTTGCTTCTCCTGGGTGGTCCTGGGGCTTTGCAGTGAGTGCTGCTGTGGAGGGAGAGGAACATCCCTCAGGACCGAGGCAGTGGGGAGCACCATGGAACACACCCTTTGCTCAGGGAGCTGCTGGCATGTGTGGTTACCCTCCTATATCAAGGGTGATGCTTCTCTGTGCCTTGGCTCCCTTGGGGGGTGTGGGTTGTGCTGCAGCCTCCATCTCAGGGCATGCAAACATGGGCCTTGGGAAAACCCACTTGCACCCTCCTGCATGTCCAGGGTCTGACGGTGGGAACATCCCATTAAGGTTTTTATCCCACATTGTACCCCACTGCTTATTGTCAGGGAGGAGAACTTTCCACAGTGTGGGACCAGGGTAACCCCGTGTGCCTGCCAGCCTGCCCTATGGAGGGACTTAGGGTTTTGTTGGGTTTTGTCCATTTTGGTGGGTTTTGTGTGTTTTGCTGGGTATGAAGAGGCAATACTGTCTTCTGGGGGCAGCTGTTGCAGCCTGTGGGCCTGGATGCTGATACAAGGGGGTGGCAGGGGAGTAGGGAAAGCAGGACACACAATGGGGGCCCCATGGAGAAAGGGACTTTGGGATTTGTAGTGCATTATCAAGTGACCCCATGATGCAGATTTTCCTCCCAGCAAGTAATGCAATAATAAATTTGATTTGCAGCATTCATGAGATTAAATGTTTTTTTGATTACAAAATCGCCCTCTAGGGCCTGTTCTAGCCCAAAGCTGAGAGAGCTTCCTCTGCTTACCACGCAGCCATTGCCAGCCATTTGTGGGCTAGTCCCACAAAACCACCGCTGCTGATTATCTGTGTCTGCAGCTCCAGTGGATGGGTTAGCTTGCAAGTCTGCTGAGACGTGTTTGCTGGGGCAGGCGGGTTGGGGAGGGAGAGCCCAGCAAACGGAGAGGGGTTTTCATGGACTTGCAGGCTGGGGCCAGAAAGGACAGGTACTGTCCTCAGCTCTGCCACACAGTGTGTAGGGGGGTCTGGGCTCACCAGCATGCCTGACATGCCTCAGTTTCCTTCTCTGGAAACAACACAGCTTTCTGCCCTCCTGCAGCTGGATTGAATTTGTAGTGTCTAAATTCTGGTGTCTCCTGAGGCAGCTGTGGGAGACTGACACAGAGCAGCTTGCAAAGGAGGCAAAAGAAGGGATAAAATGAGGCAGCTACAGATGATCTGATATCAATCTGTCTCTTACTTTATGGCTCTGTAATTGCCTTGGCAAGAGCATTCATTTCTCTTTTCTGGTCTGTGTGAAATGTGGTATGTAAGTGTGGCAGGAGGTGGAGGGGAAGGAGTATATTTGTTCTGCAGAATAATTCTCCTTGCCCAGAGATGAATATCAATATTAGAGTACCAAAGGGATGTCAATGGCCTGGAGAATGGTCTTTATCAGACCACTCCTATCAGTGGCCCAGGGAGACCTGCTGTGCACACCTGATGCCCAGAATGTCTTTCAATGCCTTGTTCCCTTCTGTGTCTCTGCAGCTCAGCCATGTGGGGGTCGCCTGAACTCCAAGGATGCTGGGTACATCACCTCGCCAGGGTACCCCAATGACTATCCCTCCCACCAGAACTGTGAATGGGTCATCTACACCCCTGAATCCAACCAGAAGATTATCCTCAACTTCAACCCTCACTTCGAAATTGAAAAACATGACTGCAAGTAAGAGCCTTCCTCTTGCTCTCTAGTACATAGTTACCTCCTCTTCCTGCTTTTGCCTAGTGGTATGGGTCTTGTACTTCCTTCCACTTGAAATCAAGCATCACCCTGAGCCCCCACAGTGCTGCATCTCCTTACCTTTCCAGAGCAAGGGCTGCCTGTGAGGTTGTAAGATGCTGCTTTTGACACATAGGATAAGCCTACTCTGCAATGAACCTGTAGTTCTTAACTTGGCCTGATACCACCTGAAAGCAAGATCCAACTAGTTAAATGGTTAAAAGGCCACTGTTTTTTCTGTATTGAAGTAGCCTCACTCTTCTTTTAAACCATGCTGGGAGAGCAGAGCAATTTCCTGGTGGGTAACTAGGCAGAGGTATGGCAGAGCACCCTGTGGCTGGAGAGACAAATTCGGGCCATGTGAGGCTGCAGGCATGGTGGTCTGAGCCGTTTGGGCTGGATCTGACTTCCCATAGTGCTTTTTATGCTGTGTTTGGTAAACTGGGGAGATGGGGTTTTTTTTGCCTTTTATTCCCTTTTTCTTCTAAGAAAGGACCCAGAAACTAGATGTCTGGGAAAAACAATTAACAACTAGTAAAGAATAATTAAAGGCATCAAAGGGTGCCATAAAAGGCTGAGTTAATAACATGGTCTCAGCAGACACAGAAACCTGAGGGTTTCATCTGGAATCCACACAACTACAGGGATGCCTGAGTGTGAAGGAGCTTGGGGTCTCCTAAAACAGGCCTGACATAGCAGTCCTGCTTGATACACTGGTCCTGTTGATTAAAAGGGGGTTGCATATGGAGAGGGAAATTCTGTTTGTAAAAAAGGACAAAGGAACAGGGGAAGCATTTATGGAGCTGCAGAATCAGTCCTGCGGAGAACAAAGAATTCAGCATGGGTTTGATGATGTACTGAAGGTTATGAAGTGCAGAGCTGGATCCTCAGCTATCATAAATCAGCATAGCTCCTCTAACTCTAATGAAGGTGTGCTGATTGATGTCATTGGGGATCTTGTCACCCCCTACAGATAAAGTCTGGGCTAATAAGGCTTTGAACACCATGAACTCTCCCTGAAGTCACTGTGTGTGCAAGGTGTTTAGCACTTTGCAGGATCAGGCCTATGTATAAAGAAGGGAGAAGGAACAGAAAGGCTTAAAGTGGGCATAGATGAACACAACAAGGCCTTGCAGTGGATGTGAGAATGATAGTTGCTATCAGATTTTATTGCTGCTTGCATAAAATGCTGAACTGCACAGCCTCCTCATAGCTAATGCAGTTGCCCCAAATTCACAGTAATAAAGCTGTATAGGCCCACATTTGCAGTCTGAAGAGTATGCTGCATGTACTGGCCAGGACAGTGTTGTGTGCAGGGCAGGGATCAAACTGGGCAGGAAGGACTCCAGCTTCTGCCTCTTCAAAGTCTCAGGCAAGCAAAAACAGGTTGGTCAGAGAGCTGGAAATCCCCATGGGCACCACACTTTTCCTCTACCTGTAGGAAGGTGCCAGTTTTAGCTCTGAGCATCTTCTGCAACTTTTGCCATGTTTTGCTGCCTGTGAGAGAGCATTGTCTGGTCCCAAGCTGCAGGTGGTGTGTTCAGTAGGACTGCTTGAGCTCTGGGGGTGTTGGTTATCCCTTTGCTGTTTTTTGCTTTACTGTGGCAATCTTCTGGGTGGCTGCTGTGTGGTCTCACCTTTTCCCTTTTTGCGTGTATGTGCTCAAGGGAGCTTTTCTTAAAGTGACATATGATTTATCCACTTGCACTTGAGCTTCTGCTGGCCACAGCTGTGAGCTGAGAGCCAAGCTGACTTAGGATGCCTGCTCTCTCAAGCCAGTACTGAATAGGAGTGGGTTTGAAAGAGCTTCATGGACAGTGCTTGATAGGAAGCATAACAGAACAATGAAAACAGTGCATGATAAACATGGCCTAAAAGAAATGGATAGGAGTGAGATTATTTCAAGTGACTGACCGGGAGGAGGCAAATATGGACACTGTGTAAAGCTTGGGCATTAATACATCAAATTACATTACATTACATTAATAATAGGTCACCATTCAGTGATAAATCTCATCTGAGTGTCAGAGGGTTTTTTATGAAGAAACAAAGACCTCATTGCAGCTGCAGGTGTGAACCTTAACAAGAGCAGGAGATCAACATCAAAGTCTCAGGGCAGAGCCCTCCTTTTGACATCTCATTATTAATATAGAGCACATTCACATCAAGGTGACAGGCAGATGGACTCCATGGAGGCACTCACTCTCTGGGCAGACAAGGTCCCCTGCTCTGCTGTTGCTACCTGGCAGCTCTTGGAGCAACAATGGGGCTAGCCTGTGCTTCCAGCTGCCAGAGGTAAACACCATAACCCCTTCCTCTGTTGCTTCTTCTTTCAACATTTCATTTTACCTTATTAGGCTATTTCTCCCTCATAAAGCATAACATTTACATTCCTAAAACCCATTTGAAAGCCTACAAAAATGTCTCCAAAAGTCTTTTTAGTTTTACTGTGTCCCTTCTGGCCTTCCTTGTATCTGCTTTGGATTTCCCTTTGGGACAGGAGGCATTTCCTCCTGTGTTTTGTACTGTGCCTGGCACCCTGGGGGCCTCTGAGGAAAGGTCAGTGATTTCCCCTTGGCCAGCTGCTGGCTGGAAGGGGCCTATGAACATGGTGCTGCCTAGATGCCAGAGCAAGAGCTGGCTGCAGAGAGCAGCTTTGGCAGCCTGGAGGGTGGAAGCATCAGCCAGGGATGGATGCCCAAGGTGGCAGACAGAGGTGGCTGCTCAGTGCTGCTTGTTGCTGTTGTTTTCTGGAGGCACATCTGGGCTTTTATTTTTCAGCTGTGTCCAGCTGCATTAATAACTGCACTCTATCACCACCATCATGAAAGGAGTAATTTGGTGTAATTGAAGCCCCAGAACATCTCTCTCTGAGTGCTGTATCTGTGCTCTGAGGAAGTGTCTTGCTTTGGGAGCACGTTAGGTTAAGAAAATTGGTGTCCTCCTGCTGTTGTGGCTGTTGTGCACCAGCAGGGATTCCCGTGGTTGGGAGGGTGGGCATGCTGTGACAGGGAGTACAGGCCTGGGCCATTGTTTGTGCTGTCCTGCAGCTGTGGGGCCACAGCAGCAATGACAGAGCCAAAAGGGAAGTTTGATGGTCTGATAAAAGATCTGCCGAGCTATTCGGAAATGATCATCCTAGTGCCTGGCTGTTTGTTGCCGTCTGTGCTGCGAGTGCAGCTGTAGCTCAGCTACTGCACCCCACATTGGTATCTGTTCAATGAACAGGGAAGTGGCATCCAGAGGAAAAGAGCAGGCTGCTGCTGTGGTGAAATGTTTCCACCTCTGTGTAATATGGGGGTTGCTGGGCAGTCTTGTGCATGCTGGGGTTTATTTGGGATCCCAGGAGAGAACCGTTTGCAATAAGTGGGCAACAGGGACAGCTATACCCCAGCTTTTGCAGTCATGTAGCTAAGCTGTCCACTCCTTCTTAATTGTCATTTTGCTGTACTGTCTGCTCTGCTTGCTTGGAAAATCCAAGTTCAAAACCTCAGCTATGCATGAGTCACTGTGTTTATGACCAACCACCTTTTCGGTTTGTGCCACCCTCCCGCTGCTGGTCTTCTCCTTGAACCACTAAAAGCTCCCTCCTGCGTTTGGCTACTGACTCTGCCACCCCCAGGCACACTCAGCTGACCCTGCCCGAGAGTTAGGCTGGGCCATGCGCACGCAGCAGAGGCACACTCCCTCCAGGCTGCAGTGGACATACTCGTGCTTCCTCTGCCAGCAGAAGACCTTCCAGCTGAATTATAACATCTGCTCCAGAGGAACGGTGCTTTAAAAAAGTCAGACTATGGCCAGTGGATTTTTCTGCAGCCATTTCCAACACATACTGCAACTGGGTTGCCGTCGGTGGGATCCCTGCCTGGGAAGGAGTTAGGGGACCGCTGCCGCGGCTCGCAGCCCCCTCTGGTGGCACATGCCAAACGCTGGCGAAAGTTTCTGGAGACAGGGGCGGGGGACTCCCAAAATAGGCTGGAGGTGGCAAACTGGAAATTGAGCTGCAGTCAGACTCTTCCTCCTGTCTTTGAGTCCCACTGTTGAGTCCCGAAGGTTTCAAGAAACGGGAACTGGGTCCACTATCATGAGGAAATTTATGCAGCGGTCACTGTGACCTCATAAGTGCCCTAATGGTGCAAAGAGAGTTGAATCATCCTGATGTGTGCTGGATACAGGGCAGGCATGGCAGGAGGAGACATGTCTGCTCCCAGCTTGAAGGCCAGAGTGAAACAAGATTTGGCCAGGCAGACAGCACGCTCCTAGTGCCCATCTCGCAGAGCACTGCTGGCCAGGGGACACTGGCAGCAACATGCCACAGCACAAAGGGTGAGACATGCAGCTTGGACGGCCAGTGAAGGCCTCTTATGGCAGCATGGCCATCTCCTGAGCATCCAAAAAGCTGGGCACTGGAACAAACCAGCTCTGCATTCTTCCTAGAGAGCCACAGAGACACTGGCTCAAATTCCTTTGAGCTGAGGTGGCAGGCAGAACTGCATTCAGACCCAGTACCCACAGCCAGGCAGGCAGCTGGGGGCTGCAGCATTCAGCCTGCCTCTCTTGCCATCCCCTTCAAACAAGAGCATAATATTGCGATAAGCCATCCTTCCATCGTGAAGGTTAAGAGTAGACAAGGCAGCAATTATGGACAGCTAATTAGTAAATGCTGTGAAAAGTATGCATAAGTAGCTTATTAGCAAACATTTTAGAAACAATTGCAGTTCATCCCATGATTGGCAAAATGCTTAGAAAAGAGAAATACATTTGGAGCACTAGAGAATGCCAGGGCTTGGAGGGGTTCTTTGCTAGGATGCAAGGGGAAGTGACTGCATCTCCTGAAGTACTGGGGGAGTAGAGCTTTAACTTCGCAGTGAGGGGAAGTCAAAGATTAGATGTAAAGGAAGGCATTTGCTTGCTCATACGTTTGTGGCATGAGTAGCCAGAAGCAACATTTCTAATGTACAGGAAATTATTCAGTCTGGGTAACATGACACTGCAGCTCAACTTGTCTTCAAATGAGCTTCTACTGTTTTTTAACTCCATCTAGCATCTGCTGTATGGTTCATAATTCCTATCAAGCCCGGGTCATTTTCCAAAATGGAACATCAGTGAATGGATTAGCTGTGATGGTGAGACCAGCCACATGAGTTAACAGCTCGAGGTTGTTCACATCCCTCTTCTCTGCTTCCCATCTCTGCTTGCTCTGTGGCTGTGCTTCTCTAGGCCCCAGAGCCTTTTCCTGGAGGGACAGGCCCAGTCCAGGCTCTGCAGAAGATGGTGGCCCCAAATACACTCTCATGGGGTCTCCTGTGACCCGCCAGCTCACTAACATCCGGTGCATAGGAGTCAAATCTCGTTTTGCACCTTGCTTCCTGTTGGCATGATGACAAATTGAGGGCCAGCTGGTGACACTGGGAACAATAGGATTAGAGACAGAGACCTCTCCCCCTCCTTCCTGCTGTTGAGGAGGAACTGGTATTTGTGGTGGTGTACTCGCTTCTTAGTCAGCCTCTCTGTCCAGCGAGGGAAGGAATAGGACCTCACAGCATCTGGAGAGGGAGAAAGCACAGGGCTGGCTGTGCTGACTCCTGATTAAGTGGGTTCAGAATTCAGCTAAAAGTGTCAGAAACATGTGCCTTTTTTGAGCAAGCTCTGTAAGCTACACTCCAGCCCTAAATCTTCTGCATTTTTGCAGACCCTGCTCAGTGCACAGACCGTGGGATAGGAGTAGAGCAATCCCACTGGAATGCCTGATAACCACAGTGTTGAGGTGCTCCTGCTTTCAGCAGAGCCTGAGGCCCTTGACTATCTTTGCAACAGTGCTCCAGCCCACGATGTGACACCAGGTGACACTCTTAACAGAGGCTCATCCCAAACAGGTCTCAGGAGCCTAAATAAATGTCTGTGGGACTACGAGTCTTGGTCACTTTTTTTTTTTTGTGTTGTACAGAGGGCTTAGCAATGCTCTTCTACATCATGGGTTTGTTGTCTGGATGCAGGAGTTTGAAGGTTTAGTGAATGTAAGGGGAGTGCTAGACTGATGTTAAAAAGTCATCAATTTTTTGTTAAGGACTAGATGCAAAGCCCAGTAAAAGAAATGTGAAATTTTACTTTGATTTACATAGGAGCTAGTTTAGCCTTTTAATGTGCAACTGTTTGACTTAGCCACTTGCAGCCTTTTTAATGGATATAATCCCTATTGTCAGGCTGTAACAGGGGACTGGCAGACTCCCCAGCAAATACCAGTTCTGGGAGTTGTGAGATTTGGGTTCTTCCCCTTCCCTGCTATTGATTTACTGTTCCTGCCTTGGTTAATCACTTAAAATTCCCCGTGTTATAAAGAAAAGAAGATCTGGGCATCTGCAGGCATAAAACCCAGTCTAGATAGCAACAGTGCAAAGCACGTTCCCTTCCAAAGGCTGCTGAGCAGCAGCATCACACAGGAGTAGGTCAGAGTGCAGCAGAAGACGACCAGTTTATTCTCAGGCTTTTCTGGCTGGGTGTGAATTCTGCAATTAAATATGAATGCAAAATAAAAAGAACAGACTGTTAAGAGCAGACTGAAAAACAGAAGAAATTTGTGGTTGTTTTTAGCCAGAACTCAGCATAGAACATATTTGAAGGAACTGGGGGAGGTGAGGTTTTAGTCTGAGGCAAGTTCTCAGTTTCCTTAAAATCAAGCGGCTGCACACCACCATTGAATGGTATCATAATAATATGTTGCAAACCACAGTCTGGTGATCCTGGAATTCCTTATAAGTTAATAGCAGTCATGATCCACTAATCACAGCTAGGATCTTGTAAGCAACTGTCTTTGATATATTAGTTCATACACACCATAGAAAGCCTTCCTTATGCTGGCTTAGTAGTAGATCATTAGAAAGAGTGAATAACCTAGGGTTTTTCTGTTGGTTTCTCACCCCACCCCACGGCTAATCCCAAGAAATTCTTGAGATCTACATGCAGCCTTAGTGAGCAACCACAGTACAGTAGTATGGTGTGATTTAAAAGTAACACTGGGTCACACATGGAGATATAATTGTTTAATGAATTCCTAGAAGCAGAGCCTGAAGCAGTGGGGTCCAACAGCAGAAATCCTCTGCCAAAGACTTCATTCTGTTACAAAAGGCACAGAAACTAGCAAGGTGGCTGCTCGTGTTATGTGACTGCCCCCACCTTCTTGCAGCAGTACAGAAGACACTGTGTGAGGAATCTTTTGAGGTGGAGTTCTGCATTCCTGAGACAGGCAGTACTCATCCACTGGTGATGGGAGAGCCCCTGTTCTCAGCCCCGTGCCTGCCGAGGCCATGCTGCATGCAGGGTGTTTGCATGGGAAGTGCTCCACGTGTTAGAAACCTCCAGGGAAACCTCAGAGCTGGAGTTGTTGATGGATGTTCAACAAGGAGAAGTGTCCCCCCGCCCCTCCATCAGCAGCACGAGAGTTTGAGGCATGTGCTGAGCTTCCTTCCTCTTCTGTGAGTGTTGGTATGAGGTTTCATTTACATTGTTATTTTGCAGTGAGAAGGAAGGTGTAATGACTGTCTCTTTGGTAATACCAATGTTTAGCTGTTAATCATGGGTGGGAACAAGGTCTGGGATTTCCATCAGCAGAGGGGACTGACTCACCACTGATCTATGTTCACTGCATCTTGTTGAAGTTTTTTGACCCATTTGATTTCTTAGGTTTTCTTTTGTGAAAGCCCTCTGATTTTTCTGCCATTACAGAGAAAAATATCTCTCTGTCTTTAAATATGGCAGATGGGGATTTCTTCAGATGTCCAACAACTCAATTGAAGGAGACCTCAGGAGACCTCTCCCCTTCCCTGTCCCCCTTCTCAGCCTGTCTTTTCATCTGCAATCTGGAGATGTAAGGGCTATAGTAATAGAGTGTCAGAGGAAGTAATTGATTCATCACACGCCAAGAGAGGAGTCTGTTTCCTTCAGTGTCAATGGAGCTGAACCACAGCCTGGAAGGGTGAGGGAGGCTTGTAAACACTCCATGGCTGAGCTGGCAGGACAAAGCAGACACACTGCCACGGCTGAACAGGAGGGTGACACAAGGGTTGCTTGAAAGAAAATCTTTCTGAACAAAGCAGTGTCAGGGTCCTTATTTGTGGAAGAAACAGGGACAGTCCCATGCCCCTGCTCCCAGAGCACATTAAGGAGAAAAGGTACCTACCAGCCTCATGCAGCATCCCATTCCCTTGCCTTGGTCTCCCTCTTTTATCTTGATGTGGCTGCCTCTCTGACCTGCTGTCCTAGGCTGGGCTGAGCTCACCTCAGGGGTACCAACTAGCCCCTGCCAGCAGCTAATTCCTCCCACACCTCCAGATAGTCACTGCTGTCAAAGAGAACCATGAAGAGGTCACTGCTGCTGCCAATGCACAGCAAGGTGTGGCATGTGCATGGCACAGCACTCGCCCTCACTCAGGCATTGACTGTGCTCAGACTTGGCACCGTTTGGTTCAGGTGGCCATTGATCTGCAATGCCCATATTGTGAGGAGAGAAGGGGGCAGGAGATGCTGTGCTATGCAGTAAGCAAGGAGGGATCAGGCAGGTTTGGTGCACTGTTTGCCCCAGAAACAGCTCTTACTACAAGCTGGCACAGCCAAATTGTGGGAATGCCCAAATAGTGGAGGCTGCAGGCCAGTCTTGGCAGCAAAGCTTTACTCACTTGTGCATCAGCTAAGGCAGAATCTGGGCTGTGAACAGGCTGTGTCTGAGAAAATGCAAGGTCAGAAAGTCATGCTATGGTGGGCCAGTCCCAGGGTGACCATCCATCATTAATGAGGGATGTAGACAGCCAGGAGGGTGAGGGTGGGCTGGTCAGGGCTCTGTTCTTATTACCTCCTTCATACAATTGGTGCTTAACGAGGTGTTTATTTCAGTTTTGTGCTGAAAAAAAGCCAGTGCAAATGAGTGATAGTAGAAAGTCCAGCTACCAAGCTCTGATCCCCATCTGATCCCAGTTTTTACTCTTTCCTTTTCACTGCATATTGTGTCTAAGGCTGTGGCTGATACCGCACCAGCAAAGTGTGATGGGACATCACTCACTCCTCTGGGAATAGAGCTGGCACAGCAGGCCATGTGAGTGCTCCCTAATCCTCATCAGCACCCTAGAACTTGGACAGCCTGACCTAAGCTCATTTCCATCTATTGCCTGGGCTGCCAGGCACTAGATCCCATCAGAAAAGGGAGATCTGTCCCCCCCCACCCCAAAAGAGATCAAAGTGAGCATTTGCCCTTGCCTTCTGCCTGCTCTGCTGCTTTTCGGCAGTAAATTTCCCTTTTGTTTGGTTGTTATCTTTTATTATATTTATTTTTTTCTTTCTGTTAGTGATCAAGTGCCTGTGAGTGGTGACAGTAAAATGACATAGAAACCAAAGTCTAATTTTTTCCACAGATGGATTGTAGCAGAAGGAGAAAAGTGCAAATGCATTTTCTCAAGTGTCCTGTGTTTGGGGGTATGAAAGGGTTGTGAGTTGCTTCAGTTCCCTTACAGCAGCAACAGAAGGCAGAATGCCATGGAAAGGGGGCTTATTCTGAGCATGCTTTATATATTTTATTCCTGATTTCACCATGATTCTCCCCTCACCAATGAACACCAAAGACATCTTGCAACAATGGACCCCTGTAGCTAAAAATAGAAGAGAAAGGAATTTATAGAGATGGTTTTGGAGGCAGAAATAAAATTAAACAGCCATGTGTAACTCCTGAACAACAGCCTGCAGAAAACCCCCGAGGTGCACATTAGCACATCTCTTTCCTTATATAACGGTTGGTTTTCCAGACATGCCCCAGATGAGAGCACTTCTCCACTCCAAGGCGCCTTTCCACAGGGATCTGGCAACATGGCTTGAGGGAGGCAGCCTGGGGATGAGCAGCAAAGCACAGGGGAGCCTTTGCTCTCCTGTCTCAAGGGAGGGCAGCAGCATGCTAGCAGCTGAAATTCCCTCCTGAATCAGAACTTGCCTCAAGAGCACTTTGCAGCTGGATTTTATTCCTCCCTTTGCACGAAGTATTTTGGCTACCTTCCCCACCTAGCCCCCCGCATAAGTTAGCAGTGACTGCTGGAAGCCTCTTCCTATCAGCAGTGCTTATAAGGGGGTGAAAACAACAAGACGAAGAGTAAAAAATAGAGGCTCTTTATAGCGTCCATTTTTTGTCTTCAAGGCATTTTTGAAGTTGTTTTCTGATCTAATAGGGTTGTTTTCTCTCCTTCTCTATTTTCCTTTTTCTCTCCCTTTTTCCTTTTCTTTATTTTTTTTTCTTTCCCTTTAACTGGATAACTGCATTTTTTTCATTTCTCAGAAATTCTGGTCAGATTTTTTGAGGAGATAAGGAAATAATCCAAAGCACAGTCGAATGATTACAAACCCCCACAATACTATGATTACCCAAGACATAATTGGATACAACAAATTCAAAACAAACTTCCGAGAAATCCTAAGCAGTTTTGTCTGTGCCATTGCCCGCCACTCCCCCCACACCAGCCTAGCTCTCTCCCTGCTGCCATTGGTTTTTTGTCATTTTAGTCACTGAAATCCAGTGAAATCCCTTCAGATTCAGAGCAATTATAGCCCGTTTCTCTCTGTTGTTGTCAGAGTCAGTTATTTCCATAAGGGCAAAACAAGGGCAAGCTCTGTGAGCATCTTTTGCCTCAGCATAGGCAAAAATGGCCCCAAAAGGTTCAGACTGAGATCAGATTCATCTCTGCATTGTTCAGACACCCAAAGCCCAGGTCTAGTCAGTAAGAGTGATTTAAAGTACTTCTGTTGTCAGTGCAGAAGAACAATTAATCCCATCCCAAGCTGGGTGTGAGAAATCTGCTTCCACTGAGCATAGAGGACATTTAGTTGGCTAAACCTAGATGTGGTACAGGCTTTTTAGTTCTGTGCACAAAGCCGTATCAGAGCCTGTGTCTATGAGGACTGAGTCTCTTCTCACACCAGGATAAATTAGGAGTGATTACCCTTAAAATGATGATTTACACATGTGTAAAACCAGTTCAAGTCAAAGGAGAATCCAATTCATCTGCTGTATTTATAATTAATTACTCTGATTAAGGGCTGGCAGCTAAGATCAAACTTCATTGCTCTTGTTTCATCAGACAACAGTGGTGCTTGCCTCTGCTATCATGGCTGTAAAAAAAATAATTTAAAAGTCCTCAGTAGCTTCTAGAACAATTTAACCTTTGAAGGGCATGTCCTGCAGTTGCTCAAGATTGTCTAAACATCACAGGAAAGTTTTTTTGCCTTTCGCAATGTAACCACCCATGAAATAAGGATCTGGTTGGAATACAAAAGACCATGAAGATGGGTGGTGACACAGAAAAATCTACTAAGCCAGCTAGTATGTAATGGACATTAATTCTAGCCACCTCTTGATTGCACAACCAGCACAGAGATGCTGGTTCACCATTTCTTAACTATATCTATACTGCTGCTGCTATTCAATTTCTAAGAAACTGTCTGTTCTTAGAGGATGTTCAAAAAACCTTATGATTTTTATAACAATTTCTGAGAAATAAACTTCCCACTACTTTTTCAAAGGAAGAAGAATTGCATTTACTAGCTGCCATTGTGGCTAAGCACAGGCCTTCCCCAGCTACCTGCAGAACATTAACACCTGCCAAATTTCACTAGAATTGCAATTTCTCTTCCTCTCCTCAGCAGATGCATTCAAGACACAGTGACATGTGGTTCAAGCAGATCAGAGGTCTTGAAGGCTCAAGTCAGACCTGGGCATTCCCAAATTTAGGGTTGTTGGCATGCAGTCTGTACCAATTTGTCTCCCTGTCTATCTAGGCCAGATTTCTCCAATATAATATAATCTCTCCAGTCAAGACTGGCTTCTATTCTTGGCTGTGCTGCAAACTTCCTGTGTGACCTTGGGGCAGACACTGCTCCTCTCTGCCTTCCTACCTCCCATCATGAGAATCCCATCATTACTGTTTGCCAGCTGCAGTCTTGAGCCCCATGGAAACGCCTATAAATAATAGCTCCAAATTAAACATTGGAGAAGTTCAGGTTAGAGCCTTGCCTCTCTCTCCAGTCCTGGCAAGCACTGGAAATGGGGCTTTGCTGAGTGCAAGTCCTCACCTACTTCAAATCATAGCTCTAGAGAGAGACAGAGGAAGCTGCCAGCTAGGTCAGAGCTTGGCCAGTGTTCCTTAGGCTTTGAAGCAAGGCTTGCACAAGTTTATGTATTCAGAGGACTCGTGATATGGCTGTGAACATATGAATAATTTGTTATTCATGTTTCTCCCTATCCTAAGCTGATGTCCCTGTAATGCCCTTGAAACAGGTTTCGGGGGGAAGGACTCAGCATCTCTTGGCACCTGGGGGTGAAGGTCAACAGGGCTGTTGATTTTGTGTTCAGCAGTATGGGTCACTAAACTGTGTTGTTGAGTGTCCCTCTGGAGAGGAGCACCCAGAGGAATGTCACAGGCTTTCTGGTGCTGCTCCCCAGATAGGTTGTAGCACTTTTGGAGCTCAGCAGTGCGTGGGTGGGCACCTGGGAGGTCTGTCCTGGCCCTAGGGGATCATGGAGCACAGCTCAGTGGTCAGGGAGCAGATAGCCTATTTTACAGCAGAAAAGGACTGAAAAGCTGGAGGTCTTCTCATAATCGCTACAGCTGGGGCTTGTTTGCCTTTGTTGCACCTCATTTGGGAAGCCAGCAGCAAAGTGACTTGGGAGAAAGGAAAGCCTGGGAAGCAGTGAGGTTGAGTGGAGGAAAAAGCAAGCAAACAAGCATGAATAATACAGGCTGTAGAAGTGCTTTATAATTATTTATAAAAGCTCTCTTAACATCAGCAAAGCACTTTCTACTAAAAAATCTGTAATAAAAATGCAGCAATATTTGTAAGCATTGTACTTTCTAGTTTAATTCTGTTAAATGACTTCAAGAAGACCATCTAAGCCTTGTATTTCCCTTCTTTCTCAGCCTCCATTGTCTGGGCAGTTAAAAGCACTTCAGCATTGCCTCCCAGCCTCAAAACTCCCTGGTGAAAAGCAGTCTGAGGTGGTTTCAAACCAATTCACTGGCATTCTCACTCAAGTGACAGTTCAGAATATCTTGCCATTGTGCCATTGGAGAAGCAGCCAACTGTGGTCACCTTCCCTGCAAAAGAAGAGATGGTTAATCAATTCGTTATACTTGTGGGTTACAGAGGTTGCACCCTGCCCTCACATGTTTATGCTTGGCTCATTAGAGCAATGCCTAGGTGTGGAGAGGTGGCCATGAAATGTACTTGGAGATGGCAGCTTTCCCAGTGGAGGTAATGCCAGAGAGGTCAGCCCACAAGAATGTTGGTGCATGTTGACTGAAACAACGGATTTGGTTACATGAGTGAAATGCAAATTGCTGGGCACTGTATGAGATAGTCTGAACACCATTGCAGCATAAATGTGTCCCACCCAGCTGCACCCTAGGCCACAGTTATCTGAAAATGAAATGGTTCAAGTAGAAAGCATGGTTGGGTTTTCTTCCAATTTTTCTTCTTGTTTTTCACAAGGGAAGAAGAAAGTCTAGAAACCATACTTAAGCTTAACAGGAGTGAAGATTTGGCCAAACTGGATTGTAACTTGTCCAGTGACCCGGAATGAGGAGAATGGGGTTTATCAGTTTGTTTGATGGAGGGCCAAGGCATGGACATGACTAAAGTGCATGGTTCCAAAAGAATCTGTGGTGGGGATTAGCTGGCATTCTTGCTGAAGTTTGGAAGTTTAACAGTTTTGATTGGCTGTCTTTGGTGTTTCATTTTGAAAGCCTAAAGCTTAATTGCTGTGATGGAGAGGAAGTAGGGGCTCCTGCTCATCTGGGCTGGTGCTATCTCCCAAGTGTAATACTTCCGCAATTCACACTCTGTTTATATGACACAAAGAAAAGGTTTTGCCTCATGCAGAGCAGAGAACTTGGGCCAAGATTTTTTGACTAGGGAAGAAAACTCTTACACATTTCTATTAATTTTACATTTGGCAAAATATTATTTCCTGACCTTCTCTTAAAGGCTTTTTTGAGTTGCTTTTAACATTTGATTTATTTAGGATTAGCTCCAGTGTGAGAAAGCAAAGTTAGATGCTTGAATGAAGCCAAATAGGGCTTAATTTCAGGAGGCAAATATTTCCTGATGATTTACTTACTAGATTCATTCTTTTAATTTTCCATTTGGAGATTGCCCATGAGCAGATTGCAATATTCCCTAATTGTATGTATTATTGGAAGTCTGTCACCCATTCAATAAGCAAAAATTTCTCGGTCCAGAACTTGCTTCTGAAACTCCAGGGCTCCTACAGAACTGGGTGGCTTGAGGAGCCATGTGGACAGCACTAGGATATTTGTTGTGCTGGCCACAGCAGAAGCTGTGATCATTGCAGTCAAGCAGCTGAAGCCTTGTACTGTGTTGGCAAGGTACAACCCCATGAGGGCACAAACAGATGTGATTCCCTGGGATGAAGCTAACCTCTGCCTGTGCATGAAAATGGCATTTTTACAGTCCACTCCATTAACTGTGTTTTGCCAACATTCATGTTTTTGCCAAATTAATTTTTTGCCACATACTCACAATTTCACTAGTAGCCACTAGTTCTGCAGCACAGATGTGCACTTCAGATGTGGAAGGGCTGCAAGCATGCTGAAAGCAAGTAGTTATTTAGAGAACAAAATGTCCCCGCTGTTTGCTCAGTACTACTTTAAACAAATAGACAAACAAGGAGGAAAAAATTCTACTTAGAAGAAGCCCTAACACTGCCTTCTATGTTCCTCCTCCCTGGAGAGATGGTAGGATGAAGCTACACATGATGGACATTAGTGGGGTCACGCAGGGTGCTGCTGACTGGTGTCAGGGTAATAAGGGTCACAAGGTGATAGGGGCTAGGCTGAGCTGAGAGAGCAGGGGGAGCAGATCTTCATTTGCATTGCTGTGTGTCCACACACCAGCTAAGCCAAATGCTCTTCCTCTTCGAGTGCCACTTCCCAAGACCGCTTGGATTTCACCTTGGCCAAGCCAATTGACTCTGTAATGAAGTTAAAGGCTGGGCAATTGCAGCTAGTTGAGTGCTCAGTCCAGCGTAGACAGGATTTTATCTGCAGGCATTTTGCTTCTGGCTCTCAGCCTGATTTAATCCCAGAAAGGAGTGAAACCAAAGCTGTCTGGGCCATCTTTCTTTGTGGAGGAGCACACTAAGTCCCTGTAAGTTTGTTTTGAGGCTGTTGCTCGTTGATATGTGCTTTGCAGAACGGGAATGAGTCACATGAGGATCATTCTGTATCCAGCAAGCTACTTCTCCTTTCAACTCTCCATTCTCAAACAGAAGATCTTGTGACAAAGAAGAAAGGCAGATTCCTGGCAGCCTGGAATTGCTTTTTTTCTCCCTGGCCCCTTAAGAAGAGCTGTAGTATGTTGTTCAAACAGGTTGATACAAAGCAAATAAACAGTCCTAGAGAGATGGTCAGTTTCTGTAAATAGCAGCCTGCTGGCCACAGAGGAGAGGGGCGGGAGAACGTGGGTGTTAGAAAGCAGCTGAAGAACAAGATGTACACGTAAAAGCTGTTTTTTTCTTCACAGTACACAGAGCCTGATACTACTACCTTGCCTACTCATGGCCTAGAAAATATGAAGGGATCTGTGGCAGTTTCACCTTCCAGCCCAGCTTTGCAACAAGCTTTTGTCTCTGCACTAGGAGGCAATTCTTCTAACCCTATGCATTCCTCCTCCAGACCATTCACATACCCAGACCAGTGGGCAGGTGGAACATCTTCAATTGGGGTTTAGCAAAGGCAGGTTGCAGTTACAGGGTGTACAGGATCAGCAATAATGAGTATGGGTACCCAGCTCTTACACAAAACTTCTCATCCACAGAAAATCTTCACTAGCACTTGATAGAAGAGGATTAATATTAATGTCCAAGTGCTAAGTGAGTGTACTTGCCATGTTTGCCATGCATGCTTGATACCAGTTGGTATTAGTGCACAAAAGAGCTACCTGCTCACAGAGATTGAACACTGACAGTCTCACTTGGCACGTACTTGGCCAAATCCCACATGGATACTGGAATAAAGTGAGCTCTGCCAAACAGCACAATGGCACTTCAGAAGAGAGCTCAGGGGAGGAGAGCAACCCCAGGACAGCTGTGTCTGAGCTTTTCCCATGCCAAAGGAGTTTTGTGGAAATGGAGGTAAAGCGTATCCTAAATTTTGCATGTTGGCTGTGAAGGTGAAGCGGATATATGTGCAACAAACTAATGATGTGAATGACAGCAGAGGAAAGGACCTAAACGTAGTCAGACAAAAGAGATAAAATGTTCTGGGGTCTGTGGTGTGGTGTGCTGTGATTAAGAGAGTTCCAGGTACCTGTGTGGAAGATGTTCTGTGAAATAGGCAGATACCAAGAGTGGTTTTTGTTTGTGCCTGGCATCCTGAAGCATCTCCCTGACAGATGGTTTCCCTGCCATTTCACCTGCCTCTGCAGGTACGACTACATCGAGATCCGTGATGGGGACAATGAAGCGGCAGACCTGCTGGGCAAGCACTGTGGGAACATTGCACCTCCTACCATCATCTCTTCTGGCCCCTCTCTCTATATCAAGTTCACCTCAGACTACGCACGGCAAGGTGCCGGCTTCTCTCTGCGCTATGAGATCTACAAGACAGGTGAGTGTCTGAGTCAGTGCCTGTCTCCCAGACTGTTTGACACAATTATCGTTGTCTGAAGATGCTTTTGACCACCTTTTCAATGTGATTTCTAGCATATTTTCCAGAGATAAAGGACTTTTTTTTTTTTTCTTTTAATTGAAGCAAGTCTGTGCATCACATTTCCAAGAAGGTAAAGATGTTAGTGGCACATGACAGTGCATTTTTGGATCACAGTGTGACAATTAAAACTGGGCTCCTCCTTAAATGCTCTCTTGTATTTGAGGACTAGAAACATGTATCTTTACTCCCTGCCATGTGTGGAGCTTGTTAGGGCTAAAAGGGGATTGTCCCTCTGTTAGAAGTGCATGGAGCTCCCCCTCCTGTGGAGTTGTGATTCAGGGTTAATCAATGATGCTGTGTTTTCTCTCCACGGATGTGGGGTTTGTAGCTGGGGAGCTCTAGTCTTCAAGTGATTGCTGTCAGCAATGCTGTCAAAGTCTGAGGCAGCACCCTTCCAGGCTGATATAAGAGGAACTGTTCATAATTCTATTTAATACTTAACTACTATTGGGGAAAGAAAAATCTGCTCAAAGCCCTTTTAATAGTGTTTCTGTCTAAATATTTGCCAGAATTTTGTGCCTGGGAATAAAGGCTTGAAAAAATAGCCTCTGCTCTGTGTGCATGTGAGAGAGGTGTGCCTGCATGCTGAGCGATCAGGGGAGTGTTTTGTGTGAGCACGCGGGCACCTGCCCTGCGCCCACATTCCTTCGGTGATGTGATGGAAGACAACACACATGGCTTTCAGTCATTGTATCCAGCACAAAAAAAAAATGTCTGTGCCATGGGAAGAACCAAAAAGGAGCGCAATAGGGTTGCTTATCCAGCATCTCTAAAGAAAAGATGGGGAGCACAGGCAGCAGTGCCCAGGGGCCCTGGGCCAGCTGTGCAGCAGGCAGAGGTACACAGACAGCCCACAACCTGGCTGTAGGTAGATTTGAATGTGGAGACTTTGCTGCAAGAGAATGAGACGCCCTAAATTCATTGTGAATCAATGAGGACAGGACATGTGTGAAGGTTCAGATAGATGAGGAAAGTGCTGTTGCTGGTGGTTGCCTGGACTGCATAACTGGCTATTGAGCTGCTGAGCAGCCAGCTCACCACCACTGTTAGTTTATGGTTAGGATGCAGATTAGTCCTGAAAATTGAGTGATTCAGTCAGATATTGAGGTTTGCTAAGGCCAGTTGCCATCAGTGATGATGGCAAAGAATGCAGGTGGCATTGAATGACCCAGGTGAAAGGTGTCAGGTGGCAAAGAATGACCTGCCTCAGCCCCCCTTGCCTCTCCCTCCCTGCTCACACCTCCTGTGAGCCCAGCAGGATGTGCTGGGTTGTGCCTGACCTCACACTGCATCCATGTCCTGACTCAGGGACATGTGGAGTGGTCCAGCAATGTGGAGTGGTCCAGCTGGCTGAGGTGGCCTGGCCATGCTGTGGGAAGGGATGGCAGACAGGAACCCTGTCGGCCTGGTTGGGAGTCAGTAAGGGACCAAATCTATGAGGAAAGGAGAAGTTGTTCCTGGGAGGGAGAGAGAGGAATCAAGGGCTGATCTGGAGGAGAGCAGGTATTGGATGGAGCTGAGTTTGTGTCCCTCCATGAAAGTCCCTGAAGTACTGCCTTCAGGTCTGAAGTGGTGCTGGGGCTCCTTTTGTCACTGCCACCCCTGCAGGCAGCCATCCTCTCCAGATACAGCCACACTTTCTTACAGCCACAGCTCAGGAAATCAAGCCTGGCAAGGCAGGTTCTGGCACAGGACAAGCCTGTGACTCAGGAGCACTCCCAACCCACATCTGCCTGGCCCCAGGCCCCGTCAGGGTTCCAGAGAGGGTGGTGGTGGGCAGTGCTGCCTGCAGGGCTGCTGCAGGACAAGCAAACCCTGCCTTTTGTTGGCAGGCAGGCAGGGGCCAACTTTCCATCTGAGCTGTCAGGGTAACCAGCAAGGGTGTCACCAGCTTTAAAAGGTCATTAGATTGTCATTGTCCACATCAGTAAAGGCAGCAGTGGCTGCAGATTCCTTTTGTCTTAAAGGTGACCTAAAAACCCAAATCTTTTCAATGGAGCATTTATTTCACCGCCTTGTGCTAAATTTCCCTTATCACAGTGTGAGAGAGAAGCAATCTGCATACAAACAACCACATGCCATTCTTTGAATCCCCTGATGGGTATCAGTCAGCAGTCTGTGGGCTGACAAGAGGCCTGCCATGGCTGGTCCAGCTTCCCTGCTGCTCCCTTTGTGAGTCAGTTTCGAAGGGCCGGCCTGAGCTCTCCAGGGCTGGGCATCAAAGTCTCCTCTCAGGCTGGCCTGTGCTGCCGAAGTCAGCATGACTCCCGTTGATTATCTGCAGCTTCCTTATAAAAAGCTGATGATTGTGTTTGCTGCTATTAGCCAAAATATAGACAAAGATGCCAAATGCGATAAGAAGTCCAAGTGAGACAAGTGTTGTCTAATGTGGTGACAATAGTTACGTCTTGCCTGTCTCTAGAGGACAGTCCCTGACTCTGGGTTTAGCCTTTGGGTTCCTCCCTAGCTCGGAGCTTGTGTTATTTTCACTATTTATCTGTTCGTCTTTCAGGTTCTTTGGAACAAAGTACACCTATATCCCTGTTCATGGCATTATGCTGTGATTTGTGCTTGGCCTTTTTTTTTTGCCTCTGCATTTTACCCCACAGGTTCACACCAGAAAAGCTGGCTGCTTCATTAGATAATCAATTAAGAGCCTCTCCTGAGTAGCTCTCCAGCCAGGCACTGCATAATGCAGTGCAAGATAATGCAGTGCTATTACTGCAGGCTGCTGGCCTGACTCTGTAGGTTAATGCTGAATTGAATAACAAGTCTGCCATTAGTCCTGGGAAGGCTGGTGTTGCCTGGAAGAGCTGGAGCAAGAGGGTTTGTAGAGGAGGAGAGTGTCCCAGTAAAAGTGAAGCAGAAACCTTTGTGAATGCTAGTGCCAGGTTGCAGCAGTGGCCAGCAGCCTCTCTAACACCCCCTTTCTCCTCTGATAGCTCCAGGCTGCAGATTTCTGTTGCCTATTGTCCTGGCAAGGGTTTCAAAGTCACCGTGGTATGAATATGACACAAATTGCCCTTTCCCCAAGCACCCCGAGGCACCTTGGCTGTATGAGAGGGGGCACCGAGCTGGCCCAGCTGCAGCCAAGGCCAGTGCTGAGGTCAGCAATAAATAAGAGGCAACATTGTCTGTCCTCCCCACCACGCAAAGGTCTTCCTTAAGGATAGAAATAACTTGCATTTCTGGTGTGGATGGCTCATTCTGTGAAAAAGAGGGCTCTGTTCCTGCTCTCAGCAGAGACCCCCCCTGCCATGGCCTCTGTTATCCCCACTCTTAATGTGGCCACGTTGTAGAGACGTATGCTGGAGCTGGCCCCTGTCCCTTGTGTGGGTCTCGGGAGGGAGGTGGAGGCTGCAGGCTAACTGTGCACTTCTCAAGGGTTTGCAGCAAACAGTGGAGACATTGGCACCCTCCCACAGGCCCTTTCACTGTGTAAATATTTGTGCTTACGGATTTTCTCAAGAGGAAACTGAGGCACAGATATCTGTGCTGGAAGGCTGGAGTTTGCAGGTGACTGGCCCATGGGAACAGCCTTTCCAAAATGAATACATCCCATTACTCCTCTCTGGCCCATCCCAGGCAGCTCCTTCCCCAAACGGGGCTCCTCCACCAGACTTGGGGTCGCTGTGGCACCTTGCCTGTATGGCTGCAGGTAGCAGCTGTGTCATGAGTACTGTGGATAGCAGCTCCCTGCGTTCCAGCCGGCCTCTCTGCAGGCTCTGCAGCAGCACACAGGTCTGCCAGCTCAGTTTGGGGGATGGGTTAAAGTGGAAAGTGCCAGCTGGGGAAGACAGGCCAGCTTAGTGTGGCCTCCCTGTCCACCACCACTGGTGTGAGGGACATAGCACGGTGCTGGCCTGCTATGACAGCAATGGCTTTGGATAGGATCCAAAAGTCTAGTCCTGGTTTTGAGGTAATTGTCAGGATGATCAGCAGTGGTGTACAGATTATGTCTGCAAAGCTGTCTAAGAGATTTTGAACCATGTTGTCCACTACAGTACCTCATGGACCTTGTCTCTCCATATGTGGAAAGCTTTGAAAATCACCTTCTCACTTCTTGCAGTAATTCCCACAGCTCTTGAGCTGCAGGACATTTCCAGAAGTGAATACACAGCCCTACTAAACTCAGAATGAGGTTTTCACAGTGCCAAGTTGTTGGCATTAAGCTTCATTGTTGCTAAGGCTCTGGGTTTTTCCTGCTGCTACAGGCTCCGAGGACTGCTCCAGAAACTTCACTGCCTCCAACGGCACTATTGAGTCTCCGGGTTTCCCTGACAAGTATCCACACAACCTGGACTGCATCTTCACCATCATAGCCAAGCCAAAGACAGAAATCCTCCTCCACTTTCTGCTTTTTGACCTCGAGCATGACCCACTGCAGTCAGGGGAAGGAGACTGCAAGTATGACTGGCTAGACATCTGGGATGGCATCCCTCAGGGTAAGCCACAGGGTGCTGCACTGCTTTCCTTGGCCCTTCCTGGTGTCTCACAAAGCTCCAAAACTGTGCAGTCTGTGTCTGAACACCAAGGGTGCCTAACCTCAAAGGTGGCTGCATGGGCAACCTGCCATTAGGGCACTCCATAGCTAGCTTGGGGACAGTGTGCCTGCAGAAGGCAGCATTCATTAAACCACAAACTACTGCTCTGTTGTAATCACTGATCTGAAAAGCCCCATGGGACACTCCAAACACCAGCAGTTCTCCCTCAGGGAAGGGCAGTGGGTTCATGCAACGATGGGAGGACCTCCCTACCTTATAGCAAAACCGAGAAACAGAGCATCCTGGAGCATTTCCCAGCAAATGCAGAGCAATGTCTGCTGCAGTGGATATTTCTGCACTGCATGGCACCAGGCCAATGTATATAAAAAATAGCCCATCCCCAAAGCCTATCTTTTTAATCCTGATCAGCAAAGAGCTGGTGACCCAGGAGGCCAGTGGAAAAGCAGGCATTACCTTCGCTGCTCTTTCTTTTGCAGTCGGCCCCTTGATAGGCAGGTATTGCGGTATTAATATGCCATCGGACATCCGCTCGACCACCGGCGTCCTCTCCCTCACCTTCCACACAGACCTGGCAGTGGCTAAGGATGGTTTCTCTGCTCAGTACTACTTGATCCACCAGGAAGTCCCAGAAAGTAAGTTGGAAATGTGTGTGCATGACTTAGTTGTGTCCCCTGTGTTTCCCATCTTTCATTTAGCATATGCAAGAGTGAAGCAGGCAAAAGTGTGTCCAGGGACTGGTTCTCCATCAGCAGCGCAGACAGCAGTTTCACTCAGGTCTGTTCTCTATTTTGATAGAAGTAAGATATCAGTAAGAATTTCACTTTCTGACCTTTTGTTGACTTTTCACTTGCTTGTGAAGTCTTCTCAATACCTTTTGGGCTTGAATCCTTCATGTATGTACTCAGCCCAAAGGATTTAGGGGAAGATTTCAGCCCAGCATGTGCAGCAGATTCATTAAAGCATGGGGGAAAATATGCGCTCTTTCTCTCTCTCTAGTTTTCCAGAAATTCACAGTCCCAAACCACAAATTGGAATTTCTTGGCTGTCTAATTAAAGATTGCTTAAAGCTCTAAGAATTTCCAGCCAAATTTTGTTTTATAACCCTTAATAAGGGAGGTAAATTGATATGGAGTGAGGAAATAAGTTGTGTGTTTTGAGAAAGAAGAGCATTTTGATTCTTTTTGATAACACTTGCAGGCAAGTAAAGGTTTCATTTGTTTTCCCATGGTATTTTTGCCTCAGAGCTACTGTTCTTGACCTCTGTTCGCAGTGAATCTCTGATACAACAGAAGAAGCCTTCAGGACACCTCTCAGTCCCAGAGAAAGAGAGGGAGTCCCTGACCTGCCACTGAAAGCCTGTGACAGAGAGCAGGGGAGAGTAGAGGTTGTGCAGCACCAGGGCGGCAGGGTTACAACCTCTTAGACTGTGATTGAGTAAGGGATGTTCTGCTGAGACTGTGAGAGTTACAGACAAGCATGAGCTCTTCACCACTACCTATTGCCACACTCAGTTGATCTGTTCTTTAATCCCTTTTCTGTTCTGGATTTGCAAATAAGATGTTAAACACAAAGCTTGAGAAATCAAGCACAAGAGCCTTTGTTAAAGTGCCAGGCCTGTTTTTATTTATGGTGGTGTAAATTGAAACTTTAATAATAGCACTGACATCCTAACCTGGCCCATCATTTCCACCCAAGGTTGACTTGACCACATTAAAAACACAGGCAGTTTGGTGGAGCCCCATTGGTTTACAGCAGCAGCACGCTTGGACCCATGCAGTATTTTCTATCACTGTTTTCTTTGCTATTGTTTTTATGGGACAGCTGCTATAAAATAGATGGCATGTGCCATAAAACTGAGCTAATTGTGACTTCTAAAGCCTTAGAAGTGAGGAGATCCAAAGAAAAGCATAGCAGTGTCTTCCATAATCTTGTCTGGTTAATCCCTATGGGCCTGATACCACATACAGTGCATGCAGATAGACACAGACACATACACACATGCATTCCTGCTCTCACATGCTCACAAAACCTTTAGAGCTGCCCATTCCAATCCTTGATGTTCCTGCTTGCAACAGTAAGCACCCTCCTAATGTGTCTGTCCTATTCCTTGCCTTGTCAGTGCTTAGATTTCACCTACAGCCTTCAAAATGGGAGCTTTGTGGCAAGGGTACTTGAAATATCTTGGTGGAGGTGAAGGGAGGGAAGGGACAGAATTGTGTCAAAACTGAGCAAAGGTGAAGAAGATAGAGAAAGGAACAAAGATCCAGACTGTATTAGTGTTCAGAGGGCCATGCAAACACAAAGCTGCCCTATCTATAATTTTTCAGTGCCATCTGTGAACACACAACATGCAAGATGGTGCAGATCTGTTCATCTTTCCAGACAGGCAGCTTTACTCAGGGTTAGCTGGAGAGATTAGTTCAGGGCTGCCTTTCACTTGGGGGTGAAGTACTGAGACTGTAAACCAATCTCTGTGTGTGTGTCTGCTCTAGACTTTCAGTGCAATATGCCTCTGGGGATGGAGTCTGGCAGGATCTCCAACATGCAGATCAGTGCCTCCTCCACCTATTCAGATGGGCGATGGACACCTCAGCAGAGCCGGCTCAACAGTGATGACAACGGCTGGACCCCCAATGTAGACAGCAACAAAGAGTACCTCCAGGTACCTTTCCAGCCCCCTCTCCTCTCCCCCCACCAAATGGAGTGTCATGCTGTTAAACTGACCCTTGCCCATAAGGGTTGTTGAATTTTTTATTGCCTCTGTGGCTCATGGGGAGCAAGCAGCAGGGGAGCTGCAGTGCCTCGGTGAAATGCAGCAGGCTGGCTCTCCCATTAGCTTGCCCTCACAAGGACTGATTCCATCCGCTGTCTCTCTCCCACCCCCTCCTTTCTGCCCAAACCTTGATGGACTTTCCATCAGACTGACAGAGACTGAGAGACCTCTGCCACTTACAAGGGCCACTGACTCTGCCACTGGCCTGAGGACCAAAGTCTCCAGGGGGTGCATAGAAAAACAACTAGAATAATATTTATCTCATCAGTGATGCAGGGAGTGTGAGCGGGCTGATGTCAGGCGGGGGGCTGACAGAGCAAAGGCTTTCCCTGGGAGCTGGTTAGAGCCACAGTGTGTCCACACACAGCTTCTGGCTGTGTCACATCGCCGGGAGACACTGCTTGCTAAAGGGCACTACGAGCAGGAGGTGGTGAATGTCATTGCCTCTAGCAGACATCTCATTCTTCATTCATGGCAGGGCTACTAAGCCAGCTCTGCTGACCTTTCTCAACCCGTGTTGTAAAACACAGAAAAAAAACAGCAAGGCAAAACCAAGAGCTGCAGCACTTACTAATTGGATATTATGCTTTTATTTTACATGGAAAAAGTCAGTCTCTGTCCTGCTTTAATGGATGTGCGCTTCTGTGCAGATCCTATTGCTTGGTCTGAGGCAGGAAAAAGGCTTTGTGATGGTCCTATATAAACAGACATCAAGATTCTTAGCTACTCTTGTCCCAGGATCCTATCCTGCTGTCAGCCCTAAAAAGGGTGTGGCTGTTAAACTGTGCGCCCATAGATAAAGTGAGACAGGCTGAATTTGAACCTTTTAATTTTTCAGAGACAGAGAGGAACTAATTAGCCACACTAGACTCTCAAGTCACCACTCCCTTTCTTGTCCCTTTTTCCCCTGGCAAGGTGGACCTCCACTTCCTGACTGTGCTCACAGCCATTGCCACACAGGGTGCCATCTCGAGAGAAACCCAGAAGGGCTACTATGTCCGTACCTACAAGCTGGAGATCAGCACCAACGGGGAGGACTGGATGATGTACCGGCACGGGAAAAACCACAAGGTAATGTCCTTTTTGTCTCTTCTGCCTGTACCTTGGTGAGTCTTGCGGCCAACAAGAGGGAAGAGAACTGAGAGATTTTGCAGGCCCAGAGGGTTTAATCGATGAGGGACCCTTTTTCTGATGATGGCTAAAAGACTGATGATACTCTGAGTAGAAATAGTCCTTTCTCCTCTGCACAGCAATGAGGAAACTATTCCTTGGAAAACCTGGCTGCTGCTGCATCTTTCATGGTGGTGAGAGTATGTTCTTTGACTGCAAATGAAGGAGAAAATGTTTTCACAGCCTGTGTTTTGCCGTATAAGATTCTGGAGCTTTTGTGGTCGTAGACCCGTCTGCATGCAGGGTTAACAATCACAAAACCACATGAAACTGTAGTTCAGGAGTTACTGAGGCCTGGAAATGAAAGGGCACAAATCCTAAGAGGCAATTGCACCATCCCAGAGAACAAAATGAGCAATAAATAAGGAGAAACAATTCAAGCTGCCAGAGCTGTGAGATCTGCGCTAAGCAGGCATGGTCAGCAAGGCTGCGTTGAGCCCTGGGAGCTGTGCATGCTCTTGCTGTGTTTCTGGGACACCCACAGAGGTGGGAGCAAGGAGGAGGGAGGGTAAATATGGGTATTCATCTGTTTCACACTGTATGGATGCTGGTGTGTGGCCAGGAAGGATAATCTTGGAGTGGTCTGCATGGGAAGTGTATGGGAAGACGTATGTATGGTGCCGGGCTGTTTTTTCTGTCTATTGCTTTGGTCATGTGGTTGTTCCCTGGTTAAGGGTGCCTCAAGAAAGTGCTTCCCTGCTCTTCTGTGGCACCCGCCAGCACTGCTGCTGTGTTCAGGTCCTCCCTGCTGATGTGCCGTAGTGTGTCTCTGTGAACTCTGGCTGGGGTCCCACACACCTCCCCCCACACACATGTCCCAGTAATTTTTGATTGCTCAGCACTTCTATTAAATTAGCTGTCCCTCTTCTTTGCTGGCACAGGCACTGCTGGCGTGAAATGCAGTAGCCTGCCTTGTCCAGGATTCATCCAGACATTTCCTTCCCCTCCGGGCTGTGTGATTTCCCCTGCCCCACAAGTGTGTCTTAGGTTCAAATTCCCTCTACTTCCCAGAATGAGTCCTCTCTGTGCAGAGGTACCTATCAGGGTCCCATACCTGCAATATTTGGAGTATTTAAGCTCCTCATGTGCCAGTGAGGGAGTGTTAGTCCTATTTTAGAAGTAGGGAAGTGGAGGCACAGGGCAGCCCAGCACCACATAGGGGAGTCCTCAGCTGGCCTGGAGGGTGGTTTTAGTTGCAGAAGAGAATAAATATTCCATCCTTGCAGTGCTGGGCGTTGGACACTGCATCCTCAGCCAGGGTGGAGCAGGACAGCATGATGGGTTTCAGTGCTGCTAAGTGCTAAAAGACCCTAAATAAAACCTGGCTGGTGTCAATCCAAAACAATCCTACAACCACCTGAATCGCCACCATTTCAGGACTTGGCCCTTGATTTCTGTCAGCTTTTTCCTACTCTGTTTTCTCTTTTCATTAAAAAAGTGGAAAAAAATCAAACCTCTTCTTTTTTACTCCTCTATTCCAGTATCAATTCATTCCCACATTCTGGCCTTCATTTAGCAGACACCTCCCAAGGCTGGAGGACAAGTAATTGCTTTTTGGTGGCTCGGCTACCCCTTGCATCTGGGTGACTGCTTTCCTGCCCCGCCAAACAACTGGCTGCCAGCTGCTGAGCTACAGTGGGGCCAGGGCAAGGCCACTTGCTCACAGACCTGGTGCCGGGGGGCGCTGGTCCCACATTCCGTGCCCGCATTAATCTGGGCAAGCTCCCAGATGTCTGTGCTCGCGGGGCAGGTCCCTCCCTGCATCAGTGCGCAGCTCGGCGCAGCCCGGGCTGCAGCACTGGAGCAAACCATGCCAAAGAGATTCGTCAAGTCTGCCGCAGCTTGATTTGGTGCCATGAGGAGCAGGGAGGGAGGGGAAGGTGTGGACAGACAGGAACTCTCTATATATATATATACAGATCGATACATATACATATATACAGACACATACATATGTGCACATATGTATATCTGCACATACACACGTATATATGAACATGCACACATAGGCATATGGGGTGTACCAAACACTGCTTGGAATTTCTGCCAGCTCTGTGGGCCAAAAGCAATGCTCTGCCATGTATAGGTGGGTCAGCTAACATTCACATCTTCATCAGGGAGCTAATGCAAGAGAAAACCAGTGAGTGCAGGAGGTGTGGGGAGGGGATGATGCTCCCTGCAGAGGATGGGAAGCTCTCACCGCCTCTCTTTTGCCCCCTGCTTCCCCTCCCTCCGGTGTTTCAGATGACAGTGGGGCCAGGGTGTTTCCCTGCCAAATGTGGTGGCTCACCTTTGAGTCCCCAGCTGCTGGCACACAGCAGTAAGGGAAATGGGAAAGGCAGGATGGAGCAGCGGAAAATGTGATTAATATGTGCTCACAGCAGACAGGGCTGGCTGGGCTGTTTCCGTGCTGTGCTATGTTTCTGGGATGGGGAGGCAGTGGGAGGGCAGCTGGCAGGAGTGGAGCTCCACACTCACTCCCTCCCCTTCCTACCCCATTCCTGCCAGGTTTTCCTCCTTCCTGGCAGCCCACTCCCCAGAAAGCCTGGCCCAGACATCCCTGTGTCCAGGGGGTGGTGCTCTGTCTTTCCCTCACGCATGGAGCCAGGGTGGGAGGCTAACCCAGCAACCTGGCCAGAGGTGCTGCACTGTGTCCCTGAGAGGGGAGACAGGGAGAAGAGTGGCCACCACCACGTGCCATCCTCACCAGCATGCCCCTACCACGGGACAGGGCCAAACCAACCTTACTGCAGAAAAGCTGGTATGGCTCTTGCCCTCCCTGTTATGTCCACCTCCTGTGACCTGGGGCCAGGCAGATGGCCTCTGAGGTTTGAGGTTATCTTCCAGGCATCAGCCTGGTGTTTGTGCCGAGATCTTATCTAATGGTTTGCAAATGTCTTTAGAAAACAACTCTTCTTGAACCCAAGGAAGGAAAAGAGCACCTGACAGGATTTGACCTTTTGTTTTTGGCCATTTTCTTCACCTGGCAGGATTTGACCTTTTATTTTTCTTTGGACAGGCTCAACTACAAAGATTTTATCAGAAAACCAAGTTCTCCTCCATTCTGATCCGCTTCCTTCTTTGTAGCATCTCGGGTTCCAGCTCCCATATGGTGTGAGCCGCTCCATCTTAAGTAACTGTGGAGATGAGCTCGCAGGAATCACCTAGTGTGGCAAGGGACTGGGATGGGATGGATTTCAGGATTTGGAGTAGGTTTGGGCCATAATGAGTGCTGCTCTCTGTCTCCATTGCTCTGCGTTTTCAGACACATTTCTTTTCAGAATCTATAGAAGTCAATGGACGAGACATGGCAGCAAGATCCAGCTGATGTGCATTTTTCATTTCTTACTAATTTTGATGGTTTTGTGCTTGTTATTAGTTAACTTTCCTGAGTGGCATTTCAGGTGGTAGGTGCACAAAGACTGAATTGCTGCAAGGAGCAGTATCTCAGCTGTTACACTGGAGCAGGGAACATCAGAGGTTTTTGGCACTGGCAGTGAATATTGAGGATGACTCTTTGGAGACCCTTGTACCTTCCCTTAGGAGTGTTCCTCTGTCTTTTCAGTTCTTAATCAGGTCTCCTGTATTTATTCACCTGAGGAAGAAGAGAAAAGCTTTCAGTCCTGTGGCTTTTTTTATCTGGAAAATTCAGGAAAAGCTGGTGCAATGAGCCAGAGGGCCACAAGTGTTTCTGCACAGAGACATCATGGTGCAGAGGATTTGCCCAGAAACATCCAGGTCCCAGCCTGCTTCTGCTGCTTTTGCAGGCAGGACAAAGACATCAGGCTTTGCCAAAGGCAAACTTGTGCATTCACCCTTGGTGCAGTACCTGGGGAGAATTACAGCCCTGGCTTTCCTAGCAAGGCTGCAGCTTTGTATTTCTGGGCCTGATATCTCCTTTGCAGGCTAACATAGTACTACTCCTCGTGTCCCTGATGACTCCCAAATCTGAGTGGAGCCTCTCAAAGACACGGAGCTGGCAAGCCCAGCCCAGCACACTGTGCCTTGCCCAGACACAGTGCTCTGTTAAGTGTTGCCAAGTATCATTTTTCTTTTAACTCCTTGTTCCTGGATTTAATAAATCCAGAACTATCCACCCTCCACTTGAGCCAGAATCCTCCCACCATCAAACATGCCCCATTTTATGCCTTCCCTATCTGACAAGGGAAATAATCTCCCCTACTTTTCTCCTTCATGCTTCTCTGTCTAAATCCTGAAGCCCTAATCCTGTTAGCATGCTCTGTTCCAGGGCTCTGTCTCCACAGGAGTAACATAATCCTGCAGTAAATCTAGTGGGTCCAAAGAGACACATACATAGGGATGAAGGCAGGGCTGCTGCCGTCCTTGGCCTTCTCCTCTTCCTCCCACAGTCATTTTCTTCAGCATCCAAAGAAATTGCATAGTAGCCAAGCAGCATAATAAATAAAGCAGGAGAGAGGTTACCTCTTCCCCCTCCCGGACTCACTGCCTCTTCAATTTCATGGCACTTTTTTGTCTCCCTGTCCTTCATCTCCTTCACTCCAAACTGCCCATGGCACAATTCCCATATCCACTGGAACTAATGTAGCTTCAGCAATTCCCCCCATCACCCTATGATGGTTCCAACATGTCAAAAATGCAACTTGTAAATGCTGGTGTGGAGCTTGCATGTGTATGCACATGGAAAACTTTTGCAGTCCTCCTCTAGCCTAGACATCATGTCCCCTACTTTTACAGCCTTTCCCTTACCACTTTCTTTCTGCAGCAAATTAATTAAGCAGGTCAGCTCTCATTGATTATCAATTTAATTTCACATGCAGACCTGCTGTCTGGACGAAAAGTCTGGAAGTAAACATACAGTGTATGAGGAGAAGATGGGCAGCTCTTTGATGATGGGCAGCAGTGAAAGCGAGTTCCCTTGACTGTTTCTTGGAAGGTGCTTTTAATTTGTTAATGGTTTACCCATTCGTCTTTTGGCTCCATTACCCTTCAGTGTGTGTGCATGTGCATACACATGTATGCTCTCCACTGAGTGTATATCTATTTATCTATCTATCTATCTCCCTAGATCACAGCCAGGTATTTTTTTTTTCTGCTGGTGTAAATTACTGTGACTTCTTATACTTCGATGGTGATATGTTGATTTACACCATTCGAAGACTTGGCTCGAAATATGTGCTGAGTGGGATGGGAAGCAGATAGGACGGGAGGAATAGCAATGTTCTATTTTGGTAGAGAGGGAAGAAATCTTTGCTTTCTTGGCACTCCCAATTTCACACATTTTCTTGCTAGTTCTTCCTATGCTTTGAGTGCTAAATTGAGGCAGGATCTAGAGCCTGTTGAAGTCAATGGGCTTCTCTCCACAGTGTGTTGGGGCTCTGGGGTCAGCATTTTCAGGACAGGGAAACCAGACGGTCAGGGTCAGACTCTGGTCAGCAGCATCACGACCTGCAGGCTCACAATGCATTGAGAAGGAGGCTGAAAGAGCAGGCATGTGGGAATACCTCATGTCTCTAACAGCACCAAGCACATGCCCCCTGAAAGTGGCCCCTTTCTGTTATGCTGAACAGGGTGTGAAGCGATGACTTGCCGTGATCAGTTGGGGCTGTTCAGAAGCGAGGTTCAATGGAACAGATCCTACCAGTGCAGCTGATAGCAGAGCTGGAAGTCAGGTGCCAATTCTGCCCTCACAAGCTGGCAGTCTGGAGTGTCATGGCCCAGATTCAGAGTTCATAGCTTGTTGAATGTGATCTAGCCTGAGTAAGTTGCTGATTTCTTAACCTAAAGCAGAATTGAAATTGCTCTTCTTGGAAGCAGGTAGTTGGGACCAAGGTTGCCTAAGAGATGTTTTCAGCGATGCTTATAGTAATGATAAAGTTTTTGGGCTCAGTCTTTCTTCTGCTTTCTATCAAGTTTGACTATGCAGAAGTCAGCAACAAATTATGCTGGTGTAAATTTGGATTCTGGCCCCTGATGCTCGTATGTGCGAAGTGAGCTAAAAAAGAACAAAACTTGAAATATGTTAAATCAAAAAGAGCAGCAAACCTCGTGAGTGACTGTTGAACATGCTGGTCCATATGCAACCTTTGGCTCATGGAGTCTTCACAGTGCTGATGGTGGGAAGCAAATAGAGGTTGCCAGGAGAAGACTGGACTTGCTGCCCTTGGACATCTGCTGGGGCCCCCATTAGGAGCCATCCTCTGGGACAGAGGGACCTTTGGTCTGACCTGTAATGCTGCTCCTTGTGCTAAAATAGTTGCACGGGCTCAGATAAACACTTCCTGTCCTCCGGTGTTAGGTTCAGAGGTAAGGTGTTGTGTGTCAGCCTCTGTGTTGGCATAAAGCTGAAGGCTCTGCTGTGGTGTGGAAATAGATCCTTTTAAATTGTTTGTGTGTATGTGTCTGTGTGTCTGTGCCCGCAGCTTTACAAGACACATACACACACATGCACACACACACATATGCCTGGAGAGTGTTTCACTGTGACCACTCTTCTTATAGCCCTCCTGCTGGAAAAAAGGGGTATTTGGTGTCTGCTGAGCAAGGAAAAAGATGGGAAGTGAGGTCAGACAGAATAAAATAGGATATTAAAAACACATAAACCATGCTGTGTTGCTAAACGGTAGCAGCGTGATATATATTCTCTAGATTAGCATTTCTGCTCAAGTTCACATCAACCCCTCATCCCAATTACCAGCCAGATTTGCAACTGATTCCCCCTGTGGGGTGGCTGCTCCCTGCCCTGAAGGAGTGGATAGCGATGTGCAGGGGCAGCCCAGAGCTAGCTGGGGTGCTGTGAACAGCCCCGTAAACACCCTCTGCACACCCTGCTGTGCTGGATCTTGGGTAAAGAGAAGTAACATGTGCCATCTGCAAGCCTAGAGCCACAGGAGGCTCACAAAATGCTTCCTAGCTGCTATTCAAGGCAAGGGGCCAGGATACTGCCTCACCCCTTCTTCTGTCCTCAGTTGTTTGACTCTTGCCTCCCACAGGAGACTGGTGCCAGAGATTACACTCTCCTGCTTTCCTGAGATAAACTTACTGGGAACTCTTGTGCTCAGTACACATACACATGGTACTTGTGGGAGCTTGCAGAAGAACCCAGCCTAGCATCTCAGTGTGGATGTGGTTCCTAGCTGAGATGGGAGGATAGTCTAACCCTGTCCTGAAGTGCTTGGAGTGAAAGCAGGCAATGCCTGCAGCCTTGGTCAGTGATCTCTAGAGTTTTATGCTGGGGCAGAGAAAGGGTTGAAAATTATCCTCCCCTTGGGTATTTCCTTTTTCCTTCCCTTTTCTTTCCCACTATGGCTTTGCAGCCTAAAATAGAAACAGATGTACCCAGTCCTTGTCCAGCCTATTTTAAAAATGGGCAGAAGAGGTGGATCTAACATCCATCTGGTAGTTATTGATTATGGCCATCTGGTAAGGCAGCGGCCTTTTCATACCATGTGGGATCATAAACTCCCGAAAAGCTGTCTCCATGTGTCAGGCTGCATGTGCATGGGAGAGGCAAAGGCAAGGGGCTGGCTGAGGCAGCAGCTTGTCACCCCAGGCAGAGGTGCATCCTTCCTGCTCACATCACTGCTTGCACGTGATGTTTCTGAGTGGAGCTCAGTGTAAGGATGCATCAGGATGTTTGGGGGCATCTTGTCATTTGTGCTGTAGCAGATCTAGGTCTGGGGGCAAGCTTGAGGCAGCTGAGGTCTGATAGTCTGATGTGCCTCGAAGTGCTGTGAGTGCAGTCAGGCAGAAGGCTCCTGGCCCTCCTGCCTGGTAGGTGAGTCCATCCACCATGCTGTCCTATGACATGTGAGTGGCTACATGTCCCTTCTGGCCTCTGGTGCTTGCCCTGGTTGGAGGCTGGCCCTGACCAGAAAGCCTTTCCTTGGTTTTCCCTGCTGAGATTATTTTGACTGTTTATCTGGTGAGGATGTAACAGCGTGTGCAAATGTACATTTGTGCCTCCCTTCCCTTGCAGACATTTCAGGCCAATGAGGATGCCACAGAGGTTGTTCTCAACAAGATCCACAGCCCAGTGCTCACACGCTTTGTGCGCATCCGTCCCCAGACCTGGCACAACGGCATCGCCCTGAGGCTGGAGCTGTATGGCTGCCGCATCACTGGTGAGGGTCCTCTCCTTGCCTTGGCTTCAGTGCTCCTCTCTGTCCTTCCAGCAGCCTGTCCTGGCGTGCTGTCCCTTGCCACTTCATGGCTGCTTGCGGTGAGAATGGTGACACTGTGACTAGCACCGAGACATCCATCACAAGGGATGCTCTTGGAGGGACAGGACTGCAGCTCCTGGAGGGAGGGGGAAATGCCCAGCTGGTGTTGGTTTAGTGTCCAGAGCCTAATGCCATGAGGAGAACTGTAAGCACTTCACTTCAATTACCCTGACTGTTCATGGCCTTTCCTTCCCTGCAGATTCACCCTGCTCCAACTTGCTGGGAATGCTTTCTGGCCTCATTCCTGACTCACAGATCTCTGCCTCTTCCATCAGAGGCTATGACTGGTCTCCCAGCATGGCCCGCCTGGTGAGCAGCCGCTCGGGCTGGTTTCCCCGTGTGCCCCAAGCCCAGCCTGGGGAGGAGTGGCTGCAGGTAGACCTTGGCGTCCCGAAGAACATTAGAGGTGTTATTATTCAGGGGGCTCGTGGAGGGGACAGCGTGACCACCACTGAGTCCCGTTCCTTTGTGAAGAAGTTTAAGGTGGCCTACAGCATGAATGGAAAGGACTGGGACTTCATCCAGGACCCCAAAACAATGCAAGCCAAGGTAGGCACTGCCTGGAGCAGCTGCGAAACAGGACATTTTTCTGACTAGCTTTAGTCTGCCTGATGGGGTCTTGGGAAGTTGGCCGAGCACTCCCACAGAGACTTTGGGAGCTTGGGGTTGTCACCATGAAATCCCAGGTTGTGTCCCTTGTTGCTGCTCCAAATCTGTACTAGAGGCCGTAAGTTCCACCCTTCCCCAGGGATGGCAATTTCTTTTCATTTTCTATTGTGGACCAGGCATGGGGATGTGGACATCACCTGCTGCTTCTCCCAGCTCCTGCAGGTCGGAGTCCAAAAGATGGTGTGTTTTATTATGTTTTGTGTAAAACAATTATGTTTTACACAACCTAATTACATATTTTAAGGGGAAAGGTGTGGCTGTTGTGATGTGCACCTCTGAAAGAGGAAGATGAATCACAACTTCTCTTTAGGAAATTTTCTATATCTGAAGTCCCTTTGCAACACTGGTGTGACCCTGAAATTCCCCATATTTTTTCTTTATCATTGGACTTCCCCATAATCTTTCTGCTTAGTGCTATGGGAGTGGCAGGGGGCTTGAGGAATAAATAAATTCTCTGCTACTGCCTGTTCTGTTTTTATGCATACTCCTCTGCTTAAAATTTGGGTAAGTTTTAAATTTTCCTGATCCTTCAAATGAGGGCTGATGCTATCTATAGCCCTCTGTTTATTCCCCACAGGCTTTAGTTTGTTCATGTAAGCTGAAAAACAGCAGTACTTGGACTGTGAGGAAAACCAACCATTTACACCATCCTAGAACATGCACTAGATTCTTTATTTACCAAAGGACAAATCTGATCACATTTATATATTAATTTAGTGGATATTCCCTAGGCTTCCCCTGCATGGCTTGGATCAGAATCTAATTCCTGGATTCTGAGCAGAGGCCAGGAGAGATTGTGCAAGTTTCTTAGAAACAGCGTGGCTGGTCCTCTTGAAACAAAGAAGGAACAGCCCAGTTTCTGTTCAGCTGGGCTCAATGGCCTGGAGTCAGGCAGCTAAGCTACTTCAGACTGTGGCTACATTCTGCCAGACCCAAAATATCAGGTCTGGTTGAGAGCACCTGAAATGCTCACAATACACACATCTCTCGCCTTTTCTCTCTCTCTCTTTCTCTCTGTAGCTTTTTGAAGGCAACATCCACTACGACATACCTGAAGTCCGGAGGTTTGACCCTGTTCCTGCCCAGTACGTCCGAGTGCACCCAGAGCGGTGGTCCCCAGCGGGAATAGGAATGCGCCTGGAGGTGCTGGGCTGTGACTGGACAGGTAGGAGCCCCTGCGCCTCTGCCCACTGGCTGCTCAGGGGCCAGACACTAAACAGGCAAGGTGCAAACAAACTTCAGGTTGTTTCCTGCTGTCCTACCCCGGCCATGCTGTGGCAGGGAGACTGCAGCCATGAAGACAGCACCTGTATGGTGGCTTGGCCCCACCTTTTTATTTCCACTTTGAAAAGAACTGGCCTTGATGCAGGGTGTAGCAGCAATGTTTGGACTCCAAGCTTTCACACAGAGCCCCTTGCAGAATTTGTTCTCAACTCCCTTCACACTCGTTTCAGATCTTTTACCTGGACATTGTGCAGTCTTTCACAGTCTCTTACGTTAGAGGACATTTGGGCTTTTTAGTCCAAATAATAAGACAAAAAGTAGGAGGAGAAGCAGAATTGCAGTGACCAATACTTCATATCCTGAGCTGCAACAACAAGGCTTTGCTGTAAAAACAACAGTCCCTCTCTCACTGAACCCAGTGTGGAAACCTTTTTGCAGACAAGGTTGGGAAGTTAACTCTATGACATCTCTACAAACATCCCTAAGACCCAGGAAACTTGTTCACTTTTATCTACCTGTTTTTCACATGTCATATGCCTTTCAGCCACCATTTTTAATACAGAGATGAAAACTGGCTTTACACACTTACTGGGATCAGTAGAGGTTGTACCTCTGACCCTCTGAGGTTCAGTGGTGATTGATTTCTCCACAGTTTTGCCCAAAAGCAAAAAATGTGCCCAAAGGGTCATTGGGTCTGATGTTAACTTTGCAGTGCCAGCGGCTAGTTATCCTCTTTTTTAATCTTTTATTTTTTAATAATCTGCATACATATGAATCTGGAATCCAGATGTCAGTGATAAAGAGGTATGATTTCCATTTTATAAGCACATCTGTAGAAGGCATTTTCTTGTAAGAATTCCCATTCTAGGAAGCTTGAAAGAAACTTTTTTTACCGTCTTGTGCAATCTTTACCAGCATTTCCTCCTGTGATGTGCTGCAAGATGCATTGCAAACACTTAACAGCAAATCACACAACACATGTACACACTATTAATAATGATATATTTTCACCTTTGAAGTCAATGGTAAAGATCCCCCTGGACTGGCAATCCATTGTAAATTATCTAAACTTTAAATTGCATTAGAGCTTAATTTAGAGCTGAGGGCTTTGTGCAGAAGTGGTCAGGCATCTCCCACATTGCTGCTTCCTGCAGCTCCCAGGAGTCTCCAGCTGCCAGATCTCTGCAGACCACTGCTGGATGGTGCATCACAGCAGTGCATCACTGCCATAAAGGGAGGCAGTCACACAGGACCTCCAGCCATGTGCATGCCAGCCCTTCCACTGCACTCCTCCAGCTTAGAGAATGAGGGGGTCGTCTCTAGCTTCTTGTGCTATTTTTGGCTCAAATTTTCTTTTACATGTGTGTCCATGCTCATTTTCAATATCAGTAGCAATAGCACATGTTTTTTCCAGGCAAGGTTCTTTATGGTCATATCCGAGTCTGGGTAATAATTTGCACATTGTAATGTTTAAAACTCAACTGCCAGGTCATAAATATCCGTAGCTTTATTAATCTACAGGCATTCAGCTTTGTAATCAGAGCAGGGCTTGTAATCTTGTGGATTCACCATGTTATAAAAAACATTTATATCCCTGATGCAACCTGGGGAGCAGAGATAGCCCATGGCATTATCTGCATGCTTAATCCAGACTGGCTACATGCAGCAGGCCTTGACAATCCCCAGAAAGGGCCCTCCTTTGCCGGGAGGACACAGGCGTGTTACAAAAATGGCTGCAGAAACCCAGGCAATTGCACTTACTTGAGAACAAGATTAAGAAATGGATTAAAACAAGATGATTAAAAATATTTTCAAGAGAGGGTCTAAGCCCATGTTCATCCTGCCCAGGTGCTTCTATTTCTTATCAACAACAAGGATCTTAATTCCTGAGTTAAACAGGTAACAGCTGCAACTGGACTCACAGACTAAATGGCTACTAACTCAAAAATTGGGAAGCAGGCAGTCAGCAATTGGCTTCTTTCAAAGACCTGCCGAAATTTTTCCTCTGAAGAGTGGAGAATGATGAATGTTCACTAGCAGCTGGGTTTCTGTTCTTTGAAGTTCCAAACATCTGGTTTCAATTGCTCAGTGACTTTGCATTTTGATTAGCAGTTACCACCAGTTGAACAGACACTTGCAGGGCCAGGGAGGAGTGAGAAAGCGAGCAAGCAAGACCCTCTCTTTTTCACTTTCCATTTCACACATGACACTGTCCTGCCTGCTATTTCCATTATCTCTTGTAACCATCGTGTTGCGGCTCTACCATGGTAACTGATTTTTCAATATACATTTCTGCGGCTTGTCCAGGGCAGTGCAACACCGTTGATTTACATCCGCTCTGCATCTGTGTCCCATATGGGACTTGCTTTCAAGGTCCTTCCACATTGTCACACTTCAGCTATAAATCTTGATATACAGGAACAACAACCTAAAAAAATGTACCAGCTCTAAATAAGTTCCAGCTTTTGATATGTTGCTTTCACCTGCTGCTTTTTTTTTTTCTCTTTTTTTATGACATTTTTCTGTGCCTGGCTGCCTGCAATTTGCTTCTTGGTTGCATTTGGAGTTTTATGGGGTTGTAACAAATTTGAACTTACAAATTAAAAGAATTTGAGGCTATTTTTCTAATTTATTCTGAACAAAAGACAGCCATTGGAAAAAAAAAAAAACAAAACAAAAAAAACCCAAACCCTGAGAGTTTATGTACAACATGTTTAATAACAGGAAAATAGAAGGGCATAAAGGAGCCTATGGAAAATATTCAATGTATTTAGCCATTTCCTCCTGCTTTTGGCTTTATTAAATGATATCCTGAAGGGTGCCGACAAAGAAATGCAATCACACATAATTAGGCAAAGCTAACTCTTTCTAAAAGTGGAAGGAATCAAGTTGGCTGTACTCCACTTAATGCACCCATAAAAGGAGAGTTTGCTGGAACCTAATGTCATTTACTATTGATCTTAATATCCTTCCCTTTCTTGCTTAAATTTCCCCTGACACCTGCTTGGAGGTTGTTACACATGGGCCATGTTAGAGAAAGGGAAATTGGACAGAGACCCTTTGAAAGTGTAGTCAGGAGCCTGGAGTGTGAAACCAGATGCTTTCTGCAGTGAGCCAGAGCTCACTAGGGGATCCTCTGGGTCCGTTTGCGGTTACATCATTTGTGGGTTTGAGTGACTTGTTTTATAAATTGGCACAATTGGTGGGAATGTTGTGTGTGTTTTTTCAACGTGTCATATGCCTTTATGAAAGAAAAAGATGTTCTGCCTGTGATCTCACTTATCCAGTAATGACAGCTAAGTGGATTTCCAACACCCTTGTAGATTGCAGATTAAAAAATTAAGAGAAAAAGTAGTGTGTATGTCTAGAGAAGAGGCTTGTTCAGTGTGAATTCCAAATCCATGGAACTCCCATATGGAAAGACAGTTCACTTGAAGTTCAAACCATGCTGACATTTGTAGCATGTGGAAATCTCATGGCATACTTGTTCTATCTCTTCCTGCCATTATAAGAACATGAAGAAAAAGATTTTTGCCTTGTTTCTACTACCTGGGCTTCTTTTTCTGTCTGTTGCAAACAGCTTCTCTACTCCATTTTTTCCAGATGTCAGGCCCACTGCAGAGACGCTGGTGCCCACTTTGAAGAGTGAAGAGACCACCACTCCCTACCCAACTGATACAGAAGCAACTGACTGTGGTGACAGCTGTGGAGAAGAGGAGGGTATGTATCAGAGCAGTACATCTTTATCTCAATAACTGATGGGTTAAGAGCTAGGAAAATACTCTTATCTTCCCATTAGTGCCAATACATGGGGCTGATTCCTGGAAAGCTTAGAGTAATATTATTAGTGATAGGCCAGGATTAAAAAAAACAACAAAACCAATCCATAAACAAATCTGCCAAAATCTGATAAGTTCTATCAAGGAAGGATGGAAGAGCAAGAGATAGCAACTAATTCGGTCCCTAGGGAACAAGAGATGAAGAGCTGGTCTCCCAGCTTCCTTACATGACCTGAAGAAACTCATTTAGTGCCCTGTTTGGAACCATCTCCATTCCAGATCACCTCTTGGCTGGAAATCATAAACTCAGAAGGTGATTTAGACTGCCTGGTATGTAGGGTTCCTTTTGCAGAAGTCACAACTGTGGAGGTAAATCACAACACATATCGAAGACTAACATCCTGAACACTTATCTGCTTAAGGATCATCTTCCCTAATATCAGCAGCTTAAAATTTAGGAGGACAGTCTGGGCTCCTTGTGTGGGCAGTAGAGAGAGTGGAACACTAACTCCACTCAGGATTTCATCTGCCCTGTCTTAGATGGCTGTCAGATGTGCATGAAATGATTTGGTAACTGTAGCACCTGACTACTTCTTCTGAGATGGAAGAAGCTGAATGTTAGTTTAGACTCCATGCTGTGCTTGTTAAGAACCAAGTGCTGGGGAAGGGCTAATCTTCTCTGCCTCAAATCCCTCTCTGTAAAAGCAGACATCATATTCTTCTGCTTCTTGCAAGGAGGATGTGAGCATTTAAAGGTTGTGAAATGTCCAGATGAAGAGGAGAGAGCTTGACAGAGCTGTGCAAGTTTAGTTGTACAGTGCAATGTTCAGGAAATGCATTCACCTGGGTGCAACAGCAGAGCCTGGGCCTCAGCACTGAAGCATGTACACAAGGACTTCAGCAAGAATCTCACATGGAAAAACTATCCTCTTAGATAGCTCCTAGGACTTCTGTCACTTCAGCTTTCAGTCCCAGATTAAAAAAATAATGGGTTTAAAAATAAATAAATTTATAAAAGAACATTAATTGGGTTTTTCATACCTCTCATGGGGATTCTGCTGTACTTTAGTTCTAGAAATGTAAGTTGCAGAAGTAGCTTAAAGGGTCTGATTCTCATTGCTTTGCCTTAGTGGTAAGCCTGTGCAACCCTACAACCATTGAGGCACTTGGGAAAGTGCTGAGAGGAAATTTAGGCCAGTAACAATCTCTGCAAGAACACAATTCCTGGGTGCAATCCAGGGCAAGAGAGCAAGCAGAGTATGTCGTGGAGCGTGGAACCAGCCTCCCTGTCAGCTTCCCTCAGATTTAGCAACAATTTTCATTCTCATACTCCATAAAACAATGAGTGTGTTTCTCTGGACAATCAGATTTATGACAGCCAAACAGAAACAATGTTGTTCTCCAGGGTATGAGATTAGATTGAAATAAAAGGATCCATGATCTACATTGTTTTATTTTGGAGTGGGAGCATGTTAAAAAAAGCCTGCTGCCCCTTGCAGTGAAGTTCTCCTGATGCCTATCACTTGAGTCACTCACCTCCTTCTGGCTATCACTCACTTTGTGGGCACTGTGATTTAAAACTTCCTCTTTGCTCAGGAAAATCATGGCCTATAATTAGGCTCAGACATGCATGTCCACTGACTGCTTGGTATGGATTCAGCCCATTTCTGCAGCCTCCATGCCATGTGACTGATTCCCTCAACCTAAGGAGCCAGCAGCTGCCTCACTGCCACATGCAGCCCCTGGCATGTGCCCACAGCCTGCAGAAAAGCTCTCCAGAGCTTTCAAAGCTGTTGTCACAGGGGAATTAACTCTGCTCCTGTTTCAAGATGGAAAGTTAAAGAACTTGCCCAACGACCATGTGGTGAGTCCATAGCAGAGCTAGAAATAAAGGCTGGCTTCTTTAACTTAGAATCCAAAAACTTGAGCTCACGGTGGCCCCACATTTTCCCTGGTAACATTTCCATGAGAAGGTAGGAAGCAGTGAGTGACAGCTCTCCAGGATGACAGACAGCTCCCGTCTGGTGCAAGTGGCTAGGTCTGTCACTCAGGAGCTGGGTTTCTGGAGCACTTGAGATTCTCCTTTAGGAGCCAGGCAGGAACTTCTGACCATGGGGCACTCAGGAAGGACTCTTCCCTGACATTTAAAAAGGCATTTAATATTGACCACTCTAGGGGAGGAAGAGAAGGTGCTGACTGGAGTCTGGAAGCATTTGGTTCTTGCTTTTATATTTGCTTAGTTTGGTGGATTAGCCACAGGACGTGGTGTGAGCATTTTGATGATGCAGAACTTAAGGCTGATCCTTGGAGCTGAGGAAATGTGAGATAGGTTAAAGGCATCAATGTGAGTGAGATTTCATGCTTTCTTCAGTTTTGATCGCTTGCCAGCTATTTTAGTTTTGGGTTGTTTTTTAATAGCAGCCCTTCATGGGTAGGTCATTTTTTAATCTGACTTTATTTTGCTTCTATTTCTTTTTGTAAGATTTCCAACTCCCTGTGAACTTCAACTGCAACTTTGATCTTCCTGAAGACCTTTGTGGTTGGTCACATGACTTGGCAACTGGCTATACATGGTCTTTTCAGCCCACAGGCACCTGGACTGGCAACTCTGAACTAAGCCCTGACACTGTGCCTGGTAAGATGCTTAATACCAAAGCAGGGAAGAGAGAGCTGATGGGGCTTTCTCCATGTGAACAGTATAAATGATTATTGCACAGCTATCATGAGTTGTGAGGGCTGTGCAGAGCTGAACTTCTTTTATGGAAACTTTCAGATGCTTTACTGTATGGTTCATGACTTATTTATAGGACTGTGACCACTGGCACTGAATTATACTAATTGTCCTCTTGAGATAGCCTTGAATCAGACACTGGGCTTTGAATCCCATGGGACTGTGAAGGCTAGCCCAGGCTTTGTTCCACATCCTGATCCAAATGTCCTCTGTAGGATCCAGTGCTTTTCCCCCAGAATGTATTTCTTCCTTTCCCATATGCTACTCAGATTGCCTATAGTCTTCAGCTACTCTGCACTCTGGGTTTGCAGAGGCTGGGTTTCAGTCTCCTCCAACTGAAGGATGAGCTAAGCCCTAAGAATGCTGGAAATGCCAGCTTCTTGCTGTTGACTTTTGCTCTTTTTCTCTTCGTGCTTTGGAAGCAGAAGATTTGCATGATTGTGACAGAGCCTAATTTATGGAGGACCTCACTGAGATGTGCTGGCATGGGTTGCAAGGGAGCCTGCCTCTGGCAATGCAGTTGATAGATCAAGTTCTTCAGCTTCACATCTTGGAACTCACGCCAGGACTAGTGTGCTTTCCTTATCCCTCATTGACTTTGTGGCATGGTTGGCACGAAGAACATTTGCCAATTTCCTTATAACAGTAGGCTGTGTCACCGTAGCATCGCTTCACTCTCAGTCATTGCTTGTGCAAGCCAAGGCTCCTGCAGGCGAGCTGGCTGAGCTTACCTGTCCTGGGCTCTGCCCTGATGCATGGTGACCCCAGTGTCTGTGTGTCCCGTGCCCAGGGAGCTGTGCATGATGTGGGCCCCTCCTCGCCCTCCCCAGGGTAAGGTTGAGTCTCAGAATGCAAACATTCAGGAGAACCTGTTAGCCACCTGGCAGAGGCGCTGGCCAGATTGGCAGTGCCGCCAGCCAGTTGGAAAGCCGTGCAGCCAACACCTGGTAGGCAGTGCTAAAGAGGAAAATATGTATTCCAGAAACATATGGGAAGAGGAGAATCTGCTACATCTCCACACACAAATCACCCCCACACAAATGCACACATCATTTCTCTCTTCAGCTCCTGAGGTGCTTAGCTTTTTTCTAAGAGACACGGTAATGCTGTAAGTGCAGCCCATATGGACATCTGAAAAATTCTTTGGCGTGACATAGGGATACAGTGTCTACTATGGAGAAAAATATTTTCATATTTCAAGTGTTTATCTCTTCAGCATTTGAGTGCTTCAGAAGATTAATATCTGGAGCTCAGAGGAGCCTCAGGCAACAGGAGAGAACACTTACAGCCAGCCCCAGACTTAATAACCCTCCCCATCTCATTCACTGTAATAATGTTTAATTAATATCAGTCTCCTGCAAGTAGGATAAAAATTACTTATTTTTATAACTCAGACTCAATTTTTCATTTCATTTCCTCTCCCCTGAGTCTCTCTACAATTAGTTGGCCATAGTTTCTTAGAAGATCCTGTTGTAGCCCAGGAGAGGCTGAAGCTGCCTCAGACAGCAGCATGCAGTCCTGATTTTTACCCTTCTTCTGCTCTTTCTCCTTTTTCTCAGTTATGAATTGCACTGTTTCACTGTTGGGGCTGGGGAATGTCATCCTACTGAGTTCTGTGGTCTGTTTTTGTGCCAGCATGGAGAGCTCTCTCTTAGAGTGCTGTGCAGAGTCAGGCACTGAAGCACTGAGGGGGTGTAGGCAGGAACTCCAGCACTGCCCTGTAAGTCATGGGCTGTGTGGGTAGGGGAGGAGAAGGAGGTGGTGGCTCCAGGGGGTTGGAGTGACTTAGCCATAGCAGTGGGGGAAGCCAGCAGCAAACACCAGCAGAGGCTGAGGGATCAGCATTGGCACTGCCATGGATCTGCCTCCTGGCTGGCTCAGGCAAGGGTGTGCCATCCCAGCATCTGTGGGCATCCGCTGCCTTGCCCCCACAGCACAGGGCTGCAGAGGAGCTGGAGTTCAAAGGCATCACTGCTATGCCTCACTTTGGTCCTGCTCTTAGAAATTAAGAAGACATGACACAAAAAGAAGCAACTGTTTGCTTTTTTCCTCCCCAAGGAGCTTTTAAAGGCAACTGGAGAAGCATGAAAAAGAGGCAATGCCAGCTCCTTGGTAGGGACAGAATCAAAGCATTGTTTGGTTCACACTCCTCCATTCTTCCCCTGCCCTTCCCTCATGCTCCCTCCAGCACTTTGTTTCTAGTTAGAAAATTCACACTCAGACTCCAGGGAGCAAGGAATGAAAAGCTGTTGTTCAGGGTGGTCTTTGCTTGTGAATTCCCCACCCTGGGGTGAGCAGTTGGGTGAAGGAGAGCAGCTGTGCTTGGTTAGAGGCAGGGCAAAAGTTAAGGAGAACTCAAGGCTTCTGGAGCCAAATTTACTCTGATTTAAAAGTGCTGGCCCAGGCTAGAGACCATGGCTGCTCCACAGTAGCAAGGAAGTGTGCTGTGCCTTTAAGAGCAATGTGGAATGTGTTTCTACTTCTTTTGAAAATGGCAAAACAAAAATTAAAATTAAAAAGGAAAAAATAATAATGAAAGGAGGAGCCCTGGCTCGGTCTGCATAAGAGAGAGAGGAAAGGAAATGACCATGGTGAAATATCCTCTGTGAGGCAGTTGATTAGAAAAGTCTGCTGAGAGACAGGCCTGAATTCCTCAGATATCTCCCAATTTCATTTTATGCGCTGCATGCAATTCCTCCTTGTCTTTGGCACGAAGAACTTCTCAAGACTGACAAGACACCCACTGCTCTCATTCCACTATTTTTATTTCCAAGATACTCTTTCAGGCAGCTCTGCACTTCTTTTTTTAGCCCTGTGTTCCTTGGGCTCTTCGCACCATGGATTAACTCCACGTCCTCTCCTGCAGGCTCCCATTACATGTCTGGGGACCTCATTGGTGAAAATGGACCCAAAATGCCCAGCTCAGCAGAAGCCCAGCATGGTTCCAACTGCTACCTGCCCTTTGCAAGACTAGAAAATACCATTGGCTCCCTTTTCTATGCCCCCCATAAGAGATTGTCAGGATTTTTCCCTCTATGGACTTTCAGATGCTTCCCATCTGTAGAAAGATTCCCCTTAGCTGCACCTAGCAAGTTTCATGGAGCAACAAGTTCAGGTTTCAATGAGATTTCATCCCCCCTCCTGCTGCATGCAATGGCAGCATGCCATTGGTGTCAAGATAAAGGTCTTAAGACCTGAAAATAAGTCTGGGTTAATAACTTAGGCACCTCAACTTTTCACTATCTTTGAATTTCACTGGGGTCTTGATCCTGAAGGGTCTAAAGATCCTGGGTTGTATCCTTAGCTGGTTAATGTGATTGTATTGCTCTCAGTGATGCTACATTAATAAGCCAGTGCTGAAGAGCTGGAATCTCTGTGTTTTGCCCATTTTTTTCCCCTTCCCTTTTCTTGCAGTGTTTAAGTAAATACCCTGTCTTTCTAGAAGAGAACTGTGGGATCTGCAGCTTTACCATGTATTTCTTCTCCTTCGGGTGAACACAGCATCAGGGTCAGAGCCCTGGCAGCATTGTGAACCCTGTGTTGTTCACATGTTGGCAGCTGTACGTGTGCACAGAAAAGGAAGCACTTTTAACCTTGCAGCTCTCCTGACCACACAGCTCTTGGGCTGGGCTGCAAAAACCCACTGAGAGCTTCTCTTGTGGGCCACAGCCTTGCTGGCTTTGAGGGTCAGGAATGCTGCTCATTAGGGTTGCGGGCACTGCAGGGAAAGGTTTATTTGTTTCAAAGTGTTTTCAGCAGAGGAGTGTTTATAGTGCTCTGAAGTTTCGTAAGAGCTTATTTTTTAAGAGAAACAAATGTTAAGCTGTTTTTAAGCTGATGGGGACCCCTTACCAGTCCTGTGTTTTTCCCATGGGACCTTTAAAAGGGAAAGTTTCATATTTTTCCTGCAATCCATAAGAACTGCTGCCTTGATTCTACTGTGTCCAAACCAGCAGAAAGGTTTTCATGGTGTTAACAGGGCAAGGCTGAACTGAAGTGGCTCTGCACTTACTCTCACGAGAGTCTCAGGGCTCGTGCCTTGGGGACACATTTTGACCTCAAGGGTCAATCCTGTGTCCTTTGAAGTAGGAAGGAGTTTTACATGTGGGGTGGTATGAAAGTCAAGCATTTCTGTGCAATGAGTGAGCAGCTGCACACTGTGGGAAGGAGACCATATATCCATCTCTGTCTCTCTTCGCTCCCCTCATGTGTGGTGCAGATTGCCTCTCAGCAAAGCTGTACGTGTCTCTCCTGACTCTCATTTGCACAGTGAGGACAGCAAATGCTAGAAAGTTCTTCGTGCCCTGGCTGCCCACAGCATGGCAGAGCTGGGACACCCCAGCACCCCGATCACAAGAGGTTTCTGAGCGTCAGCTGCTCTGTGTGAGTTCCCTGGCTGCAGGCTAGGGCCAGGCTCTGGCTCTCCATGTGCCCATAATGTCTTTCATGTGAGAGAAGGAGGTATGGCCATGGTCTGTTCCAGCAAAGCTCCTGCTTGCTTGGGCTGGGCTGGAGGCAGAGGAGAAGAAGCCATTTCTCTGTGGCTCACTGCTTGCCTCAGTCACTTTTTGGACCCAAACACCAGTGACATTCCCACTTAAAAAAGCAGGCTGGAATGCTCTCTGCAAGGCAAGACACCGTCTCTCAAACCTTAGCTGTGCACCACCCCATGGCTTTGCAGCAGTGAGCCCCAGAGCAGGGCTGGGGAAAGGAGTGCGTGCAGCCTGTGCAGTGCAGCACCAGCCTGCTCATGTCTGCAGTTGTGCAGGCACAGGCGCTGGGCTGGTGGGGCTGTGCACACCTTTCATGTAGGGGCAGCCAGGGTGCCCGCCAGGCTGCCAAAGGACAAGTTTTGGTGGCTGGCAGCTCACGTAGCATAAATGTCAGGCTCTAATCGGCATTTGAGTTGTCAGGGACACGGTGTCCTCCCTGCACTCCCTGGGGGATGTACTAGGACTCACAGTTGCACCATGCTGTTGAGGGTGTGAGGCTTAATTGGGAGGATGTAATGGCGGGTCCATTAGAGAGGCTGAGAGCCTGGTTCTGGGAAAGTGTGGGATTTTATGCCTTTTGACGGGCTGATTTAGAGACTGAAATGGCAACGACTTGGCAGGCTAATTAACACATAATCAAAATTGAGGGGATTTTCCAGCAGATGCAGAGATCTAGTTAATATAAATATTAGTTTTATGGAGGATTGACTTCCCATCCTAAATGAAAGTCTGTCATTGAGGAGAGGCCTGTCATGAAATTATAGTGGCAGTCTTTTGAGGTGAATTTGCATGATTTGCCAAAAAATTTTAAAATGTGATAACTATCCAATTTCAATCTGCATATTCATGCAGCTGCCATTCCCTTGCTACCAGACCACCCTACAGTCATGAGAGCATCTGAGCTGATCTGCTCCCCAGGAATGGCAAGAGCTGATGCAGCTTCCACCTCACATGCCCCAGAAGAACAGCAGGATCGTGCCTCACTGCGATGTCCCCTTGGCCATAACACAGTGTGGTTAGGGTGGCATTTGGGACTGTGCAAGTAGCAGACAGTGCCCACAGCAGTGTTTCACCTCTGGGATTTGACAGACAAGAGGTGGCTGCCACTGGGCTGCAGTGCTGCCAGCTAAAGCACGCCGTGCAACAAAGGAGAGTGCAGTGACCTTTGGAGGGACGTAAGTGAAAGCAATTCACGTGGTTCCTCCACAGGAGCAGCAGCTGTAACTCAACAATATCCAGTGAGGGGGAAATGCAGAGGGAATCTGAAATCTCAATAATTGCTTCTGTACATGCTGCCCAACACGTTTTGCTGGAACACCCCCAGATGTGCTGCTGAGATCCATGCGGGAAGGTGCTTTCCTTGAGAGATGGTGTGAGATGTGCAGGACCCAAGCACAAGGCTGGCTGACCTTGCAGAGGGGGCGGCTGCTGTGGCTTGTGCTTGCAGTCTGACCCAAACTGTGAGGCTTCATCCCCCATTGCCCCTAATGTCCTCTCAGATGGCTTCCTAGCAGGAGGGGGCAGGTGTGCCAAGAGAAAACCACGTTGCCCAGATGGCTGGTTTGCAGAGCCCAGCTGGTGATTTATCCAGGACTCACTGCCATGCACACACGAGGGGCTCTGCCATCATCTGGCCGGGGTGGTTCCATGTTCACATTACTGGCTCCCTTACATCCAGATGATCCCATAAATCGTCCATGAGATTTATTCTGTACCATCAGTTGCAAAACAGAGGTAAAATGCCTGAGTGGGCTTTCCTGCTTTTTTTGAGCCGGTGCTTTGAACTAGCAGTGCCAGTTCTGTGGAGGATGTAGCTATCGTGTTAGGAACAGAGACTGCAAAGCAAAGTTCGGGGAAAGAGATTAAAATGCATTTCTGATCCCGGAAGAATTGATCAGCTCATCATTGCAAAGCTCCCTTCAAGTGTTTTAACAGTGGAAATAAGCCTTTCAGATGCTTTCTGTGCCAAAGGCTTCCATTTACTGTATCAAACAGAGTGACTACTGGAACCACCAGGCTTCCACATGCTGTTCCAACAATTAACTCCACAGTGCCCTTATTCAGTCAGTCTCAGCAAATTTGTAGGGCTGTTCTAAAGGTCCAACTAGCCATTAGAGTGATCCAGCCATTTCATCTTCAAATGACATAGAAAGTCATGCCTGCCTGCACTCAGCTTTCCACCCCCGAAACTGGTACTGGTACCAGGAGCAAGAGTACGCGGTGCCCAAACCCACTGCTATTTGCAGGGGAGCAACTGGAATCACCACCCAAGGACTGAGCCTCCTTGCAGCCCTTGGGACTGACAGTAGGTCCTGGAGAGCTCTGTGGGCTCCAGCAAGAATTGGGCAGGGAGCACAGGAGATGGAAGGTTCCCAAGTCTCTGATAGATCCTGTGTTGCTGAGGGGAGCATTAGTTTTGGCTGCAGTTTAGGAGTTTCTTTGATTTCACTGTTTGATAGGAATGGGAACAAACAGAAGGTCAGTGTCAATCCTGGCAGGAGGGATGTAACTCAGAGGCACACAGGCTCTTCTGCTGAAGTGGCAAGGCAGCCACACTAGATACCACTGGCTTCTGGGGTGTGGATAATGGGAGGTGTCCAGCTGCAAAATTAGAATAGTCAGTCCCCTCTAGTCAGCTGTGGGCTATGGGTAGATCCAAGGATGCCCCAAAACCCTGCACTTAGGCTGCTTAGAAACTGGCACCAAAGGTTGGTCCTGAACTTTGAGGATCTGGATTTGATCATTCTTGAACCTGGCTAGTGCTTTTATTTAAGATTTGCCTGTGAGACCATTTCAGCTGTGAGATAAGTGTATGACTGCAGACTGATTTGCTCCCTTGTTTGTTGCTGCTGTTCTTTTCTTGTTGCTGCTTTTTTATTTGAAGAGGCTTGTAGTGAATTATAAAAAGAGGATTTTAATTCAGGAGACCTTGATGACTTATTATGCCTTATCACTCCTTAGGCATGGAGTACAGCTTGTTCTTTTTTTAATTCCTCCACTTGTTTATCTCCCACATCTCCTCCTCCACTACTACCACTCTGAGGTAAATCACAAGAACACTCCTCCATTAGAAAACAGCATGGTACTTTTTCAAGTGATTCACTCAAGCTGGAGTGGGCAAACACACTTTCATCCTTTTTTTTCTGCTACTGTTTGTTGGCATAAAGGGCCAAGTGTCCCAGGGACATTTCACAGGTGCTGGAAAATTTTGCTAAAGTGTTGCTGTTTCTTTATATGGCCAGTCGGGAACAGATTTGTCCTTCAAATAGCAAAATCAGTGAAAGTTCATAGGAGTGGATATGCTTTTGAAGTACTTTGATCACATATGCTAGGAGAAGAATGATGGCAAATATTCCTGTTATCTTGTCCTAAATTTATTTAGAAGGCTGTGTAGGTCACAGTGGTTGGTTTCTGCTCTCTGGCACTGACAATCTTGTAGCAGGGCCAGCACTGTTCATAGATCTCCCTTGGGCTGTGATGTCACCTGACTGCTGAGCAGCAGTGATGTCAGCTGCTGTTTTCTGTTGGGACCTATCTTTCCATGGATTCCAAGTTCAGGTCTCTCTGGTTTAAGTTTTGGAGGTGTTTTGAGTGCACTTTGCAAACATTCTGAGTACAGATGCTGCTCCTGCTACTGCTGTGGGCACTGAAGCCACAGGGGGAGCAGGGTAGGCAGGGCCAAGCTGCTGCTCAGAGTTTGGCCCATCAGGCACAGCAGGCTAAGATGTGGGGGAAGGAACTAACAAACCCTTCAATGTAGCTCTGAGGCAGAGATAATCCTCTTGTGCCTGGGCTGGCATATGCTGGCATGAAGCACCAGTGGCACTTGCCTACTGTGTAGCAAGAGCAAGTGTGCACATCCCTCTGTTAAGCAAAATGCAAAATCTAGCAATATTTGTAGCTGGCCTGTCTGGGTCACCTTGCTCTGCAGCTGGAGTGACCCAAGGGACTCTGTCCTGACATTGGTCATGATGGAGGGACAGGTAAAGATCACTTCAGCTACACACTTGGCTTTCAGTCTGTGCTAAGGGACTTCCAAGCTGCAAATGGGAAACTCCTTGAGGAGGCTTTTCATCAGAGACCACTGGAAACCACTGATTCCAGATAAAGTCAAGTGTGCCTGGGGATTTGTATCCATGCGCTTTCGCTGCTATTGGTATTCAGATCAAATATCTCCAGTTCCAGCCTCAGCCTTGAACTTCTCCTGAGATATCAAGTGTATCACATCTCTCCTCCCTTAGGACTGACAAAAAATGTGGCACAATTTAAATGTAATATTAGAGCAAGTGAATCCTCTGCTGTATGTATTTCAGCTACCATCAAGATTGCAACCACCCAGTTGTCACCTATGCATGCTTCACGCATTGGGTCCACGTCTTTCCTCTGTGCTGTGCTTTAGAGGCTGTTTTGCTGCATTACAGAAAAACTGAGAGCCAGAGTTTCATTTTGTTGTGTGTATCTTCAAAACAAGATGAGTTTTGAGCACTGGCATTTAGAAAAACCCACCTCAGGCTTGTTCACTGAGGAAGCTCCCAGCAGAATAAACACACATACCCCCTGCCAATGCAATTATCGTGGCATCACTTCCTCTGACAATAACTTGCTCCAGCTTTTTAACTTCTTCTAATTATGTCAGTCTTTTTCTTAACTACTTTCTGCTGTTGGTCTCCTACCCAGGGAGAGGGTGGTGGCTGGTGAGGGAAGTGTGCGACTCGATGCCCTGCCTGGGCTGCACCGGCTACAGCAGTGGCACAGCTGGATGAGCACACAAAGGGTGCTGGTGTGAGACCCCACTTTTGCAGGCATGAGGCTGCACTGCCATGCAGCACTGCCAAAGCTACTTGGCAGTGGCTGAGACACTTGTTGCCAGTGGCTGCAGAAAATAATAGAATGGTATTTTTCTCTCTGAACAGATGTCAAGAGCTACTTGCAACTGCAAAGCAGTGGAAGGCGGGAAGGCCAGCGAGCCCGGCTCATCAGCCCCACCATCTATTTGCCCCAGAGTGCTGTCTGCATGGTTTTCCAGTACCAGGCATGGGGCAGCAATGGGGTGATGCTGCGGGTCTGGCGGGAAGCCAGCCAGGAGCACAAGGCACTGTGGGTCATCACTGAGGACCAAGGGGAGGAGTGGAGGGAAGGCCGCATCATTTTGCCAAGCTACGACATGGAGTACCGGGTAAGATGCTTGCAGAAAGTGTGCTGGACCAGGTAGACTTCTCCAGCATCTTGATTTCAGTGTTTCAGAGCTCAGACCCATTCATCACTGGGAAATGTGGCTGTTTTCATTGTGTTTCTCAAGTTACCATAGTAACTAAGCTACACTGTTTGTTATTCTGAGAGTGACTGTCTTCTGCACAGACTTGGGCCTTTGTTCATCCTGTTGCCTTTCGTATTCCTCAGATCTCCCATTTTGCAAATATTCTCCCTTTTTCTTTTTTTTTCTCCTTTTTTTTTTTTTCCTTCATTTTGTTTTGTGCATTTCTTTCCCCTCCAACTGAAGGTCATCAGATAGTCTGACCAGAGGCAGATATGCAGCTCCAGGGAGCAAACCCAGCAGCCAGGAGAAGTGGGAAGCTGGGAGGGAGCACAGCCAACTCTTTAAGGGTGGGCAGCAAACAGCCATTCTCCAGCCTCAGCTGCAAGTGTTGACATAGGAGAAGGAAGAGGGAATGCAGGCTCGTTTGTGAATCCTCTTCTCTGATACTTTAGCCTAGATCAGAGGGCTTGGTGCAGGGCTGTGGGATCATGGCCCTGTCCCACTCTCAGAGATCAACAGAAGAGAAGGGATGAGCTGGAGGGAGGAAGGGAGCTGCGCTGCCTTGCCACAGCCACCTGAGCCCCTCTGGCACAGCACCCCATGGAGAGGCTGCTGCTTCCAGGAGTGCCTTTGGCATGGCTGTCCCTTCCGGGCAGCGTGCCATTTGCCAGGGAGACAGCACTACTGTTGTCACTTGCTAATGAGCATCAGCACAGCATCCAGCACCCTCCAAGGCAGAAGGAAATATGGACTTCCAGGCTTGAGGCAGCACTTTAGTGACCACCCTGGTGGGGAGCCTTGCTCCAGCCAGCTCCCAGCCTTGACCCTGACCCAGGGATCTGCTGCTGTCAGGCCACTGACCCCTCCAAACTGCAGCCTCCCATATGGGTTGACAGCCTGAGCTTGGGACCCACAGCCCAGAAATTCCATTGCCTGTGTAGTCAGATGCTCAGCCCTTCAGGGAGGTGTCCTTGCAGGCAGGCATGGATCCCAGGCACCTTAGGTGAAAAGGGGCACCTAATATGGGGAGAGGAGGTTTGTGAAGTACATAGCCCTAGGAAATTATTTGGACCCTTAGAATCCTAGTATCAGTAGGGTTGGAAAAGGCCACCAGGATCATCAAGTCCAATCATTAACCCAGCATCATCATGTGCAGCACTAAACCGTATCCACAAGTGCCACATCCACATACCTTTTGAACACTTCTTGGGATGGTGATTCCAGCAGTTCACTTGGCAGCCTATTCCAATGCCTTCAGAGTAGGCAGGGGGATATAAAACAAAAGCTTTGCACTGGAGCTGCCTGACTAGTTTGTTTGTATGGGTTTGGCTTTTTAATAAAATACCAGAAAACACAATATGCCTACAGATAAGAATGATGGGCACTGGCTGACTACTCTGTGTGCTAAACATGAATATACCAGCATGCTGAATAATGGTGTCATTATGTAAATATTGCAAGTGTCTCCACTCAGCAGTTCTTAGAGCCAACGACTCTACTTATTTTGTAAATATATTTTGCCTGTGATTAAGTAGGAATAAACTGACCTGTCTCCTCTGACATTTCAATACTTCTTATGTAATGTTGATTGGAACAACACTTTACAGTTAATGTTGCTGTGCATTTTGTGTCCTTCCCTTCCTTTTTGTGATCATAGCTCAGTTAATACCATGGGTCAAAGCTGCTGCTGCAGTAACTCAGAGTTATGCCACTTGCACCATCTGTGCAAGGGCTAGCAGGGTGTTCATTGAGTCTTTATTCCTTATGAGAGGCATTTAACTGAAAAAATTGCAAGCCAAGAACTGCCAGGCCAGGCAAAGATCTCTCTGTTGAACCTGTCCATGCACAGCAGCTTTCCCTAGGAAAAGGCTGGCAGAGGCAGGGCAAGGAAGCAGGACTGGTGTCAGGTGATCCACAGGTCTGTAGGGAAAGCTCGGAGCAATTTCCCACCCTTTCCTCTGGGAGCAGCAGCCACTCTCCGTAGGTGGTTCTAAGCTGGGAAGCGCCCAACTTAGCATTGACATTTCTGTCCTGCTTTCCCACAGATCGTGTTTGAGGGATTTATCCGCAGTGGCCACTCGGGAGAGCTGGCCCTGGATGACATCCGGCTAGGCACTGACATCCCGCTGGAGAACTGCATGGGTACGTGCTGCGGCCTGCCGTGGGGGCAGGGAGGGAGGGGGCAGCTCAGGCTGGAGAACCTTGGCTTGCGAGCTGTCAGTGGGCCACACCTCCCCTGGCTGAGGTACCAGGAGTTTCTGGATCTCAGCTGGGACTTTGATTGCCCATGAAAGAAATGAGGACGACTCAGCCTCTGGGGGACAGGGGCTCTGCCTGCGTTGGTGTGAGGAGAAGGAAGCACATGTCTCTGCCACGCAAAGCTGAAAGAGCAGCTGAGGGTTACTGAGGACTATTCTATGTGATAAGGACATAAACCAAATTTAAAAGGAAAGTGCTGAACAAAAGAAAGCCAGCTATCAGTCAGTATTACACACTTAGAGGGACCAATGAGTTCAAAAGGAGTATTCTCTAATAAGAAAAAAAAAAAAAAAACCAGCACTGAGGTTTCACAGCAATGTTAACAGAATAACAAAAGAAATTTTTGCCGTAGAATTCACCATTTCCCAAACCAGGCCAAAAGCCTGGTAAAAACGGAAAGGACTTGGGGAAAAAAAAAAAAAAAGAGCAAAAAAAGTGTGTTTCAGCAGTTTGCAGGTAGAGTGATTGCCCTGCACATTTCCTCTAGCTGGCATATCCAGGCAATCACACTGATGGCTCCGGCTCCCATCTTGCTTGGGTGTGCATTTACAGGTATCCCAGTTGAGCATGGGACCAGCAGTATTTAATTAGTGGGATTTCTGCTGAGAGCTGACCAGAGCAGCGAGGTCCTGCTCTTCTGCATGACCTGGGAGAAGCATGTTTCACTAGAAGTGTCTGGCCCATCCTGAAGCCAATGGAAAAAGTGGAGAAGAGCCTCTCTCCCTTTTGGGCTTTTGAAGGCCCCATTCAGTGAAGCTGCTCTCCTCACCCCCACCAAGGGAGGATCCCAGTGCCTCCTAACCCAAGCAGGACAAACACTCTCTCCAAAGGGGTGTTTCTCAGGGGAGGAAGCACCAGACAAACCATGCTTGGGAAGAGCTGCTTACATTGCTTGCCCCCCTATGCGAGCAGGTGAGGGTGAAGATGGTGCAGAAACGAGCACTGATAATTAAACAGAGGAGTAGGACTGCCCCAGAGAGGCTCTTAAGCACCGTCAGTCCCCGTTTCTTTGGTGCTTTGAACTCTGCTGGTCTCCCATCTGTCAAAGGAGCTAATACTTCAGATGTTAAATTCCCGGTATTTAAGGCTTGACAGTGGTGTTTTAATCTCTTGCCTTCTATAGCATTAAAGAGAAGTAAGACCCAAGTTTAACACTAATAGTATTTCCTATCTAACTTCTTTGGAGCTCAGCAATTCACCTAGCTCCAGTCTTATTGTATCTTGGGCCTCATGAACCTAAAGCTTAATATTTCAAAAACAAAAGCATTCATAAATTATGAAGTTTTGAGCATTTTCAGCCCAAAAAACGACACCCAACTACTACACAAAATTATTTTACCCAGTCTAGGAAGTTGAATGTGGATCTTAAAACCTATAAGGATTGTTTCACATCATTTCCAGCAAAGGGTTCCCACTGCAAACTTTAACATAACTTAGGGGTCATTTCCAGTTTTACCAAAATAATAATGAAATGGTAGCGATACCAAGCTGCTCTTTCTTTCAGAGCCATGAGAATAGGTGACACCAGCACAGGCTACTGTTTTTTCAAATATAATTCTTGGAAGTAATCTGATTCCTTTTTAGCATGAAAGAATGCTAATAAGTCACAATAATTTTTTCCTTTGACAAATGTGTCATTTGCATTTTGAACCCGAGTGATGATTTCATAGCACTCAGTAGAGCCAGACTCTGCTTCTGTGACTCACAGGCATAATGCAGAAGTAATCTAAAAATAATCAGAAGTCTATTACTTCTACAAGAAAGTAATCAGTAGTAAGTACCGATTATTGCTTTTCAGATCCAGTAATTTGTAATAGATTACATCTTCAAAGTGTCTTGAAAGAAGGAAAACCATCACTTGCCTCTGTTTCTTGTCATTGTGCAATAGGGAGGAGCAGGGCATCACTGCCCAGAATTAACACAATTCCCATGTGAGAAACAGTGCCAGAGTTGAGCCAGAAACCAAAACCACTTTTGGAAATTTAGGGGGTTTCAGGGTTTCATCACTGGGCCAGGTGAGGCTTTGTCATTGGATGATTCAGGCCAGCCAGGCGGAATCCAAATTACCCTCAACCTCAGACATATTTTTCTCTGAAGTGTGTTTGAGTCAAAGCTTTTTGTGTCTGTTTGGTCCCCAGCTGGGGCCAGGTTTCCCATGGTCCTGGCTGAGGATGGCTGGCTCCTGGTACTGTTCCCAGCCAGTGGCTCCTGTGGGGCACAGCCACATGCCTGCTTCACTTGGCCACTGCAAATCAACGGTGACATGAACTGGGGGGCTTGGTGTGTAATACTCCCCTCTCTAATACAAGCTTTTGTTTTTCCTCTGCAGAACCCATCACAGCTTTCCCAGGTGAGAATTCCTACTTTCCAGGTAAAACTGCACTTCTCTCGGTGTTTTTTTTCTGCTGGCATGGGCTTTTACATCGAAGGAAAGCAATGTGTGTGCTTGTACAAACAGCAAATGTTCTGAGCACTGAAATGGCAAGTGTGTACTAAACCTCCCCCACCACAGCAGCAGGAGATGGCATCCTCTGACTTCTGCTAGGTGACAGGGAACAGGCAAGCAGGCAAGTCCCCCATCTTGGGACTGAATGGCTGAATTAGGAAACCTGCTGTCATGAGAAGCACTTAGCTCCTGAAGAGCAGCTAAGCCTAAAATGGGAAGGCTGAGGAGTAAAGAGTAGTTTTCAACTGACTTAAATGGAAAAAAAAAGAGTAGCCAGTTAAAAGTGAAATCTGGTGGCAGTAATTCACATTGTTGTGAGGGAAGGTGGTTCTCTAGTTCACAGATGTTCGGGCAGCGGTGCTCAGTGCTGGCGAAGGAGGGTGTGGCCAGTCTGCTTGGAAGGGGAAAGGAGTTGGGAGGTACAAGTGGGAGAGCAAACTGCCATGAGAAGCTCTGAAGGTGACAGTGAATAAAAGGAAAACAAGGTGAAAATGGTACATTTAACTGCTTAATACTAGCCTGGAGAATAGAAACCAACACTTCTCTGATCAAACCTGCAGGGTAGGAGAAAAGGTGAGGAACTCCAAGGAACTGCCTCTCTGCTTTCAGGGGGGGGTTGCTGTTTGTCTTGCTCTGTGGGGGGAAAAACTATCTACTTTTGAAGACATCAGTTTAGTCTGAGGGGTTTACATGTTTTTTAAATTTGGATTTTGTTTTTTGGGGCTGTGTTGTGATGAAGAGTAAACTTGGAGCTCCTCTTAATTTTGAGAGTTGTTTTGTCAATTCAGTCAACATGCCCTTTGCTCTCACTGGGACATGATGTCTGTACTGTGCTGGTGAACTGTAAGATATGGCTGGACTCTACCCTAGAAGCATCTGCATTTCCATGTGGGCAGAGCTGTCTCTCCTGGCTGCTTGCATTGGGAGCAGTGGCAGCAATGGCAAAGGAGGCGCCGAGACTGAAGTCACATGCACAACTCTGTCCCTGGGGATTCAGGCTGTGGAGTGTTACCAATGTGAGGGACAAGTGCAGGGTCTAACACCATGTTTTACAGTCACACCCATACTGTAGCAATTAGGAATTCAGTTCTGCTTGTTTATAGGCTTATTTATCTGATATTCAGGCTTGTGGTGTTACTGAAAAGCTGCTGCGATATTCTCAGGTGACAGTTAAAGCCTCACAACCATTCATTTTGCAAACACCATCCTTGTCTTTTGGGACTTGTTGCAGTTTGAACCTCTGGGTCCTCACATTCTATTCTGCAGTCTATACTCAAGTCCTGCGAATTCGTATTGTCTTCCCCTTTGCCCCTGCCCTGCTGCCTGAGTGCCTCTACTTCCCCATCGTATTCCCCAGGGCACACTGGCTTGGGAGAAACAGTGAGGTCCCTGAACACCACAGGCAGATGCTGCTACAGGCACACCTCCCCTTCCCACTGGAACTTGCCAGCTTGTTCCAACAGCTCCTGCCCATTCCTGGCTTCCTCAAGGACATCCTAGCATTGGTCATAACAGGGGAGCAATTGCAATTGCAGCAAAAAGTTGAAAAGGTTTCCCTGGATGACAGGCAGGAATAGACGGCACCGAGGGATGGAGTGACCTGGGAAAAAGCAAAGTGCAGAGGGAAAAGATGAAGAAGTGAAGACTGGAGGCAATTACATGATAATTAAAATGAGGGAGAGACAGGCATGCCCTGAAGGAGAGAGTAAAATGAGGGAAAGAAGTCCCTGGCTGGAGAAAAAAATGGAGCTGGAGAGAAAAAAACTATGCATTAAGTCCTGAGATGTTCTATAGCCCCCATTCCTGCAGTTATATGATGAGCTGAAAAAGTCAGATGCCATTAAAAAATAATAGCAAATTCTTCCTCTCCTGGCTTGGGAGCAAAGCTGAAAATATGCACCTTACAGGCTCCAGGATCACAAAGCACATAATAAGAAGAGAATTTGTGTAGGTGAAATATGTTTAACCTAGTGGGTTGGGACCTTACAGGACCAGGAAAGTGTGCTTCAACTGTACTGCATTTGAGCATTAATGCATTCCACACGTAAAGAAAGGGTACAACAAGTGTCTGGAAGCAAGGAATTAGATAAATACCAGGCTAAAAATAACAGATATATTCCAAATAATGCAGGAGAAAAACCATGGGGAGAATCTGCCTTTGGGACTGGTAGATTCTCTCCCCGCAAGTATCCTGAAATCAAGATAGAGATATCTCCCGGGAGCAATGACAGGTAGCAGTTATGGGGTGGAGACTGACACTGGTTTTGTGGCATTCAGATTAGATGAGTGTAATACTTGCTTTCATCTGTGTCATCTATGAAAAGTCCAGCTGTGTTGCTTGTCCACAGCAGTTAATGTCAGTGATTTCAGGAAGGAATATGAGCTGTGACACGGCAGTGGCAGAGCAAGGCAGGCAGCCCTCCAGGCAGCTTTCTGGAAAGGATTTTCTCCTTTTTTTTCCCCAGATAACTATTGCTTTTCCTTCTTTGATTTTGATTCTCAGTGCAAAACTCCAAAACTAGTCCCTATAGAATCTTCCCTATTGAAAAGAAAATGGGGCAGTACCTGGCCAGGTTGGAGGTGTGAGCACCAGCAGCACAACCACATAAGATATCCACCCTGTAGGGATTAAATCAGGTTTCCACTGACTGGTGTTCCAAGCTGTGCCATAAACACAGCAGCCACAAACTTGACAGCAACAGCAGGAGGCAGTTCTTTATTAAGACGAGAGTGCGAGTGAATAAATGAGGAAGGGCAAGTGTGTGTGTGTGGCAGAAGGCAAAGGGGAGTGGAAAAATTATTAAGCTAAGAAGATGGATTTTTTTTCCATCTCCCTGAGCAGTGAACTTTTCCACTGATATAACAGAAAACTTCCAGAGAGCAGCAGAGCCAGTAAAAACAGAGCTGATAACATCAGCTCTGTGTGCTGAGTGGATGGGCAGCTATATTTAGTGTCTGGCAATGTAAGGAAGAACAATCATTAATGTTGGGAATTGGCTTCATTAGGGCTTAGAGACAACTGAGTGTGATTCCTTAATGACTTCAGTTGCTAAATGAACTTTCCAGACTTCTGCTATCTCCTCAGCAGGACCATGAGGTGCGGAAACGGGGGTTGAGGAAGGGCTGTGCACCACCCCTCATGCTTGAAGCCCTGGCTGGGACATCTGGAGTAGGTCAGGGCCAAGTAGTGGCTGTCCTGAAGCTGCAGAAAGCTTGAGTTCCCCAAGGGATCTTTCCCACAAGCAGAATCATCTGCAGTACGTCATACTGCTTCCCTCCATCCCCAGACAGGCAGAGGGCAGAGATGCACGGGGAAGGAGCAAGGGCTGCAGGCTGGGCACTATGTCATGTGCTCCTCACCCACCCTTTGTACGCTCAGCCTTCCACTGGGCAATGTACAGCCATCAGGAGGAAGCCTTCCTCCCACTCTCTTGACACTCAGGAGCTGTTGTCACCCCTGACACCTGCCCCTCTCCCCACCCCAGCTTCCACCATGGGACCTGGTGCATATCAGTGGTGTGAGAGGCTGTTTGTTTGTAAATCTCTCACTGAAACAAGGTGCTATGTAAGCAGAGACTGTCACCAAGTGTAAACACAAGCAGCAAGCAGCCCCACGATATCCCTGGGGTCAGCCCTGCACCCCCATGCTGTCAGGCACAGGAGAGGTGTTGCTGATCCAGTGGGGATGGTGGTGGGTCACATTTGGGTCTGGGCCAGCTCAGCCAGCTGGATCTGTGGAGGGAGACAGTGGGGGGTTATCAGTGAGGCTCAAGGCAGCATTGAACATGCTCAGCCTCACAGGGAGCTGGCAGCAGCCCCCATAGGGTGTCCCACACTTCCACCCCCATGCAGAGGGCTGAGGGGCAGCAGCTGCTCGGGGAGGCACAGGGATGTGCTGCTTTCATTCCCCCAAACCAGCATGCCCAGTGGAGTTAGGGAAAGAGGTCAGAGGGCTGCCTGCTCCCTACCTTTGCCATCCTCAACACACAGCCCAGCCTGTATGCCCCTTCTGCCGGCACTGTTGGAGGACAGGAGGGACAGGGCCACCCCCACTCCTGATGGCAAGGGGCAGCTGGGGTGAGACAGGTTGAGAGCAGCATATATGGCAGTTAAGCTTCTCCTGAGACACCTGAGTTTCTTGCCTACAATGACAAATATGTGGGTGGTTCCCAGCCTCCTGCTCTACAAAAGCAGGGTTTGTCTTGCTTGTGTGGTTTTTTTTCTAGCTTTTGAGGTGTTTTTTTTTTGTTGTTGTTGTAGCTATTCATCTGGGTGCACTGTTCATTCTTGGTTTTAGTCCCTGTGCCCAGTTTTTGGGGAATGGGGACAGGAGAAAAGCCTTGTGAATGGCAGAGGAACCATCATTTTGCCTCATCTCCTGTGCCACTAGCAGCAAAGCCATCACTATCCCAAATTTCCAGCCAGTGACTCTGCTGTTAGGCAGTGTTAGTAGGGGAGGGCAGAGGCTGTGCTGCAAGATGCCCTTGCTGCTGGCAAAGCTGAGTGCATCCTGCACTGTTTTGTATTTTCCCCTTGGCATCCTCCAAGCCTGCTCAGGAAACCAAGCTGGAGTTTAGTTAGCACAGAGCTCAACAATGTGCTGACACCAAACTCAGGAGCCTCCAAAGTTCTGCTAGCCAGTACAGAGTCAGGGGGCTGCCCCCCCCACTAGCCAGCCAGGAGCAGGAGGAGAGGGTGAGCGCAGGAGGGGGGTCAATGTGTCCAGCAGTAGAGCAAACCCTCCTGAGAATTTCTGTGGGAACTCCAGCCACCTTGAAGTAACCAGTAAATAAACGTGGTGCAAAAATACATCCCTCCCTAGTTATTTGCAGCTCTCCCCACGAGTGCTGCTGGGGAGGTAGGAGCAGTAGTGCAGAGCGGTCCCGCCGTGGGCGGGCGCGCACAGAGCCCGGCGCTGCCGCTGTGCGCAGGCTGTGCGGGCCCGCCTGAGCAACAGATGTGTGCAGGGCTGTCCCCGTGTGACCTGGCCAGGGACAGCAGCCCGGCAGCTGTGCCCTGCAACATGCCACAGCTGCAAGAGTAGGAAGGGTTGACCATTGCTGGGCTGAGTCTGGGCACTGCCTGCCCATGAGTTCAAAGAGCCAGGTGCTTTTCCACCCCTCCTGAGGTGTGTTGCTTTATCAGCATGAATTCATAGTCCTGGCTTGCTGAAGCTGCAGAGAGCATGAGTTCCATGTCTGAATATTGGGTTGAATTTTGCAGCCCATGCCCTGTAAATAATTATAACCATCCCTTCTCGCTTCAAGAAATACTAAGGAAATCTGTGTAGGTCTGTGAATAGGGCATCTAGTGAGACTAGACCTGTGTGCAGAGCACTTTCAGACCGAGAACTTCTTCTCTGTCTTTTCAGTAAAAATTACAAATGCTTCTCCCTGTAATCTCTTTCCCAGTCTCCTGTGGTAACTTCCTCGGCCATCTGAGATCATGCTTTTCTTCCAATTACGAACGTGATGTGTTTTGTCACTGCTTGACAACATCTGCCATGTGGAGACAAAACCAGGTGGCCGATCTGGAGATGGCCAAAATAAAGAAGGGAAAAAAACATTCATTGATGCCAGAAATAACAGTAATAATAGTGCATATGGAATTTGTATTGCGTTCCAGGCAGCCTGATTAATTAAAAGGGAAGAGAAAGGCCCTTGAATATGTGGGCTCAGCAAATGCCAGGCTATGCCCTCCCCTAGGAGCACGCCCTGTATCTGGAGGCGGCTGTGGGACCTCGTGTTGCTCCGTGCTGTAGTCTTGAAAGCATGTGTGTTTCTTTTTGTGCATCTGCATGCCTCCCACCTAGCAACCCTGTTCTGTGTCTCCTCCCCAGGGGCAACCCTCCTGCCAGGGACCGAGCCCACAGTGGACACGGTGTCAGTGCAGCCCATCCCAGCCTACTGGTATTACGTTATTGCCGCCGGAGGTGCTGTTGTGGTGCTGGTCTCCGTCGCGCTGGCCCTTGTGCTCCACTACCACCGGTTCCGCTATGCGGCCAAGAAGAGTGATCACTCCATCACCTACAAAACCTCCCACTATGCCAACGGGGCCCCTGTGGCCGTGGAGCCCACCCTAACCATAAAACTAGAGCAAGACCCCAGCTTGCGCTGCTGAGAGCCGAACAGGAACAAGAAAGCAAACAAAACACAAAACAGACAGACAGAAACTAAGACTTCAAATACGTTGCCTCAGTTTTGCACTTTTTCCTTACCTAGCATACGTTTGAACTCTTAGATATCTCCATCCCTTCTCTGTCCCCCAGCCCTCCCTGAATCTTTTACAAACTCTATACTAATGCTGCATCTTGGATCGCCAGAAGAGACACACCGCCCCTTCACTTCAAAAGTGAATGCTCCCTTTCTATTACTTTTCAAGGATACTTGGGTTGTCAGGTGGGGGTTTATTTTGTTTTGTTGTGTTTGTTTGGGGAGTTTTTTTGTTGTTGTTGTTGTTGTTGGTCGGCTTCTTTTGGTTTGGGGTTTTTTTCTCCTCCCAGTAGGCAACCTGCAAGGGAACCTGATGGTGAGCCTGGAAGCTTGTGTGTGAGGCTCGTGTGCATGCGTGCTAAACCTGCGTGTGAGTGTGCATGGGACTCTGTGTGTCTGACTGACTGAATGTATATTTAGAAACAGCCCCTTTTTAATTTGCTTGTTGTTGCTTCTACTTGCACAGGGAATGCTTTTGTTTTTGTTTTTGTTGTTGTTAATTTTCCCTCCTTCCCACATCCTCTCTGGAAGGTCTGGGACGTGTTTATGGTGAATGCCCTGATTTGTTTACTTGGGGAAGAGAGCAATGCTTTTTTGTTGCCTTATCTAGCTTTGGCTGGGTTTCTTGTTTGATAGTGTTAATGTCTTGGGTGCAAATTGAGAAAAGGCCAGGCTGGACAGTGGGAATGTCCACCTCAGATGGCTAGAAGAATCCAGAGAGGTCCATAGACTTGTTCAAAAAGCAAGATCTCTCCATTTTGTTCTTTCTGCAGCCAACATGATAACACAGCCATTGTTTGGAAGAGGGAGGGGAGGCCCTCCTCTTCCCCCACCTACAAGTGAATCTATTTAAAGTTGCCTTATATCAGAGAAGCTCATAATGAATGTTTTGTTTCTATCTGTTAAAGCCAGCCTTAGGGTAACACTAGACTTCAGCAGGTCTTAGTGGATGCTAAATACTGTAGTTTCTTGAGAATTGAAGGTTTATTTATTTAATAAGTATCCTCACTCTGGGTGCTGATGGTTTTGCTTTTACACAGAGAAGGGGGAGAGGGCTCCTCCTTGTCTTTCTGCTAGAAATGTTCAAGGGACAAGTATAGTTCCTCTTTCTGGGTTTGGTTTTTTTCCTTCTGCCCAATCCATAGCTGCTGAATCATAAAAATTGCCTGTTGACTTTCTAGAATGTCAGTTTTGCGTTTGCTAATGTTCTGCTTCTTAGAGCGCCAGTAACATCTAGCAAGCCAAGCCCAGGCAGTGTGCCTGGGGGCCCAGCTATTGCTGCTGCTTTAACTGGGGAGGCAAGGAGGAGCCTCCACACGCCTCCAACTGTTGAATGGCCCAGCGTATTGTAGTGGAAATGCCTTATATAAATTACTGAATGATGACATGCAAAAGTGGTTTGAATTTTTAACCCTAATTTGTTTGCAGGCAAAAAAAGTACCTCCAGTGAGCAAGGTTCTCCATCTTGTTTGTGTCCATCTGTGATGAGTGATCAGATTCCCTCCCCCCTTCTCAACTTGCTAGTGCCCATCCCTCCTTTGCCCATTAATATTGGATAAAATGAATCAAGATGAGCAGCTCCGTTAACTTCCCTGCAGGCTTGAGCTGCCTTTTGGTCTGGGGAAAAAAGTAAAAATACAAACTGTGCTGAAGTGGTATTGGCCCCTGTTGCAGCATAGCCCTATCCCCAAGGGATGTCTGTCGATGGGGGTGTCACTCTATTCCCCTCCTTGCCTTAATTCATGGAGCCAGTTTCAGTTCCCCATGCTGGTTTCACAGCAGATTTCAGTGGGATCCTCTCAGCTGCAGCAGCAAGTATCTGAAACAAGCAAGGAGTGCAGAAAAGCCCAGGGTGATGTGCCATGGTGAGCACATTAGGCGTGGTGGGTGCTCGTGGCACCGCTGCACGTGGGCCTGGCTCCCACAAGGGTTTTGAGAGCAGAAGGGACATGCCTGTCCCACCGGGCCAGAATGGACCCGGGGAGCTCCTGCCACCTGGAAGGCAGTGCCATTGAAAGGTCCCTAGAGAGGGGCTTCCAGGGCCAGAGTGCTTTCACCATGAGCCTCCCCATCACACAGCACTGGTGTTGCAGCGCATCTGGTTTGGGATGTGGATTCCTATCCCCCTCGGTCAGCTGCAAATTAAAACAGATGTGAAATACTGGCATGTGCTTACTTTCAGGTCAGCCCAAGCCATGTCAGCAGATGATATTGTCCTGTTTCCAAAGTCAGTTCAGTCTCCCTAGTTCAGACAATTTCACTTTGATCAGGTTCACCCCCACAGACTTAGCAAGTGTGCATTGGTGTGTCAGAGAGGAGAATGTGGCACCCTGTCTTTTAAACCAAAATCACCAAAGACAAAACAGGTCACTTCGAGATTTTTACTCCTAGTTCTCCCCTGCTCCTTGAGCCCTGACATCCCCAGCATTGCCCAGTTGCCTGTGTGTGAAAAATATCTTGTGGAAATTTGAAGTTCTTTGAAGATGTATTGTGTGGAATGTAATAAAATGATGATATTTTTATACAAATATCTGGGGTTTTTCTTTCTTCTTTCTTTGCTAATGAGCATGCTGTTGGTTGAAGCAAAGCAGAGTTCCAAAACTCTTCAGAGCATCAGGGCTATTCCTTTTAGCCAAGGGAAGCTCCAGTTCCTGCTGCGTGCAGACCCAGCTCCCAGCAGCACAGCTGCTGTGGGCTCCCTGCCTCGCTGCACTCAGGATTGGGCCATTAATAGCAGCTTTTAGATCCATTACATTTGTACCAATCCTTATGGGAGTTTTGGGAGGCTGGACTCACTCTTGGGATTGTTTGGGGATTTCACCAGCGTTGCCTAAGTGCTAAATTGCTCAGTGTGATTACACAGAATTTCTCCAGCTGGGTCCCCTGGAGACAGGACATCCGACTTTCCAGGGCCCCTGGGGCTGGCCTGGCTGCCAGCTCAGCTGAGCCGCACGCTCTGTCCCTGAGCTCAGCAAAAAACAGGCAAGCCATTATCAAAATTAATAATGAAAACAGCAATGCTTTCCTCTTCTGTACAATCCCTGGTTTTGCCTATCAGACTGTGCAGGGGACCTATATGCGAGTGTTTGGACACGTGTATGTCCCCTGCTTTCCCTACATTTGAGTCCTCCCAACTTGTTACAGGGACCTCTGCTGCAGCAGTTCTGCTTCACATCTTCCCTAAGTGCACCTTTCACCCCTTCAGTAGAGTCAGCAGCATCACATTTCATGTGAAATATATTTTGCTGCCAGTTTGAGAGGTTTTTCCTTCCCTCTTTATTTTCTTTCTCTCATATCCTTTACCCTGGCATAAAGCTCAGCTTTGCGATGAAACTTCCTGACTTTACTAGGAATTCAGGCCATCAACAAAAAATAATTCAAATGTGATCCCTCACACTGGCTATTCAAACACAAGCAAAGCTAAGGACCCATGCTGCTTTTTTGGGAGAGGACTTCTTTTTTTTTTTTTCTGTAATTGTACAGCAAAGCAAATTGCACTTGTAATTTGCATTTTATACACTTCAGTGACTGTTCAAGCAAAATTCAAAACAAATATGCACATGTGAAAAACAGGGAGGGAGAGACTGACTGATGGCTTCCCAACAAGGAAGAAAAAAATTCTGTTAAGTAAACAGACGAAAAGGGAGAAATCGTTCAGGATTAATTATTCCGTACGTGCGCCACAGACAGATTGGCCGGAGAGTTGGGTGCTGCTCAGGCTGCAGCACATCCTAGGGAAGAAAGCAGCTAAAATTAGCATGCTTTGTTTAAGGAAATAAATACAGCTTAGTGTGATTCTGATGCAAACTCTTCTGCCAGTAACTTCAGGCATCTAAGTGTCTACTTAAAAAAAAGAGGAAAACTTTTTGGGGGAGCAGTGGGGGCTCTATTATTCAGGGAACAGCATTGTGTCCTGTGTGTCATGTGGAGGCTTTGGGCGTAGCTCCCTAGTGGTATGTGCTGTGATGGTGTCAATCTTTTTATCTTATCTCTACAGTTGGTGTTGTGCTGAAGGAGCAGCAGGGAGTCCATGGGCACTCTCAGTAAGCACTGGGGCAAAGCCAGTGCCTAACGGTGATGTGAGAGAGGGAGCACTGACCTGGCAAAGCAAAGGGCGCCGTGGGAAAGGCGGTGCTGTGCCTTGGCAATGTCAGCGTGCCTGAGATGGCTGATCGAGCAGGAGCAGGCTGCAGAGCACATTCACCAGCCGAGGGACCGGCTGCACAGTTGGGTCAGCCTCCTGCCAGGGCAGGACACCTGCAGGATGGCACTTGGCAAAGGGACCCCAGAGCTGCTTGTCCCCGGGCTGTGGATGTGAGGTTGGCTTTTCCTGACCTGCTGGAAATGCCTCTGCTGCCGCATGCAAGGGAACAAGGTAGAAACCAGGCTGTGCGTGGGGGCTGTGTTTGGATTTTTTTCCCTCTAGAAACCCTGTGAAAACCTAGTGATATTACCAGGGCCAGCCCTCACTTAGCCCATGTCAGGGCAGCAGAGTGAGGCGTGCAGACAGCAGGCGAGGCCCCGAGGCGAGCTTGGACAGCCGCTTGGCTTTCCGCCACAGCTCCTCCATCAGTGGCTTTGGCGGCTCTTAGCAGAGACTGCAGGCGTGACTGGCAGCTTGAGGAATCGTGTCGTTAGCCACTGCACTGTAAAAACAAACAGCAACAACAGGGAGGGTGATAAACATACCAGGATGCCACAGAGCTGCCAGCTTCTCCCCCAGCTCCGAGCCCTTGTGTGGTGGCAACGGGGGCCAGTGCTGCCCTTGTGCCGAGATGCTGCTCGGTTTGGGGTAGGTGAGCTCGGCACGGAGCACAGGACCTGCGTGTCAGGACCTGGGTTGTCCAGAGCTGAGAGAGAGGGAGAGGGAGAGGATTACTCTGTGTAATGCCACAGTCACACCGTATGCACACATGCCGCCACCACTGTTCCCTTGGCCTGGTGCCGCTGCTGAGGAGAAGTGCAAAAGCAGGGCTGGAGAAGGGGTCAGGCTGCTGCAGGGAAGGCTTGGCAGGGTACTCATTTTGGGTAGCCACCTTGGCCATCTGCCATGCCTGCAGCCATGTGCCCTGCCACATATTGGAGGGCAGCACCAGGGCTGCAAATAGCTGCCTGCTCATGGCCACCTCCACACCATATGCCCAGCCTGGCTTCATGTCTCCAAGTGCTTTTGGTGGGGGGTCTTCACCTGCCCAGCCATACTTTCCCACCTTATCTTCATATGGGAAGCCCAAGGATTGCAAGAGATCATCCATGCCCCCCAGTTTTACAATGGTTCTGTGGTGGCCTGAGGTGTGCACAGTTGGCTACCACCAAGGCAGCCCGAAGGCGATCTGAGAATAAGGTCCAGAGGTTCCTGCACTGCAGAGGAAGGCCGGGCCAGGGAGTGGCAGCTTGTTTGCTTTCTTTAATGCTCAACTGTAGCCAAAGCACTGTTCTAATTTGAAATTTGGCAGGGATTCATCCCTTCTGTAAACTAAAGTAGTCCTGTGTTTCTGGAGGAGTGGGAAAGAGAGAAGTGAGGTGGATTTTCAGCTGGAAATCGAGCAATGAGGGATTCAGAGGGAGTGTTTCTGCTTGGAGCCTGTGCTGTGCTGCTGCTTTGAGAAGTGCTTCTCCATTTGCCGAGGGTGGGAGGTGTCACCCCCAGCCCCCGGGGCTCCCAGCCAGAGAAGCAGCGCTGCGCCGCCGCCAAGCAGAGCGGTGTCAAGGCAAGGCCACGGCGGCTGCTCTGCTGTGTCAAAACAAAATGATGTGTGTTGGAGTCACACTATTGCTGTGGAGAGAAAAGGACTGGGAATGAGCAAAGAGAGAAAGCAAGGATGAGAGCAGAGCTGGGGCTCTGTCTTGTTATGCCAAAACTGGGAAATGTCAATTTCTGACCCCATTTTCCTAGCTTTGGCTGCATTTAATGTTTCAGACCCTCATGGGCACTTGTTTGGCAGCAGAGCAGCAGTGTACCTCCTACGCTCCCTTCACTGGGCAGGATAGCACTGGCCAAGAGGGATGTTGTAGCAGCAGGAGAGAGGGGTGAGCATGTAGCTGGCTGCCCTAGAGTCCTTTCCACAGTGGGGAAACAACCATGTGCTGCTTATTTCCCCAAAACCAGCAATTTGTTTTTCTTCCTCCTACACACTCTGCTTTTTTTGTCCCAGCAGGCACAGCCACAGACATTACTGGGAATGAAAGACTGTAGGGAGCAAGCTCACAAAGCACCCATCAACTGGTGCATCACTTTCAGCCCCAGAGGTTGTGGACCCCTGCAGAAAGTGGGGAGCAGGAGCACAGGGGTAGTGAGAGTGCATCCTGGGCGCTCTCCAGGCCAGGCTGTCCTGTGCCAGAGTGGCTCTAGGCGGACAATAATATCTGGAAATTACTGCAAGTTTGATACATTGTTTGGGAAAGGCAACTCCTACTGAGAGCTCATTTTGTTCAGTCAGAAAGACTCCAAGAGGCACCACAGATAATCTGCAAATGCCTGTGAGTAGAGGGAGATGCCAGATGTTAGAGCTCTGTCCCAGGGTGATTGAGCTCCCCTCAGTGACCTGGCAGGAGGCAGCACCTGGTGCCTGGACATAAACCAGACAAAGTCAGGCTAGAAGAAACAGCAATTTTTTTTCTTGACAGTTGTCATCTGCCTTGGAAGAATGTGTCCAGGTTCCTGCAATCAGGGCTGGGTGTTGTCTCCAAAGCAATAGCTCTTGGCTTGGTGCGGAGGTCTCTGCCAGCGGTGGTGGTGCTGCTGGTGAGCCCATGCAGGAAGGCTGGCGTCGAGCACCTGCGGTGGTGGGAAGTACGTGCCAGGCCATAAGACATGCTGAGCTCAGCTTTGGAGAGGTGAGCTGCTTTGGGCAGGTTTGGAGAGCTTTCCTGCAAGAGGCATGTGTATGTCTGTGGTGGGACACCAGAGAACCTTGTCTGCTCTCCTGCCCCTCTCGTCCGCCCTGGCACAATCCCTCTCACCCCTGCTACTATTTTAAAACAGATGTACACTGAAACTCTTTAATCTCTGGAAATACTAATTCTCTCCTGCTCTCCCTCCATGTGAGCTCATACAAATATGGTACTTAAATCAGCCCTTGTCTGATTAGAATTTTATCTTTCTTTTTTCAAGTCCCATAAATTAGCCTTTTAGCTGGCAGTGCTCTCAGATCCAACAGATAACAGCCTTTCTTGGCATCCGGCTGTTTCCAACATCATTGCTAATATCATCTTTTGGCCAGAACTGGCTAGGTGCTCACAGCTACCATTTGGCACACGGGCTTTAAAAATGGCCTTTCACTCATGAGAAATCATTCCTCACATTTAATTACAGTTTACCCCTAACTTTCTTGATTACCTTTCTCCATAATGTTTTTTCCCTTTTAAAATGCAATGTAAGTTGTGCCTGAAATCTACCCTTTAAGGAAGCAGCTTTCTACAACACAGAGCGATGTTTGTTTCTCCCATTCTGCCCACCAGTTTGCAAGGCTTTTCTGAGGACCGCTTTCTAAGGGAATTTGCCTTCTGTGGCCTGCTCCACTTGTCACTGTATTGCTGGGACTTGTCCCAAAGGAGCCTAACTGATGACAAACAGCAGGCTAGATTCTGTGACAGGCTAGATTCTAAATCATCTCCACTAGGAACTGAACTGAGACCACCAGCTTCAATTCCCACAGACACCCACACAGCCTGAGCTGATTCAGTTAATGACTCGAGAAGCCCCAGTATGGAAAAAGAAACATCAAATTATATTTTTCTAAAGCTTTCCAGAGGGTGTAGAGCCCTGCATGGTAACATACAATCAAACAGCAATGAAATGGCATGTGGGGAGCAGAAGAATGAGGGCCTGAGGAGGAAGGAAAATGGGCAAGTAGGAAGATATCATTTAAGCAGGACTTAAGAGTCATATTAGCATGGGGAATTGAGAAAATCACTAAAAGAGTAAACAGATTCTAGGCTGGGCTTTTTGTATAAATGTTCTCTCTTTTCAAGTTTTCCCAGTGCTCCTTCCTTTCAGGCTGGAAGAACTGGTGTTCTTTTGAAAGTGTTGATTAACCAATACTTTTTTTATTTCTGCCTTCTCCCTCAAGGCTACCCTGGGAAATTACAAAAGGATCAAATTGCTAGCTTGTTCTCACACAAAATTTAGAGCAGCTACAATATGGAATGTCAAATGACTTCTAAGAGCCTTTCTCCACACATGGACTCCTTGGGCAGACTGTCATCTAATTTCGACCTCTGCTCATCTTTGAGCAACATACAGTTTCTTTAAGGTTGTGTGGGTGACACGGACGGCAAATCTCACTGCTTGTCTTCCAATGGGCGACTTGCAGTTCAGACGTCTCCACATGTGAACTACTTTGCAAGTTATTTTTCCACATGTTTGGATCTAAATGTTTGCAAGAGGCCCTCAGGCAGTTCTCCCAGCCCTAAGATGTTGCCATCTGGGCCTGTCAGTTTGAGAGCTGTTGAGAAATCAGGTGAACTCGCTGCCAAAGTGAGGATTTACAGAAGGCAGTGTGCACCTGTGTTTCTTCGACAAGGTACCAGCAGCCTTGAGTCAGCTTAACTGACTCACTCGATGCAGAACTCATCGGCAGGAGGGGCAGGTGTTGGGCTGTGAGCCTTCCTGTTGCCAGGTTCACTTGCAAATTCAAAGAAATCCCTTAATTCTTTGGGTGCAGATACAATTCTACCCAAGGAGTGAGAAGGTGTCATTAATACCAGCAGAGGATTGCTGCTGTCAGAGGTTGGGTGGTGTTGGGGCAGCATGGCTTTCAGCAGAGACCCCACTCTGGAAGTGAACTGTATTTGACAATTCAGGAGGCCTTTTCAAGTCCTAAATATCCATGCAAATATGCAGAAATAGTCTTTTATAAGGTTTTGAATAATTTCTTTGCATGTGGCTTTTTGGGTACAAGTTACAATCTTTAGTTTTGGTTGTTTGTAAGTAACCTCTTTAAACTCCTGCCATTTTGGCACAAGACTTAAAGTAATCTTGGTTCCAACCACAACTACTTCCAAGGTGTGACTTCTATCGCTTTCTAGTCCCTGATTTTTTGCATTCCTGATCATTTTGAGACACCTTTTCAGTTGAGAGCCCCAAGTCACAGTCAGCTTTGAAAACTCTTCACAGATTGAAAGGGAAAGACATTTTCTTTTAGAAAAGTGGAAAAGAGCCATGCTAACTCTACGCAGAGAAAATGATAGAAAGACTGCACAGGAAAACAACTTACTTCTGCTCAGATTATAATATGTGCATTTGGTTCCTAGTCCTTGGTGTGTGCTGAACAGAAAGAAATGTCACCAGTAAAAGGAATTTGGATCAGGGAAATGTTAACATAAGGGCCTAGATATGGACACCCATTTGCCTCTCTCTCCATTTCAACCAGTTTTTGTATTAAAACATATAATGAAGATACATAAATTCCTCAAATTACTGTGAATTTATCTGAAACCCAAAGAGGAACTGGGTCATTGAAGCTCTATATCCAGTCAGACATATGGGAAAAGATTAAAAGCAGAGTGTGTGCTAAATGGATCCAGCATTAGTGGCAAGTAATGACAGGCACTAAGATCCTACTCAAAGGTGTAAGGGTAATACCCATGAGCATGTTAATAGTGAATTATGGCCATTATGGAGGCACCCGTGACAATATTTTAGTGCTATTCAAGGTATCTGATTTCTTTGCTTTTCGCTCACTCTCTTTTCTTCTTAAAAGCTGGTGATTTGGTGGTTATTAAATGTGATGTAGTGTGAAGATCCTCTTCTCTCAAGTGTGCAAGAGTCTTCATTGACTTTGGCCAAGGGAAGAAGATAATGAGCTCCTCCTCATTCCACAAGGAAGAGCCTTGTAGTAGTTTAACAATTACTTTCTTCTGGCTGGTCTCACAGTCCAGTGACCAGTGACAATGATGCTGCCAGAAGGCCTAATTTAACAAGCAGTGCTTCCCATTTTGTTGTTCTAGTGAACTTCCCAAGAATGGAGGATGATTTCCCAAGCTCTGAGCAAGACTTTGAAGATGACGACAATCCAGGTTGGTATGCAAATGGACATGGACATGGACATTATCCATATGCACATGGACAATTCAGCTGTGGCAGCTTATGTTTTAGTAACAGATACTCAGATTACTCACAAACCTCAGCTTTAGTGGTGTTAGGAGTTAGAACACACTGGAGAACATACATTGCAGTGATGGCTTAGTATTCAAAGGCATTGGTTTTCTTTTCCTGTTTTCCAACAGCCAGCAACCTTGCAAAGTCAATGTATTGTATTTGTGTTAGGACAAGTGAAACTGATCTTTTAAGCATTAATTGATGCTTGCACGGCATTTTGACTTGTAAATGAAGAAAATTAAGTCTGAGACCTGTGACAGATTGATTCCATAGTTTTGAACCTAGTGGCACTGGAAGGGCCAGAGTTTCGGTGGGTGTAAAATGCTTGCATGCCGTGTCAATAGTCTGATGTCTAAAAGTGAATCAGTTTGGTGCTTCACATGATTTCTAGACCTGGGTTAGTGAATCCTGCTGAGATATTCCCATATATATATATACTTTAACTCTTGTAAAGCCATCACAACTCCAAGTAAGAAATCTATAAAGGTGAGGGGGAAATAAAGAGTGATCCCTGGATAATAAGTGCCCGTTCCACTGCAGATTACTTTGGATCGGATAGGAACGACACACTGTTCTCTACTAACTCTCCAGGAACCCCGAAGCTGGACAAAGAGAAAAGCTGGCTGTACACCCTGGATCCCATCCTGGTGACCATTATAGCAATGAGCTCCCTCGGTGTCCTCCTTGGGGCCATCTGCGCTGGTCTGCTCCTCTACTGCACGTGCTCGTACGCCGGGCTGTCCTCGCGCAGCTCCACCACGCTGGAGAACTACAACTTCGAACTGTACGATGGCATCAAGCACAAGGTGAAGATGAACCACCAGAAGTGCTGCTCAGAGGCCTGATGGGTGCCTGGGGATCACCCTTGGCATTGTGCCCGGTGAGGTGGGTTGGCAGGGGGGTACTTTTTTTGCTGTTTTCTATGGGAACTGAATGTCATAACAAGGAATGAGGGGAGCAGAAGTGAGGGGAGGCAGTGGTCCTGCCACCAAGTCTTGCTGCCAGGTCACACTCCACCAGGACCGAGTGGCTTTCCTGCAAACCAGACTGTGCCGGGCGAGGGGGGACTGAACCCCTTGTTTGTTGGTTCATCTTCATTTTCTGCCAATGTGAGTGGCTGGAATGTGTTAAGGGAGCCTGGTTTACATTTTGGATGTGAGAAGCTAAATGTTGATTGTTATTTCCCACCTCCTTTCTCTGGTAAGTTGCTGAGAAGGCTGAGGGATTTCTTTAGAAATAACATACACACACACACGGAGCCCCTGTCCATTTTAGACTCCGTCAAGATATCATTGTAGGGATTTGTGCACTTCAGACTAAGAACAGGAAGCTGCAGTTTGCAGTCCTGAAAATGGAAGCATGTTGTTACCTTCAATTTTTCTTCTCCTGGTAGCAGGGGAAAGGTGGGATACTGGCTTTACTGTCAACAGTAACAACAGCGCTTTCTGAAATCATTAAGAAAGAAAATAGAAGGGAAACCCTATGTGTAGAAGCACCTCTTTGAGAAAAGCTGAAGAGCCTTAAAGTGATTTGTGAATAAGAGCCATTTATTAAATCCATATCTTTGATTGCAACAGTGGAGGCCTTCATCAGGAAGGCTTTTATTTGAATCTCCCACCCCTCTTGAGCCTGCCATTTTTCTTTTTGCTATAATGAGAAAATTGCAGCAAACGAAAGATAGAGCCTGTTGGGCTGCTGGTGCTTAGGCAATGGCTTTGGGAAGGGGGCTTCACTTGGGGTTTGACTTGAGGTACAGTGCTGAGGCCTCTCCAAAGTGCCAGGAAGGAAAAATGAACAGGGAAGGAGGCTGGAGCCATGCCCACAGCACTGGGGACCCTGGCCATGGTGCCTGCTGGCACCTCCTCACCTTCCTGGTGCTCCCTTTGTCCCTGGAGCTGGGGGGTGTGAGCTGGTGCCATCAGCACTGCTGGACCAAACAGCTGCCACCACATCCCCTTTGGAGGAAAGCTGCGCTGCTCCTGATCAGTAGCAAAAACCCCAAGATCTATCTATGAGCTTTTTTTTTTTTTTTACTTTGAACAAGTGCCTTAGAAATATTTTTCCTCCAGCTGATGATCAGTGCTGTAGCAAATAGCAAGTGAGGCCTTCATCCTTCCCCACAAAATGCTCTTCTTCACCACTCTCTGCTGGTTAGAGCCCAGCAGAAATCTGGTCCTTCTACTTTCAAATGGTCTGGCTACATTGTCTGGCAGCTGGTACCTCTCCATTTACCAATGTGCTGTGGAAGAAGAGTGTTATGAAAACAACTGAATGGAGAAAAAGAGTTGAAATGCTGAACCCCAAACCAATGCCTTCATTTCCAGTTCTGTACAGATGGATCACCTCTATCAGCTTGTACATACATAAATAAGGGGCTCTTTGGTAATACCTGACATGTCCTGATTTTTACATTTTACCTGGCAAGTAGTTTGAGTTGTGGATGACATTATTTTCCTCACCAACTGCTATTGACAAAGCTATGATGTGTTGTGAAGCTCAGTTTGCCCAGCCCCACAAACACATCGTGCAGGAGTCCAGGTGTTTGGGGACACAAGCAACATCTGGAGAGGAGATGAGCATGGACACATGAGCAGCGCCACAGCTGCTCCTTGGTACTATGGGAATAGGAACATTGTCTACTGTTTCATGAAGAGCTCACTCAGACAATAAGATTTTAGGGAAAAAACCCTGCTCTGCTGTGAGAAAGGTGCACATGTACTGGGGGAACAGATACGGCAGCTGCGTCATCAGCACATCCGCGGTTCATATACACACGCAGAGATGCGCGCACACAAAGGCCTTCATTTCTTTAATTCACACTGTGCACCCGACAAAAACAGCAGTAAATGTGTCTCTGATTCTCCTTTCGAATCACCTTATTTCTTTTGGCGTTTTTCACAGACAAATTCCACAGGGGTGTTATTTTACTGTACAAAAGAAACAGAGGCAGTGAGAGGAAATGTACCAGACCATTTCAAAGCTGGATTGCTGCTGCTCAATGATTTCATTCCCTTCAAATCACCAGAGAGGGGAAGGATGAATGGAAAAGGACCATACAGTAGAAAAGCCAACTTAGGCAAACAATAGGTGAAAATATATAATTTAAAAGGTGATGTTATGGTGTCTAGTAGGCGTACAGAGAGAAGAGTTCATATATAGATATATTCAGAAACAGTGTGTTTGCACACGCACGTGAATTCTCTGTATGTATCGTGTATGTGACTTATTCCGTGGGACTGACTCGTGTTAATGTATCTCTTGATCTGGGGCAGGGGAGTACTGCTGACCTTGGCACTAACGTGGCACGGGCCCAGCAAAGCCCATGTGTCCCGCTCGGCCCTGGCAGCTGGGGCAGGGCCCACGCGTGAGCTCGCCAGGCGAGAGAAGGCCGATCATGCTGCACAGCCAATACCTCACTTACCTCTGCCGGGTGCTTTACTGTTCTACGGAAAACTGTGTTTGATTGTGACTTCAACAGGGAGGGGGTGAAAGGTCATCAGTGCATTCAATTCATTGCATCCTCCTCTGCAAATAGATTTGGTTTACTGATTGCAATTCCCTCTGTGAAATTCAGAAAAGAAAATCGGCATTAATGCCTTTGCTTAAATGGGCCGTTGCCTCCACACGCTTCCCATGGCAGGACATGTTGCTAATGAGCGGGCTGTAGTTCTGGGTGACTTCATTTTGTGGGAAGGTGCCGGAGGTGAGCATGGGAATTAAACCATTAAGAAATTATATGCAGAAATGGAAATTCTCCAAGGTTTGCAGTTCAAGGTATTTGACCATTTACTGGCTGAGCCAGGACTTACGGACTTAAAGAGCTTTTACTGTGATTCTTCGGTGTAACAAACAAACAAAACAAAACAAAAAATAAAACTGTGTTTATATGATTTGTATAAAAACCTTTTAAAATTACTATTTAATAAACATTATGGTAGAGATTATGTTTCAGTGGCTTTTTTATTAATGAAAGAGCAGCAATAAGGAAACCAAACTGAAGAGGGCTGTGGGTAGCAGAAGCCCGAGCAAAATGAGGTGCAACTGGAGGCACACAGGGCCATGCCCACTGCTCTCCTTTGCTGTGCACTGCCTCTCCCTTTGGATTACCCCAGGCTGCGTGGCACACCAAGGGGTTTTAACACAGATCCAGTGCACACACACAGCATCTCCTATCAGAGCTGGGGATGGCTGGAAGCTGCTCTGGCCCAGAAGCAGCATCTGATAGCAAACCCCAAAGTGGATGCAGGTCCTTTCCTGTCACCCTGTGCCATAGCCCAATGTTGCCAGTGATCCCAGAGAGGATCACTCTCACCAGTGCAGTTTTAGGCTAAAAATAATTTAGAAAAATTATTTAGAATTAAAGTGCACTGGTGGGGGCCAGCCTGTCAGTTTGTCCACCTCACAAGGGTACAGGTGCTGGTATCCCAGTGTGTCCCTGTCCTGTTTCTATGAACCTGCCGAAGCGGGCAGTGACTGGGATGGGGTGATGTTCTGCAGTTCAGCTTCAGCCCTGTTCTTCATCACAAAGACAGTGGGGACTCCTGGCAAACCCCAGTGCCAAGCCTGGCTCCATATACTTGTTTTCTCCACCCTCCCTCTGCTCTGTCACACCACCCTGGTGGCAGCCCAGGCCCAGGGGAGCCTCATGTCTCAGAGGGGTCCTGGTACCCTATAGCAGGCAGCCAGGAGCCACTGCAGGGCTGCAGAAAAGAGAAGCTATGGGGCTGAACCTACAGCTTGGAAACTCTTGTTTATTTATGGGCACCCTGACAAATGAGAGCCAATCCATCAAGCTCTGAGCACCTCGAGAGCAAATGAAATTTTGCTGCCGTCTCCAGCACGGTGACCCTCTCCCAAAGCGTTTGTGTGTTAAAGAGGGTCTTTAAGCGATGAAGGGTGGCTGGCAGCTTAGATGAAGATGACAGTGTAGCTGCAACCTTGACAGCTCTCCTCTCACCTAGGAATAAAGAACTGATGTGGAGATTGATACCTGGGGGAGAGGCTGTCAGAGAGCAGGACGGAGACGGCAGATAAGCGACTCAATCAGTGTCAGACCTGTCCTGCCGTAACACCGCCTGTAAATCACTGCAGTTTAAGGGAGCCTCCACTAACGCAGGGAGCAGAGAGCAGGTAATAGAAACACAGCGGGCAAAGCAGATGTGTGCTCTGGCTGAGGTTAAAAGCCTGTGAGCTGGGCTGAAACTGCTGCCTGGGCACCAAGGAGAGACAGGTACCCATTTCAGGAAATTTAAATCTTCAGGCATTTTTTTCTCCACACAAGCTGGGATTGCACATGGATGGGGCTGCTGTGGAGCCAAGCAGGATGGGGTGGGACCTGGAGTGCCCTGGTTCATTTGCCATGCACATAAGGGTACCCACTGCAAGCAGAGGCCGGACTGTGGGGAGCCATGAGGGGTGTTTCACATGGCACAAGAGTAATCAGGGGCTAAGCAGGCTAATAAAATAGATTTCATCATTCTCGGGCTGCTCCAAGATGGGGATCCAGCCACTCCTGCACATCCTCTAGAGCTGATTGCAATCGTGTGTGCACCCTTGCTGTTTCTCTTGCTCCTTCTTCTTTCCAATATTCCTTTTCTTTTGGATTTAATGGGAAATCTTTTCAAATAATGACTTGCTCCCTGGACAGCTGGGGGCTTGGCAGTAAGGGGAGCCATGGGGCTGAGCTAATGAGTGGATTCGTAATTAATTAATTGCAGGCAGGTGCAAGTAGAGCCTCCCGTTGCCTCACTCTCTTCTGTCTCTCTCTGAGGAATGTCTCTGTCTCTTGGAGCCTGGCACTATCACCAGCTATCCAACGGGATTGAGCAAAACCTGGTGCCAGCTTTGCTGTGGACAATGACTTTGTCAGGCTGACTCAGGGAGGCTGGTGCTCCACCTCCTCCCTGAAGGGACCACAGGGAGCCTGTCCATTGCATCCATAATTATCAGGCCCCCTGAACCCTGATGACAAATACACATAAAGGCATATTCTCTCCACTGGGAAGCTCCCAATGGCCCCTTCCCATGAAAGCTGCCTCTATTCAATAGCTGCACTGAAAGAGTTCACATCTTCCCCCTTTACACCCCAAGTGGACAAACCCACCTGGCCATGAGAGGTGCTGGTGAACCCCCAGGTGCTGACTCCTGAACACTGGGGACCTGACTGCAGCCAGTGCCAACAAGTGCTGTGTCCCTGCTGTGTCCTTTCAGCCTTACTGTGGCAGCTCAGTAGAACCCTGTGGTGTAAATACAGAGGGTCACACAGAGTTTTGGTCTGTATACATCTGTAGCAAAATTTGCATTGAATTCAATAGGTCCGTGTTGTCACTCACACTGATCAGAGAGGACTAGGCTTTCCTATCAGCTCCTGTTACATGCAGTGACCCGTTTGAGGCAACAAACTCACCGTGTCTAAAGCAGTATAATGGGAAAATAACTAATCCTGAATGTGTTGAGAGGGAATGACTCCTCTCTCAGCTCCTGTGTCATAACTCAGTTGCACTACTAATATCCGAAATGGAAAGCACTGAATTAAACACTCACCAGCTCTACCCCTGCCTTGGCCTGAGCGCCAAAAATCAACAGAAGAAATACACCTCTGCTTCCCTGTGCTGCAGCAGTGGGTGGAGGGCTGTAGGGTGAGCCAGCCCGTGCTGGTGGCTCAGGACTGTTTGCTGCAATAGATTTTGCTAATATTTCCTTGGTTAAATGTTTACAAACCTAGAGGAAATAGCTGTCCAAGATGTTGCTGATAATTTCCTATCAGGTCCCTCCTGGTGCAGTGCAGGGCTGATTTGTCACCCTTTGGATCAGCTGCCAATCTCATGCTTCATAACAGACTTGACTTCTCTACAAAGACTGTCAAAATTTCTAGCACTGTTTTTGCCCTCCTGGTCTCTCGGGTTTATATGGAGTAACTCTGCCCTGGCTCCCAGCCCAGCTCTCTTTGCAGCCCTGGAAGCACACTCCCGAGCAGAGTGGCTTCTGCAGAGGCACAGGACACCTCAGTGATGGGCTGTGTTGAGCAACACAGCTGTTGCCAAATGCATTTCAACCTCATATTTTAAGAAGACATTCAATGTGCTTACCAAGGCTGGGGAGCCTTTTACACCACAGCAATAATCCAGCACTCGGCCATGAAATCCTCAGCACAGTGTCACATCCATCCCTTTCAACAGAGAAGTTTTATTAACTTAGGGTGTGAAAAGTTTTGGAGAGCAAAAGTCTCTCTTCCCTCTGAGAGAAATAAGGATGATTTAAGCAGTCTGGGTGTATTTGAGATGGAGAGTGAGTCCCCCAGCTGACACATCAGAGGGAAAAACTGTAAGCCGAGGCTGCATTTATTAAAGAAGGAAGCTGAGGCTGTGCAAAGCCAACCTTTCTAAGCACTCCACGAGAGCATTTTAATAAAAAGCACAACAAGCCCACAACAAATCATGTCTTGAAAGAAAAAAAAAAGTCAATTCCTGTCAAGGTTTGAAGAATCGTTTGAGCTTAAGGAAAAGCGAATTCCTGCTATGCTCCCCTCCCCTGCCCTCCTCTCCCGTGCGTGGAGCAAAGCCATGGCAAACGCCGCCTGTGACACACCGCAAATCACGGCGGAGAGCGGGGGGGCCGCCCCGGCCCTCCGCGGGAAGGCCCGCAGAAGGATTGAAGCTTAGAGAAAATGGAATTTATAGTCAAAGCATTAAAATATTAAAGGGCCTTAAAGAACAGCCATGAATCTGATTTCGGAGGGGGGTGGGACGCAAGTCTGTCATCAGGCAGAGACAAACGGCTGCTGGACTTGACAACTCACATAAATCTGGTGGAGGAGAAGAAATAAAGCCCAATCAGACCCCCCAAAAAAAAAAAAAGTGATGAAAAGATTTTAGGGCATGAAGTGTGAAAAGGAGAGGGAAAGCTAAAGAAGATAAGGAGTTGAAAGCAGAAGAGTGATTATAAAAATAGCAGCAGAAGTACTGATGGAGGTAGAGGAAAGAAATTATTTTAAATGGCCAGAAGTTCCCTGGTGGCATAGGTATTTTTGACAATCTTGCCCAATACCACATGATTTTCCTGGACAGCAAGAATTTGTTGGGATGGCTTCAACAGCTCGGGTCTGCACGGAGAGGAGGAGGAGCAGCCCCCACCATGCAGAACACCAGCTCTGAGCGCCCCCAGCAAAGAGGGGTGGGCACAGGCAGCCCCATATGGCCCTAGTGTCTTTGAGAGTGAAACTCCTCCATTCCCAGAAGCAGAGCAGCACTCACCAGGCTAATCCCCACATCCTGATACCCACAAGCAGCAAATCCCATTCCTGAACTGGAGATTTTTTCCCCTGGGATGTGTCTCCAGGCTGAACTAAGAGCTTCCTCAAGAGCCATGGCCTTTGCACGGGGCCAGGCTGTGGATGGTCTATTGTGCAAGAAGCCAGTGGGGTGAGCCTGCCCAGCCCCACACCCTTCACCACTTGGGACCCCTCCAATGGAGTCTCCCCCAGAGGCAGCCACGCTCCACTGAGAATGGGAGAGGCGGGAATCAGCCCCTGAGCGCCTCAGGGGCTGCTGCCACACTGTGTGAAGAGAGAACACAAATCCAGCCAGGAGCCACAGCCAGGACCCACTGTAAGTTGGGAAACAGTGTGCAGTGAGGACTGGATTTATGAAATGCTGTCTGTAAGCCAGCCCTCCCTCTGAAACACTAAACAAAAAACAACATTCAGATACATTTCGGAGGAAAACACAAAGCATCTGGTTCCCTTCGCTGGTGTACATAGCAAGAGAAAAGTTGGCAGTACATTTGCTTACCATAAAAGAAAGAGCTATGCAAAAAAAAAAAAAAAGCCATATTAGAGTAGCGTTGCCCAAAACAGAGTTAAATGTCTGCCTTGTTTTGAACGTGCTCATGGTGGTAATGTGAGCAAAGGTCAGTCCAAATTAATGAGAAATTAAAATGAATTGGCTGTGCTGGGACTGGCACCCTGCCACCACATCTCGCCCAGCAATTCTTATTTATCCATTTATTTATTTTGTTGGATGAGAAGACATTCTGCAAACACATAGAAAACCAGGCCTGGCGATCTCAATGGGTGACACACGCCCTTTCAGCCAAGGAGATGTGGCTTGTGGCACCCATGCCTGTGCTCACCACATCCCTCCCTTGCACCCACACAGGGGGTGATGGGAGCCTGGTCTGGAGCCTTCTGGGTGCTTTCCCAGGTGGTGGTGGTGACCCTGCCTAAACAACCTGTGCCAAAAGCACATGAGGCCTCCCAGCCTGGGGAGGGATGAGGATGGGGATAGGCAGGGAAGCCGTGCCACTTCCTGCCACAGGCTGTCCTGTTACTACTGCCCATTGCTGCCACTGCAAGAAAATCCCAGTGCCAGGAAGGTGCCACTTCCCTGCCAACACGTGGCAGGTCAGTTGTGTCCAGGAGCGTGACAAATGTGCCGCCTCAGTTTTATGAAACAAAGGGAGTTTTCCATGGCTCTTTCTGACACACAGGCAGTGATTACCTGCTGAAGCAGCTAAAAACATCTGTTTGTTTTGGTTTAGAGGAAAGAAGGAGGAAGAAAAAGCAAGTTCCAGTTCTGGCTTTCCTCCCGGAAAGGGAAAGCCAGCTCAGTAACTCTTGCTTTTCTGAATTTCAAATACACAAGTACTCAGTGCCATTCAAGCAGTTCCTTCCAGCTGCAGCAGCAGCACACTCCAAAGGGCTGAGACAAACATGGAAGAAACACGCTTAAGTGGCAAAGGCAAAAGCACAGTTAACCCTTCCCCAGGCATCCCCATGGAGCTGTGTGCCTTGGGGATTCAGGGAAGGGGATGGTGCAAAGCACATTAGCCCATTTCCCTGGGATGAGGAGCCCTACCCTTATCCCCACCAGCTCTGTGAAGGCCAAGTATAGACACAGGTATCAGCAAGGAGCATCCTAATCTGGGCCTGGTAGCACTATAGAGTGAGTCACAGAGTCCCACTTGGAATTGTTTTTCAAAAACAGTCTTTTTTTTTTTTCCAAGGAAGAAGTTAGACTATGAACTTAGAAACAATGTTAGCCTCAACTTAAGAGAAAGAGATGGGTAAGAGGCCCCTTTAAGGCAGTTTCACCTCTCAGCCACAGCCCATCCATGCTGTTGGCATTGCCCCAGCCGGGGCCACAGGCAGGCACAGGGCTCTGGGCACACACTGGGTTAATTATCCCCAGTGGCCATCATCAAACAGCCAGGGCTCTGCTGACAGTGCCATGTCCAAAGCTCATTAAAACAGAGCAGTGCCACACTTGGGAACAAGCAGTGTACTGCTCTGGGATAAAACCATTCCAATAGCGATCTGCAGTCCCTGCCATGCAACGATGCCAGACCACAGCACGTGAGCAGGGGGCTGTAATGGGACCTGCAGCTGAGCAGCTCTAAATCAGGATCTATTTCAAGGGCTGAGGAGGACAGTGAAGATGGGTGGAATGGTGGAGGATTTGGTGGATGATTTGGGAGGATGGGAAGGGCTGCTGTATCTTGTATTTCTGGATATCTAGTGTCACAAACAGGACATTGCTCAATGACTTAAAAAATTAACACCCCTGCCTGAGGTTATCAGCCTCAGGATGATGACAAGGTTGTGAACACAGCAATGTTGCTGGAATTGAAGAGATTCAGCATTCTGACTCAGGAACAAGGTTTGATGCTTTCCTCAGATACTGGAGATGAAGGAAAGATAATGGTGATGAAGTGCAGGGAGCCACACACAGCCACAGTGACTCATCACAGATGCCCAGGTGACTTTACAGGCTGGGGAAATATTAGCACAAGTTTTAAGAAGTGTTCCCCCTGATGCCAAGGGATGCCCTGATGAATTTGGATGGCAGTAATAGGGTACTGGGCTCCTCTGACCAGCCAAGGGCACAGAGTTCTCCTCTGGGCATACAAGGATATTCTGTTCTAGTTTGAAAGCAAAACCAGTGAGAAACTCTAAGTCAGAAATACAGTTTATTGGGAAAAGGGGGAAAAACTAAAATACATGCAATAATACAAAAGGAAGACCACTGACAAAGTCAGAATACAACCTGACACCCCTTTGGCTAGTGTGTTAGTAGCAGTCCAAATTGGAGTGGATGCAGTCCTCTTGGAGTGGCAGATGGAGCCTGTGTTGGAGCAGTGCTCCTGTAGAAAAGGTGTAGTCGTCCAGTGGAAACCCCAGCTGTGTCCTCTTGGAAACCTGTGGGAAGGCTGCCTGCCTGTCCAAAAATCCCAGACTATATCTAGGTGGGAATGCTTAGCTGCTCCCCCCTGGACGGAGCATCTCACAATGGGCTGATGTCATTCTGAGTCATGGGTGGGTCCTTCATCACCTGTTAAACAGAAACGGCTCCTGGAGGGAGTTATCTCTGAGTCATGCGGCAAGACATTGATGGGCCCATTAACAGGAGATAAGGAAAACTGCCCAGAAGACAACTGCTACACAGATGGTAATAGAAAACATCCTGCTTCTCAATCTTGGACAATTCACATCCTAAAAACCTCTGGTTAGGAGACCCAATGTGCATTGTAACGCTGTCCCTGACATACACTTCTTCTTCAAACAAGCTGCTAATTATAAACTAATTATAAAGCACCTCCAGCTGACATCCACATTTGGCCCAGACTTTGGCTTGGCCTGCAAACATGGACAACGCTGCCAGTCCTTCCCCCGTACCCAGCTTGGCATCCTGCACCTCTTCCCTAAGCACAGGGAACTACAGGATTTGGTCCACTTCAGGACAAGGGCAGGGAGACCTGCTCCTCCTGGCTGTCCCCCTGCCCCACAGTTCCCACGTGAAGGGGCTTCACAGACACAGCCCAGGACACCCACCTGCATCCACACAAAGAAGTCACAACCTGCAGGTGAGTATCCTCACACAGAGAAAGAGGCTTCCAGCAGCTGCTGCATCATTCATGGTGAATGGGTGGTGAGGCTGGAGCTCACATCTGCTGGACACACTGCCTAATATCTGAGTCATATTAGACTCATATTAATATGAGAAATGTTAGCTAGGGTCTTAAGAGTAAACTTTTGTTTGCACTTTCAGAGGAAGAAGACAGAACCAGAAACCATATCTTAAAAAAAAAAAAAAAAAAAAAAAAAAAGGAAAGGATAAATACAATCCATTAGCAAATTAAATAAAATCAAGGCTGGGATTGTGTTTATTGTGTTTTGGTGGCACTGGTTTTTGCAAGAGCCCCGCACTCCAGCCTCAGAGGTCACTGGCAAGGCAGGATGCTGCCTTTATACTGCTCCTTTGGTGCTCTGCTTTACAGTGGAGATTAATTAAAAAAAAAAAAAAAAAAAAAAGATCATTTGAAAAAAAGCTCACTCCTCTCTCTCCTCCACCACCCTCCCCAAGCAGTGATGGGGGATAATGAACTGCTAGGACTGTCATCCAAAGAGTGCTTAATGACAGTATTCACTCTGTGTGTGTAGCATTGGCTGTTCTCAGAGCTCTCATTATGAATAGTTTTCAAGCTGTTTTGACTATTTTCTGTTACAAAGAGGAACTCACTGCTGGCTGCCTATTTTCATCACTGAAGCTGGCCAATGTAATCCACACAGAGCTGTGACACCATGGCCAACGACCAACGCTCCCATTCTCTCGCCTCCAATTTATGGCAGTGGAGAAGGGCCAGGCTCTCCTTCCCTGTCCCTTGCCTTCTCTTCACTGCTTCTCTTTTGGGCTCACACTCTGGTTTTGCAGGTGATGCTTCTCTAAACTCTTTGGCTACTGTGTCCCGAGTCACATCCCCTTGTGGTGCTGGACCCATGCGTGTTGATGGCACTGCAGAGCCTGCACCTCTGAATGTCCACTTTTGGGGGCTGTGAGCCCTCACTGCAGGCTTGGCAAGGGGAAGGGGACCCAGCCTGAGCTTCATCTGTGCCGCAGAGACACCATGAAGATGCGCTAAAGCAATCTGTTCTCCCATCTTTTCGCAGACCCTTTGCCGTGAGACACAATATTTCGGAGGGGCAGCTGAAATCCTGCTGGTGTTAATTTCGTTTCGGTCTGCTCGCTGTTAACTTTGGGCTCACTGCGCTTTTTGTGGCTCCTTTTCTTTAAAGAAAGCTTATTTCTCTTAAAACAGGGCGAGAAGCAGCTTGGCACCACAGACACTTTAAAGATGTTTGAACATTTGCAAGAGGAAGCAAACACATTTTTTAAATATTATGAAAAGCACCTTGAACAACAACTTCTCAGCAAGATCCTCTCTTGGGCTCCATCCTTTGCTGCAGGAGCCCATCACTCAGCCTGGGAGCAGCTGAGGCCCAGTGCATCCCTCCACACTGCTGTGCTGCATCTCAGAATCCTGTTCTGGGCAGACCATCCCCAGGGCCAGGACAGGGACTCAGAGCACAGAGTATGAGATAAGCTCTTCTGAATCCTAGTATTATTAAAAATGATGAGGGACACCCCACAGCAGTTCCTCTCTGCATCCATACTCATCTGCCAGCCCTGAGGAGTGGCTCATAAAAGTAAAGAATTAATTGGCACCATACTGCAGCATGGCCTAGTGAGCAGTGGTTCCTGAGCCACTCCTGGGCCTCCGAGGTTTTCAGGTATTGTTTCACGTACTTACATAAAATTGGGATATGACTTGTCTTTGTCTTTCCCCAAACAAGGCTTTCATGTCGATGCCTTGATTTTCTGATCAACATAAAACTTGAGGGATGGTTTTATTTTTAATGAATTGTGAGGAAAATTAGGGGTAGCTGAGCACAAAAAATTTACATGTCTGCTAATGTCCAGAAATAATCTGTTGGGTTTTTTTCATAAAAAGCCTTTTTCTGGCTAAAAGCCTTTCCTTTCTAGTATTCTAACTCTGCACATACACATCAGTCTTCACTTGTCTTCTTGTCCCTTCTGACACAGTGCCACATTCCTCGTGTTTCTCCACTGATTTTTCTTGGTAGAGCCACGTCTCTGCCAGCTGCCTGGACACAAGCACACAAATCACAGCCTCCAGGCATAGGAGCACTGATGGCCAGCAGAGACCATTAGATCATCTCACCTGACCTTCCCTGATGCAGGGCCAGGTCTGGCATTCAGTTACTCCATACCAAGACCGGTAACTCCTGCTTGGCTCAAGTGTGTGGGGCAAGCATACATGTCCTATCTGCATCCAAATATATCAAAGGCAAGGGAATGCACAGCTCTCCTGGGTAGTTTAATCTTTATTAACATTCACTTTTTAAAAGGTCTGTTTGATTCACAATTTGAATTTGTCTGGCTTTAGCTTCCAGGTGCGGGCTCGTGCAATGCCTTTCTCCTCTAGATTAAACAGCCTTTTAATACCTGCCTTTCTCTCCCCATGAAGGTACCTCACACAGCACAATTAAGTCACCTCTTAATCTTCTTTTTGGTAAGCTAAACAAGCTGAGCTCCTCCAGTTTCACACTCTAAGACATTCCCCCAGCCCTTCCCAAGGATCAAATCTCTAATTCCGCCTGATCCCATGCTGAGGGGGATGTGTGGTGAAGCAGCCCTGTGCAGCTAATGAAATTAAGAAGCTTGCAGGAGATGACAGATTCTCTCTCCTGCCTGCTCCCCCAGCCAGACTATATTTTTGGGGAGACTGCTTAGGGCTGTCCAGTGACTTTTCACACTCCTCCGGGGACACCTCCCACCAAGCTCCCCAGTTGAGCAATGGGAAGGCAGTACCACATCTCGCCCCACATGTATGTAGTAGATGCCAGACGATCAACAGAGTTTAAGGCTGTTTCCTAGTGTGAGGAATTTGGGATGTTCCTAGAGCCACCACCACACTGCCACACCAAGCCATCCCCATCAGCATTAGCCATCCCTAAAATTCACAACTCCCCATGGTTTTAAGTGGCTTCCTCAAGTTTTAAGCCTTTCCTCATTCAACATTTACCTGGAGGAACAATAAAACAGCATAGGCAAAAAATGGAAGCCAATGCACGTGCAATGCTGCATGCACATTATTGGCAAGAGTCATAACTTTTGATCCATTTTTTAATATGTTTCCTTCTGAACTGGAGCCCAAGTGTCCCAGCCAGTGCGTGCAGGGACAGGGATATTTTGGATGATGCAGCTTTACAGCCAGCCAGCCCACGAGATGGATTTTAGCCACGGGCTTTAGCAATACGATTTCAGAGCATTATAACATTTTAGCTGAGAGAGTAGGCAGGGCCCCTCGTGCTCTCCACCAGGTATTTGTCCTGCCTGCGAATCAATTACAGCAGCCACGGTGTGCATTAGGATTGCTGCTTGGCACCTATTTCAGCCCTGATATATGTTGCTCTGCTCCGCAACAAACAACTCCGATAAACCTCCAGGAGGTCGTGTCTGTCAGCAAGGTTTTTATTAGGTGAGTGCTGCCCATTCTCACAACAGTAGGGCTACCTGGCAGAAAATTGTAAGCTGTTTCCCTTGGAGGGGGTGAGCCCTAAATGAGTTTCCTGGTCTCACTTTGGGAACACACTCAGATATTAAAGGGACCAGAGAGTATCATTACTGCCAGGTGATAAAAAAACCACTATTTGGGAAGACTGATGGCCTTTGTAAAAGCTCCCAACAGAAGCTTCATTCTGCACAGTGGATAATAACAGCCGTCTTGGGCTGAAATCCCAAAGCAGCTGCATTTTCCAAGGCTACAAAAGTGACTTCAGGATTCCTGGCGCCACATTGCTCAAGCATCACTTTTTGGCAGTCAGAAAGCCCAAGAGCAGTTAATATTCTTCAATGATCACAGCTTAAAGATGTCATCTGCTCTCTCCCCACTTGCAGCTCTGCTTTCAGGATTGCTTCCCTGTCTCAGCAAGGGTGAGGTGTCAGCAGGAGCAGAGGCTACCTGGGGCACAAAAACCAGCAAACACATCTTGCCCCTTGCAATGGGAAGTGGAAGGTTTCAGTCTAACTCTCTGCCACTAAAATAGCTGCCAGCTTGCATTATGACATCATGAGGACATCATTGTATCACACTACAGTCATCACCTTGCATGACAGCTTGTGCTCTGGGAGCAGGCTGCACCATCTGGTACCATGTCCAGCCCATTTTCACTATTTTCAGTCCCCTGCCTGGCAATCACAGCTCCCTGACCACTGGTCCTGGGGCAAGGCACAGGCTGGGACATCTCATTTTCCTTCCACTCTCTTGGCCACAGCCACATTGAGCAAGCTGTCCCAGCTGAGAAATAGCCACCCTGCATAGGAGCTACTGGAATCTTTTCAGGGTTTTGCCAATCCTTGGACCAGGGCTCCTCAACAATACAGAGCTGCCCCCAGCTCATCTGGGTGCTGATCAGATCCCCATTGATCTACTGACCAGCTTAACATGCCATTAATTTCTGTGGCCATTTCCTGCACCCCTGTCCTGGCTTGTAAAATAAGCATATATTCTATTTGCCATCTGTTGCCCAACAGCAGTTTTCTTATATTTTCCAAGAACAATGTCTCCCTCCGATATCTTCTGTTAATGTGCCATTGAACGGCTCACTGCATGACTGAGAAAGTTACATCATCCCATTGTAAGATGCTCCACCCAGAGGGAGGAGCCAAGCATCCCTACCTGCATAAAATCAGCATTTCTTGAAACAGCAACTCAGCCTCAGCCTCTTCACTGGATTCCCAGAGGAAGACCAGGCCCATCTACTCTATCACCAGACCTTCAGAGAAAACTACACCCTTCTACTGGACCATCACTTCAACAGCATTTCATCTGCCACTCCAGGAGCAGGAGGAGCAGCCACCATTTAACTGGACTATCACTAACACCCTGACTCATCAGGGTGTCAGGTTTCTGACTCTATCAGTAGTTTTGTTTGTATTAATTACATTTTTTTTAGATTTAGTTTTTTCCTAGTAAAGAACTGTTATTCCCATTCCCATATCTTTGTCTGAGAGCCTTTTTATTTTGAAATTGTGGTAATTTGGAGGGAGGGGTTTACCTTTTCCATTTCATGGAAGGCCCCTGCCTTCCTTCACAGACTCCTGTCTTTTCAAACAAACACAACCCCTTTCCCTTCCCATGTACCTGGGCCCACGAGTGACCCTGTGAGAGCCCAGAGGGAAGGTGGAGCAGCATTGGGATGTGGTGAGGCCATGGTGTGCCATCAGCCCACCCATGGGGCTGCCCACTGTGGTGGACCCAGCAGCCTGGAGAAGGGTCTAAGCAACAGGGATGCCTCTCACCAGTGTCCCTGCCTCAGAGCAGAGACCGAAATGGGGGCAATATTCACCAGAGCACAAATAAAAAAGCCACAACACATTTCCACTCTGCCCCATTCGTGCCCCCCTTGTCAGCTTAGGGGTGTCAGGTGTGAGGGTAGGGGTGCTGGCCAACCCCTTGCTGGAAGGGGCTGTGCACAGCAGCCACAGGCTGGCTCCTGAACCAGAGCTGCCCCACACAGGGGACTAGCTTCAGTTTGCTTTCACAACAAGGTGCCCCATTGCCAGTGTCACTTGCATTCATCCCTGACACCTATTCATTCAGCTCAAGTGCTTTCTTCTGTGGGGGTTTTCTTGGCTGTTTTCTCTAGATCAAGATTTTCTGAAGACTGCTGGCTCCCTTTGTAACCTTTCAAGAGTCTTCTCTGTATGAAGTTCTCTTCACATCATCTCCAACACATGCAGGCAACAAAGTCGCAGCAGATTTATGAGTTTGAGAATCTCATTATATCTATCTACCTATCAGGAAAAGGAGCTATCTTTAAAAGAGGCAGGGGATGGATTTTGCTGTTACCTATTGTTTAAAAAGATGAAGAAACCCTCTTCAATCCTTCCTAGCCACCATTGTTTAAAAACAATCCTCTGAATTAACCACGCATACTGCCAGCCTATGCCAACACCAGGACACAGTGCCACAGCTCTTTGGAAATGTGAGAGCACCCAGCTCCACATCTGTGCATCTCAGCCAGCTCCAACTTCAGGCCCAGCCACAATGCTGCTGTGGATGACAATCATTCCAGGAAAACTGTGCTCTTGGAGCCCTGTTAGAGACAAGTTAGAACAGCTTGTGAAGGACAATGGCAGCTCACTGTCTGCCTACATAGGTGAACATGCTCAACAAAATTTAGAGTGGGACAGGGAGCTCCTCACATGGTACCCATGCCCTTAAGGGTCCCCAAAAGCATGACACCATGCCCATAAAGCTATGCTTTATAGTTTTGCTATGGAGCCCAAATAGGACTACCATCCTACCTCCATCCATCCCATCATAGACCCCACACCACAGCCATCCACCCTGGCAACAGCTTGCCATGAAGGACAAAGGCTGCAAGCAAACCAGGCAGAAGAAAGCGAACCAGAGGGACTGACAGTTTTCAGAAGAAGACAGGGGTCAGGAAAGAGGTGACAATCCCCTGTCCCACCCCACACAGCATTGAAACCACTGCCCTAATGAGCCCCCACAGCAAGCACTCACTCCCAGGCACCGTGGGAGCAGTGCAGCCAGCTCCTTGCCTGTTCCCATGCTCTCCACTGCTGCTTTCCCAGCAGCCAGACCAGCTCTCCTCCAGGGAGTTCCCATCTGCCTGTGCCTGTGGGGATAGGGGTTTGCACCAGGAAGGGCTGACATGGAGACACTCAGAGGCAGAAGCTTCTGGGTAGTGCTGGAGAGGGTTAAACAAGCACATTAGCAGGATCCAGCCTGGCTGATCGTGGTAATGGGTCATGTGTTTGCCATGTTCCTCGACCACATCAGTCAGGGATTTGTAATGGCTGTAAGTCCCCACTTGGGAAATACATTTTCCAGGCATGGTTCCAGTCAAAAGGCAGCTCTGCAGCCCTATTGTAAGCATGATTTTGCAGCTTATTTGCAAACAGTCAGAGACCTGTTTAGCAATTCTCCCCAGCCCAGCTCATTCCTAAATTGCTCAGCAGCCCCTGTTGTGCTCAGTCTTGGAGATGGAGAAGCCCTTGGGCTCATCCCTAAGTCTGTGCTGAGTTACTTTGTTCAGGGCAGATTTGGGGGTGGGGGGGGGGGGGGGCACCAGGATGTGACAGACATCTGACATGAGATTGAGGCTTCTGCAAGGTCAGCAGGGCTTTGGTCACCAGCTTACAGCCGCATTTTCAGCTTGAAAATGCTGGTGTCTAGGGCCGTCAAACACTCCCTGCTCTGTTCCACAGATCTGGAGCCTCTTTCTCTGCAAACAAAACAAATCAGTTTTGATCTTTCCCATCAGCCTCTTTTGCAAACACACATCCCGTGCGACATCTCTACTCATACATCAAAACACTTGGAAAAACAAAGCAGAAACCTGTCAACTAAAAAATTAATTAGGATAGAACCCTGATTCTGAACAAATAAGTAAAAACCCCACCTCCCTCCAGCTCTTTAAGCAAAAGTCTCCGTGCAAGGATTAACTGCCAGTGAGCAATAACAGCCATTTAGCTTAAAAGGTGACTAGTCTGTAGCTGAAATGTCAGAGTTTACTTTGCAAACGCTTTTCTCATTTTTTTTTTTGTTTTGTTTTTACAAAAGAAGGGGGGAAAAGCCCACCTGTCACAGCATACATTACAGTTGAGACAGCCACAATACACAGAGTATCGCCATACAATTTCAGAAAGCTTTAAGCATTTGCCCATACAGAGTAACAGCATACCACATCAGAAGGCTTAAAACATCTGCCCATACAGAGTAACATCACATCACTTCAGAAGGCTACAAGCATCTGCCCTTCTTGTTTTTTAGCCCAATGTTTTATACCCTCATCATTCAAACATTGCACCTGTGCCCTCTGTTCCCTGTGGTGATTGGTCAGTGCACCTGGGCACTCTGGCTCATTGCTGTCAATGCTGCTCACCTGCTTTTCACAGCTGTAGTCCATTAGGGCTGAGGCTCGGCTGCAGCCCCACTCCCAATTACCACAAAACCTGCACCTACACCCACCCTTGGCCATTGCAAATCCTCACTGTTGTATGAAGCAAAACACCATGTCTCATCTGAAAATATTCATCCGTGATGATATTTTGGCTCATGCTGCTCTAATTTGTGAGCCGTGGTGAGGCACAGCCCGTGTTCAAAGAGTCACTGTATGTGTAGGACTAAATCCAGGCCCTGATGGAATGGGATTCCCCATCTGCAGTGCCCCTGGCTGGCTGGACTCTGTACTGGGGATGCAGCTGTGCTTTAGCACTGCCCAGACCCTGCAGCTCAGAGCACCCACCTCGCTCTTGGGCTGAGCGAGCATGCAGCAGATGAGGGGCTGGCCATTCACAGGAACTTTCACTCCTGCAAACCTCTTGACAACAACAGCAGCTGAGGCGAGCAGCACTTCCACGAGCCATGCCGGAGGAGGAGGCTTTGGAGGAGAGTAACTGTGGGGCACTGGCTGAATGGCAGCTGGCAGCAGAGGTGCTGGAGCGCTGTAAGAGCAAGTGCTCTGAGCAAACCCAAGTGCACCACAGCCCAGCTGCTGCCAGGCCACCATGGTCAGCAAATGGCCCAATGTCAGAGTGTGGGACTCCAAAATGTCCCTGTGGTCCCAGTGATGGGACAGCAGCAGTGACATGGAGGGAGCATCTCACTGGTTCTGAGCTGGAAGGAGACAGGGAGCTGCGGCCCCACTGGCTATGACAGTGACCACTACCAGCACACCAGCTTCTGCCTCTTCCCTCAGCACAGCATAAAATACAGCTGATAGAGGAGTTTTGGTGCAATCTACAGACAGATTTCAGTGCAAGAGTCAGCAAAAATGTCTTCTGCTTGAAAAAAAAAAAAAAAAAGCCAATCAGGAGCAGAGAGCAGAGACAGTCTGATTTAGAAGAGAGGGGGAAAAACCAATCTACAAAGAAAAGAGACAACAGTTTTGGCCAACACACCATGGCATCCATTAAATAAAACAACCTGTCATTTGCATTCACTTGGCAAGTGACTAGACCTGAACTTGGCTGCACACTTGATGATCCACCATTACTTTCCAGGGAGGAGGTTGAAATATTCTTATTCCTATTCATTAGGCCAAAGTAATTCTCTTAATGCCACTGAACCAGCCATGGACAAGATGCTGCACATAATGTCATTGGCAGTGTTGCTAAATGAAATCCCTCTGCAAGCAGTCAGGGGAATCAATATTCACAGTAATTTGTCCTTCCAAGTTTTCCTCCCACGCCATCTTATTTGTGGTGTCAGCCTCTGCCAGCTCCATCTACCTCAGCCATGTGTGGGGCATGGAGGGTCCTGGGGCTGGATGGGTGCCCCAGTTAGGTGCTCTGCCTCTGCTACTTTCTTCCATTTAGGACCTGCCTCCCAGACCCATGGGCAGCACCTCTGTATGGCCCAACATGTTGTTATGGGGCCGGCAGGCTTTGTTGTAGGACTGATCAGAGCCAAAAGAGAGATATGAGGTGCTCTCCCCTGCTCTTTCCAGTATGAAGGGCTGATTTTATAACATATATCAGAATAGAATCATGGCTTTTTCCAGTAATTGGAAATACAGCAAAGCCTTCATTAAATTATTAGCCAGAAATTCAGCTTCTGTTAGACGATGCTGCCACACCACGGCAAACATATCAGGCCATCAGTGAGTGCAGGGCCCAGGGACAACCCAGCCCTCACACATTAGCTGGAGTAAATCTTTATTGCTTCCTGAGCCCTTGCTTTGGAACACATTAAACATCAATATCGCAGCACTCAATGTCGCCCAATGTTATATCAAATCATTAGCAGAAGGCTAATCATTACAAAAAGAAGAGGTCTCAGATGACAAAACACTGATTTCCTATGTGAAAGCACTACCATTACCACAGCAGCACAAAGGTTCGGGCTCGGTGGCACTGCTCGCTACCTGAATGTGCCACCATGACCGGTAGGTGCAGGAAGAAGGGCCCCTGTCTGTCCAGAGTCAGAAGAAGGGACATGTCCAAGGGACACACAAGTTCTATCCAAATCCCCATGTTCCCCAGCCAGCGTGGGAGCCAGCTCAGTGGCAGAAACCTCCCCCAGGATTAGGCCTGAAGTGGGACTCCAGTTGCAGCCACCGTCACCCCACAGTGCAGCCAGCCAGGAGTCCTGCAAACCCAGGGAGGTCTGCACAGCAGGAGGGCCCCTTCAGAGTTCTGTCCTGTCATAAAAAAAAATATATTACCAAGTTCAAACCCTTGTGTTTCTTTTCTGCTGGCATAATAACTTTGAAATGTATTATTGCTGAGACACTCGCCTCTCTCTCTGCCAACAACTCCCTGGAGAAAAACACTAGCAGAAGAAAAAAACTTTTTACAGCTTCTTCATAAAAGAAGTCAGCAATCCACTGGACCTAATCAACTTTTCCTAGAGATGATGGTAGCAGTGCTTCAGCCGCAGTGCACAAGTAGAATCTCATTGGTATGTCACAGAGAAGGTTCCAAATGTGCACTCTATCTTAGCTTGTCTCTGCCATGGAAGTAAAAATTTGTATTGCTGCCTCCTCTGTCAGCTGTGCTAGGGAAGGGTGGAGGACCAATACTGCAGTCTAGGAAGAACTAATAGGAATAGAGAAGCATTTAAGTAAAACCACTCACTAACACTGTAGATCTTACCAGGTCAGCCTGCCAATGCATCAATACAGCTGGATGGTGTGTGTGAAGAGAACCCACAGCTGATTTAGGATAACAGCCTAAATCAGGTGGTTTTAGGCTGCTTTTTTCACTCAGCCACAAAACACTGATGCCAGAAATCTCAGCAAGAGCCACATTAGTGGCTGGTCTTTCCACCGCCAGCAGTTGTGTCATCTGCAGGAGAAGACTTCCATTTCAGAAAGCACCTGATGGCCTCTGAGCTAATTTTCCCTGTTCCCAGAGATATAGGCAGCCACAGATGTGGTTAGAACTTTGATTATTTTTTTTAAATCATTTGAGAAATCGTCTTGCCAGAGAACAGTTGGAAATTATAGTCCTAAGCAGCTCAGAGGCAGCTCAGCTGGCAGACTTCAAAACAGGGCCATTGTATTAAGCATTTAAACTGAAAAAAATAATGGTTTGGCAGTGAGAGACTAGATCAAAAACTGACACTGTCCTGGGGTTTTGCAAGTAGTCAAGGACCAAGGGCATGAGGTGGGGCTGAGCTGGCCCAGCATGCTCTTCAGCTCTGCAGAATGAGGGCTGAGCCAGGTAGGGTGTCCCTGCCATGGGCAGCTCAGACCTCAGCCAGCAGCACCCCATGTCACTTTGCTTTGCTGCATCCTGGTTCCCTTCACCTATCACCAAGGACACGAGCACACTCTCACCTGGCAGCACGTTGGGGAGTGGGAGAGCATCCCACCATGGAGTGGGAGAGCATCCTGCCCAACAGGTCAGGGATCTCAATCCATGCTGCAAAATCTGGAGCCCGATGCCATTGTTTCTGGGGTGTGTGCTGGCTGCAGCAGCAGCAGTGGGCACCTATAGGCACCTGAGAAACCAAGTGTGTGAGGCAGTGGTTTGGGGCAGACCACAGGGGACTACTTCTTCCTTTCCTTCAATTCCTAGTGGAGAAATAGAAAGGCAAGTGTAATCAATTTGGCATCTATCTATTTACTATGAGCACATACAAAAGACTCATAACAGATCTCCTCCCCCACCTTTGGCAGCCAGCCTACATGCTGGCAAGCAAAAGATGTTATCTTAAAGATTCACTGCGATACCCTGAGTCATGCTGGAAGTTTGAATCCACCAGGAAGCCTGCTGCAGTCAAGGTCCTAGTGCAGGGACGCTGCCTTCCTTTGTATTGCTCACAGCGATGTTCAGCGGGTCGAATGCTCTGCAGCACCAAGGGGGCTCAAGGAGAGCAACACTTCACCCACCTGTTCCAAAGAGTGGGAGACAGGAGTGTCCAGCCCTGGCCCTGGACGCTCGTCAAGATTCCAACAGCACCGCTCCACCGAAATTCTGTCTCAGCCACCTGAGCTTTAATTGGAACTCCAGCTAAACCCCACCTTCCTTTGCATGGCCCCTGGGGGCAAGTGAGGCTGCTGAGGTGGCTGCCTTGGGGCACCAGGCTGTGGGAGACGCTCTAAGCTGGGCTATGTGACAGAGGAGCAAAGGCAGTGGAGCTAAACTGATTTACATCAGCCACCACACGGTTGGGCAACAGAGCATAACCATTCAAGGGAGGAATAGCAAATTCAAAGCCCAGCATTAACACAACGCTCAGCTGAGCAACTCAAGGACTCCGAGGAGAAGAAATTCAAACCATGCAGCTATCATAAATCACATGGATTTGGAAGCCAAGAGCTTTTTAATGTCCTCATCAGGTAAATTGGGATTCATGGAGCAGCAACCTGAACTTTTCTGGGGGAAGAGGACTCCTTATCCCAAACTATAACATTTTCTGTAAAAGCAGGTATTTGTTTCCACTATTTCAGTGACAGTCACTTTCCAGAGTAGCCAGAGCTCAGCAAAAATAAAGTCATATGGCCTCTGCAGATGATGGGATACTGCGTAGTCCTCAGTAAACAGCAGAGCCTGGACCACAAAACTTGTTTTAACCAGACTGTGCAGCAGTAAGTTTTCAGCCATCTGTGGAGAGAAAACCAGTACAGCAAAATGCTGCATCACTGAAATCCACTTGAGGGAAAGGGAGCTCACAGGGGACTTTGCTGTCTGCAATGGCACAGAGGCCCCGGAACCACATTTTGGGGAGAGGCAGACACAAAATGTGTCACATTATGGTCATCTGCAAACAACCAGATGGAATTAGCACATTTGTGGCAGTGTTAGCTATTGCAGAGAGATGTATAGATCTGAAGGCTAAAGGATCAAATAAAATCATTTCATGTGAACTCCTGCAAGACACAGGCCACAGAAACACAGGCCCATAATTTCTGTCTGACCCCAGGCTTGTCTCTTAGAGAGATCTTCAGTCTGGATTTGAAAATACTGAAGGATGGAAACTCTTCCAAATACATTAGTAGGGAATCTTAAGCATTAATAAGGGAGACACCCCATTTTCACCTGTCTTCATCTTTAAGGCATTGTATATTGTTATACTTTTGTCCTCCAAATTAAAGGGCACTCTGCTCCCAGAAGGCTTATTTCTAAATAAGTACTTAGAGATGATGATCCAGTCACCTCTTAACCTTTCCTTTGTCATGCTAAATTAGTTTAAACGTTCTTCATGGCTCCCTTCAGAGAGTTTTCCAACCTCTGAACCTTCTTCTCTCCCAAGGCAACCCCTGGCAACCGCTCTGGCCCCACTGCTCCACCAAAGGAGCTGCTTAATTGAGCAGGAAGCCAAAGCTGATTAAGCAAATCACTCTGGAAGGTAAGGAAATATGCTGATGGACACACCCTTGGTGTCCGGAGGCTTCCACAAAACTTCCTTGTCCCAGACTAGATACGCTGATTCCCGACCATCATCCCTCCATGAGTGCCCTGCCAATGGCACCCTGCCTGGTGCCCCTGCTGCTGCCATCACCCCAGCCACACGGCCCTGGCTTTCCAAGGGCACCGGGAGATGCTGTGCACAGTCAAATCTGTTAAGCAATTAATTAACAGTGATAATTAACCTCTTCGATTACTTTCATGCCTTCCCAGCAAAACTCTGGGGTGCTTTTGTTTACTTGCTGTGTGGCAACTGCTTGATGGATTTATATGAAGTAAATTAATAAATAGGAAGTACCCATGGAAAGAAATAATTGGAAGGACTTAGTGTCACTGATTAAATTATCCATTCAAAAAGCAAGCGTTTCAGCAAAGCTTTTTTCTTCTCTCCTACATCTGCACATCAGGAGCTCAGTGCCTGCCAGGCCCCCTCTTCTTGCGCCGACGCATCTCTCCTGAAAGCCCATCACTGCCACAGCGCTTCAAAGGCACGTGGCGGTGGCTGACGGCGAGCATGACATTTGTCACGCTGACCTTCACCGCCGCATCATTCCCCCTGCTGTCCCAACACCCGTCTTCTGCCCACGCCTCGTGGCTGCCTCCCCCGAGCCCCACACTGACATTTCCAGTTCCCCAGCGCAGGGCCTGTCCGGCTCCAGCAGGAGAGCGCAGAGCGCGGCCTCGGGTCTGGCGGGGCCCCGCGGGCTTTGGGGCTGCCACCGGCGGGGCCCCGCGGGCTCTGGGGCTGCCACCGGCGGGGCCCCGCGGGCTTTGGGGCTGCCACCGGCGGGGCCCGTCAGGCTCTGGGGCCGGCACGGCCGGGCACGGCGCGGGGCCCGCTCGGTGCGTGAGCCCCGAGCTCCATCTAGCGGGGCCGGCAGGGGCCGGGCCGGGCCCATCTGTAGAGCCCCGTGCTGCCGGGGACACCGCTGCCTCCCTCCGGGGACACCGCTGCCTCCCTCCGGGGACACCGCTGCCGGCCTTCGCCCAGAGCCCCGCCGCCGCTCGGCTGCGCACAGGGCCCGTGTCCGTGCAGAGGAGACCAGAGCCAGCAGCTGGCTCGGCGGGTTAATCTCAAAGATGAGCCCGTAATGACAGGCGAAGAGAGCCCGTGCTACCGAAAGGAGCGGGGAACTCGGCTGGGGAGAGTGGTTTGCGGTGGCAAGGGGCTGTCCCCGCACAGGCGGCCCCAGAAGGAATGGCTTCTAAAGGACCATCTACAGATATCACCCCGAGCACACACACGTGGCAACACTGCTTCCCGTGGGCCTTCCCGGGCAGAGCCGGCACCGGGGCTGGTGTTGCAAGGTATGATAACATCAACCCAGATGGCTGCGGTACCTGCGGCAGAGCAAGCACATCCCAGGGTCAGAGTTTAGCCAAGGAATTCAGTGGGGTGGGAAATGTTTGCATCTTTTCATCCTTTCTAAACCCCAGTGCTTTAGTGACATAAAGCCAGCATTGATTCCAACTGCAGGCTTTCTAAATTGCTCCTTCTCTCCAAGATTCCTCACTAAAACACTCATGGAAAAGTTCACAGGTTGTTTTTATGAGTAAGTTACTTATAATCTGCTGGCTGTTCATGTATAGTTCCCTGGACTTTTTAGATTTTATTTTCTCTGTAAACTTGGAGAAAGGATACAGACAGATTAAAGGCCTAGGTGACATTTTCAGACACTGCTCTGCTCCAGAAGTCACAGGGTCTGAGCTTTTGCACCCCATTCTCCATGGAGAATTAACACGTCCCTCCCACCAAAGAGAGAAGGTTAGGTAGTCACTTCTAGCATTACTTTTTGCCCAAAGGATGCAGTATTTGGTGTTCCTGTGGAGTCCTGAGAGCACACTTGGCATGGGGTGAGAGGAGCTGCTGCCCAAACCTAGTGTCCAAGTGGTGTTCAAAGCTCATACTCCAGATGAGAGGGAGGTGGATCAGCCCTCCTTCTGGCTGGGTTTCCTTCCCCCACCATTTACAAATGCTTAAAGAAAACAAGGATGCAGCACAGAATATAGTGAGATTTACCCTAAAAAATTAAAGAAAGCAACAAAAATTGACTTACCGTCTTTATTTAAGTCAATAGGGCAAGAGCTCAGTTTTTTCTCTGCAGCATTGAGAGCAGCCACCTTTCCCTTTTGTAAGGAAGAGCAGAGTTTGTCACTGAGGCTATAGGGAAAGTTCAGCTCCTAGAAGGCCTGGTAACAGAGGGGCCCTGCTTCCTACAGGATGGAGAAGAGCTGCAACCATCCTCTGTGTTTCTCCACTTTTGTGTTGACGTTTTTATTTGGTGTTGCTCCTTATCAGCTCAGGGCCAACCTGGCCCACAGGCAGCTGATGACATTTCCAGTCATCGGCATTTTTCCAGCTGAGCTGAGATTAAGCCAGGGTCTTCTGTAAGGACTTGGACATTAAAGGACTGAAAGAGCGCTAACAGCCTCATCAGCGACCCAGGCTTTCCGTGGCCTCGCAGTGCCCCTGCCACCGTGCCTGCCGTGTTTCAGAGCTGGTGCCATCTGCACCTGGAAAGGTTCAGGGAGGGCCGATGGCCAAGCCAGCAGGGTGCTGTGCTGTGCTGTGCTGGCACACGGGCCGCAGGCACTGCCGACACCACGGCTGGCTGCTTCCACCTGGCAAATCAAATGAGTCCAGACATCACCCACCTCTTCCACCAGAAAAAACAGAATAAATTGTAAATCAGGGTCTGCGAAAGCTTTGCCAGCAATGCTCCTGCCTGTGCCCTGGCTACCCATCTGTTGCAGCAGGGGTGGCTCTGACTCTCTCTAGGAATAGCATTGGGCACCTGATCCCCAAATTGCACTCGGTGCTCCAGGACAGAAGTCCATACAGAGAACAACAAATTGACTTAGTCAGCTTTTCTGCACCTGAAAACATCACCAATTTAAAGTCTTTTTGTTCTGGCTTTCCCAAGATGTATCAAGAACTTGACTCCAAAGAACACAGCCTACAGCCCGGTGAGACACCAAGCCTTGGGCATATAAAAGTGTATGGAGAAACACATTTCTCCATATATTGAAGCTTGATTTTATGTGGTCTGGCCATTGCCTTATGGAGGAAAGGACAAGACAGGTAAAAAATGACAGTCTGTTTTATGGATGTGCATGTGAAAAATGCATATTATATGGCTCTATGCAGATATTTACTATATGTATTTTGCTGAAAGTTATGCTGTATTAACATTTTAATAATATAGTAAATGTAGTTTTGTAATCAAAATTGAGCATTAGTAGTTAAAATAGAAACTATGTGTGTGGGATATTCTTTTTATTAGAAAAGGAGAAGATAATCAAGGAATTCTTCACACAGAGATAACAATTACAGAAACCCCTAAATTTTCCAGAGAAGAGGAATTTATGGTTTTCCTTATCAACAGAAACGAAGTTCTTCAAGCCTGACTTGGACTCGAAGGCGCCTGGGGATTAACAGAAACTTTTTGACAAGTACCATATGAATTTCTTGTTTTAAATAAAATATATGCATAATCATGAAGTGTTTTGTATATGCAACAGGTTACCCCTCTTAAGGAGTAAAATCTCTTTTAACGGGGTCCTTTTTCTGGCTCGTTTTTGTCCAGAGAGAGGTACCCAGCCCGGGCTGTAACTCTTTGCTGTTATTGTCTCATTAATTGTCCTAACTCTAATTGTCTAATTTTTATTACTATACTTGTATTATTATTTTTATAACCATTTTATTTTTATTAAACTTTTATAAATTTTTAAAACAAGTGATTGGCGTTTTTCACATGCACACACACACCCCACAACACACCTGGCCCAGTTCATTCTGAGAAATCCCCTGTGAAGGCCCCACATTGGCTCTGGCAGGGGAAGCTGTGGCTCGCTCAAATATGTGCCCACAGATTCACAGCTAACAAACTAGGTATTGGCATTTAGGAAGGCAGAAAAAATGGCATGTGTGTCTTGGCAGGTGTCTGTAATAACAAATAACAGTAATCATAATAACAAAAATTACAATAATCATAAGAAACAGTAATAAAGAACCCTGCATGCTGCCAGCTGGACTGAATTGCCTGTGCAGAGCAGTCCATGAGCTCTACTCACTCAGAAAGCAGAGATGCCACATTATCAAACAATTCCTCATCTGGAGAGAGCCAATGAGCATGGGCTGCTTCCTCTGGTCTCTTTACCCCCAACAAAATCTTCCACCAGCAGTGAAAAAATCACTTATATCGTAGGCATTCACCAGAAATCAAAGCCCTGGCAAGTTATTATTGCCCTGACACTCTTCCCAAGAGGTTAATACTGAGTTCTTTATCCCATCTGTATTCCTGCTTTCCCTGACAACCTTGATTTTTTTGCATTTGCAGGGAGTTCTGCTCTATTTGACGCAGCTCACCTGCCTGTCTAATGACTTCACATCGTCCGATTGTCCTGCAGAGCCCCCACGGCAGCTCTGCCTGTCTCACCTGCATGCTCAACCCCGTGTTTCCTCAGCAGTTCAGCTTTGGAAACACATTTCCTTCTTACCCAGTGCAAGGGACGAGCTGAAGCTGTGAATGCCAGCCTTGCACAGCACTGCCCACAGCTGGACTGTGAGGAGGTGGCAGCCTCAGCCCTTTCTGAGAGGTGAGGAGATAAGGGGAGGCGAAGGAGGGCAGCTGGCATTCCCTGGCCAGGCACAGGGCTGATCTGCTCAGGAGCCAGCCAGCCTCCGATGCAGGAGGAACTGCAGGCACTTCTTCAGCTGTACCCCCTATGGGATGGAGGGCAGAGGAGCTCGGGGATCAGGCAGCTGCTCCTGCAATTGGATGTTAGAATTAAAATTAGGATTTGCTACGTGTTGTACTCCATGTGTCCTTGGGGCTTCTGGCAGAGAGCCCAAGAGATAGGTGAGTACCATGAGCCTTGCCACCCACCCACAAAGCAACCTGGCATCTGAGGTGCCTACAATAGAATTTTGTTTCCTAAGAGCAAGGTTTCTATTTCCCCAGGAAGGCCCCCTGGGCCTCACCCCAGCAGCCCTATGGGCAATATCTCGGGGCTGCCATGTGCAAAGCTTCAACAATCTGCTGCCTTGGCCAGCCATGCACCCCTGTCCCAGCCTGCTGCTGAAGCTCCTGTTGTCACTGCCTGTCTCTGAGGGGCACAAAGGTCCAGGGAGCAAACTCCACCCATATTCCCCCAGCGTGACATCCCACTGGGTGGGCTGTGAGGGTATTGGAGTTGCCTGAGCTCCTGCCAGCCTGGGAGCATTGTAGGAGAGCTCTGCCTGCTGACCCAAGCCTCAGGACACGACAGAAAGCTGTGTGTGCTGACAGAGAGCACAGCAATGGCCCTCCTGTGTACTGTTGGGATCAGGGTGTGGAGCTGTTACGTTTTCTGTATACAGTGAGATCAAAATATGAGCTTTCAAAATGACTTGAGATGAGCTGGAGGGAAACAACAGAGAGGGAGTCCAAAACACATCCCTGCTTGATTTAACTGCTTGCACACCATGCACATGCTGCCCTTCTGCAAAGCCCAGGCAATGTAGCCCTGGTGGGCTCTGGAAAATTGCACCCTTGGCTGAGGGCACATGGGTCCTCTTCATAAGTGACCAGCTCAGCAAGGACTGGGCAGGTCCCCTGGGCCTAAATCTCCCTTTCTGGCTCTGATACAGGGTCTCAACTGGGCTAGGGTACCCTGGAGGTTTAAGGTGATCTTGAGTCCTCAGCTATAATCAGCTGTGCTGAAGAGAACCATAGAGAGCTGTTCCCAAAGCCACTGGAGGACAGGGGGAGAGCAGGGGCTGCTGTTTTGGCAGGGATCACCAACATGACATGCACGCCGCTGGACATGCTGAGGAGCTGTCCCCAGCACGCTGTGCACAGCCACACCAGCCTGCCTGCCTGCCAGCCCCGCAGGTCTGCAGAGCACATGCCAGCTGTTTACATGCTTAAGATATGCAGATACATGAGGCACAGGCCTCAGACACCAAAATACCTCATTGGACTTGCAAATGTAGCATCTCAGTATTTAAGTGCACAGAATTTGCAGGTGCCATTAATTTTCCCCACAGTTTGGTGTCTGGTGTTAACTGGAGGCAAGAGAGTTGTCAACAGGAGAGCACACCTGCAGTTTTGAGGCTGCCTTTAAAATCAGTGACAAACAGCTACAAAATCCAGAATCAAAGTCAGGCAAGCTGATGAAGCCTGCAGAAGAGCCATCCCAGCAGGACAGGGCAGCTGTTGTCACCTGTGGAGCCAGGCAGGCACAGTTGCTGTGTCCCTAAAAGGACCATGAGACCCACTTACCTGACAGCCAGTTAGTGCTGAAGCTGCTGCCAGCCAGTCTGTTCTCTTTCCTGAAGAAGAGCTGAGGTGATAAATACCCAACAGGAGCTTTTTCGTCACAAAAGAGGAAAAAAATAATCAGCAAGTGATACACTCTTCTAGTAAAGCTTCTTTCCCATCAGACTGTCACAAGTAACTGCCAAAAAATGTTCAGACTGGAAGATGAGACAAGGAAAAGCTTAGAGAGGTTCATTACACCTGAAAATGAGATACATGTTCAGAGCAGTGGTTAGGAAAGGAGTAGCATCAACATTGTCTGCAAGTTTCCGGCAAATTAATGCATCTTACCCAGTGTCACCAGCATAGGGCTGGTTAAGGAAGTGGAAACTTTACCGTAAAACATGCAGTTCTTAATGGGATACGGTGAAAAGAAAGAGCCAGGAGCCTCTTACTTCCCAAGGGAGGCTGGGGGGACTCATGTGCTGCATTCACCTAGAACCAATGGAAACTGAAAACAGAGAGGATCACTCAGCTTGCAAGTGGGATTTCTGCAGCAGACGGATGAATGGCTGCATCAGGACAGCCCCTAGGAGTGTGGGATGGATGGCAGTCATGATTTTTGTGCAGGTGAAGTGAAGCAATTTTGGAAAAAAATGGGTTTAGTAAGGTCTAGGATTCAAATGCAGGGTTTTCATTAAGTATAAATAGCCCCTTGTGTTGGTATAGTATTTTCTTCTTATGAACTGGTCTGGATTTCAATCTTTGCTGCCTCCTCCATCACATGGCATGGCAACACCTCACAGTCACATGCTTCCTCTTCAAGACATTCCCAAGAGGTAGGAAGGTGCAATTAGCAGCCTACAGCATCAAAAAGCATGTGCAGGAGCACGGGACATTTCTGGTTTAGCCATGGGATGACCAAGTGTCTCAGCATGGGGCCACTCTCCCCCTGGACCTGAGCCTCATAAGACACCACGAAGCACTGGGGAAAAGTTTCTGAGCAAACCAGCATGGCAAGGGCTGCTAACAGGGAGGAGGCTCAGGGAGGCTCAGGGAGCATGAAGGGTGGGAAAGGGGAAGCCCATCTTCCTACATGCACAATAATAGTGCAGAGGAGGAAGGAGAACAGCGTTCAGACCCTGAAGTTTGGTCTCACCTGCATTTGGTCATGAGTGAAAGCTCTCCTAACAGCTCTCTGCAAGATAATCTGTGGGTTTTCCTGTGGATAGGTGAAGTGACTCTCAGATTAGAAAGTGCTGAGCAGTGCTCCTGGTAGTTTATCTTTGCTAATGCTTCCTTTAAAATCCTATGCCAGACAATGCAAGTGATGACTCTTTTTATAAAACTTGGCCATAGAAGTTACATTAGCACAGGACAGGTAGTACAAGCTCACCTGTGGAGATTGCCTTCAGCCTGCAAAGCCATGCGTTACCTTTCAGAGAGGGGCCTGTAAACCAGGTGTACTTTAAAACCTCACAATCAGTGTTGTAAATTGTGTGCTGACATCCAGCTTCCAGTGGCAGACATAAGAAAAGTCCCAAATCAAAGGTCCTCCCTAGGAAGGACATGAGAGATGATAGAGAAGTCTCAAAGAAAGAAAGGTGTTTGCAGAGATGCAGGAGCTTCACCCAGCGAGTCTGGAGCTGTCAACATCCAGGTTGTCAGGATAATTGAAGAAAAACAATTTCTTAAAGAGTAATGAGCTAAAATGAAGGAAATGTATTTCCTCAGTTCTGGCAATGGGATATACTGTTTCACATAGTGGAAGAGCCTAGTGAGACATTTTGACATACATACTCAGGCATTGAAGAGCTGCAGCCTCTTTAGGAAATTAAGTAATGAGAGTGAATAGGAATAAAGGAAAGTGCCTCTTTGGAGCAGATGAAAAGACTCCAGATGTGTACACGGCTGTGATTGCTTCATATTGTTTAGGACTTTCAGTCCTGAAAACAAGAGAGACAATCCCGATTAAATATGTAAGTCTTCACCTGAATGCTATAAAGACAGAATCAAATCTAATGTTAAAGCTCAAATACAGAAAGGAAATGCAAGAGGAAATGAAAAGTGAAAAAGAATCTTCCCTTGTAAAAAGTAATAAAGATATTCCACTTCCCCATGCTCTCCCTTTTCTCACATCACTTGGGGAGCATTGATTCTGCTCACATGTGAGCTTTTGCACACACTATGCGACACACTGCAGGATGTAATTTCTTGGTTTGAAAAGAACAATTGGAACTGAGAGCCCTGTTGTGCTTGTCAGCATCCCCAGCTCTACAGGTCACACACACATTGTCACTGTCATTGCCACCAGGTGCTCTCTGACAGCTCTGTCATGGCCATTCTGGAATAAACCCAGCATGGGACAGGAACTACCTTGGGTTGATTATTAAAACTCAGGCTACACTTATATTTATAAAAACCTCTTACAATGCTCCTTACAGAGTCTGGGCAATGAAATGAAATCAGGAATGCAAAACTAAGGATGATGGACCAAGCAGGTCTAGTCCTCCTCTGGGGCAAACTGCAACATCTTTGCCCAGCCCATGGCCATCCACCAGGATTCTCATTATTTGCTTCTTCCAGGGCCCAGCACCATGTGCAGCAGTACCCACACACTTCCAGGCACCACGCTTCTGAGGCCACTTCAAAGAGCCCTGTCGGACTGCCACACGTCTGGTCTGGAGGACACAGCTCCATTTGGGTGTAGTTCAGGGCACAGAAGGACTAAGCAGGAGAGCCCCTGACAGCAAGGCTCATTCAGCCTGAATCTCAGACAAGAATATCCTACAGTCCTGCCTTAGCTGTATTGAGTCTGTGCTCACAGCACTTTGCACTCTTCCACCACTGCACGTTCTGTGTGGGCACAAGAAAGCTGCTCCCACCTGGAGAGCAACTCAGCAGGCACTGATCCCTGGGCCCTGCCCTGCAGCTGGGGCAAACACACCTCTGCAGATAACACTGCTAGCATCAGATTACGTCCTTTGAGACACCAGGGCTCTGCTCCATCACACACTGTTGGGGTGACTGCAGAGGAGAGCGCCACTGCCTTCACTCTGCACCTCCACCCTGAAGAGCAGCATTTCTCTCCTGCACAGATCATGACAGTAAGATTATTAGAAGGATGCCATGCACTCAGATAGGCCATTAGCAAGGAACAATCCCTAGGTAAATAATTAGCAAATGACCTGTTTGAAAACAAATGGAGAAAACTTAATTCTTGATTGTTAACAGTCTGGCATCTTTCACATTAAAATTACAGCCAATAAGCAATTTCACATTATGGGCCTTGCACAGTAATATTTTCCTTTGCCAAGCTATTTTCCCAGAGTAAACAAAAACCTCTGAGAATGCTTATCTTAGTATAAAACCTTGCAAGAAAAATAAACAGAATTATGTCCAAAATGAAAAATAAAATGGCATGTGTTGGTTTTACAGCAGTGGGAAAGCCATAAAACTTAATACCCCAAGTGCAAGAGGTTGAAGCTGTTTGCTGTCATTAGTGTATCCCTTCTATTGAACACCATCTTCCACTGAAAATCAAGTCCAAACAGCTGGTGGAAAAACAAGAGACAGAAGGAAAACAAGGCTGAATTGTGAAGTATATGGATGATTTTTCTTATGGTATTAGAGATGACCAAAGTAAAAGGAGTTTCTTTTATAGTTCTGATGTATTTTAAGAATTTTGCACCACAGGCTACATTTCAATTACAGGATCAGAGTGTAACAACAGATGGGACATGACACTTAAAACCCTCCAGTTTTCCAGACAGGAAGTCTCACATCAGGATGGCCACCCATATAGGACAGGGTAAGTAATGTGGGCTGGGGGCCTGATAAGGCAGCAAGAGAGTTAAAAATAAGTGTCTGTCACAGCTGCATGGACTGCAAACTGGAGCTTTGGGCAAGAGAGAACTGCATGCAAGAGTTGGATCCACTGGGATAAGTTGGGATCTAAAGCAGCACCATCTGCAGTTTGTCCACCAGAGACAGTCACTGAGCAGCACAAAGACAGAACAAAGACAAGGAGGCAGATGTGGAGCAGAGAGTACACAAGGTGGTGGTGAGGCCAGCTGTGCTGCCAGGTGTCACAGGGATGCTGAGGTGCATGGGACAATGGGCAGTCTCTGGAATGGACTTCCAAAGTGCATGCAGACACCAGAATGGAAAGATAGTTGAAAGAGAGGCTTTTTGTGTCACTCACTGATTGTGAACAGATTGAGTTACATTGAGTCACTCGCTCTTTTCTGCTTATATCCTCCATCATTTTCTGTACAGTTTAGATTATATTTAGAGTCATTAGAAGATTTATGCATTGTTTGTCTCATTCATACTCAGTTTAGACTGGCCTGATGGGATTTTGGCATTGGTTAAGAGCACCAGTCATAAAATCCAGCAAGAAACAGGAAGAGACAGATAGAAAGCTTGTGGATAAATATCCTGTGTTACTGGGGGGAAATAAAGGAAGAAAGTGCCTGCAAGTATTTAATTAATTAAGACTTAAGATGCCACCCACCAGCCCTGTTCTCTGTCACCTGGCAAAGGCAGATGGCATCAGTGCTGCCTGTGGGCAGTGTGCCCAAAGCCAGGGACATACTCAAAGATACACAGCACAGCCTCTGTGAAACACTTTGCTCCCCATAGCACAGGGCTGTGTGAAAGCAGCCAACATCACAGCAAACCAGGATGAGCAGGACTGGTAGCCTTTAAAGCATTTTTAATGGGAAATGGTGTCTGATAAAGACATCATCTTTCTGGCATGTCATCATAGAAAAATTGCTACAGGCAGCCAGCTTACCAGAACAAGCAAAATATCACAGAAGCTTTACTGAATTTTTCTAAGATTGTTTGTCAACATCCTCATCCCCATCACCTTTGAAAGGGCCAGCTGAGACCTTGCCTGATTCTAATTTCATAATTAGGGATATTAGGAATAGCTCTGCCAAGCAAGGTCTCATACCTAGGCAGAGCTGGGTAGAGATAAAAGAGATAAGTGAAGAAGATAAGGTTTGACAGAGAACAATTCTGAGTTCTAGGAATCTAATTTTGCTTACCAGAATCTCTTCAGCAACAATTTTAGTTGCAGTCTGAGGGGAAAGGAGATGGAGAGGACAAGACAGAAACATTGTCTAGAATGAGCAAAACACTGGGAAAAAAGGAGGAGAAAAAAATAACCTAAAAGCTATATTAAACAGTAGGACCCAAGGGAGAACAGAAAAAAAATGAGATTGTTAACAGAGGAAACTGGCTGGCTCCACTGAGCAAACGTTGGTAAACAGAAAAATTTAATTCTGCAGGATTAAACAAGGCATTAAACTGGTTGGGGGAAAAAAAAAAACAAAACAAAAAAAACAACCCAACCAAACCCAACAAAAAAACAATAATCACATGCTCTCAGAAATAAGTCAAGTGGTTTTACTGACTTAAACACTCAACTGGACTAAAAAAGCTCTTTACTAAAGCAACCATAGGAAATGTATGCAAATTGCTGAGAGCACACATTATAGAAGAATGCACATTGAAGGAGGTATCCTCTGCTGATGCTAATACTTGTCTCTTGATTCAGGCAGCAAGTTTAAATGTCTGCAGCCACAGGCAACAGGATGATGCAGAGAAGAACCCCATGTGTCTTGGATTTCATCCATCCATATCCTTCTGGGCACTTAAAGAATCAACCCTTAAATTTCTCTAGCCATCCAGCCGGGTTCTTCCTAATGCGGTGATGGCAAAGAACATTTTCCCCTAGCAAATGGAAAATAAAATCCAACAAAGGTTATCTTTAAGACCTGCCCAAAACTGTTGAAAGAATTTTTAATGCCCCTGGAACTCAGGCAGCTCTCCTAGCCCTGAAAGGGATTGGCACCACCATGGAAAGATACAGGGAAGCTGTAACCATGTACCACATGTCCCATGTGGAAATGGCAATAGTCACTTCGGGAAATTCTGTGAACAATTCCAGGGTCTAGTTCTGCACAAATTCCACTGGCACAAATGTGGACCAGCTCTGCCAATGTGGCAGTATTATAACTGAGACTCACAGCTTGAAATCAAACCTTGGCAGAGTACTGGCCCAGATCTGACATAGATCAGCCTCTCTGTTCTTGCTGATGCTTTGGCACAAGGTGGCTGAGGAAGAGTTGATGCTACCCATTCAGCTGGAGTTTGGACCCAATGCATTCCTTCCTGAGTGCTGCCACTCTCATCACATGCAAAGTCTTGGTGCAAGAAAGCTGCAGCTTGAGGAGAAAGGTTTCAACACACTTAAAACTCTAGCAAAAACAGGACATTTTTAATCTTGAAGTTCTTTTTAGCATGAGCTGTATGCTGTTATGTTGTAGAGGGTGCCCCATCAGACGCCAGCTGTGCTCCTGACACAAGCCTTTGCCTTCCCTGGGTCACAGCACAGGCTCATGGCACTGGTCTGCAGCTGGGAAGACCCTTCCCTGTCACCAGAGCACTTTCTCTTCTGCTGCAAAGGGCCATCACTACATCCAGCACAGTTGCAATGGGGAAGCTGGAAGTGTTTGAAGTCCATGACACCCTCCCAGGAAACACGGCTTGCTGAACACACAGAGCTGTGAAAAGCACTGCTGAATGTGCCAGCATTTAGGGCTGAATCAGCTGCCCAGCCAGCATCAGTTGCCTGGCAGGCATCACAGTAGAGCCCCACAAATCAGACTTGCATGAGTGCCCTGGGGCTGGTTGAGTACAAGAGGATTTTTCCACCAGAGTTGCACAGTATGGAAGTAAACACTTTCAACCGGCAGGAACCTGGAACTGGTGCACAAGCTGAGCAGAAACAGAGCCAGACTGAGTTTACATTGTAGGACTCTCCTCCACACCATAGAGATGTTTTCCATCACAAATGAGATGTGGGAGGTGAACAAGACCTGAGTTTCTTGGTCCTAACGACACCTGTCAAGGGAGGTATGTAGACACAGAACTTCTGTGCCACTGTTCCCGTACAGAAGCACAAAAATTCACCTGAATATCAAAGATACTTTGCCTTCAGGGACATTTCTAGCACAATACTTCAATTTTTTCCTTAGGTTCAGTGGTACCAAGACTCTTCACTGACACCTTCCACAATTTATAAATTAGCAATAACAATAAAACAAGGCAGCCATTCCTGGCCTGAACCTCATGCCAGCAAATATGATATTCACCTCTTAGCCCCTTAAAACAAGCATCCTGTATCTCTAGTTCAGACACAAAAGCTGCAGGGTACCAGCCCTGTGCTTGGGGTATAGGATCCAGGGGATACTGTGGAAGATTGCCCCTATTCTTTCCTGCAGATGGGACAATTGCCTGTGACTATGGTGGGAGAGAGGTTGTCTTCACCTCTGCAGGAAGCCATCTCCCAAAGTTAATGACGGTTTCTCCTTCCAATTGCTTCACTGAATACCAGAGCAACACTTGCTCTTGTAACAAAATGTCACTTGCTTTTCAAGTACAAATTAAATGAGCTTTCCTGAGAAAATAATTGCCAGCTATTAAAAAGCTACTGTTGGAGCTTGAGAGGACTATTAAAATACAAAGAGAAATGTACTACATTCTTCCTGAATTGATACTTCAAACACAACCTATTTTTGTTTTGAAATGTGGCACTAGAACAATGACCAGTTGCTTTTGTAAAGTTTCAGACTGAGAGCTATGCAATCGTTTTCCAAGAGCAGCATTTCTATGTTGTTCATGAAAATAGTGGGGAAAAAAAATCCACAGGTCAGTCAGTCTCTGTCTTAGTCAGCAGAGGAGTCTCAATCCATCTCTCATCAAGTCCACTCTGGGGAATGTCCTGCTCAGGACCAGAGCAGACACATCTGCTTCTGCCAGGGAGTCATCCCCAGGGAAGAGCCCCCATTTTCCTAACTTCTACCTTCTTAGTCCTCATTACAGCCTCCAATTTTACACCAAACAGAAACTTATGTTTTCTTAAAAACATTTTTCTGTTTTTAAAAACATCTTTTCTGTTTTCTTAAAAGCAGATTTTAAACAAGTATTTTCTCCATAAGAGTCAATTCCTCCTCTTGCCATTTTGAGTGCTACTTGAGATAGAGCATTTTGAAGGATCAGCTTTGTAATATCCACATGCACAGGCAGAATTGCATCAGTAACAGAGCAGAACTACCTCAGGTCTCTTACCTCTAGCATGTCCAATTGCCTCAGACCCATAACCTTGAGAATTCCCAAGAAAGGCTGAGGTAGATTTTCTCAAGCCATATTGTGCTGAACTTACACTGCTGCACTCTCCTTTTGTTGACTTTAAGCATCTGTTCTTTTCTGTCATCACTCTGTCTTGATAAAGGTCTGGATGCGACAACTTCCAGTGTACTCCCATCTCCCAGGAACATGAGGTATTAGAGCACAGTTTCATCTTTGCCACAAAACCTTTGCAGCACATGTTGGCATGAAAGACTACACCATTCACTGATACTACTTACCCCTCAGCCTGAATTACAACCAGGTACTGTGAAATGCTGCCCTAATTACGCTGTCTAGAATAGCTGGGCCACTGTTCATTAAAAGAGAAGTCAAATTACTGAATCTCTGTCTCTCTCATCAATCTCTGTTGGTTGTTATTCCGATGACCAGGTCAGCATTGAGACTGCTAATGAAAAACAGAACCTGGGAGATGGCCTCACCAAGGACACAGCTGCTCCCCCACAAGTCACAACCTCAAACACACTGGAGACGGAGACAAGCAAAGCAAATGCCACTGGAAGCACAAACCCTCATGTCAGAAAGCAGAGGTGAAAGACTTCACAAAACAAATGGTGAGAGGGAGATGCAGCAGCCATCTACTTACTGCGAAGTGTCCAAGGGGTAGTTCCGTCTAAAGAAAGGGCATCCTTCAGGCTACTGTGAAAAAGCCACTCTGGGAGCTCAACTCTGGCACTGGAAGGGCAGTGCCAGCCAAGGCAGCCCTGCTGGCACCAGCTGCAGCAGGGTGGCACAAACAGCAGCTGTGTCCAAATAAGGTGGTGGTGATTCCAGTGTCTGACCAATGCAGGTCATATCCATGCCTTGGCTTAGTAAGCCTGCCTGAGAGCTGACCAGAGCCCCAGAGCAACATCATTTCTCATCCACATGCTAATCACCAAATAACGCCAAACTCCAACTTAATCAGTTTTGTTGATAAAGCAAGTATATATTTTTTAAATCTCAGAAAACATAACAACATACAAGAGAAAATTCTATTCTATACCCCTTAAATTATACTTCCTCAAACTGGAAAACAGGATGAAGAGGATCTGGTCTCCAGACCAGGGATCCAGAGCTAGAAAGCACTATAATTAGAACCAGGACTGAGATTAAAGACCCCAGGTTGTTAGCAAAACTAATTAGCTAATGTCATTAGAAAGCAACAGAGAATAAGCAAGAGCCAACTCAGACTCTACAGCAATCTAAGCAAAGGACAGTTTAATAACTGTACTTACGATATGTTTTAAAAGAAAATCACTTTATGGAGTAGATTTCATCCTGGGCAATATCCATACATCTTGGACTTGGCAAAATGGCTTGGAGAAGAGGGTTTCATCATAGTAAACACAGCTACTTCACAGCAAGATTTATTAATACATCCAAAAGAAAGAAAGAAAATCATTTTGTCACACTATATACAGATAATACATACAGTGTTTTATACACATATTACATCAGTTTTTACACAAGAAAAATATACATAAAAATGTAAACTTTTGTATACAAAAACCCTTAAACAAATTAAACAAGGACCAGATAACAAAAGGAGACCAATCTATTATCATTTAATTGATTTTTTTTTTTTTAAATGGTAATACAGTACATTCATTGAGAAGTATGAGGAACATGTGAGCCAACCTTTCCTATTTAAAGGGAAAGTACAAACACAAGCTTTCCTCCCCGCCCCTGGAATGCTGTCCGTGCGCCTCCAGCACTAGAAGCAGTGGTGCGAGGTGCCACTGCTGCCAGGGACCCTGAAGGAAGGAGCCCTTCTTCTGGGGCACCTCTGTGCACCACACTCTCCCCAAGCGACACATCCACAGAAGCAAGCTGGGCTGGGCTGTTTGTGCGTATTAGCCAGGCTTCCAGCTAATACCATGAGACGGGACGTGGCAGTGCCCGTTTGTATGTTCCCTTTAAGCAGTCATTAAGTGGATTAGCGTTGCTGGAGGAAGTTGCTTATTTTTCCCAATGTATGGTATGCTGAACACGTGTGTCAGATATGAGAGGGAAGAAGGAAGGGGTGTAAGAGACTGCTAATCCTTGCTACCATGCAGTTACTTCAAAATCAGGTACATTTGCAAGCTACAATTCACTGGTTCAAAATACACTGCCTCACCTTTGCTTTCCCACTGCAACTTGTTTACATTTTAAACTCTAGTGACCGAACAACTGTATGAGGCTCTTTGTTACAAGGCTGTTTCTGATATCAAAGCATGATCAAGCTACTTTTAAAATGACACCAAACACAAACTTCTCGCAGAGAGCCTTAAAAAGAGAGAGCATTCCCTCTAAGCACTTCAGATTGCCATTTGCCACCTTCTTTTATTAAGTCTAGGGTAAATATATTTACCCTGAACTGCAAAAAAGATATTGGTTGAGCTTCTGACATCTGTTCTGCTCCACTTGCAGATAAATATTTTTGGGAATTGGAGGGAAAATAGCCAAAAAACAAACCTAAATTTTAAAACCTCAGGCACAAAATAAGAAGGGTATTATTTAACGTGTTGGTGAAAAAACAGTTGCAGAAACTTGAACTTGTTGGAAACAAACAGACGATAGATTCCAATGAAGGCTTCTCACATTAAATAAGTTAGACGGGTTACAGACATCTTCAATAAAAACATCCATCCTCCACAAAGTATGTTAAAATGAAACACAATAGTGATGCACTGGTATTTCTCCTAAAAAGGACAGAAGGACATGAAATCTCCTTAGTGATATCAGTACTATTGAATGTAGGAGGTGAACAATGATTTGTACAAAAGTAATGAGGGGAAAAGAAAATCATCAATCATTTATTATAATTGGACAAAAGGGGGATGGGGCAGAATGCAATTACTCTATGCCTCAGAAACACCTGAAGGAAATAAATACTCAGAAACTCGTGTTTCCATTTCTTTCACCTAAACAAGGGTGGGAATAAGGGCTTGTCTGCTTGCTTTTGATTTTTGTTTCTTTTTTTTTTTCCTTTTTAAAATAACAACCCTTCTAGTAAAAATTCAAAAGACAATTACAAATGGCTTTAGATAATTAAAAGTCTCCTTTTTAAAATAAAACTTTGATAACACATTTCTCCATTTCTTCTATATAATGCAGCTTCAGTGAAAGTAATAAGGGACAGCAATTTGCAAAAAAAAAAAAAACTGTGGAAAAAAATTGCCAACCAAGTTTTGTAACATATACACATGTATATGCAGGACATCTACACTCTATATACATATTTAATATAGGTATGCATGAGTATATATCAGGAGATAACCAACAGGTACATTCTCCACATACATAAACTGAAATAGCGTAATAGGCGTGTGCATATCAATCTACATTATCCACACGCAGTACACAGACATACCCATACACACGCCCCAACATATGTATCATAGAAGTCATGTATGACTGCATGAAAGCTCAGATGGAACAGTACACCAGTTACCTTTTTCTAACAGAAATGCAAGGAAGACAAAATCCCATGGCTGAATTGTGGCCAAGAAAAAATGTGTCATAGCCATATTGAAAACATGGAATCCAGTATGGCTTGATGACAGAACTGGAGCAGCATTCTCCTCTGAAACTGAAGCCTAAGATACACAGCACTTCAATGTGACTGAGCAGGTTGCTGACAGCTGCTTTCTGCTAAAAGGATACAGAAGCTCCATTTAGCCAGAAAACAGAAAATAAAACACTTAAGTCTATAATTTACTTGCATAAGCAGTATTACCCAATACACAATTAGATGCAAAGTGCTAGCATGTTAATGGTCAACTCTGCACTCCATTTAAAAATCTCTTTTATGGTAAAGTGTAACAAACTGTGTTTCTTTTGATATGTTTGATGACAACCCCATTGCTCAGAACAGAGCACAGGGCTGCCTTCTGCTTACTTATGGGAAACACAAAACAAACTTCTTTTTTTCTCTCTAGGGTTGAAAATTGGAAGGCAGTATTTGGTGGGTGCAGTTTTCTCATTTTCACCATTTAAATATAATGCTGGGTTAACCTTTTAATATGCTAGGAAGCTCTGCATCAGATTCCATGAAAAGTTTGTTTTCATCTGCAAATCAATCACAGTCCTACTGAATCACAATTGAAGCTGGGGAAGTTTGCATAAGTTCAAGCAGATGTTCAGGGCCCAATTCAGCTACCACTCCAGTCACCAAGAGAATTTCCCTCATGCATAAGCAGAGCTGGATTGGGCCATTACAGCTGATTGCTGCTAGCAAGAGAAACTGCAGAGATGCAGGGACAAGGAGGAGCTGGAATGGAGACAATGGAGCAGAGAAGCAGAAGAAGTTGGCATTTTGCAAGAGGCCTCAACGAGACTAAATCTAAAACAAAAGCAGAGACATAGCAAGGAAACTCCACTGCGAGGGCAGAAGTAACACAAACCAATGGTGGCCAAGCTCAGATCAGTCTCTGAGTCATCCAGACCCCTCAGAAGAATTTAAAACAACTTGTCTGGCACAAGTGCTTACCTGTTACACATCTGTTACGTGGCTAGTCCCTCTCTTTAGCTCACACACTCACTCATGTTACAGCTAATGTACAGGTGTGTGATACAAGGTATATTCCACTTATCAATCTGTATATGTGTATATAGAGATTTAGATTGATTGCATTCATACATATTTATTGTAACTCACGAGGGCAAGTCCACATTCAGCAAAATGCTACCATTATCTCATATACAGATATATCTCTCTGTACACAAAAATGGGTCTATTCTCCTCCACAAAGGCAAAAGATTTATGCTCCTAATTCCCATTACCAACAAATAAGCAGAAGAAAAGGCCTCTGACAACTTCCACCTCCCTACCCTTTGGCCTATATGCATATGTGCCAGAAACAAATTGTGGGGAGAAGGAAAGGGAGAGGGATGCCTGGGGGAGCATCAACATTATTATATGGAGGGTAATAAAAAACAATTGCAAAAAATTTCAAATTTCTGTTCAATTCTAGAAGCTCTGTTTTTCTAAAAAGGTTTTTAAAGTCACCAGGATCATCATAAAAGTGATACTGTACGAATAAATAACAATTAGGCTACTTTCTCCAGCCTAAATAGAACAATATGAAGAGTAAGCCAATCTGAAGAACGTTCCTGACTTCTCACAATTTCAAGTAAGAGCTCTCATAAAGAAATCTTTCTTCTCCAATTATGAAAAAAAGGTAAGTGGTCACAATCAAATTCAAAATTTCACAGCCTAAATGAAACTCCCTTGACTGAATGCATATTTTGTTCTGCAATCCCACAACAGCAATTTTGGGGCAAAACTGATACACACAAATATCCTCAGAAGAGAAGAAAAATCTATTTTGGAGACAAGATCCTTTTATGGAATGGAGACCACTGCACAAACAGAACCCCTTACAATCGAATTGGAAATCATAAAAACGCTGATTGACAACATTTTCCAAATCAGATCATAGGAGATTCAGGTATTAATTTGCAAAGATACAGCAATTCTCATGCCTCTCCATCCCACTGAATGCAAACCTTCCCATTCAGTTTGTCCTGAAAAACTCCTTTCTTCCATCACTCCTCCCCCATTTGTTTTATTTAAAGGCTGTCTTTGGGAGCTTGGTATTTTCATGGCATTTTAAACAGGGCTCAAAGCAATTCATTTGAAAAACAGTAAAATTGACATGATATCAGAGTTAGCCTTATAACAGAAGATTATATAGTAGAGAGTTTCAGTTATTTATATAACAGTGAGGACATAACAACCCCCTACTAAATAATCACATTTCTACAATACATTCCATCACCTCTTGACTACTTTTCTCTTTACAAAACTATGACCTACATACAATATACACATTCGTATCACACATACATCCCCCCCAATGCATATTTTTTGTGTGTATATATAATACATACATGCACACAAGCAGTCTAATTCTATTTATAAGTCACAGTGGGAATTCCTTTGTGAGGAAAGGAGGGGAAAATTCCTGAATAAGACACTGTAGATTCCTAATGTTCCAACTTTTCAAATTCCAACTCACAGAGCTAACTGGAAATAAATACATTAAAAAAAAGAAAAGGTCTTACAAACTTGGTTCACAACTCCCAGCTACAGTAGTTGGATTTTTAAATTTGATCTATTTACCCTGTAACTAAATTTCTAATCATAGGTACAAACCACAGATAAATTATTGCAGAATGTAACACTCAAAATTTAAAAAGAGTTATAGGAACAATAATATAAGGGTTAAAAAGAGTTCTATACTTGTTGATACAGGATACCATTTTATTTTATTTATATATATATATCTATATATAGATATAGATATCTGCAAGGTAGCAAAGAATAGCTGTACACCTTGACACGGCAAAGATCCAGTGTAAAAAGGTGCTTCACTAGTTTGTTTTTCCAAAAAAGCTTGTATATAATTTTATAGCTATTAAAAACACATATGCAACATAATTCATTACACTCAATACAGCTTTAGTATAAAACTTATAATTTATGAGGTGATGTTAATAGCATAAATTAATATACCATTTCTCTTAAAATCTACAATAAGTATTCTGAAAGCTCATTGGGGAAGGGTATCTTTAAATAAAAAGTTTAAAGCTGAGCGTGATGAAAAAGATTCTGTACGTTGAATTTGAGATGAGAGCCCCGAGAAGAGAAAGCGTCCGTAAGCCAGACACTGTTGACTATAAAACTGAACAAAGATTTCTCCTTCTTGCGCTCTCACTTAGGTGACGCTCTACTTAAATTATTATTTACTTTTAAAACTATTAACTTTTTTCTTTTTTCTCTTTTTTCTTTTTTTTTCTTTTTTTTTTTTTTTTTTTTTTTTTTTTTTTTTTTTTTTTTTTCTGTTAACTGCCCTTATTTCCACAAGGAATCCCTGAGACATACCCAAAACTGTACAGTGAAGGTCATCACTGTTCAGAGAAACTGGTTCAACCCCTTCTGGTAGGATGTAGCTATTTTGCATGGGAATCAAAATGTCCATCACTTCAGAATGAATCTATTTGCACCAGAACCAACTACACTGTTTAAGATGCAGGTTAGAGAGTCATTTCAGGGTAAATCAGTCCACTCCAAGGTAGAAGCCAATGCCATTGCAGTTAGCTACATCAGAGCAATCTGCACCAAAGTTAAAGTTTTCCAGAGGATATCTGGGAACGTTACCTATCCAGAGTTCATCTCTGTGGGCACCAGCTGACAACAACAGAAAGCAGGTTAAACATTAGCATTGCTGGACCAAGTTCAACATGTCTATGTGGTCGACACGTGGGTAACTCTGGACATCTCACTGTGTGTGCGTTTGGGGGACTAGCAAGAGGAAGAGGAGGAAGAATGCCTTGTTCTACAGCAAGTAGAACATGGTTTTATGGTCAAAAGCCCAAGTTTCATCCTATTCACTTTCAGACAGAATTTTATGACCTAGAGTAGACTGAAAAGGTGCCAACACTTACTTCAAAGGAGATAGATAAAGAAAGCCTTTTCTAACTATTGCTGTTATCTTACAGCCATGCTCACTCCGTCCTTTCATGCTTCCACTACATTACCTCATTCCACAGTAGCTACAGAAGGAGCAGAGTAAAACTGGGGAAAACAAAGAACTCAACAACCATAAGAAGTACCAGACAGCAAAAGGAAAATAGTCACTACTGTTTGGGTTTTTTTTTTTTTTTAAGAGGCTGAATACACAAGTGAGAAAATTGTTTTAAGATGCATCTTTTCTAATCCTTCTTGTCCCCCAAACTTTTTTTTCCCAACAACAGTGCTTTTGTCTAGTTTTAAAGACAAGACTGAAATTTCAACTGATCAGAACTAAGGTCTCTTATGACCAGACTTCTCCTGAAGTCAAAGTTGAAGTTTAGTGAACACAAATACAGATTTTTGTCATCAACCCTCCTTACTTTTATTTGGGCTTGAACATATTAAGAAAAAGTAATTTAAATTTTAATTCATTACTTTCTACTGATACACATCTCAAATGAAGAGGAACTTCTCAGAAGGTAAAGTCTTGCTAAAAATGCCTCTGTATTCACTGCTAGCATGTGCACTCCCATGATCAATGTTGTACCCTTAGCACCTACTTCATGACATATTAGCATGCTGTGAAACATCTCCCTACTCACTGATCTGAAAAATACTTTGATCTATTGCACTGTCATTCCAGAATCCAAATATATGTTACGAATTGCAGAAATCGCTCCTCCTTTTCATTTTAGAGTCAAATTCACTCAGAACCACAGATGACTTAGCAGCTGGCATAACTTACATTGGAAAAGTGTCTAAGAATGGGAAAATAGAAGCAAGAATGATGAAGAATGTGGAGTGGAAGGAAATAAAGGAGGTATGAGAAGTAGCCCACAAATCCCCATCATTAAATGTTACCCAGAAGATCAGAAAGACCTTGTGATCAGAAGGTGAGAAAGACCTAAAGATCTGGCCAGCACACTAGGCCTGAACTATTCCTTCAGTTACTATTTCTGCCACCTCTGGACCTTGCAAAAGGTCTGCACAGGAGACTCCCTCACATGCAGAAATACAAAAGGAAAAATACCCCAGTTCCTCCAGGGAAGATGCCTGGACAGTCACACAAATGTCTCACTGCCGAAGGTCACTGCAGGTAACTTTTCTATTGTTTGTCAGCTGAAAGCACCTCCTACCACTGTCCTGCAAGTCTTGAAAGGTTAATTGCAGGTAGCTGCTCTTCTAAATATTTTTCCCTCTGCCCAAAGGCTCATACTGTTGGAGAATTCATGAGTGGATTTAGCTCACTGCAGCACAAAGACGGGAAGAAATACTCGTGGAGGCCTGACAATGCCTACAGGGATATGCACCAGCAAGGAGGCTGCAGGAGCTCAGGGAGCAGCTGGAGCTCAGAAGCAGCATAGGTGGCCACCAGGGCCAGCTTCTCAGGGAAGAAAACTGCCCACTGTCTATTGTACACCTTTGCAGGACTCTCTTGGCAAGCAGATTCAATCCCAGAATGTATTTACATATGGTTACAGCAAGATGAAGCTTCAAACTCAATTTCGCTACTGGTTTGCAGGTTCAGTCCTAGGTCTTTTGCCTTGGCCATACCCCTAGAGCCAGTGACAGCTCACAACAGAATATCCTAATTTTTCAATACTCATCTTCCCTTGGCTTCTCTTTGCTGTTAGGTACAATTCCTCTTTGACAATTTCTTTTCTCTGATTTTTGCCTAGCAGGCAATAAGGTTCTCAGGGCTTTCAGTGCTTTCCAAATGAGAACTGCAAATCCCCATTTTCAGTTGGAAATCTAGCTGATGCCATTTTCCCCACAGTGCCTAAGGCAGACCTGCAACTGTGCTACCTCTCAGCATTATCAATTTAATGCCTTTGGGCTCAGCAATACATAGAAGCATGCTACTAATGAGAAGGGATGTAAGCAAGAACCTGGAGGAACTGGAAGGCAGGAGGAGACAAAGTTCTTGTATCATAATTATGAAGCCAAAGAACAAATCAACTTTGAGGTATCTAAGTGCATATGGTTTCCCTCAAAGCTGGTGTAAGGTCTTCCTAGGTGAAAGGAAACATCAAAGCATGTCTTAAAGAATGCCTTATACACCAGGAGAGCATGAAGCTACTCCTGATAAGCCTCTGTACATTGTCAAAATTCATCTTGTGTTAAGTACTTTGTACAGAGACTAATTGAGGTGCTATTATTGCCAAAATTATGTAAATCATATTCTATTCTAATTTTTTTTCATTCTTTAAACCTCCAATCTTATGTGAAGAAATTAACTTTTAGGTTCAACTAGCCTTATTCCATTTGTCAACATATAAAGGGCACAACAGGTACTGAGCATCTGAAATTGCTACACTGGCTCTTTGGTGAAGGGGTGACAAGAATGCTAATTGCTATAAGAGCTGATACTCAAAAACATTTGAGGGGGCATGGAATCTACTCAGGAACCACAAAAATAACAGCCTCGAGGACCACCTTAACTAGAGCAGCAGGATTTCCCAGAGGAAGAGGTGTGAAATATCTCTGACTACACATACCTCTCAATTAGATCTCCCGCGTCCAACAGTAAGACACTGATGCACTGAAGTCAACAGATTGTGTGGGTGTAGGAACCCACCTGGAATGATCCACCTTGTAAAGCTAAGATCAAGACCCGTAACTGCTTGGCAGCCATGTAACCATGAAATTAGTGGGAGCAAAAAAATGAGAAGTGAACCAGGAAAAGGCAAGAGTGGTGGCCCGTTTCAGAACACCGCGGCAGACAGGACAGGGAGATTCCTATTTCAATTGTATACAAACTGAAGTTTATTTTTGAAAGTGCAGCTTTATTGCAAACTTAGTTTGCTTATGGAAAAATGTAATGCAGTCAGTTTTCAGGGAAGAGTCGTCAAGCAATACACAAAAATTGAAATCTAAGTGGGGGAAGAGACTTGATGTCCCAAACTACTTTAAAGAAATGCAGGTACATAAAGGCCATTGATTTCAAATGGTAATCATGGACCTGCATAGCTCTGACAGCTTTTGAAATTCCCTGTCTAGATCAATGCACAGATTAGGAGCTGGGCTCTGTTCTGAGTTAGACCAGTACAAACTCACTGTGACCTTAGACTGGAAAGCTCCTCTGTAATTTATACCAACACAACCAAGCAGAACTCGGCTCTCAGTTCCTATCCTCTCTTTCCCCCAGCATTTGCCAAGAAAGAGAAATAAGATGTGGGGCAATTATACTCTGCACTAGCTGCAGCTTCATTAGAAGTTTGATGGGCACAAGAACCATTTCAAGACCAAAGTCCTGAAACCAATACATAGAAATTAACACCCTCTAAAATTACATGAATACACAAGCAGATTAAGGAATTAACCATTTGGTATACCAGTTCTCCACTTTTTTTCAGTCAGACATCCCAGCACATTGAAGAAGGTATATGAACACAACAAAAATCATCTGCAAATCAAACACTTGTCTCCTCAACAAAGTATGGGTAACACAATATAAAAATAAATAAAAGCCTTGACAGATTTGCCTCATTCACAATATCACTGGGCATTCCCCAATCAGCAGGACAATCACAAGCAGGATTTCATAGGCTTCAATGAAAGTTTTTATGTGATTTAAAAACATTTAAGTGTTACAAACATATTTAAATCACCACTTAAAATATTCGGCTTATATAATTAAGATCTATTTTACCAAGTATGAAATAATGACTTCATAACAATAGAAGCATGAAAATAATTTTTGTTTTTTCCACCCACATACACCTGCAATTTCAGAAAAAGACATATGCATCATCCATACTCTTTTATATTTAAAGAGGACAGATCATTCAAGAAAAGAGGGATAATATGATTGCTACAATAGTAAGAAGACACAAGACCTATCCCATTTAAACTCTGTTCCTTAGGAAGATGGAAGGAGAGGTTTGGGTCAGATATTTTGGTGTGTGCCTGACTGCTAATGAAATGAATTTCTATAGCAACTAAACTTTATTCAGTGATCCTTTGCTCAGAAAGTTTATTAGGCCTTCCTATTACATGTGCTTGGTTCTCTTAATTTCCTGAAATAGACCAGAATTCACACAGGTAGAATAAAATCCATCATCTACAGTACAAGACTGAAATGTAGAATTTTCTACTTTCTCTCATCTGCATCTCTGAAACAAACCAAGAAGAGTAGAGACTTGTACTAAACAGGAGCTACTTTTACAGTCAAAGTCAGAGTACAGTAGCAAGTTTGAGCCCTAGAGAGTCATAAGCAAATTCCTTCTTGATAAGGAGATGTTAGTAAACACCTCAGAAATTCTGCTGCTATTATCTCTTGGTTTAAAGAATGGTTTAAAATAATTATTATTTTAAGAAATCTAAAACCTAGCTGACTCCTTTCTTTAGGAATTGCAATTACTACCAAAGAGTGAATACTGTCATTAGCAGGTGATCAGCACAAACAAAACCATCCTGCAGACAGAAGGAATTGTTACCTATTTTGCATTAGTGATTTCTCTTTTGGTTAGCCATGACTGCTGATAGGTACCTGCTAGTTTCTTACATATATTCAGTTTCCCAAACAGAGCATCAAACCCTACAAGTGTTGGAAAAACTATATGGCTCTCAGGGGATTAAAAACTGTCCAAGAAAGTCTCACTAGTTTGAAACTTAAAACGGGTGTGACCTAGACTTGTATGGATGGGCAGAAAACCAACCTAATTCTTCTTGTTTCAGCTGGGAAATTCCTGTCAGCCTGTCAGGCAAAGAGTTCTGGACAAAGACACATTTGAAAAGGCAAATCATCAATGCTACAAGGCCACAGTAATTCAGCAAGAAAAGAAATTTCTCACAGGAATCTTCTCTAATCCATGATCTATATTTCAGTCCTTCTGTTGCTTTTTGTTTTCCTGGGCTAACTTCATAACAGCCTTGAAATTTATGGGCAACCAGTCAACTGATCTCTTTGCTACTCAATGAAGTACAAATCATGATAATAAAAACCAAAAATCAGCATGCAGTAAGAACAGTGACCAGTTCTGGAAGGGGACAACTACTTCTTCACCAAAAGAAGAAAAGGAATCACTGCTCCCTGCACCCCAAACTCACACATACAGAGGAGGTCAAGAGACTGTTTCAAGAAACTGCCAAACTCATCCTTGAATCATGATCTTGATTTAGGACTTCAGTGCACCACTCTCAAATCAATGTATGCAGCCAAGTTTTCTGTGCCAAATGCTACCTTTGGAAAAAGAGTAAATTAAAAAAAAAAAAAATCAAGAGACTTCTGCCCACTGAAAAACCTTCTATCAGATGCTAATGGGATGGCAAGCACTGATCCAAACCCTAGGGAACAGTAACATGCATCAGTGATCTGAGGTATCTTCCCATTTCTAGGTCTTACTGCTAAGATCATTTACATCCAGTAACTGTGCTGTAACCTTAAGGAATTACTGGGGAACAGTGAACCTGCCTGCAATAAATGAGCACCGGTGCCTAACAAGCACATGTGAATGCTACAGCAAGGTTCACAGAGGGCTAACCCTGGTCAGTACTGAAGCAGGGGTTTTCTTCTCAACCCCCTCTTAAAAAAAAGGGAAGAGATGACAGACAAAATAAAGAGAAAGGAAAAAAGGAAAGATAGAAAACACAGGTCCCCCATCTACCTGCAGGGAGCCAGGCAGACAAGCTCAGTTGGAGGTGGTGAAGGGCGCAGATGCGTTATTGGTACTGGTAGCGGTGGCACCGGTCACTGCGAAGCCCGTGGGAGGAGCTATGGAGCTGTGGCTGGGCTGCAGGTCCTTGGGAATGCCACTGTGGGAGCTCAGCTGGTGCCCAAAGGCTGCGCTGAACTGAGGGAGCTGTTGTTTAGGGGAGGTGGAGCCCATGAGTTCAGCGGAGGCAGGACCCATGCCACTGAAACTGGTCTGCGGTAACCCCGGAAGCACACTGGAGCTGTTGGGGGTCACAGTGGCGAAGGCAGGCTGTGTGGTCTCTGAGTGCGAGGTGGTAGGTGGTGTGGACAGGGAGGTGGACAGGAGGTGTCCATCTGCACCAAGAAGGTTGCTAAACGGAGAGGGGTCCCCAAGATTGACAGGAAGATTTCCCCAGTGAGTTCTGGGGTTGACCACCCCGCTAAGTGGCACATCCAGCTGTGTTGGGAGCAAGTGCTGTGCCATCATGGGCATCTCTGCTGAGAAGGTAGCTGCCAAGTTATCACCAGAAAAGGATGTGGTGTGAGGGGATGTGATATGGTCACTGTAGGGAGACGGCACATGCTCACTATCATAATGGCTTCCATGGGGTGAGGAGTGTGAATGGTCACTGCTGTATTGCTGTCGTGAGGTGATCAGGTCATCTGCCTTGCTCAGCAGCTGGGCAGGGTGGGGCCTCTGGGAGGCATGGCTGCCATCATGAAGTCCATGAAACTGTCCCGGGAAGGCTCTCTCCCCAAGGCCACTCTGGCTTATCAGAGTGGCAGAAGTAAGGCCAACGTTGGCTGGGGCTGAGAACTGCCCCTGGATCTGCCCTGCCAGGGGCGTAGGTGGGTTGGACAAGGTAGCAGAACGGAGCAAGTTCTCATCCAGCTCCAGACCGGAGAAATTATCGTGTACTATACGCCCATTCAACAGCTCCCCCAGATCCGTGTTAACATCTCGACTCAAGGACTGCATTCCTGGAGCTCCAGCACCTGTAGAGAACACCCCTATCGCTCTATCTGACAGCTCCTGAACTGGCACACCATCTGTTTGTGTAAGTACTCCAATGGTACTCAGGCACTCAAGAGAAGTTACAGCCTGTAGGGCCCGTTCCAGTTCTTCAGCCTCTTCTGTGGTTGGAAGAAGATCTCCATTTTTACCTGCAGAAACAGGGACACCACCAGTTAGTGCACTGCTCTCAGGTGAGCCTGGCCCTAGGCTCAGGATGAAGATATACAGACAGTTCAGTACAGAGCTGCATTGTATGATAACTTTCCAGCATGGCTTGCAGCACACAGAAGGTATCATTCATCAGTGTTCCCTAGCCAGGCAAGGTAAGAAAACCATGAAATTACATCTCCCTGTTCAATGGAAATCCCCCTCTCCCCCTTCTCTTCCACATACTACAATAGGAGATGCCTCTTAAACTTCCTAGATTTAAAAGTAAAAATGCTTAAGTAAGATCTTCTTCAGTGCTGCAATAACACATGGTCCACAATTCCTCTTTCTACTTACCACATTACAGACTGGACCTAAAATTTACACAGACAGTATAATTCAGGTTAATTTCAATTCAAACACAGTCTGATGTCATGTTATATCAGAAAATGACCAAAGAAATCACGTACCCAAGTCCAGGCTGTTCTAATTTCTTTGTTATATGTTATAGGTACAGAGCTTTGGAATGCAGAAATTCAAGCACATTTCTGATCAAAAGCTAGTTTTAAAAATGTACTTAAAGATTTTATTCTCACTATCTTCTCTTTTTATCAAAGGCAAACATTGACTGTGATTCCAGCCCCACTCGATGGCAGAAAGATGCCATTACTGAGAACACTCTTGATTAAACTGTAACACTGACAGGCAGTAAAAATGTAAAATGAATTATTAAAATACTAAACCAATTATGATTTTCAGAGCAGCAATTATATGAGCAAGCAGAGAACTATGCACACAGACTTCTTAAAGTCTGCTTTACTTCAGAGCTCACAAACAATAGAGCAAATGCACACTTCCTTCTCTAGAATTTATTACCTCTGTAGGAAAGCAAGCAACTCCTCAAAATGCAGTTTAGAACACTCACTTCTTCAGTTCACTGACTGTGTTCATGCTAGCATAAAATAAAATGGTACCTTCAAAGAAATCAAAATCTTGCAAGTCATCGGGCAGCCGCGGCAGGACATCAGAGAAGTCCTCCTGATTCAATTCCAAGTCATGTGGAATGTCTGTGATTTCATTGGCGATATCATCAGGCAGCTCATCGGCACTGAGCTCTGGTGTGGAGGGGCTCCTGAACAGAAAGGAACATTAGTCCCTGGTGTTCAACTCTGCTTGCTCCAAAGGACAACTATCAGCGCATATCCATCTACAAAGGATGCTTCCCCACACATTTTTTTCTCCGTTATCTAGGAAAAAGATTCTTTTAGGTTGTTTCTCTAGGAAGCTTACACTTAGGCTACTCATTAACTACTTAAGAGGCAACATCAGGAGCAAGATATTTTACCCATCAAACCCAATCATTGCTCAAATCCAAAATTACCCACTCTAAAGGTTTTTTTCAAGTCTCATGGAGATGCAATTTTTAGCCCTGCTCCAGATGCTGCTTGGCAGCTTTGTACAGAGCTCATTGGCAATGCTCAGGCCAGCAGCGAGAAACTGGGCAGGAACAGCACTGACCGTATGTGGGGTATCTCTACTGGCAGTGAGACACTGGCAGGCATGGTGAGGTTCCCTTGGGGCACTGCAGGAGGAATGGGCTTCTGGGGCCGGCGTGGGCCTCGCCTTCTCTTCTTCTTGTGTTTTTTGGTAAGTGCAGGTGGCTTCGTTTTTTTCCTGGGTTTCCTCTGCTGCTGGTGCTGAACTTTACGGGAGCTGTCCCCTCTCAAGAAATTATCCTTTGGGAGCAAAGCAGTACCAATGGGAGCATATTAAGAACAAGTATTACTTTCCTGGCTTTTTTCACCCTGGTCATTCCACAGACATGTGGAATGTAATGTAAGAGGGACTGTTAGCTTACACCCAGACACAATTTCAAAAACTGAGCTGTTTCTTTCTTCATTGATCTCAATGGCAAAAACAACATAGACCAAATTATGAGATATTGTAAACAGGAGATTGCGCAGTGTCACTTTAAAAATTATCATAGCAAACTCTAACTATATAGTGCAAAACCATAACCTTTAGCAGCACTCCTGTAAGTATTAAAGACAAAACGCTGTTGTGAGGTGGTGTTAATGTGGATAATGTGCAGCAGCTGAAGCCACAATCCTAAAGTGCCTGCTGACATAACAGAAGGACAGCACTGAGGAAACAAAATTAATACTGCTGGACTAGGATAAGGATGTGGGTAAACAATTATGGCCTCATTGCTTCTGAACAGCAACCACTGACACATTAAAAAATAAATCAAACCATCATCGGTCTTCAGTTGCCATCATACTGGGTAGGGCAGAGGATTATTTTTGTTATAGAGGTAAACCTTGAGGGACATACTGAAGATTGCCTAGAAGAGGGGGGAACCCCATACAGATCTGTGTAGCACAAACCCTCACATTTTAAACCAAAAAACTCTATAATTCACAATTACTGGAGAGGCTGGATAAAAACAGTAACAAAAAACTTTTAATAACCCAACAAAACAAAAAAAAAAAGAAAAGAAGTTTTATATCTAATTGAAGGTAGGACAAGAATCCTTGAAGGAGGGGCAGGACAGAAGTGGGTTTGTGAATTATCCTAAAGGTTTTGTTCTGGAAGATTGGTGTCATAAAAAGGAGAGCAGAGGACATCAACTTTATTTCTCCATTCTCTCAGCTTGAGGTAGGCCACTGCTCTTTCTCTGGGATCCATGGATCCCTGAAGGAGGTTAAAGATAAATTCTAATAGTTACTAGAAGGTAAATAAAGTAGCAAACCCATTATTTGCATTCTGGTAATTGCTGTCTACACTGCCTTTAGGAAGTACTTTGGGCCCCGTGTACTGAGACTGTTTAAGATGCAGTGTTCTTAATACCACACTCATATTACACTCAGATCCAAGGACCAGGAGTGACCCCAAATAAAATGACCACAGGACCTCTCACAATGATCTTCTATTTCTCAATTCAAGACAGCAAACAAATTTCCTCCAATGAAGAATATTCCCATGTATACTTTATTATATCCTCAAAACTACATAAAAGATTTTCACAACATACTTTATACTAATTGGGAATGTTTGTCAAGTTTTACCCTTTGAAGAAAAATAATAGTGAACAAACTCTTAAGTTCATAAACTTGCTAGTTATCAAGGAAGACTTCATAGGAAGACTGGGGTTAAAACTCCTGATCATCCCAATACACAAATAAATACAATAATGGTTTTGTACTTACCATTTTTTTGGCATGTTCTTCACACAGAGGTGTCTGATGTGTAATGTCAAAAACTGGCACAGAGCACTGCTGACCATCTGCAAACTTGGCTGTGCAACTCGAGAAGAGCTGCTGAGAACGGTTCAATAAGATATCTGTGCATTTCTGCATCAGGAATAACACAAGACAGTGGTGGAGGAACGCCCTTTGATTTATCAATCTGATAAAGATCAGAGCCTTCAACTCTATCTGTCCATAGATACTATTTTTAATGAGTGCCTTAAATTTGCTATTCAAGTTCAAAGCTAGGTAAGGCTCAAACCCAACTTTTAAAGTGAAAAAACTGCATTCATGCAGAATCTCTAATGATTTTATTATATACTGAGATAGTTTTATAAAAGCAGCCATTTCACTAATGAGTTCTTAGCAAAAAGAAGCCTTTTCCTGGAGCCTTAATCAATAGATCAATAGTAGCAGTTGGAACAGTGTAGTCAACAGGACTATTTCCTTACAGACTAATGACAATCCATACTGAAACATTAAAGAAAGAGTATTTCTTAATTCAATCTTTTAAGGTACATTCTTGGCATTTATCTTTAGAGCACAGACAAAGAAGTTTCAAGATCCTTCCTGCTCCTCTGAAAAAAAAGATGTGCAAGCAGACAAAAAGGTCAAGTAAATCCAAACGTAAGCTTGCTGATATTTCCTTCAGAAAAATCCTCAGCAGGAGTAAAAATGTTTCCAGACTTACAGCAAATCAAACAGGTATTTCATTGTGTCTTTTTTCAAACAACATTAGAAGCACTCCTTCCATCTTGAACAGTTCTCAGACCTCAACATCACTATGTATGTTTATAAAATGTTAAAAAAAAAAAAAAAGGACAAAGAAATGAAAAACATGCAGAACAATCCAGATAGCAGACTTGGATGGATGGGTCAGAACAAAGAACCTATTCATTTTAGAGAAGAAAATGCAGAGAGAAAAAATGGGCATACATGCAAAATCACTAGTCTTGACTACCCTGCTCTACACACAGCAACAAGAGAGACCACTTAAAATTAAAAAATACCCAAACAAAAAAATCCCATCAGAACCATGAGGCAAATCCCAAATACAGCTGTATGCCATGGCGCTCTCTCATAGAGGTTTTGAACTGCTCTGCAGACTGCTTTTAAGCAGCCTGCAAAAAATCAAACAGTAAAAACAAGGTATCTGCAAAACAAAAAGATTGGAATGGTGCTGCAGTCTGACAGTAGCTGAGTACATCAGCAGTAGTCAGTTTTAATACCAAAACCAAAAGTTCCAACAAAAGAAGTCATCCCAACAAAAGCACCAACAATTCTTCAGCTAAAAACAAAATAAACAAAGTCTGCAGAATTTTTAAGTATTACAGGTCATAAGTCTGCCTTTTTATAGTCTTCAGAACCAAAACTCAAATCTATTTTGCTCTCTTCTTTCTGAGTTCTTCAGCCATTGACTTCCAACATTCTTTCCAGGCTTTGCTTGAAATTCCAAGCATAGAGAAACCTTCCTAATCTGGACTAAGAGGTTCTGTGACTCCTTCTATTCTGCTTCTTTAAACAATGCAAAGTATGATTTCCATCTTTCTAGTCAGTGTAAGCCATCTTTTTGTACTATATATAAAAACCTTTTTCCACGAAACTGGCACAGGAAGGTGGTCTATTGGAACACACCAAGAGCTGTCTGAAAGCCAGGAGGCTGAAAGTCACATGACTTGTACCAAGTCATTGTGAAGGATGATCATTTTGTAAATGTTTCTTGCACATACTAAACACAGCTCACAAAGTAAAATGATGCTCCTATTACAGATACCAGTAGCAGACTACTTATCCTCAGTGTCTACAGACCTAAATCACACAGCCAAATTAAAAGCAAAGGAGTTGGTGACATACTAACAAATTGGTATTTCTTTGTGAAAACCTAGTTATCATGCAAAAATCGAACAAACAAACAAAAAACTCCTAAAACAGAACAGCTTCCATGCCTGAATTCAACTCCCAGAGTTAAGAGGATACGCTGAAAACAGTGCCTGGTGAATGGAAGGGCCTTGTTAGTGCACTGCTCTCCCTTCGAAGTCCCACTGCAGGTTGTTGGTTCTGCATCTCTCTGCCTTGCTTGGCTTGTGCTGAAAAGAAAGCATAAAAGAGTTTACAGACAAACCCCCAGTCTTGTGGTTACTTAACACAATTATTATACTGAATGTAGCACAGTAGGATGAAAAATTGTAACACACGTGTGTGTGTCATGATCCAGATGGGTGCACACTTCTACCAAGCTCTACACAGGGACACAGAATAGATGTCAATGACAGGTGAACGTGTGACTATAGTAACAGGATTATTTCTTATTTCACAGGGCCTTAATTGTAATGAGAGGTGCTATGTGCTACTACCATGTAAATATTACGACACCTTGCAACAGAAAGGGCAGCAGTAGGTGAGTGTCAACACAGGCGACCCTCAAAATGAGGTCAGTCTTTAGGATTCAATGTACTGGATATGCCTAGATGGGAGTCAAGTGCACTTCCAAGCCTGTTCATAAATCAAAACATGCCGAGCATCCCCAGAGCTTACATGCAAGCATGTGCTCAGACAAACTTAGACTGAGCTCTGGAGTGGCAGAGCCTGAGCGTGCTCAACATGGATAAAAGCTCTCCTTCATCAACGTGCTACAGCCCAATCCACCAGCAGGTGCCCAGAGCTGGGCGCTTCCCCAGCACAGCCTCTGTGCTTTGAGCCTGAGCTGCAAGCAGGCGACCAGACAGCAGTGTGGACGAGCACTGAAGCGTTACACAGCTCGCTCGGGGTTAGCCTGCTCTCCAGGCATGTGTCACCTTCATGGAGATAAAGCTGGCGATTCCAGGGCTGACTTGCACCTCTGTACACGTTGTTTTCTAGGTTGACAAAAAGCTGTCTGTAGCCTGACTGTTTTCCTTCAGCCATTTCTGTCATCAACTGCACTTTGACTGAGCAAAGTTTTAGCTAGCAGTATTACTCCTGTGAAAAATTTTGTATCTGAAAAGACTCTGGGGTTACTTAAATTGACCAGAGCAGTGATGACAGGCATACCTGGCTTTTCTGGCCTACCCAAAACAATGTAAACTTTTTTTTTTGCTTAATAAAAGGGAAAAATAATAGGGGAAAAAAAAACAGCAAGAGCTTGTCAGTTCAGGTGAACTTTTGCTGTAGCGTTTAAGTTTGGAGAAATTTATACACAACTTTGTAAAACAGTAATAGACTTCTACATTACACCTCAGAGCAGTTCTTCAGAATCAGTCCACCTCCCCAGCAATGAACCCTTCAACTGTCATGAACCACATCCCACTGTCCAGGAACAAAAGCATCCCATTAAACACAATGTACGCTCAGTACCTAGCTCCAATCTGCATCTCACACTATCCACTACACCCCACAGTCACACATCCTGTAAAGCAAAACCCCAACAGCAAAAGGATGCTTCTGATACCCCAAATGTAACACCAGGGTTCAGACTTAGTCTGTTCTTGCACAAGAATGAATCAACCAACTCTCCATATGCTGAGAGCTGGAGGGATGTTGACATTATGTAGAAAGAATTCCCACAGAAGATAACCTTCAAAGTTGTTAGAAGTTATGTATTTTGTTGCCAAGTTTTATTTAATGTTAGATTGAGTTAAATCTAACAAAAAGCATGAGCTTAAATTTGGTTTGCTGGGAAGGTAATTAAGAGGTGGTATAGACTTTTCAAAAAAAGCTGTCTGAAAAACAAAATCTGATTTGAAGCAGTGAACTACAGACCAGACTGCACACCTTCTATTGGCACAGCAAAGGACCAGATATCTGGGCCCAGAAACTGCTGAACAAACCATCCACATTTTGCAACATAAAGCTGGAGAAGGCCTGTCTTAATGGAAAACTCTGCATGCCACGTTTATTTTACTCCACTAACAGGCATTTATGTGTCACGTTTTTTCTGCCTTGTGCGTGACTACCGATTTCAGAGCTCATAATTTCAGCTGCTGGATGCTCAGCCCATGTCCACCCCGGCCCAGCCCCAGGCTCCTGCAGTCACAGGGCAGGTCTAACCTGGTACAAGCACACGCAGCTCTCCGGAGTTCCTGCAGGAGCTGCCCCGCGCGCTCGGGCTCTCTGCTGGCCGCCTGCAGCAAGGCTTTCCGGAGCGTGTGCCGGCATTTCTTCTGGCGGGATTCTGCCCGCTCCAGGCGGCAGAGGTGCTTGTATTTCTGCTGAAAGTAAGTGCAAAGTCTGGTCACCCTGGAACTCCTGTCATCTGCATTGTCATCATCGGACCTGAAAAAGGGAAAATAAAAACAAATATGCTTTAAGATACTATTTTTTTCCCCTTACAAGCTAATTTGTCATTCTAATAGAATTATTAAGTTGACATCCATCTTCTAGCCACACAAATATCCAAATGCTGCAGTCAGGCAGTGTTACTTGAGAAATAGCAAGAGCAGGATCCCTTTTAAATTCTAAAGGTATTTGCCCTTCTTAGTATGTCATTATTAGAGATTACATCAATTTATCATCAAGCCTGACACATTTAAATGTCTAGAGCCTGCTGTTCAGAAAGAAATCTATACTGTTAACCTTTATTTACTGTAAATGTCTCAGCAAATGAGACCAATGCTTAAATCAAAGTGCAATTAATGGAGAAGACAAGGGTGGGGAATTGTGTAGAGGAAATTTATTGAGGAACGATCATGCTGGAGAAGATGGTCAAATTCTAACAAGTACCTAAACTGCTGACTTCTTCCAATTCCTTTTACTTTGCCAGGCAGTATATTCCTTTTTAAACCAAAATACACACTAACACAGTTAACAGCTGATACTGATTTTCCCTTGCTGCAGAGTTGCAGTTGAGTTACAGTACAATAGTAGAGAAGAAACTCTGATTTAACTCAAAGATACTGAGAGAAATATCAGACCAGGGCTCAGCAATGACCAAATGAAGGACTAATCCAACTCTTTGTTGGCTTAAGAAAGCCCTTCTCCATTTATTTTGGCTCTTTGAATGTCCAGGCTCATATCAACAAGATCATCAAACCATGTCAACACATTCAGTTAAATGAAGTAAAAGTCATGAAACAGAAAATCATCACTGGAACTTGTTAAAACAAGCTCCATGAAGCTACTTAGAAGTTCTCCACAACAAGCACTTGTTTGCAGAATGAGTATTTTGTTCATGGAGCAACAAAATACATGTGCTGAATCTAAGCAGACTCTTGTTGAGTTTTTCCTCAAATTTTTTCCTATAGAACAGAGAAACTTTTTGCCAACTTTCCTATCTGTAACAAAAAAAAAAAAAAAAGGGCAGGGGAGAGAAGAGAAATCCAAACAAATGAAGCAGATCAAAAGCTGGCAATGTTCAGAGCCCGTGGGACTGAATGAGCTGACATCCAAACCTGTGCACAGCAAAGGAGGCCACCACTGAGATGCAAGAGATGTGAAATACCAGCCATGATATTTACTAAATAAAGTAAGATCCAGAAATGCAGACAGCAGATCTGTCCCTGAAAGTCAGTATGGTGAAGACCTACTTTCTGTTCTGGAAACTCTTGACTCTATTTACACACAGGCCAAATGGAAGAGACTGCAGCCATCTCCATTAAGGCTTTCCATGAAAACTCAGCAGCAGCAAACACTGCCTTTGACACAAATGCATGTTTTTGTGAAGTTTCACAAAGTCAACCATACTATGTATTTTGTCTGTTAAAACAGATTACAGCTTATTTTCTAGAAGCATATATTATAAGTAATTAACATCTGCAATTACATGCTTAGCAGCAAATACAACCTTGTTAAAAATATTTAACATATGCAATCTTTAGAATATTTTTATATGGAAAATTAAGAGAAAATACACTTTTAAGATCTCTTAGGAAACAATGCTCACTGGGGAAAACTACCTGTTTAGAAAAAAATGACTGTGGGCTATTTAATACAGATTTTCCTTTTCCAATGTATAACTAAAAGAGGAAAACATGGATAGCATATATATTTATTGGTAGGTTTAATATCTTAGATATTTCATTACTGCTCTGGGCCAAGACTTTTAAACAAAGTTACTGATTTAATTTTAAATATGGTTAAAAACTAAGAATACCAGGAGTATTCCTTAGGGGAAAGAAGTTTCTTTTGTGTGGAAAGAGTGTTTTTTAATGTACATTTCTTTATATTTGAGACTTTTTACTTCTCTCACATTGAAAGAGACAGGAAAAAATTACATTGTATGCTAAAATATTTTTGATCTTCAGTTTATGGGATCTTTTTTTAAAAATAGATGAAGACGTGTTAAAGGTATAGAAAGAAATCATGCCTTCAGTGGGCAAGGGCTTATTTTGAGCCAAAATTTCTAAAAGCCTGTTCAGAACTTTGTTCCCAGACCAGTAAGATTAGCCAAAACTTATATGTTCAAACAACTCTAAAAATATCAAAATAAAACCTTTTTTCTTCAGTAGGCATGAAAATGAAAGATATTTTTATTGTTGTTCTTTCATAAACAAGTTTGCCAAATTCTATTTAGTTTATTCTCCTAAGCTGCATATAGAACTTCTGAAGTTCAACTTAACATGTGGCATTTCATTTTTACAAAGATTTCTGAAAGTGCACACAAGCCATTTGATAATCCAAAATGCTTTCTCCCAACCCTTCCCTTTCAGACTGATGTGGAAACATCAGGGGGATTATTGCTGAGTGTTCCTGAAGAAAACAAAGACAGCATGAAGCAGCAGAAAGGAAGAGCAAAAGGGTGAGCAGCCAGGCACCACCAGGGAATGAGGAGAAAATGCTCTCTATTCTGAGACAACCCAGCAACTATACTTCAAATCCCTCCTTACAGAGCATTTTGAAGAATCTTCCCTTCTTTCTTTTACTTATTCTACTTATTGGGAGTTATTAAATCAAACTTTTGACAATACAGTGTTGATATTTAATCCTTTGAGGGAGTTGGTATGAGGAGGGACTCATACTCCTTTTTCAAACTTGCTACTTGAAAAGTTTGCTTTATCTATATTTCAGAGTAGGAAGCGAAAAAATACTTTGTTATAAAGTCATTTGTTTTCCAGCACTTTCTACAATACCAGACTCAGTAATCAAACAATCTAGGGGGAAGCTTCAGTAACCTGCAGCAGGGAACAGCCCCTGCTTTCTCTCCAAATTGCTGCTCCCACATGGGATTCCTCCCACCCCAGGAACCTTCTCTGCCAGCACCCAGCCTGCACTGTGCCCACTGCCAACTCCTGCGCTATTAGAACTCAAACATTTGTGCCTGCCTCGAAGCACTGTGCCCCGAACTCCTGGGACCATAGGAACACATTTTTTCAAAATTAAAGCACAGAATAATAGAAGCAAACATTTGGCCTGCGTTTCTGCGTTTCTATTGTTTGCAACAATATGAATTTTATAGATTAAAAGGCCAGAAGGCAAGTGAACCAAAAAATGTGTTATTGTTGTCATGGTTTAAACTCATCCAGCAACTAAAGTACCACAGTGCTGCATGCTCCCTCTTCCTGCATGCTCACTCTCCCTGCTCCCACCAGTGGGATGGGGAGGGGAATCAGAAAAAAACCACCTTGTGGGTTAAGCTAGGAACAGCTTACTAATAGAAACAAAATAAAATATACTACTACTATTTATTGTAATAAAAAAAATAAAAAGGAAAAATAAACCCCAAGAAAAACAAGTGATGCCCCATACAGTTGCTTACCACCCACTGACTGATATTCAAGCCTACCTCAAGCAGCGATCGGCTCCCCCCAGTTTATGTGCTGGCCATGATGTTCTAGGCTGTGGAGCATCCCCTTGGCCAGCTGGAGTGAGCTGTCCCAGCTGTGCTCCCTCATGGCTTCTGGTGCACCCCCTCTCTGGCAGAGCACAGGGAACTGAAGTGTCCTTGAGTTAGGGCTAGCACTACTTAGCAACAGCCAAACCATCAGAGCATGATCAACGCTGTTCTCCTACCGAACCCAAAACACAGCACTGTGCCAGCTGCTAAGAAGAAAATGAGCACTATCCCAGCCAAAACCAGGACACTGTTAAGACATTAATTCGAAACAAATCTGGTGAATATTTGGTAGTTTAAGAGCAGCTAGAGTATCACACAAGACGTTCAACAGAGGTTTCCCCCACAATCATACAAGCAGAAATGCTGAGAACCAGCTGTCCAGTAAAGCAGAAATTAACTGTTTACTTTCTCTTTCTTTCAATAGTCTATTCTGAGAAAGATTCCTCTCACTGTCTTCCGTGCAGTCCAAAGGAAAAAGACAGAATGCAGTCAGCTGGTGGGGACCACAAGCTCAGATACAAATAAACAGAGAAAAAAGAGCTTTAATTTTACTATGAAACCCAGCAAGTAAATCCCCTAAGTTTAGGTATGTGATTTCAAAACCAAAGAGTTTTACAAAATAAATTCCATTGGTTTTCTGGTAAAATAAGTCCCCAGAATTCAGAACTGTAACAAGTCACTGGCTCACTTTAGGAGTCACCAGACTGTACCACCAGATTAGCAAAACAGAGTCATTTTGACAAATCAAATCTCCCCAGAAACTGCCTGAACGAATTCATCTTCAGCAGCAGGCAGACCACACTGCAGAAGTGTCAAAGTGAAACATTTCAGGTAATGAAAACCAACCACTACACAAGTTTGCAGAATAGGAACTAAAGCTTTAGAAGGCTGACATCAAGTGAATGCTTATCTAGGATCAAAATTAGCAAGGTTGTTGAAGAGCAAACACTGAGCAGGCTGATGGAAGTACAAAAGCAGCCAGTTGCATTCAAAAATGTATCCATCATGGATAGTTAAGACAGCATTTAACTGAGGTGCACAGCATGCTAGAATAGAAAAGAAAATGTCAAGACAAGGTATTATTTTCACTCATATGTGAAAAGAGTAGGAAGAATCCAAAGGAAGTTAAGACAAATAGAAGACAAAACTCACAGAGATGACCTTTATAAGTTGACAAAAAAAAATAGGGATCTATGGAAGAATCAAATCAAATGTGAAAGAGAGAAGAGTGTAAGGAAAGTTATTTAATAGATATATCTGCTATGAAAAATTATGTATGATTTAGAAGTCTGAAAATCTGTTCACAATCTCCCAAAACACTTTATTTACAAGTTGCCTTTTAAGTTAGAAGTAATGTTTGTGAAAGCTCACTCTAAAACTGCTGATGCCCTAAAAAATGACAGTCATTCATAATAAAAAAAGCCCTCTTTATTTTAGAAAAGTGAAGTCTACACTCTGCTTAATGGCTTTGATTCACTGAAGGCTCTTAATATTTAGCATCCTGGTGTGTGTCCTGATGACAGAGATACAGCTTCGTGGTTCACCTTGAGGACAACCTTCAGAGATGGCAGGAAATTCTAGTAAGTTTCAGAATTTTCAGAATGTAACAACAAAATAAGGTTTCATTAACACCACTATTCTAAGTGTGATAGTTAAAAACTAAAAAAAATAGGGAAAAGTTGTAGTATCAAAAAGTCCAGTTGCACATTGAATGAGAGTCATGTTACAGAAACTATAACCAAATTCTAGTGAGATCCCAATTTCTTTGTTAATAACATACAAGAGTATTGTTACAATACTACACCTGGGATGCTTCATTTTAACTGCGCACCTTCAAATTTACATTAGTAGACCTATATTATCATATCCTGCTGTAAGTTTAGATTTGTGACTTAGCAGTATATAGAGAACATCATAAGCCTTTCTGCGCCAGCAGCTAATTCCTGCTCTGCTTATTCTTTTGATCCCATGCTTACAAGTCTCATGCTTCCTTCCAATGCTCACAAGTACTGACAGAGGTTTATTCAACACTTAATTATGAAAAGAAATACCATGGCCTTTTAAAAAGCATATTAAAACAATAGCCTGCATAATTATTACAAGAATTAATGAGTAAAATGTAGCAAGTTTACTGACAAAGTTATTAACAACCAGTAGGAAAGACAAGAAACCAATAGCAACCCCATTTGATTCAAATTCAGGACCTCCAATCATCAAAACACACAAGTTCATGAATAAATCCTACTAAATTCAATTAAATTCAGGCAAACAAGCTTAAATCCTTTCCTGATGCATCCTTCTGATAGCAGACTGCACAAAGGTCTCTAAGTTAGCTGGAAACTGGGACAGAAGGCGACAAGCTGTTCCATAGCTCTTACAAACAAATGAGTTCAAACAATTCTTTGTTTCAGCAAAACACTTGAACAAGTGCTTAGGTTCCACTGACTCCACTTGAAGTGAAGCTCACATTTACATGATTTATTCCATCAAGGCCAGCATGAATACTAAAGAATCATACTCACTCAGGTCTCTCATAGCCGAGGCTTTCTCGGATAGACCACGCAACCTGGTAAGGGGAGGTTTGCTCTGAATCCTCCAACTCTTCTCCACTGTCTTCAGACCAATCCAGCCCTAAGGGAATTGAAAACATGGAAACTGGATGAAAAGAGCATCCACCTTATATAAGCCTCTGAGCAACTTCTGGCACAAAAGATGAATGCATAGTTGCAAGCATAATTATATTTAATTAAATTATGCAGTATTCTCAATTATACAGGAAAAGCTACAGTAACAGCTCCATTACAGTGTGCAAATAGCATGCACTGATTTTTTTCATAACTGAGTTTTCCTTTTAAAATCCTTATTGACTTCTTTATCCATAAACAGTGCAAGAAAAATCACCAACTATCTTACCTGTAGAGAAATACTAGTTTTCATAACCAAGTACAAGGTAAGAGAGAAGTTCTCGTTATGAAGAACAGACTACTTGGTAAATTTTAATACTATATGATCTAAATAAGCCAATTTCATTTCTGTTTATATTCTGACCCCTTCTCTGTGCCAAAACATAGAAGAATATGAAAACTCTAAGACACAGCAGCAGGGACAGAGATAGATACACAGCTACCCAGGATGTTCCTCTGCTCAGTCTCTGTAATTGCCTGCCAAATGCACGTATTAGCACGAAGAAAGAGCTAAAGGGAGAGATATAAACACTCCAGCACTTTCCCCAAGCAGCATGTTTTCACTTAATGATGATGCAGTATGATCAACTTACAGTGTGCTCCAGCAGCCTCAGTTAGTCAACATACAAACAGCTGTTTGGCCAGGAAGCGGCCAGTAAGTTCTCAGGTGGAAGATTTTATCTGGAACTTCATCTTTTGCTGTTTTTCCTCCTAATTCTCCCACATCCAGTGAAATTCTTGCCACTTTCTTGCAGCAGGTGGGATAAAATCCCATTGCTGCATTTACAAGATAGCATTCTTTGCTTTTTCATTTTCTTGTGTGCTCCTTGAAAATTGATAGATTTAAGGAGCATTTCATTTTTGCTAAAACTAATCTAAACAACTGTATCTGAGATGATTCTGAAGTCAGATGCCTTGAATCTGGGAAATGCATCAGTACTTGGTCAAGCACTTCCAGAGTTAGAGACACACACACATAAGCTTGGGATAGAATCATCAGGTAACCTTCCTTATATAGAACCAGCACTTTAACACGAACCACAGATATCAGAAACCCAAACTTTCAGGAACTTCAGCATCCTAAAAAAATTATTTTTTAAGACATATATTTGAACTAAATTCAGATACCTTAAGACATTTGATAAAATGTCAGAATTATACTTTCAACTTAAATGTTTCTTTTTCCTGTTGTCTCTTCCATAAAGGAATGAAAGAAACAACTTAATCATTCCATAAAGATGTCCACAATTGACAACCACACAACAAATTGTTTAAACCCAAAGTGTAAAAACAAAATCAGAAATTGAGTTGTTTTGCTTCTCCTAGGCACTGCAGAAAGGAAGGAATAAAATCTAATCCAGATTCAGTTGTACTGACACTGAAGACTGCAGTTATATTAATAACCAATTACATGGCTCTGATGTTGGTACACATAAAACTGACTTAATCTTTTGAAAGATTCTGTGCAGTCATCTCTAGTGCTGCTCAAATATAGAAAAGATGTCCTGAAATTCTCTGATCTGGCATACCTAGTCTTTAATATTAAGGCTTATAATGAATAAATAACAAATAAATTTTCCACTCTCGCATAATTAATACGTAAATTCCTTTACTTTACCAAATATAAACTGTTCTAAATGCATCCACATAGTTATGCACCTGCCTAACTGTACATGTATAGGTCTAACTGTTTTTTATTTTTACTATGCCTCTTTTTAAGGAGCATGCATTCTCTTCACCAGTTGAGAATGTAGAACATGAAGCACAGAAAGGGATCTTTGTCTTTCAAATTTAGAAATTTAGGAACCTGTCTTTCAAAACACATGTCATTTTCTAAACTATTGAGGTCTGTGACACTCAGAAATGCCTCTAGAGTTACCATTTCTCTAAAGATCTGCACTATATACAGGTCCATCAAAGCTGTTTTCTGAAGAACAATTTCCTTTGGAGACATGCTATGGGATGCTAATTATCTCCTGAACAAATAGTCAAACTATCCCATGAGTGCCAAAGAGCAGATCTTAACAGCAAATTAAGAAAAAGTTAATTGAAATAGCAAAAAATTACAGATGTTTGCAATTAAGTAAGACATTATATAGGGAACATCCGGGTTTATCTGAAGTCTTTTTTTGTTTTAAACATCATAAATGGTGTTCCTACTTGTATCACACACATTTCCTTTTCCCTGCCAGTATTTTACCTGTTAGAAGTGTACAATCAAAAATTAAGCAGAAAAGTAATTTGGGAGGGTGAGGAAGATAAAAAGGACAGATAGGTGTGCCTAGGTCTATATTCATAAACAGACAAAACAGCCATAAGGTCAGTTGCATTTTCAAAGCTTACAGAACTCTACTATCATAGCACCAATTTGGTTATATTTGCTTATATTTCACAAGCAGCTATTGATCATTTTATGTAAGGGGAAGACTATTTCTGCATGGTATGCAGACAAGACTTCACCCTTCCAACTATCTTCTGTAACAATGCTGCTCTCCTGAAGTGGTCTTTTCCTTCTGTTCTTTCATATTCTATACATAAATAGGGCCCAGTCAAGAAAAATTCTCATGTGTTCCAATTAAGTCAACTGGAATTTTGAATATGCAGAGATTGATGGCCAAACTGCCAAACTTTTACTTATATTCATTATGGCACGTGCACTTATCACACACCTAATGTTTCAATCTAACTTTGTTCACTCATGTAGGTACCGCTAGTGTCACATTTACTACTCGAGTTGCAAACCTTCTACATGAGGTCTCTATAATGCAAACAATGTTTTCTACACCTCAGTATGGTTTCTCAAATGGTTAACAGAACATTAAGAAGAATAAACAACCAAAATGCCACAAACCATTTGTGATGGGTCCAGGCATTCCCTTCATAGACAGCATGGCTAAAGAAAATGCCAAGAGATTACCTAACTCAGGGTTACTTTGTAAGTACCGCACAGGAATTCAGGACAGGGCTAGGAAGACATTCCCCTTCAGTCTTTTGGTTTCAGGTTAAAAAATACAGCTGCAGTGCATCTATTACCTACTCACCTAAGTGAGGAAACAGATCAGTGTCCAGCTGCTGTTTTCGAGTGCACAGTTTCACCAGTCTCTGGAGCCGGCTCATGCAGGACGAGTGTGGAGAGAAGGCTGTGGCTTTCATGAGGACCCGGTCAGTCCTTGGCGGATCCGCGACAGGAGCCCTGGCGGGTGGCAGGAGAGGCAGAGGTCTCTTGTTAGACAACTGCCGCGCTTGTGCTATAGTGTGTGTGGTGGGTGCCACTCCCTGCATTGGTAGGCTGGTGTTCAGAGGTTGAGGTGACTTGCAGACTATGCCCTGCGGTAGCCCTGTCGGCTTTAACGAAGCTGATGAAGGTGGCAGATGGGAGTGCTGCTGCTGCAGAGGCTGCTGCTGCAAAGGTGCAGGAATGGGGCTAAAGTGCTCTTGGCGAACTTTTAAAATCTCTGTCTCTCTCTGGCGCTGCCGGTTGTGAGCCAACTTGCTCTGCAACTTTTTCTTCACCGTTGCCCCTTTCTTTAGGTCATCATCCTCCTCATTGAAAGCAAAGGGGTCTTCTAATTCTGCCTCCAGGTAGTGGAGAGGAAGCCTTGCCCCTGGAGGGGAGAGGGACATCCCATCCAGCCCATTGGGCATCTTCAAGGCCAGGGTGGGCACTGTTAGACCGAAGGCCATAGCATCCATCTGATGCCTGACCTTTACCTCCTCTATGGGATCATTCTTTTTCTTCCTCTCCTTTTTCGGTATAAAGCCAAGTACCTGCAGGTGGCTGTTGCAGTACCTTTGAAAAGTAAGAGCAGTCAGTTATTAACTAAACTTCTGTAAGTAAAATCTGAAGGCAAGACATCACTTAGGAGAAACTCACAGATACATTTCAAGCAAATATAAACTGACGCAGAAGAGGTTTTATAAGAATTGTACACAACTGCTTCTAATACAACACATAACTGTGGTGCTCTCAAACCAGCAGGAAAAAACTTACACAAGTGACTATTTCTAATCTTAAGATATAAGATTCTTCATTGTTCATAAGAAAATCACATACAGTCATTCAAAATCTTAATTCTCTAATAGGGTAAACACTCAAAATCCAAAGTGAACAAAACAAATGGACATACATATGCTGATACATAAAGCAGCAAGAAGGCAAGCCATTAACTGATCAGTTCAAAAGCTCCTAAGAAAAAGTATATTGAAGACTACTTCCTTTCATTTGCCCATTCTTTCAGTGGAAGTAGTTAACATTTTCATCAATGCACATATTATTATTATTACTATGAATTCCACTGTAGTAGGGAGCAGTTTCTTATAAGGACAATCTCAGTACATATCTATCTGCTATGAAAGATCACTATTTCCACTTACTGAACAAGTAGCATAAATACTTAAATTCTGTTTTAGTAGTTTAACATGATGAATTTTAAAGCCAGAGGATTAGCTGAATATTCTTCAATAAAAATCTATCTTAAAACAAACTCTCTGCTGCTAGAAAGCATTTACACAATGCCAGAAATACATATATATATACACTCAAAAAGCACGGATTTTAAGTTCTTCTAATATCAAAAACTTTCAAAGTCATGCTATTAAAAAAAAGAAAGCGAAAAGGTCTTTGATACCCTGTCATGAAAGTAAAAATAATTACAACTTATGCCACAGATGACATACTAAAAAGTAAGCAATTAACTTTTGTTTGATTGGAATATGTGACAGAAATTTAGGAACCATGATGTGATCCTTTTCCTGTACGCCACAGGCGGGCACTCCTGTCTCTGTAGAACCCACCAACAATCAAAATTTGCCCTTGCATAATCCCATCTATAACTTACAGCTTATAAATGACCAAAGATACAGGGAAAGAGTGACGTCTGCATCAAGGAAATTATGGACAAGATAATTAATAGAATACCATGAAGGTATTCTTTTAAATTGGATCAAAGTATGAATCTGAGAACAGTAAGTTTAATTGAAAAAATAGGTTAAAATTATATTATTTCTGGTCTTCATGGAGCAAAAAATGGCAGAAAAGCCCAAAACAACCCCCTCAAAAAGGTTCAGCACTTCAGTTTAGTCACTTTCAACTTGTCGACCCATTTCTAAAGAGACAATGTGTGAACAGCTCTAAAGGGTCCTTAAAAGGGAAAAAAGAGAAAGAAAATTCATATATGTTCTTTAATGGTCTCCATATATGTAGCTTCTTGCAAGACCCACACTCCTAAGTTTTCACAAATCAGAAAAGGCTGAAAAGCACTGCTACTTATTATTGCCTAAATAATTTCTTCATTACATTATGTTGTAAGTAATAAATAAACCTAAATGAGGCAAGCTAAAAGCCAACAACTTGTGCAGTCCTTATTAGAACACACTGGAATACTGTAAATTCATACTGAGAGATGCACTTCTAAAAATAAAATTATATAATGAGGGCTCAATAAAGCTTCCCTTAAAGTCAACAAGCACTGTTTCCATATTTAAAATTAAGCCCTTTTAAAATATGTTGTTTGAACAGTTACCACAGCACTTTTAGCACTACAGAAGAAAAAAAACAACAAACAGACTAAACAAACACAAGGGAATTTTTTTCCCTCTTATGCCAATAAAAAGAATGTTCTGCTCAACACAAATTCTTCCCTTATATTGTTCAGAACTTAAATTATTGTCATCCTGTGCTTGTATTGATGTGAGGAGGTAGAACTGCATAGTCTATTTTCATTGCAAAAACAGTAAGAAAAGAAATAGAAAAGGTGAATAAGTCTGTGGAAAGGTAATAAGCTTGCTAAAATTGTCAGAGTTTTAGGCTAGTAAGAGTTTGTCTTGCTCATTTAACTCTAACAGAATCATTTTTATATGGCAGAGAATAAAGCTTGGGCTCTTACAGCTGACCATACTGCATCACTGAGAACCAAACGGCTCCACTGGACACAAACCCACGGATGCCAGGCTACAACATTCAGATTCCAGTATACACTGACTTGGCTCTGTGCTGCAGGCTTTGTCAACTCCCTGTCTTCCAGTATAATCAAAGCTGTTACACCTTGGACTAACAGGAGCAAGAAGAAACCAGGAAGGGCAGTACAGTCTTCTCTGGGTAAAGAAGATTGCACACAAGCAGTTTTGGCTAGACATAGTTCTCATTAGCACCACTTCAGCCTCAACTGTGTCAGGCTATTGCTAGCCCTGCACACAGCCAGGGGGGTATGCACCCACATTTCCCCATCCTCCACATTCCAGGATGGCTTTTTAGCTGGCCCTGGCCTAAAGTGGCTCTGACTTCACATGGTGCTGCAGAGTCTGCATTAGTAGTTCAAGCTCCATGGAAGTCAGATTACTGGGAACACAGGAAACAAACCTGCAAATAGCACAGTGCTTTTCACACAGCTCTGAGCACAAAATCCATTAGGGTCAAGCTGGCCCTACAAAAGCCAATTCTGACAAGCCTGTCTGAGAGGCTCAGTTTTTCACTTCTATAACCTGTCTGTGAGCTCAACTGACAGTATCACAATAAGTATCTAATACAGGTGTTTTCCCTTTCCTCATTCAGCACCAAAGGCACTTCTTCTGTGCAGGTAATGTCAAATTAAGTCCACAAATATGGCAGGTTGATATCCATTAAAATTAAAATCATAACATGAAGCACACACAAAATGTGATGGGCTCTGAAGATTTCAGCTGGACGGTTTCCTGCATCCACTGGGAAAGCAAGAATTCAGATAGTGAGGTTTTCTATCTACAAATGCATTCTGCTTCTTAGTACACCCCAGTTTGGTATCAACTTCCATCACTTACTTAAGACCCAAACAAACTGGGGAGCAGCTTGTATATTAACAAAGAATTTAAAGATTCTCTTAAGTGAGGAGAATTAGAGACAAAATAGTGTTTAACTCAACTAAATTGTAGTAAGCCTATACTGAGAAATCAAGTTGCATTTCATTATCTTTGTGTGTATCTGGTTAAGGAAGAAGTAGGAGATGCATTCAGAGAAAAGAGATATGTGTGTATCATCCCACATATATATATTCTTTAAAAAAAAGGATAGTGAATAGAAAAATCAGACTTCAAATAAGGCAGTGAAGTCATGCACTATTAATAGATTTAATCTGTAGAATGTTAATGGTTAATAAGAACTTTAATAATATGGCATCATATTATTTTTGTGCCTGGTAGCATCTCATTTATCTGGGGTCAAGTGCTAATTCTTAATTAGCTGTGGACAGACTATGAAGCTTTTGCATCTTCTTGAAATACTTTTTTTTAACAATCTCTAAAAGTATAAAAGAAGATAGCTGTCAGAGCATCATACAGACTGCTTCTGATCCTGTACAGTTCTGTGTCTAAACTGTGACAAAATGACCATCTGACAGTAATTCAGTACACAGAAAATGAAAAGCTATGAGTGAAGAACTCAGACACTGCAAACATCTTTATATTGAACGGAGTGTGAAAAAAGTCTTCTAAGAAACAGATACAGGTTTGCCTGCCAAAAAAAAAAAAGTTTAGAACAGCCACAGTCTTATCACTAGCATTCATTAAATGCTATTGTTAAAATTAAACTCTGCCCTGAGAAACAGTCTTTTAAAATATTCTTTCAACTATCACATCCTCTCATTTGAAATTAAAAGTTTATTTTCTCTTTCAGACACCTGCTGTCCTCTTCAAGTACTGTAATGTGACACTCGACATGCAATTGAATTATTCTAATATATCATACACCAGATGTCATGACCACACTTCACTCTAACTTGAGAAAAATCAAAAAGAACAAAGTGTGAACTCAATTCAAGGTGTAAAGAAAAATCACAAATTCCATGGGAACATATGAGATGTAAAAAAGTGTCATTAAGTACTATTACTTCTATTGTTTTTCAGTATGACCCCTGGTAAACAGGAACTCTCTCAGACAGCTCTTGCATCTGAAATTACAGCATACCATTTGTGCTAACTATTTCTATGATCATTTCTGTGAGCTTATTTCCAAAGAGCCTCAATTGTACAGCAGCAAAGAAACACTCACTGACTGTCAAATTACAGCTTCAAGTTATTCATCTTGTGTCATTTGAGCATTTGCCCTACAGCTTTTGACAAACATTCATGGTTTTTTTTCTCACTTCATCAGTCTCCTCAGCTGAAATGGCAGGTGAAGTGCAAGTTAATTTAGAGCACAGTCCAACTGTTGTTCCAGACAAGAGAGGGAGCTGTGGGCTGAGAAGGAAGTTATATGTAGGGCACAGTGGGAACACCACTAATAATGCAAAAGGTTAGTGAATGGCAGCTAATAATGTGAAAGGTCAGTGAATAGTGGCTTGATTTTTTTGGCATATGTTATTCATATTTTAGGTTTAAAAAAGCATTTCTATGAGAACAAGCCTCAGATAGTTAACATACACATTAATTAAACACTGCCTTACTGGCAAAACCTGCAATGACAGCTCTGAAAAATGAAGTCATATAGAGATGGCAGACAAGATTCGACAAATTCTGCTATTTCGGCCCAAGCAGCACCAATGAGACTGGTGTTCAGGAAGTCTTAAAGAGCAAAGAAGAATGCCCTTGAGGTTACAGTATGGGCTGCAAGTCAGGAAATCTGCTTTTAATTTCCAGCTCTCAACAAGTTCAAGGACTATATTTTGCAAGGAATTTAATACCTGGGCACTCTGGGCATCTTCTTTTGGGCAGGGAGGAGGAGAGAAATAAGGGAAGCAAAGAAGAAAAGGAGTATGTGGCACTTTCCCAGCTGGCTCATCTGTTATCAAGTAATATTTATTTTATTCCAGTAAAACAACACTACAGATCAGTACCAAAGCACCAACACTGAATTGTAATTCTGGATTTGTCCCTATGTGTCACTGCCCCCCGTGTCCAGAATATAAGCATTTTCAACTACTTGTCCTGAAAAAGCAGATGGAAGTGTGCTTTTGGCACTGCTGGCTAAACAAGCAGGCTTTTCTAAGAGCATGTACTGTGAGTGACAAAGCAAATGAGTTAGAACAGCTGATATTGTGTAGCAGGTTTGATCCACAGTTTATAGCAAATTTGTGAAAAGCAGTGAACTCTCCCATAAACTTCCTTGGGATTAAGTTACTGCCCTCTTGCTGAGTATTGGACTCCCACAGAAAAAAAAAATAAAATACTGGTCTTAAAACAAAATTCTCAAAGGAACATCCTGGAATACAATTCAATCAGACCAGTTCCTCCCTCATCCTGAAACCAGGCAACAACTTAAATAAAATGTCCCAGCCGCTTCCCACTTTGCAGAGAGGAATCCACAACTCACCTACGGTCCTCAGACTTGGGGATGGGGTTGGTGCAGCGTTGGCTGTTGTACTTGGCCACATATTCACATTGCTTGAAGGGGGCAGTCTTGTCCTCCAGAACGTGTCTGATACAGAAGGCGTAGCCGTTAAGTCGCCTCTGCTTGCACAGTTTGGGGCTATATGAGCACAAGGGCTTATTGTCAACCTCAGAGAAGTGTATGTGTTTGCCTTCATACATCACGTGACTCTATTCCTTGTGAACATCAGCTGAAAGAACCAAAATATTGAGAAAAATCACATAAGGGAAGAAAAACTGCATTCAGTTCTAGATTGTGTGTTTCATTTTGGCCGGAAAGAAGGATCCAAAACAATACCTGATTTTAAATCTTCTGTACCATGTCAGTGTTAAGAGAGAGCCCCAAGGACACCACTATCTTGGAATGATGATGAACCAAGATGAAGCAGATTGTCTAAGGAAAATATCAAAAGGGTCACTGTCAGTCATTATAAAATAGATATTACTACAGTAAGTAAACAGGCACACATAGTCACCAAGCCTGTGGTTCAGCTAGCATCCAATAAAACAATAGCGCAATAGTTTTCAATCAGTAGTCACAGATCTTTGGAAAACATTAAAGAAATTACTGGGGGAAAGAAAATTCTACTGCCACCACACTTAAATCACTTTAACAGAACATCACTCATCTACCAGAAAGTGATTAGAAGCTACAAGTTGAAAAAGGTTAAGTGTCAGATTAGATCATTTATAAATGATCTTTCATAAATCAAGCTGAAAGATGATTAACCCATTTGATTGCAGAGGGTTTACTTCAAGGTATCTTTGTTTACAAAACCACCACAGACTGTCTTTGTGCTGCAAAATTATTTTGCCAGTCAGTGCAACAAAGCTTTTTTTTAAGAAAAGCTTTTTTTACCACACCTGATGACCAGTCTTTCAGATTTGTAGCTGCTTACAATTTCTGCAAGCATCCATATGCATTCCTTCCTGAGATCACCACAGTTCTTCAAAATTTATCCTACTTCACTGTACTTATTTTAGGGAAATGCAGGCATTAATACCAGTCAGTACTCCCATGAATGCCAGAAGGGCTGAAATGTCAATTCAGCAAGAGTCTTGGTTCCTACAGTGGTCCCCACAGTTGCTAAAGAAGGCTCCTACAGTGCAAATCCATGCAACCATAAGGTACTTTTTCAGTTCTCAACATTACAGAGATCTTTGGCAATCATCTTTTAAAAAAAAACAAGTAAAACCCCCAAACCATCCCAAAGCAGCTTCAAAAAAAGTAACAGTACATACATTCTGCAGCTACTATGATACACTAAGCTTAACCTGCAACAGGTAGCTTTTATTCAGAAAGGTCATCCTGAAGCACTGGAATGAACTCTTTTGAACACTGTGTGTACATTCAGTACTCAGGTCTGTTTCCTATATGTTATACACCAAGGAAAGAAATATTCATAGAGGTAATATCCAGGAAATACGTAATAAATCAGAGGCATGTGACAAATGCACAGATTACCACCTCAATGAAATTACTTGTTTCCAAGGTCCAAAATGGCAAGAGCAGAATTGCAAGGAGGAAACCTACACAGACTTTGCAGGAAGGATGTACTTTCCTCTTGCAAAGGTACAAGCCTCCACTTTCTGCTGTAAAAAAAAGTACCATGAGAAAATGACAAAGCACTGTGGCACTGGGGGATCTAGAAAAACAATTCTAAGTCACTAGGGCAAAACAAAACACCCTATCCCACAGAGTAAACAACATAAATCTGGCCTTCATTAGCATATATCTAGCTGTAGATGCAGAAAGACAGAAGAGTACTAAAAGATTTAAAAACACACTTAAAATTCTTGGAACAGCTTGGTACATGCACACATACAGCATACAGAGCAAACGAATGGAGACAGGTGCTACAGAATATAACTACTGCAAGCGACCTGAACAATCATTTGACAATAATGGTAACTTTGTATTTCCTCTTGACACACATTTTCCCTTTCCATGCACACAGGGAAGCAGCCACCCCCAGAGGCAGGGGTCTCTCACTTTGCTTACACCAGAGAGCCACAACATACACACAGACACTTAGTCCAGTTTATATATATATACATATATATATATATATACATATATATATATATATATAAAAGTATATACATATACATAAAACCAACCAATCACTGGAGTATGACTTTCCACAACATGTCAGTCTTAAGAACAAGAAAGTTCACTGTTGACTGTGCCTTTCAAAAAGACAGAATGGGAAAAGGGAACAATCTCTTTAGCATGTTAAGAACCAAATATTCCTTTCAGTCACCTTGGCTCAGGCAGATACTGACATACCCTTCAGTATTATTCAGCAACAACATGAAGGAAAAACATAAATCCCATGGGAACACGACCCATACAGGAGTTGTTGTCAGTGTCTGTTTCCCATAATTTTGAGATATGGACTCCTCTATTACTATGGCAGCAAAAGTAATCAAATGAGTCTTAACTACTTGCATCTCACACACACAACAGGCTGACAGAAAGCCTTTTGCTGGAGAGTCTGCTTCTCTTAGTTTATCAAAGCTTGGATTAGGTGGCATACTGGACTGGACATAAAACTTGAAAGACCAAGTTTATCTTCCAGCTGTGGTGACCCACAAGTTGCACTCTATTTTCTTCTGGTACATTTATCACCTTCTTTTAAACTACTACTATCATGCTTTGCAGACTTTCTGATGGATCACTAACTTTCTCCTCTTTTGTACAACCCAGCTGTATTTCTTTTCTGAAGGTTAGCAAGTAACAAACCAAAGAAAGAGTTTCTTAGGATGGTTCCAAAGTAAACAGTGAGAAATGCATACCTTATGTGCCTGAGTTAAGCTTCTGTAAAGAAACTGCTCCACAGCTCCCAGCCACTATAATCCTAGTTTTATTCTTGTGGCCACAGTCTTATTTTTGGATTTAACTCATAATTAAGTCTTATTTTTGCATTTAACTTGACTGTGTCAAGGCAGGCATAGTATTTCACTTCTCATTTGTCTGAGAGATACAGGGCACAAGGACAATGCCATATGAAACATTCGCACAAAAATACTGACAATAATCCCCAGGGAAACCAACGAGCATGAACGTGAGTTCTTGGGTCTATATATACACTAGAAGAAGCTCATGCAAATATAACCATGTTAAAAATCCTGACAGTAATCAATTACTGCAACTACAGTGCAAGGAACAAGAAAGCCAATAAACATGGTAGCCAACCAATGTTATATTAAAAAAAAACAACACAGTAATTTTCTCAAACTTGCAATTATAGCTTTATTGGTAGATTCTTAAACAGACTCCCTAAAAGACATGTCACTATGTGGATACATTGCCAGAATCAGAGACTGAAGCCGGACTTAATCTAAACAGAGCATTTTTTTCTTCACTTCCATTGGATACCATATAGGAGAGTGTGTGTGTGTATAAATAAATAAATACAAAAATAATGAAGACACTTAAATCCCTTCATTCTGATTTCATCCGATGCAGTGTTTTATTTTTAACAATTTACAGGAGTTCTTATCAGAACTTTTTGCTGCTACGTAAAAAGTAGCACATGCATGGAACAGGCACATGTCGCTTAGCTGAAGAGAACTGAAACTACACTTAGCTAAATAGTGGGTGGGGGAGAAATTATTTTTGTCCCACAGGATTCAGTAAGAGATGACGGAAACATGGACTTCCCCTGGAAAAAGCAAATGCTTAAGCAGCTGTACTTCACTATAAAAATATCAGAATACAAAACTTTCTGGAAGCTGTTTTTGTTTTGCATTTATACTCTACATTGAAGACGTAGGAAGGTTCAACAGGAAAAAAATTATGCCTGAATATGCTCAAACTAACTTTAGCCACAACCTGTGAATGAGAAACCCGAAGCTGCTTCTTGAGGAACCTAGATTTTCCTCAAACAACTGATTCTAAATAAAAGATTTTGCATTAGTAAGAAACAACAGGGCAAAGAACAGAAGGGAATCTAAAAATGTGTGCCCTTGCCAAATGATGTAATACATGACTGAGGTGTAAAAAATCATGGTAAGGGAATAAGGTAAATATAGAGCAGCCATACTAGATCACAAAATATTGCAGCTAGGGGTACCTGATGAAGTTAGCAAGAGATTGACTCAAAACATATCAAAGAAGTAGTTCTTCATTTTTACTACTCACAGGCAGTGAACTGCTGGAGCTTGCAGTCACATGAGACTATGGAAGCAAGACAGCACCATCAGGTTCAAAAAGGCAATAGAGAAGTTCATGGACAACGGGGACATAAGTGATGCACTCGCTAGCATGACCAATTTAACAAATATGGGTGGTGGAGGAGTAGGAGAATTAAGCACAAAAAAAGTGTCTGGGCTTTTAAAACACTAAGTAGCATCACTTATTCCTACTGCCTGAGACAGAATATTCGGTTGGATCAAAGCTAATCTGACTCAGCGGGGTATTTTTCACATTTTTATGAGGTTATCGCTAATATTTGTAACTTCGTAACACATTCACTTCTCCCCTTGTCCCATTTTTTATTCTTGAGCAGCTGACTGGAAGAAAATCTCCTCCCTCTGGCTAAAGTCCTACCTGGACATGTGAAGAAGAGTAACAAACTTAGCACCCCATCAAGGCTTTACAGCAAGGACAGAGCAAAGTCACACTCTGAGACATCAGCGCTTAAGAGCAGAGCTATTTGTCCTGCTGAGTGTAGCCACTGGTAGTCCATAAGACAACTGAAGGTGGTTTGCACAGAGATTGCAAAAAGAGAAATGAAAGATTTCAATACACACAGGAACACACCTGTCCAACTGCCAATACCTACTACCAGCCTCTGGAAGAAGCCAGCTTCCAACTTGCTTTTAGTACTGGCTTTTCACTACAGTGAAAAAGCTCCCTTGCAGTGCACATCAGCTCCAAAGACAGCACAGTTGTAGCTCTGCATTCCACATACCCTCTTCCAAAAGAGCTTAACAGTCCTTCAGAGAGGCTGGAAAACAGTGCAGCAGCAAACTTTGGAGGACGATCTTCACTATAACCATACCCAAGTAGCAGCATTATGCCATACAGAAATCTGGTACGTGATATCGTGAGTAGTCTACAGGGAAGGTAATGGCTTACTCACTCATAGAAAGCCCAAAGCACTAGAGCCTCAAAACTCAGATCGGCAATTTTGCGCAAATGCTGTGCTGGAAATATTAGAGCATTTTAAATCATGTGGGTTGATACAGTCTTAAACATATGCTCAGAACTTGACATTCAATGTACGTAAGACCCTTTTAGGCAATGGAATCCCCAAATGCATTGTAAATTGCAAGGCAATTATATGCTGGTGGTTAAAAGATGTATAATTAAGAGGACTGAGCTCAGAGCTTCACACACTGCATCCAAACAAAATCCACAACTACAGAAGTGTTTACTGTGTTGTTTGCATTTGCTAATACTAGCCTAAATTTCATGTTAAATTACTTGGTGTGCTCATGACATCTCACACACAAGGTACAATCATCTCCGTAGGTTCCCAAAACCATCAGCTTGGGGCCAGAAGTACAACATGGATCTACAAGAATCTCAGCTTCTCCACAAGCACAAGTAACATAAATAGTAGTTTTGTCATTTCCTCTTGACCAAGAAAGAACAAGTACCTGTCATTGTCAGATCCTTTTCCTGAAACTGAGCAAACACACAGAGTGCAAGATGTTTGGAAACACGGAATTTCATCCACTCCAAGATGAACAGAAGCCATAAAGTTCATGACAAGTGCATGCTACAAAAAAGCTTTAAGTGCAAAAAGATATGCACTAAAGCTATTTTATAGGAAAACTTTTCAATCAATGTTAATAAAAAGTATACTTCTAAGTATGAATTTAAAACATTCATTTTCTCTATTTTATAGCAACTAATACCTCTCTTTGAAATGTTTTGTGCTATCAAGAGAAGCTGTACCACATCTAATTGTGACCAACATCAACACCACAAAGTTGTAACTTCTGTCCCTATGCTGTGATCTAACCATAAGTTTGGCTTAGTTCTAGTCTTTTAACAGCTCAATTCTCTACTACACTCAGCTACCAAATCAAGAATGCTGTAATTGTGGAAACAAGAGTCTTTTTGTCAGTAAAAGCACTCAAATTGAGACAGAGGACACTGGGTAGCAACCAAAGTTAGCTACAAGAGTTCCTGTACAGAACATTTTTACTAACTACAGTACAGTCCTTACTCAGGAAGGCCTCTGAAATACAGGTACTGTAACACACATGCAAGTACCCTGACAGATCAAGGCATTCAACATGTTAAGATCTCACAAGATATTTTTAGTTACCGCCTGGAATCGCATTTTGGACTACTTTTTTCATATGTTAAGATCTACCTAGGAAGAAAGAAGCAATATTGTCCTCATTCTGCCTTTTCAAAAGCTTATTACTTCAGTTCTGGCAAAAGGCAGTTTACATTGCATAAGGATGTCCAATGTATTAACAGAAAAGCAGCAGAATGCTTTAGGCAACACTGGTAAAACAGATTATGCTTTAGAATATAACACAATAAATACAGAATTAAACTTAAGCATTATTCCTAATAATAGGAACAGCTAGAGAACTTACAGACTTGTAACTGGTTACAATCAAGAGCAGAAAACATAACTATGAGGAGCAAAAAAGTTTTTGCTCACAAACTGAACAGGTTCTTTTTGTTTTCCTATATCAAATGAACTTAAGCAGGAATTTTCACTTCAGCTGATTCACTCATCTGTACCTCATAGTATCTTAGAGAAAACCTGACACAGACAGCCCAACCCTAAAAAACAACAAACATTTAAGACTACAAATTTTAGAAACTTCAGAGGATTTCTAAAGAAAAAAGAACTTACATAGGAAAATTTATAACTACTGCCAAGAGTACATTCCTACAGATTTCAAAAATAATTTCCTAAACATGGCTATTCCTGACCTAAGGTTCAAGATGGGCTCTGTATCTTGAAAGTCTTTTGAACAAGGATTTCTCTATTTGAGCAGAAGGTCTCCAGGCCCCAGTCCTCTCACCCTCACAGGGAGGTTGTCACTCATGGTTATTTCAATGCAGTTAGAAACAGGCCTGGGTTTTGCCAGAATGAGAAGGGCTGCAAAGAGGCGGCCTTCAGATACAGCAACAAATGGACCCTTTATGACATTGCAACATGGCAGAAATGTACTTTAAAAATCTTATCTCAAAATACCAAAAGCAATATCCTGAGATAAAGTAGAGATTAAACATACCACAACACACCTTGCATCTGTACTTGGGGAAAAAGAAGTAAGTCAAAGTCTTTTATTTATTTAAATAACACATAGCCTGCCTTTCCAGATGAGATTAAACAAAGTATCTTTGTCTTATTTTTAGTCCCAATACTACAAAGACAAACAAACTTATTTTCTCACAATACAGTATCATTCTTGCTTCAGTAGGAATACTCAATAAAAACCAATAGAGCTCCTCACAGAGGAACCTTTCAGCAGGTATAAGCTATTGGAGTTTCAGTGTGGTCTTAAAATAAATTTGTACCTCCTGATGATTTACCATACCATGAGAACATGCTACACGCAGTTCTGTAGGACCAGGTCCTACACACAAATTCAATCACTCATCACAAAAATACTGAACATCAAAATAACCCCCAGTATGTAAATATTGCGTTGCTTTCTGTAAATAATTTAGCTTTACAATTAATAAAACTTGTGTGATCTTTGTATATATTACAAACAGTTCATGCGAAAGGCTGAATGTCACCAGTTTGTAAGAGACAGCTTCACGAGCGCTCCACTTCGGCCATCAGCAGTGGTACCTGGTATGGCCTGAGCACGAAACACTGCCACCACAGCTGAGCCCATAGGAGAGGGCACCTATCTAAAGGGGAACAGTGCATTGCCCTAATTTTGTCGATTTTATTTTTAAGTCTCCCAACCCTCAAAAACTGAAAGGCTGTAAAATAAACCTGTATTGCACATTGTTGAGTAACAAAGTTAGAACTAACTCTATGTATTTTAATCAGATGGTATAATATAAGGCTTTAAGGTGAGTGTCACTGTCACTTCCAAAATTCATTTGAGGTTACTTGTATAAAAAGCCATTATAATTTTGACCTAAAAGACACATTAAGGAATATTTGACCAAAACGTGCCACTTCCTGCATTAGAAACCGGAGCTATTTCACCTGTGCGGGGTGAAGTGTGATGGTGGGTCTTCCAGTGCACTCACTTCACAACTACCAGACGTTCTTTTCCCTGAAAAAAAGGATCCTTTCATTTTCAGTCCTGGGGGGCAGCAGCACCTGACACAGACGCCGCAGCCCAGCGGGACCCCAGCCCACAGGGACAGTTTGGGTGCCGACAGGGACATGAGAGGGGACCCGACACAGCCCCTGCCGTGTAGGGGCTACTGAGGCGAACCCCTCCCCTGGCTGAGGTGCCAGCGGGCTGTGGCTTCTGTCCCGCTAATGGGTCCTGGCACAGTGGGATGGCCGAGGGACCCCAGCCCGGCCCCGGCAGGGCTCAGGCAGCCGCCGGCCCCGGCACGTGCCCGGCACCGAAGGTGCTGCCAGGGCAGCCCCTCGCCCCTGCCCCTCGTTCCCTGCTCCGGGGGCCGGCCCGGCGCCCCACGTGCCGGCAGCATAGGGGGCGGGGGGGACACTCCGAGGGCTTCCCCGCACCCCCAAAACCACCCCCCACTACCTCCCAAAAAGTTGTGCGGCGAATCCACCGGCCCGGCCGAAGGGGGTCACGGACGAGGGGAAAAGGGGGTACGGGACGGGCGGGGGGGAACCTGCGGCCGCATTCCGAGGTGCCCCCGCCCCGCCGGCACCGTCCCCACGGCTGCGGGCGGGGGGTGGGCGGCGGCGGCGGTGTGGGGGGAAAGCACCCCAAAAACGCTGCGAAACTTTCCAGGCCGCGGCCGGCGCAGCCCCGCGGGACCGGCACCGCCTCCGCCGCGGCGGCCCCGCACCGGGCTGGGGGAGGGGGTGCTCCCCGACCCCGCCACCGCTCATTAAAAGTCATTTCGGCAAATTAATGCCGCCCCCGTCCCCCCGTCCCGCGGCCCCCTCGCCCCGCGCGGGGGGCGGGGGGGCTTGGGGGGGAAGAGCGGCCCCAGCCGCGGCGCCCCCACGGCTTCCCCCCAGCCGCCCGGCCCCGCCGGCGGCGGGGCTCGGCCCGCTCTGGGCCCGGGGCCCGGCGCGGGGGGCCCGGCGGGGCGGGGAACGGAGCGGCCGGGCCGCGCCGCGCCGAGGCCTAGCGCCCCCCCGCCCCCGTTCTCGCTCGCCGCCCTTCACCTCCCGGGCAAAGGCGCCGCGCCCCGACCCTCCCGCTGTGCCCCGGCGGCCGTCTCACCCCCCTCCGGCGCTCCTCCCGGCGCCCGAAAGCTTCAAAAACCCCCCTGGCTCCCCGCACCCCCTACTGCGGCCTACACCGCTCCGACCGATCCCCGGCCTCGCGTAGCCCGCCTCCCCGCCCGCCCTGCACCCTCCGCACCGCCTGCCGCGCTACGCGAGCCCGGGGATGCAGGCCGGGCCTGGCTTACCTTTCCAGCTGCTTTTTTTTCCCTCCTCTCTCTCCTCTCCCCCCTTTCCCTCTGTTGGGCTGACAGATCAGAGTTTCCTCCCCAGCAGAGGGACTGGGAATGTGCTCGGGCTCTGTGCTGAGGAGCTGCTGCCCCCCTGTCTCTGAGAAGATCCTGCTTTTTGTGGGGAGGAAGCTTTGGGGGCTCTTTTATTATTTTAAAACTACAAAGTGCTCAGAGGGTAGGTGATTATTAAGGGGAATCCCTGAATATATTCTCCAGCAAAGAAGGCAGGGCTGCTGGGGCTGCTCAAGAAGAGAGCCAGCAGCCTCCTATAGCACCACTACAGGCACTGAGAGGACATAACATCAGAGAGCGGCTCCTCTGCCCTCCAAAACAACAACTTTCCTACCATCTTGAAGGTAGTAGCGAGGGAGAGAGGGAGGGGGAAAAAAGTACAGAAGGTTTTTATAAAGTGTCCATTTGGAGGAGGGAGACAAATGGCCAAAACAAAATATTTTATCATTTGTGTGACTTTTTTTTTTTTTTAATAAAAATAAAATACAATGGCTCTTGGCTGAAGAAATATTTTTTTAAAATAATCTGTAAAGATCAACTCCCTGGAAAAAAAAAATTAAAGGAGGTATGGTAAAAAATATATTTTTAGTAACTTCGTTGTTCTTAAAGCTATGTAATTTTTTTCTGTATTTTAAAGTTGATAACTTTTTTGTCATTTTGTGATGGTTCTAAAAATTAGTGTGTAATTGTGAAAGTTTGTGTAACTTTTTTTTGGTATTCCTAGTCTTAGTAAACAGCTGAGATTGTTGTCGGATAGTTTGGTGTAACTGTACCATAACGTCTTTCTCTCTCTCAAGGCATTGTAAATAAAAATGGATATACAGGCAGGAAAAAAAAACCCCGTATCTTTTAAATTTTTACTTTTTTTATTTCTTTCTAGAGTAAGCTATGTAGAGAAACAATGGAGGATTTAATGCGAGTGAGAGGAACCTATGATAGATATCTGAGACGTTGTGCTGTCATAAATTTAGCATTGTCTGCCCTTAAAGGATGGGATGTGAAAAAACAGGACTCATAGCAAGAAATTTGGGGGCAACAGTTGAGTTTTGTTCTTAATGTTTTCAAAGCACTTTGCAGCCTTCTAAAAATCTGGTTTGGTTATTTTTAAGTTACTGTTTTGATTTAAGGGCTTTGTTCTTGATATTTATGAATATTATTCCTAACTTATAATCGAGAAATGCTATAAATTTATACTACAGTGTCTTGTAATATAAATTAATAGTACTTTTCTTTGTTGCAGATTATTTTACTAGATTGTAAAAAATATATTAAATGCTGTCAAAACAGTGTCAGATGCTGTGGTGTATCTGTAGGTGAAGACACTGATCACTGTATTCAGCAGATGTGTGATAATGTTTCTTGAAGTAGTATTATCCACAGTCCTATTCAGAGATGAACTGCAAAGATGTCTTTTTATTTGTCCCGAAGGAAGAGGAAATAGTTAGGAAAGTAATGAGCTATACATTATGTTTTTTCCATTGTAAAAATTATTCAGGTGGTGTAGACTAATTGAACTGCAGTCAGACTAAGGTCATACGGATGAAGTACTGAATTACTTGGTATATTATCAACTTCTTCCTCTCCCCTGCCAAATCTGAAATATATTGGTTTAGTTCAGTTCTTGTAATCTTAAAAAAAAAATTAAGTCCCATATTTTAGGTACGACCGCATTTCAAAACATACTTTGAGTTTGCCCAGCCTGCATGGTGAGTGTATTTTGTGTGTTCATAGTGGGTTTTTCATTTAGATAAATAGGTTTCAATTAAAATATAATTAAAAGTCAGCTGGCCTTTGTGTCAAACTGTTTTTGTTTAGCAGAGTTTTTGTAGATTATGCTTAGTCTACCTAGCTCATTTTTAATAATCCAGAGTGTTGCATTCAATGGAATTATTGCATGGGAGGTGTTTTTCTGTTGTTTTTTTTCCCCCCCCATTTTTCAGTTATTAATCTGTTAAATGCATAGTTCTGCTGATGTTAGGAAACAACAACAACAACAAAAAAAAAAAAAAAAAAACCCAAACAAATATGTTTCTCCTGTATTTCAAAAGAGTTTGTATTTTGTATAGAAGTAATGCAATCATTAGGGTCCTTCATCATTTTACTAGTCATTATTGTATGCTTCAGAGCATGGAAGTATGATTATTCTCTTTGTAAGCTGTTCCAGCAAAAACTACTTTTATATCCTATACCTACAATTCACTACAGGAATGAGAGATTACAAACCTTGGTCGGGTATAGGATGACTGAAAAACTGCAAATCCTTTGAAATATTGCAAATAAATTATCTTAATTTAGGAATTCAACAAATGCAGCATAAACTAGTATTTCCTTTTCTTTTATTCTAAATAGATAGATAAAGGGCCAAATTCTCAGACCCCAGTTTTGCAAATGGTTGCAGGCCTTACTAATTCAGAAGTGCTTGAAGGATCATAAAACTCTTACCAAGTTGGTAGGATTTTGCTTGAGTCCCAGATTCCAGTTTCTGTGAACTGATTTCTTGTACCAACCATTGTGTTAAGAGAATTGCTACTTTCAGCTTAATTCAGTAGTTCAGTATAATTCAACTACAGTTCAAGTTCTCTTCATTGGGCTATTAAGATGGTTTTTGTGTTTCAGGAAGAGAGGCACACCGTGAACAACTAATCTATGCTGTATCTCTCTGTGGTACTCTTAATATCTGTACAGCACACTTAGTATCTTGGAACTGTATTTTTTAAAATGGGATGCAGGTGATTCAACATTTTAGAGAAATGGCTATGAATGCACTTGAGAAGCTGAACACAGAAACAACCTTTTCTTGGGCTTATGTGTTTGACTTTGCAGATACTGACTTTAATCAGTATTAATTACTTGCCTGCCTAAATTTAAACATGCATCATGGTAGCATTACACATTTTGGTGACATCATAAGATCTATTTGATGTGTTTTAATTGTGAAGCCAGAAGGTTAATACCAAGCAAAATGAGAAACATTTTGAATCTGGAAGTTTGGAATAGGAAAACTTGAAATGGGAAACTTAGAGTATCTTGTACCAAAAAAAAAAAAAATTCAATTTTTTTAAGGAGGAGAAAGTAAAAAGGAAAAAATTGCCAGATCTTGGTTGTGTGGACTATGGTATAATCATTCAACAGAGAAATTAAAAATTTGTACTTCATGGATAGATAAATTTATTTAACAAAACTTTATTTACCTGAGAGTAACTTGCTTTTCACTAACTTACTAAGAGATGCAAATATTATTTTAATTGTTTTGCTGAAAATATAATGTTACACGGTAACAACCTAAAGGAGCAGTCTGCTAGCTTTAGTAATGTAAAATGAAATTATTTTTTAAAGAATATTTGCTTATCTTTATGGACAAGATGATTGGAACGTAGATGATTTTGATGGGTAGAGCAGTGCTCTGAAATTACACTTCTGTACAATGTGTAAACCCAAAACACAAAAGGTCCCCTGTACAACATTCAGAATTTTATTCTAGAACTTGCATTTCTTCAGAACGGGTCCATCTGCCTTGATTTATATCAGCCTCATCCCTGGACCAACTGCTCCATCCAGTAAACTTATTGTACACTTGAGCACAGAGTGGTCAGAGAACATTCATGTTCTGTAAATCACAGGTTTTGGCTAATGAGGCATTCTGTGCTGATGTGTCTCACTTGTGTTAGCAGTGAGACAGAGGGCAGCGATGCAGTGAATAAGCTTTGTGAGTCTAATAAGGCAATGAAATAGGTGCTTTAGGTTGTACACCAGTTACTGGAGGAGGCTGCATCAAGAAATGAACCTTGACTCTCTCCCAAGGTCGTACGCACCCCAAGTGCAGACTTCAAGAATTTCTGGAGCATGACTTAGACTCTGTGCATGTGATGCACAGAGTTCTCCACAAATAGTGTTACAATGTCAGCATCTTGGTATTATTTCTTGAAAGACACATACTGAGGAAACAGTACCAATGTCTTCAAATGCATGCTAAAGGGATTAACAATTTATTTAAAATGCAGGTGAATGTTGTTAAGGGGAAGAACAACTCTAAGTGATAGCTGTTAATTCAAGATTTTCTTATCTGAAGAGCCACATTTGTATAGAATATCTTGTCTTTAGGCATTTAAAGACTGAAAAGGGCGAAAAATTAAATAAAACCCGAAGTTATGATACATTCTTCTAAGCAATGTCTTGAGCAACTGTGATGTGGTATTAGTTTGTGTAATAGTGACAGTTTCTGGGGTAAAGCTAACCATTAAATCCCAGCATATTACTATTTTTGAAAAATGCTTATTCTTATTTTTCAACAATTCTTTAACATGAAAATTTCATAGCAATGGTTGTCTCTTGTGTATTTGGGTTTCAGTTACTCTGCTGCAGTTGTATGTATTTGATAACCAGCATGCTTTTTGCCACTCTTCCAAACCACAGAGTCCTTATGTTAAAAACACTGTCCATGATCTGAGGATTTTTCTCTGGGGAATATACCCAAGTTATGGCATAAATTGAGCTTTTTAATTCCGCTGCTAAACTCCTTCAAACCTGTGCTTTAGTGCACTCCTGTGTGGCAGATAGCACAACTGAAACTATAGGACAAGCCCTACATACAACAGAGTAACTTTGCTTTATTTCGTTTAAAGCCCCAAATGCTAGCAAAGCAACATGACGTGTACACGACTAGCCTTGTTTTCCTGAGTGTTAGGGGCTTCATTAAAGCTTTTTTCAGCAATGGGAATTTTGCTGTGGGTTTCAGTAAGAGTTAGGAGTATAGCTGCAGAAGTATTTAACCAATTGGGAACAGATGTATGCTAGCTATTATAATATAATTAATTGATAGTGAACTGTACTGAAAATAGTAATTAACTAAGACTTCACTAATCTGTTCTTCATTATCAATGTGTATTTTAATCTGCATTAAATAAATGGTATTGTCTTCCTTAAGCTCAGCAAAGACAAAACAGTAAGACTGTTAATTGTGGGAAGGTTGTCCAGAGTACGTTGGGCATCTGTGGAGACTTTTAAATAGAGGACAAATTAATGGAATAAGCTGTCCCAGCAGAATGCTCTAATACCGTCCCATTTTACTGGGAAGCCCTCTGTTAATTCAAAGTATACTACTGTATTTTTACTATCTGCTTCTGTCTATTGATATTTCATTAACTGTAATTGTAGTGGTTAAGAAGCTCCACACTTTATCACCAGTCCTCTCTGCTATTAGTCCAGTTACTCATTTACATTCAGGTTGCCGAAGGTCTTGGTCGCTACTGCAGGATGGAAAGATGAGAATTCCCACTCTGGACCAAATCAATGGTCTCTTAAGCCTTCCAACAAAGGTGTGGAATATCCTGTGATGGATAATTGAGAAATAAAGGGCATGCAGGACAGGATTTTTCTAAAATAGTTGGAGCTAAGCTAACATCAAAGCATAAGGCTTAATTAGTGTCTAGGGTCATGGGATTCCAGCGGATTTTGAAAGTTTTCAAAAAGTTTTTTGCTCTTAGTATGTTTCTTTTTGATACATGGTTCTCATCTCTGATCTATTTCAAACATAAACATAGGTGTCCAGATGATGACAAGAAGAAATAAAACTACTTCTTTGAAATATTAGTTAATTATATTCAAAATTCAGCATTGGCTGAGTGAGATGTCTCTACTACCTCTTATGCCTCTAAATCTCAGTAGACTTCTCAGTGTTAGGCACTGTGAATAGATGTGTACATGTAGCTGGAGGAAAACATAGGTATTAAGAGTGTTTAGCATAGCAGGCTTTGCTGATTATGGAATCACTCATTTTGTTTGAATTACAAGGCTTTATATATGTTATTTATGTCTCTCTGTGCCATCATTCCATCAACTAATATGTGTTACTGTAAAGTGCCTTTTGGATAAAACCTTACACAACAGAAAGGACCATGACTTGTGTAAGCCCACACACACAGTGAAGGATTTGGTGTTCATTTCTGAACTAAGTTCTCCTTGTGACTCTCTGTAGACTTCAGTATTTTATTCTCAAAGGTACTTGTGCCCATTTGGCATTTTATGAAAAATAATAATAATCTGTTAACATCTGTTAATAAATTGAAAATTGTGTGTTGTGTTTGGCTTTGGGGTTTTTTTGGTTTTTTTTTTAATAGGAATTTAAAAACTTCTCAGGTGATTCTGAGAGAACTTATGCACTTTGACATGTTGTGGGGTTCTTGTACTCCTTATAGAAAGCTTACTGCAGTTGTCAGGAAAGTCCTTAGCTTTTAGCCACTCTTCAGAATTCCCCATTTACTTATTACTTTTTTCCATTTTGGTAGTCACCTGAAGTCCTCTTCTATTTGCTGCTCTTGCTTTCTCTGTTTGTCCTGTCAGTGCCTTGAGAGAGTCATCTTCCAACCCTTCAGCACTAAAGGTGATTTCATCTTACTGCATATTTGAAGGTCAACACAACAAATTATTAGGAGATTGTCTTGTTTTGGGAGAGGATGTTTTGGCTTAGCCATTGTTTGGAGTATTTTATGAGGAGATGTGTTGTGGGGACAGAGAAGTTATATTACCTTTCCCCTTTGGATTAAGGCTGATGCCAGTCTGCCACACTGCTGAACTATTTTTCTGTTGGTTTCAACATTAAAATACAGCACATCCCCCAGTCAAGCATGTAGCAGACTGTCTTGCAAGAATCTTATCAGCCTCAGAAGAGGCACTGATCCAAAATCTTGTACTTCTTGGGGAAATGCTACAGACACCTTCTTTTCTGCCTTGAGCTGTGCTTCAAAATACATTTTAAAGAAGTCGGTTCCAGCTATTTTTATGATTGGCCTAATTTTGCTGGACTTTTCATCTGGCCTAAACTTGCTTGAAAGTGTAACTGCATAGTATGGGTCTTACCTTGAATTAACACACCCTCTGCCTTCTCTACCTCCCCACATCCACCTGCTGAAGACAAGATTACAAAAAGGCAAGGTTTAATCTAAGTCACGTTTGGGGTTAATAGTTTGCACACAAGAGCCTTGTTTACACCGGGCTGTGCTCAGAGAGGAGGATACTTAATGACCAACCCCATCCATCTCTCCTGTTCCTTGGCAGGCTGTACAGGCAGGAGTGCACAGCAGGCGAGATGAAGGTTACTGCACCTGAAGGTAACTGGCGATGCACCCGCTGAGAAGTTCTGCCAGTTGGCCACCAGGTGGAAGCAGGGCTGCACTCGGGGAATTGCAGGAATTGCAGCTCCTCCAGGGCTGCGCTCAGCTCCAAAACAAAGCGTAACAAAGCTCCTGCCACCCCAGCAGAGTCGGGATAAAGACACTCACCAGCCTTGCATGAGGAGTGAGCTGCATCAGCACACTGACGGCTCAGGCAGTGTTATCACCTGGCTGGTCAGCCCTTACTGTAACTACAGGAACAATACTAAGAGCGTGTTTACCTCCCACCATCCCAATTCTTCAATGCCACTTTTTCATAATTCTCTAACCTGAGGTTGCAGCTTCGGGACCAACAAATAGTAGCACTGACTGTAAACTTTGTCTTTTAAATAAACAGAGGTAAGTTGTGTAAATAGCCCTGTTTCTGTAATTTTTGTTCAAATATTTTGCCTAGCCTATGTCACTTCCCTGCCTTTGCAGACCTCTGTTATACTTTTGTCACTAGCTGGGTAAAAGTCCTCATGTGCACCAACTGTCCAGCCACCAGAGCAAACAGAAGAGATAAGGGGTGGGCTACAATCTAAACTCAGTGGCTAAGAATGCTAATTTAGATTTCTCTTTCCTATCTAGTTTCCAACAGTCAAAGTTATAAAGAGCCTTGTTGCTATTACCAAGTTTGGCTGAAAAACTCTGTACTTGACTAGTTAGGTCGGAAAGAGAGTAGAAACAGGACAGAGAGCACCACATGTACTTCTTCCCCTTCCTGCCTTTCTTGATAAAGGCTGGACAGTTTTTGAACAGAACAAGAATCTACTATGCATACTAACTGAAGGACATAGAGCTGTCAAAAAACCAAAACGCATGCCAGAGCTCCCAAAGTAATGCTACAGCATTTAAGGTAAAAAAAAAAAATCTAAAGCTTTTGAACGTTTTTAAATTCTGAAGTGACAACTAACTTGTTGCACAGCTGAAATTACTCCCCTGTGCTTGTACAACATGGGAGTGGGGGCGGGGGGGTTGAAGAAAAGGTTTTCATCTTAGGCGCCTGAGAACCAAATGGTTTTCTGAATACAGGATTCAGCTACACTTTTTCTTCCTATTTTTGGCATATGTCACACATATTTTTGTTTTGCTATGTGACAATAAACCCCTGCTCCTGCTAAACAAGTAACATTCCACAAGGACAGGAGGAAGGTTTCATGCTGTACTTGGTCCTGTGAACTGCCACATTAAAACCAGACTTCAGTCTCCCTCGCTGCCTCGCTAACATGCCTAGCAGGATCTCAATAAAATGAACAGTTACCCTTTTCTGTATCACCATGAGAACTGACCCTGTCCCTGTTGGTAACTGGAGATGGCAGGCTGAGTAAAACCATGTCCAACACTGAACACTTAACTCGTGTGAGGACACTGTGATATACCAGGATAACCAGGAAGAGTCTTCTTCCTGGGCAAAAGGAAAAAAATGCTTTAAAAAGTTACGTGTTTCTTACTGAAAAATTTTAAACATGGAAGAAAAAAGGAATTTTGTAAAACTAAAGACTTCTACAGCAGACCCCCATGCACTCAGTATTATTCTACATTGAAAAGGGTAGCTTTTCCTCATGCAAAATTAACACCTTTTTTTTTAAATAATACAGTTGGAATTCATGGCTTTATGATACTGTTCCCATATTCACAATTCCTGGAAAAATTACACTGAACTTCTGTAGCCAGTTGAAAAGGAAGTTATCCTTCTTCCAAATTTACATGAACCAGCATAATACAGAGGAGAGAGTCACTGTTCTGAAGTTATTCTAAAGCATAAAAAACCCCCAACCACCCAACTAAAAAATACCACACACAACCCCTTCCCCCACTTTGCTATATAAGGATCAATGCATAGAGAAACTATTCTGAGAACTTTTTTTCTGTATTTGAACTGGTATAAAGGCCTTTAGTCTTTCTGCTAATTTTTAAAGCACTTCAGTATGAGGAAGTTGTGTGAAGGCTGCAATTTTTTTTCCACAATATCAAAATGATTTGTATTTCCTCCAAGAGTAGTCTCAACTGAAACAAAATGAAGAAACATACAAGTATCCAGAGCACAGATAGGTCTGAACATTGGCATAACCTAGGTATGAGGGACAACTTGCTTTAAAAGTACATTACAAAAATAGCATTCAAATTCTGACCAGGGTTTAATATTAACATACCTGGATACTCTGCAAGGAAGTGACAATCTAGTATTTTTGCCATGTAAACCCCTTTCTAGAAAATCCAGATTTACTGAGTCTGAGTTGCTTACTGAATTATTTTCATGGAAGAAGCATGAGCTACATGAATTACACAGGTAATGGGGTGGCTTGGTATTTATAATTTATTTGTATACAATCATCATGTACCCTGCCTCTGGGTACAGTAAGTTGAGTGCTGCATGTTGCCTCAGACACAACAACAGTCCTATAGTATGATGGGGCTATTTGAAGCGATGAAAATGTGAATGAAGGAAGAAAAAAAAATACAACAGCCTGTCAAATAGATTTTGAAAAAAAATGTATCAGTCACAGCTTTAACTGCAACAAAAACCTAGAGGAAGGTGGTGGAAGTCTGATTAGTCTCTAGCAGATGGATGGCTCTTCTACAGCATGGGCACCTTCAACAACAGCTTTCACACACTTGGCCATTGTCTGGGATGCTCTACTGATGGAATCTGTGAAAAAAAAAATCCAAACATGTCAGTGCACAGACACAATACAAAATAAATTTAGTATAAGACTGGATACGAAGAGGATAAATAAAATCACTTAGTTGAAAATACAGTCTGTGCTTTACATAAATTCCAAATAATTTTACTGAAAAATTTTGTTTCTTCAAGAGACTCAAATCCTATATATCTTAGTGGACAGCTCTAAACAAATCATAAGAACCTTACTGTAAAGCTAAGTAAAATGTTCTGGTTTCAGAATGGAAAGACCACCCTATACATACCTGTCATATAGAAGTCTTTTATTGTGAGCTGAGGTGGAACAAGAGGATCAGCAAGAAGCTGTTGCTTTGCTAACTGTTGTAAGAAAGGAAAAGAAAGTCACCTGTATGATAGGAGCTTGTTACCAAAGCATTTGTTCAGTAAACTCTGCATTCAGTGCATTCAGTGTAGGTCAAAAAATGCTTCTCGTATTACATATGAAGATTTTTCAAAAAGGCATTATGCTATGTAACAGCACTAAATCATGCCAAGATGCTTCAGTTTTGCTTACCTTTGCCAATTCATTTGCCTGGATGAAGTAGTTTGCTTCTTCCACATCATCGTATCGAACCAGATTGGGTGATACTTCTTCTAAACGCTTCCGTATTTGATCGAGGTTCTCGTAAGGCAAGGTCAAACCAGCCAACTGAGAGATTCACAGAAAGAAATGCCATCAAGTCTAGGGATTTAACTCAGAGTGGTTTAGATTACCAATCCATTAACATCTCTAAAGTAAAACGAGGAAAAATCTACACTCCTGAACACACAGGCAGTTAGAATGCACAAACTGAAGCAAAGTCAGTGTTCTGATCACTTCCCCATGTTAAAAACCAGGCTGACCTATTTGCTATACAAAGGATAAAAACAAAAGGAAGTACTTGTCCCCTTCCATACTTGCATTTTCCTTAGCTTACCACTAAATGAGGTAAAAGTTGATGCAATTATCAATGCATCTTGTTCCCTCTGAGTAGTGAGCACATATTTGACCTCATCTAATGATACCAGATCCTGGTCTCAGAGTCTATGCTGTTTTCTTTCTAAAAAGCAATAAACTGCATGCTCCCACCAGCTTCCTCTAAAGCACTTCACAAAGACCTGCAAAATTTGCAAAGCTTCATCCATTATGCATTCCAACAGCATATAGCAACCACAACATTAGAACTATCTTCAAAAGGGAACCAATACGATTTAACTCACAGAATTAACCTAGGATTCAATACAGAACATTGCTTTATAGAACAATGTGTTTTCCTGAAAATCTATCTTTTTTTTACATTGGAAAACGTTTACAAAAAGCAACTTAACCTCTCAGTATACTTTTATTAGAAGCAACTTAGAACAGCAACAGTACCTCAGAGACAGCTCTAATAATTTTCCAGTCTTCCCTTGCCATCCCAGGAGGTGTTACTGCTACTCTTGTCTGCTGGGCCCGACCTTCAGTATTCACATATGTGGCTGCTTTCTCTGTATATGCTGCTCCTGGGAGAATAATATCAGCCATGGGAGCTCCCACATCCCCATGATGCCCTGAATACATGGAAAGAGGAAACAGTACACAACCATGAGACAGAAGTAAGTCAAAATAAATAGAAATGCTTTACTAAGACAGAATTTCTGTGTTCCCATAAAAAAAGGATTTTCTAAGTTTTGCTTAGCCAGTAACCTGAAGCCCATGAGGCTGGCTGCTCTGAGGTCTTATTTGGCTAATACTCTGGGGAGAATGAATAGACTACAAGCAGGAGTAAATGGTACTTCAGTCTCTATAGTCACTCAGATTTGGGAGGTTCTTGGAACAAGGATTCTTAGATTAACATAAGATCATGTTTTAGTATGATAGAACAGCTGGAAACTAATGCTGCTTTGTCTGCCAGGTCTGAAGCTATGTTTCAGAAGCCTTATACTGGTTTATATTACATTATAACACATCAAGAGTTTCCCATCTTTACCTAAGAAATAGGTAACCAGTATCTCAATTATGTGTTAGAAGTTCCCTTTCCTGGTAGAAAACAAAGGCTACAATTCCTCAAAGGGTTTTATACCACTGTTTACACTTTTACTCCAACTATTAAAATAGCAACATTCTTAATTTACACCTACTAATTACCTTGATAGATGATAAAACAGTACTCTGGCAAGTCTTGACGTGTTATACAACCAGAATCTGCTCCCAAGAGATACAATACTTTGGGAGCATTTTTCCTAATTGCCTCCACTCCTGGTTTGAAACCCAGGTCCAAAGCAGCAACTTGGCTTGCAACCCTGTAGAAACAAATACATCATGACTTTAAGTAATTTCAGAATTCTCCCTCTCCCATCAGAACAGACTTAACTTCTTTTTCTACACTAAATATTTTGAAAGGATGTAAGAGGTTCCTAATAGGAACAAGACAAACATGAAGCTCAAAGGCAGCTGAAATTTTTGACAGAGTATCAAGTTAGTTTTGCATTTTGACAACCTGACACCATTTAAAGTTTTCACAGGGAATCTCACCTATTTAAGATGCGATAGCAAAAATAAAGGCAGGTATTGAAAGTTGGGACCTAGTGGCATGCAGCTCACTGGTGAAGCTTGGTGCTTCAGATGACATTTCAGCTATGTATGAAACTCATCAGGCCTTTAATTTAGAGCACTCATGTGGAACATGAAAGACCCGGGCCATCAACTACTCAAAATCATCAAAGACTTAAGGCCACTATTTTATCTCTATTCATTTATTCACACATAAAAACACTTTTAAAAGAATGAAATAATAATTCAATTTTCTGGCAGTCTTCCTTTTCCAAAGCAACTGTTTTGCATAATCCTCCATAATCAGGTACCAGTCTTATTTAAAAGAAAAGATTCTCTCTAGAGTACAGATCTTCCAATATAACTCATTTTGTCTGACACAGTCAGATATAGAGTTTCAATAAGTTAGATTGCTTTTTACACTTAAGGTTGAACGGATGGTGCACCATAAGTGTGGAAGTCAATATGAAAGACTGCCAAACCACACTTGTATCATGAGTGTTCTTTAACTCATCATTATTTTGGTACTAAATATTTCAGTTTCAGCAGCAGAATGTTATATTCGAGTTTCCTTCAGAGGCCCAAGCCCTGCTCTAACTATACTATTTTTACATCAGTGGGGCTGCTTTTGGCAGAAGGAATTTTTTGAGTCTCCAGAAATGAGAGCCATTACATTTGGTGAAATAATTTTTCCTTTACAGAGATGGTCAACTTGACAGTCAGAATTTTAGAAAGGGAGTGGTGAAGGACTGTTCAAAGAGAAGCTTGTCTATTAAAAGGAGTAATATCCTGACAAACTGAATAGCTAAGATTAAAAGCTCTCAAATGGAAATCTTTGAAGCATTTCTATTAACTATTCAGTTGAGAAGCTGCACAGTGAAAAGAACATTAAAAAAACCCAAACAAAGAAACCGTATTATTTAAATACTCTTGCCATTTTGTTTTTCTTCCTCTAGATAAAATGCAGTCATTTAGCAAGTGACACTGGTCTGCTGTGCATCCTACTGTGGTAGATGTTATTAAGCCCTCTCGTATTCTATGTCTAAATCAAAACCTTAAATTCTACATTTGAATATCATGAATTTATAAAAACTCATGGAGAGACAGGTCAAGGAACCCATTTTTATTAAGAAGTTTTTGCTAGCTTGTATTTCTGGTTTTTATATTCCCTACAGGTTTTAACCCAATAAGCTGCTTATGTATATAGGAAGCAATCTGTACACATACATTGTGGTAACCTGTGTAGCCCAATGTGCAAGCAAGCTGCTCCCAAAAAAGTTTTTAAGCAAACCTGTGCAGGATGTTCATGACTTTCCAATCAGCACCAGCACCGCTCCTGGCCCTGGCATTCTGTGCAATGGTGGAAACAGCAGCATGGATGGCAGCTCCGTCACCGCGCTGCAGGGCTGCACTGCCCACCACCACCATTGGCTTTTTGGCATTGTCAAGGACCTGTGCAAGCCAACAATCAGAAATCCATTCCACAGCTACAAAGACAATTCTTGAGACAGATAATGTAATAAATCACGAAATTTCTCCATAAGTCTTCTATGTAAACCTACGGTTCCAAAATAGTAATTGCTTCATTTAGAGATAAAGCCAAGAAAAACTGCTGTAAGCAGGAAACTACCTTTTCAGTACACAACTGTACACTCAATAACCACACAGCAGCACCTAAAACAGCCTGTTTTATGTCAAGAAATATCCCAGGAGTTTCCTGCACTGCAAAGTTTTACACACCTGAATATATTACACAGTTTATACATACTTGGTGCACACTAATCATTACTTCATCTCTGCATTTGATTAAAAGCAACCCCATCTACAAGATGGTACTTTTCTTCAAATCTGTCTCTGGGGAATTCAGATTATTACTCAATACCTGTGGAATTTAACAGTCACACTCTTAATTTCTCTGTACCTTGCAGAAGGCATGTTTGCCAGAAGCAATGTCCTGAAGTATCTGTGGGGACTCTCCCAGATGTTCATATCTGTAGGTCAAATCCACAGGAGAGCCGACAAGGGCCACTTGCAAGTCATTGTGAAGCCAGCTGAAAATACAACAAACGTTTTTTAAAAATTCAAGAAATACAGAGTTTTACCCAACCAAAGCCACTAATTATAACTTCAGCAGTAACTTAAAATAGCATTGCAAAGGAATTTAAATGGCATTCATTGTTTTGGTAAGATGCAGTTTAGCTTTATTTTGGCTGTTAAACAAGCCTCTAGCTTTTTTAGAAGGATTATTTCTCTAGATATATTCCAGAAACAGTACAGCAACACACCTTATGTGACAAGTTCATAACTCAATTCCCTCCTCCCCCCAAGCTTCTGCCAATTCAGTTTTAGAAATCCACTTATTTCTTAGGTAAACACGGACAAATTTAGCTGGTTAGAAATTTTTTTTTGCAGCTTCTCATGGTAGACTTATAAAAATACATGAAAATACACATTCAAAAGTCTCACTGCATTTTCTCCTTTCAAAATTTCAACACCATTACTGTTTAAAATCATGTATTTTCAAAGATCCCAAAATTAGGAAGGACAGGGCTTTTATAGACCTCATTTGGCTCATAGCTTATTAAAATTGAATTAGCTATGTTCAAAAGTTTGGGAAAGCCACACTACTTTGCAAAGAAAATGTTAAACTGGAATGACGACTTCTAAATTCAGCACATCTGATTTGTTACAGTACAAAAAGCAATAAATTGATGCTGAAAATAAATCTTTAAGGAATATGCTTTAACAGACTTCTATAAAACAGAAAATCTGAGGTGTCTGTGTAATGTAACAAAGGAATAAATGTCTGAGTAGATGAACTTAATGTAAAATGTCAAAGCAAGAATGAACTACCTCTACACTACAGGGTACTACCCTTTTTCCACACATAAATCACCATTCCCTTTACTAAAAGGTGAACTAAATCCAATGATCCCATCTGAATGAATGCTCTCAAGTTACTGCCTGCAGCTCCAACCGAGCACTGTATCAAATCCAGATGGATTAATGTGCTTATTCACCACCAAGGAATACAAACCTCTTTCGAATTCTAGCATTAAAAAGCGGTGCCTCAAAGCGTGGATTGGTGCCAACCAGGAGGAGGACATCTGCCTCCTCCACCCCTGCAATCTTGGTATTCAGCAGGTAGTTGGAGCGTAAATCTGTGCTATAACAAAAAGATGGAAGAAAGAGGATAAGAATTCAGTCGAAGGAAGGAATGAAGCTATGGTAAAGATTATAACTGCTCAAAATACTTTTTCATCTCAGGAAAAGAAAGATAAAGAATAGATTTCTCAATCCAAATTACTAATTATAACTGTACTAAAGTTTTCACACCACAAATAGAAATAGACTAACTTATCCAGCTCACAACAGAGTGTAACTGGCTTTCAGTGACTGACTGTTAAACTGCAGCAACTGTACACTCAGTACAGCATGGGGTAAGTGTGCAACCCTTGCTGGAGTAGAGACTATGAATCAACTCACAATCCATAAATACTCTCTGTATGTGAGGACTGTAAATTTAAATAAACCCTGCTAATGCATCAGCAATTCTTATTCCTCCTAATTTTAGAATATTGTCATGAGATGATCTGCAGACTGGAAACTTTATTAACATACCAATTATAGACAGACATTGCCTGTCCTCTTACCCAGCTCCAGCAGTAGGAAAGATCTCTTCAGTGCAGAGTGTATCACAATTCATTCTATTCAGTAGGTCTTTCAGAGCTATTAGTGCTTCTGCATCCACCAGCCCTCCTACAACTGCTGCTATGTCCTTACCTTCCACTGACTGGAGCTGGAGAGAAAGGAGACATAAACATAAACAAAAGAAACCACGGAAATAAATTCTCATTTAGGCCAGGTAAATATTTGTTATATTAGGGTGTGCCAAAGCCAGCAGTGTACCGCTGGCCTGGAGTAGCACAAACCAATCGCTGATGTCTGATTCCCACCAGGCAGCAGCTCCAGCTCCTTCAGAATTCATGATAAGCAAAGAAGAGCTCTCTGTATTCTATGCAGGTCTCTACCACTTGAGTTATCACTCAGATATAGCTAATTTTCATTTGGTGTGGTGAGAGAGGAAGGTTGGTGAATGCTTTTATTTTAATGAAGCCACAGTGCAGACAGAATGCAAACTTCCATAACACAAGCTCTGGTAGTAAACTTAAAGGTATTATCTGAGAAGAAATAGCTTTTGTAACAAACCCTGCTACTGTACCATGGGCAAAAACATCCTTGAGGAAAGTTCAATTACAGTTATTCAATTCTACTTCACCCACATAAAATTTTTAATCAAAATCCAGAGCAGTCATGCAGCACTTCATTTGAGCTGCAGAATCAATCACCACACAGAGAAAGCACTGAGGAAAGCACAATTCAGATATAAGTAATACAGACTTAATGTCTTTGATGGCAAAAGTGGTGATAGCACAGTTTAAATAAATTTAAAGATGACTTCAGATAGGTCAGAGTATTTGGGAAAATTGCTTCCTCCTAAATTTCTGAAGAAACAGTTCACTTTCCTATTTAAATAAAAGTAATTTCTCTCCCAATGCTCCAAATGAAATCATGGTAAGAAAAAGTTCTGTAAAAGGTCCAATCCATGAAACATGAAATATTAGTCAAAATAAGAAATTTAAGTGGAAACACAATGGATTAGAAGTCAGATGTTCCCCTCTAAACTTAAAGAAAAAATCATTTTTAATATAAGTAATTTGATATTATTTGTAATACATCCAGTTTTAGAAATTAATTTTAGACTACTTATATTGAAAATTGTTCTTACCACACCAGCAACACGAGGCAATACATCCTCCCATGAGGCATAAACGAATACTCCTTTCTCATTTTTGATCATTGGCTGAGTAAGTCTCTGACGCTTCAGACCATCATAAGCAAACCTAAGTGAACACCAAAAATATCATTAAAGAGCAAAGACAAAGATAATTGTCTATAATTCTGTGAGTGAGTTTTCTAATTGCAGGCTTTTAGAAAAGAAAAAACCAAGAAATATTTCCCCAGAAAGTTTAACTTTTAACTTCCTTCTCAAAAACTCAGAAAACGATCAGTAACAGAAATAAGTTACCGTGAAAAAATGTTACAAAAATCAGAACATTAGAAAACTCAGCAACTTCAATTATAGAATTACAAAACATATTTTACAATTATTCTCCTTCACTGTAGCTTTACAATACTAACAGCTGAATACCGAACATCTCTGGTTCTCCAAACCATGCCTTTAATGTATGCATAAACACATGTGGGTACAAGCACATCCACACACCTGGTTTTGTCAGAAATCCATTCCTCATTGATATCTTCATGCAGCCTTGGCAAAATTCTCATCACTTCTCCAGTTCTCGTGCTCACTACAATGTTGCTTCCAACTGCATCAAGAACATCAATTGACTCTACCTTCCTGTTTAGAAGAACAAATAAACCACTTGCAGTCTTTCATATATAAGCAGCTAGTGTCTTATTTTTGGCCTGAATAGAGACAATTTTCTTCCTAGTAACTGGTATAGAGATGTATTTTGGATTTAGGTGAGAATAGTGTGATAACACAGGGATATTCTAGCTGTTGCTAAGCAACATTTACACCACATCAAGGACTTTTCAGCTTCTCACCCAGTCCCACCAGCAGGGAAGCTGGGGGATACAAGAAGCTGGGGGACAGAGGCAGAACAGCTGACCCCAACGGGCCAAAGGGATGTTCTGCACCACACAGCAGCAAGCTCAGCATGTGAATGAGGGGAAAGCTGGCTGGGGCCTGCTGCTCAGGGACTGGCTGGGCAATTGTAGTCTGCATCACTTGCTTTGTACATTCTAATTCTTTTAACGTTATTGTAATTTTCTTCTATCCTATTAAACTGTCTTTATTTCAGCCCACAAATTTTACATTTTTCCCCCCCAATTTTCTCTCCTATGCCACATGGGGGCCTGAAATGACCAACTAGCTATGTGGTATTTAGCTGCTTGCTGAGTTAAATAACAACAGTCTTTTAAAGCATCCAGTGTGGGGCACAAAGAGTTGAGGTAACAACAGATCTGACCAAAGCACGTGAAAACAAATTCGCTATAAGCTCTCATTGTATTAGTTTAACAGGTGCTGGTCTCAGAGTTGCTGCACACATTCTCAGAGCAGTGTTATATAACACCTTGTTGTCTGTATATGTTCCTTGTTTGCTGTTTATCATCTCTTGAAGGTGGGTTAAAGATGCAATTCAGCCACAGTGTGCCACTGGTTTATGACAGGACGAAATTGCTGGTGGAGACAGATCCGGGGCTTGCACTCAGCACCGCTGCCGGCTCCGTGCTTCGGGCGCCTTCCAGCGGACACGGTTGGTAATTACACCCTCCACCTTCCCGGAGAGCCGATGTGTGAGGAGACACTTCCCTCCGCCTTCCTCGGCTCCTCCAGACTACTTACAACAGCTCCTGGAGATTTTCAGTATCACTGGGATGGTCAAATTAGCATGTTCGAGGCCAGGCTGGATAAAGTCTTGAGCAACCCGATCTAGTGAGACGCGTCCCTGCCCATGGCAGGGGTGGTTATGACTAGATGATCTTCAAGGTCCACTCCAATCCTTAACATTCTGTGATTCTGTCTCCTGAATGTGTTTCAGGTCTTGTTTAGGGTTAAACAACTACTTAAGAAAATCACACAGAGATCTGCTCTGAGGCTGAACAGCTTGGTTTCACAAGGTATTTTAAATAATATCCTCAACAATTAGTGAGTTAATGAATTAGTATTTTCCTTTATACGCATCTTTTACTAAGCAATCGGCACAACCTACAAGTCCAAAACATTTTAGAGTAAAAATAAGGGAAGAACAGTCTACAAAATAAGCTGTAAGTAACAAAATTTGTGTTATGTTATGTTATTCAGTCTATGGAAAAATCTATAACAAAAAGGCAAAAAATGAAAACCAGAGAAAATCCTTAGTATCACAGATGGACATATTATAAGATAAAGTGTACAACAAACAGAGAAAGCTGTGTCTTCAGTAGGGTTTAAGACACCTACCTTGTCTCCCACGGGCGTGCAGTAAAGGCATATGGCTTGGAGGTAAGAGCACCAACGGGGCAGATGTCAATAATATTTCCTGATAACTCAGACATAAACATTTTCTCAACGTAAGTACCAACTTGCATATCATTTCCTCTTCCGGTTGTTCCCAAGTCATCTACCCCCGCAACCTCACTAGCAAACCTGGTAGGTGCACAAAGAAGAAGAAACACATCTGGCATATACAACTGCAACACAGAACATTTTTCAGCCCTCATCTCATTTTCTTAAGATAAAACATTATTTCATACACCTGAAAGAAGGAAACAATTGTTTAGGTGCATTAGTCAGCGCCACCACGTATAGGACCATCTCCAAAATTTCATTCAGAAAGGGCTACATAAACTAGGGAGAGGTATATCAAAAAACACAGCAGTTCAATACTCACTGTATTACACTAAGATTAGTCCTAAATAACAAGTTCTTTCTAGAACTAGTTGGGTACATTGTATTCTTTTCCATCTGGCTCAAGTTGGCCAGTACAGCATCTCAGGGCTACAGAACAGCATAAATATAGCTACCAGAGGCTATCAAAAATAAATAAATCTTACAGCTGTGGCTGAGGAAGTCACATATGCATTCTGGCACCAACACCATGGGGGCAGTTCTGCCCTGCAGAACTCTGATTTCACTTTCATGCATTGCCTATCTTTCTCTGTTTCCTGTCTGGTAGCTCCAGGAAATCAGCTATCAGTCACTAACAGAAATAAAATTTTTAAATACAATCAGAAAATAACTTTTTAAAAAACTGACTACCCCTCATGGGGTTTCTTTCACTAGTAACAAACTGACACAAATATGCCTGCTTAGTACTCTCCTCAGTGACAGTAAAGGACTTTACCTGATGCACCGAGTGCACTGTATACACCGAGTCATGATGGTTTTGACTAAGGGGCCAATGTTCTTGTCCTCCACAGCACGTTTGCTCTCTCTAAATCTGCTCCTATCACTGCCAAACATCATTGACTGGTCCTAAAATAGACAATAGTACACACACATATCCAGGCTGCTGGAAAGCACAATTTTACCTAAGACAACAGCATTATACATAAGTCTACATAATTTAATTGGATTTTGTACCTGTAGATCACATTCTCCACCCTGATCACAGATAGGACAGTCCAATGGGTGATTTGCCAGCAGAAACTCCATTACACCCTCTCTGTTAGGTTCAGAGAATTAAATTAATATCAGCTTAACATCACTTGGCAGAGAGTATACCTAATCAGTCAAAGGAGGCTAAAAGAAAGGTACCTTGCTTTCCTGGACTTCTCAGAGTTTGTCAGTATATTCCAGCCCTTCATAACTGGCATGGCACAAGCAGCAACTGGCTGCAATCACAATAAAAAGCAAGCATGAAAAAAATATTTTTCTTCTCAGCATGGGCACAAACCCACACCTCCTCCTCCCCAGTTCTAGCATAGGTATCTGTTATAAATAAATAGAAATAAAGAGGTCTGCAAAGCAAAAAAAAAAAAAAAGTCTAACTGATAAAGTCACTAGAAGCCATATTTATCAATAATCTGCTATATAAAAAAGGTTAAATTAGTTATGATTTATTCACAGTTTAAAATTCTACAATTTCCAGTTTTAATTTGAGCAGTTACAGCATTAAGAATGTCAGTTGTAATAGATACAAGGCAAATCAAACAGCTTCAGCAGACATCTAGAAAACCTCCAGAACTGGAATTCAGAGTATGAATTGTTTACAAGACACTTATTTGCACAAAGCCTGTATAAAGTCTTGTAATAAAATTCTTCTCAAGATTACTGCAAGAGTAACAAAAACTCCTACTCTGTAAACAAATCCCTTTTACTTTTCAATCACATCATGACTTCCATCTTTAGTGATAACCCAACATATCCAGAGACACAAAGCTCTAAGTATAGAATTGAAGTTGGGGCGAGCTAAAAAATTTTATGTGTGAGTATAAATCTCTAATCCAAGACTGAACTCTAAAAGAATGTGCAGAGATTTCTTAGTACTTCTGAAGACAGTGTTCACTCCTGAAATCAACTGTTTCACAACAGATATCAATGCATTAAAATATAAACTACTAACCAACTGCAATCATTACTTAGAATGAACCTGCAGGTACTAATCCTACAGCTAAATTCATACAGTATCTGAAGTTTATTATCTATGTAGTATCAGCTGAAAATGTGTGGCTGAAGCTTGAACTACAAAGCATAAAATGCATCTAACAGCAAAACACGCAGCTATCAAATGCTCATGTCCAAGAGAATGACAACAATTACTTATTGGATTACTTATACTTATTTACTTATAAAATTTTAACTACTTGTAAGATTTAATTACTCTAATTACTTATAAGATTTAAACTAGGCTCAAGCACAGCAAAAAATTCCTATTGAATTCTATATTGCATATTCCATATTGCAATTCCTATGAAACACAAACAATACCTTTGGAGCTTTCTCTATTTCCACAAGACACATCCGACAGTTTCCAGCAACAGAGAGACGATCATGGTAACAAAAACGAGGTATCTGAACTCCAGCCTTTTCACAGGCCTATCAAAAAATAAGAAGCAGAGGAAAATTAAATCTTAGTCAGACTTTTCAGTTTCACCTCAGAAAACACTATGCAGTTTTTCAAAGAGTAACACTGTCAGTGCTGAAGAACAGAGTGCACTTGACCTTTCATCTTAAGAAGTGACCATAAATAAAAAATTGTGACAAAGCAAAAAAAAAGTCAGGATATCAATTACAAATACAGTTTTTCTAACCTTTGTAAATGATTGAGGAAATGAAAACTGACCTCTCTTTCATTCTTTCCTCCAATAATACAGAGAATTCTCTACAACAGGGCACTAGCAATAAAAATAACTTTTTAAGAACACACTCTTTACAGAAAAGTGCATCAAAATAAAAATTGAAAAACAAAAAGAGCATCATGAGCATAACAATTTCTGATAATCCAATAACACATATCCTCTGTATAAAGGTACTCCAGCAGAGTCAATCTTCAACTTCAGCAGACCCCAAACTCAAAGACAACATGACAGAAATGGAGACAGGAGGACAGAGCCAACAGATTTCCAGAGCCCAGATGAAGACAGCCTTTCCTGCATAAAACCCACACAGCTAATGGGATTTATGCTACAGCAATATAGCTATGCCTGCCAGAAGAAATACCACCGAATTTAATAAAAAAACTCTAACAAGATCTAGTTTTTCTGACAATTTCTACCAAAAAGAACCATGTTATCTAAACTGAAAAGCTAATTAAAAAAAAATAACATTTAGGAAAAAGTTGTACTAGGTTCGTGCTGGGGACAATTCTAATGCCTAAATAAATTTGTAATTTGTATCCAAAGAACAAGGCCTATATCTAGAAATAAACTGTGTATTTTAATGTTCTAACCCATTATACCACATCTTCATTTAATGACTTCTTTAAAAAAGTCTTCACTTGAAATTTTAGCCTGAAAAGTAACAATGCTCTGTACAGATTGGGAGATCCAGGTTCCCTTTCTTCCCACACCAAGAATAATAAAAGCAGCTAAGCATGAGCACTATGAATCCTAAAAACTTATAACTGAGACTATCCCTCATTTACCCAAGACACACTGTAATAAGATACAAAACGTACAGATTCTGAAAGACTACAAGGTCACGTAGTGTTCAGAGACAGAAGTTCAACCAGAATTTATTGAAGTCTGTTACTGCATTGAATAAAGTTTTGCAGCTGGGATTGATGCTGCATGCATCTTCTTTTAATCAACCATGGCATATTTTTCTTTTTCAAACACTGAATTCCCCCAAGGATTTCTATCACATGAAATTGCATCACAGTCAGTTAAAACACCCCTAAAAAAATGCAAGATGTAAATGCAGGTGGCTTTTTGCTGTATGGAACAGAACATGCTGCCAAGAAGTGAGATGGGAAGTCCCAGAAAATTGAGAATGCCGTTCCCCCACACCTGCAGGACTGTAGTTCCAGGGTTCACCAAAACAGGATGGCCATCCACAAACACCTCTATTTGGTTGCTGGCTGCTGTTGCAGTTGTACGCCCTGAAGGATATGGAAAAAGAAAACAAAAACAACTTTCACTTACTGCTAGATGGAAACCATCAGACCCCCTACTCCTGATTTTCCTTACAGAGTGCTGATAGAATCCCAATTCTACCAACACAGAATCCCTTAGCCTGCAAAGCGAGTATGCATATGTGCCCTCTGATAAATGAACTGCACATACATTTATCACCAGAGACCCAGATATAAACCCCAGACACTTACCACATACTCTGGAGGACTGGGTGACCCCAGCTAAGGTCCTGGGTACGGCAAGCAGTCGAAGCATGGTGCTTTGGTAAGAGACAAAACAGCACTGTTGTTATCAGTTCAAATGTTTGCCGGCAAGTTTTAAACAGGTAGAGAAAGAAGTTCTACACCAGTGGCAAAGGAGCACGTACGCACACCTACACGTACAGTTATGGGACAGTGAGTTACCTCCTTCAAAGGCAAGACATGATTCTCTACCAATCTATACATCACACATAGGAACGTCACTGAGCGGCCTCTCCGCCTGCAGCGGAGCGCCGGCCCCGGCCCCGCTCCCCCACGGACAGGACGGAGCAGTTCGGCGGCGGCGGGCCCAGTGTCGCCGTCCCCGGGGCCGAGGGCACGGCGGGCGACGGCGCTACCCGGCGCGGGGGTCACCTTGGAGGCGCCGCCGCCCGCCGGGCAGCCCCCAGCCCGTCGCCCGGCCCGTCAAGGACATCGGGAGCGGCGGCGGCGGAGGCGCCCGGAGCAGCGGCACCCGCGCGCACCGAGCCGCCCGCGGCGGCACCGCCGTTACCTGGCGCGGGACGGGCGGCGGCGCCGCGGGACGGCTGCGCTCCGCCTCGGCCTCTGCGGCGGCGGCCTCGGGCCTCTCCGCCGCTGACCTCAGCCTCCTTCGGCTATCTCCGGAGCCCTCTTCGGCAATCTCCGTACAGGCAGTCCGCGCTCGGCAACCTCCGGAGCGAACCACTTCGGGTATTTCCGGCAAGCTATAGGGGAATGATAACACGCGTCATTACCGCCGCCAGCCCACAGCCTTTTCGGCCACCGTCACACGCACCGCCCTTCCCTCGGCAGTTTCCGGCCCTTTCCGTCTCTTCCTTCGCTCAGCTCCGGCAACTTCCGCTTTGCCAGCAGGGCGGGGTGTGGCCACAGTACAATGTTACAAAGTCCGTGTAACGCCGCAAACCTTCCTAGGGCTTATAGTCAGCCTCACTTTTATTACTTCGACGCTTTCCCGCACCTCTGGTGTCCCGTCCGCTGCACGCCCTGCGCTGCAGCAGTCAACCCCTGAGGAGCTACCTCGCGGCTCGCTCTCGCGGAGGAATACAGCTGCGTGCAGAGCCGCGGAGGGATACCGGCACTATATAAGACCGGCGCAGGCGCGCCGCGGTCCTTTCCCGCGGCAGTGGCGGTCGGGGCGGGCGCAGCGTGTGGGCCGCGCGCCGCCGCCATGGGCTTCGGGGACCTGAAGTCCGCCGCGGGCCTCCGCGTCCTCAATGACTTCCTGGCCGACAAGAGCTACATCGAGGGGTGAGAGGCGGCGAGAGGGGGGTGCGGGGAACGTGAGTCGGGCCTGGCGGAGACAAGCGGTGGGGACGCGGGAGGGCCCTGAGTCACCCCGGCAGCTGCACGGGCGGCGCTGCTCGGCGGCCGCCGCTGCTCCATGTGTTCCTGCGTGTCTCGAGCAAGGGAGATAACTCGGTTTGTTCTCCGCAGGTACGTTCCTTCGCAGGCTGACATAGCAGTCTTCGAAGCGATCGCCGCCCCGCCGCCTGCAGACTTGTTCCACGCTCTCCGGTGGTACAATCATATTAAGTCGTATGAAAAGCAAAAGGCGAGGTATAGTAAAACTCGAAGCTGTAATATCTCCCCGAACTAGCCTACAAATTGCTGCGTTTGTTTCTTCCAGTTTGAGCAAAACTGGTTTCCAGTGGCACCACGTGGCATTTTGTGCCAGAAACAGGGCAGACCTCTTCTGTCAGTACGGAGGACAAAATTAATGATTTGCGGTACCGAAGGACATGGAAAGAAAAGGCGATATGAAAAGAAATAGTATCTCTTTTCTCTTTTAGTGGTTTTATGTGTTCATGAAAGGTGCTGTATTGACATCCGTGGAGACTGCAAGCCTCTCTGAAAACGTACAGCATAGGTAGGGTCAGTATTGCTACGCTGCTTTCTCTGAGCCTCAGTCTTCTTTGGAGGAAACTCTTCCAAAAATGGGTGGCTCAGTTTCTAGTCGGTTTCTGAAGCTTTTGTAATGCTAAAGGAGATTGAGATTCTGAAGTGGTTTCACAAAGTATCTGGAAACTGCTTAGGGTTCACGAAATCAAAAGCAAGTTTTATGGCTTTGGTAACAGCTGTTCACATTAGCAATACAACCGTGATCTTACTCTAAGATAACAGGACCATATGAACAGCAAGAGAAGGTAAATTCAGGAAGTTCTAGTCTCTTGTCCTGTTGAGAGCAAGGGTTTAGGGTAAATTGTTCACTGAAATGTAGGAAAAGAGCAGTTACCATGCAGTAATGTGTTTTCAGTGACTTACTAGGTTTTAAACAAGTTAAAGTAGTTGTAGGGAAGCATGAACAAGAAGTTGGTAATTCCTCCTAGACAGAATGTAGTGCAGATAGAGGATTCCAATAAGAAAGCTTTTCCTATCCATGTACTTAGTTGGGCAGGTTTGAGCTACAGCTAATCCCATACCCACAGATTACACAGCTGACATGTCAGGAGCATCGGGGGCTGGCTTTCATGAGGTTCTGATTTCAAGTAGCAAAATTGGGTTTTTACTCTTTTAGCACAAGTTTTTTATTATAAATAGATTTGTAAGTGCATTGATAAACTGGCAGTGATTTTATTGACGTTTGAGGAGGTTCCTAATACCTGCATTTTTCTTTCAGCTTGCCAGGAGTAAAGAAGGCTTTGGGAAAATACGGTCCTGCTGATGTTGAGGACACAACAGGTGCAGCCACAGATAGCAAAGATGATGATGACATTGACCTTTTTGGATCTGACGATGAGGAGGTACTTGTGACCTTTTTGTATTATTCCTATTGCTTTTTAGAAATTAAATCGGGTATGCAGATTTTCACCTTGACCTAGTTGAAGATGCTTATGTTTCTGACCTCGATAACAGATCCTACTTGAAATTCTCAAGTGTTGCTAGCTTTGCAGAATAGGAAAGCTTAGAAGGTAAAAAATTAGAAAATAACATGCTGCAATGGGGTGAACTGTCCAACTTTGACTGGTTACATGATGAGTAAAACAAAAAATCACCATCTTTCGGCTGACAGTTGTGATGATTTGTTTTTATCTGAGTAGATGCCAGTCATTTTGGTAGTGCTTTGGAGATGTGGAGATTTGGTGCTTTTTCCTGTAACTGCAAATTTGTCTTTCAGGAAAGTGAGGAAGCAAAGAAACTGAGGGAAGAACGTCTGGCTCAGTATGAATCAAAGAAGTCCAAAAGTATGTGTGCTGAGAACTTTCTCATCTTCTACGCTTGAGTTAATTTTCATGCATGTGAACAGGATGGCTAGAAAGACTAATTAACTGTAATAATAGATCAGCTTGACTGGAACGAGACAGGAGTAATTAGCTTCACTTGAATTGCCAGTGAGCTTAGCCTTCCCATAGCAAATAGGAATATTAACATGCTTTTTGTTCTGGTTCATACACTCCTGCTTGTTCTTTCCAGAGACTGGGCTTTCTACATAAATGGAGGTAACGCAAAGATTTTCTTCAAAAGTTTAGAGAAACTGCTGCAGTACACAAGTTACTCCACAGCTACTGGTCTGGAACTGTTCAGAACTGTAGCAGTTGCAGTATTCCCTCTGTGGAAGATAAACTGTTACACAGCATTAGGCTCTTTCTCAGATGTTCTGAGAAGGACTTCCTATGTAACAAACACTGTCATCTGCTCAAATCTGTGTATACAAAATTTATCTACATATTGAAAGTTGGGGTGTACACAGCTGCACTACTTCAGAAATGTACCTTGGTACCAGAGGCCTGTCACAGCAATGTGAGCAGGTTCTTGCTCATGAAATTGGATAAGTTGCTCTCGTAAAACCAGTTTGCAAGTATATTCATGAGTTTTTGGAAGATGCCTACCTTTTCATGGTGATTTTCTTCCCCTAGAACCAGCTGTTGTTGCCAAGTCATCAATCTTGCTTGATGTGAAACCTTGGGATGATGAGACAGACATGGCCAAACTAGAGGAGTGTGTTCGAAGCATTCAAGCAGATGGCTTGGTCTGGGGATCCTGTAAGTATGGGGAAATTTCAGAGCAGGGAGAGGAGGGAGAGTGCAGGCCTGTGGGACAGTATATGAGCAGTGGGACGTGTGGTCACTGTTTGCTGACCTATGAAATGTAGGTAGCTGTAATGGGGGAGCTGCAATACTGCCGTACTTCAGTGTCTTTGCATGGTCAGAAAAGGTTTATTAGCTCAGTGGCCTGGTTAAGATTGAAATACAGGTTTTAAAACTATAGGACTTAAGTTCTGCTCTCCTGCATCTCCCTGTACAATTCCTGATGCAGCAAACACCTTTACTCACCCGCATCACTGGTTTGGGGAAGGGGTGGAGGTCCACAGAAAAAAACTTCTTCAGTCAGTTGTGATGAATGCTGAGTTCTTAATTAGATGGTTCATAATGTGGACCAAAGGCTGTTTTTTTATATTCCTGCGAATTGCTTTGGTCAGTTCACTCTTAGGTCTGTTTTTTAAGAGATTCCACCAATAAAGGAGTACTAAATACTTATTTTTGTTTTGCAGCCAAGCTAGTACCTGTTGGCTATGGTATCAAAAAGCTTCAGATCCAGTGTGTTGTTGAAGATGATAAAGTTGGAACAGATATGCTGGAAGAGAGAATAACAGCTTTTGAAGACTATGTACAATCAATGGATGTAGCTGCTTTCAATAAGATTTAAGTCTTGATATACCTAGAATAAATGTTGTTGCAAAAAATGTGCAGTGTCTGTGCTTGTTTCAGAATCTTAGAGTAATCCAGCTCACAAATGTAAGGTTTTCTTAGTGTGTAAAGCAGAAGCTGAAACTGAATTTCGAAGTTGCTCTGACACCTCACTGTAGTACCCAGGAGCATGAGCAGACCATCACTTCAGAGTTAACATTACCATGGCTTTAAAATACTGAAATGCTTTCCTCCATCTGTGGAGGAAATTGCATCTTTGGAAATGTCTGGGATTCCTCTTGAGGGAGGGATAGTTCTAAGGGAAAGGAGCAGGGCTCAGTCAAAGTGCATGTTTTAGTGGGTAAACAGTACAAATTCCTTTTGTTTAGTAAGGGTGGTGACTAACCAGATACACCATGGCCTTCGTTGATGGAGATGAAACTAACTTCTGAGTGACTTGCAGTGCTGTAGAGATAAGGCTTGCGACTACCCTGGTACCTTCTCACCTGTTCCATGACTTGGAACTTTTTTTTTTTTTTTTCCTCTGAGGCTTGGACACATTTGCAATGAAATTACGTCGAGTTTTGTGTCTTAACGCAGCAAATGATGTTGCAGAGGGGCCACTGCCATGCGGGGCGCGGGCGGTGCCTCCGGGGGGCGCTGCGAGCCCAGCGGTGCCGCGGGTGCGGCGCCTGCCCAAGGAGCAGGGCAGGAGCCGGGAGCTGCCCGCGGGCTGCAGCCACTGCAGGGTCCTGCAGGGTCTGTCTGACCTACACGATAAACTTGACACGTGCTCGTGACATAGACATGAAAAAAATAGCTGAAAATGCAAACACAATAAAAGATATAAAAAGTAGTGACAGTAACAGCAGTTTGAGCTGTTTACTCAGCTCCAGATTGGTTTCTAGATTGATTTTGACATTTCTTTTAGTGATTGAAGAACCAGCAGGAATAAATCCCAAAAACTGTCTGTAGGATTGATACAAATGTAGAAGCTGTCAAAGTTGTGAAGCTTCTAAAGAAATTCATAATTCAATGCCTTGCATTGGACTGACAGGATTTATTGTGACCATGAAATGGAATCCATTTATGTGACCACATCGGTCACTCTGAGATGAAGATGCCCAATGTCAAAGTCTGACAGCTGCATCTTAAGTAATTCTTTTTGCTGTTTTTTTTCATAGAGCATCTGTGCAGTTATTTGGCACAGCAGGTCCTCTTTCTCCTTGTTTAAAGGTCTGCCAACTTCAGATTATGTAAGAGCTTTGTTTATAATTTGTCTCAGAAAAAAAATCTGCCTGCTAGAGGCTTAAAGCATGGTTAAAGATCTGAAAGTGAGTATTGTTACAGGCTCACTTGCCACCTTCCATAAACCTAATTCCTAAACAATACCCTTTCTGTGGCAATTCTCTAGCTGTTGCTTCTGCTAAATCATGTAGCTTAGTTTTACCAATTCTGTCATGGTGCTGTTAAAAGTAAGAAATTGGCAAGCACCATATCAGACAAACTAATTATTAAAAATTCTGCCTCAAAAATACAGATTTGATTATCTTGACCATCACTTTTTCTGACCTCCCATTCAATGTGCCGTTTACCTTGACACTCTTTTCTTGGCTTTCAAGTTAAAGCCCTAAGTGGATAAGATGATTTGATTTATAGATGGAAACTTTGTTAAAATGCAGCACTGAGTCATCCATGTGACCTGCCAGACTGGATTTGTGTGTGTTACGTTTACACTAAGCGTGCACACACAAACTCTTTGGTTCTTGAGCTTTCTTGTGTGTTGTGTCTTGTTGGGTTTTGGCAGGGGTTTGTTTTTTTTTTTCCCTGATATTAAAAAAAAAGTTGCACAGAAACAAAAGAAACAAAAAATCCTAGAGAGCACAGTGTTCCCAGTGAAAAAACAGGTGGGTATGTGAGCAAGAGTATTCTGCTCAATCCACATATATGTGTTAGGTGGTTTTAGGTGGTGTTTGGGTATGTGCTGGTATATTACTGTGTCATTGTGCCTGTGAAAAATCAGCACCCTGGAATAAAAGAGGCAAGTGTCCCAAGCGCCTCCCATAACAGAGGGATCAGTAGAAAATTCCATAACTTCAATATGTTCTATACAGGAATGTATAAAAACTGGGAAAACAGTTTTAACAAAAACTAATCTACATAAAAACCTTCAGAAACACAAACTGTCCTGGAAAAAGATAAAAGTGACTAGAACCTGTCCATTATGAAATGTGTCAATAGCTATTTCTATAGTATCTCTTTGCATGATGACACTGATTCTTTTCCTTTTTCTGGCCCTTTTTTTTCCATGATGGTGAGTTGAATGAGTGTTCCTCAGTCCAAGCAGCATAGAATTGTCGGTATTGTTTTAGAGACTCTTTGGAAACAGAAACTTAGAGCCTTATCTGTTTTGTTTAGCTATCTTGCATTACTCTTAAAGAAATTATTTAGATAATTCTGTAACTGATCTTGGTGTGAACGGTAGCCATTACATTGCACAATTGTTAACCCACTTTATGCCATAGATCAAGGCTGATTTTGGCCTTATTAAATTCTATCCTCTGTCTTCCTCCTGTCTGCTTCAGGCCACACTTTCTCATCCTTTATCCAAGATGGAACATATATGCTCCCCCATTTGAAAATCATTCTCTGTACTGTACATAGGAACATGTGTGTGCACACAGCTGAAGAAAGCTGACATGAACCTTAAATCCCATAGTAGAAAGGCCAGGGCTTGATTTCACCTTGCAAAATCTTTGGGAAGGAGCTGTTATAAGAAAAGCCAGTCACCACACATTGCTGCTAAGAAAAGCAAATGAGCATGCTCTTTGGAAACAAGAAAATTTTATTACTTCACTTGGACTACAGCCAGGAGAGTACATCATTCTTAGAAAGATGTCAGGGAACATGTGAAGAAAAACTGCAAAATGTTTGATTTAGGCACATACAGCAGCATGGTGCCAAAATATTATGACAAGCAACTATGTACCAGGCAGCAAATGACTCAAAGAAAGAATGCTGCTTACCAGCTTTTCAACCCAAAGGGAAATACTCCAAAATTCCACTGATCCTGCCTGACTCTTAGACTCTGAAACCAGAGCTCAAAGAAATAGTTACAGACCACAGTCAGGCTGTTTCTATTTGTACAGCTACCAATATTGGATGTGCCCATATATATTTTATACAAAAGCAAATCTATTTACACATAAGGACTTAATTATAGCATTAATGCTACTAATGTGTTGGCAGGCCATATAAACTAGGTAAATTATCTGAAAGGCAGTTTTATTCTATATGCCTCGGCCAATAACTAGGAATCAACAGTTCAAATTTTCCCAAAGTTCTATGCTTTTACTTTCAGTAGAGTTTTGTCCCTCATTCAACTTTTTAATTAAGTGGCACTACATCAGAAATTGGTTCACTCCACATAGCATATATATATTTGCATTGATGTATGTGTGATTCTGCAGCAAGCAACAAGTTGGAACAGAATACAGCATAACTGGGACTACTTCATCTTTCTTATGGGAGTGGACTCTATTTCCTGGATGAACTGTCTTGCCTCTTACTTGGAAAAGAAGTCCAAATTTGGCTACAGACTTGTAACAGAATACTGATGAATTCACTCCACCCATTTTTTTAAGCTTGACATTAAGGCAAGCAAAATGTTATATTATTTCTTTACCTTTGCTTGAAAAAGTAATAAAGAGCAATCTTTAGTTGTAAACCTCTGTTTAAACCGAAAAAGAAGTGTGGCACAGAAGTTGTAAGAAATATTTTCACTAATTCTTTGCACATTTTGAATGAGCATAATACCTATATGAAACACATGCTCAGAATTTTGCGCCCAGCTGGTGCTAAAAATACAGTAAGTGACCCCAAAACACAGGGTCACCTGTCTTAGTTTTGAGTGTAAGATAAAGAGCAGGCAGAGAATTTTATTTCCATATTTTTCTTTTTTGACAATAGAAGGCAGCAATTCAGTGTTCTCCATCTTGGGACTCTTCTCCAGCTGCAGAGTGGCGCCACTAATAGCTTCATTTAGGTGGGATGTAGCCAGGGGATTCCTCCTTGGGGCAGTAGTAGGCAATCAGGAGACTCATGATGCAGTGATGTACGGCCACAGCCTTTTGGATGAGAATGCCTCAATTAAGAGTGGTATCAGCAATGGCAAGGAAAAATATTTTTATTATGTGTCCTTTTGATATCAATGAGCTATGGAACCACAGCAAACCAACAGGATTACAACAACATTCCTCATCAAAAGCCCAGTTAGAGTAATTCCACCTGTGCTGCTAGCTTTCAGTTCAGGCTGTATGTGCATTGCAAGGGCACACATGCAAATCATGTGTCCCTTAAAAACCTTTCAATTAAAGCAGCAAGTGCAATTAAGCCAGCTGTTTACAGAAAGCTGTATATGCAAAGATGCACATCTGACTGGCAGATGTGAAGTCAAGAACACCTGCAGACCTCCTGTCAGCTCCTTTGGGGAGAGCTGGTGACACGAGAGTCACTGAGCAGTTTCACAGTAGTGCACGGGCGCGCTGTCTGAGCTCCACAGCTGCTCGCTGACTGTTCCCGAGCGGCTCACCTCCCACAGGGCCAGCTTCAGCACCTCAGACACCGTGCTCTTGACCTGGGCTTGGAACTTTTTGCTAATCAGAACGTAGAGGATTGGGTTGAGGCAACTGTTGATGAAACCAAGGCCAGTGGAGAGGGGCATGCCATCCTGTAGTAAGTCATGCAAGTTTTCATGATGGTGAGCAGACAGCTCCACAATGCTGAATATATGATATGGTGTCCAGCAGACAAAAAAAGCTACAACTACAGCAGTGATGGTCCAGAAAAGCCTGCTAGAAGTCAATACAGTTCTCCTCTTCACTTTGACAATCAGCAGTGAGTAGCAAATAACCATGGTCACTAAAGGAAAGAGGTAACCAAATGCAAGCCTCACCCAAATGAGAATGTGATGTGTCAGCAAAAAAAGTTCTCTGTCATGTACATGGAAGTTGTTGAAGCAAATGGTGACATTGTTGAGGCCTGTAGCTGTGTCTCTGAAGTACAAGGCAGGGCCACCAATAATTGCAGCTGACATCCAAATGACCCCACTCAGAAGGAGGGTGTTCTTTACAGTCCTGTATTTGTAGGAAAAGACTGGGTGGACAAGGCGGATGTAGCGGTCAAGGCTGATGAATGTCAGGAAGAAAACACTGGCAAACATATTAAGTAGTGCAATGAATGAGTTCATTTTGCAGAGCCACTTCCCAAAAGGCCAGTGGAAACCCATTGCCACGTATGTAATATAGAGGGGCAGGAAGAGAACAAAAATGAAATCTGCAACAGCCAGATTCAGGAACCAGAGTGTGGAAACAGATTTATCCCATTTAAAGCCCATAAACCAGATGACAATGGCATTACCTGGCACTCCCAGCAGAAATGCCACACTGCAAAAGAAAAGGGAAATAATATGGGCAATGCTGAGGGAGGACTGGGGTGACTCATCTTCCTCAGACAGATAGTAGAAATAAGAGTAGTTGTCAAAATCTTCATATGTCATGTTGCAGAGTGGCTTTCTGGGGAAGAAAAGAAATGAAATGGTCAAAGGAGAAATGTTTTATTGCACTGTAAATAGTAAACTGCAATTCTTTCAAGTTTTTGATCATAAAAATAAAACATTGCCTTAGTTTGGCAAATCTGTCACCTTTTATCTGTCAGTTGCTAGCACAAAATTCCTGAAGAAATTTGGTCACAGGCATTTCAAGAAATGTTCAAATCAGAACAGAACTTGAAATCTTCAATAACTGTTTTCCTTACATTAATTTCTTAACAGACATCACTGAGCACAGTATCACTGATAAATTTCTAGGAGACCAGATGCAAAGTTTTATTGAAGTATGACTGTGCTAATCTTTTCTGGTCAGGTTTTATACTTTACTGCTCTGTAAACAAAATGACAAACAGCAATTTCTCCAGCAACTAAAAGTTCATGGGTTTATTAATCTCTTCCATGTACATCTTTGTATCAAGAAATTATGATTTTCAGGCCCATTTAACATCTTGGATTTCCTTAATACAGCAATGAATGTAGAGAAGGAAATATATAGAACACATTCCAGGGATAATACACACTGTGGTGTTCTTCCACTAGAGAGCTGAGAAACAGGTAATAGATGAAAGAAAGTAAAGCTTCCCATGGACAAGAAACACACTGTAAGACCTATAAATGAAAATATTTGTGTCCTTCTTTTTTTTTTAAGACACAATTACAGAATTTTCTCAGTTTTCTTCCCTTGCAAAAGCTTCTGGAACTTGCAAGTACAACATGATTTTTTCACATAGAAATTCTTTCTGTGGTTGGGAGGAAAGGTGAGGGGGAGACGAAAGTGGAATATAAACCAAAACGGACAGGAAAAAAAGAAATTAATAGGAAAACAGACAGGAAATAGAGTTTGAACAACAGAAAGAAAAGCAGTCAGAAGTTATTTCACAGTATTATTTCAGTGTTTAGTTTGCAGTATAGACAAAGCTGCAGCACATCACATGTGGCCACGGACAAAAGTCTCTGCATTATCAAAACAATTATTCTGTGAAACTCTGTCATCATTTAAAGCTGAATAGTTTGGCTGGACTTAGCTGCACTGAAGATGTGTGCCTGAGAGCAGTCTATTAGCTGTACTATGATTTATCTTACCGCTAAATTTCTGAGCGCTATCTCCATTCCCAAACCAAAATTCAGCCCGTGCTTTTGGAACTCAGCCCTGCATTCCTGTAATGCCATTAATTACAGCATGCTAAGGACAGCAGGAGAGGGGTCTCCAGAGCACACTGCTTGCACAACCACATCTGCAAACTCATATTCCTGTACTTACCTTTCCTCCAAAAAGTAGTTCACTCAGTTTGAAAGGATTACTTACATCAGCAAAGCTACGCATGTGTACACACATTAGCAGGATTAGACTTGTCATTTGTAGATGGATAGACAGGGAAGGGAAGAAAAGGTTGTGTAATTTTATATCTCGTGATTAAAAAAATATGTAGTAAAAATCAGCACAGCTTGTTCTGTCAAGAGGCTATGATAGCATTTGTGATTTACATCAGGCTGAAAGAATGTTATTTGGTTTGCTGTCCTGATAAATGACACTTATTGGGCTGCATTTATTTAATTACATGCCCCTGGGGGGTGGATTCTACATTAAATACCACCACCACCCATCTGAGTAATTTTTTCAAACAGCTTGACAGCTGCTGAGAGAAGAGTATAAACATGGAGCAGTACCACTAACATCTGGAACATTATATTTGGACCGTTTCAGAGGACAGTCAGGTTAACAACTAGATTTTAAAGTGGGTTTGCCTATACAAAAAACTGTACCTTCAAATCAAATTTATGCAACTAAACAAAAAAATGTCCAACTATAATGACAATTATAAACATTTGCCTACTGACCAACAATGTTAATTTTATATTTAGTATTTTAAAGATGATGTATTACAGGAGAAAAAACACCCAAATAAATGCCAAATATTTCCCAAGCCTTTTGTAGTTTAAAACTCCAGTGAAAGAGCACACCTTTAGAATGCAATTATTTTTCCAGGCTTCTATTTTTCCTCCTCTCTAACTCTAGTCTTCAATGCAGGGAGTCTTCTTTAGCAGTGGGAGTAAAAAAGCAGAAGGAACATTGTTTACCACTGCTCCCAGTGTACAGATGCTGAAATTAGACTCCATGGCTAGGCTCAGCAAAGACTGCCAATTACATTTGCAAAGCCCAGAAACTTTTACTTCTGACATTGACATATATGAAGCACTTCTATAGCAGGACCTGTGGTGTTAAGCCCTGTCCTGAAAAAGATAAGCAGTAGGTGATTGTCAGTTGAGTTACACTGGATTACATCAATGAAGACACAGATTTTTTTTCATTAACCATAATTCAGCAGGGATGTTTCTCTGTGGTCCTGAAACACATTATCTCTTAATACATGACTCTTAAATTAATAAATTTCCAGAGTCAAAACTATCTTGCATTTCAAGTCTAGGTCTTGTGAAGAAATCTAATTGTATTCCTTATTCTGTCACCAATTTCCTGCATGATCCTTGACAAATGGCTTACTTTCCAAGCTGGAAACATTCTCATGAATGTGTTTGCATACTGAGGCTCAGTAAAGAAAACAATACTTTCAGACAGCAGTTTCTGCTTGGCTTTAAGACAACTGCTAGAAAGGGTAAGGGAGGTTTGGTGCAGTTCACTGGCTCAGTGTCTGCCGGTCTGGGGAGCCAGTGCACAGAAAAGATTTTTCAATAAACAGGAAAGTGTGGTTAGAGGCCTGCCAATAAGCCTTGGGAGCAGCCACAGGTTACAGAACAGTGTTCTGTTGCATATGGATTAATATAACCAAGTATAGATTTCATCCTGTCCTTTTTGTAAAAAAAATTATTTTAAATAGTAAACACCCTGTGTAAAGTATATGCTCAGCAGCTGTTTGACGAGTCCATTCCTGTTTGCTGAGCCACAAGCAGCTCTGAAAACTAAGCCTCCTTGATTCAGTTGCTTAATTATGAAAACAGTTGACCAGGAGGTTTCATTTCCTGTCCTCTTCTGTAAAACAGAAGTTAATTTCTAAATGACTTTATAGGAATATAACAGGATGGCTCTTGGCACTTTCAGATCTTGGGACAGAAAGCAGAATTACCAAGAAATACAAATAATCAGGAAATATTTCTAAAATACAAAGCCACAGAACTGCTGGGAAGAGAGTTCACCACGTGTTGCATGAACAGTCTTTCCCTGTATTTCAACAGGGAATTACAGACTTGGATCTCAGTTGATATATTCACAGCCTTCTACTAAAAGTACCTAGAGTTCGTGTCCTCTGCCACTATTACAGCTAAGCCATAATGACAACTTGGACAAATGATAGGATCTGCCTAAAATAGAACAGCTCTTGTCACACTAAGAATGGCCTTAGAGTTATGCCATGGGACAGCACTTTGGAACCTATTCATGGCTATGCCACATGCATCCTGTTTGGCCAAGGGAAGTCATTTGACCTCTCCACACCTCAGCCCTGAGGTCAGTGCAAGGGCTTTGGAATTAAATTACATTGGGCTTTCAGTCTAAAATAGAAGAAAACAAACAAAAAAGTTGCAATTTTCATCCACTTCACTGGAAGCAAAGTCCTCCTGGGGGTTCAAAGTTCCCTGGGCACCACACAAGTTAGGACCTAACTGAATTACACTGGCAGTCTTGACCACACATTGGGACTCAGCCCACACAACCTCTCTCTCTCACATTGGGTCCTCATTACTTTTGAATTTTACAGAAAGGTCAAAGGGAAGAGTTTATTCATTGTCTCTGTTAGTTAAAAGTCAACACAAATATTTGAGTGGTAGTCCCCAAATCTATTTTTTCAGTGTGACAAACACTGTTAGAGCCTTTGGCCAGCTAAATTGGTTTCAGAGGTCACAGTAATGGGTCCTGACTTACTAGGAAAATTATGGTTTGGAGGGTTGGCTGTCTCAACAGTTCAGTTCATAGAGGGAAGATATTACACAAACCCTCCTATCAATGTCTTTTTGAACAACTGTGAGCACATCACATTCCATGTGTATTATCAGTGGCTAAAGGAAAGCTTATTTGATTGCATCACTTCAACTTCTGTCATCTGCAAGAGTCAAAAGCTGGAGAACAACTAGTTTTACAAATGGTCACTTAGAGCCTGCTTGTCATATTGTGGCAGCAAGTTTATCCAGGTATTGAATTCAGTTGAAAGCCCTCATAATTTTTTTTGGAACTTTTGAGGTGACAAATTTTTAATTTATCAAGCTTCAAAAACATAAACATGAAATACACCTGGTGGTTTATCTGTAAAGTTCAAAACTGAGAAGGCTGAGCAAATTCATTAGAGGTACACATGTATTTCTGGTAAGCATTTTACAAAGATATAGGCTAGATTTGAAAAGAAATTGAAAAAAAAAGTAAGAATGTAGTTTTTAATATTTCTTGGAATGTAAGGAGTTGCTGTAGCCACTGCAAATCACGTAACCAGAAAGTCTGTACATCAGAATACGAGGAATACCGATGGAATTACAGACTGTCATAGACTCACATTTCTCCCTCAAAAGGACAAAGACAAGACAACCACTTGCCTTTATGCAGAAACATTCCTATAGGAGGAGGTGCCTGATACACTCATACTACAAAAATAAATCATAGCTATGCTACAGATTCAGCCTAAAACTGGCCCTGCAGACAAAGCTACTAGGTAAGGAGCATTTTAAGCTGGTACACACAAAAGCAGAATAAGGCTTGTGTCTATGTTTTCTCTTTCACACACACACACACAAACAATTGTCTTATGACTATCCTTTTAATGGCGGTTAGATATATGGTAACCTAATTACTTCATATGTCATCCTGAATTCAATAACTACAGCGGGTCACAACAGATATGACATGTGACTGGAAATGTTTTTGAGCCACAATATAGATGGATTTGTTCTAGCAGATAAGAAAGGAATGCAAATAACAATCATTCTCCATTATGTCTCTCAGGAAAGCAGTGTTAGAAATGTATTTGCAATGTACTAACTAGACATGTCCTAGAACTTAGGCCAAAACTAACTTTCTTCAAGCAAGGCCAAGCATGACCCTGTTAGTCATAACACTCCATCTCATCTGTGGTATTGAAGTCCTTTGACCAGATAATAGCCTGATAACACTTCACACAAAGTGAGTGCTACAGGATTAACAAACTCATATAGCACAGACTCAGTTAATATTGGTAAATCTACAATTTCAGACCAGCAGTTTTGCCAACACAGAAATGTTAAACAAAAAATGGAAAATCCAATATCTAAATAAGGCTGCTGTAATAGGAAAAGTATCACAGTAGTTCTGGCCTGGATATAAAATATCTTCTAGACAGTGGCTGCAACTGAGCAGTGTACCATTTCCACAATCAGAGACCTGATAAATGTCTGCAACCACCAACTACATATCATTGAAACTGATTTATTTTCAAGCTGATCCCAAGCACCAAGTCTTCCATTCCCAAAAATGACAAAGAAACCCAGATGTCCCCATGATATGCACTGGCAAAGGGGAGGGCACTTGATAACTCCATAGTTAGCACTTGTTTCTGCTCTTATTCCCTTTTCTTAATACAGCTAAAAGTAAGAATATAGATTTTAATATTTCTTTGGAATGTAAGGAGTTGCTGTAGCCACTGCAAATCACAGAACCACAAAATTCGTACATCAGAGTCAGGAAAATGACTGGTCATATCTGTGAAACACTTAAAAGTAGCACCATTTTTAGAGAGAAAAATCTAATATTCTCACAAAAAATATAGACATTTAGCTAAACAGTGACACTTGAGATTTAAAAATTGCCTGATGTATTTCCAACTGATTGCCTGATGTATGTGTCAGCACTGCCAAAGTATTTACATAACCAGTCATAATGCTTCAGTATTCATAACCCTTATTGAAGCGAGGTTCAAGTGAGAAGTATCATCAGTCTGGTTTACTGGAGAATACTGAGAATGACCCACAGGAAGTCTCTGATCAAACCAAGTGCTAAATCTAGAGTCCCTGCTTAGTGGCTCAACCACACTCCTATCCTCCTTTCTCAAACTTAGCATTGTCCCTTCTCTCATGGTGAGGTGAAGAAACCAGATTCACCTCTGGGAGACCTTTCCCTTCCTGAAGGGAGGCTCCCCTGTGCCATCATGCTCATTGTGGTGGAGGAAGACAGCACTTACCTGGGCAGCCCTTACTGCTCCTGGTCTGTTTTCCCTGCACAGAAAAGCAGCCTGGATTTGCACCCTTTGCTTGCCATCCCCACTGCTGTGTCTCAGCAGTCCCAGGACACACCCCAGAGCTGCCAGGCACGGCTCGCAGACGGCAGAGCCCAGCAGGTACACCGTGAATCCTACTGGCTGGGAGGTAACACACTGATCAAGTGCTGTTCCATGGAAGCTTCACGTGTTTTCTATTCCTCCTCAAATGCCAGCAGGATTTTCTTTGGCTATAAGCCACCATAATAACTACATACCTAGAGCAACAGAGATAGCTGATTAAAAAAATTTAAGTGCTTCAGCTTCGCAGTGACTGGACTGATGGGATAATGAATGCTTGCATTTCTAATTAATTATGGCTTTTTAAAGTTTTCATGCAAAAATTACTTGGAATTTTTACTTTGCAACTGTTTCACATATTTGTGATGAAAGAATATTTTGACTAGCATTCATGTGATCATTACATGATCATGCAGCTCTGAGCATGTTTTTTTAAATGGTTGTACTATTTCAAAAAACACATGCTTTAACCACAACTACCTCCAACCAAAAAAATAGTAAAGTGAGAGTGGAGGATACAGAGTAAATGGACAGATTTTTTTTCTGCAGTTGACTCCCAGACTAATTAAGGACACTTAATTAACTACAGCCATTCAAAAGGCATTGCAGAGTAACAACAGATCATTACAGAAGAAATCCAAAGTAACACTCTCTCCAGCAAGATACAAAATATCTATTGAGTAACAGATAAAAAATAGGTTACAATCTGCTATATTTACATCCTTTTAAAAAGAAGCGCTAAGAAATAACCCTAGAGATCCACAACTCATTCCTCTAATATGCCTCCTTATATCCTATTCAGTTTCGCAGATTAATTTCCTAGTCACTTATTACAATATGCTTGGTTGTATACTGCCCTCTAAATTGATCTCTACTTTCCTAGGTTTATTCTACCCCTCATTTATATAACTCAGCAGTTTGTTCTAGCATAAACGTAATATTGCTATGCTTATATTACTCTTGACACATAGTCTTGCATGGATAGATCAGAACATGCAATTCCAAAATACTGCTAGTACATATCTTATCAGCTGGAATGTTTTGGATAACATATTTTATTATGTCCTCAGAGTTAATATACTAGGATCACTGTATACAGTAGATTAAGGGTGTCTACTCCTGTATGAGTGTTATTCTAATTTCCCTACTCATATAAAGCCAACTATTTTTTTTACTATAAGATCAGGTCTATAGTAAGTACTGTCTTTATTCCTGCAAAATTGAAAAATTCATATTGTTAAACACCGTATCAGGAGGACCAGATATTTATCTATTTCCCTAACACAGTATTGGGAACACTCCCCAGCACTGATAGGAATATAAGGCACCTATGATTAAGGTGTTACATTAGGAGCTTGGAAATACTGGTTTTACAGGCTTCCCATATTACCTTTACAAATCACTTCTCACTTGACTCTGCCAGATATGGTACAACATTATTCAGGTTTCTTAAATGGGCAACAGTTCTTAACATCTCCAAAATACCTCATTATGATGATGTGGGGGTGAAGCTTAGTAAAAGGGCATTACTAGAAACAAGAGATGGGAGCGTAGGGAGTGGCAGTACACTGACTGTACACAACTTACTACACATCACTTTCTCTCTCTCCTCTAGAAGGCCTCAGAAGGGAATAAAACTTGTGTGTCAGGCTCACACTTGCTGAAAGAAGGAAGTATTTTATGTTGGGAAAGTACCCAAAGGCCCTAGTCCTTGAGATCAAAGCCTCACAGGATCTAGGCACTACAGCATGTAATAAAAGACAATTCCTGCTTTGTTTATAATTAAACAGAATAAACACATACAAGAGTAGGGAAAGGAAGAGGTATATCTTGCCCAAAGCCAAACAGTAAATTTGAAGGTAAAGCTGGGAGCAGAAAAACTTGCCAAATGAATAAAGAGGCAAATATCTTCAGCGGATAGAGGGAAAAGATGCTGGTTCTTCATACTTGTGCCTTTTGATTCTTGAAATACATTCTTCAGGAAGTATCAAAAAGGGACAAGAAAGCCTGGGTAGGGGAAGAGAAGTAGGAGCAACAAGCCAGCAGAAAGCAACCATGGGCTAATATGTGGCTTTTTGCTCCTGCTTTAAGGCCCTCAACCCCTGGAACATACTGAAGATACAAAGAGTACAGAAGTAGCTGAACTCCCCTGGAAGTACTATATGCTACCTTTGAGGACACACAACTTTTTCTTTTTGTCTCAGGAGCCCCCAGCACACTGTAAAAGTGAAAGCAATTATGAGAGTTCATCTCCACATAATGGCATCTCCCCTCTAGAAGCAATGTCTCTTGGACACTGCCTACCCCAGTCATAGCAATCCCTTTCTTCTGCTAAAAGGCCACAAGGAACTGCTCCTCACAGTCAGCTCTCTTGTGCAAAGCCAGCCACAACAGAGCCCAGCACTGTGGCAAAACTGCTCGCTTCAGAATGAATGAACACAAATTAAGCCATTATCAGAAATAATGAGTGCAAATTAGCCAGACAACCAGCCACCACAGTAAGAGAGACAGCTGAACTGATGGCACATTCCATAAGACTAAATAAATAAATAAGCAAATAATAAGACCATTTAATAGATTACAATCCCTGGAAACCTAGCTGCTGCTTAGTGCTTGGAATAGCAGAGTTATTAATACAAAATTGATATCAAATAACAGATCACAAACTTCAAGTGTCTGTTAAAAAACAGAAGGAGAAGAAAATACTTTAAGGCAACTGGCTTTTTTAGGAAACAGATATAAGTTTTCCTCTTGAATGAATCTATCAGAAATAAACAAAAATGGAAGTATTTCAGAAGTTCCTCATTTGGTTGTCAGCAGAAAAAGAAATTCTTAAAATGAAAAGAAAGAATGTATAATGTACAGGACATAGAAATTGCATTATTTTGATCAACACTTTTCCTCTGCCCTCACCCATGCAGTAAAAATCTGTAATCAGATTCTGCCTAGGAATCATTAGACAGAGTGTCCCTGACTTTTCCACAAAGGCAATTAGAGAATCCAAACCATACATTCATTCTCCAGAGTCAAATAACTTCCACTGTGCCACAATCAAAGAGATTCTCAGTTCAACAGAAGTGGACTCACTTATGGCACATAAAAAATCCCTAGGATTGAAGTAAAGTTGATAGGACCTCTATCCTGTCTGCCTGGCATAAGTTGCTGATAATGCTTTAAATTTGGCCAGAAGTTGCAGTGACATCAAACAAAATTATATTGGGTTATCAAAATATTTGCATTTCCCAGCTCTGAGGCAGAACAATAACATTATGATAGTGAAAGTAAGCTATCCTATCATAAGTAAGTTAATCCTGAAATCAGTTTCTACAAATCTGCTCTAACAAACTACTTTACCTTGACATACCCTTAGTCACTCTCTTCTCCTTAGCTATGAATTAATAAGCATTTTATATTATTCAGTGATACGATTTTATTCAGCTAGAAATCAAATGTGTTTTAATTCAAAAACAATATTCAATGTATACATATTTTCTAAGTCCACAAAAACAGGTCTGGGATATTGTTTGGCTTGCAAGATCTCATCTAGAAAGGCGACAGGTGACAATGACACTGCTATCACTAAGTGTGAATAGCAGGTGGAACCTATTCCTGTCTCATTGTGCAGTAGCATACAGGGCTTCAGATCTTATTGCACTTCCAATATCCTTACTGAAAGCTAGATCCATATCCTACCTTATTCCACAATGCTTAGGGAAAACACACACACTTTCCAGCTGAGATCACAGAAACCTTATTTAATTCTGCAGAACTGCAATTCTTCAGAAGTATTCTGTTAATCTGCTATTTAAGTTGAAATGATTTCCAGTTTCTATTCGAGAACCTGTTCAGATCAGAAATGATGTATTTTTAACTAATTATACTGGAAATTGCTATAGCTATAGAAGACACACTATCCCTGAGCAAACAAAAAAATTAAATCCAACACACTAGGGGACACAGAGGGGAGAGAGAGATTTAAGTCAGGGTCACTTACCATTCGCTGACAGGGTAAAACTCCTTGAAGTGTGTATTAACATATTCAAAAGTAATTAAAAATTCACACACATTTTCATACCTTTTCTTGATGCTGGGGTGGTTCAAAGTAATCTTTGAAGTAAATGAGTATCACATTCTTGCTTCCAAGAAGCTCTTTTAGCCAGTATATGCTATACCACCTTACAACATCTGCCTGCAAGTGTTGTTGCAGCTGTAGAGACTCACTATTTAGAAGAGAAGGGAGAGAAAGATCTTAAATACAAGAGAGTTTGACCTACCTTGCTTAGTCCTTTGAAACAAAAGGCACTGTAAATCAGGGATCTGAGCTCTGTAGCAGAAGGAAGAATGGAATGATCTGCAGAGTTCAGAGTCACTTCAGTGTGATTCCAGCTGCTTCACTTGGCCACTGCCTTCCTTCTAATAAAGCTGCAGAATGATATAACGCTGTGTTTGTTTTCAGCTGAGGAAGTTGTTTCCAACTTCCCTTGGTTTTCTAGACCCATTTTTGAAATATTGCCACGCTGTATAATCCCAGTATTTCACCAAAAATAAATGTTAGACATTTGAATGAATCATTTTGGTCAGTGTCCAAGCAAGCAACAGATGTGGTGGCTGATGAATGGAAAGAGACCTTACAGTTGTGGGCTGCTTTTTGTTCTGCAGAGAAGAGGTTGAACAGTATTTCTTTGTAAGCACTCTGGTTTATAGAAAATAATGTTGAATGAGCTGAAAGATGTTTAAAAAGTCACACTGAAAGCATCATTTAGTAACTGTACAGTGTGATACATTCATTTGGTATTTAGGATTAGTAGATTAATCTCCTTTTGTGTGTAAGAGAGAAGTAAGATCTTCAAAACACTAATTAGTGACTCTCTCCGTCAGAGAGTGTAACACTGGCCAGGAATTTGAACTGGATTTTAGGTGACTGGGCCTGACTCTCAGTTCTGTAAAGAGCCTGATGAGGTTTTGTGGACAGGCCTCATGATCTCCACGTCACTCAATTTCTCAGTCAGTAAAATGGAAATATTATTTCCCTAGTATCTACCTACCACAGCTCACCTGACTCTGATGGTACCACACTAATCATACCATTTAAAATCAGCTAAGCATCTGCCAGTCTACCCTGCCAGTGGAAACAATATCTTAATAGTGGTACTCCGCTGTCCCTAATGCAAAACATGTAACATGTTCAACACCGATTGAATCTAGTCAAGGCCAAATTTTCCAGATAGTAAATCTATTGATACCAGTGAAAAATTAGAAAGAAAAATCTCCAACAAACCAACCAAGCACAAAAAAAAAAAAGGAAAAAACAAAACCACAATAAAAAAACTACAGAAGAGTGAGTGAAGCACTTAGTGAGATCAGTTAAACTGGGATTTCAGCATATGGTTAACAAGGCTATCAGCTCTTAAGCAACTCTCTTTAGGTTCACAGACCACAGATTCTCTTAACCAAAAACTCCTTCTAGCAAAACTAGTCTTCTTTGTCTTTCCTCCATGACAGTTCTTCTTGTTCTGCCAATATTACTTTAAACACTGAAAGTTATACATGTATACTAAAGTTTTAAATGTACATTGTACACGAGTGGGACAGCCTCTACTTCCACAAAAGGAGGATGGGGATTATGCACAGAGCCCCTGGACCATAAGGAAAGGACAGGGGAGCAGGATTCCTGGGAATATATGGGGACAAACAGAGGGGGTTGCCTGAGGAAAGCATTACACTTGTTTATTTCTTGTATTTTACAGTTTTCCTGTTTTCTCTAGGTAACTGATTGGTGAATCTTCACTAATAAAAGCTCTTGTAACAGTAATTATCTTATTTTGTAAATACTGGAATAAGGTAAATACAGGCACCGTTTAACAACAGATCTGCTGAGGGTTTTTTTGCCTGTAATGGCACATGAGTCTGTGGCTCTCCAGGTATTTTGCCAAATCTGATTATTGTAAGGCAGTTAATTCAAAGGTTTGCTCAGTATTATTTCAGCAGGACAAAAGAGAAAATTAAGAGGTAGATAACCCCCAGACATGATCAGCAAAAAAAGATAAAACCCCCAGCAAACAGTCACAATTTGCCAAATGCTCTTCCCGGTGAAGGGAGCATTCTGGAGAGTGCAAAAGATTCTTGCAGTTTGGGGTAGTAAGAAATTGTCCCTAAGGCATTGTTCCCTTCAACATAAATTAAAAACAGGTTTGTGACTATTGCAACATATACTGGTGTTGATACCTCAGCTTTTCCATCCTTCAGAATCAAGGGAGGATTAAACCCCACGGAGCAATTTTCTTCACCCTTCCTTACCACTGCACCAAATATGAAATACCAAATGCTAAGGGCCCAAAAGTCACTTTGCAGAGGAAGTTAAAATGAATGGATGAATGAATTCCTAATTTCATAGGAAATCAGATTTTTTTTTTCAAGAACAGCAGATTACTGCATTTAGAATAATTTTTTACCTCTCTGTCCTACCTAGATTTTCTCCTTTTCCATTGAAAAGGACTTTTGATTGATAGGCAATTACCCAACTTTCAGAGTATAACCAGCATAGTAACATATGGGAGAAAAAAAAATAAGAAAACAAATTTTTACCAAGAAAATTGCATTCAATCAGAAAGGGCTTTGTTCTGCTTGTTTTCTGTTTAGAGTTTTGATTAACCACGGTGGAAATCTTAAACCCCTAAAGAATGTAAGCTTAGGCTCTAAATCTTTCATTGTTTTAGTTCTTTCTATGCTCAGACACAGTAAACTGGAATGGTGAGTCACAACTTACATGGCTTTTTAATATACACTTTTTTGCAACCCATTAACCACTGACATCATTTGAGTGTGATCTTTGCAGATAATTTTGTGAAAGTTATAAGCTTGAAAGAAAATTAGTGAATTAAAAAAAATACCTTGTTTACTTTCTTGTCTTCTCCTTTTTCTATTTGGAAGTTAAATTTGTATTTTGCTGTGTTATTTGTGCTTTTTCAACTGGATAAGTTATCAAAGCCAATTTGCCAGAGAGCTCTGAAGAGGGACATGCATTCATCAGCATACAGTGCACCTGGATCTTGCAAATCAGGGAACTACTACTTTATACCTGATGGAAAAAGAACAAAGGAGAGGATTTATATACAGATAATAGACATCGGGCTGTCCAGCAGTGAATAAACTGGGTCTATTGAAAAGCAAGTTAATTTTAAAATCACTTACTATTATTTGTGGGCTTTTTAACCCTATAAAACAAAACAAAAGCACAGGATGTATGGAAAAAATATACAGAGGAAAAACTTCCAGAAATGCTTTACTGGTATTTACTGGTATTAACCAGTAAAGCACAAATTACAAAACAATTTTTTTTAAAAAGTAACTTTTAATTTATCTGGTTTGCCAACAATTGCCTGATCGTTCTGACAATTATACCCCTGGGACCACTGGATCTTACCAAGTTGCCTATTAGTATGTGCTGATAATCTCAGCACTAATCAATATTCTATCAATGTTCCTTAATTCAGTTAAATTGTACAAACCAAGAATTTGCAAATTAGATCAAACAAAATATATTTAGTTTTTCTCAGGGTTAAATTAAGCTCAACAACACAAGAAAGCAACTACTTACTGCTGTTTACAGTTAGGTCTTTTTTTAGAAAAGTAATTCTTCACTGTTCCTTTGTCCGCACTGTTTGAATACTTCATCGACTAAAATCCACTCTGGAAAGACCACGTTTAACTACCTGACAATCAGGAAAAGGGTAATTTCCTCCCTTCCTGTGAAACTAATGGCTATTCATGCCTATCCTTTAGGTAAAGCTGTAATGTTTACTTGTGGCTTAACTACCCACTATATACCAGAGTCAGCAACTCTGACAAAATTCTCCAGCGACACATTTGAACAAACCACCCGATGAAGGAAGGTTTGGCTCATTTAGGCAGGTCCACACCTCTTTCTATGCTGACATTAACGATCTGAAAGATTTTCATGTATAACACATTGAAGAAATTCAATAATTCTGCAGAAGGCAAAATCTTTGCTCATTACTTTAGTCAGGTCAAAACACACAAGCATATATGGCTTGGCTATATATCTATATATGAATGTATGTACATACCAGGTCAAGCTGCAGCACTTCATGTAACTCCTTCATGTAACTCCTGCAAACACAGTCAACAGGGTGTTAATTCTATGAAATAATGAATATTAGAGAATAATTTATTATAGTATACATTTTGTGATGTATGTATTATGTGTTATTATATAATGTATGTAAACTATTATTATATAATGTATTTTTATATGATACCCAGGAAGAAATACCATTAGAAATACTCTTTTTCCTCCATAGATTTTGCTTTTATATGTGCATTTTTTCTCATTTTCCACAAGTAAGTAGGAATTATTTTCTACATAACTTTCAGACCACAGGTATTCAAGTTCTATATTCATATGACAGTAATATAAGACATAATACTTGCCACTCAGATAACACTTGAAATCCATGGAATTTTCAGAGTGTTTCTTGACAACCAAAATTCTGATATATGTCAGTGAGTCCTAAAGATTATATTAATTGAATAGCTAACCAGCCAACTCAACAACAGTATTTTTCCATTTTAACCAAAGTGCTGTCTCCTCCCATGGAAAGGAATGTCAGTGTTTGGAAAAAAATATTTCAGAGAGATCTACAGAGATTAGAGACACAAAAATAAGGCTATGCAAACTATAGTTGTTTCACTACATATTTCACAAAATATTTTCATATCTTCAGTACTGGTGTATGGATTAACCAACTTGCTCTTTTTCACCTCACATAATTTACCTGAAACTATAGAGTAACCTCTGTAAACAGGTCTGAGAAGTGAAGCCAGAATTTACTACACCTTGGATTGAGTCAGATGTCTCAAAATCTGCCCAAAGCCTAGACAGTCTGGGTTCAAAGAAACCCAAAGCACAGGGATGAACTTTAACCACACCTCTTCAGGACTGAGGTTGCTCCACCTACTCAGGATGCAAGTCCCAGCATAATTGCTTACGCCTATGCTTACAACAAACAGAGATCTTATTTTCCATTTAAAGTGCAAAGATTCAGTTTGCACCTTTTATATAATGAGGAATGGTTCCTGACCACCAAGTGCAAAGCTGATGCAAATCAAATCTAAATCAAACTCAATGACCTATAGATATTCTGAGGATGTTCTGAGATGCTCCTGGTTTGGTGGTTTCAATACATATTAATTTGTATTTTTAAAGTTGCTTTTTGTAGTCAGCTACATTTGTCAGACTATTTTTCTGTTTAGTGGATGCAAACATGTTTTGAGGAGCACATGACCTTGACTCCACAAGGACTTAATTATTTATCCATAGAAATGAATGTGAGATAGGGAGAACCAATGCAAGTTTCTGTCTACTGCTCTGCATTTGTCCTCTCTGATAACAGTTTTGCTTCTAAATCCTACCCAGTTCTTAGCCTCTAATGAGTTGGGAGCTGATAAATCCCTATAAACCTGCTACTTGTGATAGAGGCAAAGCAAATTATTAGATGCTCTGAAAAACACTTTGCTAGTTAAGGGCTCAGTGTATAAGTCAACCTTCACTCTTTCTTGGCCTTCAATAAAAGCAAAATTAACACCATGTCTAATAAGTCAGCAGTGGGCTCAGGGGATGAGGCATAGGATATCAGTCTAAGCAAAGAGACAGCTAAATCCCCCGATATTTATTTGACCATTCTAGTTCTGATTCTTAAGCTCTATGAAGACACATAAAGGTTAATTTTAAATCCTCCTTACTTTGCAATCTAATTTAAAGAAGACTATATGACCCAAATTCAGCACTTAGCATGAACTTCAATATGGAATTTACATGAATTGGTAGTCCATATCCTTTACATAAAATGCTAAATCCATGAGATCGGACGTAGCATTTTATGTAAAGGATATTTAAGTTGCTACTTGTTTTTTCAAGAAAAATAGGCTCCCTTCTTTTAAGAGAAGAGAAGCAAAGCTTGTGGAGAAGGGAACAATCACTTTTCCATTTCAGGTTGAAAGACTAGGCAAAGGGAAATTACACTAATTGTATGTACCTTGGGTGCAAACCAGAAATTGAACTCTGATTACTTCAGTATTAGAAACACAGACAATCTAACAACATAGAATAGATCAGAAAAAGCGAGAGGCTAAACTCTGATCAAAAGTAATAGTAGGTGAAATGCTGAAGAAGCACAAATCAAATGAAAGGCTTTTTGTTTAAAAGTTATTCTTCTCCCTTTTAAAATTTTTCTATGAAAACCTCTGTGTTTTCAAACTATAAGAGAAAGAGATGTTTTTCAAATATTAATATTTTTACATACCAGCATTCCTAGTCTAAAATTAAGTTTTGTCCTTGGGAAAAAAACCCAGGACTTCTCTTGTTTAACTTTCTGCTTGCTTCCTGAATAGGATAAAGAAAACTCTCTTTGAATTATTCCCATGGTAAAGCAAAGTAGAGAGTCTGCTTTTTCTCAGACATAAGAGAATATCTTATGTGGTTTATTGAGGGAACATTAAAAAAGTTTTACATGATTTAGAACAGCCAGAGCAGAGAAAAATAACACTTAATTAACTTCCTTGGGAATACATTCTGACCCCACCTTAAACTGCAGAACATCCAATGACTCAACATAATAGTATATATTTGGAACTTCTCAACTCCTAAAAATGGCACTACAGAAAAGGAAGCTGCGGAAGCATTTTACATTCTGGATTATCTTAAATTCATATGCATCTATTTAAAATCAGAAAAGTTCCCTTAAAATGGATGTATATAAACATTTAATTCAGAATATTACAAGGGGTAAAAGCTGGTTCAAAACTTCTGGGAGCTTGAAAATTATTGATAAACAGAATTAATAAACTTCCAAGCAGCTCTGAGAAAATGATCTCTTTTTATCAGAAATACATTATAGCCTGCTGGAGTAATGGGAATTAATACTTACTTACCCAAAAATGCCTTCAGTTCCTACTATGACAAAATGTGAGGTAGGGTATAAGGGAGAATTAGTCATCTACTATACTCATTTAAAATATTTCAAGACACTCTACATTGGCATCTGATTTAAAAAGCCACATTCATTTGTTACCTTATCTGTTAACAAAATGGATGGTTTAAAACAGGCTAAAGCAAACATTGTGCTATGCAGACGAGATTAATTCAGTTCTGAGTATAAGTGTATTTCCACCATGTTATCCGACTGTGGCTAGCACAAGAACCTCTGCTGTTTCTGTTGCCTTCATAGCTGAAGGCTCTCAGGCTGCAGAGTCCCCTTGAGCATGGAGGAAATGGAGTCATTTCACGACTTTCCATAGTATCTTCTAGCACATACACGTGAGAAATTATCATATATTTCCAAGTAACTTGGTAATCAACAGTAACACTTGAAAATCTTGCAATTCTCAAGGGTCAATCTGACTATATCAATCAGACAATTTTAAAATTGGTGTTATATTTGGAAGTAAATATGAAACGATGGGAAAACAGAATAGAGAAATTCTAAGGAGCAACTGTTTTTGAAGTTATAAAAAAAACTCCATGCACAACATGAAGGTCAAAGAATATCCTGCAATTCATGAGCAGGCATGTACAGGCAACTCCAAGCCTAATTACTGACCTAGACCCTTCCTTTATGTCACTACCCTAAAAAATCAGGCAGAGTTATTTTGGAGAGGTTAACTGACTGATCATTAACTGAAAACAGAAATTACTGTAACAGGAAACTGTTCAGCATTTTATGATGAAAACGTGTTCTCTGAAAGCAGAATGCTCTTTAGCATACAAACTTCTCAACTGCTGATTTATTTTCTTTGCATTTTCTTTTAGAACAGAACACCCTAAAACCAAGTTAATTTAAGCTGATGGAAAGATTCAAAACAATTGCAGCAAAACTAAGGTATGGATTTGAAATCTAATGTAAGATGATTAGAAGCCCATCACACAGAAAGGCTGAAAATTTCTGAAAGCACTGGATTTGGATACATTTTGTAGCCATACTGTTTAAAGCAATCCTTTCAGACTTGTCTCCTCAGCTGTTCCTTCTGGACCACTTGCCACCAAATGAACAGCAACAGCAGTCCTAACAGCAGTAATAAAACCCTCTGGGGTCAGTGCATCCCAGAATTTTTCTCAGCACTATTATAATAAAAATCTCTATGTCCTGTACATGTACACAGAAATAAAAAACAGAGAGCAACTTCAGTGGAAAAAAATGCGTAGAACCCACAAACTGACAAGGCAAGCGGGTGAAAGCAGTAGCATGGCCTCCAAATAACAACAAAAATAGGCTAGGTGAGGATTTTCTTCTAATAAGATACTGGAAAAAGAGTCAAACTGTTCTGTATTTCAAGTAATCTTTTAAAAATGTAAGACCTGATTACAAGAAATTAAAATAATATTTTTAGGAGACAATGCTCAGCCCATGCATTTCAAAAATGATTTTTTTAAAGTTGTCCTTTAAAGCTTCTAAATGATATCTCAAACTTTTTTCTTGGTCACTATCCAATCATGTTTCAATTATAACACAACTGCCAATGTGGTTGATTACACAATTAAGCAACTAAAAAGAAAATTTAAGTTTCAAACTTTAAATCTTAAGAAGGTTGTTGTGGCAAGAAAATGAGAAGCAAAACCAATAACCTTTATAGTATCTTTTAAGTTTTGGGGTTAAGCTAATATCCTGCATATTGAAGATGTTTTTATTATTAGCTCATGTAAAAGTCTTATGCTAAAATTAAAAAACTTTGAATACAAAAAAAAAGCAAAGTTCAGTTTTAGATAATGACAAAGCAAGCAGAATGCCCATAATAAATCTGCCTCTTTCAAAAAAAGAGAAAAAAATGGTCTTGGTTTTTTTTAATTTCAGTGCTATATCAGAGTAATTATTATTTTTAAAAATATTATTATTATTATGCTTTAAAACATTATTATTTTTAAAAAACATATGTTTTTCATTCAAATATAATAGAAGAAGAATAATATTTTCTTATAATAGAGAAGAATCAATGTATAATAGTAATCTGTCAACCCCAGCAAACTGTTTGAGTAAAGCAGAGCAAAGAAAACAAGAAGCTCTGTTTTATGAAGAGATTTTCCTTGCCTTTTGCACTGATGACAAATTATTTTCTTTTACTTTGGAAAACCTTATTAAATATCACAGAATTCATAATAAAGTGGGAAAATAGAATACTCTAGAGGACCAGATAATTGTTCCATCATACCTGATATCGGCCAGTGGCCAACATCAGATTTTTCAGAGGAAGACTACAATTACTTCTTAGGAATTAAAGGTTTTAATATAGTGCCAGGCACTATGGAACAGCCACTCAACTGTAAAGTTGGAAAGATAATTCTTCCCCAAGGTTACTCAGAATGTGAAGTTCTCTAAATCTACACATGTAGTCACACTGCCTTGTTATAATCCAGGCTAAAACCAGCAACCCATCTTCAGGAACATTAGGCAAAAGTAACCTCTGCATGGCTCAAACCCCAGAGTTTCAACTGTCAGACAGTCAACACTTACCTCAGATCCTTTGGAGAACTTTACCAAAACAATGATTTAAGGATAAATTAGGCTTATAACATCAGAATGCATAAAGTACATATGCAACAAACTAAAAACATAGCCAAGAATTTCCTGCCAGCTAGTTTTACTGAGCTTGATTTTCTTTCATCACATTCTCTCTTTTCCAATCTGAACCCAGCTGTCGGAAGCTATTTGACACTCTTTAAGAAAAAGTCTGTCTTCATTAATTTGTCTTAATGACTTCATAGATACAACTTCGATTTACATTTGGATAACAGAAGTGAAAACCACAACAAATCAAAGTAAAAGTGGAAAGCAATGCAGTGAAAGGTATGGGGCAGTTTTTAAAATCTGAACACATGAATAAAGATACCAGCAAAGAGAAAATGTCTGATGCTTAGATCAGGAGAAAGTATAATTCTTTAAGGGGAAGGGAAGTTTGTCAGCCCTACTCAATGTTCATGCACATATGTGAGGGGTAGTTCCCTAGTGGGAAGAGGAGACTGAAAGTAAGTAATCTCTCTCAACGCCTTACCTGAATGTGAATCAAGGTGCAACCTCTAGCTCATAAATACAGAAAGAGTTGAAAGCTAAGAAACACTTGGCAACACAAGCCTAAATTCTGCTATCCTTGAGTGACAGTCCAAGAGATAGAATGTTACATTCTATCTTGCAAAAATATTCAGGAATATTCTGAGGACATGTTGTATGGCATTATAAAACAGACTGCATAGATTTTGCATAGCTAAAAAGGGATTCTGTTTTCACATGAGCTGGTCTGGAAAAAAACTTCAGTGCCTCAGCTATGTAACCAAGCTTCCTTTGTTTCAATAAGCTATGGAGTTAGCAGAGCCACGGTAACTCACTAATCCTGCTATAAACCACCATAAAAGTAAACTATTTTAGCCTAAAATAACATGTCTATATATGTGTTCGCCACATGTTTAAACAATGAACTCTGCTGACGAGCAATAATTTGGGCACGTGCCTGAGCCTTTCATGCATCCAAATGCACTCAGCTGAAAGTTCCAGTTTTCCCAAGTTGTGTATCGTACTAGGCAACAAACCATCATCAGGCAACTTTTGTTTTGTAATTAATATTTATTTTTCAGCAAGAAAGATATATTCATAGGCATGCATGTATCAAAAGAATGCATCAGCAACTAAATTCAGCCTTCCTAAAGAGAGGCCTTCTCCTACTCTTCTGTCATGTGAAATTTGTATTGAATTACTTGCTCAGCGTGGGTGGACATTTCTAAGCCATGGTTTCATAATCACATAGCCACACAGCAGCACAGTTTTACAGCAACCTCTTTAAATTTCCCTTATTGCAGTGCATTCAGGATTGTTTTCCCTCCACTGCACAATCCGAGCCTGTATCTGCACCTGTCTTCACACATAAGGGTGTTGTGTTGACTTTTGTGACTGCCTGGATTACTTAAATACCCTGCTGCTTCAGCATAATGACAGGAATATGCAATGGCGGGTTTCCCACAGGAGATGAGGTAAACGTTCAAAACCCTGTAAATGAAAATAAAAGAACCCGAGGTAAGGTCACATTCTTAAGCCCACTTATAAGCGAAGCAGCTCTAGCATTAACTCTGATAAAGTCAGACTTTAACGTTCTGATAAAACCTACTTGAACAAGCCACACCATGTAAAGCAAGCTACTTTTAATGGCCGAAAATAAAACAAGGTAACGCTTTAGCCTACTCTCAACTACACGAAATAGTGTGATTTGAAGGAGAAAATGACTAGTACAGTTGTTGAAATGAAACTTAGCTAAGAGGTAACTTTTCCGTAACCAAAACCACCCGGCCGGGGCTGACAAAAAGACGCCACCCCGAGGTGTTGTGGAGCAGTTTTCCAGCGCCTGTGCTGCAGGAAGCGAGGCTTTGGGGCTCCGTGCGAGCCGCGCTGAGCCACTTCCCGACAGCCCGGCCTGCATGGCGGCTGCGGGCCGGGATCCCGGCCGGGCGGGGCGCGGAGCCCAGGGAAGGAGGCGCCCGAGCCGCGCCGGGAGCAGCGGCCCGGGAACCGCAGCTCCCGCCATTCCCTTCGCGGGGCGCGGCCGGCCGACCCGGAGCAGGAAGCACAGGATGGCGTCCCTTGACCCCAGGGAGGCACTGAAGAGCGAACGGGGAATGATGGAGGTGAGCCGGCACCGGGGAATGAGGAGCGGGCGGACGAGCGCGCGGCCGCCTCAGCGTCCCCTCAGCGCCCGGCGGCGGGTGCCGGCTCCCGGCGGGGCGGGCGGAGCGCCCGCGGGCACGGCCGGCCCTGCTCCCTCGGCTGCCGGCCGGCCCTGCGGCTCCGCCCCGGGCGGCGGGGCCCGGCGGGAGACGGGGCGAGGCGAGGCGGGGCGGGCACCGCGGGCTCGGTGCAGCCGGGATGGGACCCGCGCCTTGCGGTGAGGCCATGAGGCAGAGGCCGCTCCTGAGAGAAGCTGCCGCCTCCCTGTTGTGGTAGTGCTGTGGGAAGGGAGGTCCCCCTGCTTAGGGGAGGGACTTGTTCTCCCCCTGCCTGCCCAGCACAGTTGCTCTCAGGTGAAGGGGTGGCGGAGATGTTTGTGAGGTGTATTTCGAGGAGCAGTTTTTATTGCCTTTTCACCCTTTTTATTTTACTTGTTGCGGTGCAAGAGTGACACTGTCTGGAGAGTTTATCGGATGCCGTTGACACTCAGTTACTATCAGAATGCACCACTGATTTTTAAAAATTATTTTTTAAAGTTTTAATGTGTACGTTTCATACCTTTTGGTTTCATTGTTAAATATGATTCAAGTTTTTCATTCTCTGCCTGCTGTGCACAGAGTAATTCAATGAAGCCAAAACGAAGCATTGTTTTTAGAGACAGCTGCTAAAATAGCTTGATTAGAATTTTACAAAATCAAATATTTCTGTGTGTAACTGGTTGTTTATACATTTGTTATAATTTAAAGGATTTTTTGGTTGTAAAACACTGAAGCTTAACCTTGAATAGATATTATTTATTTACTCTTAATCCAACAGTTTAAGATAGTTCCCACTGTCAATATCTTAACTAACGCAGAATTTTGCAGTCTTTCCTTGGAGATATGAAAAATCCTTTGTGGATTTATAGCTGTAGTCCCTCTTTTAAAAAAGTAAGGATCTCAGGCCACCCAGATTTTGGTAACATAAATAAGGCATCTACGTAGCAGATTTCCTTAATATTATTAGCTTGTGGGTTAAGCTTGACTTCAGATGCTAAGCAAGCTGTATATAGTTTGAGTTCAGACTTATTTCTTTGTCCTGTACACTATGGTTTTTCAAAACACTGATATAAAGAGAATAGGTTTTCCTCTAAGAAATTCCTCTAAGACAATAGGCCTTCCTCCATCCTCCAACATACTGCAGTTACCACTGCTTAGCATCTTTGAGATGAAACTAAACGTTGGTGTGTCCAGGTGCTTTAAATCTCCTTTTGGGGCAGTGGATGGGGATGAATGGTTGTGGTTGTCCCCTTCTGGCTGTGGAGCTGCCTGACTACCTCACCCATGGGGTAGCCTCCTCTGTGGCTGCTACACTCTTGCACACTTTTAGCTTTATCATATAAGATTGTATGTAAGACTTAAAATAGCAGGAAGTTGACTTCAAGCAGGTAGAACAAGTGATTTTACATAAGGCATAACTCATGAGGGATAGTTTTTTGTGTTTTTCCTTCACTTTCTTTCGGGTCCTGGCAGTGTATAGGAAATAGAACAGGACAACTGAGATCAGTTGATCTATCAGAAAAGCTTTTCTCAGCTGCCAGATGAAAAGGTTTATTTGAAAACCCGGGATTTCTTGTTTATTTTGTTTTTTAATATTATTACATAAATTGCAACACAATGGGAAGTAGAAGGAGTTTGGTGTTTTGGTGGATTGCGTTGTTTTGGGGGGTGAGGGGGTGTTTAAATTGAGCTATGAAGATATTCCTTCTGGCCATAACTGCTATAACACCTCAGGTATTTTATCATGAGCAGTGCATATTCTGGGAAATGACAACAACGTTTAGTACACAGGGCCCATGAGGAAGAAAGAAGAAACAAAGTTATTCCAGAAGGAACTGTTAACATTTATATAGGAAAGACTGTCAAAATTGCTTCCATATTAGAAAAGATGTGCTGCAGACTTAAAAAAGATTTGTTCAACTGTTTGCAAAATGGTACAGAAAAATTTACATGTCTTAGGGCATGGAAAACATACATTATTAATGTTATTTTAAAAGGCTCTTTAACTTTTGTGTTGCCAGATGGGATGAGAGAAGTGTCCTGCACTGCAAATGGCCTCCTGTTTGACATTTATTGCTTGCTAGTCTGGAGTCAGCTTTGGTGGATGAGGAAGATTGGTGACTCTAAGGTATCTACCTTACATATATCTCTTGTCTTAATTGTTAAGGCAACTGAGGAAATTAAGTAATTTAATTAATTTGACAAGGTTATTGCTTAATAACCTAACAGAGTGTGGGCTGTGCTCATAAGTATAGTATTTGATTTCACTAATTAAAAGCTACCCCCTTCTATCAAAGCTAAAATGTATTGTTAAATGTAATATTAGGGTAACCTAGAAAGCAGAAGTTTCTTTTTAGAATGCAGCTTCATTTAAATCAGGTATTGGTCTATAACTGAAACAGTTCAGACTTCTAAAGAGCTTGTAGCTTGTAGCTTCAGGATACAGTGGGTATGAGCATGGACTGACTTTAAACATTTTTTACTTACAGATGTTTGAGAGAATCAAACGGCCTGATGAAGCTTCTGCTTCTTCAGCACAAGGTAAGAAGTTGAAAAAGTTCAAAATAGTTTTTGTTGAACTTACATTTAAAAATGTAATAACTGTCAATAGAAGTATTAGCTAATCTTGTAGTTCAGTTGCATACTTTGATTTCTTAAATTTCATTACGGAACTTAGATGGAAGGAGTGACTTCTGAATCATCCACAAAGTTTCCATGTAGGTGTAATTTTCTTGTCCTGTTGAAAACTGTTTGAGACACTTCACATTTTATCTCCGTAATCATGGATGTTGCTGTACCAATGTAGATTGCCTAGTCTTGAACCCAGACAAATCAGTAGAAAAACTCACTCACCTCAGCTATGAAAGAGTAAAGCTTATTTTATGAAATTGTTGGATGAACTCTGCTGACAATAGAATCTCATCATGCTATTTTGAACTTACTAAACCTTTTATCTTCCTTTAAAATAGTAGTTTTGACAAATGTAAGAGAAGTAGCTAGTGCATGTAAAACTCTCCATCTCCATGATACTCTGTTGGTTTTTGTGTTTTCTACAAGTGTGTTTGGTTGGTTTATTTCTTGGTTGTTGTTTTTGTTTTTCTGTAGGAATCCAAAGACATGGTGTTGAGGGCTCTCCACGACAGGACAGCAGCAGCAGGTAAGTTAGGTGATGATCTAAGTGGCATCCATCTTACTGCTTACCAAAGTAAAATGGGAAGAATCTGCTTTTCAGCCTTATCTGTTACGTTGTGTAATGGATGACAGTGACACAAAATTGATTGAGTGTATGATTGGAGGTCCTTTGTATCTTACACCCATGTACTGTTAAAAACTGTGGGGAAGGCACATTGTAGTGCCCCAAACTACTGTGTGGATGTCAAGTTTTTTTGGTCTTTTCTTCTTTTATTTCAAAATACTAACAAACAGATGAACAAAAAGATGATTCTGCCTTTTTCTTTGGAGGCAGTTATTTTCTGATTTCAGCTAACTGTGCCTTCAAGCTGTCTTTGTTCTGCATATAAGGAAGAAGTTCTTTAGTGACATTTGCTTGAGAATACTTTAAAATACATAGTCTCACTTACCATTACAATTCTAAAATGGAAACATTTATCTTGCAAGTTTTTTCCCATCTCTGTAGTAAAATAGATATTTAGCATTTCCATGCTAAGGACATGGATTAAACAACCCAACATGTCTTGACAATATTACATGCTTCTTTCAGTTTACACAGAAGAGGACAAGAACATCCTCAGCCTGGAGCATCCACTGTGCAAAATAGACAAGGATACTGCAACTGTTGCCACGTACACTACAGTAATCTGGAACAGGTAAGACAGCTTCTGCATAATTTCGCAGAAGATAGCAAGGAGTACCTAAGGCTCAACTCATAAATATCAGTTTCTACACCGAACAACCAATACTGAGTGAAAAATAAGTGGTTTGTGAATTGCACAATATGTGCCCTCAGAAAGATACCTTGCTTATTTGTTACCTGTTGTAAAAGATGCTGATGGAGTGGCACAGCTGCTGCAGTCTGCTTTTCTGAAGTGCCACACAGCTCTGCATTGCATCCATGGTTTTCTCTGTGTCTTTAATCTTGAGATCTCTATATATTTTAAAGTATTGGGGTTATAGTAATATGTTAGATATCGAGGCTGGAGACGTTTGATCAACCATTTTTGGTTCTTTTGTCAGTCTCATGTCGTACAGACTTTTTCAATGAGAAAGAAGAAGGCTATTTAATCTTCTGCACTTAAGAAAATTCTTGTTAATTTAAGTGAATTACAGGATGTTTGCTCATATGAATTTCAATAATATTAGAAGTAATTTACAGATACATTTATAGTATTTGTTCTGGTTAAGAGACTTGTGAGCAGCTCTGAGATTTGTGAGAGTATTTGTACTAGTTAGAAGAGATTTGTCAGCAGCTACCAGAACCACTAATTTAAGTTCCTACTCAGAAACGTGCTTCAATACATTTTGGTATTATTTGAGACTGCCTAAACATACTTAAAAAACTCAATTAAGATTATTTTAAAATAGTAAAATAAAATGTTTCTGTTTATTTAAATATTTTCATAGCAGTTGTGTAATGTTTAACCTAGGAAGGAATTTTTAGGAATAGGCCTGTGTGTTAGCAGTAGTATTAGACTAATCATCTGTTGCATCTTTCACCAGCATATTTTCAGCTCCCAGCACAGACATTTTACAACATACTGTAGGAATCGTATGGGTACCAGTAGCTTGATGGAGCGTTTCCTTCAGGATGTTTTGCAGCATCATCCCCACAGATACCATGACAGCAGGTATAATACAGAATGTTTACATTTTTTAATACATGTTAGTGGAATGCATATGTTATGAATTCCTGTATTTGTCCTACTGCTGAGCAGTAAATTTGGCTCATTTGAGCTGAAACTTGTTCAATGGAGACAATTGCTGTTTATATGAAGACAAAACTTCACTACTTAGAGATTTGAAACAACAACATCACTGATAGCATTTAAATGTGAAGACCTGAAAAAATAAGATGTATATATAGGTCAGCACTTACAGTGGCAGGCTGTATAATCTCACATGCATTTACAAATTCTTAAAATTTGAGCTTTATCTGTTTTATTCTAAATATTATAATTCTGGGCCTTACATATATATTTTAGCAGTATATTTTATGTATGTTTGGAAAGAGCTCATAATTCTGGTTTGTTGATTATGTCAGGTAAGTATTTACATGGGTTTTTTTTCGTTATCCTTGCAGTTCACCTGTTCAATTAATATTTGAATTACATTAATTGGCCAATTCATTAATGCTCAGATTTTGAAAAGTGTTCTCTTTTTTTATCATGTGCATGTTTCAAGAGTGATAAGAGGATCAGTGTGTTACATTTTTCTCTGTAGATAAAGGAAAATAAATTATACCTCATTTGTTATGTTTTGAAAGGCAGACAAAAATTCCAGTTTAATCCCAGTACAGTTTCTCAATATACAACTCTGCTATATGTGTGACAAACAAGCAGAAGGGTGTTCTGTCTGAAAGCACTCATTGGTATTATCAGGGATGTGCTAGAAGTAGCTAATATGCATGTCTATACCAGACTAGCCCAGGACATGATGTTCACATCACTATAGGTAAATAAATTGTCCTCCCATCTTAAATAAATAGATTTTATTGCACTATCAAGAATATTCAGCATTTTTTGCTGTGGAGAAAATATAGGATTCACTTTAAAACAGGCTTCTCTGGAGGTATCACTAATAAAAGGTTGTTGCTTTGGTGAATGACACCTACTAACAAGGAAAAACAAGCTATCCATGTTCCTCTAAGTTGTTGGAAGAAGGAACAGAATGAGAAAAATAATATACAAAAATCTAGATTAAGTTGGAGGAAGAAGGGGGGACAGTAATCCTAAATTTAGACAGAGTTTGGTGGAAGAAAAGCAAAGATGGAAAAGAAAGCATTAATAGATTTATGCTGTGGTCCTGCTCTGAAAAGAAAGTTGTGGTCTTAACTGACACTCGAGGTAAGATTTTGATTTTCTCCTTTCTCATGTTAAAACATTTGGATTTATGTACAGTTTCACACAGTTCTTTAAATAGCTCTTTTTGCTATTTAGCTGAATTCATAAAAGGGATCTTTATGTGTAATTTTAAAAGATTATGGAAATATTTGTAAGACTTGATTTGTTTTACAGAACCAGTATAACTAGTAGTTATGTGGAAAAAGGAAAAATTCATCAGAGCTTTGCCTTATACTGAATTTCAAAGGATATTGTTGTTCTCCCCCAGTAAAAAAAACAAAACAAAACCAAACACCCACAAGCCACCAAATCATTCCTTCCTCCAAACACTTGGTATGTAAGTTTTTTACCTAAGGAAATAGTATTGAGCATTTTAGAAAGTAAATCTTCATTCTACTTAAGGGGGTAATTTGTAGCAAAACTGTCAAAGGTTCCTAACTATATAAAACTATCATTCTATTCTCTTCCCCCCAGGGACATTTGCTTAAAAGTCATTTTTGAGAAGTGCTTGTAGGCTGTTAACTGAGCTAGAGACCTAGGAGTTGGCTATAGTTTCTCCATATGAAAATCTATTTAGTTTTATATTCAGTCGCAAGGTCCAGATGCCAGGATGCAAAGATGTTTCACACAAAGATGGAAGAATGCTGAAGTTAGGAAGTTAAAAAATTATTTCTGTTGCATCTGGCATTCCCTTTAGATCCTATTTCAGAGATGACCAAGAATTCCTGCAAGGGCAAAGCAGCATTTCAGATTATAGGCATTGTTTGATCCTCTCGTGTATTTGATTACTTTGCATTCATGTAGTAATAGTTCTTTTTTTAATGTTTCATTATATGAGATTTCTCTTGCTTACTCAGTCCTATATCCCTTAGCTGTATGTAGTCTTAGTTATATAACCAAAGAAATTGCTGTACTATAAAATTTGTTCACAATACTTCTGTTAGCTGATGTCTGCCATGTATTAAAGTAAGCATCTGTTTGGGTCTCACAAGATGGTTATAATTTTTGAGTGAAACACAATATTCTCTTCTTCAGTGATATTTACATATTTAAAAAATTGTTTTCATTGGATTTGCCTGGCTGCTACACATTGAAGGCTTGTGGGTTCCTGTGTTGCATAGGAAAAATAGTCCATATCTGTCGGCTGTGTTAATTCTGGAAGACACAAACCCTTGTGTTTGAGGCAGTCTTAAAGACAGAACTGCCAGTTACAGAGTATAAAAAAATCCGTTGTCACAGCAAGGCTGAACAATCCTAACTTGGCTTCTTGCAGGAGTGAGTCAGAAGCTGTGGTATGTGTGTGAGAAACAGTAAACATGAAATTCCTGGGCCACATGTGCAGAGTTCCTATCAGGCAGCCATGTTTTGTAGGGAAAAGGGAATTTATACTCAACAATGGTTTTATACTGTGTCCTATTATTATGTTCCATAATGCATGTCTCCATAAGGCCATTCTTAGTTGATGATTGCATAAAGAGGGTGCTAGACTAATGCCCAAATTGTTATCTGTAGCTTTGTGGAGCATTTCACCCTCCATAATTTTAAAAAATTTAATGTCTCTGAGATAGAGCATCAGAAATAGTAATTTCAGTTTATTCATTAGAAGTGATGCAGTCTAGGTAATGACTCTTAAAAAACCCCCACGCTGCTGTTGTTTGAAAAAAATTTAAGCATATTTACAGTATTTATCTAAGCTGTTTTTTTCTCTCCTCCCCTTTAGACCAACCTATGATGATATGCCATTCCCTGTCACTCTGGAGGCTCCTAGGATTTCTTGCCTATCCTCAGAAGAGATGCAGAAAAAGAGGAATAGTGAGAAACAGGAGATTTCCAGCAAAGACCAGGAGTTCATTAGTGAAATAGGCTCTTCTGTTCCATGCCTGTCTCGTGAGGGCACAAAGAAAACTTTTGTTACACAAGCAGGTTTTCAAAAACTTCAAAGAGGCCGGGAACATGTTCCAGGAATATCTCAGCAGTCTATTGGCATTTGTAGTGATAAGAAATGGGTAAATCTGAAATATGCTCGAATTGCAGATCATAGCCATGAAGGTCAGTCTACAGCTGGGAGCCCTGTACCTCAGCAGTTTTCTCTCAGTCCTACAAGCCACAGATCCTCTGTTAATCCTAAAACGGGAAAAAGTGTTAGGGACTTGACCGCATCAAATCTGTTTCTGCATAGTGGATGTGATGAAAGAGCAATGGGGGTCTGCAGTAAGGATGTGTTATTGAACCCACGCTTGAATCCTGCTCCAGCACTGGTTCACCCAAAATGCCCTTCAGTTTCTCATCAGAATCCTACACACAGCCACAGCAATTCTTCCTTTATTACCTCAGGTCAATCTCTCTCAAAGCGAGATAGTTTACGAACTCAGGATGAAACTTTGGTGTCTGATCTCCATCTCAGGGATATTGTGGGTATCAGCAGCTCCCTTGATCTTGGGACATCCCCACAACTAGCAAGATGCAAAAACATAAAGACAAACAGGGGTGATGAAAGTTCAGTGGATGAAACTATTGAAGATGTAATTGTGAAATACTGCCATGAAACTACACCTGAAGAAATTTATTTCAAAGAAGAGAATAATCCCAGTGTACCTTTTTCATCATTTCTGGACCGTACTAATTTAGAGGGCTCTGAAATGAGTTTTGACTGTGATGCACCAATACAGGTAGGAGCAGATTTACCCAAGGCAGCTTTAAAAGATATAGAATTCCTGAAAGAGGTCCAGGTATGTTTGCAAGATAAAGACTATGGAACACAGCTCTCTTCTGTTTTAAAAACTGAGTCATTAGAGAAAATAGAAGCAGTGAAAAAGGATGTCGTAGTCCATACCGAAGAGCCAGTTCTTCCAGCCCTGCCTCACGTGCCTCCTTCTTTTGTGGGAAAAACTTGGTCTCAAATAATGTATGAAGATGATATAAAAATTGAAGAACTTGTGCGTGATTTCAGGGAAGGTCGTTTTCGCTGCTACTTTAACAGTGAATCCTCAGCCAATTATAAAGGGAAGAGAATGAAGAAGAAAAAGCAGAAAGATGAAAAAAGGATCAATATCATTGAGGGTAATAGAACAGAAAGTGTACCAGTTAAAGCATTGCCAGAATTTAATGATGCTTTAAGTGGTGGCTCTGATTTTGATAACCCATCTTTAGCCTCAGATACACTATGCAACCCACAAATTGTAAAAATGCCTAGGAAAAGGACATGGCGTCTGGCTTCAAGGTGTCAGGTGGTTAAAGTCAGCCATGGCACCCAAACAAGTTTGCTGAACTACCCTGCAGCAAAAAGGAAAATGTCTAGAAGGGAATCCGATCCAGCTGATCAGAAAGCAAGCATAGCATGGCTGGAGAATGAAAAAACTCCAAACATGAAAACTAGATTATGTGCCCTTAAACTTCCAGAATCCTATAGCAAGATCATGAGTCCTGTACAGCCCAAGACAGTGGTGTATGTACTCTCGTGCCCAGAGGTAAAACAGTGCAAAGGTAAACCTCTAGATATTCCCAAAATGAGGAAAAATCATCACTCCACAGATAGCAAGGACTCTGTAAGATATAAATACAAACAGTGTTCTCTCAAATATTATGACCCACTGACAAATCGAATTCTGAAAACACCTCCAAAGAGTACAGTTGGAGAAAAGGCCAAAAAGCCCTCTCATGTTCGACAGCTTTTCAGAAGTCTCAGCTTTGATGCAAACATGAAGAAACTGGCTGATACACAGAGAGAAAGCATGCCATCAAAGTCACTCAATTGGTCAGACTTCTGTAGTTCTTCTTCAGCATCTTTCCTGCCAGATCGAGATAAAGGGAATGATGCAGCCTCAAGTCAAAAGGCAGATGGACCGTCTGTTACCACAGAAAGAACAGATTGTCTTGTATCTGAGAACTCTTTTAAACACCTAATCATTTCACCTTTGAACTCTGTGATAGAAGGAGATTATAGATTAATTCCATTTAATAGAATTACCAAAACTCCTCTGACCTCCATCAGGAGTGAGTGGTCAGAGAGGGAGAATCCAAAAGCAATATGGAAGAGAAAAGAAGGCACTAACAAAGAACCAGTTTTTTCCAGAAAGGCTGCAGGATCTAAGTCTGTCAGATGTACTCTTGCAAGGAGAGGAAACAGAGTAACCACAGGCAAACAAACATCCAGAACTAAAAAACAGCAGAAAGAGGGGATGAGAAGACAACTTCAGTCTTGTGCCCAGAAATCTGCTTTCTCCATCCATAGGTGCCAGACAAGGAAAACTACAGTGGGAAAGCACCCTAAGAAAGAAAAGCCTGATGCTAAAAAGTTAAAGGTGAGGAGGAAACCAAAAAGGGCCTTTCTGAACTCAACAGTTGTAACAGGAATTCCTGAAAAAAGGCAGAAAGTCACATCAGAATCTTTTCCCAAGAAGCCAGAGCAAGCTTCCTCCAAAGTCAGAAACTGGGAAGTAAGTGGAGATCGGGGTCATCCTGGCAGTGTGAACCGGCCCTCTAGGAGAACTTCTGCTGTACCATTACTTCGAAACTGTCTTGTTCTACCAGGTGAGAGCTAGCTACCAAAAGAACTTTTTTTTTCTTTTTTTTATAGCCAGCACCTGGAAGAAGGAAGGAGGAAAAAAGGAGGTCATAGACAATGCAGTTGAAGTGCTAGAGTTCCAGAAAGCGCCAAGCCAGTCTAATGTGAAATAAATACACGTGTAAACTCAGCTCTTGCTCCTGGAATATGGGGACACAATGTATTGCACTGTTCTACTGTGTAAAGCTGCAAAAGTTGTGTATTTGATTTAAAAGCACTTATAATCATATTTACTAGTCTTCACCTGTATATCAGCAAAATGACCTTGAATGGTATCATATTGTTATTATGGTATTATCAGTGCATAACAGTGCACTATAATAAGGTAATTTAGAAGCTGTGTTAATTAATTGTGCCTATTTTAATTTTTTTACATAATTCTAAAGTGCAGAAGATGACTCAGTTGCTATGCTAGAAATTTAATGAAGATACATCAGTCAGGGCTGAATTCTGTGTATGTATTTTGTGTTTGTATATATGTGCACCTTCTTCAACACATAATATATACTTGCCTGTGGAATGGCATTAAAATTAATACAGTATGGTACAATTCAGATCAATTCAATGCTTTCTTGAAATGAAATATAATTTTACACATTTTTGTATTGATTTCTTTGTTCCTGAAACCAAGTCCAAACCTTTTATTTTTTTTGGACTGAAAGTCACTGTGGGCTCTCATCAAGCAATAACGGACCATGCTGGTAAGAAAATATGTCTCCTTAGGGGACTGTTCGAATGGTAGTAGCTGAAATGAAATCTTGAATTCTAAAAGAAATATAGGGTTATGTTTGGAGACTTTTTTTGTTTGTTTTTAATAGCTTGTTGATTAAAATTGTAGGTGAATTTCACATTCCTTAGTGGGAAGGATGGAAAAATTATAATGCAAACAAATAGCAGTAAGTTGTTTTAGAATGTGAGCCTTGAGTTTGGGGTTCTATGCTTTTCTGGCTTTATTTGGGGTAGTGTTGGTTAAATTTTTATGGACTAGAGTTCAAACATTTTTTCTAAGTTTTCAGTAAAATATTTAAATAAACCTAACACAGCATCCATCTAAATGTATTAGAGTTAAAATATTTGGTTAAAAAACCTGGTTGAATTAAAATTATATTCCACAGAGATTCAAGTTTGGCCACTGATGTTCCATCTACTATGGTTTTATGGCAAAAAAACCCCAAACCTATGGTGGTTTAGCTTAGTTTTCTTTCTTTTTTTAATAATTGTTATGATGACAGTTTATTTGATGTGGTTAGGAGACATAAAGCCAGTCTTACGGATGTTTCTGTGGTTTAAAACCCAAGATTAATGGTTCATTTACAGTAAATTAAGCACACAGTTAAACATCATCATAATCCAGGCTCTGGTTTTCAAATCTTCAATGTGATACATTATATAATCTATTTTACCTTGAAGGTCTTAATAAATTCTCTAGTGGTACAATACATTTTTCAGAACACAAGAAAAACGTGGAAAACACCAGACCCTGCTGTCTCTGGCATTGAACATATCTGTGCATTTTCCCCTCAGAAAACAAACTGTTCTTGATTCTTCATTCACTTCTTTCTGAAGTGTCAAGGGTCACAGATTTGGACTGAGATAAAGGTGGACTTGGTAATGGTTTCTTATAATATACAGTATCTGAAGGAAATATAAAAGCTGTCATCATAAACCACATGTTCAGAGAATATTTTGAGGATGGTTTTAATGTATATGCGTATTTCTTAAGATAAATAAAAGATGTGCATGTGTCAGCTGGAAAGTATGTTCCTTTACAAGTCAGATATGGTCTGACAGATGTTTTATTTGTTTTGTTTTAATTTATTTTATTTTCATATAAAAGTTGATTTCTTTGGATGGCTTTTCCTATGGTTGTCAGTAGACACAGAATCTTATGACTGTATTGCAAGTCACTGGAAAATGAAGGGCTATAATACAAATTTTTATAGCCTTCAACTAATTGTGCCTGTATAATTTAATATTTTGTCTAATATAAAACTGATGTTTTTAAAGCAAAGTTTTAAAGGAATGGTTTTTATAGAAAGGCTAATTTTTAGATAAAGCAAAAGAAGATTTTTAAATAAAGTTTGTTTAAAGCAAAGCTTTAACTATAGATAAGTCCCATTCTAACATATTTTTATGATACAAGAATGTTTTCCTATCTAACTTCTTCCATCTTATTTTTCACAGTATTTCACATGTGAGGGGCATGAATTATTTTCTGTGTGAATAAGTTTTAATGCACATTGTACTTTAAGAGCACTAGTGTGTATTTGTTTAGAGTCAAAATACTGTTCTCCATACTCATTCATTGTACATTTGTCTTATTCCAGTGCACAACTTCCCCTTGAAATCTTGAGTAATAAAGATATGTTGAGGACTATAAAATTACTAATATTTTTAAACTGTAATGTCTTTTGTTTTTGGTAATAGACTCTCTTATCAGGGTGGGATTTTTAGAAGAAAAATGTTATATTTAAATAAAAGTGTAAGTAGCTATATATTTTCCTTTAAAAAAAAGAAAAATGAAAAAACATATGTAAGAATTTATTAGAAGAATACAACATGAAGTACAAATCTGGAAACATTTATGTGGTTGACATTGTCAAAATAAGGTTTACTGTAGGCTTGGATGTTGATCTGTGCCTCACTTCTGAATATTCAGAAACTTCTTCTGTGCATGCTCCATGACCACTAGGAAAAAGAGGAAAGACTGTGATATGAGAAGTAAAAGCAGAAACTGCTTTGGAAAGAGAATTATGAACATATTTGCAAAACAAAATATTGCAAAGATACTCAATATCATGTGCAAGAAGGAGAAAATTCTGGGGTCTTGAGAAATAGGTAAGCACTTTCCTGTTACTCAAGTAATACAGTTTCTGCCCTTATGGAATAGAACATTGTGTCATTAACAGCATGGCTGATACTTCAAAACATGGTTGTGAAGTCTACAGCAATGGCAAACTTGAGAACTGAAATATTTTCCTCTCCAAAATTGGTGGGTGGGTTGGTTGTTTTCGGGTGATATTTCTTGTTTCTGTGTTTGTTTGTGTTTCTTTTTTTTCCTTTTGTGGTTTTTTTTTTTTTTTTTTTTTTTCTGGGGGGGACTGGGTTCTTTTAATGTTAGTGGACAGAGATGTTTTGTTGGTATGTTTGCATGTCTTAATATAGAGAAGCAGGAAAAGAGCTGGAGTGGAGAGGAATAAAGTCATGCTTTTTGAATTAAATTGGCAGCAGTTAGAACCAGTACCTTCTTTAATAGTTGAGAAAAATGTTACTATGTCTTCTTCAGTACATATGCAATTTTGACCTGTAAGTTCGTAGTTTTTATTATACATTTCATAATTTTTAAAAAGTCTCTGCTCACACAAAGTACTCATTCAGCCTTTCAAAACAGTCTTATGCTAAGCAGATAAATTTTTATTATTCATTAGTATTGTGAACCATGAGTGTGACCCTGCCATATTGTGCCAGGTGCTAACCAAACATAAAGTAGCAATCCCCCCAAAACTTTAGATAGCTGACGCTTGCATCTCACAGTTCTTCAGTTAATTTTCTGATAGGACTTTTTGCTCTCTTGTTCTTTCTGACAGGTTTGTATCCAATGTTCTGGTAATTGTGTTATGAAAGTACCCCTCTCTGGGACTCAGATAAATGAGGTATTTCTGTTTATAATGAGCCTATGGCTTCATCTGAAATTGTGTTTAAGTTTCATGCTGAATTTGTGCCCAGATGAGAATCTGTTTTGTGGTTTTCATGTTGTTGTTATTGATAATGTATTTTGCAATAATTTTGCTTGATGTTGTAATTTTTTATCTGCTTCTGTATCTCTTCTGTCTCTGGTCATTTGACAAAATGTGGTTTTGTAAGGATACAGTGATACTACAGACTCAACCAGTGCTGTTGCTGGATGTTCTTTCTCTGTATCTTCTGCTCATTTTAGTTCAGATTTGTTGGTTCCATTGTTTTTCTCAGTCATGTATTTGGATTTTTTTTTTTAATGTTGTAAAGAGCTAAATTTCAGGGCAGTATGTTCTGTTTGGAAGTAAATCAGTGACAGGTAACAGAAGAAGGTGTTGTCCCAGTCTGAAGTGCAGAGGGCAGGTTGGCACAGGTGCTCCTGGGCTTAGGAGTCTGCTTTACCCCACTGAATACTGTGAAACCAGGAGTGGGATGATGATTTTTGATTCCTTTGCCAGTCTTCCTTTCTTCTTCCCTTAGGGTCACTCTGTCTGAGACCAAAGTAATCTGAACTAATACTGGAAATAAGGGGTTTTCAGCTTTAGGTGTTTTGGGGATAGGTTAAGTAAAAGTAAAATGTATCTCTTTCACTAATGTAACTAAAATCACTGAATTTTTGCCTTTAATGTTTTACCTGTTGAATTACAGCATTCTTGATAATATTTTTCAGAAAAATTTGTAGTCGCATAGTTCTGAGCATGCCCAGAAGCAAAAGTTTTGTTCCTTGTTTGTTTTGCAGTTATAAATTCTTTCATTCCTTCAGCAGAACAAATCTTGTTTTAATAAAATAAAGACTGAATATGTACTTTTGGAGTTTCTTTATTCTTGAAGTGGAATTTACCTTGAAGCTATTTGCAATAATTTGTTGTGGAAAGAACGCAACAGCATGCTATGGAATAAGCTACTACTATGAAGGCAGACAGTCATAATTTAAACAACTGTTCGCAATGGTGTGATATCTTGACTTAGAGAAGCCAGGATTCATCCTATTCTGTGCCAGCTGAAGCAGTGACACCCTAGGATGGCATTGAAAAAAATGATAGATACATTTAAAATGTCTAACTTCATTTTGGCAGCGTAAAACCAAGAAGCCCCATCCACATGGCAAGCCAGATGCCTGCAGTGCTTACTCATTAAGGGTTTTTTGAGAATGTGCACTTACTATAAGAGGGCAGGGGCTGGAAGTATTATAGTCTTAAGCAGCCTTCTAGTTTATGCTAAATAGTTTGGCATCTGTAATCATAGACCAAATTAATGCAGGCATAACTCTCTTCAAAACTGTGTGCAACAGTACTTCTAAAAGTATGGTAAACAGATTACTGGAATGCCTTGAACAGTTTAATACCTTGTTCTATAAATTTGGTAGTCATTTGATGTTTGCAGCAGTGCCTGTTTAAACCAGTGTGATTTTTTTTTACAGGAGTAACACACACAGATGTGTCAGATCAGTAAATGGCTGAGAAGCAGAGGCATGTGGTATCCTGAGGCTTTAGTAAGTCATAAAATTTCAGGACACACTTTGCAGTTTTCAGTCCATACTTGAAAATATCCATGTATTATGTTGTTGGCTGAATTAAGTTAATACTGTGCTATCAAATAGTGATTAACTAAAGAAATAATTGTTCAACCACCTAAACATGGAGTTGCAAATAAGATACTGTAACCAAAGTTTAAGTCAGGTGATTGCTCTTTCATGGGAAATATAAGCAATTAACAATATGCTTATAGAGTGTATAAGGGAGATCCAGTCCAAATTGGTGTGTTTGAGAGTTATGATGGAATTAATAGCATAGTTTTAGTTGGCTTGGGATTCACTGGAGTAATTAGTGTTATAATTATTGTGTTTTGATGGTTCTGGAAGTCATAATTATTTTCTTGGAGTGCAGAAGCATTTTTCATGAAACGTACTAGCACATCATTATTGCGGTTTGTTATTTAACAGTTTCAGCATTTCTAAACTTAGGTTCTTTTTTGTCAGTGTTCTACCCTTAAGGAAAACTGAAGAACAGCTTTTCCCAAATACTGTGATTCATAAACAGGTTTTTCAGTATCACACATCCTCAAATATAATTGTACTTTAATGTTTTAAAGTCAGCTTCTCATATTTGCTATATCATACTGCATTAATGTTGGCACTGGTGCATCTGAAAATGTTGGTTATAGCTTACTGAGTTATGATTAATATTGTACAAAAAAGTCGCAGAATCAAAATACACCCTTGCTAGCCCATGCAGAGAGCTTAATTGGTGTGCTGGCCTGGAGATTGTGCTGTAAAAATGAACAGAGAAGCTGAAGCTGTGGATACAAGGCATGTGTATGTCTTGCTTTTCATTACACTGAAATTTTAAGATGAAGAGGGAGGTAGAAGTGATGCATAAGACTTAAATACGTATTTTAGATTGGAACTAGATCAATGAATATTCAGCTTTGGGGGGTTTTGGCTTGTTCTTGTTTGTTTTTATAATGTTTATTTTATCTGAACCTTGGCAAACAGTTGTCAAAATCCATCTACTCCTATAGTGGTGCAGCTCAGAATCTATCACTCACTCTTTTGGTATGTTACTTTTATTTGCTTAATGCATGGATAATACTTCTCTTTACTGCTGCTTGTTTCATACTTTCAGCCACTGGTAAGAGGGGATGGATGTTTATAACAAAGGCTGTACACATACATGCTTTTGAAGGCTAAAGAGAAAAGTTGTAAGGCAGTACATGGCTACCAGCAGATTTCTCCACATGCCTAAAGGAGCTTTGTTAAAATTCAGGTCTAATGATGAGTAATAATTCAGTTGCCCCAATGGTGATAGAAACACTTTTCATTTTATTGGCATTAGTTGCAATCTGCATATAATTAAAAATAAACATACTGACTTTTTGGTGACAGTTATTTTATAGATTTCTAAATGTGTCTAGTGCTTTAATTTTTTGATCTGTTCTAGCAAATTGTCGTTTCCTGAGTTATTGCCAACACACTCTAGTTCTGATTGAATCTGGAGTCAGGGTAATAATGGAGTCAAAGTCAGCATATTTTTACCTACCACAATTAGTTATTGTTCATGCAGCACTTTCTGTGGATGTAAAGAACTCTTAAGTGTTTAATATTATCAAGAATTATCTTCTGTATTATTTTAGACATTAGTGTTAAATTTATTTTTAAAAAATGCATGGATACATTTATATTTTTGTGAATATAAATGTGTATTTGTCATTGATAAGCACAATATTTTTTATTTTTGGAGCTCAAAAATAAATACTAATGAAACAGTATTTTACGTATTTTTATTTCCAATTATACAGAGACTATTAACATTTCCTGTGCTTAGTAAATTTCTTGTTTTCCTCCCTCACACTCCACCATTTTAAAATAAGAATTCATCTGCAATGCAGACTTCTCCATCTTTATTTTCTCAGAGTAGGGTGTGATGAGTGTCATCCGGCTGTATCACGAAGATGGTTTTATGTAATTATGTAGTTATTGCATATGCCTTCATAACTACCTCTGCCTTTTCATGGAAGCTGTAAAGGGGAGCCAGGATCTCTGTCTGGCCCTCATCCTTTTGTCTTGTTTTATTGCCACCCCATCCTTCTCAAGCTCCCTATGCAGCCAGTGGGTCAGCTCCCCTCTTTTCCTTTATTTCATTGATCTTTACAGTATGTTGGAAAACAACCATTTTTAATTCACAGGGAAAAATGAGTTGAAACCATTTTCAACCAGTTTTTTTCTGTTAGAAAAAAAATTTATTCTAGTGCATGTGTGAGGAAACAGCAAAATCCTGATTTCTATTTTGGCAAGCCTTGTGTTCCCACCATCTTCCCTAAGCTCACAGAAGGTCAGGAAGGGCTGAGGTTGGCAGGCACCTCTGGTGACCATCTGCTCCAATCCCCTGCTCACAGCAGGCTCAGCTGGAGCAGGCTGCTCAGGGCCAGCCACATCCCACGGATTCTGAGCATCTCCAAGCATGGACATTCCACAGCCTTTCTGGGCAACCAGTTCCAGCACCTGGCCACCCACACCTTCACAGTTAAAAAGGTTTTTATCTCTGTGTTTAAACAGATGTGTTTCAGTTTGTGCTCACTACTTGTGCTGTCATTGCCGTCTCCAAAGCAGGCTAGTGGCATTGTGCAAAGACCCAGGCTTTTTATCAATTTGTCACTTTATCTCCTTTATTAAGGATAAGGGATATCAACTCTGTAAAAATATAGGTACATAGATTAAAAGTCTTGTAGAACAGCTAGAATAATAACATAATAATAACATTAGATTAGCACATTTTGCCACTGCACTCTCTCCTAAATTTGCTGTGAACAAAACCTTGATAAATTTGTGTCAGCAGAGTGGTGATGTTGAAACATTCCCAGTGTGAGAGCTTGCAATGTTTGTCCCTCCTTTTATGCTTAGATTTCTCTTTAAGAGTGCATTTTGTTTTCATTTTCTTTTTGTTTGAGTAGTGTGGCATGTCTCTGTCATCAGTCTAAGTTCTTACTCTTAGTCCATCTGAGATAGAATGTGAGTGCTGTATCTTTTCTTTGTTAAAGTACTTATTTCTCTTAAGTTTTTAGGAGGAAATAATTAACATTCGTCCAAAAGTGACTTGTAAATCTGAGCTCCCCTTCATCAGTTTGTGTGAAACGTAGTAAATTCTTTAATTATATCTGAAGAGGTGGGGAAGGCATGAGTCTGCAACTCACTCTGAAATTTTATGCGAAGTACTTGAGTTGTGGTGAGTTTGAGTTCTTTTTCTCCTTTTTCTTTCTTCAGCACTGTTTTAAAGAGCTACTTTGTGCTTTTAGCAATGTCTCGACAGTCAAAATTTTCAGCCTGTAAGTGGATTTGAAAGGACTGAGTAGTAAAATTCAAGCACAAGTTGACTGGATTTTAACTTTCATGTTTTTAACACTTTGAAGTGAAGGGGACTACCATTTGTATCACAGTCTCAGCTTTGTACTTTCAAGGAAGAAAGATTTTCTTTCTAAATTATGAATTACGAAGGTATTTGTATGTTAAGCGCGGCTGCTTGGTTGAGGAAAGTTTGTGGTGGTTTTTATTTAAAGTAAATCTTTAAACTTAATGGACTTGATGTAAGCAAAGTTGATGGAGCATCTCAGATGTCATTTTTGTAAGAAGCCCATAGGAGGATACTTGCTCTTTTTCAGCCTCTTGGTATTAAGTCACTTAAGACACATAGAATTTCTCTTGCAATTGCAAAATACACATCTAAAATTAATGTTGGAAGAAGTATAAAGAGGCTGGAAACGCTCTTCTTGATTAAAAAAATTGTTACATATAGTATGAAAGGTTTTTATGATGGCATTCACTATGTGATGTCAAGGTTTTAGCCATTCGTATTTGCACATCTACTGGGCTTATTTGTCAGCTAGGAAGAATCTAATTGAAGGATGGATTTGAAACAAATTATATTGAAGTAACTGAGATTTTGGAAAGTTTGGATGTGGAACTTAATTTTGCAGTTTGAATATGTTAATTTAATAAATACGAAAGAAACTTTAGTGTTGCTGTATCTGTTCCAGTTGAGGGAGGGCAATGGGACATTATTCCAGTAAATTACAGCCCAGATCATCTAAGAGCTAACTTCTGTGTTCAGCAAGCTTCTGTCAGTTCAAGGGGACCTACTTCTGAGCTGTAACATTTTGTGCTGATTCAGAGCCAGAGCACTGCAGGTATAGCAGAATATTCATCCGTGTAGTTGGTCTGAAATCACCTGGTGTCAACGCAAGGACCTTCAGTGCCAGCCAGGAGCCTGGGTCAGGTCCCAGGCATGATGTGCCATTCCCTGAGGTATCTATCCAGTCCACTATTCCTACTCCAAGAATTTTTGTTCAACTTACTTAAATATATGAATTATTTTGATACATAGTTATCAGTAGAGGTAAAGCTTTACAACTGTAGCACACAGTAATTTCACTGTGAGTCTACCTGCCTAGCCCAAGAAGTTGAGTTGTGTTACAGTTTCTCACCTGCTGCTTCCAATTAAGATTCTATTCAGCTTGCCTTTCTTCAGTGGCTTACATGTTGGATGGTGTAGAATCAAAGACCACTTCCTGTCTCTCTGCCTCGAGCCAAAATGCTAATTCTTCCTGTGTTCTTAACTGGTGCTTTGATAGTATGTATCACAACACAGACGACTGCACAGCCGGGCTGCTAGCCTATGTTCTCCTCCCAGCTGTGCAGCTGCTCCAGGCAAGCTAACTATAGCTTAGTTTTTGTGAGTGGCATGTCAAAGCCATCTATTTATAAACCAAATTAGAAAATGCCTTGGAACTGTAATTTTTCTTTCAGGCTTCACTTCCAGCTATCCAGAAGCTCAGTATTCCATATATATAGATTTGGCTATAAAATTTGAACCTATCTGAAAAAGAAAAAAATAATATATTGAAAAAGCCAAAACAAAAAACCCAATTAAATGATAAAATTTTGGAATATAGATATCAGTCAAAAACTATTTAAAATATTTTTATACTTTACCTATAAGATGAATCATGAAGGATGTGCGGAGGCATTAATAAAATTATTCATACTTATTTTTTCCATTTTCCGTAATTTCCAATTAGTTGTTTATCTTGAAAGTATTTCTTACTAAGAAAGTAGTATTATGCTTGTTTTAAAGGCTAAAAAAAATTAAGTAAGGTAAATTGCTTGAGAGAAACATTTTAAACATGCTCACTAGCTTTGACCTCCTTCAGTTTCAAATCAAAATGCATGCTGAGTAATGCTAGAAGTTTGTAATGGTCTGGATGCAAGTATTTGCTTGATTTTTATGAGGATCAGGCCCTAGGTAACCTGAAATGAATATCAATAAAAATGGCATTAAAAATAAATGGAGACCCTTGATCATGTGGGGTTAAGCAACCTTTCCAAATCCACAAAAGAAACACAAACCTTCCAATTCTTTCTGATTTGTAGATCAATTTATCAGTATTGGAAGGACTCAGCTTTTCTTACTACTTTGTAGGGGCCTGGGTAAAGTTGTGGAATTTAGATCTGGATTACATAGGCTGAACTGCTCTAAGGCCTGTGGATAATATTTCAGTCTGTAAGCAGCCAGCCTTTTTCTCTGCAGAGCCATTCTCTGAATGTCAGAGTAGGACAGCATGAGGAGCCAGTAGACTGTAGTTACCCATATGGGTAGGTGATGTTAGGAGTCTATGCAAATGGTTCTGGGAGGGTTTTCTGCATTAAATAGTAGACTTCTCTCACAGATTAATCTCCTATAACTAAGCATTTTCTTTTAAATATAAACGACTCTGTGCCACTTTTAGAACACTTGGATTACTTTGTTAAATTATTAACCAGTTTTTATCATTGGTAGGGGAGTTTTTATAGAAATGAGAGCAGGACTTACTAGTTATTTTTAAAATGTGCCAATGTGAAACCTTGTACTTGTGACAAGGCTCATGAAGCCTAACAGAGCTGTTGTACAGATTTTAAAGGAATTACAAAATTAAAGATAGAAAACATTCTTATTAGGCATAGAACTCCATCCAGGTTTGGTGTTTGCAGTGTATTTGATATACTGCTTCTGAAACCAGTGGATGTTGAGGCTGTTTAGCACTTCTTGGTAAGTTTTTATTATATTTTAGGTACAGCTAGTAGGCTGTGAATATTGAAGCAAGGGGGAAACTGGTATTTAAATCTTAATTTACTGATAAGTATTTTCTGTCCTGACATAAGACATGGATTGGCAGTAGGCTGTATGTAATCTTCTTTCTCTTCTGCATTTTTCTATCCCTTGAAATAGGGGCTGCAGGGAGAGAAGCATCTTGTTTTGCTTGAAGGCCTGACAGAAGTCCAGCTGTAGGGGCATAGCTAAGTGGATTACTGTCAACTAAATATTTGGTAGTCCTTACTCCCAAGTTCTCCATGATTTACCTGGAGGATACCAATGTACCTGTTATACATAAATTCCAAATCCTGGGCTAGTGGACTGTGGTCAGGCATGAAGAAGTCTCTGTAATGATGTCTGCCAGATCCTGAGCAGCTCAGCTTCTGGACAGGAAAGACATAGTCTCTTCCAGAGATGTAGCTCCATCCTCTTTGGTAGGCAACTGAAAACAAAACAGGTCTGTTTTGCTCCAAACTGTAATGAAACATAATGCAAATATATATCAAAATCCATCAGAAAATGGAATTACTTTTCTGCAGAGTGCAACTTGTCTGTTGTAACTGAAAATATTTTGGTGAGGGATGGTGTAACAATTTAGAGTTGAGAGAACGTGGGTGTCTCTTCCTCTAAGGCCCTACCACGTTACTTTTTCCAAATAAATTTAGAAGTCCCTGTTTTACATTTCACATGCCTGTTCCAATTTTCCTATTCAGCAGGTTAATTATGAAAGTATGCTGAACAAGTATGGATATCATGAAGGTGGTTTGTGAAATCTCTGAGAACTTGCATTACATAGCCATTTTTAACTAGTGTCAGTGTGCCCAAAATTAAAATTTAAGATTCAATAACATCGCTTTCAGTGTCTCATTATGCTGTGTTGTATTTCCACTTTTCCTCTTTTCACTGTGCAAAACCAGATTTTATTTTCCATAGAAAATTACTAAATTTCAAATTTGTATATGGATATATGCTTTGTGCTGTTTATATAGCAAAATGCTCTTCTGACATTGGCAAGGCATATTCGGCAGATGGCTGGGGAGAGTCTAATCCTCTCCCTCCTGGCACAAGGAATGCTAATTACTATGTGCCTTGAGCAAAGAGCCTTCTAGATATTCAGCTGCCTTTCCTATTGGGGCAGGAATGTCTGCTGGAGAACATAATGGAAAGATCTCCATGTAAATTCCTTGAGGACATCTTTACTGTGAAAATTAAAAAAATTTAAAAAAACCCTAAGAAATCTCTATATCCCAAAATGTCAGTTGGAAAATAAACAGGCCTTGCTGGCAGCCTAATGCAGATCATACCACGAATTCATGCTGGGTGGAGCTTGGGCTTGGCAGGATAAATGGGAAGACATTACAACTGCTTTCATCAAAACAGAATCAGTTTTCAGGAGAGGCAGCAAAGGCTTATCTCTGTCTCCTCCTGACACAGCCATCTGATACCTGTGAAAGATGTGGTAGGAGGGTTACCAGATGAGCATTTGGCACTTCTTGTCTCATTATTTGCAGTTTCATTGAATTGACAGTGAAGCATTGCAGCAAAGGAGCCAGAAAGAGGTCAGAAAAAACTGCTTGCCTGACATGAGAAAATTGCTCAATGAAACCTGAGACATTCTGCCATGAAAGTAACTCAGAGAGCTCAGGCCCTTCCAGAGATGTACAAATAGGGAAGGCACCCCTAGTGCTGATCCAAGATCCTTGTTTGCAGCTGCCTCATTTCCAACAGCGACATGACAGGAAGCCAAGGGATGAGAAAGACAAAAGGAGACAGCACTTGCCCTAGCACCTGCTGAGACCTGGCTGTCCTTGCCCAACTCCTGCTTTTACTGAGCCCTTATCTGCTCCTGCCCCAGCACTCAGCATGGCAGTGAATATGAAAGATGACCTGGCTGCAGCAGCGATTCTGCTGTGGGGCTGCTCCTGCCTGATCTGGCCAGGAGCAGGGAAATTCAGAGAGGTGCAAACTGACATCTTCACTGGTGGTGAGATTTCCTCCAAAGAAGAGCCTGAAGATGGCCATGGGCCAGAGAAGGAGCTCAGTGCCTGACCCATGTACCTACCTGTGAGTGTGTGGTGGGGAGCCCTCTGGGCTGGTGGAGGGAGCCAATCACCCAAGGGCCTTCTTTGTCTTTTTGCATTTCCAGCAAAGGCCTTCAGACCCGAACCATGCAGGTCTCGGGTGTGGTGTTTAGCACTTTTTCCTGTGCGTCCTCAGAGTCTTTTATCCAGGAACTTACTCTGCTGAACTGATTCTCGCCAAAAAAGCCCCCTTGCCCAAGCCTGTCCCCAGAAGGTTGATGGTACTTGTCAACCCAGCATCTGGAGCTCCTCTGTGGCAATAAGCCAGCTGGGAGAATGACCTTGCTCACAGTTTACATGGGCAATACTGACATGGTCTGGCTGGTATGGTGGCATCAGCCAAAAGAAACCCCAAAGGAAGATTATTTTTATCCAGTATTTGTGCTTTTTAGAAGTTAAAGTTGTTACCACCTGCTATTTACCATCTTAATACTCTAACATACCAGCTGCTAAAGCTTCTGTGCTGACTCTTTTCACTTGCCCCTCATTTCTGCTCACAGCAATGCCTGGGTTAGCTCTCGGGCCTGGGGCCGTTGCTCCTGGCCTGTGTCGCTGCTGCTGGGAGCCCTGCAAGGTCCAGTGCCAGACCTGCACTGGGAGCAGCTGAGAAGCAAATGGGGGAGTCTAGGCTGTGGTAACAAGCTGGCAAATATGCTATCTGCACACCCCTGCTATGTGAGCACATCGTTTCCTCAGTGACCTAGTTTTATGAATAAAAAAGTCTTCCTTCTTCATAACCACAGTAACAGAGAGTTTTATTAATGTTTGCCACTATAAAGAAAAGGTTACTGTGTCTTAATTTTACTAGGTTGCTTTAAAACCAATAAGATTTTCTGGAAGTTGGGAGATGGCTTGTGATCGGCTGTCAGTTCTATGTGCACGCTTCTTCGAGAAATGAGTCCGTAGGGATGACTCAGGCTTGGCAACAAAAGATGTTCCCTCTGTTAAACAGTTACCTCTGGAAATGTAAGGCTGTTTCTTCATTGCTCTCTTGGAGAAGGGAGGGGATGATAAGATTGCTAGGATTATGATTATGAATATTTTAAATTTGAGCTCTCAGTTCAGCTGCATGACAGCTCATATCAGCCAAATAACATTTTCTACCCTGACTGGATAAGCACATTAGTGCTTCCAGAACAGATTCTAGTTTTGGCTCTACTACTGGTTGCCTTAACACATTTGTCTGTAACCAAAAAGGATTCCAGAAACCTGCATTTAAATGTTACTGGAAGACTATTTGTATCTTATCTAAGCCCAGACTGAGGGCTGTTACCATATGTCCATATCTGTAAGGGCTGTTCTCAAAATAGAAATAACTAAATTCACTTGAAAACCAGAGAGAGGGAGGTTTCAGGCGTGGTACTTCCTAGGAGGTAACCTGTGCTCTCTTACACTGGTCTGGGTGCTGGGCTGCAGTGCAGATTGGTAAAGTCAGGTTTAAAAGAGTTAGGCTCAAGAAAATAAGGTCATTCTTTAGTTAGCATAAAACAGGCTGACATTTTGAATTGAACTATTGAGAGGCCAGACTTCCTGAAGCAGAACTAGAATTGCATGGGTTTCTTGTGATTGTTACTTAGTAAAATAAGGCAAAAGAAATACTATAATTCTGATCACATTGGTTTTGATCTAGGAATTGTTTTATTATTTTATTACAGTGATTCACCTACTCTTATTTCCCTCTTGGAGTTTGTAAGTGGTATAATGTTGTGATATACTGTTGTATTGCTTAAACAGAGCCTAATCAATGGATGGTAAAGGCTGTTTCAAAGCAGTTTTCTCTTCTACAAGAAAAGTCGATTTATCCATAAGCAGAATGAGCAGAAAGAGATATTTTGTGCTCTTTGGTAAATGGAGGTTTCATGGATTATGCAACTATATTGGAGAGCACCATAAATTTTGGGATGGGGCTAAAATAATGTTTTAGAAAAATGCAGAAATAGGCAGGAAAACACTATCCAATGAGAAGGGCCTTGAAATGCCTTTGGCCAGCAGAGGTCAGACTGTCCTTTAGACTGTGTAGTTAATCTGCTTTGTACCTTTGGGCATGTTCCCCTGCTGTTTAATGCTCCAATCCACCAAGCTCTGCCAGCTGAAGCATATTAGTTTATTTATTTAAGAAATTCTTTTGCAATCCAAGCTCCACATGCAGTATCAGCACATGAGAACTGTAATAAAAATTAAGGATAATTCAAATTTCTCTGAGTAAATACTTTAATTTGCAACCCTATGATCCAAGTTTTGTGTATGCATTTGATATGGGAATACTATTTGGTCTGAAATCTAATTTCGTCAGCAGTGGGATTTTTTAAAAATTTTGGTTCTTGTTTAGGTACTTGATGCTTGCAATGCTTTGATTATCAGCAAACTAGTCATTTTCAGCTACAAGTTATAAGAACAACTAATTTTCTGGAGTTGCTTGCGGTAAGCAAACATTTTCTGCTGCAAGTTAATGCATTCTTATGGTTTTCTTTATGTGAAATTCTTTAACTGTGATGCTGGAGATGGTGCAACTAAACCTGAATTATGGGTATGGACTGCTTTTGGTGATGCTTGTGTTCAAGCAGTAGCTGGCACCTGTGTGCACAGACAGCTGTGCCATGCCCCTGGTGCTCATCTGCACCAAGAAATTGTTCTGGCATCATTGTACATTGAAGCCTTTGGTTTCTCAAGGCAACAAACTTGAGAAAAGAAGCAACTTTGTTTATTTGTGGGGCTTCTGGTGTCCACATGTAAAAAATGGGATGAAGAGATGAGAAACTGAAAGGTGGTTGATGTTGGAGCATTTCTTAGTCATAAGATATATTTCTTAGTCTATAAGATATAGATGGAATTTAAGACAGAAAAGCAAATTAATTAATTCCTCATAAGAAGCTGTTTTATAAGTAATAATAGAAACAGTTGGTTTTGAGCTATAGGTTTTGAATAATAAACCTGTTCTTGGTAGTGGGGCATATAGGAAAAGTAGCTCTTTTTCAGTCTTGTATGCTACAAAGATACTCAGTGCAGGATAAAATAGTGCTGCTTTAATTTCCAAGGATGCCTTAAAAATCATGCTACATTTCCATAGTAACAACAAATAATAATGTGTGTTTAAACTTGTGGTTAACTAGTGGGATAAGCAATTCCAGAAAACCATGGGGAACATATGCTTATAGAGAAATAATAAGATCTTTGAAGGGTGACTAAGTGTGAGTTCATGTGGGTGAAAGGAAAAATGAAAGCAGCGGGGTAAAGGACATAATTTCACATCCCCCAGGTGTGGGTTCTTGACATGACAATCCACACGGGAGGGCTGTGTGTGGCTCCTGTGGGTGTGAAAGAGGAGTACCCTCTTTCATGGTTGTGAGGACTTCGGGTTTTTTGTGCTCTAAAGATTTGTGGCTGAGATTTTTGTCCAGCAAATTAACATGAAGCCTGAGGGGTGCATACTCCACTGGGGAAAGACTTTTTGGATCTTATTTGGATTTGTACAAAGATGACAAAGCAGAAGACATAAGCCCCTGAATTATCTGCTGCATTATGGCACCAGCAGCTCGAGTCTGGTAAAGCAGTAAAATATTGTTGGGTTGTGATCCTTTCTGTGCTTTGAGAGATTGAAAATTTATTCGAGCTTTCTTAGGAAGCAGGAGATTAATAGCAGAAATGATGCAAAACATTCACTGGGATCTGTGCATAATTTCGATGCAGTGTTACAAAACAACTATGTTGATGCTTTCTTTTTGAGAGATGGGTCATTAGAATGACCAAATCTCTGACTAACCTCTAAGATTAGGGAATCCACAGATCCAGAATGACTGGCAGGGAGAAGCTGAAAGAGGGCTTTCTTTGGTTGTATATAAAACTTATAAGGAATTCAGTTTAGAAGATCTTTGGTGTGGGGATCATAACACACCAATCTATGATCCATGTCCAATATTGCAAGGTATTTTTGGGATAAAAAATGTATTTTAGGAACTCATATGTGTTGGGGACACCCTAAGGCTTTAGTGCAACAATTTGATAATACTTTGCACTGATTTTTCTTAAAAATTCAGACCATTTCTCTAGAGAAATGATGGTTAAATGTTTTAGGCTCTTTAGGGGAATCAGTGCCAAAGCCTAGATACAGCATCACATAAGAATCTTTTGGGGTAGCGTGTTTCATGTCTGATTCATCCCTATGCCTAATTAGGGAAAGAGCAGGGAAAGTGGTCCAAATTTGTCTATGAAGAAAAGTCAGGATCCATAATCGTATATAATGGTTTCTGTTTTTTTTTTCTGCCTGTTTCATAGAGCTGCATTTTTTGGAAACACCAAGATTTTCCTCATGTGATGAACATTGCCACTTCTCAGCATTTTTACCTACCTTTTACAGCATAGTATGACAGCAGTGATGACAGCAGCAGCAGCAGCACAGGTGTCTCTCTTGAATGCAAGACTGTGTACCTGAGCAGTACCTCAACACCTGCCAATTATTGAAGGAAGAATATTTCTATTTTGGGGTGAACATTAGAAAAGCAACTGTAACACCTTGAAATTCTGTGTGTCCACACCCAGTGAACCATCTTCCGAGCAGTAGCAGCTATAGATAGTAAGTTCCTTTTCCCAGTGAGGTTTAGTAGCTCAGGCATGTGTTGTACTGGCATGGCCATATACCTTCTGCTTCTTAGGCTAATGCAGCCTTTACTCTTTGGGGCCTCTCTGTGCTAAAAGATATTTTCAACTTCAGTCTCATGAAATTTTCACCTGTCACTTGGGCTTACATGCTGTAAGCATTGAGAGCCTGGTTCTTTCTGCCAGTAGAGGGAATGAGCTATTAGTGCTAGTGTTGCCTCAGGAACAAAAGGGGGGCACAAGAAAAAATGGGTTTCTGCTGGGCATGAATGAATTTAGTCTGGGAAGGAAGAGGATTTGCTTAGTGATTCTAACCATGAGCTTCTGAAACAGCCTTTCAATGGTAGTAGAAGGACAAACTCCCCAGTTACTCTTGAAGGCAATGTATGGAATGAAGTGTGCAGTGGTATAGCCGGGGGCTGCACTTGACAATTTCAGAAATCCCTTGCAGTCCCCTACTTCCCTGCGCAAGTGTGTCAGGGAATGAGTGATGACATCATCCCTCCCCTTTCCAAAGCTGCACTGGAATAGCTGCAATCTAGCTTTTTTAGAACCTACCACTTGGAAATGTTTGATCAGCTGTGGCAAGTGCTTGGGATGTAGACTCCATGTATTTTTTTTTTTAAGGATATATAAATCAAATATGTATCTAAGTAAGATTTCCCCTACCACCCCATCTTACTTTCTTGACACTATTTTTACATTTACCTCACAAGAGTGAAACAAGCTAGCAAGGAGCAGGCTGCTGTCACAGCCAGAGTTAGAAGTGGTTGCTTATTAGAGAGCAGCCTTTTTTTTTCCCTGCTGGTGGCATATGTTTTACTTGCTAACTATATCTGTATCAGAACAGTTGACAAACGTGTTCCAGGTAGCCTCATTGACCAGCATGTTTCTGCTGCTGCTGCTCTCTCTCTCATTAATAATTTGGACAATATGGTGAATAATTGGAGTTTTTAGTATGAGAATATTTCCATTGATGGCATAAACTCTCACTGCAGTGTCTTGTGTACAATTTCTTACATGCAGTTGCTTAAATGCTGCTGAGGAATCCTACTAAACAGCTTGTAAAATCCTTTGGCTATGAAGGCTTAGTTAATTATACAGGAGGACACAGTGAATTAATTCTGAAATTAGTCTGGCACATTTATTCAAAATAATTTTTCCTGCATCGAGAATTAAATGATTGAGTTCAAGTTTCACCTGGATGCAATTTGAACTGCAATTACTAAACCCTCTGACCCATTTGCTATTAGCAGCACTACTGTGTTCCCTCTCCTGCCCTGCTGAACAGTGGTAAGAGATATTCTTTTATGGTTTTACTTTCTTCACTTGACCTTAACATTTCAGAGTGTTAAGGGGAGAGGGCTGGCAAGTATATCTTAATTACTCTGTATATTCTACCCTGGAGTGCTGGAACATACAGTACTGACTAAAGAGTTCACTTGTGCAGTACCACTGGTGAGTGGAGTTGTTAATGAAGATGTGCACAGAGATCTCAATAAATGAGTGACAGTTCTGAGGGAAAAGTTATGTTTTTTACTGTATTTTATTCTGTAGTATTAATGTGTTTTAAATAGTGTTGTGTCCAATATTGTACATAGTTCCACTACTGTACATAGATGGGAAAACTGTTCAACAGGGCTCCATTGAATCGTGAAGTAGCAGGAGACAGCTCTTCCTCTAAAGTGTATGAGGTTGAAAAAAGATGGAAAAGTGAAGGGTAATAGAAACCCATTTCTGTTAGATCTACGGTTTGGATAGTGATGTCTGCTTCTGAACAATCTAGAGTCAGTGCTCTGTTTCCTGAATCTGTCTTATATGTTTCTCACATTACTGTATCACTTAATGCTTCCCTGCCCCCTCAGTTACTGAAAAGTATTTAAAGAGGCTAAAATAAACAGAAGAAATGAAAAGTACTGATTTTTCTGACTGAATGCTGTGTTGCTGCTGCACTGTTAGGTGGTGGGATGTGTAGCAAGAGATGGTCATATAATTACAAAAAATTCTGACAGCAATATTCTCTTTCACTCTACTGACTGAGGAGCTCTTTAAGAATAGCTGAACATGGAGAATTGGTGAGTATTCAAATATGAATGGTTAAAACCAGTTAAGCCAATGCAATGCATTGTTCATTGCAATTACCAGGTTTCTTCTCAGTATAAATTATCCATACTTACATTGCACATGATACAAAGTAAGGAAATATGGGTGGCATGAAGTTTCAGTACAGCTTTGTCTTCACTGTTAACCCCCTGTTGAGAAATAGAGAATGGCTACCACCCTCTTTTGCATGAAGATTACAGGTTGTGTGCATTACTTACACAGCTAATGAGGTTCTATTGTTCAAACTCCCCCAGGTAATTACCACTTTTTAGACTTGCAGCATGCTTGGTACCCCTCCTAGAGCTGTTAGATTTCTTCTGTTATTTACAGCATTGGCTGGGCTATTTGCTATTGCAAGTAAAAAGGTAATTTCTCTTAACAAGGGTCTGTAATTTTATCCTGTGTGTACAGCACAGAGCACAGCAGGGCCCTAGCTGAGCCTGCTAGTGCTGCAGTAATGTCAGTAAATCAGAATCAGACTTGACTACTGCCTTTCTCTGGGGGCAGAGTTCAGCAATAGCTGCTTGTGCCGTGCTGTTTGTGCTGCCTGCACTCCCTGGCTTTTATACCTTTCATTGGCCAGGGTCAGTATGGAGCTGCCCAGCTGGAATCACCTGTTATTGCTGAAGAGACAGACCATGCTAGTGCTTTACTCCTCTCTAATGATCATCATTGTTGTAAATTTGATTTGTTCTTATGGCATCCTTGCAAAGACTTTTTGATAAATCAGTCACCCATGTTTTCATCTCCTGAATTTGTCTCATATTCCGTCTGCAACAGAAATATTCTTCTTTCTGTTAAAATGAAAACCAGTTTTTCTCTGTGGGGAATATCCAGGAATATCCCACTTGCTGATTTGTTACAAGACTTGTTACTTGGATTCTTGGAATAAATATTAGATAAGAAACTACTGTTGAAATCTAGAAATTATTTTTATTTTCTAGTAAGATACTATCTTATTGTGATCACTCAGAAAGATCAGTATTATTTATGCTTTGTAAGGAACAAATTCTTTAAACACATATTTTACATAGAGATTTTCCCAGGACAAGTGATATGGTGACTTCTTTCAGGTGACATCAGAAAAGACATTTGATTGTGTTGAAGTTTGTTATCTTTATGGCTGGGTTAACAGAGTGAGGACCAACACATTCCACCTGAGTATCAATATGAACAGCCAAGATTATAATCAGCAGTTTTGCATCTGAAGCCTTTTTTATTTGAATTGTGGCACTACAAAATTTCATCCTGTGTGCTCACTGCCCCCCACCCTGAAAAAGGAGGAAGGAATTGGAGAGCTCTGGGCAATCATCTGAAGTTGTGATGTAAAGTCTATAAAGTCTATTTAACACCCTGATGGAAAGTATGTGTATACTTTGCATGGTACACATTTGCTCCCCAGCCAGTCTTGAAATTACAGCTGTCAACTGTTTCCTGTGTGCTTCTGACTTAGATGTTTCAATTTCTTTCACTGGATACAGATGCTACAATAATCCATGCTTCTGGTACATTGTTTTCAGACATCTGCAGTGCAATATATCTGGGATTTTTTTGTAGTGTCTTTCAAAGTTGAAAGCAAGTTTAAAAAAAAAAACAAACCAACAAAAAGCAGCTGTCATTCGTAGTAGGACATTCATCTTGAGCTGCTTATGCTCTGTGAACTGTATATGACCATCTGAAGGTTTCTAGCAAGTTTCTGAGGCACAGCTTGAATTAGATATCCATCAGGGCTTTGGAGAGTAAGCATGCATACTTTAGATGGTTCTTCAGGTGATTATTTCTGCTGGAGGCTTGTACATGAGTTAAAAGAACTTCAGAAAATCTTTGCCCTAGACCACCTTTGTACAAAAAAAAAAAATATTTTAGAAATAATTTTCTACCCTCAAAATCTGGCCAGCAAATTCAGGACCTAATAGTTTCAGAGAGCAGGTGTTTCCAGCATTCATTTTTACTAGACTTGTTTCTTGTGTGTGGTGAAAGTTTCTGGATTTTTTTTTTTCAATTGCATGGTTATTCTACTCTTTTTCTCTTTGCTAGTAAAAATGTTTTTAAAAATTGTATTTATTTTAGATTTGAATGCACTGACATAACTGATCCTTTGTTCTGTTTATATGTTTATGGGTAGAAACATGAACTGCTGTTGCTTGAAATATTCTAGTGATAACTAATGATGAGGAACAGCTGGGCTGCGTCGGCTGCATGGAAAATGCCTGGAAATGTGAGATTAAGGAAGACCATTTCATGTAGAAGACTGGTATAGCTTTCTTATTAGACCTAGACAACAGTGAAATCCTAAGGCACATTTTATATATATATTTTATTTTTACCCCTGGCAATACCATGGATCTGTATTTTCAAAGTGTTTGCTGCTACACACCTAGATTTTGAGTTTCCAGCATCTATTTAACTAGCATGAGAATTCAGATTTAATTGTTTTAAAAACTAATAATACTACTGTTATAAAGTAGTCTGCATGGTAATGATCTGTAAAACTGCTTATACTTTCTGAATTAACAATGATAATGAAGTCAGGCTGGAATGTAGAGAAAATTATTGTGAAACCTATCTTTCTGGAAATCCATGTGGTATGCAGACTCAGCTTAGAAGGTGTAAACTGACAAATAAAAAGCAATATCCAGACCAAAAAAAAAAAGAAAAAAAAAAATCTTTATTTCCTCAGTAGCAAGACTTGCACCAAAATAAAGCATATCTGTTCTTGCGTATTAGAAGTCTGCTGGGAAAAATGTTTGCTAAGAAATCCATATCTAAACTTGTCTCTGAACTCAGGTTGTCTGACTCCTGAAGTCACAGTATGAATACAAAACAGCAGATTCATCTTCTCATATCTCTTTGAAGTTATTTTTATCTCTGCAACTATTCTTCATGTTGGTGGTTCACCCCAGGCTTGCTGGACTGGAACTATGAGAGATACTATTCACTGCACAGAAATGCACCAGTCCTTGTGTTTGTGGTCCAGACTGTCTGCTGCTGAACGCAGCACCACAGAGTGGATTTACACCAGGTCAGAATCTGACCACGAACCTCCCTGCAGACCTCCCCTTGGTTTATTGTACACACATCTATTTTCTTTGTAATATCTGTGCACCTTTTTTTTTTTTTTTTTTTTTTTTTTTTTTTTTTTTTTTTGTGGCATTTGGTTCTCGCCTGCACCCCCCTTCATTGCAGGGGTTAGCTGCAGTAAGGATGAGCGGGGCCCAGGGACCAAAGAGAACGCCGGGGGGATGCAAGGAACAGAGCTGTTAGCTGGAGGCGTTGGGAGGGAGGAATGGGGGAAGCCTGAAGCTCCGCACAACACTTGGAGCAGGGGCTGCTTATGCACCCCTCTGCAGTAGCTGGGGACGCCAGCTCTGAAATGCCCCAACTTGCAGGTCTGCCCGGGGCGCGAAGACCGTCTTGCCCCTGCTCTCAGGAGAACAAGCTGCCCCTGTTGCTGTTCAGTGTCTCCGGAGACTCTTCCCAACTTTGCTCAGGGCTGATGGATTTCAAAGCAATTTCACCCTGCTTGAAAGTTCTTTAAAACAGTTCCTAAACCCAGCTGTTTGCAGCTGTGCCCACGTCAGGGGAGAGGTCTGTGCGCTACGCCGCGGGCAGTCGCGCACCCGCTCCCAGCTGCCGCCTCAGTCCGTTCGGCCGCGCCCCGCAGCGGCCGCGGGACGCCGGCCCGGGGCAGCTCTGAGCGCAGCTGGCGGCGGTCACCCCGCCCGCAGGCAGCACCTCGCTGTCGGCTGCACAGCGATCGGCCCCCGCGACAGGCGGGGCGCGTCCGAGGGGCGCGGGGGAGCCGCGTCCCGCCGGTGCCCGCGGGCAGCACATCGGACAGCGGCCGCCGCCCGCCCGGCCCGCCCCGAGCGCGCGTGCGCGGGGCCGCGCGGCCGGGGGCGGGCGCGGAAGGTGCGCGCGCCGCCGCCCGCCCTCGCGCTGAGGTGTCGAGGCGGTGCCGGCGTGTCCCTCACGGCGGCGGCAGGAGCCGCACGGGCGGTGCCGCTGCGGGGACCCGCCCGCCCCCGCGCTGAGGTGCCGCTGTGTCCCTCACGGCGGCGGCAGGAGCCGCACGGGCGGCGCCGCTGCGGGGACCCGCCCGCGCCGCTCCGCCCGCGACCCCCGGGCACAGCCCGCCGGCCGTGAGGGCTGTGCCGCGCTGCCCCCCCCCACGCCCCGGGGCGCTATGAGCCATGAAGCCGCCCGGCAGCAACTCCCTGCGGCAGTCTGGCTGCGGCGACCGCCGCCGTCCCGCGCTCCTGCCGCTCCTCGGCCGCTTCGTCTCGCTGCTCCTGCTCCTCCATGGCTCCTCCTGCCCCCGGGCCCGCGCGGCCGCAGCGGCCGCCGGTGGGTATGGCGGGGGTGCGGGTGCGTGTGCCTGTGGTGTCTGCGGCCCCTCGGTCGCCGTCCCCCGCGATAAACCCCGGCAACATCCATTTCCCTTCAACCATTCCTTCCTTCCTTCCCGCTCCCAGCTTTGTGTACGTGTCTGTGTCAGCGTGTGTAAACCCGGGGCTCAGTGAAGATTTCCTTGGCTTGCTTGCTTAGACAGAAGAGGGGTACGTGCGGTGCCGGTGCTGCAATGTGTTGGGTAGGGATGCTGTGCGTGGAAAAACGCCCGCGAGGGATGCGACACAAAAAGCTCCGGTGGTCTTTGTATGTGTCACGGTGCATGTGGACGGCGATCCGCTACTTTGTCTGTTTGGGGTCGGATTTTCGTGTGTACTTTGTTGCTTATTTGATCTTGGTTGCATATAGGTGACATGTAGAATGCTCTGAATGCAGTCTGTCTGTGCATCGTGTTATTATTGTTGGTACATTGCCGTTACCTTGTAATATTGTTATGTTGTTACGTCGCGTTGATTGACTGTCTTGAAATTTTAATGAAGAAAGATACAGGATTTCTTTTCAAAGGCTGCTACTGCGGAAAAGGGCTCTTGTCAAAGTTAAAAGAAGTAGAAATCAATTTCCTTTACATAATAGGAAGTTTAGCATTCAGTGCACATGGACTCTGAATTCAGTGTATGTTAGCAACACTGGGAGTATTCTTAGCTTTTTGTAGATTTTTCTTTTTTTTGGTGAAAGAATTTAGCTATGCATGAGGGGGTAGGGGATAACTACATATGCATTGAGGTTTTTTTCTTCCTGAAGATGGAGAGGTATTAAAATATTTATAATCTATGAGTGCATATGAAAATGTAGATTAATGCAATTAAATAAATAATGTTCTTTCTGAAACCATTTTATGTGTGAAAAATGAATAAAATCTAGCTCAATGAGTAAGCTTTTTGTTTGCTTGAGTGATTAGTAAAATGTTAGAAAACTGCAAGCAAATATGTAGCTTTTTCATGGAAATAAATGCATTCTGCCATGGAATTTATGGCTGGGATATCTTTCTTCCCCAGGCCTGCACTGGAATGAAACAGCAAGCAGTACAGAGGAAGTACTGGCAGATGAAGAGAGTACATTTCAACAGAGTAACAGCAGTAACAGTAAAAATAACAGCTACAGCAATGCAATCCAGAAAGAAATCACACTGCCTTCAAGACTAATCTATTACATCAACAGAGACTCTGAGACCCCTTACCATATCCTGGATACCAGGGCAAGGCACCAGCAGAAACATGACAAGGTAGGGTAAAAGAGGCTCATCTACAGAATTTTCAAAACAGTGATATGTGATGTGAAACTGTGTTTGTTTTGATCTGTAGATATTCAAGACTTATTGGTGGTCCCTACTACAATTTTTAGGAATTAAGGGAGCACATGTAATTAATCAAGAATGTAATTTCCCTTGTGTTAACTTAAATATAATCATTTTGAATTTCAGAATGGTTCAGAAACTGAACTGTAGATAAAACAAATGAGAATTAGGTGAAGTTGAGTTGACTAATCAGCACAGATTCTGGTGTCTTCACTTTTGGTACACCACTATCAACAAAATGTTTCTTCCAAAATAGCTCTAGACTGCAAAAGTATCTGCATAGGGAGCTTCTTTGGAATCCTAAACTTGCAGCATGAGTTACTTAGCTTTGAGTGTGCCATGCACTGCCAATGCAGCATTCATTTCCTGCCACTGTATGGCCAGTGAAGAACACTGTTAATGTTACTATTTTTTGTCAAACAGTGCCTGCATTCTTCATTTTTAGTGGCAAGGCCTAATATTCCATTTTGTATGGATGTAGCTAGTAAGTTGTTTGGGTTCTTTTCCCCCCTGAAATTCTATGGAATTGAACAAACTTTGGTTTTGTGGAATAGTGTTGTAAGGAAATAAACCTGTCTAAACTATATCGTTTATTACCCTTTAAATTTATTTCATCCTATTTTTATAAATCTTTGTTTAAAAGGTTAATTTCTTCCTACAGGGTAAAAGGTAAAGTGAAGGTAAAGATGGTTTGAATATAAAGAGGTAGGGAAGAAACAACAAAGCAAAGCAGTACATATGATATTACTGGAGGACTTAGCTATAATGGAGTTCCTGCCTATTGAATAGCATTTCTCTTGAAATTTTAGACAGTGAATTTAATACATGTTATATGTCCTTATATTGATTATGTGCCATTTCAGATGTGGAATTAATAAGAGGGCACTGAATAATCTTTGAAAAAAAAGGTTGAGGTACCTGTATAATTTTTATGTTTTAATAGGAAGAAAGGTTGCTTCCTAGCTTATTGAACATGGATACTGGTGTGTGCCTTTGGATGCATCTCAATACACCACTATGTTATGGTTGGCACAGAAAAGCTTTTTGTTTGCTGGAAACTGGAGCTACTTAAGAGAACATTGCATTCAGAACTAATACTCTTTCAAGTGACTCCACTCATTTAAATACACTTAAAACACTGAGGTCTTGCTGTTCCCCTCTTGGGAAGAAAGGGATTTAAAAGTGTTTGCAGACCTGCTTTTGGGAATAATGCTTCCTCCATGTTGCTGTATGTTGGTTTTTTTGAAATCCACTGGGGACAATGTCCACCAATCTCTACACTTACCCAGCACTGCCCATGAGAAGGTTGCTGTTCCTTCCTATGCCCTACCTTGTATCTACATGTTGGAGTAAAGTTCTGCAGAAATCAGTGCTGACAGAATTGGTATTGATCTCCTTGGGCATGCTTGCTGCTGACTGTTGTGTAAAGTGGATCTTCTTTCTACTCACTGTGTCCCTTTTAAGCACAGGGAATGCTAATGCTGCAGTTTTTCCCACAGAAGGGTTCCTCAGTCCTGGGCTTTCATGGAGAGTGACATTATGATGACTTCATTCTTCATTCTTCTGGCATGAAATTTCTATTCTTTTATATTTATTGTTTATTTTTAATTGGAGAAAAGAGTTGATTATGTTCATTGTCTGGATGGATTTTTGTATGTCTTGCTTCTGGATCATCGTACCTGACACCTTCACCCCCAACTTGCATTTTGTGCCTTTCCTTGCATGAAGTAATTCTTTGCCCTTTCATCTACTTTACAACAGCTAAAATATTTGTTATTATTTTCTTCTGTTTAAGATTTGCTATAATGTTTTCTGTAGAGCAATAATTGGGGCATGGGGGAAGTCTGGAACGTGTAAAAGGAAAACAACCCAAACAACAACCCATAAACAAAACAATGCAATTGACTGTGAAAGATACCCAGGGGTTGGTTTTGACTTAGGGGGATGATTCTTTTCAATACTTTTATCATTCCCAAAATTAAAAGAAATGCTATATGAGAATAAATCCTACTTGTGAGATTTTGATTTCTCTTACATTGGTGATAAAGAGAAGTAGCCAAAATGTAGTTAGGTAAAGAAAGACATCTGTATTTAGGATTTTTTTAATACCATGTGAAGAAAGTTAAGATGGCCTTATATATGTATAGATTGGAAAATGTTGAGGACAAAATGCTTTTGTTGTTCTTTTACTGGGACTATAGCTTTTAACCTGTATTTTCTTGTCAACCTTACTATGCCATTTATAGGCATATGATGTGGAAACAGTCCCTAACTATTGATAATATTAAGTAGACTCCTTTCTGTGGAACTTCTCTATAGTGGTCAGAATAATGTAATATGGCCAGTTTGTGGGATTAGGCCTGAATGCCTCAGAAATGCTGAGTCACTATAAGGAAAGGGTGAGACTAGAACAAATGGTGTGCATGTGGGAAGAAAGAGGTTGGAGAAGTTGGAGAAATATAATTATGTAAAATTATTTAAAATATTTTTTAAAAATCACGTCCCAAAAGTAAGGGTTTTCAATGTTCTTCATGAAATGTTGGTAGAAATTAAACACTGGAGAGAAAACAGTGTAGGAGAGAATAAAAAACCCCATAAATAATGAGTTACCTTCTTAGCACTGATTCTCTCTATCCCCTTTTGGTGAAATGTCATCATATTGAGAAGGTGTTTGTGATCAAGACCCTCTTGGATTTCTTCTTCTTAGAAAAAGCTTTTTATCTCTGCTAAAAGAAAGAAATGTCCACTATAGTTTTGACAAAGTGATCTATCTCCAAGGAGGCAGAGTTCTAGTATATACTTAATTTTAGCTTTGTGCTCTTAAAAAAGCAGATTTTAAATACTTGATGCTTGAAAACTCTTTAATTCTTTGTACCTGTTTCCTCATAGTTGAATTAAGGCTAGCTGGGTTTGAGTTCTTCTGAAGTTATTTTTAGTGCAAAATGCTCAAAAATGAGCATCTATTTATAAAAACACATTGAAGAAGTTCACAGGAATCCTTAAAATTGATGAAGAGGTCTGAGTCACCTATGTTCTGTATTTTTAAGCTTCTGCAGGTGGAGGTAGTATTTTGAAGGAACTGTTAATCTCTTTATTGAACCAGATGACTGCTTTGGTTCATTTTCACAGGCTACATACACAAGATTTTTAGGAGCTAGTAGGAAGACTGCATGGGGCACAACTTGTTACAAAAGGCTAGGAGCAAGTCCTTACAGTGGCCAGCAGAAGGAAAAAATACTGCAATGCAAGGTGTTTGAAGATAATAGGATTGCTGGAGAAATACAGCCTAGGGCAACCTTAGCAAATTTTGAGTGGAAAATAACTCAAACTGGATTCATATGGAGGCTGACTGTATCTGCTGGACAGTTTCTGAATCAGAAGTTTTCAGGAACTGTAAAGAAGCCATCTCTTCATACATAATTATAAGCTGTTAATGTAATTTTGGGAAGGAGAGAGGTGTTAGAAAAACTGTTTTGCAGATCCTAAAGAGGAAAAAATAAGGAAGAGTACTTTTGACTATGAAGATGTTCCCCCTTCCCCCAAAAAGTTTGATTTATTTTGAGCTATTTTTCATGGGGTGGAACTCCAGGTGTTTCTGATCAGGTCAGCTGTTTGTCATTTACATAATGAAAATACTTCTGCCAGGTGGATGCAATAATTTTTGCTATGTTGCCTTGCTTCAAAGGTTGAGATACAGTGCTGTCTTAGTTCTCTATGTAATTTTAGTATGCAGCATATGAAAGTTGAGCAGAAAAGCATCCTTAAGATGAAGGAAAACAACTCTATTCCATTTGAAAGGAAGCAGTGTTGAAAAAAAAAAAAGCAGGTATTTTTTTTGCAAAAAGACCAAAGATCACAATTGGTAAACTCTTAAGAGGTGGCATCATGTGAATTCTTACTAAAATCTAGAAAAAAATCCTATGCACTAGATAGACTTCCCTTTACTTGCCTGTTTTAGGCTGTGTTTTCATTTTTAATCCCCGTGTAATGAAAACTGGTCAAAATAATGAATGGAGTCTATGTGACCTATATGTATTAGATTGTTGAAGAATCTTTGTAGCATTTCAGATGGCTTTGTCTTTTCTTTCTTTTTCCCTGATCTTTCTGTGGTGCAGCTTCAGTTTGCTCTACTTGTAAATGGAAGATTGTATGTATTTAGAATTTTTTTCTATTCTATATTGAATTTGTATTAATGCAAAAGGCTTATCTTGACTCTATGTCTTCAGTAGTTACTAACAGGAGGATTGAAATTGGTCTTCCTGTCTTTGGTTTCTCAGAGTAGGAGATTTTCCTTATGCCAACTTCAACTAGATCTAGATCTTTGATTCTTAGCTGAAATGCAGGTCATGTTATTTCTACACCTTCTTAAATTAATTTTTTTAGTGTATTTCTGGGTTCTTTCATGAGCTTCACACAATAACCTATAAAAGGTTTCATTTCCTAAGTGTTAGGTAGCACAATGCTTGTACTTGCTATGCCTTGTTCCAAAATAGAAATAAATTAAGTGTATAGGTTTTCTAGCATTTTTGGGAAACTGAGTACTGCAGGAAAGTGGCCTAAGATAGGGATGCACTACTTTGTAGAGTCTTACAAACAACTGCTCAAGAGAGCTATGACTTTGGAGGCCAGTGTTACTACAGAAGGGTATCTAAGTATTGCCATGCTGGGAGAGAATGGTGAGTTCTGGCCCCTGGGGTTTAGATGCACAAGAGCAGGATTGTTTCCAGAGGCAGTCTTTTTTTCACACGCCCATAACCTTTCTTTCAAAGAGCAGTCTTCAAGGCTTGGGGTTCAAGTGTAAAAGTAACTCCTCTATTGTTAAAGTCCAGAGACAAATTATTAGCAGGAGGTTTTCTGAAATGCTGTATGTTTTAAACATCAGTTTTCACATGCTGCTGAGACATTTATGTATTCTGTTTCAATATGAAATGCTTTATTTCCAGAGAGTAGTGGAAGGTTGTTTTGGGGTCTGAGGACAGGCCAACAAGCTGAAAGCAGGATTATGAACTAATATGTAGTAAGTCACACTGACTCATGACAAAACTTAGGCTATTATTAGAACTGAGGTCTAGAGCAAAAAACTGTTTTGATGGTGTAAAATCCATCTTAATCTGACTTACATTTCTATTTCTATAATGAGAGTGATAAAACCCCTTGCTCAGCTCCTAAACTCAGAGAGGTAGCTTTTGGTCATTATTTTAGTCAGCAGAACTGTATGAAAAAAATAGATTTCTAAAAGCAATGAGCTTGTGCTTTGGAGATTGTATCTGCAGGAATATAGCAAAAGACTCATAGCTACCATTAGTCAGTTAAATAAGGCTGTTACTTTTGTTTAAAGACTTGTGACAGAACTTAGTATTTTTGAAGGGATAACACATTATTACATTGGGCATAGTTTTGCTGTGAAGTAAAACCAATATAGTAGTTTATTTTTTGGTGATGATGATTGTAAATTTCCTGAAAATCTGAAAAAAGTGAATTATCAACAAATGATGCCCAAATGTGATAATGAAAACAATGAAAGGATTCAAGTTGTGACATAGATCAGTAGAACTGAGATTCCTGTTACAGCCACTTTTATATTAAAACATACTGTAACCTACTGACTGATTTGAAAGAAACTGGAATTCTTTATACATATGGATTTTTAGCTTGGAAAAAACCCTGAGAGCTACTACTTTTCATAAGCAGCTATAGCACTCTTACAATGTCCCTAGTATGAAGAATCTCTTATTACAATGACTCTACCAGTAATTTAAGTTCCCAGAACAGGGGAAAAAAAAACCTTTTTTTTTTCCTAAAATTTGGGTATGAAGACAGGAAGAATTTGAAAGACTCAGACCTTTCTTCAACCCACATCTCTATACATCATCAGTAAGTCTTTGCTGAAGAAAAACTTTATATTATTTTGGAGTTTTGCCATTGGAATAGGCTATAGCTGTCAAAGCAGGAACCTCTGCAGAGGTTTATAGTTGATAAACAAACACGGACAAAGGAACTTGGTCTCCTCTATATTAAATAAAGAATACTTTTGCAGGTGTGAGCATTTGCATGTGTGCGAGCCGTACAATAGGATGATGTTTAATATTTTTCCTGAGAAAATGTGTATGTTCTTCAAAATATATGTTGATCTACATTATATTCTTGTTGGAATTTATATTTATATGCCAATGAGAAGAAAGCTGTATTTCAGAGTATACATCAGGTATTTGTATTACACAGTAGCTGATGAGAGAATACAGTGAAATTATAAAGTGGATAACAGAATTGCAGATACTTTTCTGAAATATTTCCTCCCATCACCCATCATTGTGGTACATTTTGGTTGTAATGCTTAAAACACCTGGTGATAATTCAGGTTAGCTTTCTATGCTAACTTATTGCAGGAAAATAATGCTTCAGGATTGGATATTTAGTCTCATTACCTTCAGCTGGTTTATGGCTTTTGGGAGTGGTTATCTATTGTTAAACTGGCTTAAGAGAATCTGTATTTGCTGTAGCAGTAGTGTAGTGCATTCACCTGAATTCAAAACAGTGCTTTTGCTAAACTGCAGGGATTTAAAATCTTTTTGTAACCAATGGTTTAGGCTGAGTTTGGTGGAGAACATGCCCTGCTGCAGGTCATCAAATTAGTGTCAGCTGCTTTGCAGCAATTGCTTTTGTGACAGGCTGCATCTGTTAGGGAGTCACACTAATAGATAGCAAGTAGTGTTTTTATACACAGAAGTGGTTGTTTTCAGAATTACATATAGCAATGTTGCTATATGTAATTCTACAAGAGGAAGGGATTTTAAGGCCAAGAATAAAAATTACTTTTAATAATTTGCAATTGCAGAAAGATAAAGAACACATGGTTCATGGCTTAGAAACTTGTAGGGTGATACACAGGTATCATTGAGCAGGCTTGACTGGACAATAGGAAAGCTATAGCAGATCAGACTAGTCTTCCATCTAGCTGCCACTAAAATCAGTAGCTGATGCCTAGGGAGAGATTCCATATGTTTCAGAATGATCTCAATAATAGTTCATGCTCTTGTAAATTCTGCAGTTATTTAACATTGAGATATTGTTTGTGGCATATAATATGAAGACACATCCTTTTAGGTAAATGTTACATGTGGAGGAGATTCAAAACAGTAGCTTGTGTAACTCTTAAGTGGAATCTTTATGGCATAAAACTAATTGCAGCCCTTTTACTGTAACAAATTTTCATGCTTTAAAATAAATTTAATTAATACATGTGTGCTTTGAAAACATAATAAGGTTTTTGTAATGAACAGGTGCTTGGAAAGCTCCTTGTGATACTTGTTCCTTTATTTAATTTGTTTAAAAAAAGTGGATTTGGGGTGGAAAAGCCTCTCCTACTAGGCATGTATTTAATCTGACATTCTTTTTTTTTTTTTTAATGTATATGCTAGCAGAGTCTCTCTGATCATGCCACCTGTTTGTGTTTATACTTAAACTGTTTTACTCTGCTGATTCAGAGCAGCTGTAAACTCAGATCTGCCAGGCCAGTGTTAGCAAATTGGTGAACTGGTGAAATAACAATATACATTTACCAAAAAATAAAACAGGGAGAAAGCTTAGTACTCGGTTTGCTTCTGTATGGTTTAGATATCAGCTAGGAATATTATTTTTTTTAGCTCTCGTTTAGAGTCATTGTATTTTTTAAATGAACAAAACCAGGCTTTAGCTAAGATTGTTTAATGGCATTAAAAGTATTTAAAATACTTGTATATGACTTTTATTTTTCAAAAAGAAGCTTGACAACAAAGCTCTGTGACCCTATTGAAAGGGAAATGATAATTCTGGCAGCAAAGAATGATAAAGTAATAGAGGAAATGTCACAGCTGATTTTAGTGACACTAGCAACTTAAAAAAATTATATTGGAGAATTTTCTGAAAGATGATTAATAACTTTGCTGAGAAGGCAGATGAAAATGGGTGCTGCTTTGTGTAGTGCAGGAATGGAAGAGAAACATAAAGAACTTATCCTTTGTGGAGAAATTTCCAAAAGAGAACAGAACTGTGGGCCATAAAAGCCAACCTTCATACTATTTAAGTTGTGCTGTAAACTAGCTAGAACTTGATATTTTTTCTGTGACATATCTGAGGGTTAATTGTGGTGTTTAATAAAAAACAGGGAGTTTTCCTCTTTTGACTAATGGGCTTAGTCATAATATTCCAGGTTTGTGTAATTATGAATACTGTATCAAATTAGTGTATAAGTAAGCATGATTTTATTAGAACATTATCAGGGAAAATACTGTGAAATTCAGATCTAATTTCTTCAACCCTGCTGGAACAGCTCTTTACAAAAAGAAATTCTTGGATTATCTCTTATCATCTCCCTATTTTTCTAGAAAACAGGTAAGCATGTTTTAAATGTCTTTGACTACAGTTATTACAGTGTAGAGAAAAATAAAGAATACAATTTATCTGACAAGAACCTAATATACTGAAGTTAAGTTTAACTCCCTATGCAAGACAGGCTAATGCTGATTTGTTGTATGACCAGCATCAGTATTCTTTATAATGATTTAGCTACAGTGCCAAGTACAAAGCCATTAATTGTGAAGCGATTACTCTGAAGGAGTTTTTCATAATGTGTAACATGAGCCTTGCCATGATTTTCATATTTGAAAGTGTGTATTAAAAATGCTTTAATTATTTCAGCCTTTTAAAGGGAATGATTGCAATAACTAAATTAAAAGAGCAGTATACTACATTACTTATGCTTATGTTACATAGCCATCTGGTTATGGCAAAATACAGACATTTGTGTGAAACTTTTTTCTCTTTTTTTTTTTTCCTTTTTAAGATGGATGAGTGTGTATTTGAAAGCATGCTTTTCAGGTGCCATTTACTTCCCACTGAAAAGGAAAATCCTTTTGAATCAGAATTTGGTACAAGGGCAAAAGTTTTCATATGCCCATGAGATTCATGAAAATAAGCATGTTTTCCATAACTTTGTTTTTTACAGTCACATTTGTTGTATATAAAACTCAGTGAAAATTTTGACAACTGTGTGTTTTTGTTTACAGGCTGTACATCTGGCCCAGGCAAGTTTCCAGATTGAGGCCTTTGGCTCTAAATTCATCCTTGACCTCACATTGAATAAGTAAGTGCATGATTTGAGGTTTCTTTCACTCCTGCTCTTATCGTTTTATGGTATAAGGTCAGAACATGTAATATTCCAAAATCTGTTGAAAAAAATGCTGTTATCCAGGTTTATTAATACAAAACAACATTTAATATTTTCTATGTAATGTATCAGTAATGCTTGCTGGCACCCATAAAGTAGATACCCTTAAAATTTTATTGTTCATGGTAAAATAAATTGTGATAAACAGAGAAATTCTGGCACTGGTAGTGTTTGCAAAGTGTGGATTTTCTTGTGCCTTTTTTAAACTAATTGATGAATTATAATGAGATGTTTTAGTTGCTCAAGTCAGTGTATAGAAATACTGTAAATACTTATATGAATAACTCATCTTTAATGATGTGGAAATCATGCTATTGTCACTACAGTCATGAAGTTCCTAATGAGATGAGACTCTTAATGGTGTGGCTGCGCTGAAAGATGCAGCTAGAGTCTGTTTGCTGTGAGACAATTTTATGTAATTCTTTGGTCTAGAAGAACTGACTTGTAATACAGGGCAGTGGTGATTTAGTTGTGTATATCCCACATGCTTTTATATCACTGCTGAAGGTGTGGAACTGTGATTTTCTAAAAATTGTAATGACCTTTTTTTTTGGCTGCTGAAAGTTTAAGAATAAGGTAGAAGTATAAAATTCATACTAAATACTGGACAGTTAAATGTAAAGCTCAAAAGTGCATTTGCCCCTTCTATGTCCCCTGAGACTGAGCATGCATAAAAAAGGAGAAACAAATTTACAGAAACAATTGCATACTGATTTTAAAAAGCATTCCTCTGGTCTTGAGGTTCATATGAGGTCTTTTTTTGGTCTTAAACGGTCATAAAAGGGAAGTTTTGTTAGGCATAAAGACGCAAACTTAGTTAATCTAATAGTTTTTAAAAGCAGCAAGTTACAGCTTTAGAAAATTTGCAGAATGTATATTTGTGTATTTGGCTTCTTGGCTGCTAATTATCAGATATTTTGCTGTAAAGGTGAGCTGGAAACATTTTCCTTCATCCATGCATAATTTTGAAGTTAAGTTGCTTTTGCAGTTTTATCTTTCAAAATGTTATGTGAAGCCTTGAGTGTCTGGCAAAAGATGAATTAGTGCGAAGGCTGGGAATGTCACACAATTGAAGGACAAAGAAAACTTGAAGATAACTGGATGTTCTCTAGGCTCTGGAAAAATTATAGTGTAATGCAATTCTGTTGTTTTGTGAGAGTTGGACCTGTGAATAGTAATTCCAGTGGATAATCATGACATATTTGTGAAGCGAACCAATATTTAGTGCCCTCTAAGCTACAGGGAATACCTCCTCTTGGTCTGCTTTCCACTGCTCCTGTCTGCACATCCAGCGAGTGTGAGCACACATTCCCAGTTTGGCAGTGTACGTAGGGTATGGCTGGTAACACAGACAGTGACAGAGAAACCATTGCCTTTACTGGCACCATGTAAACATGCTGACAGCACTTAGGTGAATAAGAAGAAAACAGGTTCATTAAGTTCTTCCACAGCTGATGAAAATTGAAAGTTTGCTGGTGAAAGGTATGCCAGCTCTCTCCTGATTCACGGGCAGGACAGCATTCACAGACACAAATGTTAACACAGGCTTTAAGTTCATTCAATATTTATGCCTAGGCTTGAGATCTCTGTGTGTCACTGTCTTAGGCCTTAGTCTTTCCAGATACAGATCTCCCTATACTTTTTGACTGATTCTCGAGTTTTTTTTGCAGATCACACCTATGCAGAATAGAAAGCAAGGTCACAAAGGGAGTATTACAAGTAGGACTTAACATAGGACAGACAGCAGTGATCAGGGCAGGGCTGTGCTAAACAAGCAGACTATCTTGCAGCTTCCACTAGTGACTCCTATTTAGGCCACCTCCTCTCCATTTTCCGACATGTTATGTCCTGATTAACCTTTTCTACCCTTGGCACATTCCCTGAATGTTCCATAAAAATGATTGCACATTTCCACAAGTCTGGGCAGACATCCTGAGATAAGTTTGTTCCTTCCCAGGAGACAAATTATGTTGTTTACCACTTCTTATCTGTTCTAAATTTCTGGCTGAACCTCTTCAAGACGGTGCCTGAGTGGCTTCTTCCATGGCCTGTCGGTCAGTGGCCTAACAGAGACAATAATGAAGACCAGAACTCTTATCTCCTGTTCATTAGAATTTGGGTTTTGTTGCATTTCCTGTCTGAGTCTCATGGTGAGTGGCTATTATTCAAGTAAAATCACAAGCCCATTGACATTCCCCATATCCTGGCAATGTTACCTCTTGTCCAGTCCTGCTGTTTGTCCTTGCTTATTTTTAACAACAAACAGTTCATAAGTAAATGTATGGATTTTTTTCTAATTGTGGCTGCTTTCTCAGCAATCAAGAAATGCAGTGCCTGTCACTTCATATAGAGAGAGAGAACGAACTTGCTGTGCACCTTGGCTGAAGAGGTTCTGCTCTTGTGATATCAGGAGTGTTCTTACTGCCTATATATAAGGCACAGGGTGGTCGGATGCCTTAATGATATCCCTACTGCTTGCCTCTTTATACATTAGGTTTTCTCCTAGCTTCTTTAGTGGTTTTTGACTCATAAACGTTTGACTTTTTATCTGGTTCTGCTCCAGAAAATGACTTTAAAAATCTGTGCTAGTTTTTGACTGGACATAGTACTCTAAAATTGTAAGTCATAAAACTTGGAACATAAATTGTAAATACCTGTAGACAATGATTTGAACAAGACCCATTCTTGTGTTTCAGTTATGTTTATGTGTTCAGCAAAAACCAGCTATTTTGCTACTATGTTGGGTTTTAGTTGGCATACAGGTACTGCTAATATCTAGTCAGAAGCAAAGGCAGAACAATTGGGAATACTCTTGTATATGATGAATATATATTTGTATCAGTTGGTCTAAGGTGAGTTAATGCCACTGACACTGTATGTGTTCTGTGCATTTTGGTTTTGTTCCTGTGGTTTTTTTGAATGTTCTACAAGTAATTAAAGCTAAAATCGAGGATGGTTGTTACATGCAAACAGATTCTAGTTTTTGGTTTTCTTTACCACTGTTGGAAACTATGTGATTGTCTACCTTCTATTTGCAGATGCTCTTTTCTCACAGCAAATACTATAACTTGACAATTAAGTGAAGAAAATTGGATATTCAATTTTATTAATAACTGTTGAGATTTTGTAAGAAGAAGAGGTGGCAATCTGAAAGCTTATGGAGCATGTTACTAGAAAATTTTACTTTGTTTTCCATCTTGCCATGATGCAATGGCACAAACAGCTTGAAAGAAATGTGAGCCCCTCAAGCCCTTGAATCCAGTGTGCAGAGACAATTAATATGTAAGATTTGTATGGAGCTTGAATGGGTAACCAACTTTGCAGTTTCACATGGTCTAAACCAGATGAAATATAATTTGTTATCCTAAGGGTGATTTTTGGTAGCTTTTTCTGACAAGAAGACTCAGGGAAAAAGAACTCACTTTTTGAACTCCTTAGCAAGGTGGGTTACTCCAAAATTTTGGACATCTTGCCCCTTGCTACACTCAAGTGTTTGACCAGTTGCAGGCTCTCAGTGTGATACCACTTATGATGATGCATAATAATTGCAGATATGTTGATTGTGGAAATAACTTGATGCAAAAAGTAATAGTTTTATAATCTGTAATGGATTAAATAATGGTTTTAGCTAACACTCTTAGTATGAAAATGGAAGCTTGCAGTGGGGTAGCAATCCCATTTGAAAAGTTAGACTTACAATTAAGCTAAGATTGTCTGCCCAAACTCAATAAATTTCCTATGCAATGAGTAGCATGTAGCATTGTCATAAAACACAATTTATATAAAAAGCCTTTGAAAGTGTTCACTTATTTCAGTGAGTTCACTTTTGTCCTCAAACGGCAATGTTGTAACATTGTATTTGGGTAATCAATGATCCTAGTATATCTGACCAGTTTCTTATTTTATATTGATGCATTATTTACGCAAACAAATGTTTGCAAGGTGCTAGAAAATTAGTTTTTAATGATCTCATTTCCAGCAACATGTAAAAGTCTTTTAACTTGCTGTTCTGCTGAAAGAGAAGAGTTTTTGCAGTTAACTCCTAATGTCCCATTTAAAGGTAGCAGGCTTTATGTTCTGGTGTAGTACTAAAACACATTAAAGAGCAGTACTACCAAAGGCAGTGAATTAAAAATGTCTACTTGCTGCTTTTTTTAGTGAGGAGGGAAGTTGGCTGTATTTTCCAACAGTTTGCAACCATGATCTAGCTCCAGCCCCTAAATAAAGAGGTCTCCACCAGCACAGAAGGCTGAGGCTATACTGGAACCTTCACCCACTGGGACTGCGGTGGCTGAGACACATCCAAGAATTGGAAATTAGTTAATTGATATGGACAGAAACAGAGGGAAAACCCAAAGACAAAATTTTCTCTCCCTTCCTATGGATAACTTGCCTCAAAATTTAGGATTCTTGGGGAAGGGGAGAAAAAAAAATCACCAGAATCAGTCTATATTTTTTAGCTTTTCTTTATTTTCTCTGTAGTAGTCCATCTTTCCAGGAAACTCTGTTACCAGGAAAATGGATTTCTTTTCTATGAAGATATCATAGAAAAAGTATTTGGTAACTTTGACATGAACTGAAAAAACCCAACCCCACTGCCTTTGACCATAACACCACTTAATAATTTGAGACATTAACATATGATGACTATGGTGGAAAGTTAGTTTCTTTTGTGAAGTGCAGCCAACATAACAGCAAATTTTATCTAATTGTTTAAACCTTATAATTGGTGTTTATTCATTGTGGTATATGTTTCTGTAGGACTCAATTAACTGGAGAACAGTCCCAGAGGAGGTTACAATGTTAGCCTAATTTAAAAAACAGTAGAACAATAATTGAATTATTTGAGAAACGACTTGATTCTTGAGGTTTTTTTCATAATTATTTTTAAAATAAAATTTAATTATTTTTTAAATGAAAATGGGAAAACTAGGCACAGTTTTTCAGAAGGAAACTTTGAGTATTTATGACATTTCTTAAATAAACACTTAAACATTTAGGGTATTAAATGGATCCTATAAGATACATAAGCTAAATTAAATGCAGTAATAATACTGTGGAATGTTAAACTCTAATTGGCTTTGAAATACTTGTTACAGATGAAATGCAAGGAAGTCAGTGTTAGGATTTTACAGCAATGTGTGTGTCCTCCTGTAAGTGCAGTCTTGCATTTCTCAGCTGTAGATAACAGAGCTTTACTCCTGGAGCTGGAGGCAATCTATTAAAAATTATCATTTGTCTCAATGGGCATTTTCATGTGTCAAGTCTTAGAGGCAAATGTGAAAAACTCTCACCACCCTCACTGTAAAGAGGTCCTTCATTATATATAAATCTATCATTTTCCAGTTTAAAGCCATTCCCCCTTTTCCTGTTGCCACATGTCCTTGTATAAAGTACCACTTGTCAAACCACTTCCTTGGGGAGGGAAAACTTAGTCTGTGCACTTCTGATCCCAGATTTAAGTGTGGATCTCTCATCTATCTGAACAGTTTTTTGAATCTGTCAGCTGAGATGCAGCCATTGCTTTGGTGGATTGTTAGGGTCAACAAGCCTTGGGAAAACAAATACACATCTGTAGTGATATGACAGTGCTGTAAAATTCCGTGTGGCAGGATGAGGGTATTGCCTTCTCCCTCCCATGTAACAATTCTGCTATTAAATGCAGCAGGAAGTTTGAAAGAAGGTGCTTCTGACAAAAATAATTAAAAGGTAAATTTTCTTACAGGATGCTGTACATATTAAACTGTTTCCAGGAACTAAAGAATTGGAAGAACTTACTGAAAAGAAATCTACTGGGAGACATTGCAAACAATTACACTAACTCTGGTTTATGAAATCCTGGTGTCAACAGATCACTGGGTGCTGAGAAACTCCCTGAAAGATTGCTACGTGAGTAGCAATGTTTGCTGTCAGACAACCTACTAAGCAGCTGTCTGCCTCAATGTATCCTTTCTTAGGTTATGTTCTTATTCCCACATGCAACCACTGTACCCTGGCAATGGGGAAGAATTGTTGTCTTTCCACTTTAGTAGGTGTTTCAGTTGATTTCTGATATGGTTCAGGTTTGTCAACAGTGAGATCTTTATGTTGAAGTGTATTCCTGGCATTTCAAATTGCTTTGTAGGAAGGCTGAAATCTTTACATTTGGAGCTGATATGAAGCCTATGTATGCCTGGCATATGATTAAGTTCATCAGCCAAGCCCCTAGGAGCCTCTGTAACTGAATTTAACTTGATTCAGTGACAGAGCTGAAGTTGCACATTATAGTTCAACATAGAAGCATGGGTTAAGGGAACCGAAATAAACTTTGAATTTGCTGGAATGTACCTCTGATTCTACTATAGTTGTTAATCTAATTTGAAGTCAAGTCAGCTCTCTGTAAGTATAACTAAGCTTATTCCACTCTTTTTTTGGTATTAGAAATAAAATAATAATGGGGAAAACCCCCATATCTGGTTGGATTTTTTGTTTAATGGAAAGATTTGTTTTCAATAGGAGTGTTATTATTAGACACAAAGTATCAGAACATCAGGCACATTCAGTGAAGCGCTTAAGAGGAGAAGAAACAAGTTTCTCTTTTATCTACAAAACCTTCCTTTAAATGAAAGAAGCTTTAGCAAATATGATTATCATTGGATGAGACCATTTTGGTAAAGACAGGTGGTAGCCCTCAATCTTACACTACAGGTTAATAAAATTCTTACTGATAAATTTTCCATGCTGGTGAGGAAAGAAAAGAGATCAATTAAAAGGCAATATTGAATAAATTTGAACAATTGTTTAAATGAAATTTTTGTTTTGTCAATTGCCCTTCTAGGAAACTTCAGTCATAACAAATTGCACTGAAGTGTCTTCCGTGGCATAGAACTCGCGTTCTGTAATATTGTCTAGCTGTTTGTGGCTTCATATCCTTGTGCTTAGCACTTTTAAAAGTGATATCATCTTCAGTATGATGGTAAACAAAAATATGGTGGAAATTGACCAACATACTATTAATATTCTAAAGAACTCTTCAAACTGCTGTCTTCAAAATGCTTGCTGAAGTAGCCAATAAAATGCAGCATTTTCCATTCTCAGAGGGAGAGCTTCAGGACACAGCTAGAAAAAGGATCATGAATTTGTTTCTTGAACTCCCTTGAACTAACTCAGGGTTTCTAGCACTGAGAGAGACAGACTGATCTAGAAAAAAATATGCAGCATTTTCTACACCATTCTAAATGAGTATTCTAAACCATTCTATTACATGCTTTCCTGTCAGTCTTTTTTGGAGACCTATTCCCCATTTGAAGATCACCTAGGTAATTTCAGTTTGTAAACTTGTGGTTAGGTCATCGTTTTTTCTACCTAAAAGACAAGTGAAGCAAAACCAAGCAACAATAGCAAGACCATGCAAGAAGTGATTTTTAAATAAATGTACTGTTTACTGTTACAGAATTATTATGCTATTAATAGCAGGAGTGAGTACTTCCGTTGATTCCATAGTTATGAAAACGTTAACCTATACATTTGCATCATCAGTTTTTTCTGCTAATTACTTGTAAACACAATTGCTTGTTCCACAGTATCATGTTCTGATTTTTAAGCTCCTTCAAGATAATATAAGAAAAAGTGCTAAATCCTGTTTTAAAAAATAATTAATATTAGCAGTTTATTTATTCCTTGGAGACACTCTTGTCAGAGCAGCTTCAAAGACAACAGTCAAGTAAAGACTAATGTAAATGCATGCTAGAAATTTAATAAATTTGCCTTAAAACAGTGAGTTCAACAAAATTTGTCAGTATAATTGAAACTGTTAATATAAACAGACCCAGTCAACATGGGTTTACAAAGGGTAGGTCATGTCTGACCAACCTGATCTCCTTCTATGACCAGGTAACTCGTCTGGTAGATGCAGGAAAGGCTGTGGATGTTGTCCATTTAGACTTCAGCAAGGCCTTTGATACTGTCTCCCATAGCACACTCCTGGAAAAGCTGGCAGCCCATGGCTTGGACAGGAGCACTCTTTGCTGGGTTAGGAACTGGCCCAGAGAGTGATGGTGAATGGTGTTGCATCCAGCTGGTGGCCAGGCACCAGTGGTGTCCCTCAGGGGTCTGAACTGGGACCAGTACTATTTAATATTTTTATAGACAGCATGGATGAGGGCATTGACTCCTTCATTAGTAAATTTGCAGATGACACTAAGCTGGGAGCTTGTGTTGATCTATTGGAAGGAAGGAGGGCTCTGCAGAGAGACTTAGATCGGTTGGATGGATGGGCAGAGTCCAACAGCATGAAGTTTAATAAGTCTAAGTGCCGAGTTCTACATTTTGGCCACAAAAATTCCCTACAGTGTTACAGGCTGGGGTCGGTGTGGCTGGACAGTGTTCAGGCGGAAAGGGACCTGGGGGGTGCTGGTCAACAGCCGGTTGGATATGAGCCAGCAATGTGCCTTAGTGGCCAAGAAGGCCAATGGTATCCTGGCCTGCATTAGGAATTGTGTGACCAGCAGGAGTAGGGAGGTCATTCTTCCCCTGTACTCGGTGCTGGTAAGACCACATCTCGAGTACTGTATCCAGTTCTGGGCCCCTCAGTTTAGGAAGGACGTTGAGATGCTTGAGCACATCCAGAGGAGGGCAACGAGGCTGGTGAGGGGCTTGGAACACAAGCACTATGAGGAACGTTTGAAGGAGCTGGGGTTGTTTAACCTGGAGAAGAGGAGGCTTAGAGGTGACCTTATTGCTCTCTACAACTTCCTGAAGGGAGGTTGTAGACAGGTGGGGGTTGGTCTTTTCCACTGGGCAGCAACTGACAGTACAAGAGGACACAGTCTCAAGCTACGTCAGGGAAGGTATAGGTTAGATATTAGAAAAAAATTTCCACTGAAAGAACAATAAAGTACTGGAATTGTCTTCCCAGGGAGGTGATAGAATCACCATCTCTGGATGTGTTTAAAAAAAGACTGGACATGGCACTTGGTGCTATAGTCTAGTTGAGGTGTTAAGGCATAGGTTGGACTTGATGATCTTAGAGGTCTCTTCCAACCTCATTATTCTGTGATTCTGTGAAACAAGGCTGTAGATGGGCATTGCATTAGATGATGGTGCCTTGATCATCTTAAAACAATACTGCAGCAAGGTCTCTTTGTTTTTCCCATCTTTATGTGCTACTAAGCTATATCTGTCAAATGGACAAAAAATCTCATGGGTGTTCTGTTAAATAATTCAACTAAACTAGGTTGCTCAGACACTGGTACTGAACTTGAAACATTTCAGAATAGTTAATAAAGTATTGCCTGGTAATAGGTTTGTATAAAGATAATTTAAGAAGTATGCAAGAAAGGTAATTCTTGCTGTACTCTGATTTTCTGCAGGCTGTCTACTGGGTTGCTGTAAGGTAATTTGCTTACTTGTATATGATATCTTTTGGTAATTTCATAGCCTTTTCCTACCCAAATCAATTCTCTTCATCAGGATTGTTAGATGCCAGCTGAGGTAAGCCACTTTTACTCTGCAGCTCTCCTGCTAATGAAAACATCAGCAGTGAAGTACATGCCAGGGAAGTGGATGCGAGTTCTTCAGAAAGCATCTGCTGCTTGCTTTAACAGCTGGTTTATGCCTTCAAAGGCAGCAGCTACAGGGAATGGCATATCCCTTTGCTGCTTATTTTGCATTTCTCAGTGTAACTCAGATAGAAGAGCCAGGGAGCAAGACAGCTCTATCCATCTATCCTTGTGATAAACAAGGCAGGGTGGAAAGAACTGTAGAAAAGGACACAGCAGACAAATAATTTTGTCATTAGTTCATTCAATATGTTGTAACTTTATATGTTCGTTGTAAAGAATCATACTGATGTGTCACTACCTAAACAGACTTTTGTCTGATGTGATCATAACTGACACTCATTTCAGTTAAAGCTTGCACTGTTTCTGGTGCTTGTCATACTGAAAATCAAATGTGGCAAAACAGTCCACTGTAGATGAGATGCAAATGTATTTCATAGAACTCAGGTTTGCCTTTCAGAGGTAAATTTAGGCATTCTGTAAGTGATAATGAAGGAAGAAGAGTTATTTTGAGCTGTGGAGACCCCTACTTCGTGCATGAGTTCTGTGCCTCATTCCTCAGGCAATTGCTCTTCTACATGAGCTCTTAATCAATGTATTCTAGGTCTTTCTTTTTGATGCCACTTACATAAAGAACCCCATCACACCTCCTGGTGAAATTACAGTGCTCTTCTGTGTATGTCTTTTGTGTAGGAAAAAAATGTTTGAAAGTTATTTTGGTTAAGCATTCTTTTTTTTTTTTCTTTAGTACTTTCTTATGTCTTTTGTCAGATTTGTCAGCATTAATAACAGGTAAAAGATTTGTAGGGGAAATTTGCAGTAGCAGTTCTATGTATATTTTTACATCTGTTGCTATTCCTGGAGTTTTAGCAAAACGTAGAACAAATTTTCTTACCCTTCCTGTCTTTTTCAATGATTGCAAACAAGGTGTTCTTTTGGATGCTTATTGATAGTGTAGACAGATACTTGAAATAAGATAAAGTGATACAAGGTACCTGACAGAAATCAGGTACTTGCCAAGGTGGAGGCATACAGTTTAAGGAGCAGCTGACTGGGTTTTTTTATAATGAGATGTTCAAAATTCTTACTGAAGGAAATGTTAAGAGAAAAATGCCCTTGCATGACCTTGGTGGCTACCTGTGGCAAGCTTAAAAACATAGTAATGGCCAGAAACTAGTGATAAACACTCCAGTCCAGCCTTACATGAGAAACAATTTTGTGAAATTTGTCTTATAAAAGATATTCCACTCCACCTTCTAGGTCGTGGATACTATGTTACATTTGCCAAAAGAGTGCTTCACAAATTAAAGTTGCATTTTGTTCATAGCATGGCATTTGGGAAGTATATCACAAACAGCAGGTCTTAATTTTCTGTGGAGGGAATTTCTTCAGCATGGAGAATTTCACTGATGTGCCTTGTGTCCTGCAGATGCCGAAGGTCCATCTTGGAGCTGGCTGGCACCAGCTCTGTTGGACATGGGGGAAGCTCCCAGCAGCTTCTCAGAGAGCCACTCTGATTAGCCCCTCCACTACCAAAACCTTGCCACAGAGACCCCATACATGTTGGAAAGTCAGTGATGAGAAAAGTGTAGAGTCTACTGGGAAACTGTCTGCATCCTTGCTTTGGACTTGTAATATTTGTGTATATACATATAGGAGTTTTCCATCATAAGTATTCCATGTTAGATGTCCTATCATGTGCGACACTGTATTTGGACAAAACCCAACTGGGAATTCCTTGGCAGTTGGAAGTAATGAGAAGCTAAAGAATGGAAAATGTTGGCAGATGAGGGAACCAACAGGGTTACAACAGAAGCTCAACCAAAATCCAAGAAAAGAATACTAAACTCTGGAAGGATAGACTAAAGAAGTTGTGAGCAGCTCTTATGTCACACAGAATAGGATAACTCTGAGAGAAATGCTGTAATTAAACTATATTTAGTTGTGAGTCAGTAGACACAGTGGGAAATCACTTACTGCAAGTCTTACGAGATGCAAAAAGCACTAGATACCATAGAAAGAAGTTCTGAAATCAGTCATATAAGGTTACTAAAAGAGGGCAAAAAAGAAGGTGTGAAATTGTGAGCTTGATTTGGCAACAGGTAGATAAGTGCTGATCCAGGAATTAGTTTCAGGAAACCAAACAGCCTTTGTGAATTGAAGCAGAAGTGTCTGTAAAAGTTGGAATCTGGTCAGGGCCCTGTCATGTTGAGCACAGTTCCTGTGTTTAATAATTCTCACTATTTTTTTTAATACTTTTATTGTAATTACAGATTTCAGTTTTCTTACTTATGTCAGTTACCTTTAGCCTTGTCTGTACCATCCCCTATTGGGAACAGTAGTCTTTATGCTTCATAACAAGCATGAAAAATGCAAAGAATAAAAGGATGTTATCAACACTCTAATTGTTTTATATATGCATACCTTTTTAGAAGCTTCAATCTTGCCACATTGAAGAAATAAATATTTGCATTGTAGTCAAGTACTTACACTATTTTTACAGCATTTGTATTTTCTACAGAAAATGTTTAGCTTACTATGACACAAAGTTAAAATTATTTCATGCAACTGAATTTATTTTTAAATCTGCATTTTAAAAAATATTTTTAATAATGCCTTCACAGTGATGCTTAAGGCAAATTATTAGACTTCAGTAATTATTCAGGGCCATTAGCATTGGGTTTGCAGGCCCAGAGTGTGCTGTATCAGTTTCATGAGAAAGAACTTCTAAGAGAACCACTGGTACCTGACTTCTGCAGGATGCTCTCTAATGAGTGTAATGCCTGATAAATATGGCATGAAGAATTGATTTGAGGAGCCAGGAGTCCCAGAGTTAAAGTGTTACCAGGATTGCTAATAGCCTAATCTGAGTTTGAGATACCCATTATCATAGGTTGTTTTTAGTAATGAATTCCCATCAGAGCTATTTTGCCACACCAGACTTACATAATGGTGTTTTTTTATTTGTAGCAATGATATTTTTGTTTTGATATATGTACCAGTATCAGACCTTTTAATGATTTTTAAAAACTTTTTTTTTTTTAGTTGTAAGTATACATTAGAGGCTTTGAAAATGCTAAGAATTCTGGATCACATTAAGTAAAATGCTTCTCTTGCATATTTGGTGGAGCCAGTTAACATCTTTAATTGCTTTGCTCTCCCTGGGCATTATGCTGCAACCCTGATTGTAACAGGGTGAGATGTGACTGGGGCACTGAGGTTATTGCAGGATGTGTACAGGCTGGCTAAGATTAATTTAAAAAATCCCAAACTGTAAATGACACATTATGGAAAAATTTTATGCTTCTGAAATTTTTCTTGCCAGAGTTAGGAATAAAATAAGAATGAGAAAGGTATCTTAAAAGGTGAAGGTAAGAAAAAGGGTAGTATGGAGTGTGTTTTGGGTTCTGCATTGTGTGTTTTCTTTTAAGGCACATTATTGCTTTTGGAAAAAACCTGAGTATTTGAAGTTTGTGAAAGTGATTATACACTCCTGTCTTCATAACAATGGTGTATTTGTTCAGCCTTACATACACTCTATTTACACTTTTAGATAAAATGGAAAAGCTATTTGAAAATGGTGATGAACTAAAATACATTTACTGTCAGCAAGGAAAGTTCTGAAGCCAAGGAGTATTTTTTTTTTTTTTTGCATATTTAGAAGGCTGGTAATCTAATTGTAAAGCTGAAATACAGGGGATTAGATTGCAGAATGAAATTCCCCCTTCTATACTGCACTCTGACTTCCAGTGTACGATCAAACCATTTACTGAACACAAACTGCTTGATTTTTTTTTTAAACTAATGTACAAGGAAAATAAAAATGGTTTGAAAATGCTAACAAAACCCCCAAACCTACCGATAGCAATAGAAAGAGTACTCAGATTTTTCTCATCTTTATTTATCCTTTCTTTGACAGTGACTTGTTATCTTCCAATTATGTGGAGATTCACTATGAAGATGGAAAACCAAAATTTTCTAAGGTATTGTGTTCTTAAATTGTCTTTCTGAGGGAACAATGCCAATGAAATGTTTAAAAAAAAAAAAGAGAAAAAATGTTTTGCAAGACTTATAAACTTCAGAAGTGTTTTTCCACACGTAGACGGTAACTGTGATCTCATCTTGTACAGGTATTTCAGTAATACAAGAGGAACTGTACAGAAAAGGAAAGCTGTGTTTTGGGGTGAGGAGTAGGCATTTGTAGGTGGTAGTAGTGAAGACGATCCATTACTGCCAGGACAATTACATCATGTAAAATATAGGAGGTGGAGGGGTTGAAGTCACCATCAGATTAGTCTTCATTAACTATTTATGTGTCCTTAGCACAAAGTGCAAGGAGAAAGAATAATGGTAATGTAAGACATTTAAACAAACCCAAAAGCCTTCCAGTGACTTTTGTTTGCAAGAATGATACAGCTGTGAAACAGAAAATGCAAGATTTAACTGAAACCTTAACCTCTGGAGTTATTACAAAATCAGCATATTGCTAGACATCCAATTAATTTTGTCAGACTAGCTCTCAAATTGAATTCAGTGCCAGAGGCTATTGATCCAAAGCCAGATTAAAGTTCTGCAAGGTAGTTCAGCCCTAAAGGAACCAGATCAGTCTGTTTGTTTGTATTAAGAAAATAAGGACTGGAAGATTCCTAGGAAGGTTATAAACTATATTTGAAGGGAATTATTTTTTGTATTTGGTAGAAATGCCAAAATATTTCTTGCAAACATATGTGTGAATTATATCTGTATTTAGAGTGGAGGCAAGCAAACATTCTGGTTGTATTAAAGTCTTCAGAAAGTCAGGACTGTTGTTTGTCCAAGTAGATGTTTGGTTTATTATTTTGCCCTGCTGTAGAGAATCTCAAATAAAATAATAAATGGCAGATTAGGGCAGAATTAAACAATTCCATTGCAATGTAATTACTGAGATATGCTGTTTTGTTTTCTTCCACTGAAGAAGAAAAACAGTTTCATGTTACATGCAAAGGAAGTTGTTCCATTAAGACTCAGTATTCTGCAGAATAGGCAAAAAATGCTAAATGATGCAAGAAAACAATTCCCTCTGGCATTTAGACAAGCTCATGCAATTGTCAGCTGCAGCACTAGCATTGAGCACTGCGGTTGCTGAATCATGAATCTGACTGGAAAATTATATTAGAACTTCAGACTCAGCAAATGGGCTACCTTTGCATGCTGCAGTAACTTGATCCAAACTTCCTAGGGGATGTTTTCTGAATTGCTTTCTTTAGAAGCGATAATAGAGCTCCTGAGGTCACGTTAATGTGTAAAAGGCTTCATTATAGATAATGAAAAGACCCCAGAACCCCACACATTTTGTGTAGGAGGTCAAATAAGGACTGTGTCCTGGTCCTTTGCAGTGTCTTGTAATACTTTTTATGCCCAAGTAAAAGGTTGTTTTGTTTCCTAATGTGGATCTAAAGAAGTGAGAGCTCAATGAAAAGTACAGTCTTTTCTAGAAAGAGGTAGTTAATTACAAAAATTACTGAAAAACAAACAGCAATTTCTTTACTCAGATGATCATGTTTAAATAAAAATCTTGAAAAGCTTTGTGTAAGAAACATAATCAAATTTAGCTGTTAAAAAGTATGTTTTATGCACTCTCACTGATGGAAGGGTAAACACACAATGATTACTTTCTGTGAAGTACTTTGATTTAATTATACACAATAACCTGTAAGGAATTTAAATCAGAATCTGAATATCTCATTGAGTAAGATGCAAAATGGAAATAATGCTGTCATAGACAAAGAGCGTTTACATTTTTTGTAATGTTTCAAGTTACAATCATTACATAAAGAATGTGTTTAATATGCATGTTGGAGTGGACATGACACAAGAATTAAAATATTTTTATGATGAATAGTAGTTTTTTCAAGCAATAGCTGCGAGACAACCACACTTGAGGGTTTTGAATAAAATTTTTTGATAAAATGTTTTAGTTTACTGAACTTATTGCTGATAGACAGAAAAGACAAGTACATAAATGAGGTAAATGTGTATTGTTAATTTTTTTGGCATTGGTTTTAAGCAGCAGATATTAAATCAGAATAATTTTGTGTGTGTGATTGTTTGTTTTTAAAAATTATTAGGGGGGAGAACATTGTTACTACCATGGAAATATCAGAGGTGTGAAACATTCCAAAGTTGCTCTTTCAACTTGTAATGGACTTCAGTAAGTGCATGTTCTCATTTTTTAAACAAAGCTATGTCTTAATATGGAAGGAACTGAAACACTAAAGGCTCAACGATTTTTTTTTTGTTTTGAAATTTTTCTTAGTATCATTGGAATTAGTGTTTCGATACTGTCTCATGAAACCTTTGAATATAATAAGTGTAGCTAAATATTTCCCCAGATGACTTATTATGGCAAAGGATAAACAAGAATTATATTTCAGCAGTTTGTATGCTCAGTATTCATGTATAATTCTGTCATAGAAAAAAGGATCTTTTTGTTAGATTGTACAAGGAAAAAATGCAAGAAATTAGCATTAGTTACTGCTAAGTGCAGCTCAGCTGGTGATTATGTTTTGCATGCTCAGGGTGTGTTGTAGGACTTCCTTTTCCCAACATCAAATCTTTACCCTTTTTGGTAATTTATCATGGCATTGCCATTACCTTTAGTGTTAGTCCATTAAAATGTGCCAGATATCTTAATAATCCCCCAATTCTTGCCTTTAGCTAGAGGTGGTACTAATGAATATATATTTAATATTGTCAGTTTTCCAGCCCTAAGTTTGGTTTTGTCTTATCAAAATTCATATCGTGGAGTCAAACTGATTGCTTTGTGATCCTAAATATCACTTCTTTCTCTCTGTGTTCTAGTGGCATGTTTGAAGACAGTACTTATTTGTACTTGATAGAACCAATGGATCTGACCCACACTGCAGTAAGTTTATTTTTGTCTAGTTTGTTTGGTTTAGGAAAGTGCTCAAGGGATAGCAAATAAAAGTATTAGAATAAATCAATAAGTGATATGTCTCATGCACACATATGAAAATGAAGAGTATTTTAAAACACTTGATTTGAATTTGTTTAAGGTGGCAAACATGTAATTATGATTTACCTATGGTTTTTCTCTGCTTTTCTTTAATCCTTTGTTTCCTACTTGCTCTTGATCATTTAGACACTGGGAACAGACAAATAAAACTGTTTCCCATAGCACATGGTTATGGACTGTCAAAAAGTGTTTATCAATTTGCTCTAGTACTTGAACTAAAGTGTTTATAAATTCATTGAAAGGATCTCTGAAACTCATTTGTACATTCCTCTCTAAATAGTTGCATCAGATTGCTCTTGACCTGCCATGATTCCACAAAAAGCATAATTCAGTAGATAATTACATCTGGGTGTCTTAAATTTTGTATGTCTTAAGTCAGTGATCATTGTACAGCTTAAATGATTGTGATCCAGCATATTCAAATACAAGATTATGCTGGATCAGCATATAGGACTGCATTTATGCAAGTATTTTGCTTTTTTTTTTTTTTTTTGTGTTTCATGTGTACAACCATTTCTAAAACTTTAGCTGTTAATACAGCTGACAGAGTTTCACAGACAGCAGTAAAACTAGGTATATTTCTAACTTCTGAGTGATTTTCAGTGAAATTATTTTCAATATTGAGACAGAGAATTCTTAAGGTTTGTATCCTGCTTGCTCTGTAGGATATATTGCAGATGCTGTGCCACAGTTCTCAAGTTTGTCTCGCTCTAGTATGTGTATGACAGTATGTGTATAGTATGTGACAAATAATTAATGCTGCTGACCCAACATGTTGTAGTGACTGCAAAGCTTAAATTAGAGTCTGAGTAAAGATCTGCAAAATCATTGACTTATAATGTCAAAAAAACTGGATCAACATTCAGAGGCCTTGGTATAATTTGGACAGTCAATTATTGGGCTACAAATGAAACTTCAGAGACATGGGAAAATATTACCTCTAAAAGAATCAGTCTCCCCAGGAACAACAGTACATGCTGCCTATCTACGATGTAGCACATGTTCGTAAAGGTTGCAATTCTAAAAACTGACAACACAGACACGGTAAATTCATGCAGATTATGTTTATATAAGGAAGAAGAAAATGTAGCTAAACTGTTTTCTTGCTTGGGTGAACAAAGGAAACCAGGATATCTCTCTGAGTGGTATTTCAGTAAAGGTTGTAAGTAGAGCAAAGTTGTAAGTTCTGGTTATAAAAATGAGATTCCATTTACCAACTCAAGGTTTCAAGTTTAACTCTAAATAAGAAAACAGATGAGATGCATAATTTTCTCAAAACTACTGGAAATAATACAGCTACAGAGAGCTTTCAGAGGCTCATTTTTTAATTGCAGTATATGAGATAAATATCTTGAACACAGCCTTCAGCATGTACTTTATTCAACTTGATTAATCTTAACTATAGTAGATACTATATAACACTCCTTCTCCTTCCTCCCAAAATCTAGCAAATAGATGCAGTATTGTCCTTCAGTGTGCTATGTATTTCTTATGGAAGTTACAGAACAGCAGCAACCTACCTTTTGAAAAGAATTGTTTGTTTTGGCAGCCTCTGCAGAGGAGGTGTTATGGAAGAAAGGAGTTGTTTTCTAGAGTAGATACTCAAGTGTGATAATTTGGAGTATGTCAGATTTCTAACGAAAATATGCATTAAAAATCTTGTCCTTTTAAAGTGCGGAATACACCAATAAAACAGGGTGAAAGGATCCTCTTAAGGATAGTATATTGATTGGTTTCTTGCAATTTGCTGCAATTAGGATTTTTTTCATAAAGAGTAGTAGTTGCTTTTCATCTGTGGAAGGAAGATTTCAACCAAATACAGACATTCTAGTTTGATTTATTGGAATAAGGGATCTGTGTTCTCTAACCCTAAGGCTTTTAAAGGACTTTTAAAGGTAATCTCAAAGACATCTGTGACACTTTTTTTTTTGTAGACTGGTCAATTTGCTGAAGCAGAGAGCCTCTATGGTTTACTCAGGATTGCAAATAGATGGCTTCAGATTCGTACTATCCCAAACTGGTACTATAGTTGCTTGCATTTTATAGAAAAAATAATAAAAATTATAAATACTGAAAGAAGTGCCACGTTTTCACTTGATGTTATTAATTAGAAGAAAATTTCACATATTTTTCTTTTTAGGAAAGTAAAAGTAGGCCACATATCATCCAAAGAACTTATGGAACACAAGCCTCCAAGCAGTTGCAGGACCTTGGTATGTTTTTGCTTGTTATGGGTTTTTAAATATTGGAAATAATTGTATATATAACTTGGAAAATCTGAGTATTAGGCTAGCAGTGTTTATAAAATTGCTGATTATTTAGAAAATCTTGAAAAATAGATATTTACTTGCCCTTTTTCCCAATTATTGCAAAAGAATATAGATTTTTCAAAAGGCAGCTGTAAGATTTTCATCCACAGGCCTGTGTTTAGCTTTCCTCTGAAAACCACTGAATTTAATCTGTGATATTAATGTTACCTAGGCAATGAGATGGAAGAAAATGTATGTTCGAAGCCCAGGTTATCATTACTTCACCTCTCCTTGAATGCTTTAAAATTTCTAAATTACTTGAGTTTTGATATGTCTTATATCTTTTTAAAAACAAGCTTTTGAATAGCAAGGGTGTTTCTAATTTTTGTGATCTTAATCTACTTTTGGTTTGGACAGTGTGCATTCTGAAATTGTAATTTTTACAGAGACTGACTCCAGTTCTGAATGGCCTTTTCTGTCTGAACTGCAGTGGCTGAGGAGAAGAAGAAGAAAGAGAGCAGTAAGTAGAAGTGTGACCCTGAGTTAAGACCATTTATAAAACCAAACTCACTAATTTCTGTATTTTTTAATGTCAAGAGAATATAGTGCTTAGGAAACAAGTATTTTTAGAAGCTTAATATTATGTAATATTGTCACATAATACAGTTATCAATTGAGAAAAGAAGACTTTTTTCAAAAATAGAAAATTTGGAAGAAAGTTGATAAATCTTATGAAGTGACAGTAACGTTATGCATCAATTAAATAAAAATTTAGTAGTGGAAATTACTTTAGAATTTTAATTTTTTTGACAGCTTGAGAATAAAGAATAATTTTGAATGAACTCTTGCGTTTATAGATATCTGACTTTATTGTCACTTGGCTCATTAAGTAGCACGATTAAATCAAAAATCCAAATGAGGACACCTAGAACTGGTTACTGGGAGAACTTAAGTGGGCAATCCTCATGATCTTGATATGCATATGTATCAGTTAGGGGAATAATTGAGTTAAAGGAGATTATTCTGAATTTCTTCACTGAGTTGCACAATCCACACCATATTTTTGAGGGTGCTTATGTTTTTAGTAACTTTCTCATTCAATCTGTGGTGAAATAGTACATAATAAAAGGAGGAGGGAAGCAGTGGTGGTGTCTGCACTGAAGCAAAAAGAGTAGAACCTGAACTTTCTTAGATATGTGGCTCAGATACTCAGCCAGCGTCTAAGTTACTGGAGCTATGATTCTTTATCCTACTTGCATTTCACAATCAGTTGTTTACTGGTTTATATACCCTAAGCAAATATATATTTAATATGTATATATAATAAAAATCAGCTGCAGTTATTTTTGAAAATAACTACATCTTCATGATTTCTCAAATTTCTCTAATTCATCAGTTATCTCGTGGTGTCTTTGAAGAAATGAAATATCTGGAGCTCATGATAGTCAATGACCATAAAATGGTAAGTATATAAATTCAATAGTAAGCTTCCCTTTGGTGACAATTTGTAGGCTGATGTGCAGCCTACAAATTGTCACCCTTTTTTTGGGCCCATGATTTTATTTATCAGCAGCTATTAACATTCGTACTGTGAGACACACTGTAGGCCATATACCTAATGATGTTTAATGTTACCTAAGAATTTCTAGGGCAATTTTATATTCAAAATGAATCTAGAACGCTTTGGTATCGTATGGATAAATTAATATGCCCATAACCAACAAAGTAAAGCAATAAAACATTTTTGTCCAGAGGAAACACACTAAATATTCTAAAATTACATCCTATCTTTGAAGTTATATAGAAAAAGGTCAGAATTTGTTACTTTGAGCTTAGTTTTACTAATCTAAATTTTAATGCAGCAAAACATGTAGACAAAACTCTGATTATTCTTCGTGGCTATTCCATACTTATAAAGAAGAGTGATAATGCAGTGCAAGGTAAGTTGTTTGTTTGATTCAGAAAGTGTTTGTCATTAAAAAAAACCCAAATGCATGGGGGTAGGAAAGCCCATTTTTTCCCCTTCTTGTGTTGAGAGATGACTGGAAAAAGTCAGATTAAGTGATATTTGTTGTAAGCATGACTTCTTTTTTTTAAATCAAATTTTGCTGATACAATAGTTTCCACTTATTTTATTTGCAAGTAAAGAGCTTTTTATGTCTCTCACCCTGCTGCAAGTTTCCCAGTGCTTTATGGAGTTGTGGGCTCTGTTGTCAACACTAAAGGATGATATTTAACAGCAAGAAATTGAAGATATCAGGATAGGATACTGCAATTCATACTTGTTCCAGTGCTGAATAGACAGATAATGTACCCTCCCCTCACCTGTCTAATAAATCATAGAAGTAGTCTGGGCAAACATAACTTATATTTTATCTGTGTTAATTTAGCACTGTGGAGGGAATTTGAATGGGTGGAAAAAGTAGGACAGAAATTTCATGAGCTGTTTTCATTTGTAAAGCCACCTGTTAGGAAACTACTCTTAAGAGTGTTCAAGTGTTGGTTATTTAGGAGTAGGGCACAGTAACTGAAGTTATGGCCATTTAGTTGTCTTGTTTGATGTCTATGCTTGGTGTTCCTTATGAAGAGAAAATATTCCTATGTCTGTCTCTTTCCCCTGGCCTCTTGTATTGCAGGCATGCTTGAAGGTGTTCACTACACTTATTACAGACACTCTTGTCTCCTCTAAAAGCTTTGTTCTTTTAGGAACAGTGTTTAACCGCATTTTGTGGTATATTGCTATTGATTCTAGCATTTTAATTCTTTCATGAAAACCAAGAACATCTTCCAAAGCATATTATTTTACCTTTCCACTTCTGGAAAAGTTTGGAATTGGCTCAAAACAAAAAGCCAAAGCCAGCCTTTCCTCCTTCCCCATTGTCATTGTTCTCTGGGGAGCAGTCCATGGTATAATGCTTCTTTCAGTGTACATCCTAGGCACCTACTAGCACTGGACCTGAGAGCAGCTACTCAGAGGAGAGTCTCTCCTTCCAAGGCCTCTTTTTAAGTACTGTGTTTCATAGAGAGAATAACTGACACTTTCATAGAACACTGTGAGGCAATGAGACTTGTTGCTTTTAACCAGTAGTTGAAATTAGTAAGTTTTTTGATAAAGGCTTTTTTCCCCTGTTTTAAGCAATTTCACGTTCATTTTCTGTGAAATTTTGAAGACCTATTTTTCCTATCTTCAGATCATACTGTGTAATGTAATCTTGGTTTATAATTTTACAGTTTCTTGAAAGTCATATGGATTCATGTTCAGATACCATAGCTGCATCTTTAAAAAATTTAACTTGGAACAGAAAGGGCTTGTGAGGCAGGATGAGGAAAGACATTAAACCATTGTAATGACATGCACAGATATCATGAAGCAGAACTTTTAATACAGCTCATCGAGGTCTATTAAAAAAAAAATTGAAGTTAGAATTTAAGATATTTAGCTTAACTCTTTTCGTGTTCAAACACATATTTACTGTTACCATGCGCTCCCTCTTCCATTTTGCCTTTTCCTCTAACTCCTGCGGCATGTCATAAAAGTGTTGTGCTATTGTAGAAAAGGAGGCCTTTGCAAAGAGCTGTGCACAGGATAAGTGGTAAATGCTTCATCTTCATGTCTTATAATTAAAGTCTGATATGTAACTCATCAGGTTAAGTGATTTTAATGGGTAAAGTGTCCTGTCAATTTTGAGCTCATGTTTATGTTCATGTTTACCTGTAATTTTGTCTCAAACATTTGAACTCTGATTCTAAATACAGTATTTCTTGTGGTTAAATGCTCCTTTTACAGTTGGGAAAGGCTGCATAGCATACATGGCTTCCTTTATCTTCCAGGGATTCTTGAATATGAGATATAGGCTGTGATCTGAAAAGTTTTTTTAGTTTTTTCCTTACTCTTTCTTAAAATGTTAATTTTACGTTCATGCTGTAAAAATAAAGAATTAGTAATAAGTATTTAAGTTCTCACTGTGCTCTACTTTCTCTTCTTTTAGTTCAAAAGGCACCGTTCTTCAACTGCATACACAAACAATTTTGCGAAGTCTGTGGTAAACCTTGTAGATGCTGTAAGTATCAATGTTTCTTCTGAAAACCGATTCACTGACTTCTACTTTAGCACTGTATTAAAAACGTTATCATTTTCAGATACCAAATTTCAATTACACTTTAAAGTGTACTTCTAGTTCTTCTGCAGAAGAATAGCCTGGAGTGAAGGTATAAGAAACTACCAGATTATCTGTGGCATTTTTCTGAAAGCTTGCAACAGTCAGAGTTTGCCTTTGGCAGGGGTGATTTCATTATGTGTCACCAATTAAGAATGAGATTTAATCAAATTTATATTTGTAACTAAATACAAGTGATTGAAACTGCAAGTATAGCTCACAAGGGAAACATATGTATTGGAAGAAAAAGTGAGTGTGAGTAAAATAATCTGCTTTATAAATCTCTATTTATAGCTTAAAAACAAACAAAATGCCACTGTACTACATTATAGATGGGTGGAACTGACACAGATACTATACTTGTATCTGTGCTAAATTTAAAACAATTTTGCATACAGCATATAAACTAAGAGTAATATTTGTGGTAAAATTAATTTGGGGTTTTTTGTCCTCTCTTTGATGCACATATAATGATCACACATGTTTCAGAGCTCTGTATGTAGTGAAAAAAGGTAGATTTTCTAGTAGGGATGAATACAAAAGCTACCAGAAAATACAAAATAGGGATGAATACAAAAGCTGACTCTGAGTACCTTTTCCATGTGACATTATTGATACCAGTGGAACTGTGTGATATGATGACATTGTCAGCAGTTTGACTCTGAGGAAACAATGCAGTATTTGTCCTTACATATAAAGTGTACTGGATGTATATTGAGAATTTCGGTGAATATATTTATAATGCATGAAAATATTATAAAGTGGTTTTGGAAGTGTTTTGGAATATTTTTCTATAATCTGAAAAGCCAGTAGCCTAAAGAAAAATTACTAGAGCAGATAAAAATGTAAATAATTGTAATATTTCTGCACTTTATATTGGACATACCCAAAGAAAAGGTGGCATCTTTATTTTTTCCTCATCTGATAATTATTTCTTTCTCTTTGTTCTGCATTTTAACAAAAATTATTTCATCCATCTTTTCTTTCTATATTGTCTGTTTTTTCCATTTTTATGTGTGTATGCAGAAATACAAGCTTCATTCTTGTGTAGAATTCAGTACCTTCATAGAAATCTTACAAAATGACATCTTAATGGCTTTTTATTTAAATAAAGCATGAAAAAGAGCAGGATTTTCTGCCGTGATATTCCCTTGCATCCATGTGGTGTGGGCTGTATTTCTTATTGATTTATTATTGGGAAAAGGATAATGGCCTTCAGAGGCCTCCAGGTTCTCTGCCCCTTCTTCCATTCTTTTGTTGCTGTTTGCTTCACGAAATAGAGTTTTCCTCTCAACAAAGAGAAGTAAAGTCTTTATTTATCCACCCCTATATCATTTCAGGCAGATTAATTTCATTGGGTTTGCTCATATTGTAAACCATTTTCTGTGTATGTTCTCAACCTGTCTCCCTGAGACTGAAGCATGCTAATACTCTTTTCCTTCAAAGGTCTTGGACAAAACTGAGCTTAGCTGGTTCCTATCTCTTGTTTTTATATTTATCTTTTTTTTTTTTTCTAAGCTGAATATTATACATTGACTTTTTAATAAGATTAATGCTGCCCTGATACAAAACTGGGTTTGTGGTCAGGATGAATAAAGAATGCATCTTTTGTAGATTTGTGCGTTCTGCATAACCTTAGTTAATAAAATTTGATATTTTTTGAACTGAACCAAAAGACAGCAGTAGTTTTATGTCAGAATCAAGTATCGTGCACAATGTTAAAATGCATATTTTAAAACTGTTTTGTTATTATTAATGCCTGATTGTTGTTTCCTTGTCTATTGCTACAGTAACATTAAAATTTGTAGTAAAATCAAGATTTTTTCATTAATTTTACTCAAGCAATGTGAGAATTAAGTGATCATAATATATAAATGGAAATCCAGCATTAATTAAAATTTGGATTTATTGGAAAACTGGGAAATTATTTAATCTCAACTTTAGAATTGTCTTTGGCTACTCTTTGAGATCATTCTTTTCTTTTCCTTGAGATCACCCAGTGTACCTTTACATTTCTTCTTTGCTGATTTTTGCACAGATTTTCTGCAGAACTCAGTGGCAAAGTTATATGCCATGAGAATTTTAAAGAAAATGGAGTGGCTCAAAAAAAAAAAAGAGAAACAAGGGTTGTTTCTTGTTTTCCTTCTAAAACATAAAATTTTAGTGGATCAGAATATCAGCTTTTAGGAAATGCAAAGCATTGCCAGCTAACTATTTCCCCATGTTTTCCTCCTGCTCTATCCCTCCTGTCCTTCCGCTTTACTCTTACTGGCTAACTGTGCATGTTTGACCCAGTGTTCTACTCCTGTGCCTGTCCTGTCTCTGCCCTCAGATATACAAGGAACAGCTGAACACCAGGGTGGTTCTCGTTGCTGTGGAGACTTGGACAGACAGAGATCGCATTAATATTCGCCCTGACCCTCTGCAGATGCTCCACGATTTCTCCAAGTACCGGCAGCACTACATCAAGCAGCACGCTGATGCTGTGCACCTGCTCTCGTATGTACCCTTGGCAATGGCTCAGAATGTTGTTTCCTGTCTACTGCTTTTCTCTACTTGCCTCTTCTTTCTTACTTTTTTTGCTTGGTAGTCTCTGTATCAATCAATATCGGCCTTCCTTAGGAAGCTTAATCAATACTTAACACCTGTTTTTAATAGCTGTAGTATATACCATGGTCATGTCGCTATATATCTGTAATGATATTTGAATGTCTTTGGAACTGGAGACAGTGTCACATGTGAAGTGTCTTTAGATGAGCCCTTAAGGACACTTTGCTATCAGGTATGTAATGTGCTGCTTTTCCAGTTATGATCAGGAGAGGGCAGAGCTGACAAGATTATGTGTTGCCATAAGAGTGTTCCAGTTAGTAAATTTATTCACACGTGAGACTGCAGTGATGATTTGTTAATGGAAGGTCTTCTCCTTTAGAGCTGTAATGAATTGTTCTGAGATGCAATGCATTTTGAGGGGAAATTCCACTTTCATCACTAGGGATGACTTCAGCCTTGAGCAAAGATTATTTTACTTCATGGCATTGTAAGCAAAGAGGAGGAGGAAATGTGTGTTCTCCTGTGCAGCATAGGGAAAGATCTTAAGCTGTGTCCCAGCAGCATGACATACTGTGAGGATGGAGTAACTAATGTCTTCCATGGGATTCTCCTATAGTTCATCTTCTGCAGAAGAAGATAAAAATAGGGATGAAGAATTTCCTCCAGATTTCCTTTTTACAGGCGTCACAATACAGTGCTGATTTTGTTCTCTATAATACAGGCACAGTGCTGCTGACATGCACTCTTAGTGACTTCCATGCATATTTTGTGTCATCTGCTGAAGAGTTTGCCAGCAACAGGCTCTTCTCATGGTGAAAGGTATCAAATCAAACCTGAAATACAAGAAGTTCCATTTAAACATAGGGCAAAAAATCCCTTTCACTGTGAAGCTGGTCAGATGCTGGAAGAGGCTGCACAGAGGGACTATGGAGTACCCATGCTTGGCGATCTTCCAAAGCTAGTTGAACATGGCATGCTCCAGCTGAGCCTCCTTGGAGCTGGGGAGAGATGAACTAGAACATTTCCAAAAGTGCCTGCAATCCTGTCTGTTGTAAAGCCCCTGGCCGTGAGTGTTTTGTTAAGCTGCAGTGTGAAAGTTCTGATGGCAGTTAGAGTGTTCTGAAAAATAAATACATACCTGTATGGGGTAACCTGTCATTTAAAACAAACCCATCAATTTTCAAAGGTTAGGTCATTCGTACATCATGCAGGATCACTGCAGGTTGTTTGTAGGCCATGTAGATTTATTGTTATGACAGTGAAGTTAAAATAGGTGTAATTCATAGTAATTTATAGGCATTTTATTGAATAATTTAGATCTTCCACATTACTTAACTAAATTATTTGGGGCATATTAACAATAAATGAAAGGAGGCAAGGTTAAAGAGCAGAATTAAATTACTTTCCCTTTAGGTATACTCAAATCTTTTCATTTGGATTTAAAACTTAAGTTGGTTTGGATTAAGATGATAATTTTTAAAGTTCTCAGTACTGGTACATTTCAGAACCAAATTCCTTTGTGACAGATCATAAATTGGAATATATTGTGAACTTTTTAAAGAAATGTTATCACTGTATTGTCTTAGGAGTCTGGCACTCAAGCTTCCTGTGCTTGTGGGTTTGTTTGTGGGTTAGGACTGATTCTGACTCTACAAAAGAAAAAACAGTATTTGTGTCAAAGCTTATATAAAACACCTCTTTCAGTGTTGGTATTCTGTTTGTAAACTTGCAGTTGCTTTTATGCTAGAAATAAATGAATGTACATGCAATCTATCATAGTATGTGTGAGAGTATGCTCTTTCAATAAGCTCTTGGTGCCCAATGTCAGCATGTTATAGTTTCTTTATTTTTATTTGTTTGTAAGGAATGTGACATTTCATTACAAAAGGAGCAGCTTAAGTTACTTTGGAGGTATTTGCTCTGTGGCCAGAGGAGTAGGAGTGAATGAGGTAATTTTTTTTTTCATCACTAAAGTGAAATAAAGTAGGATGTCTACATTATAATTTCATGAGTTCATATGTTTCAGTATCCAGGGCTTTAAGGATAATTTACATATTAAAAAGTTAGGATTCTCACAGCCAGCCTTCTTGATCATCATCAAACTACTGCTCAGAGTGCCTTTCTTTTCAGAAAATATTTCTCCTGTCTGCATTATTCTCTTAAAAAGAACTTAAATTGGCTTTTATTATATTTAACAGAAATTTAGAGCGAAAAATCTCTGACAGGAGTATTTGAAACAAAGCAGTGAATATCTTTGTCTTACTGCTGTAAGACACTTATCTTCTGAGGTACCAATGGCATGTAATTCTGCCTGAAATTTTTTAACATTTAAATTAGAAAACAAATTGTCCCTGTGTATTGATTATTTTACTATTACTGTTATTTTTTTTCCCTCAGTGCAGTGTTAAATTGATAATGAAATTCTCCTGGTTTTATGTGGGTTAAATCCTACTATTACAGAACTTCTTTCTTTAGATTAATAGACTTCTTTCTTTAGATTAACCAGTGGGGAGAGATTGCCTGAGATTAGGAGAGGAAAACTTTATCTGTTATGTACTTTACTGGGTTTATTTTCCTTATATGCACATAGAATTGTGATTGACTACACTGAATTATTGAAGTAGTAGTTATGTGGTAAGGCAGAATGAGCCAGTGTAGCGTTCATTGCAATAACTAATGGGTTTTTGTTTTTTTTTTTATAATTGTGCTACTCTTGGAATGCAGTATGGCCTCCCTTTGCCCATGGCACAGGAACTAGCACAGAGTCTTGCTCAGAATCTTGGAATACAATGGGAGCCAGCTGCCAGGAAACCGAGTATGTACACAGAGTCTTTTGTCTTCCATAGCTAAAAACATTTCCTAACATTTCCTTTATTGTGTTTGAAAGAAATGCCAAAATTGCTGTAACTGTAGAAGAAGAATTGCTACTTTTGGAAATATATATAGTGAAATTTCAGTGTCACCAAAATAAGAGCTGCTGGTTTAGAGACATTTTGCATGACCTCAGTGATGTCTTGTGTCGAGGTTAGCTTCATAACCAATATTCAAAAGTATATTGTTAAAAACACCATTAATTTAATTTAGAACTCATTTTCTATCATCATGAAATCTGTAAATTAACAGAACAATCTCTGACTTCTTAAAATGCAAAAATACCTGATTTACAATTGAAGACATGTGAAGGAGTTGTAACCTAGTCCAGTATGACATTTGCTCAACTTGTTATCTTGCTACTTCACAGTCAGACCAGATTTGCGTGGTCTTAACATGTGTAGAGTGTTGGTAAAAAAACTGCTGCAAACCCCTTTTCAGGGCTAAAGAAAATGGTTTGGTTTTTCACTTGCATTTTGTAACGAGTTTGGCTACCTGTTCTCTTTGTTTCCTCTTTAAAAACGTGATTGATTATGTTGACTGTATTGTGGAATCACTTCAAAAATCTGTGAGTTAGGAAACCATGCTTGGGCATATCATTTTGTAAAGCATTGCTTATGAGTTGTGTAATCTAGCAAATTGCTAAACTATTTTCTATATCATTATTTTTGGTTACAGGTAAAACAGAGTTCATATTATTTGGAAATGAGAATATTTTTTAACTGAAAGATAGAGGTTTTTGATATGATAGCTTAGTGTCCTTATTTGGAGGCCTTTTGTAGAGAAAGATTAATGAAAGACCTGGGGAGATTAGAAATAACCATGTAAATAATCTCTGAATATTGTCCATGGAGAAACTCTGGGTTTCCAGTAGTAACTACAGTACATCTGTCTTTGGTAGATCATTTTTATGGGCAGTTTGCAGCTTCTGTTTTACCAACTATAAGGTGCTGATCTTTTGTTTTTATGTTATGAATTTGGTCATTGTTGACTTACGTGCTATAGCTGTAAGTAAACTGTAAATCCATTTTCATTCAACTACTTTTTCAAATGAATGTTTAATTGGCTGATTCACATATTACTGTTAATAATTTTATGCCAAAGGGAAAAAGCCTGGCCTGTCCAGTAACAATCCTCTTTCAGGGTATTCTGTATTTTTAGGGAGAAGAAAATGTGAACATTTAAAATCATCAATATTATGTGTACTGCAGGCAGCCTTGTGCTGCCTGTTTTGAGAGCATGTAGGGAAGAACCTTGCCAACTATTTTTAGCTTTGTGTAGTGCCTGAAATTTTGTGTTGAGACTTAAGAACCTGCAGATATGGTAATCTGAAAGTACCGTATTTATTTAAGGTATTAGTATGTCTTCAAGTGGGCTGGTTTCCTTTTTGGGGCTAGAGTTTGTATAGCCAAGCAACCATCAAATCTTTGTATGATTAGTCAAGCTCCATTTTTATAGTGAGTACTTTATATTTATTGTAAGCATATGTATAACTTCTCTCCTTTTCTGTTGTATTTTGGTCTTGTCTGAGAAGAGTGTGACTGCACTGAATCCTGGGGTGGTTGCATCATGGAGGAAACAGGGTATGTCATAAATATCAGTAACCAAGGGCTCTGGAATGAGTTCATAATTTACATTATGACAGAAATATTTATGCATTCAGTTTTATCCATGTGTTTTAGTGCTAATAAACGAAAAACTAGAAACAGTTGGAACTCAATCCTTAGGTAAATAAATAGTCAGTGAAGTCTGAAGGGGAAACATATCTATATGGGAGGAATTTCATTGCCCACCACCCTCACACTGCCAAAGATTCTTTTCTCTGTACTGTAAGCAATTGATTAGAAAAGGGTAACTTCTGAAATATAGGGGTTTGAGTCTTATAAATCACTTCCTGTCAGTATCTTGCTCACTGTGGAAGCTTGATTGCAAAAATCATGGAGAAAATTAGTTACAAGTAAGACAGAAGGAGCTTAGTTTCTTTGTACAGTATTTGGAAATTGGTTACTTTGTGGCTTCCCTGTAAACTTGTAATTGTCAGTCAGTGTATGAGTGCAGCAGAAAAATCATTCCATAAATTTGCTCCTGGCATCTGAGGTAAAGCATTGATCAGAATAGATACTGGCTTCCTTCATATGGTGAAATCATCAAAGTATTGGTCTTGGATGGAAGTATCAGAAGAAGAGGCTGTTAGAATAAGCCTCTTCTGTAAAAAAGGTTAATGGTAAACAAAAGCCAGGAGCAGAGGATGGTCATGTAGAAGCTGATAATGGACTGACTAATAAAATGAGTGAATAATTAGCTGTACTTTAAAGCCTTTTCACTTAACTCCATCAGTGTCAGGAGACATTTTTTTCTGTATGGAATAATTCAGTGGGGAAATTGCTTAGTGGCAGTGAGCTGTTAGGAAAGGAATGGAGAACCTCCTTGTACCATGGTTACCCCAGCCTTTAATAGTGTGAATAGATCTCATTCCCAGATCTCAAAACATGACTGATAAACATATCAGACAATTTCTGAGTGAGAAATTACTAATAAAGTACGTTTTCAGTAGTCTGGGAAAAAGATGGAGTTGAGGAAATGTGAGAGAAGTCTGTAACATTATGCAAAAATGATTACTCTTTCTTCTAGTATAAGAACTAGGGAGACATGAAATGAGATTAGCAAATATGACAGAAGAAAATGGGATGAAATTGTTCTTCTACCAGTCTGTATTAAGCTGTGAAACTTGTTGCTGTAGCATCTTGTAGGTGTTAAAAACAAACCTGAGAAGATACTGGATTATGCATGCAATAGAGAGGGTGAATAGCAGCTACTAGGATAATGTGGGTTTACCTTATTAAGAAGTTTAAAAGCTACAGTTTTATATACTGTACATTCATAAAGTAGAAATACAAAAAAGGCAAAATGTTTTAAATTTTTTCTTTTGTTCTGATTTTATTATTTGAGAATAAGACTGAGCTGTCATACTGTTGCACACAGTGGTTGTAAGAAACTGGGATTTACAGTATTTTAAAAAGTTGTGACCCTTTTGCCCCTTTCCAGTAGCTGGTGGTGTTTCAAGGCATTTACTCACCTAATTCTTTGCCATTGTAGGGTATACCATTCCAGGAAATTCTCCAAATGCAGCATTGCAGAATACAAGGAATTTTTACTTCGCGGGGGAGGTGCCTGTCTTTTTAACAGGCCAACAAAGGTAATAAATGCGTTAGTAGTCAGGACATCTGCTACACGTTGTAATGAAAATGTTATAATTTCACTGACATCATTTGTTCTCAAATTTATTCAGATATCTGTGTGGGTATTTTCCTGAGGTTGTAATTAGCTGTTCAGGTCCTTAGCATTTTAAAATAATATTGAGAGGAATGCAACTTGGTTTCCATAATTCTTCATACTCAAATTATGATAAATGTTGCATTCAGCATAAATGCACTACTTAAGCTGGAAGTAATGCAAAATAAGTCCAGAAGTGTATGTTCCACCTATAATCAATTCTTAGACGTTGTGTCTCAGGTTGTTAAAGAGAATGCCAGTTACCACATTAGGAAATAGAAATCCATAGCTGATTTCATATAGACAGTAGTAACTTTTTGTTGTTCTCAACGTTAGCTTAATTTCATTTGAAATATACATCTAGCAAACTATCATTCATAGCTGTTTCCTTCTACCATTGCTTTTTGCCTAAAACTGTACCAAGGTCATAATTTTTTCGAAGACAATGTTAGCCTGACATCCCTGTAAAGCTGAGCAGTATAAAAATATTCCATGTGGCTCTTTTTGCCAAGTAAGAGCAATCCAAAGCATTAATATTCTATTTAATCATTGTGTCAAACTGCTGTCCTTGTAGAATTTAATACCACATAAGGCTATTAGGCTGTTCTGTTTACTATGCTATACCCTTTGGTGGACCATCACCTTGCACAATAACTAAAAAATTTGCTTGTTCAAATGGTTTTGAATCTTTTCCCAGGGTAGCAATCTTTGCTTATAGAATAAGAATGCAAGAATTCTTACACAATGGAATAAGTACAGAAATAGAAAAACACAGCTTCAGTTTTTAGTGACAGTTGTCAGGCAAAGTAATGCGAAGAAATTGTCAAATTGACAGAATAAAAATCTGATTTATTTTGGGGAAAAAGCTTCCAGGAAAATGGTTGAATTATCTTTATATATTACCTGTGCCAGTGCTTCACAGCTTTAAAATACTTTGGGAGGGAAAAATAATCATACAATGTTTAGAATGCTTTTATTTAGAGGTCGGGAGGTAAGGTAGAAAATTGTGTGTTTAATCCTTTGGTAAGTAAAACAGAGTTGTTAAGTAAGTCACCCTGATGCCGTTTTTAAAATTATATCTTGAGTTATACTCTGACATGTATATGAACATTAAATGGTTCCTGATTGCCATAGGAAATTTATGTGTGCCTGCTTGTGTTCTGTAATTTTCTTATTTTATAGAGAAATGAATTTCAGTTTCAGAATAAGAGATCTTGCTGTTTGCACCAAAGTGTAGGAAAAACAGGAGCTTAAAGAGGAGGAAAAAAAAGAAAAATTAAATGCTTTTTTAAATCCTGTCAGCATTGCTGGTGAAGAAGAGCACATATGGATATTTCTTCACTATTGTTTTGCTTCTGGCACCCAAAATTATAGGTGCTATTGATTACCTCTGTGGTTTATACAACAAAAGTGAAATGTTGTATATCTTTTTTACTAGGCATTATGATTTGCCCCTGCCCCAACCAAAACTACCAAAGAAGAATTCCATACAAGTTTATATATAATTTGTATTGTATTATATGTTGTGTTTCATATCTTGCTGGTTCTCCACAGCTTTACTTCCACTAAGCCCATGCAGAAAGGTTTCCTCACATCTTTCACCCGTAGATTAATCTATTCACATTTTAACGTACTAACGTCTAACTTCTCATTTCAACCATGTTCTAGTGGATCTGTTTCTGCTGCTAATATTCCAATGGCACATAGGCCTTCCTTTTGGCAGTATTTCTTTCTATTTAATATTTTCCTGCACAAATGTTGCACAGGAACGGACAGTTAGCTCGTTGCATGAGCAAGTGTGGGTACCTGAGCAAATCCCAAGAGTGATATTGTGGACTGGTTTCTTGAAGGAATTGTCAGAAAAATGGGAGTCCATGGAACAGGAATGAAGTTCAAATGTCATCCCCTTAAATGTTATTGTATTCTCTCTCTATCATGGTTTTATGAGAACAGTATTCTCCTAAAGAGGACCAGCATTCCAAAGCTGTATGCCTTTCATGTCTGAAAAATTCTGATGAGCAGCATTTGAAAACCACACTGCCTTTCCTTCACCAAGGCATGGCACCTGCATTGTCTGGGACAGTACATTTGTGTAGCATTGCAGAAATGGGTTGTGTGTGACACAGAAGTCACTTGACACTGGTTTTATTCTTACTTCGGGGTGGGGGCTTTTTTCTTTCAGCTCTTTGAAGCCACCGAGTGTGGAAATGGTTATGTAGAAGCAGGAGAAGAATGTGATTGTGGTTTCCGAATGGTAAGTAGAGTTATATATTGCTCCACAAGTCTTTCTTATAAAATTTATTAAGATAAATTAAGTGATTGGTAAGGGAGAGAAGAAAGGCTATGGAAATTAATTTGTTTTGCCTGTTGTTTGGGAACAAATTTGTTAAAAGCCTGTGTTAAAACATTTTTTCAAATGACAATGAGTGCAAAGACAGTGTCCTCTGAACAGTTCCTGTTAAACCAATGACAAGATACAGCTGTTTCCCAACAGTTTTTGAGTTGCACTGGAGAAGTGCTTAGCTCTTTGCTTTCCCTGGATAGCATATCTGGAGTGGGAGACTCCTTACTGTACTTTGGAGACTGGTGCCTGTTTTCAGACAGAACAAGTAAACTTCTCTGTTTTCTTCTCTATTGCAGAAATATTCCAATAATGTTTTTGCAAAAATATGCCCTCTAGATTTGAGTCCTCATTCTAGTATTTGAATATAATTGCACCAGTAATTAGGTTGGGGGTTTTTTCCTGCATTGAAAACTATTGAACTCAGCAGCATAAATTTGGCACGGGACTCAGAAGATGTGAATCCCTGTGTTGCTATAGCATTGTATGTCACTGTTTTCCCTTTAGTATTTAAGTATTGCAATGGCTTATTCCAGCTGATAATTTTAAATCATCAGTGCTAAACTGAATCTTTTGTCTGCTGGTATGTAATAATTCGATGTTGGAAAGATTGTGAAGAAAAAAAACTTGTTTAAAATGGAAAACGAAACTTTTTGCTTATTTCTTTCTTCAGGAATGCTATGCAGACTGTTGTAAGAAGTGCTCTCTTTCTAATGGAGCTCATTGTAGTGATGGACCCTGCTGTAATACATCGTGTCTTGTGAGTGTTGCTGCCATATATCAGTTGTTCTTTTCAGTTGTCCATGGCAGTCATGTGCAGCCTGTTCAAGTTCAGTGTGTTTTAGATAGAAGGAAAAGGAACAGCTTATGTAGATGTATTCTTAGTGCTGAACTGTGTTTTTAATTTTCTAGTTTTTCCCACGAGGTTATGACTGTCGATATGCAGTGAATGAGTGTGACATTGCAGAGTTCTGCACTGGGGATTCTGGACAGGTATGTGTGCAGAAATGTTCTCTGCTTGCACTGCTGATGTTTGTTTGCACTCTTTTTTTGTATTCATTTAACAGGAAAATTGTATTAACAAACTGCACAATCATATGCCCAAAATGGTAATGTAATAATGGAGTGTAAACTATTGTAAACTCATGAAAATAATAATCTAAGTGGACTCAAAAGATGACTTCTCTAGATTTATTTGGTTTTTATAACTCTTGGGGTTTTGTGTATAATATTTGTGTCAGGCATCCTTCTTTACTCTTTGCCTTATCTATAACTTAAGTAATAAGAATACACTGCAAATGTGAATGTATTTAAAGGTAATAGCACTAAGATTTTATGAAATAAAATGGCTTAAAATACAATTGTAGAAAATTAAAACTAATGGATTATAGAAACATAGAATCATTTAGGTTGGAAAAGACTTTTTAGATTGAGTGCAACCATGAACCCAGCACTGCCAACTCCACCACTAAACCGTGTCTCTGAATACCACATCTACAGGTCTTTTACATACCACTAGGGATGGTGATTTTACTGTGTCTCTGGGCAGCCTGTTCCAATGCTTGACAACCCTTTCGGTGAAGAAGTTTTTTCCTAATATCCAACCTAAATCTCCCCAGCATAACTTAAGTCCCTTTCATCCTGTCATTTGTTACCTGAGCAGAAGTGGCCAACCTCTATGTCTCCACAACCTCCTATCAGGGAATTGTAGAGGGTAAGAAGGTCCCCTCTGAAACTCCTCTTGTCCAGGCTAAACAACCCCGGATCCCTCCATTGCTCCTTTATACAGTAAGACTTGTATAAAGTGTGTTATGTTTTCTAAGAGTGTGCACATGTATGATAATTTTAAAAGTTGTGGATCTTACACATTTGTCCTGAAAACATTTGGCTAATGTAAAATAAACAGCAAACAGAATGTTGTTTCCATTTGATTTCTTTTAAATAGTCAATATCCTGTACATTTTCCATTTTCACAGCAACTTTGATGTTTTAGGTGACATATACTCCTTTTCAATACTGAATGTTTATATATTTATTCTATTTATATAAGAACTTCATAACTGATGCAGTCATCTACTGCATCAAGTTCTTAGCCTAGAAGAAATGAGATTCAGGACAAATCACAATCTCTTTGGACATTGGCTGTACTTATAAATGCCAATAAATTAACAATAACTTCCTTTAATTTTATCATCTGAGATGTCAACACATAGACAAGTAGCTATTGCCAATATTTTATCATAAATCTTTTGCTCTGTAGATGGAGCATTCTTAATGAGAGAGAGAAAGTCTTTCTCAAGCTGCCCTCGGAGTATTGGCTAACACAGTGCAGTGCAGCAGCATTCTCTTTCCAGATTTTCACAGGTCTCTATTAGTTGAGGAAAAAACCTTAAGCATGGTTTAAAGTAAGTCCTTACCTTAGTAGTCTGAGGTTTCTGGACCTAGTGACTTGTTTGTATGAAAGTATTTCCAGTGCCAAGGGAATGTAACAATTAAGATCATTAAGCCCCCTGAAGCTCTGTAAGCAATAGACTGGTGGGCTGTGACCAGGTGCTCCTCACTGTTGTAGTGGAACTGAAATGCATGTGGTGGCAGTGCTGCAAACATGGCCCCAGTCTTAGCTACCAAATATCCTCTTACTGAGCATGTTGGCTTTCATTTTGCCTCACATCCTTAATTTCTTCTTGGAATATGCACAAAGTTAGACTTGAACATTGTATTTAATGGCTCAAAATGTTAATTTTTTCATTTACATTTGTAGCTATGAAGATTATTGCACTAATTGTTCTCAACCCCCTTTATATGTTGTCCAGTTCTCTTAAAAGCAGGAAAATTCCATATGTGATACTCTGATGTATTATTACAGTGCACATGACAAAAAAGATTCTTAATTTTTTTTCAGTGTCCACCAAATCTTCATAAACAAGATGGGTATGCCTGTGATTCTAATCAGGTATGCAATGTTTTAAAATCCCTGCAGATCAGCAAATCAACCAAATACAGATTCTTGTTTTGTTTTGGAATTGATTTTTAAAATCCTGTATTCCATATTTCTTCATATATTTTATCCTTCAAACATTGATCTTGCTTGTGTTTTATGCACTCTATGAATAATAATAATTTCTACTTTGAGTGAAATCCACTTGGTATCTCTACATTTTATACGTAGATATTTTATTACACTTCATCTTATTAAATTCTTTCCAACTATGTAAAGGTATAAAGCAACTGCTTAAATGTCAGTATGTATTGGATACAAACTGGCTTTGGGAATCCGGGCCAAAATGTGTAGTTCATCTACCCAAATTCATGGAATCTACATCCCAACATGCATCTGAAGGGTGAAAATGAGATTTGTTGTGGGAGGGGAAGGAGATGAAGTTGTTTTCAATTCTAATTCCTAACATGTTGTATTTTTTTAGGGTCGTTGCTATAATGGTGAATGCAAGACAAGAGATAATCAGTGCAAATATATCTGGGGATCTAGTAGGTTGACTTTAACTACCTTAAATGTATTTTATTTCTAGTTCATTCCTGCCTTTGCTTTGGATTTTTCGTGTTTTTATTTTTTGTTCTTGTTACTACAAGTTAAAGTCTTCTGATCAGTAGAGTGAGTAGACTGCAGTGGGAAAATGGCTTGGTTGCCAAGTGGAATTCTGAACCCAGGAATGGTGTCAGTGAGAGTGATGATGTGGCTGCAGATCTGGGTAGGGCAGCAAATGCTACTGGGGGGAGGGTGTTGAGGATTTTTTGGGTATAGCTCAAAAACAGATGTTTTGGGGTTTTCTTAATGACAGTCACCAGTACCATTATCCCATCAGTGGTTCATGCCAAAGCTGCTCCACCTTGCCTCTCCTTCCTATACTGTCCTCCAAGTCAGGAAAAGTAGTACATTGGTGTGAACTTAAATATGCATTGTATGGATCTAATTCCAGAGGTGTTGAGTTAAACAGAATTGCAGTTGCAATGGGTTTTGCTTGTAGCAGAGAGGGGCTGAATGTTCTGTGTAATGACTTGGAGACAATTCAGCAGAGTAGAACTAGCAGGATGTCCTGTGCTCTGGTATTTAGTGTGTTCTTGTACATTTTGTCTAATCATAACTGCCACTGAGGCCACTCTGTCTTATTATTTTATCTTCCTCTATATAATTGTTGTGCTTTTTAGATTCATTTTTAGAAAAAACAAATGAGCTCATCAGTAAATAATTATGGGTTTAAAACCTACTAGTTCAGAATTTTACTCCTAAAAATAGGTAAAAATTACACTGTGTCCACGTTTGGGTTCCTGTGAACATTTGAAAAATAGAATTAAAACAACATTTAGATTATGTCAGAACATATGCTTATCATAAATGTCCTATATAAAATCTTTTGAAATGTAGATCAGGAAAAATTGCCGTGAAAAACAACAAGATTAAATCTATGTGCAACTGTTATGAAGTGAACAAAATTAGACCACAGAAAAATGTCATATACAGAATACAGACGCATGTATTCTGTACAGAGGCTACTTTTAGAAGTTCAGAGCATATTCTGAACATATCAGTGGGTATTTCAGTTTAGCCTGTTCTCCCTTTTAGTCATTGGAAGATACCATCTGTGCACATACATGTGTATTTAAATTGATGTTTTGTACTACAAAAATTACAGAAAACAGCTGCAATGAAGTATGTGGGTTTCAAAGCTGTCATGTTGCTAGTGGAAAGCATGTTTCTTTTTTCTTCATCAACAGAGTCTTCAGGATCTGACAAATTTTGTTATGAAAAGCTTAATACAGAAGGCACAACGAAAGGAAACTGTGGAAAGGATGGAGACCGATGGATTCAGTGCAGCAAACAGTAAGTTCAGTTTGGTAGAGATTATTTGTAATTTAAATAGATTGGTAATGGTTTAATATTGTCTACTTTTTCTACTTTTCCATGCATGTTTCAGCAGCTTGTTTTGCTTTATTTTGAATCTCTTTTCTCTCGTGAGGTTTGCGTCTTGAAAAATTGCACCCTGACAAATCTATAAGTGATTCAGCAATAGACTTGTAAATAATTCTAGATTTTTCAGAAGAATATACTGTGACTTCAGTTATTTCAGAGGAGCTGAGGGACAAGACAACAAAAAGTCACAAGTTCATAACATAAAAACACCTCAGCCTTGGCAGGGATAAATTAGGCTGCAAATACACACACTCTGTTTGCGTGCTCTGGGACTGACACCAGATTATGCTGTTTCAAGTTTGTTCCAACCTTTATTTTGACCAGAGAGAACCATTAGACATTTGGATGTTATAGAGAAAAGGCCTGATTAATTTCCATATGATCATTACTAGATGAATATTTGATTAAATTTACTTTTCAAGTTAATGATCATTAGTAGATAGACTTAATTTCTCCTGACTTACTTCTGTTTTGTAATTTTTAATTATGTACATACTAATTCAGTTTTGGAATAGCATTTTCCCTCTTTAACTATTTGATGCTTGTATAGTGGATTTTTTTTTATTATGAGTTTTCAGATAGGATCATAAGGAAAGGAGTTTAATTTAGATGAGGATAGTGTGTTCTAATGTGTATACTAACCCCCTCATTTCTATAAAAGTTTTTCTTTGTTAGTAGAGAGATGCAGGACAATGATGTGGCTGAAGGGCTATTTATGTTTTTTTCAGTTTTAACTAAGTCAATTTCCAGCATTCATTCAGTTGCTTCTGTAACTTAGGACAATCAGTATTAGTTAATATCCTTCTATTGAAGATATAAAAGATATATTGTATATATTACATAAAATATATTTAAATATATGCAGATATAAAATAACATTAAAAAAGAAGATTCTTTACCAAAACTTGGGCACACACAACTGCACAGTAAAAATTGTTGTTATGGTTCTGTTGTCCTGCAAGGGAAATAAAATGCAAGGAAAATTTCAAACTTGACATTGAGGTATGATGTGTAAGCTGCCAGAGAGAGAGAAAAGCAATTCAGACTAATATGACAAAGCTTTGTACAGTTTGGCTCCTCTTACTTGTACTGGATTGTTCTTGGAGCACAGATACATTTTGTGCTCATGTGAGCATTCACTCGTGCATTGACATGAATGATGAGTTATTTCTGCCTTTTGTCATTTAAATAAAATAATATTTTATTTCCAGGCTTGCACTCTCTATCATATGGCTTATGGTAATATATTACTGTGATCAGCAGCACCATTGCCAGACTTTCTTTTTTGTAAGTTTACCTCATATTATTCCAGTAATATTTTGATTTTTGTTTTCATTTTCCAGTGATGTTTTCTGTGGCTTTTTGCTCTGTACTAATCTTACTAGAGTTCCACGAGTTGGTCAAGTTCAAGGAGAAATTATCCCAAATTCTTTTTATCATCAAGGACGCATAGTGGACTGCAGGTAAAAGATAATGCAGTATTCCAACATGACTTATCTCTGTCAAACCTAATTGAATTAAGAGAGACATAAATGTGAGATTCTGTGAATTTTAGGTAATTGCAGCAAAATCATTATTCTGAATGGTATTTCTTTTGATTAAAAAAAAATCCCCAAACCATAAAAAGCCTAATATTCCATATTTAAAGAGGGTAAAATGTGGGTTATATTCCTGAATCTTCCGCTTGATCCCTCCAATAGCAGAACTTCAGTCAGAGCTTAATGTTCAGCATTATGTTTTTCTGGGGGTGGAGAAAGTCTGTGATTGCCAAAGACCCATATTTTCAATGTATTGATTTTGAGTGTTAAATACTCAAAGAAACAGCTGTAGTGAAGTGAAGGCTGAGAGGGAGGAAACTGCAGAGTTGTGGCAGGGTAAGATGTTCAGCTACAGTTCAGTTAATGAACAAGTAAATGAGTTTCAGTCTCCTGCACTACTGGGTCTGTGCACAATGCTGGGTTTGTATTTTGAAGACATGGCAACATTGCAATTTTTGTCACCCTAAGAGTACTGTCTTACATAGCTGGGTCCTGAGTGAACAATTGTTCTTAATTCTTCCAGTATTGCACTTGTGTTTTTATTTAAATTGCATGGGAAGTTAGTTTTTTTAGTATTTTTCCTAGCAATAGTATTTCACAGCATTTGGGAAAAAAAAAAAAAAAAAAAAGGAAAATTGTCTGTCAGAGACTTAAAAATCCTCAAAGCCTAAGATGCCCTTCTTGAGTGTTTAAATCCTAATCTAGACTTATTTTTATTTTAACAACTGAAACACTGTTATTGCTGTGGACAGACAGAAAAACTCTACAGTTTTGTTCTGTCTGAATGAAAGAAAAGTGTGGGGCTTTCAGTGTCTATACTGACATGCTTTTAATATTTTCAAAAGATTCCAGTCATAACACTAATACTGCCTTAAAACTTATTTCTCCTAGTGGTGCTCATGTTCTTTTAGATGATGATACGGATTTAGGTTATGTGGAGGATGGAGCTCCATGTGGACCTCAGATGATGTGTCTGGACAAAAAGTGCCTGCCAATTCAGTCCTTGAACATAAGCAGCTGTCCCATTGGTTCCAATGGAAAAGTCTGTTCTGGTCACGGGGTGAGTCTGTACTGGGAGTGAACAGCTCAGTTTCCCCAGCTCTCTCTGCTCTACCCAATCCTAACACCTGAAAGTCTTCCTAAGACCTTTTGATCTGAAACCACAAATGTTGGATTCAAGAGAAGACTGCCCTTTTGTGATGCATAAAAAAAAATTTAGAAAGGAAAGTTCTCAAATTGGTTCTGCAATTATATCCAGTGAATTAGGTTTGTTAGTAGCAAGAAAGACCTTTGACATTAGTTATTGGAAGGACTTCTGTAATGTACAGCCCATATTTCAAGCTACTTGCCATCTTGAATTAAACTTTTTCCTGCACACTAACACCTTTATAAAGTTGGTCTTGTGTTCCTAGATTTATAGCCCATGGCTTAAATAATTAAAATTCCAAACTGTGGGTCCTCAGCAGAGAGGGAGTTCTTGAACAGTTCCAAACAGTCCTTAAAAAGATCCAAAGTGTATCATTTTACATTCAGGCACATCATGTTCTGTTATTCTGCCCACAGAGTTCATTTGTCTAAGATGTTAGGTCTGTTTTGATGAACAGATTACTGTTTTAAATACCAATAAAACTTTTCCACTGTGGGATTCAGTGAGACAAAGACTTGCCTAAAGGGCTAGACTTTGTACAGGAAGGGGTTATTTCTTCTTGTTGTCTATACTTGAATATAAAATTGAGTACTTCAATATAGAGGGTTAGGTTAAAAATCAAGAATAAAATTTTTAAAATCTGAAAGTAAAGTATCTAGGAGATTAGAAATCATCTTGGTACTTTTTGAGAGTGACATGAAGGGTGAATGGACTGTCTTACCTGTTCTGTTTTGGATTATTACAATTCCTAATTTTAAAAGGGTATTTCAGTTGATCAAACCTGCCATAAAATGTGTTTATCTTCAAGTTCTTAGGTAAGATTCTCCAGTGAGTGCTTCTTAAAAGCAGAGCATGATAAAAGTTGAACTAAAAAAATCACGTGTCACTTAGAATCATTTGTGGGTAGGTTGTTTCCTGCTTTTTTTTCACATTATGTTCCAGTGTCCAAAAGACATTATTAGCTGTTTGTCTAATGTTTGACTTCATTACTAGTCCTATTATCAAAGCTTGATTCTTTATGTCTGTTTCTTGTGTCATGCTTTTTTCCACAGTAACCTCTTCTAGAAGCACTATTCCATGTACTTTTTCATACGGAAAGTTTATAGCTATTAACTCTTACTATTGATTTGATGGTTTAGGTTTTGTCTGCTGCATAGGTTTTTTTGTATCTAATAAATATACTGCCAATTTTAGAGTCCTAAGTTCTTTTTTAGAGGTCATTCAGGTAAATGTAAACTGAGGAAGAACTGTTCCCTCTCTTTTAGAAGCCAGACAAGCATTCCTCATTGCTGTTTAGGAAAAATGCTGACAAAACCAGTGAAAATATATCGACTTTGTTCTACATGAGAGCAAGCTGTAAACAAGAAGTTGGAAAGTAACCATGTCCTGAACTTTTGAAGGCAAATGTTTGTATCCCTTCTGGGCATCCTGGCTCAAATTCCAGATAGTTGGCTGGTGAAGATCTAACTAGTCTAGCTAGATTTCTGTTATTTTTCACAGCCTGTGCAGGTGTGTAGTGCCAGTGATGATAGAACCAGTTCTGCTTCTCCTAGCATGTGAAAGTATTAGGAGGGTTGAGGCAAATTTCCAGGTCTATTATGTCATTCCAAACACCCAGTCCTATTGTTACAATATATAAATAGAGAAGTTTTATACCATAAATTAAATGTCTAATTACATGTTAAATAAATGCAGTGTGACATGTTAATAAATTGTAGTTAGAAATTAACTGCTGTCACATTTTTTTCCTAGGTTTGTAGTAATGAAGCCACTTGCATTTGTAATTTCTCCTGGGCTGGAACAGACTGCAGCATTGATGATCCTGTCAGGGATACTGGTGGCAAGAAGGATGAAGGACCCAAGGGTTTGTGTTTTGTTTCAGTTTTTATGTTCTTTTAAGTATTTATGATGTTTTTCTGTTGATACATGGTAGCAGAATTAGCATATAAAAAGCAAATACTATTGTACAGCTATGTTTAGATCCAGACAGTAAAATTCTGCTTCATGTAGAGGAAGTAGGTTTTTCTACTTTGAGAATTGATAAAACTTTCACTTTTCTAACTTCAATTTGGGGAAGATTTCAACAGGTAATGTTTTTTTCCTTTGTCTCTTATTCTCTATTTTTTAATGATAATTTTCATTGTGATTGGAATCTGACTTAGTGTAGCTCTCATTTTTTTTATATGATCATTGAATATTTCTATTTTACTAGAAATTTTCATTTTTCTTAGTCAACTAATTCAGAGAGCTGTGGCATAAAAAAGGGAAAAGTGGAATGTCCCTGGTAAAATCAGATTCCTTGAAATCGTATTGCAATGAAAGAAAAAAGAAATTAAAAATTTTGATAACTTAAATTATTCTTAAAGTCATCATTGCTTGTTCTTATGTACTTGGTATGTATTTCAACTACATATGAAGTACAAAGAGGAGGTATTGAGGAAATAATCCAAAAATTTTTTCAAAGAAGAACGAAAATATTTGAGTTTCTCTCCGACTCCTCTGCCAAAGAATATCTTTGGATATCTTTGGACTTGTGCTGTCCAGTTTTTTTTAATGTCTTTCCTGTCATCAGGGCACTGTTCAACATCAGTTGATATTCATCCAGTCGTATGCATTTACAAAGTCCCCAGTTCCAGGTTCTTCTGCTCTATTTGCAAGGTAGATGGAGAAAAGAGAAGAGTTGTTAAAAAATGTAGTCCTGAGGACTCAGACTCTAATTGATTACTCTGAAAGTACCAAGGTTTCAAGGAAGGACAGGATTTTGGTATGTCCCTCTGGAATGGCTCTACATCTGTCTTGTGTGCCTTTTTCTGTTACCCCTTGGCAGAATGGTTCCAGTAGACCTTTGCCAAGAACTGTTTGAAGAGATCATCTTGAAACAAGTTACTGTTGTGAAGGAGGTTCTGTAGACCAGTCCAGATTTGTATAAGGAATCTGTACAGGTGCTCCCTGGACTCCCAGTCCCAACATTGCTCAATGTAGAGCTGCCTTGTTTGTACTCTGCCTTACAAGCCACTTTTCATTCTATTTCCTGACAGTGGAATGCTGCTTAGAGAGTCTTAAAAAAAATAAATTAGGGAGACCAACACTGCAGAGCTGTTCAGTTCTGTGTGTGAGTGGATGAGGAGAGCAGGATTTACAGCTGAGAGCATATGAATTTTACTTTGTTCATTTCCAAATCTGGTAGGAAAGAAATTATTCCCTCCTCTGTGAAAAGGTCTATAGGAAGGGTAACACAGAAGGTAGACTTATCTTTGATAAATTACTGTAAGTCAGATTGCCTCATCTAGTTCAGAATGGAGATACCTTAGTGAAAATTAATATATCAACGTTGAAACATTCTGGGAAAAAGCCTTAAATGGATAGTATGTGCATGGATTTCTGCAAAGTTTAGACTGCATATTTCAGTGGAGTCCTCTGCAAAATGGCAGACTGCTTTTGTTCAAGGCAACTCAAGGATCTCAGAAGATGGATTATTTCTCTTACTGTGTTACAGTAATTTACTCATGTTGAATCACCTAGAAATGAATTTAAGAGACTGAACACTATGATCTCCTTCTGTGTGCTTATAGAGGAATTCCTTTGTGAGAAGATTTCAGAAGAGTACAGCGGTAGTTTCCTTTGTTGTAATGACCCAACGTATGCAAAAGTAGCTTCCATTAAGTTTTTATCCCTTATTACTCCCTATGTCATATGCCAGTTTACAAGTCTAAGACAGAAACCAAAATAGTTGTTTTTCCTTAGCCATAAGGTTGAATAAAATGAAACACTCATGATGTGAAAATTCATCTAATAGGTTTAATATTTTTCACACCAAAACTCCAAGCATTTTTCTTGCTACAATTAGAACATTATAGCTGGGGAGTGTTGCTATTTATTTATGTATTGTTGTGATAATTGACAATTGACTTCTATTCTGCTGCACTTTTCAGACTTTTCCATCATCCATCAATTGCTTTTTGGCTCCATTCTCTATATCAGGATAAAAAAATTTGTGGTCCTTAATTATGTTGCTATTATTACATGACTCTCGAATTACTCTAAACTCAGCAACCTACTGTATCCTGTTCTAGCAGATGTACACAGCATTTAGCAGTTTGGGGAAGACAAAGAGTTCTTGCTGTTAGTTTTTGGTTACTGCAGAAACTTTGAATTACTTTAGAGTGTGGGTTAGCAGTTTTGAAATCAGTGGGACTTCATATACACCAGATTCTTGTTTGCAATTTAATTTGCAGAACTAGGCCTTTGACTAGTGGAGTACTGTTTGTTTATTTTAATATAGAACTTGTGTCTCAAGTGTGTGTGTGTGTGTTTGTGTGTGTATATTTATGAAACAGGATAAAAAAAACCCAAAATATTTTAAAACACGCTTCACTCAGCATGAAGTTTATAAAATCTTTGTTCCTAAGTTCCCATTTGACAGGGAATTCATCTCCTTGCTTGCGGTCTATTGTGACTCCATGAATCTATCAAACTTCTAATCTCTAAAATAGGAGATGTACAGAATTATTCCTGAAAAGAGTTCCCTTAAGGATTAAAAGGAATGCCTTGATGTGTTGAGAGACTATCTGAACCTATCAAAATTTCTAGGGTGTTACCTGAAGCAGGTTTCTGGGGTAGGTTTTTGCTTTTAAAAGGTGTTACCTGTTTTAGGTCATATAGATAAACAGAAAGTCCTATTGATAAATGCAGTAACAAAGAAAAATATTACTAATTAGTAAAGGAATTACTTTAAAAGTTGGGGTTTTTTGTTTTTTTTCCTGAGGTGGAATTGTTTCCAAACAGTTTTCATTTTCTTAATTACATTATGGATACAGTAAGTTTCTGGTAATCAAAAAGAAAGTTTTTTTATTGGCAATTTATTTACATTTTGGCTGGTTTAAATAAGCAGTAAGTTGAGGATGATCCCGTTTAGAGTAAATAATAGAATCACAAGCTAAAAGGAATTTACAGGAAAACTTCTTACTGAAATATTTGCAAGCATTCAAAGAAAACCAAATAGAGCTCATTTCAGAATTTTTAAAGCTACACCATTTGGTAAACAAAGGTTTGTGAGGAGATTTGAATTGTTTCTCCAACAGTGGATTATATTATAAAGTATTCCTCTGAGGAATTATTTCATGTTTTCATTTCAGACATATATGTGATGATTTCCTGAAAAATTCTTCCCTTTTCCCTCCACACAGTGAGCATGGCCGCTAACAGGCTAATAGGTGCAGTGGCAGGGACCATTCTGGCCTTGGGGGTGATTTTTGGAGGCACAGGGTGGGGAATAGAGTAAGCACTTTTCTCAGTTTGAGTTCTCTGTCTGGTGCCTTAGTGTGTGAGGTAACCGTATGCACCTGAGCCTCTGTGTTCCCCTTAGCTTTGTCCTGTGGTGACCGTATTTGTCGTGTGATTTGACTGTATCTGTGTCATGTGGTTTGCTCATGCAGTGTTGAACCTTCTCCTGTCTGGGATAATGTGGGGCATAAAAAAATAAGTTTGTGAATTTTTACATTGTCACCATAAAATTAAATGTCTAAATGTTTCCATTACACCAAATTACCAAAAAAAAAAAAAAAAAAGGAAAAGGAGGAAAAAAAGAAGGGATTTCTTGATTATTTTGCAAAGTAGACTGAGTAACGTGAACTGTTTTATTACATGCAGGGCTTTCAGTCTAATGATCAAGCTAGGCAGACGAAAGCTGATGACAGTCATACAGACAGGTAGTTTTACAGTAAAGCTGCTGAAGGTTCTGTTGCTAGGATTCTGTTACCTCAAGATAGCACAGTGCTGGAGTGTAGTATTAATGTATAAAGGATACGTATGAGCAATTTTTATTGTCTTTTCATAGTTCTAGAAAATGGTAATCCTAAGTGTTATCCCAATACCTCAATATTAATAATGGCTATAATTTATATAAACTTGTGTTCATGTATATATACACACATAAAAAGGCCCATGTAAAAGCTGTCTTCATTCTGCATTCACTGTGCAAACTACAGATGGTAAGACTGCTATTTTGCTGCTCTGAGATTTCCAACTTCTCCATTTTTCTAGTAATATATATGACATCTGGCATATGACAGTGGCACCTCTCGGAAGGGGGACTCATTAGCAGGACAGTCTGTGATTTCCAATCAGGCTGAGTGCAAAGGCATTCACACACAGTTCTAGTCCAGTGAGGCAGCACTTCATGTGTGAGTCTGCAGCCCTAGGAACCTGTCCGTACATGAAACTGCTCCAGGATTCTCAGACAAGTGGAGACCTTTGCGTTCACAGAGGACAATTGTTAGAAAACAAATAGCAGGAAGAAGGTAATAGGTCATTTCCTTGAGAAAGATCAGATTTGTGTTTTACTGGTAGCTTTTACAACTGTTTGCTAAAAACTGAAGACTGTGAAAGTTGTAGAGGTTTGGAGGACAGATTCTGGAGCAGAAAATTTACCTACAAGTTGAGGACCACTTGCCTTTTGCTTACATTCTGCCTTGTTCTCTTCTGTCTCTTCCCTAACCTGCTGTCTGAAGCCACTCAGCTCTGACCAGTGTCTCTGACCATTTGTTCTTGCTCCTGTATCCTTCTATACCAATGCCAGCTTTTCTTCATCTCTCCTCTGCTTTTATTGCTCACTACCTGACTCATTCTTTCTGTTTCTATTCATTCTTTTTTCCTGCATCTCATCAATATTTCTCCGTCCTCTGGTTTCTTCAGATACAATTGTGCATTCAAGGCAAGACAGTGCTACTTTTTGTTGATTTATAAAATCACACAGTGAATGCAAATTCCCTCTCTGTTCCTAATGCCCTTCAGGCCCTGCTGCCCCTGCGTGGCTGCAGGGGAGGGTGTGAGCATCACAGCCTGATGCCAGGACCTGTCCTTCTTCCTCCTCTCTCACCACTTCACTTGCAAATTGTAAATGCTTGTTCAAAGTGCTGAAATAACTTTAATTACTTAACGACTTATGAACTTATTTCAGGAATCATGGAGGACAAAATAGTCCAGTAGATTTTTTTTCCAGATTTCATACCAAAATGGATACTTAGCTTTGATTACTTAAACCAGACGATTTGGCTGGCAAAGCAACAGGCAAGAAAAGACATCAGATCACCAGAGTTGTTGTTACCTGCAGGACAGTCTGCAGTAAAATTGCCTTTTCTAATACTGGCAGAGTTTCAAATGGTGTGTATTAGTTCTTGTAGAATCTATTGGATGATGATGAAGATTTTGGGAATAGTATGAGGTCTACTGAAGTTACAGGTGTGTTCTGCTTTAACACCTCAGTAGGATTTGTATCAGGGTCCTAAAAGATGGCCAGGGATGGTAGGATAGCCATGCCAGAGCAGTGTCCTTGCAGGAAAAGGAGGTGTGCCAGGCAGTTATCTGCAGGAGATTCCTCCTGATAAATCTGTGTCTGTAGGTTATAGCAGTAGTGTGGTGGAAAGAACAGATGTACCAAAGTGTTGCTTCTTGTGATAGTCTGGATGGAAAATGATCCCACAGTATGGTGGTTATTAAGACCTTCCTCTTACTTCTGGTTTGTCAAGCATCTGAGTTCAGTGCCTAGAGAGGTTTATTGAGCTGAAACATAGGGATTTTTATTTTTCTTTGAAAACGTCCCTTTATAGCAAAATTCTGGTTTATTAATAATACAATTTATTTGGTAACGCTTAATAAAACATAAGGCATAGATCCTTACAATAAGGTACAACACATAAAAGTAATCTCATTTTAAGTACTTTTATGTGCACAGTCTGTCTTAAAATGACTCATCAGTGTTCCTCTTAGATCTCTGTATTTTGAAACTGGGATTCAACAGTTGGAGTACTCCAGTCTTATAAATAAATGGTTGCTGTTAAGTCATATTACTTATTCTACAGGCTTGATTTTTTTATATATTTATATTTTTCTATTTACCTGAACCTAATTGTTTGGTATATTACCAACTTCTGTTTAAATTGATTATTTGATATTTATAGTAAACAAAACTAATAGTAATTTTCTTTATTTAAAGAATAAACTGATGTTTGGTGATTAGATGTGCACTATGAAATGGATACACATCCCTGGGCATTTAACAACCAGGGAACATAGTGAGAAGAGGGATGTAAGAGAGTTGAATTGGCACATCTTTATCTAATTTATGACTATGTTACTAACAATTAATCATTATACCTCTTTTGTGAGAAGATGGCATTCTGTGGCTAGAAAGAAATTGGCTTTAGAATTTTTCAAGCCTTATTTATTATAGATTTTCAAGGCAAATTTATTACAGATAAATCACTTGCTGTGTTTTCAGTCTTTTGTTCTGTGAGATCATTTGATGAAATCCAGAGCAAACTGCAGATCTCAGTCAAATAAGGCTGCTGTTACAAGCAAGCCTTAATTGGAACAGTAATGCCTGCAGGATGGCACTTACCCTCCACCATGCTCAAGCCTGTTAACTTGAGCCAGGTGTGACTTAAAGGTAAGTCCAAGTAAGATATATTCTTCCAAATTGTGCAGAATTACCTTTTGATTTTTGTTGTCAAATTTGTGCAATGTTCATCTATAAAGCTAATTATATTTTTTTTTACTCCAACTATTTTATTCATATTCCTGAATACTTTGTGTAGGAACTGCAGGAAGCAAGTTTTAAAACTTGGTTTTCTTTTAGCTAATCAGAATCTCCAGAAGCACTGAGATGAGAAACATGTAGTGGAGGCAATACAGTTAGGTGGCTGCAGTAAATTTTAACTTAGGGCAAGTGCTTATTGCAGTATGTGGGGTGGGGCAGGAGGTTTTGTAATATTGACTTAACAGCTTAAAACTTTCAGTTGTTGCATCTGCCCTTGCTCTTTCTTTGCTGCTCTCTGGCTGCTCCTCTTTCTTCCTTATATTAGCTGTGTGACAGTTTTTTCCAAACTCAGCTCAGAACAATTAGTTAGGAAAATTTCAATTGCTGTGTAGAAGTGTTGGTTTGAGGAGAGTGGGATAGGGGTAAGAGCTGTTTTTGAAGGCTATTCCTGAATATGTAAATGGTTAAACAAAAAGTGTGTGATATGCTGCAGAAGAACTGTTGCTTTCATTTCGCAATGTTTTACATCAAAGACTGCAATAGGAAGTTTTTGTACAGAGCAAATGTTACTCAAGCCTATTGTCAGTTTTCCTCTGTCCTGTATAAACACAGCACTTAAGGGTCAATTATTAATATTTTATTTAGATGTTCTCTTACCCTCTTCAGAAAATTGCACAAACATAATTTGTGCTGCTTCTTTTTGTTGCCTTGTTTTTCCTGCTCCACCCTTCCCCACTTTGTTGTTCAGTAGCTTCTTGAGGATAATGAAAAGATGCTTTGATGTTTGGAAAGCTTAGTGGAAATAAACTTTTATTTCAACTTTTGTTCCCTTTTATATAATCCTTTGCTTTTGTCAAACAATTGTAAATTTAGCATTGATATAACTGTAGGGTGTCTGGACTCTGATAAGTAAGTGGTGCTAGATGCTCTCAGCTCAAATTAAAATATCTACACCTTTCGGGAGCTCCATGAAAAAAGAGAGGTCTTCTTGATTTTTTATTTCTTTCTCATTTTCTGTAGTCTTAAAACATACAGCATTCATCCTTTTCCCTCTAAGTTAAGGAATTATTCACAACTATCTTAGTGTCCTCAGCTGACTGTTCATGAAGCAGATAATGGAGTAAGTTACAATGGAATTCGCTGTCTAATACTAGGTTTTTATCTAGTAGAAGTAGAAGTCAGCATAGCACAATGCAGAGACCAACAGCTTTGTTTGTTCCTAATGTTAAAGAAAAGTAAGTTAAGTTGGCTTGTTGAGACTGTCTAGAGCCATCACCTTGTGTGCTGTCTATATTCCCTGAATTGTTTGACTGCCCCTGAGATGCTTCACATAATGTGAATGAAGTCGTTGGTTCTTATGTCTGTCTTACCCTAATCCTTTACCACAGGTCCTAGTGCCACCAATCTTATAATAGGCTCCATCGCTGGTGCCATCCTGGTAGCAGCTATTGTCCTTGGGGGGACAGGATGGGGCTTTAAGTAAGCAATGCCGCATGTCTTCTCTTTGGTGGCTCTGGCATTTCTATTTCTTGCTTACATCACTAAATTTTGAGTTCCTGCTACAAGAGTTCCAAGTTAACCCCCCCAACTCTAACAGACTGCTTTAAACAAGAAAAGAAATTACACATGCATTAAACAAGCCAAGGAAATGGAGTTGAAAATAGCAAATGTTATCAGGGTGCAAAGTTGAATAACAATAAAAGCATTAGGTGAATTCATGAAAACTAACACTTAAGGAACAACGTCTTTTTTTCACCTCCAGTCCATAGATTGAAGCTGATTACATTGGTTAAAAAAAGCCCCCAAAAGATACATGTCTTATTTTGAATGTAGTAGTGCTTTCAAACTTTTTGACAAGAAGAGATGTCATGTAAATGGTCAGTGGTAGAAGGAGCAGAGTAGTCTTGTACAAAGGTACTTAATTCCTACCCTTTTTGTAGTGTCCATTCTGCCCACACGCATGGTCTGCATTTGGTAAAAAATTCTCCCTTTAGAAGCAGTGTTTATAACCTAACAGATCATGGAAGTAATTAAATACAAGTGATTTCTCATGGCATTTAAAGTTGCTGTTTCTTTTCAATAACATGAATCAATGTTAAGCCATGATACAACAATAAGCCATAATTCTTCAAGGAGAATAAGTAGTAGTAATAATAATAATAACTCAAAGAAAATTTTCTATGGCCTCTATTCATATTTCATGTCAAAGTTGAGAAGAAAAAAATATTCCCTAATTGATTAAGGCAGTCATCAAAGTAGAATGTAGTGATAAGGTCATATTTATCTTGTAATTCACTTTCAAAGGTCACCTGAAAATGTTTTACTTCTGGTTTATACTCTGATATTTTTGAAGTTTCAGCTGGCCTTAATTAACTATGCATATAGAAGGAAAATATTTCAAAATCTCTTTCAGGCCTGCTGAAAGCAGCAAATCAGGCTTTGCCCTTTCTCCCTGGACAAGGCAATTACTCCCTATTACACTGTCTGTCACTGTTGGTGTTCTCTGAAAGACTCAGCCACATTCATTTTTCTCTCAGTGCTGGTTTGGAGGGTGCCTGTGGGAATTAACCAAGCTAGATTCTGTTGGGGGAAAAAAGTCGGTTTACCCTTTTGGATGAGTTTTCTACAGTAAGAGACATTTGTCCATTACCTAAATTCGTAGACTTTGCAGAAACAGGGTGTGCATCCCTAGATGATAGGCTTGTATTGCACAAGGTAGTTTGCTGAAAACAAAATGCATGTCATGAAAATATAAAATAATTAGTCAGTTCTTCCTCTGAGTCTTTTCAAGCTGTCTTGTGACCTTTGCCATCAGCACTGCAACAGACTGCCCTGCCTCCAACAGACACAGAGCTTGAGAACTTGCATGAGAGAGGAGTAGGACAATCCCTCCCTGTCTAAAACAATAAATACAGGATGTAATTGATTATTTATTCTTTGTGTTTCACACTTCTCAAACTGCTCTCACAAGTGATCAGCTTTGCACCCTGGTGTCATTTGTTTGCCCAAAGGGAGAAGCTTGTTATGCCTATAGAGGATCTGCACTGGAAAAGCCTCCTGAAGCTCTTACTCTCAACAAGAGCAAGATGCAACTGTTTATTCTGTAGCAGAACCTCAAATACACTGGCCTGGCCTAGCTCACAGCTTGAAGTGCATGTTTCTTCTGGGGGCCAGAGGGGAACAGAAGAGGCTTTTCAGCTTGTACACAAAGAGGGCTAGCACATGTAGACCCCCAATACTTGGCTTCAGATAGATCTGGAGGGACAGATGAAGATAATAAAGGGATTTTAACTTTTCCTTTTTTTAAGCAAGTGATATATTTAGCCTCTGCAACTATGAGAGAAGGTAGCTAATGCTTTACAAACTGGGAGATGTGATTTCTGTTTCACAGGTTATCAGATGTTCATATGAACATACGGTACTGTGGTGTCAAGTCCATATCAAACGTAAGCTGCAACTAAGCAAACTTTGTTCATGAACTGAGGTGGGGGGTGGGGGTTGGAGGGGAAGTGTTAAAGAAACCTTGATGCAAGTTCAGAGAAAAAAAAAAACAAAAACAGCTCAATAAACAGATTCATTCTTGAAACTGGAAGTTAAGGTTAATTTTAAATCAAGTTAATGTGTAGACAGAATAGGAAAGAAAATATTAACTGACAATTTTACAGAATATAGAATCTCATTAGACATTTGAGGTGGTTTAAAGGCTGTGGGTAGAAACCTTGTTAAGAAGTAGATTTTACTCAGTTGAGCCTTGCATAGTACTTTTAAATCTGTTTAAGTACAGCAGTAAGAACTTGATTTTGGTGTAGCAAGTCTGTGCAAGGTTTCAGTATACAGTGTTTAACACATTAAGGACATTTTTACCATTAGAGTAGCTCAGGGGCCTACACTTTTTTTCCTAGCATATATTCACTCACTTCTGCTAAGCTACTGCAGTAATATAAGTCAATTAATGTTTTTGTTACTGACTTAAACAGCAATTTTGGTAACAAAATACTGCTAAGAGGTAAATACTAAGAAGAGTGATGTGGAATTGTACATGAAAAGCTGCTGCTTGTTATAGCAGAATACAAAAGTGGCAGATAGATAATTGATTGTAGGCACAATTCTATTTCCAGCAATTGCTCTTAGTTAAAGAGCTGCAAGGTTTTCTGTTTCTTTAATAGAAGATCAATGGAGGAACCAAAGACTTACCCAGCTATAACAGATGCTGAGGTTGAACTGGTCTGGGTGGTTGTGTTTAGACCCCAAAGATTTCCACAAGTTAAAGCAGTGGAATGCTGGTGGCAATTTCGTGAGGAAGGAGGTTTTGGTCCCTTACCAGCATTTCCACCAAGCATGAATTGTGGACAAAAATCCAGTCATCATTGCACAAAGAGCAGGTAGAATCAAACATGAGGTATTTTCTCATTTTTTTCCCCAAACTACTGGAATAAATGGGAGGTCAGTGTCTTATTTTAAGTCACTTTTTTTAGTCCCTAATTTTGCTAATTTTAATCAGTTTTGTAGCAAAAGTTAATTTATTTAAGCTCTTCTTCAGCATTTGAACCATGCTTTAGGAATGCCTATGAAAACATTAGCTAGTGGTTTGCATGAAATCTTCAATAAAGCTTTGAACTTACATGATCACACACAGGGACACACATTTGCAAGAAACGTACTCTATGACCATGTTCCTAGTTAGTTGCTCAAAAGAATGCAGTGGATTGCAGCAAGGTATTTCTTGAATACATCCAGCCCTTTTTGAAACCGGTTTTTCTTTTCTGAATTTTTTTTTGTAAACATGACCATGTTAGGCAGTGATGTGCTGTAGCATGGAGTACTTTTTGACTAAAAATAAGCTATACTTTTCATTTTGTTAGACACCCTTTTTCTGGTTGGATTACAGACAGAAAGGCTGACCTACATTATTTAAAGAGGCATTAAAACTTGAAATGCAAAGTCATAGATGTTCTAAGATCTTCCACATAAACCAACAAAGGACTAGGAAGCAGCATCATTTTCATGTGTGTTCTTCCCTAGAGGACTTCTGCCCCCTTACCATTTAACTGAAGCATAGCAGAAGGAACCTTGTACTGCTATAACTCAAAGCTATAAATGATGAAAATATCCAGAACCTGCTACTCACCTACTCTCCTTTATTGTAATTTTCTTGGGAAGAGGGAGACTTGATCTATTTGCCAATTTAAGTTAGACTACTAATTGTCTTCATTTTAGTATTATAATGCTCGGTAATTCAGGATGAAGTTGTTAAAGCAGGTCAGGTAATCAGAAGATAATTTCAATTCCTGCAGGGTAACACCTCCCTGCTCACCTCTGGAGTGCTATGATGGCAGGTCTTGTTAAAGCTTTGCATGTGTGTACTGTTTCCTTATTGACACTGTACCTCATGTTCCCTATTTCAGGCTCTTATTTTAGTTCTTCATGTTTCTCTCCCTCATACAACATTGTTAGCAGAATATCCTAAGTGAAGAAAGGCAGTGGTTTGGTCAGTATCTTGTTCCTCAAAGGCTGTATTTCTGCTGAATAAAACTAGGAAATAAGTAAATATATGGTTTGGACAGAATGCATCATGAGTTTTGTACTAGAACACTAGACTAGTGAAGATCAGGTTAGAAAAGAACAGATAAGATAAAAGTCAAAAGAGTTTTGTTAGATTGTACTGGGAAGCTAGCATAGCATCTGCCCTCTGTACCATGTTCTAAGACTTATAAAGTCAATTTCTTTAATTAAAATAAGCTCAGGTAACAATGTAATTCAGTGTCTGTTTTAAGGACTTGTCCTCTTCAAGCAAATGGGAATATGGTACTTCCCATATAGTGGAAGGACAAGTTATGTCACCTGGATTTTTCATCTGCATTGTTGATTTAAAAGGATGGACTAATTAGTTGTTTGTCAGTAGTACTTGAATTCAGACAGTATTTAAAAGGAGGAGGTGGGGGGAAGAGAAGCAGACATATCCTTTTCCCATTGAAACTGGCAGGACAAGCAGATACACAGCAGCCTTTAACTCACATTTAACCAAGTTCTGTAATATTCATACTTCCTATCTGGCAGTTTTGCAAGTTGGCCTGAAAATTGTTTTCCTTATCTCAAATCTACCTGTAGTTTAGAGGATGAGGAATTGAGATACTGACGTAACATCAGCCTCATTCCAAAGGAGTATTAGTACAGTAATCCTGGAGGGCAAAGGCTGAAAAGTGAATACAGTAATCTTCTTCCAGAAACTAGCAGTTCTTAAGCATTCATCTTGCACAAATCCAATCACAGGTATCCAAGGAAAAAACCAAAATCAAGGATGCCCAAGAATTACCAGCCTCTGGAAGTCCTCTCAAAAAGAAGTTGCCTTTGCATTAGTCTCAAACCACCAGTTAAACCTTATGTGTAGAATAAATATTGTAGCAGTGGCAGAGGTTAGCAGAGCTGCAGAAGATTGAAAATCCAGGGGTTGGTCTGTAGTTTTAGGGAATATATGAATTCCTGTTCTGTATTTTTTGCATGTTGGTTTGGTGGTGGTAGTGGTGTGTATGCCCAATGGTAAAACTAAATGCATGAGCCCCTTGCTTGATGCCCCACATAAAGCCAGATACTGGGGAGGTTGCACCCAACTTTTGTTGTTGCTTCCTAATGTCTTGCTGTTTGACATAGGACATCAACATCGCAGGAGATTGGATGTCACCAGCTTGCTGCCCACTGTTAACATTCAGTTCTAATCACACAACTGACAAAGCTGTCCAGTCTCCTTCGAATGCAATGTCTCAGCTGTCTTTTGCACCTTACTAAGACTCACAGCACTTATGGTCAATAGTGTGGTAAGAGCTCACAAAGGCACACACACTTTTGTCACACTGTATTACATAAACTAAATTCTGGTGTAGCCAGAGCTGGGCACTTGCTCTGAGAACTCAAGCCTCTGCAGGCTGAAGTGTTGCCATTCCTGGCACGTGTGACTCATTCTCTTTAGGTAAACATGTGCATTCTTGGCGTACTGCACACATGTTTTACTGGGAGCTGAAAAATTCTACAAATTTAGAGCACCACTTGAAATACTACAGAAATAATTGATTTCTGTATGCCAGCATGATCTTTAAACTGCATAAGGAAACCAGTACTTGGTATCATGCTGTACAAAGCATGCAACCAAATTCCTTAAATAGTTACCCCTTGAAAATGTTACTGGTTAAACTGTCAGTGTGAGCCTTTTACTTTACTATGACCTTAGCAATGGCTTTGTTCCTGTTATATCTAACTAATGTCTTGCATTTTTCTCTTTCCATCTCCTTTTGATGCAACCTGGAAGAAATGTCAAAAAACGAAGGTTCGATCCAACTCAACAAGGCCCTATCTGAAGAAATGCCATTCAAAAAGCTGCTTCTTGCACTACTGGATTTTGGATATCATGTCTTTGCTGTAGCTACACAGGAACTAAATCAGTATGGAAGAACATGAGAACAGTAACGATAAACAAAAAGTTGGGATGTTGAGATAAGTTGGAAATACTTCCTCTATTTACCTTTCTCTTGTTAACATTAACTGACAAGTGATACAAGCAAACTGCTTCAAAAAAATCAGGTGTTTTTTTCCTTTTCTCAAATTAAGAAGGAGACACACAGACCAAGTGCAATAAGAGAACTGTTCCAAAATAATGGAATTGCAAAAGATTCTTTCCCAGCCTGCTGGCACTCTAACTTCACTTGAGTTCGCATGACTTCCTTTTTCTTATCAAACTCCAGTGGCATGAGGAGCTAATTTTGAAAGGGTAACCTGCATGGCTCACATACAAACAACCAAGTTAGCAAGCTGACCCCAAGCAGAATCTGCAGCCCAATAAATACAAACCACTGGGAAGCCAGTGCCAGGCTTCAACAGCTTTTCCAGCCATGCAGTGCATTCTGCTGCTGGACTTGAGGGTTCCCTGCTCCATGAGCTCACTGTCCACCTTGGACAGGAGCCTCTTGGGTAGGGAAGCTAGTGAATGTTGGATGGAATTCTTCCAAGAAGGAAAAAGTGTAAATATGGAAATAAGATTTTGATGTATCATTTTCACAGATTATATATAAATATATATATAAGAGAGAAAAGAATTTCCATATTAAAAGGTTCTATTCTTTATGTAAATCTATTTTTGATGTTGGGTTTGGTTTTGGGTTTTTTTTCCTCCCCTTTTTTTCTGTAGCATGTTGTACAGCAGATGTTCTGGGCTTGCTCAAAAAAGGCAGATAACAGCATGCAGATGCAGGGAGTTCTGACACCAAACAGATGTGATCTAAAGTTTGTATGCTTGAAACCAAAAACAATTAAAATGTATAAATGCATATCTATGTATTGACTATAAGTCTGAATTACTTCTTTTGGCTGTTATACAGACTTTTCCATGATATAAGTAACACACACTCAAACTAATCACAGAAGTGCCAAGCTATTTTTTTTTCTTTTAAGAAAAGCTACTTTTTTTTTTTCCCTGCCTAGATCCTGTAAAATAAAAACTTAAGTAAGCCTTAAAATACTTAAAAGATGTTAAAGCTTGGAATGAGCTATTCTTCTCTTGCCTTCTGCCCATCCACTCGAAGCAGCTTGCAAAGGTGACTGACCTTTTTAACTCACTCCCTGTATCTCTTTGATGCATGTCACTTCAAAGTTTAATGCAAGATTAATACTTTAACCCTTGGCTACTGATAGCCAGTTACCATCACAGTATGTGCAAAATCCCAGGTAATTTCAGGTGTGTTGTCATTACTTTTAGAGACACCTTCTGCACAAACACAGATTTTTACAGAGTAGTCCTGTAAAAAGTCAGCAGCAGTCCTGTGTCCCTAGGAACCAGGCTCACCTGGCTGCAGCTGCCTTCAGAAAGGTTTGTGAAGAGGTCTAGTTTAGGGCTCCCTTAAAGTACAGAGCTGGACAGTCTGGCTCATCCTTTTAATCTTGACTTAGAACTTACATCATTTGGTAAGTGAAATAACTGAAAATTTAATTGCTGTGTCTGATAATCAGAATTAAAGACTTTTGGATCTAATTTAAAAGTTGTAGTTTAGTAACAGCAGAAGCCCAATTACACTACTTCCTGCATCTTTGTTTAGAGGAAATCCATTTCCCAAGTTAGCTTTAAGAGCCAAGGCACTAAAAAAATGCTGCAGACATTTTCCTGTGAGTTAGAAAACCTAATTTCAGTTATTTTTCTTAATATGATAATGTTCAGTTCAACAGTCTCAATGTATTTGTTTTGATTCACAGTTATTATTAAATATTTTCAATCAGCTTTAACATAATCACATTTACACTTACTACGTTATAAGTTAAAGGTGCTGCACACAGGTAGTTGACATTAATAGAAATTATAAACCTTGTTCTGAAAACTTGCTGCTTGGCTTTAAGCAGAATTAAATTAGTGACATTTCTCTGATGACAAACCAAAAATACTTGCAACTGTATTATGTTTCTTTAAAAATGCTGTGATTGGGAACACAATGCCTAACTTTTTTCAGGTTCTGCTTCCAAAGCAAGCGTAACCCACAACAGAAACACCAGTGGTATCAAAAATTACAATAAATAAAGTCAGCTGGATATACATAAACTACCTGTGTAATAAACCTTGGAGAAGCATTTCACAAACAACATTGTTAGTGTGTGATGTGATGTTTTAAATCAGACCACAGTGGTCCCCAACTACTATGTATATATGTTCAGTGCTGGAGTAACTTTTTTATTTACACCAGCAGTTTCATAGCAATGAGGATTTCTTGACTGAATTTATGCTCCAGACCTCAGCCATTGTGTGTATGCGAAGAACACACTTTCTGCCCTGCGTGCACACAAGTGACAATACAGCTCAGAGTAGGTACAGGCTGAAGTGCTGGTAGACATTTAAAAAACTGGATTTGATAGGTGTTGGTTTTGTACATCCCCCTGGCTGTGCTTTGGGAAGTGCGTATCCGTTTAGCAGTAACTTGTTCATCGCAAAGCGTCACCAAAAGAAGACCAGGTTGACTCTGCCTCCATTTCATCCACTCTACATTTGCTCCATTATTTACCTATTCAGCTGGACAAGAAACTGTGGTAATTGTATAGCTCATTCCAGTCTGCTGCATGATCTCACTGATTTGATCTGATACTCTAAAAGAGAAGTCTGCCAGGCAAATTAACAGCTGTATAGGTGCATGGTCAAGAAACAGATTACTTTAAGGCTGGAGTCTAACCAATTTTTCTTTACTATGCAAAGATGGGTATTGCACAAACAGATGAGACAAATGTCTGAGGAAATGCCATATAATACTTGAAGTTATGTTTTAAGCCTAATCAGTCATGTTTTATATTCATTACTGCTTCCACTGTTACTCTTCCTTTTAAAAATGTTTTGTAATTATTTTTTTAAGTGCACAACTCGATGTTGTTATAAATCAAGTTTTTGTTTGAAGTTAATACTCATTCATATCCTGTTGGCTGCTAATGAATGGAAATTCAATAGTCCTTGTTCTGCATCTTAGCAAGATGAGTATTAAAAATGTCATGAACATGGAATGGAGTAGTTTTTAATTTTCAATCTTTTTTTTCCTTATTTATTCTCTCAGTTTAATTTAATTTCTGTGTTCAAAGACTCATAACCTTTGTAGTAGTGGAAATTGAATGGAGTTTTCTTTTATGAAAGATCTCAAACTGTGTCAAATCTCACAGTGTGGCTCTGTCTGTGGGAGGACATTGCACGCAGCCTTGCAGCCGTGCATGGAACCAGCGCCTCTGCACCCAGGATAGGCCCAGCCTGCTTCAGTCCCAGCTGCTGGCTACACTGAGTTCACTGAGACCTGGAGGCTTTTGTTAGTTGAGCGAAGCCTTTTCCAGCTCAAAAATCTGAACGATATAATTACAAGAAGTCCAAAATAAGGCCCTTGAAGTATTCTTTAAATAATTACATCATAACAACCAGATACTATGGCCATCACTTCAACGGAATACTGTATGAAACTCCATTTCCCTTTTTTTGCCAGACTAACTCTAGTGAAGCCAGCCTGGGAAAATACAATGCATGCATGTCACAGTTACCAGATAACTACTGATATTGTTTTGCTTTCTCCAGCTCCAGACAGGGAAACAAAATACACTTTTGTGTTAGTATCTCCCAAGGTTCTGTATGAAAGCATTGTTCTCATTTAGAATGATAGAGTGAGGGAACACTCTCACAAATGGATCCACTATTATCCACATCTATTTCCTGTCATTTAAATATAGGATTTATCTATCAACTCAATATAAACATGCAACATTTTGGCTATAATTAGAATAGACAATCATTCCTTAAAATAGGAGTTAAGTCTTTTGCAGCATATGAATAGAAAAGCAATATAGAGACAGATGCATATCTGCTTTTGATTTCACAAGAAAAAATTCTTGTAATTGTTTTTGAAAACTTTCTCAGTTTCAGCACAAACACTGAAGACTGATCTTGCTGGGGCACTTACTATCATGAACAAAACCAACACAACACCAAGCCACATTGTATAAAACCAAAAAAGCCTCCTTTGTTCTAAATGTAATTTCTATAGATTCCTACCTACAAGAGCTGAAAAGTTAATTTAACATGAATCATCCATCAGTAGTATCACAGAGACTAAGTGCCCACTGAAAGCTTAAATTAAAAAAAAGTAATTAAGAATTTTAATAGTAGAGATGCTCAAACCAGTACATTTGAAAGCAAAAGGTCACAAAAACACTATCTTAAAGCTACACACACTATAGTTCAGTTCAGTGATTTATTGTTCACAACTCAGCAAGCACATTGTTGTAGGTTTTTGGAATAAGTTATTTAGTGGGAACAGGTAACACAAGACTGGACACAACCCCTAGATAAGTACAAGGACTCCACATCAGACTACCATCACCAGCCACTTAACGTGTTATTTCTGAGCAACCACAAACTGCTGAGGGCAATGTAATTATGAATGCTCTAATTTGTAGAAAACCCATAATCAAGTGTCAGTTGATTTTTTTGTTATTAAAATTTTCTTCTAAAAAAGTTTTGTTTTGTATTAAGTCATGGGATAGCCCTCATTTTACCAGTAATACTGTAACAGGCCATGCTTTAGTGTGGCACTTCTTGAGCCAGTATAAGAATTTCCCCATCAAAGCTGATAAAGCATGGAGGAACTTAAATGCATTTTACATGGTCCAAGTCCAGTTGTCAGACTTCATAAGCACAACACTGCACCACTGTATATCATACATTCACAGATTTCCTCAGCCATCAGTCCAACTGCTGGAGGCTTTGAATTTGCTTTAGAGACTGTGAAGCAATGCTTGCATCTGCAGTACACAGAAAAGCTGAGAGAAGGGCTGGTTATTGCAGCTGTATTTAACTGGTGACAAAGGCACAAGCACGACACACTCCTTACATTACACACCAGTAACATGCTGTGGGTTATAACATCACTTTTGCCTCTTGTGCAGAAAGAAAGTGTCCCCACACAACATGTGCTGCTTCACTGCAGGCTAACCTGGACACTGTCCAGCCAAAAAACAGCACAGGCAAACTGCTTTTGACTGGGTTCCTATCTCCAGCTGAGATGGTGATCAGTTTATTCTCATGAATGAAAAATGTCTAAATATCTCAAATCTACCAGAGGGTTACAGAAGAAAATGGCACCAGCAGCATCAACTGATATCCCTGTGAGCCTGCAGCTTTAACAATGGCCTAAGGACCCTTGGTGGGAGCTGTGCTGAGCAGCACCCTGCGCTGTCAAGCTGAAGAAGTGCCCAGACCCACTGGCACAACACACCCCTGTTTTCCTCTGGGCAGCAGGTTTGAGCTGTGCAGCAGCAGCGCTGGGGACACCTAAAGCTCACCTGTCTATAGCAAAGCCTGACTCTCAGCCTTAGTGCAGTCACACAAAGATGCTTCCACTCATCTCTTCAGCTTATGTAAACAGAGATGTTTATCTCCCTAACAAGGACCTCTTCCCAAAATGTAATTTCTAGCAGTCTGGTTTGCTCCAAAGCACGCCAATAACTGTATAATTAGATAATAAATGTATAGACCTTGCAGTAGCAGTGCTCATGGTTTTGTTAAGCAGTCTCAATCTGTTCTTTCAAAGAGAAGGCTCAAGTTACTTTTAAAAGTAAGTACAAGGACCACAGTCTAAACCTCCATACTCCATTCATATATTTATGTTGGGATTTGACATATTCTGACCATCAATTTCCTCCCAATACCTTTTCCCTTTTCAACATGCCCCACTCTGAGAGTGGCACAACAATGAAATCAGATGGAGGGAAAGTACACAAGCAAGCCTGTTTCCTTTGGAGTCAGTCACTTCTCCCCTTTTTCCTTTCATGTGCATCTGGACTCTGTATTACTATTTCAAGACTTGCTCCATTATGAAATTACTCTTACAGATATTGTAAACAATAACATAGTTTACAGACAATGAATGCTTGACCAGGATTTCTGTGCAATGAGAAAGCAGTTCCAAGAAACTGAACTATTCTAGTGCCCTCCAGCATTTGCTGAAAAGCTTCAGGAAATTAAAGATTTTAACTTCTCCTTTGTGTAATGAGGAGTCCTGAACACAAGACTGAAAATGGCCTCATTTGCAGAAGGAAAGAAACAATTGCCTTACATTACAGAACCCTGTCTGTGTGCTGTTGGATCAGAGGTCTGGGCAGGTAGGTCAAAGATTCAGGTCTCATTACATTTTTGCTTTAGTTTTTCCTTCCTCTGATTTGGCTGGGCATTTTCACTTCAAACACAAGATCTCTAGGACAGGAACTGTTGTACACAAAGGAGACCTTTACACCTAGGCCAGGTAGCACTGGTTTTGGGCAGAGCTGGTTGGCTGATAAGTCTCAGACAAACCCCCACCCCAGGTATTTAAAAAACTTAAAATCTTCATGAATTACGCAGTTTTTTAGCTGTGCCTAATGAGTAATAGGATAGGAAAAAAAGTACCTTATTAAATTAAACTATAGTCTTTTCAGAAGTTCCAAATTAAACTCACTATATAGAAATTCATCTAGTATCACCTTTGCAGCATCTCCTTTGAGAATAGTTTCAAACGGTACAGTTGTAAAATTAAAATGGGAGTTTCAAAGACTGTGTGGCCTGACCTGTTAAAAAAATAAATAAACTATATACTTAATTAAAAAAAAAAAAAAAAACCAAAACCACAATGTTCTATCTGCCTCTATCACATGGTTCCTTACTGATAATGTATGGGTTTCACTCATCTAAGTATTCTAAATGACAGAGCTTGTACTACTTCATTCAGGAAAATCATTCAAGAAGGGAGATTTCTCTGCCAATAAATTATTCATGACAGATCTTGCACATTAAAAACCACCAACTTTCTCTTCTGACAACAGCAGTAGTGTACTTATAAGGCTTCACATCTGTGGTTTGAAGAGTTGTAAGTACTTTATAAGTGCCAAAGAGCCCTAGTAGGAGCTACCAGCAAAACACACAGCAAAGCAGATAGTCCAGCAAAGTCTGAGAATGAGCAGGCAACCAAGGAGAGCTGAAGATCCCCCAATTCCCTTTCATATGAGACAGAATATCCTCATTACTCTCCAGAATCTCCTGTGACCTATTTCTTGGCCCTAAATTTGCTATCCTCTCCTCCAATTTAATCTTGAAGACTATTTTCACCAAACAACTTTAAGTGGGAATGTGCAGGCTCCCTGCATGGGGCCGTGGCTGCCAGGGGAGTGTCTGTGCTGTGGGATGAGTGTGACAGTGGCAGGGCTGGCACCCCTCCTTGGTGGCCCACTGGCATAGCCCTGAGGCAAGCATGCTCAAACACCCTTTTCTCCCAAGAGCTGCGTGAAAGAAACACTCTCAGAGAAAGAAAAAGGTAGGAGGCTCCACATTGCAATTCTGCTCAGCCTCAGGAAAGAATGCACTGTGAAAGTGCTTTTCTTCCCCAGAAGATTTGGCTGTAACTCCCTGGGAGAAACGGATCCTGTAACAGCCTTGCTTTCTTAGATGTTAGTGGCAGTTTTATGAAAACATGTTTCACTGAACTGCTCTTCTAGCTGTGACATAACCAGGGTGACTCTCCTGTCTGCCTGGAGCGCTGAAGGTGAGAAGGGTTTCTCCATTGTCTGTGGGAACATGAGGAAGCAGGAGGGCTGAGTCAGGAAGAACCAATGACTTTATTCTGGAGCATGTTGATATCAGCCCAGCACGCAAATGGCATCAAATCCCTTAAATCAAAAACTAATAGTTGTCTGGCTATAAAGACCCAGAATGCCATTAAAATTAATCAAAAGCTCTCTAACTGAATGGTTAATGTGAGAGAACTTGCCCAAAAGAAACGAACAATTAACTTTTAATGTACTATACTATCAGGTTGGGGTTCTTTCTTATTTTCTTGGAATGTTTAAGTCTAGAGAGAAATATGGTCACATCCTTTAAAAAGGCCATTTGCATTTATAATGTCACATATCACCAGATTATGTTTTCAAAAATATATATTAATTTTTTAACCAACATTGCTTAGCTTGCACTTGTAAAAATACCTGCTCCACATGTCTTTTCAAAGCTTGTGTTAAATACACTTGCCAGAAGTGTTACTTTTTCCACAAATTGATTTAAATAAGTGGCTTCAACAATGGAGCCAGTTCACACTTGTGACATGTCACCTAAATTTACTCTTGGGGAAACACTCCAAATATGGCCCTGGAGTCAGAGCCGCTCACATGCAACAGTTGGTAGGCATAGAGAGAGACACATTATCACAGAAAGACAAATGTAGTCTGATGGGGAGCTGCAGTTCCTCAAACCTTCTAGCAGAAGGCCACTTCTCAGCACAGGCCAGAGACACACCAGGGTGTCCACAGGCCTCCAGCTCCTGGCACAGAAATACCCTGGTCTCCTGCCTGTCCCATGTCTTATCTGCCAGCTCCATGGAAATGTTTCAGGTCATCAGCAATGGTGTACAGCACAGAAGAATTGTATGTTTAACTACATCTTTCCACTGGTTAGAACTGCTTAAGTATTGCATCACACCCAGTGACTATCCTGCTGGCCATTTCAACATAGACCTAGAGAGTTGTTTAGAGCACTGTGGGGTCATCAAACACTTTGGGAATAGAGATTCAATCCACCAAAAGAAAAAGGAAAAACAAAACAAAACCAAACCCAAAAAACTTGACATCAAAAGTTTAAAAAAAACAGATTTAGATATGCAAAGCTCTCTACATATAATTTTAAAAATGAATAAAATATAGCTTCAGACTTTGGATCAAGTATTTAATTTCATTTCCAAGAAGCTCTTATGTATGCTTATCAGGGAGCCAATTTTAAGGACAGTTTAATCTTCTGCTTAAAAGAGAACTGGAAAAGTTATAATGCGAGTAGGATTCCACAGTCTACCTTTATGGATTTTGAAGAAAAATCAAGCCTCTGCCAGGTACTATGAATTTAAAGCTAACAGACCTTTGGGTATCCCCCACTCTTAGAAACACAAGTTCTGCCTTTGCTATCACTTAGCCAAGTTTCACACAAGGCTGGAATAATTTGGAACCCAATTCAGCAAAACCCAAACTTTCAGCTAAGAATGTCTGTAAAGCATTTTTTTTTTTTAGTAAGCCTAAAACAGATGTCTTTCATCATGTGGGACATTTTAAAAAGCTGAATACTATGTTCAGGTGTGGCTGCTTACAGAAGTAACAGGCAAGCTGTGCATCCCATCACATGTTACTGTCTCTCAGGCTCAGCTGAATCTCTTATGCATAAATGCTTACTTAGCTCAAGCAACCATAAACCACTGCTTATTAATTTAAATGTTAATTTTAAACCACCAGAAGTTTTGCTGGGAGCAAATGCAGGAAAGAAGCAACTCTGTATATAGTTATTTATACCTTTGCTCTATTCAAAATGCAAATACCAGTGAAATGGCCTCCTACTTTTCTTACTTATCCCTTATTCCTTTACCCTGATCATTTAACCTTTTGTTTTATTTTATTTTTTATATATTTCTGGTAGAAATAGCATCCTTTCTGTAGTGTTACATGACCCGAAACCTCTGTTTCATCTATGAGTAAATAATCTGTCTCATCTGCGAGTAAATCAATTTTTCTTGATAAAAATATCCTTCTGCAAATGATATGATCTGGATATGATCTACAGCTCATGTGAATTATATTCATAAGATATGGAGACCCACAGAAGATATGAACACTGGCTGCCAGGGGAATAGATCATGTCCTGCAATGAAAGAAAGATTATTGATAGCTTAAGAAGGGCACAGAAAGCTTTACTGAGGGAGTGTGTGGAAGTGAATGCGATGGCCAATCCTGGTATGTTTCTTCTCTACTAGGAGGCTGAGGTGATCAATCTAATTATCAAAAACCTCTTTACCAGAAATAGAATGTAAGTGCTCTGGTTCAGAAGGAGCAGAATGTAGTAGGCTCAGGAAGTATTTGTAGAGCCAACTATTTTATCTGCAGCAGAATTTCCCTTGAGCAGCAACTCTCATTTCTGCGAGAGCCCCTGGTTCGATACCCTTGGGTCTGTCAGGATTTTGAGTGGAATGAAACCAATGTTGTTCTTGATCCAAAACCAGATAAAGTGCAACCCAGAAGGGGACTCAAACTCATTTCTTAACAATTAATCCACAAAGGCTGCAGGTTGACAGAAATTTATCAACTCACAAGAAACTTTTTATCATTTCCTTTCCATTCAGCTCTACCCTTAACAACATGGGGGACAGTCCTTAGAGTGACACACCACAGATACAGATGAGCAGCAAAAACCACTTCTGTGGCATTTTAATCTTGCTCAGCTCTGACCTCTGCAGCCAGGCCAGCCACGAACACAAGCAGCCCCAGAGCCTTTTCTACCCAGGAACTACCTAGTGTCCATCACAACACTCAGATCTTACCTGCACACTTTCCTTCTCTCCTTTGCCTGATTCAACCCCCAAATACAGAGGTAAGGAGAAGTACACTGGCTACCCACTTGCCAAGGGGGCTCCAGATTGCACATGGGTCCAGAATCAGGTACAGAACAGACTTTAAAAAGAAACAAATAAAACCAAAAGCTGATCCTTAAGGATCATTTCAGCACTAGAACCCAGGAGAAGGAAGTCTACTGGAATAGCCTGTATTCAATAGCACAGAGAAGAAATATTGGAGATCCTACATAAGAGAGGTTTCTTCCACCACGCTGCAAGGGTCCCTTGCAAGGTATTACACTCTTAATTTCATCTTGAAGTCTGTTTCAGCAGTTGGTGACCACTATTATATATATTTTAATATATATTTTTTCCCACCATTCCCAAACTCACACTTCTAGCCAAATAAATGGAACATTTGCAAGTTGGCCAAAGTCCTACAGTACAGTTATTTACAAGGGTTCTAGCCAGTGTTCTCTCATCCACAAATAGTCCCTTGCACTTTTGTTAAACAGTAGCATTACTTACACAAAATACACTTTGACAGGGACTGCTTATTGAGGAGATAAAGCATCAGAAGAAAAGCAGTGTTTATTGTCATAAGCATGTCACAAGACCAAGGGTTTGAATGGGAAGTTGCTTCTCCATTTACATGGACTGGATGCACAGAAAGAATGCAAACTTTAAAGGTATTAATGAACATCAGAGAAATCAGAGTCTCGAGCCAACTTTCCAGTTGATGTGAACCAGTGCAGCCCCACTGTCTTCAACTAAAATAAGCCTTATGCTACTGAAACATTGCTGTTTTCTGGAGGAGGGATTGTTATTCCACATGCAGAGATAAAAGGGAGCTGCCAATGAAAGCCTTGGCAAAACAAATAGTTTGCTGCCCAGCTAGTATGGACCGGTGCAGCTGCACTGTCTTCAGACATAGAGCAAGGTGCTACACGATTTGGCCTAGAAACTACAGAGTGAGGAAAAAAAGAGTGGTCTCACCTGCCCATTGCTTAAAATAGCTGATGTTAAAGTTCTGCCCAACCCTGGTTATCAGCATGGTCACAGAGCCCCAGCTCTTTGAGTAGCATGTTTTCTGTATGCAAGGGGATCACAGCAGGCACAGTGAGCACAGGCAGAGTTGTCAGTTGTAGAGTTGTCCTCAGGCTTTTCTCTCCATGCTCCACGTAACTGGAGACAGCCTTTTCATCAGTGCTTTCCTTCCCCTTCCCTACTAGCTTAACTCATTTCTCCAACACATAGAGGTTTTCCAGCTGCTACACAGAAGTCATAATCCAGCTGAGAACTTCACAGAGAGAAAATGCAACAACAGTAGACCACATTATTGTTCTTGTGAAGGAAAATGGAACCAGACTATCCTCCTCCACTGGAGAATGTACAGCCCTCCAAGTTAGCTCTTCTTAAGGTACAGTTGTGTAAACTGAGCTGCAGTGGGCAGCTCAGCCCAACTACTTCAACTAACGTCTTTAAGTGGAGCCCTTCTGTGGCTCTTCTCTGGCTCTCTGCTTCAACTTCCATGAGCTGCAGCACATGGGCTGAGCCCTAGCCAGCAAATAGCTCTAGTCGTGCCACACAGATTCCTGCTCTGGGGTGAAGGGCTCTGCAACAGCCAAGCACATAAAGCAAGATGCCTGAGGTTTGAGCCAGCTCTGGACAACATGAGCTCCAAGGTCAGACTTGCTTTCTACTCTTCCCCTCCTGCCCTCCCCGGTGCAGCAGTTCTGTTATTCTTCCACCGCTCTGTGCACCCCTTCCCCTCGGCCAGAGGCAGCATGGCCACCAGGCTGCCCCGGGAGCGCCGGGGTCCGCAAGCAGAGGAGGACAGGCGGGACAGAGAAGCGGAGCAGACTTGCAGCAAGGACAGCTCCGCACAGAGAAAGCGGGAGCTCCGGGTGCCCGGGAGCAGCGGCGGGGCCCAGGGGGTGGGGGCTGCTCTCGAGTCCTGACGTAAAAACTAAGCGGGGCTGCTCGCTCCGCTTCTTAAGGAGCGCGGCGGCGGCAGCGGACTCGGAGAGTCCTGCCCTGGCCGGAGCGCCGAGGTAAGCGCTGAGAGCTGCGGGCGGCGCCGGGGCGGGAGCGGAGCGGGCGGGCGGGAGCGGCTTCGGGCGCTGCCCGGAGCCTCGGGAGCCGCGCGGGACAGCCCGGGGATGCTGCACCGGAGCGGGCACCCAGCCCGGGACCGGCTGAGGCAGCTGCACGGCCGAGGGACTACCGTAACGAGAGCTCCAAGTTAGATGATAATAACAATTTAACTGATTAACTTTTAAATTATTATTGTAAGGCGTTATCCATGCCGGAGAGTGGAGCAGGAGACTACACTGCAAGGAGAAGCAGGGATAGGGGGAGGGTGGGAAAAGTCAGAACCAGGAAGTGTAAATAGCATTCACACACACACAAACTACAGTGTAAGGACAGAAAGATCAACACATTGGAGGGCGTAGGGGAGGAATTGCATGGAAGCATTCACCACATGCACAGGTAAGAGATTAATGAAATCTGGCGTTACCTGGGCATCCCCTCCAGCTCTCAACTATCTAAAAAAATACAATCTTGAACCTTGTGGAAGACTAACAGCACAGTGCTGCCTGAGTATGACCAGACCATAGGGACTAGTGGCCTTTGCTACTGGCCCTTACTAATGCCATGCACATCATACTTTCAAGGGCACTGATTCTCATATTAATTCCGTACCAACTCCTTGCCCAGGGCTGTCCCCTTGCTTTGACAAATCCAGAACCCTCGTCGTAGCCAGTTTTGAAACTTACAAAGTTTAGAATAAGTGCTGGGGAGCAGAAAATGCAAAGCAAGCAGTTCAGTTTTTAACCTGTACAAATGAGATGGGCTCTGTCAAAGTTACAGAACCATCATTTAAAGGATTTTAGTATTATTATTTAGTATTATTAGCTTGCTTTATTATTATTCCTTTGTTTGAACAATCTGTTGTTGTTGGGGCTCCCCACCCACTGCCCTGTGTCTGTCTCTTCACCCTCATGGTCATATTTGAGACTGCTAAATTGCTTTGAAAACCAGAAACTTTATCAAGTTAACTATGTCCCTTGAAAAAGTCTCAGTAAACAGACATATGTGCATACTGCATGGCACACAGGTGTCTGTGCCCAGTGGAAGAGCTATGATGCACAAACAAGAATGCAGTAGTGACTCACAGGATGTTTTTGGCTTGCTTCTGAGAAAGCAATCAAAGCCTGCCTTGTGGAGTAGGGTACAGAAGAATGATGTTTCTTGGGGATCTTGGAAGCAGCAGGAGGACAGCCCTATTACTACCACCACTGTCATAAGTGACATCCACTAGGCAGAGCAGTGTGGGAAGAGCAAGCTGTCCCTCTTTTGTTCCTTAAATGCAATGTTCAGGTCCAGGGCTGCCAAGCCAGCTCTTCTCACAACACCCAAACTCGCATTAAAAAGTGACTGTAGGTAGCTGGGGAGTAAAGTCTGAATACCTCAAAAATATTCCCAGAACCTGACCAGGTAGCCAGACAGGGGGTTAGGTAAGAATAACATTGCTAGACTGAAATCTCTGAAGAGTCCTTTAGGTCTACAATGAAATATATTCCACAAAGCAGACTACTCTTCCCTAGTCTCACACACAGGCTGTGCCTGGACTACTTTTCATGTACAATCCCTCTGCACATCAATATCCTGCCTTTGGCATTTTTCTTCATATAGCAAAGGAACACTTTTTCAGAATCACTCACAGAAGAGACTTTCTACACAAAAAGCCAGTTGCTTATCTAGCTCATTAAGAGAAGTAGCTTCCCACCCACAACAACCAAACTGAAAATGTACAAGCATGAATACTCAACAGATCAGCACATACATTAAATAGAATTTTGTCCTAAATGCTGATCTCAGATTTAGCTCAGTTCCACAAATAGGTTCTCCATATGCCATGAGCTACACTAAAAACAACCCCTCAAACTTGTTCAATATCAGAAATGCTAGAAGTATGTTAGAAAACACAACAGAGAAGTATGTACTACAAATGAAATCTGATGGAGAAAACAGGGCTTTTCTGTCCACAAAAGGTAATCATTCTCAGAATTTCTACCTATCCATTACAGATACTACTTAGCAAATGTCACAGTTTTAACTGTCAATTCTCAGTGATCTGCAATACACATCTATACTTTTAAATATACATAAATACATCTCAGTACACAAAAGACATGGACCTGTGGGAGCAAGTCCAGAGAAGGGCCATGAAAATGATGAGGAAGATGAAGCAGCTGTCCTGAAAAGACAGGCTGAGGAAGTTGGGGCTGTTCTACCTGGAGAAGAACAGGCTCCAGGGAGACCTTGCTGCAGTCTTCCAGTACTTACAGAGGGCCTATAAGAAAGATGAGGACAGGCTTTTTAGCAGGGCCTGTCGCAAGAGGACAAAGAATGATGGTTTCAAACTGGAGGATCAATTTAGATTAGGTGTAAAGAAAAAAATATTTTACAATGAGGGTGGGTGAGACACTGGAACAGGCTGTTCAGAGAAGTGGAAGATGCCCTATCCCTGAAAACAGTTCAAAGTCATGTTGGACAGGACTCTGGGCAATCTGAAGTGGTAGAAGTCCCTGCCAATGGCAGAAGGTTGGACTAGAGACCTTTAAAGGTCCCTTACAACCTGGACTGTTCTAAGATTCTATATGCATGGGTACATGTTGTACAATACAGCTGCTATGGGATGGCTTTGCTATACCCTCTTTTCAGAACTGTTCTGCCCTTTAGCACCTAAACCACTCCTGGTCAGTGGATGAATCTGAAACCTGCAATAAATAGAACTATTAAAACACATTTTCAACAAATTTTTCCACCTGCTGTCCACTGAGCCTTGTGATTCTGAAGACTATTTTAAAGGGCTCATAAAATTTTGAGAAAAGCAAGACTGCCTAAAAGCTTAAATTATATAAAAAGGAATGGATTTTTACTGAAAAATATTTGGGATCTGTAAAGCAAAAATGGCAAAAAACTGTCAATATTAAGTACTTCCAGGTAAGACAGTTCATCATTCATATCTGAGGATCATTAAAAATTTTTACACATGCTTCTGCTGCACAGAGCATTGTAACTCCTCTAGTATTTATATACATGCAAAAAGCATACACAAATCTTTAAGGAGCAGAGAAACAATATTTAAGTGCCTTGCATATCATGTAAAGTAACAGGATTTTATTCCTGCATCTAAGAGTGAGACTTTTGCAGCTCTTCTTTGTTTTCTTATATTTCAGTGACATAATGGATCTTAGAAGCAGAAGAAGAATCCACTGCACCATGAGACTCACCTGCTCTCTCTTACTCATGGCAGTGTTCTGTGTGACACCCTTCCTCTGCCGTAGTCAAACTGATCCACTGGCTCTTGGGCGGGCAGACCCCCAGTGCTGGGAATCCTCCTCGGCTGTATTACTGGAGATGAGGAAGCCTCGCATTTCTGACTCTGTCAGTGGCTTTTGGGACTTCATGATCTTTCTGAAATCCTCAGAGAACCTGAAACATGCGGCTTTGTTCTGGGACCTGGCTCAGCTCTTCTGGGATATCTATGTGGACTGTGTGCTCTCCAGAACCCACGGGCTGGGGAGAAGGCAGCTCTCAGAAGCTGCCAGAAGCCGGAAAATGGCTACTCTGCGTTCTCAGTCCACAGGGAGAAACCAAGGTCACTAGTCCTTTATAATATGCATCTAATAGGCAATAATTAGAGTCTAGTGGGAAAGAAGAGTTAAGACCTATTGTGCTATGTGGTAATAATACAGAAACAGAGGACAGTGCTGTGCAAAAACCCCCTACTCCTCCCAGTGAAGTGTAGAGCTGTGTTTATGTTCAATGTGATTTCAGTAAAAATTTTACCTCCAAACAACCTGAACTAACAACAGCTTTTAAGTTTCAGTTTGATAGGGCAGGAAAAGCAGCAGAAAGTGTAATACAGGAGGATTCAAACAAAGAAGGTAGCTCAGCAATTGAATATACCAATATATTCTTCCACACCAGCATTTTTACCACAGTTGTGCTATGAAGAGGCTAGTTCTGAATTCCCCATTCTGAGAGGAATGCATTGCACTGTGCTGTTGGGGAGAGTGGCAGCCTTTTGGCAGAAGGGTGAAGGTGTGTTTACTTGCCATCTAGCAGTCAGCCACTAGCTACTTTTCATTTCCATACTGGTAACTTTACCCAGCACACAATGGAAACAGACCTCAGATTTAGATGCATGCAGGCTTTCAGACACAACTACAGCTTCAGGAAGAACACCACTACCTGTGACACTAAATGCTGCAATTCCTAGTCTCCAGGTTCCCAGCCCCCTCTCCATATGCATGTCAATTACCATCCTAATTCCCAAAAGGGAGACAACAGTATAGCTTTTCCTAAATCTCAGTCCCTTCCAAGGCTTCAATTCTGAACCTGCTACTAGAGAATATCCACTTTCAGATATGAGGTAGCTGCTATAATTTGATGGAGAGGTTGAAGTGTTGTTTCCATCACAAAAAGTGTAGTGCATGAGCCCACAGTGAGAAGGCAGAACTGCCTTTACACTTCAATGGATTGAGACCCTTATCTCCACTTCCTAGAGCAATGTCTCAGTTATTAAGATATTTGGGGGGTATGTTCATGGAATAATGAAGAGCCTCTCTGAGCAAGTACCCATTAGAGTGTCTCTAAAAAATGGACTTGAACTCGGGGGTTCTTGCACCCCAGGGACAATACACCACTGGACCATCCCTCTCTTGGCCACAAACCTTAAACATTTTTGAGAATTGAAAGCTAGAATCTGGGACAGGAAGGACTGAGAGGTCCTTACCCTATTACCTACAGGCAGTATCCTGAACATTCAGATAGGAGTTGAGTTTGAATCAATCCTCTCAGACTGAAAAACCCACACACACAGGGTCAATTTCTAATCTATGAGTCAAACAACCACTACGTGCAACTTAAAAGCAAGGGCTGGATCCTATTCTGCTCTGCGAGGAATCTGAGCTCTGACTGGATCTTTACTGTGTTAGCATGCAGCATAGAACCTACTTCTGGGTTTCCAAGTGGTCTTAGACATCACACAGGAAACAAGTTGCTCAATCCTTACCAGACTGATGCACTTTTGGGTGCAAACAGAATGCAGCTTTAGACACACAAGGCAGTAGTATTGTCAAAAACTGAGATAACCTCCCAGGTTAAGGCACTCAATTATTTTTTTGTTTGGGATTGCAGCTTTGAATAATACCTGTCTAAACCCCCACTTAGCCTTTTGCTTACATCTGGCTCTACATATCTATATCACACTGTGATTTGCCTATACAAAGAGCTTTTGTTCTAGTCAAGATTAGAGTAACAGTCTGATGTATTTTGAAGAATCAAGGGTTTTGTGATAAATTCTGAATATTCTTCACTCTAATACAGAGAGATTTTAAGTACTAAGTATTCACATCCTCTTTGTTTTGTGAATTTTAATCAGTTCATCTTGTTTCTTCGTACAACTGATTAACATCAGTCTGTTGCAGGCAGCTTATAGTAGTGGCAGCCTAATTTATTTTTTTTAGAGAAGCTATCTAACTTCTCATCCAAATCTCACAGTTTCTTAACAAAGCCAGCTGTTTTAATTTTTGTAACATGTGGTCCAACTGCCTTATTTCACCAGTGAAAGTAGAAATCAATTGGTAATAATCACAGATAGAAATAGCATAGCAAATGATGAGGAATAGATTTTGCACTTGTTATGCATAGAGGTACAAACCTGTTTTCTCAGCCCCATGAGCGGCACTAATTACCTTGTGTACTTCACATCTATATGGGCAGGTATAAATAGCTTTCCGTAGGCTTGTTCAAGAAATCCAAAAATAAAGCAAATTTTCTTGTTTTATACTATTACTTTTGCAACAGTTGATAACTTTATTGCTTCATACCCAAGTTTTTAATCTTACTCCTCTTAAATAGTTAAAATTTCAATATGTTTGGGGTTTGTTTTGTTGTTTTAATTGCAAACAGGATTATAAATCAGGAATGAGGAGCAATCTGCAACCTGCATTCTCTATAGCTCCTTAAGCATATCACTGAATTGGAAAAGCAAGACAGATATCTGAACTTGGCACAGAAAAACTGATGTTAAGGTATTACTAGTATTACATTTCAGAACTAATGGATAATCTTCCTTGTGAAGATTGAGAATCAGGAACTTTTCTAAGGAGAAAAAAAAAGTCCTCCAAGCAAAAAACCCCAAACAAGGCTACTTTGTCACATCTTAGAGGCACTTTCACAGTTACCCATACTTGGTCCTCCTGGGAAAAAAATCTCTTTGAGTGTGCACTAAGAAGTGGGAAAAGTAGCTCAGTTCCAGACTTACAGATTCAAACACTGTTTTCTGGACCAGTCTGGTCCCTCCAGGCTTTTGACTGTATTCACAGTCTGAAGATACTCTTAAACTCCACACAATCCATGAAAAAGACTACAAAATCAGAACAGCTGAATATGAGTAATCTGACAAGCTATCTTAATCTACCTAAAATCATAACTCAGCAGCATTTCAACTTCCCTAGATATTCTTCAGAGAATTCTTAATCAGCTTTAAGTAGAGACAAGTTGGGAGTGTTTTTCAGATACCTGGCCAAGCTATCTTTAATAGCTCATCCCTTTTCCCTAAAAACACCCAAACACTATGAAAAACAGGTTTCATAAATGCATTTCCAATCTATTACAACACTGTAGTTACATTACAATTATAACAATTCTAACCAAAATAAGACTTTAGAACCATAAAGAAAACATAGCTTTTATACTCACAGCAATCTTCTTGAAGAGCAGCTGTACAAGAAGATCCTCCTCAAGAAGCCACATAGCACATCCTCCCTAGAAACATCTGAATACTACAGATACAAAGCTCTGCCTCTTTTCTCCTTGCCCAGCAGTCCCACTGCCCCTTACCACTCAGTGGCCTCAGCTGTGCACACCTCCCTCACAGGTGCAGGTGATTAGGCTCAGACCACCCTTTGCACCTGGCCCAAGAGAGACATAAGTTCCTGTCCCAACTCTGCAGGGTGTCAGGGCGGGTAGTGGAGCAGAGGCTATTGTACAATTGAGGTCTGGTAAATAAGCAGGTATTGTGTTAATCAGTGACTTCTTCAGAAGACATGCATGTCTAAAAGAAAGAAAACCAACCAGCTGCCTTTTAGAGATCATCGCAAAGAAAACGCCCCAAAGTTCCTCAAGGAAATAACAAATGTGCTACTAGACAGTGTGAGAGATCTCACCCACTGTGCAGAGAGGTTGATAACCTCTGGCCAGTGGGGTAGTAGGATTCTGAGCAGACTTAAGCACTTTGATTCTGCTAATTACAAGTAGAAGAGTTTTATAGGAAGACTAAAGAAAAAGGTCCATACTAGGAAAAGATCAAAGTGACTTGACACTGAAAGGCAACATGCAAATGGAGGGATATGGCTATCACCAGAGCAAGAGGCCTGAGGGCAATGCTGATAAAATAGGACTACCAACAACTAAAGGCAAAGGAAACATGGATGTGGGAAACTGAGTATTCAGCTGTTCTTTGCTGTTTGGAAAGTATTTACTTATATGCATTTTTATGTCACTTTTCAGGGACATTTTCTCATATTCAGAGGTCACCAGTTCTGAAGAACAAAGAGTCATTTGAAGATTTAATAAGTATCCATATACATAAGAATAGATCTATATTACTTGGAAGAATCATTGGAGAGCTAGGAAAAAAGAGGAAATTACACATTTAGTCTAAGTTTCTGATTTGTAGATAATTTTAAACTATTTCTCTTTATGTTTTGTATTTTAATCCCCATTGATGTCAATTTATGTGGTGGAAGAAGGCATGAACCTCAAGCACTACATCTCTGATTAACTTGGACTTATGGGTTTTCTTAATCACCTATGAATTAAGTCTCCCTACTAAACTGCATGATTTATAAGCAGTTGTCTACTTTAATCTATGTGTATATCAGGCTTTTTGTAATACATGTGATCTGTTCAAACTATTGTCTTTTGGGTGCTAACACAGGAAATACCTGATCCTTCAATAAAACATAGATGAGCAGAGAAGGAAGTTGTCAAAAAACCTCCACTGGCTCCAAGACAGGATTAGAGAAGAGATGGTGATGTTTGCTTGTATGCAGAGCTGTACACTTGTACAGAGCAACCCCCTGCTCAGAGACATCATCCTACTAAAGAAAAATGGTACATATTTCTACATGAAAAGTACCCTCCAAGAATGTTTTCAGTTTTCCAGTAAAAGGGTTAACAGATTTTACCAGCTCCTCTGCTTTCACTCTTAAAATGTTTAATCACAAAAATTCTCATACATAACTTGCATTTACTTCTTTTTTAGTTTACAAGTTCTTTGTAGAAAAATCAGTTTCTTCTGACTCCTATTGGTAACCCTAGTAGGCAATTTGACATTAAACTAATGCAAAACAACTTATGGCAGGTAACATTTGATTGCTTTTATGGTATAAATTATTTCCATTACCTGACTGGCTGAATGAAACCACGAATTTCATCTTTCCAGGGCTATTACATTTAGTTGTTCATTCAAAGTTTCTTTCCTTGAGCATGTAGCAATATTTGGTGGGTTTTTTTTTTTTCTTTTTCCTAAATGCCCACAGAAAAATGGGCTTCCTGGTTGTTAATCAACTTGCAGAAATATGTTCAAGTCACAAAACGTGTAAAGAAATCTTGAAATGGTTACTGGCATGAACAAAATAAGGCTTAATCACAGTACCATTGAGGGAAATCCTGACTTAAGGAAGCAAATAAGAATTGTATGAGGGCTAGCAGCTTCAATGGTACTGAATTTGTGCTTCAAGTTAAGCATGCAGCAAACTATTTAAATGTTTAAGAGAGAACACTAAAGCAGGATAAACACAGGAACACACAGTTTATTGTATTCAGCAACAGACCCCCAGCTGCAGCCACAGCCTGTGAGAGTGCTTTGCTGCCACATGGGAGGGCAGCAGGAGCATTGTTACAACAGATCTGCTCTCTCCTCTATTGATGTTGTTAATTAATTATATTATTGTAATATATCCAAAAGCCTTATTTTTGCAACTTTGTATCAATATAAGAGACTCTTCACTCACAGTCCCTACAGCTAGCAAAGACCAGCATCTGACAAAGAGTGTGAAGGGCTGGATGCCTCAGCCCAGGAGGATTGGTATTGGAGTAGAGCAGATGTTACCTGTTCCCATACACTCCCAAGCTCTAGCAAATGTGAAACCAGACAGATTATCTGAACACGTCCTCTTTAACTGAGTTGCTTTTCCACAGGGCCCTTTGGGCAGTTGTTAGTGCTTCCACTTTAGATAGGTCCCACCTGCAACAACAGGATCCCTTAGGCAATGGCTCATGGCAGCTTTCTTCCTCCCTTCAGACAGACAGAAATACCACTATGGACCAAGACAATATTTAGCTTAAATGAACTCACAATACTTCTCTGCTTCAGTAAGCTTCTTAATTAATAAGCTGTAGCAAAATTCAGCCTTTCAGGCAATGGGCAGGAAAGGATGTGGAACCAAGACTGATAAAACAGATCAATCTCTAGGATAGATCACACTATCGAGAACATTTGGAAATTGCTGATGTAAAGAGGCAATCTGTATTATTAATTGTACTGAAATAAGAAAGGGGATGCAACTAACTACGTGTAAACCTGCAAGTGATAGAGTGCAAGTGATAAAAGAGTGTCTATATTAAAAAACAACAACAACAAAAAAAAAAGCAAGGGCTCTCAGTTTGAGATGAAAGTTGATCTGCTATACAGGAACATTTAAAAATGTCACTGTGTTTAAAGACAGGATATTGCCTTCTACCACTGTTCCTTATCAAATTCATGGCAGATCTTTGTGTGAATAGGATTGTTTTTACAGGTACTGTTCCTGGCTTACTGTTTCTCAGTCAGAGTGTGTCAGAAGAAGGATGGGATGAACATGTCTGATGGAAATTCCCTCACTGTCAGTTGAACTGAATAACAAGAAAATAAAGACCTTGTGATTTTGTCCATTTCATCTTACAGGGATCAGTGAGCTAAACAACTGCTTCTTAGCATGGAAAACAATTCTTTAATCTTTACATAATGACATGAAAAAACAATTCATGGTAGTTCAGGAATATCTATGTGTAAGAATTTGTGTTCCGGGTCTGTTTAATGTTGCTTCAGACCAAACCAGCATTTGTCAGTTGCTATTGGTTACAACCAAGTTTAATTCAGATGCACACACTAGAAGGAGATTTAAAGCCTCATCAGAAGCTGATGGGTATCTTCCCATAATCAACAAGTAGGTTCCTTGGATTGTTGTGCTTGTCTCCTGGCACTGGCTTATTGCAAAAGCTTACTACTAAGCTTTCTATCTCACAGCATTTATTATATAAATGCTATATATATAATACATAACAGTATTTATTTATGTTATGATATGAGTATATCCACTTTCTAATTACCTCGTCACTATTTGTTCTCTGGGGCTCTCCTTCCTCCCTCAATAAGTTTCTTTTTTTAAATTTTCACCCTCTTTACTCTTCCTTTGCTAGAGACAAACCACTTGTTAGCTTGCAGTAGCATACCATTATTTCTTGCTGTAAATTCTTGAGTATTTGCAGTATGTGTAATTCAGGCCTCCTTTGACCAAAACTAGCAGAAAGAATTAGGAATGTTCATTAATCTCACTACCACAGTGTAAGGTCTTTTAAGAAGATGGTTGAGGTGCTACAAACAGAAAATAAGATTTCTAGCCTCTTTAATGAGTCAGGCAGTCCCTTTATCTTGATGACTATAACTCATTCTGAAAAATACAACACAAGGAAAATCTGTGTGGAAAATCTGTGTGGAGTTCTGCTAAGCAGCTTTTCTTAAGCCATATGCTTTTTATTAGCCTTTTCAATCACATCAGCCTAAACACTCTTTGATTAGATATGAAACAAAGCTTCAGAAAATTTACCTAGCTTTTCTCCCAGAACTTCCAAAAATATTTTGTTTTCACCCGAATGAAATTTATTTTCTTTGTAATCACAGAAAAAGTCCTGTAAAAACTTGGACTATTTTTTTTCTTGGAAAGCTGGTATTGTTTCAGTGACATAACTAAAGTCCTTAAAAGTATGCAAATTTTCTTGAACCATAACTGGTTTTGAGCACATACAAACAGTTATTTACTATTTTTATGCACCTCCTGCCAAAGAATGATAGTAAATAACTGACTGTATATTTTTTTTCTCTCTGAAGTGATACTGAATAATTTCAATTTCTCAGGTCTTTAAAATCCTTCCGTACATTACAGGGAAAAGCTTTTTCCTTGTTGCTGGCATCAACAAGAAATACAGCACCATTCCAAAGAAGTAACTCAGCCATGGGATATCTACAGCTAAAGAGAGAGAAATGGGCAATCGTTTGCACTGCTGAGGAAGTCACAGCACGGGAGCTGGAAATCACCAACAGAAAAGGAATATAGCCCTCTGGAATGTTCCAGGTGAAGTCAGTAAATGCAGAAATATGTCATGCTGTATTATTACAGGCAGCATCTGAGGTACTTTAAAGAGTCTCTTTTAAGAGACATGGCATCAATTACCTTAAGTAGTTCGGTGAAGTTGTAAGGTGAATGGTAGTTTCCATCATTTACAAGCTGGTGAAATTACTTCATTGATGAGGTCAGAAAAGGACCTGCAAACTTGCTCAGCTGTAGAGAAGAACTCCTGGTGCAAAGCAGTTTCTTGGGCTGAAAAGTAGAATAAATTTTAAGTCTTTCCAAGCTTTTGGACGCTGCCAGAGCACTAGAAAACTCTTAATCGATCTCTAAGATAACACTGTAAAAGCACCAGCTTTTTCTGTCATATTCCATATCACATCCTCATTATCAAAAGTGAGGCATCCTGAATGTTGAACAAAGCTCTGCTGTGTAAGACTTTTGATTACAAAGGGATTTTGTACTGCTGGAAGTCTCTTAGGACTAGAGTTATAGTTACAGTGTCACAGAAGTGGCAAGAGCAAAAACCTCTCACAGCCTCACCAGTTTAAGTTTGCTCCTTAACTGACTGCCAAGACTCATTATCTCCTAGGAGCTTTGACTCATCCAGTTCCAAATCAGTCCAACATTAGGGGCTATATTTGGAATATGCTCTACCTTACTATATAGAATAATACTGCAAAGGCTAAAGCAAGATTCTGAGTTTCCTCTGAGGGTTACATGATTATGAACAATATTATGGAATAAACAGGATTAAGGTAAGAAGACAGTGACAAGATGACTGGAGAACTTATACCTGGTTTGGTTTGGAGAGACAATGTATCCTTCAGTTTCATCATTAGCAGGTCCAATTCCTCTCTCACTTCCTTCTCATCAGGTGGTATCTGCATTGCAGCAGGAATAAGAACTGTATTCCCCATTCCACCAAGAGAGTTTTCTGTCAGTTTAGGCAGATATGTTTGTTTCTCTTTTGCTTGTTTATGCAGTCCCATAAAGGGTTTGTCACTCTGCAGAGACACTGACTCCAGTGGGTCATCTGAGAACATGAATTCCACTGCAGTGGGAACCTCAGGTGTATGTAAAAGCTGCATTCTATTTACAGAATTTGGGGGATTCAAAGATTTCCATTCTGCACATGTTCTGGAAGTAGGCCTTATTTGGGCAGGATTTAATTCACTCTGCATTCTCCTTTCCAGCAGAACATGTGGATTTCTTGGCATTGTATTATGACACTGTGCAAAAGAATGCTCTGATGACTGCAACATGGTCTACAATAGATAAAACACAGAAAATACATTGTAAAAGTAATGGGTATTTCAGTTTGCCAGTAGTACTAAAACAGTATTGCAGAAAATGCTACTAAAAAGCTGTGGGGGGAAAATATGTAAACATTTTCTGTGAAACAAGGGCTTTTTAAGAATCTCAGAAATAATTGTAATTATAAGAATCACTATTATTGAAAACAAATAAAATATTTTCTATAAGATGTCTGTATTACATCCCAGTAAAAGGCAGCTGTTAGGAATGACATTTATTCACATTGACTCTTCTCTGAAGAACAGACTGCAAGGAAGTATCTAACACTTCTGTTGGAAACTCTTATTGGAATATTCATTATTTTCATTGCAGTAGTATTTAAATGTGCTAACATAGATATCTGTGCTAGATGCCAGATATGCAGAGAATGACAAGAAAATCCCTACTGCAAAGACTTTACCTGCTTTATCTAAAGAGAAAAATCTAAGATGACTGCAAATACAAGTGGAAGGTGCATGAAATGGTATTAAAAGTGGTGGTCTACAAGAAAAGCAGTTGTTAGTGTTCAGTAATGGCTCATAGCTGTGACAATTCTTGATATATATGTCACTATACCTTTACTTCTTCCTTCATGTGCTGCAGCGTCATTTGCAGGTTTTCATGGCTTACTCTCAGTCTTTGGAGTTTTGCCTCTATTTTGCAGTTTTTTTCTTCCTGGCAGTTATGAAGAAATTGCATTCTGTCCTTCCATTTGTTGAACTGCTTCTTCATGTACCTACCAGAGATACAGGAGGGTGGGACTTTTGCTAGACCAGACATACACAAATATATGCGTTCATGGAGATGAGCAAACACTTTAGCATAAACTTTATCCCCTTTACTAGTTCTGGAAATTTTTGTCAGCTTTGGGATTAGAGGCTAATATTTCAGGAGCTGGGCTGTATCCATGGAATTAGCAAGAACATGAGTATTCCAGATGAGGAAATATGAGAGCTGAATAGAACTGTGGGCAGGAGTGAACCTTGCATCTTGGGGTTTTACCTTTCCCACAAAGGTGGCTTCAACAGGAGAGACAATAGCAGTCCCTCTGTATAAAAGCAAACTACTTATAGCAACTCCCTGACTGTAAAAGATTTCCATTACATGCCTGGGCAACAATGGAGTAAAAGCAGGTTCTGCCTCTTTGATAGAATTTCTTCTTGCTCGTGGTATTCTCTGCAGTTTCTTTACTGATACCAATAGCTTCTGCACAGGCCAATTGTCCTTGAAAAAAAGACTGATTTTTGCAAGCAGAAGTGCCACCTTCCCATGTACAACAGAGATTTAGAAATTACCTACTCAGAGCACAGTATGCCAGAAATACTACCCATAATTCTGTTCTAGTTGTGATTTCTCTAAGAAGTCAGGGTAGAAATAGTTTTGCTTTCCTCACAGCTGAGGTGCAGACAGTAATGTTTGTTAACACTACAGTAATAAATCGACTGCTTCATATCACAGATCTGAAATAGTTATCTGCCATGTGTAGTTACATACAGAAGTTCACTTGATCCACTTTCTTGTGGTAATGCTTTGGCTTAGAGACAAGAGCCCCATCAGTTTCACTTGAACTATGCAAGATTTGTTTGAATGGGACAGCAAGTCAGATAATTTAAAATTAAAATTAATACTACAGTGGTCCCTTATAATAACATTTAAGGGCTCCTGACCATAAAATGCTGTCCTCCTTCAACTAACTCAGAGTCCAGTTCTGAGAACAGACAGGTGAATGCTGGAAGTCAGTCCACAAACAAGAGTAAAGAGCTTCCCATGAGTAATGTGATTCATTCACCCAGTTCTATGATAAGCTCTGGGTCAGAGCAGCATTATAGAAGCAAGCATCCCAAATATCCTCTCAATGATTGCTAATCTAAAAGAAAGCTGAAGATCTTTGCCCAAGTGAGAAGAGACTCACAATGAAACTGAAATTGTTTTGCTCTAATCTTGGAATGCCCTTTTGTGAACTTGGAGCAGCAATTGCACTTGGAATGAAACAGAACAGGAACAGAGGGAATTGAACATGCTGAAAGAAATAAAGAGAGTAGATTCAGGATCAAATTCTACACTTCACTGTAATTCCATCATTTTCAGTGCTCATAGGCATGGTTATACAGAGCACATTTATATACAACCACAAAAAAGGGGGGGAAGGCAAAAATCCAAGTAAAAGGTAAGCATCATAGCTCACACACCAACTTCCCTCCTGCCATGTCACCCAAGCAAACAAGCCTCCCAAGAGATTTTTAATTTAGGAATTAATATTTTACAGTGTCAAAGATTTGACTATCAGAAGGAACTTCTGTGATAAGCTGTTATACCAACAGCTACTGTATTCATCCTATTAATCTCTATTTGATGTACAGCATATTTTTTAGAAATAAATTCTACTTTGATTTAAAAGCTTCATGCAAATTATGAAATTTATTTTGATTAAGCCTTATTCAGAGAAAAATTTGAAAAAGTATGCTATTCTGACATTTTTATCTGGATGAACTTATTTTTTTTCTAAAAATTCCTTTTAGAAATGTAAAGTAGCAATTGCAGAAATGCCAATAAAAGCAAAACAAAATGGTTTGCTTTGCCATTGTTTTTCCAGTGATCTTCATCTAAAATTTTTGTTGCTGACTTTTTATTATTCATCCTCATTTGATAGGATTTTTTTAAATCTCAAAATCTCCAAAGTATGGAAAAATCATGTGTCTTCTAGCCCTCCAGCTGGAGCAGTACTGCCCACCAGTCTTCAGTGAGTTTATTACTGCATTTACCTACCTGCTGTCACTCTGAATGCTTTTAATGGATTCATGCATTTTTAACACATCTGCTTCAAAAGAGGCTATTGCCTACAACAAAAAGAAGTATCTGTTGATAACTGTATCAGCAAGAGCATTTCATTTTTACATGCAAGTTTTATTATAGGAGTGTATGGCAAGTTTTGGATCTGGTGAATCTACAGAATTACTAGTTAACCTTTTTAATTTAATGTATTACAATCAACTGATGCATTAAAGTATTTCTAATGGCTGGAAAATTTATTCTATAGAATAAATTCTTTGTTCTATGACAAATTTAAGTGTATGAGAATTTGTTTGAAATTAGAACAAAATCCATATTCCCAAGAATTTCTGCAAAATGGAATATTCTGATTTGGGAACAATCTCTCTCAAGTCCCACAGCTGCTTTGAGACATGGAGATGGAGAGAGAGACTGTATGTAGAAGAGAGAAGAGAAACTCCTGGTCTTTAAATGGAAGTAGCATTCTCTGGACCATGCAGAGAACAGTAGCCCAGAAGTCAAGGAGACAAACACTTTCCAGCTATGCTACTTTTGAGGCATGATATAAGTTGGGCAGGAATCAGAGCTGCCAGGAAATTATGAGACTAAGAGCTGGATCACTCAGGACCTCCATATTCATAGATTCTATTAAAAGCAATCATTGGACTTACTGTCCACATCTTTTCAATCAAAGTGGAAATAATCTGAACTATAAGATCTTAGAAATGAGTATAAAACTGATCAAAAGGAATTCTCAGCCCAGAGAGAAAATAAACAAGAGAGCAATGAACCTGACAGAATCCCAGCACAGGGATGCAAGTCCTGTCCTGCTGTTTTCTAAAATGACAAATGCCAACTGTCAAAATTCTATGTTTAAGCAATGTCTGCCCACAACATCTCCTGCAGATATCTGCTGGCTGGCACTGTACCTTGAGCTGGGCAACAGAGACAGATCTTCCAAAGGCAGCACAGGAGTAGCAGCCAAAGGAGTGACCTGATACACTAGTATTGTGTTACTGCACCCCTTGGCTCCTGGGAAGAACAAGATGAGTGGATGACAGAAACTGGCTTGAACACACAACCCAGTGTTCCCTGTATTCTGAATAAGTGCAGAGCTACTAACCTCTCAAAAAGTATAGAAACAGAAAACTGCTGTGTACTTTTTTTTAGCTACCCTGTCCTGTCCACTCTTTTGTTTCTTTGGAGGAAAGCTAGGAATGGATTAATAGAGACCTTTTGTGCATTAGCTATTTTAGTTGGAGTGGACACTGCTCTGGGTTTATCCCAAGAGGGCCCATTCTGTCCTCTTGCTATTTCCATGGTAACAAAAATGGCCTGAGTCTAATAAGAATTCAGGCATTCTTCTTTGACATTTGCTTGCAGTAGGAAGACATGATGGCCTTTTTTACTGTCAGAATAGCAAGAGGACTCCAGACTCATCTAGACTTTAGCATGCTACTGTACGACATCTCAAAAAACCCCAAAGCAAATATTCTTACAGGTGCTTCTGAACGTCATGAAAGTGAAGGAGTTAGTCACTAACCCTGGGAAGATAGCAAATTCAAACCTCACTAAGTTTTCAGATTCCACATTTTTCACCATAAGTGAGGAATTAACAGAAAGGTGAAGCTGCCCATTACATTTTCATTGTAATTAGAAGGCAAGCAGATAATTAACTTGCTAGATCTTCTTCACAGCTTTAGCACTATTACTGCTTTGTATTTTGCTCACCTGAGCTATTGTCTTGCCTTGCTCTGGTGTCTTCTTGTTATTCTCACTCTTCTGCATTACAGTCCTGTTTTCAGGTATGAACCTGGATGACTCTGGGACACAATTATCCACTTGGAAAGACACATTTTCAGGACCAGGTCGTGATGAAGCACTGAATTCCACAGAAGGACTGTATACCAACAGAGAAGTAATGAGTAGGGAAAGGATCAGGACTCACATGGTTTTTCTACCCAGGAAGATTCAAATGCAGAAAACTAATGCAGTATAAATAGGCAGACAGATGTGCTATTGACTAAGCAAGAAGTAAAGTTTAGCTATGCCTGCTGGAATATTTTGGTTGAGAGAATGAAATTTCTAAAAACAGATTCCACTCTCCCAACAGAATCTCAACACAGGATGTTCTTTCCACCCATTTATTCTCAATGCAATTTGCTGCTTCTCTTTTTTGCTTCCTTTAGCCAAGAGTTAAATATATTGGGAAATTCAACTACAAAAAATAGCAAAATATCCTGCTGTTCAGTCCATCATATGCTAGGAAAAGCCCAGATATTTATCAGCCCCACAGTAAGAGACACCTGTAACAGCAACCCCAAATTCTTCTTTGTCTCATTGCTATCCAAGCAGTAGGTAAGCAAACTCGCAGAATTAAATAGAAATCTCAACTGATTCTAGAAAGATTAAATTCCATTCAAAATTATTAAATATTGTTTTGTTGCTGAATATGAGAGAGGAAATATTAGCAATGAAAGGTGCTTTGCATTTTACATTCTAAAAAACAAACACTGAAATAATATTCTCCATGAGGATCACTGTAACTATCATCCATTGGTCTTATAGTACATAAAGAAATTGTCTTCTAACTGAAAACCTACCAGAGTAGCACAATCCAGATTTATAAAAATATTTTTATCCTCCTTCACATAAAGATGGAATTAATTATTTTAGAGAGGACTGCCCATTTGTTCCCTATTTCAGCCTCACTGTAGCCTCATTGGGAGAACACGTGAGGTGCAAGACAGTTGCTAGATCTTTATACAAATAGTAAGGAATCTCACCCTTTGTATGTTTCTAGTGCTAATCTCCTATAATCATCCCCTTCAGTTTCTATACCTAAGTATCAACAAAAATCTCATAGCAAGGAAGGAGACTATTGGGAAACTATTAGGAAACTATTGGGAAAAATCTCAACATAACTTCCAATGCTCATTATTAACCACTGTGATGAGTGGAAATACAGTAATGACTTTAAATATTAACCAAAGCACAAAAAACAACTGGTCAGAAAGAAGAGGAATGGTGAGATCATCTACTTGCTATTGTGAGTGATTCCACAGATCTACAATTTAGCGGGACTTGAGTAGAATGCCTGCCAGTGAATGCACTGTGGGTCACATGTGGAAAGTATTCACAGTTAATTTCCAGTGGATTTGTCACAAAGGACGTGCTTAAGAACCCATGCAGTTGTAAAGGTAGTAAATATTTGCAATGCTTGGCCCCAGACAGAGTGAAAAATACAACATAAGGAAGGGAAGCAAAACACAAGCCTGTTATATTTTATAAGACAACTGATCATTAGGTTGTCAGCATGGTAACCATAGTTAAGCTACAGAACAATGTGCAGCAACTTCTCAGTTATTCTTTCCCTTTTTAATAGAAAAATCACGACATGGTATCTGTCATAACAAAATCCCTTACTCAAAGGACATAATGAAGTGATATTCCACAGCCTGCAATGCAGAGATTATAAATTCATCTGACACCAAAACTCACAAAGTCTTCTTGTGAGCAGGGAAGTGCCTCTCCTCCACTGACTCCAGAGCTGTCCTTCTCTGAGCCTCTTTTCTTCTGCAGTGCTCTTGAAACAGGTTGTTCCTGATGGTGCGGAGAAAGTGCTTTGCGTTTGCCTTTGCTGACATCTATTAGAATGAGGGATAATAAAGAAGAAAGTGACTTTTTCAACAGGTACTGCCCAGAAACAGACATATTCCAAAGCAAAGGTCCATCTGTTCATCATCTGACGAGGCTCATGGCTGCTATCTGAGCCCTAGAAGGGGAACTGAAGTTGGGTAATGCTGCAGGACCACAGGTAAGAGCAGCTCCAATTCTTTTAGGCAAAATACTGAATGGATCAAAGTCAGTATATTAGGAAATGCCTAAACACAGGATTTTGATAGTTACAATGATTAAGCTCACAGTCACAACAATAATTCTGCTGACTAGTATCTAAGGAAGAAATACTTTTATACTTGTATAAAGCATTTTTAGATATAGTCTTCCATGCCTCACATCCTCCTCTCACAGAATACAGTAAAATACACATCTATTATCACAGGAGTGTCAGGCTCATGTACAACGACTAAGCTCAGTAGCTGTATTATTGGTGGACACCAACCAATTCTGCCCCAGGTGACTGCTGTAGAACATGGGGTGAGCCCTGACAGGCTGAACAGGAAAACAAGGAAAACATAGCACAAGTCTCCTAGTGCTTCTCAACGTGGTAGTAACATTACCACAAGGTGTCAGCATGGTAAGGAAAAACTGCTGATATTTCAAACCCCTACTCAGCAGGTCAATCCTCGATAAAGACACTGTGAAAACTTACCCAGACAAGGACAGCATCTGCTAAGAGTGGAAGGTATGGGGATAGCAACTTACTGCTGATTATTTTATGTCCCACACAACAGATACAAAAATGGTATCTGCCACAGTGAGTAGCTTATCTTTGAAATTTTGGTATAGATTTTGGCCTGTATTGTAATATTTGGCCCATAAAGTAATATTTACAGAGTTTGTGTTATAGTAGGGCTTCATAAAGGAAACCTAAGTTCAGTGATTCAGTTGCAATTCTGCAGCGACAATGTGGCTGCAATCCAGGCTGCAACATCTCCTGCCTTGGTTTAGCTCTCGTCCTTTCTTTTGGTGCTTCTACAAACACACATTCCCATTCACTCTCCATTCATGCTAATTTTAAGGTCTCTACTTAGAAATCTCTTAATGAAGAGTTCAGTTAACATTTGACTTTCCTACTTTGTCACAGATGGAGTATGAGGAAGAATATTTGGAGGACTGAACTGTTATTTTTAATGCAGATATTGAGCATCCAGATATAATTTCTCACAATGTTAGCAATGTGGTTTTCTTTTCAGGTAGACAGCAATGAAGTGGCAAGAGTTTAATGCTGCCTCAGACAAAGGGTGACTACAAGAACAGTCTAATAGTCTTTAGTTTTAGTGCAGACACTGGCTGCCCAGGTATCTTTCACATTAAGTCCAGAGGATTGGGAAGGAGATCAGGAAGTACAGGTTTTTAGAGAAGCTTTCCTAAGTGCTTTTCAGCTCATTTACTGGAACAGAAGGATATTGTTATACAGATCCACAAAAAGCACAGCAGCATCTGGAATCTCCTGCTCAAAGGAGAACCTGGTCTTCCAAATACAAATTCCCAGTGTTGTACTTTGCCACTAGTGTGATGATAGCACAAGTTGCCCTGCAACAGAGTCCAGGTATGTGATCATAGTTGGGCACATGTTGCCTCTTTGTGCTGTATCCCTAACTGACTGAGACAAATGAGTCAGAAAGGTTTACAATAAAGTGGAAAAATGGAAGACATTCAGAAAAGAGAGAAAGAAAAAGACATTTCATGCAGGAGTTTGTATAACTTTAGGATTAATAATTTTCTGGATGAGTCTGCATTGGGATTGGGATGAAGGAACATTGGGACATTGAGGGGACTTTTCATAGGTTTAAGGATTATCTGCTAACAGAAAATTTGCCATAAAACTCCTTAAGAAGAAGACTTGCACTGGGATATTTCATAGCTCTATTCAGTTACTTCAAAATGAAACACTAATTCTAAAGTTAGAAGCCTGCTTTTGTCCCTTTCCTGTCTCCCTGTTCCCAGACTGATAATGCTGATATGTCATGGCCATTATGGCTAATACACACATAACTTTATAATGCTTGTAGTTCAAGAATCTACTGCCTACTTGCCTCCATGAAGAACCTCAACAGAGAAATTAATCAGTACAATAGGACTCTACCTGCACACAGTGTTCCACAACAGGATGTGATCTCTTATGTGGCTTGCAGAGACGGCCAGTGAAAAAGCAGGCTTGGCAAAGGTCAAAATTGAGGCACTTTAAACAGCGATACCTGTGAGGGAAAACAAAAATATTTCTTTACCTCCCCACAAGTAAGAACTTGGTGTAAGTAAGCCTGAATTACCTCCCCACAAGTAAGAACTTGGTGTAAGTAAGTGAGCCCAGATCCCTGGGCTCTGAAATTCAAAGAAACATCATAGTTAGAATAATGACTTTCCTCAGCATTCTCTGAATTCAAGTTATTTTGCACAATTGATTAAGGACTTTTCTCCAAACCCACCAGTGGTTTTGATCTTATTTATTTGCTGCATTGAAATGCAGTCCATGGAAGAAAACATTGTTCTAGCACCATTTCCCATTTTTCAGAATGCAGTTACAATTTCATATGCTTCTCATTCATATGCTTCTCTATTTGCTGCTTCCATGGAACTGTAATACTGACGTAGGAAGCATAAACAAAAAACTAAAAATGCAAGAAACTAAACCTACAAGCTAACAATTAGTGAGAATATAGTAACAGTAAAATGCTCTTCTGAGCATTCTGGTCAGATGGTAATGCATAGTGTTCTTTTTATACCACTATGCCATTTTATAACATTACTTAGATGACTAAGATGCTAAGATGGAAAACTTAACGAGCCAGTTAATACAACTGGTTACAGGAAAAATAACTAAGAAATGAGATACACAGGTTTCATTGACTTTAACTTTGGACTGCCAGTTTACCTTTGGCAAGTTTTCATGTTTGTGCTAGTGAGCTAAAGAGAAGTAGGATGAAGGCTTGAACAATGGACTGCAGTGGTTCTCTCTATCCCTCTTTTCCTGGTTAAATTAGATTACATCCAAAGCTTGTTACATATTACATCAGTTACAGCCTGTAAGGTAGGCAAACAATGGTAAGAACTAATTGTGTGGATGCTAAAGACCACTGACACACCTGATGCCTGTAATGGGGAAAACTTTGCAGACTCTGCATCTAGCTTGCTGAGAAACCATTTCCATGGCTGATAATCTGTAATATGTAGGGAGTCACAGGAGAACAGCAGGCTCTGATCTCAGCCAAGACAGGAATTTTTCTTCAACAATAGCTGCATTCAGAACCTAGAAAAAATACATGTCTCAAGCTCATACATTCACTTGAAAAAAACTGGTGGTTTATCTACAATCTCTAATAAAAGATCTGATACTGGATTTTGCTGGCATAAATTTTCCATTCATGTAAAATGTTACTGGGTTCCAAAGGTTTTGGAATAAATGCGAGAGTCCTCAGTAGTACCTTACTGAGCATCTTTTCTATAGATACAAATCCTCCCATACTGTGAGACTGATGATCAGCCCTGCTTCTTAAAAGTAGATACTTGGGGATGTTATGTGGTGGTACACTTGAAGTTTTAATCAATCAGCAACATTCAGAATAATTTCCCAGGACATCAGAATTTCACTCACCCCATGGAAACAGTCATGAATTGCAATTTCCACACAAGACAGAGTGCAGCCTTCTCCCACAATGGCTGGGATCTACAACAAGAAGAAAGGCTCAGAAACACCTCAATAACAAACAGATGTTCCCGTCATGCTCTGCTGCAATGGTGACAGCACACAGATGGTGAAGTATCTATAGCAATGCCATTTTACACACTATTCTGAAGAAAGCCCGTTCATATTCATGCCATCAGTATGCAGTTTCACAGTTCAGGGTGAATGATTTGTTTCCAACTCACTTACTGTAATGGATAAACATACTATATTTCCACACTATACTACTGAAGTACCCTGAGTTTAAATCCCAGAGGTCATTTTCAAATCCCATTTTCAGCACCAGTTCAGCTGGAAATACCTGTATGCTAAGGCAACTTGCTCCAACTGCAACCTATTCTAGTGAGTACAGACATCTGCTTTAGGAACAGTTGTATCCAGCTGTTTCCAGGACCTATAAGCTCAGGCAACATGAATGCACAGAGGCATTCACTAATGAAAGTGGTTATTTTGAGAAAAAAGACAGAATTTGATTGTTTTACCTACTTTGCATGATAGCTCCCTACATCCACAGTGTCCTGTTAACTTCAGTCCCATAACATAATCAAACATAAAAGGTATACAACCACGAGGTGTTTTCTTCTGCTAGGTTAATACAATCCTACAAAATCTGTTGAGTAACAGCACTGCACTGACATTACCTGATTTAAGTCTGTTAGAAGGCTTCTCAGGGCTCTACGGGTAATCAGTGTCTCCTTCCCATCAGGGACAGCATAAAACTGGGAAAAAGCTGAAAACAAGGAAAAAAAACCTGGAATCTTAGCAGAGCCTGAACTGTCTTCAAGCTGTCTTCAAACTGCTATGGTAATTGCAGTCTAACAAATAAACCCCTCCAGAAAGTTTCACTATATTATGTACCTAACAGGCTCTCAGTGACTGCTGTGACCATAGTTCTCCCCATAGCGAGGGAAAGAGAAGGAAAGCAAGGAAAAAAGCAATGAACTCATTCTTAGAACATTAGGAAAAATATTATATGTTTGTACAAGAAGTGCTTTATTTAAATTGTGTATTGTTAATTTAAAGCCATGGTGTTTCTGTTCTTTTCTGCTAGGCAAATAGAAGCTCTACTTAAATGTCACTATAACCTCTTCTGAAGCTCTCTATTGCAAAGATGGCTATAGATACTGATTGGAAAGCATTATTCTGCATCAGCCTTTCTCTACAACTAAGCAGTCAACATAATTTACTTTTTTCATGGCAGAGCTGACTTTTCTTTTACAATAAAAAAAAATTACAATTGAAATTTCCCTCAGTGTTCAGTATTTCAGGTAGTGTATAAAATCATACATTTCCCACCTCTGTATTTTGCCAGTAGAGTATCTCCTGAAAGGGAAATTAGGGCAGCTGCAACAGATCTAGTTTTGAAATACCCTGTTCCAGATCTAGGAAAATTAAATAAGTTACATTACATTCACTGAGAATATAAAGACTGAAATATCTAAAGAATAGAATACTACTATGTAGGAAGAAAACTTCAAAACAAATATCCTTTTATAAGTATAAATGTAACCAAAGTGACATTTCAGTGATACTTTATGTCTAGAATCCTTTGTCATTAAACATAACTGTAGAGTTAACTGTTCCAAGATACCATGCAATCATAAAACAAAAAGAAAACATCTCCTTCAGAGACTTCACATTCCAAGTAAAATGTAATTTTACATTTACAATGTATGTCCTAAAAATTCTGTTCTTTTATATTTAAGGAAAGCCTTCCCAAATACAGTAGTGAATAAAGGATACAATCTAAATTTTGCATATATCATCAGGCAGCTCCACTGTGCCATGCAAGATACCATGCAATCATAAAACAAAAAGAAAACATCTCCTTCAGAGACTTCACATTCCAAGTAAAATGTAATTTTACATTTACAATGTATGTCCTAAAAATTCTGTTCTTTTATATTTAAGGAAAGCCTTCCCAAATACAGTAGTGAATAAAGGATACAATCTAAATTTTGCATATATCATCAGGCAGCTCCACTGTGGCCCCAGATCTGCACTAAGCTTCTCTTGGGCTGATTGTACTTAATTTCACTGAAACTCAATTTAATCAAAAGGATATATGCAGGAGCAGGGCATTTAGTTTTGACCGTTAGATAATAAATAATGTAGATTAATTTAGATCCCAATTTTGTGACATAGGCACCTAATGGAAAACACCAATGTTTTTTGTGAAGACAATGCAGACATTAATCAGAAACCAGAAATCAGGAAATCCCATAATATTTAAGATATTACTTTTGCAAAGCTTCAAAATACCATTACATAAAATTTTCTTCAAGAGACCTTAGATAAACCCACACTGTGTAAAGCTGCAATATACTCTCTAAAGTACGAACTGCATGGGAAATTGTCGCTTTTCCAGAAATTTCAAAGAAAAAACTCCAAGACTAAAACTGAAGTACACACTCAAACACCCTTAAGATGTTTATGTAAGTTTATTAAGTAAATACCACAAAAAACATGGAAAATTCCTATGTGCTCCTAGTGTTAATAGTGGAGAATAGCACTGTATAGAGAAAATACTATTAGAAAATTATAAGAAGCTTTTTCTATCTTATATACATGTCGAGAAACTTGTGAAATTCTATTTAAAAAAAGAAATAGCAGCAAAAAGAAAATGACACTCCTAACACAGTCCTAAGAAAACAGACTAAAAACTAAGATAATACTGTTAGGAAGATTCTTCTAAATAATTTCCCTACAGCACACAAAAATTACAAGATACTCTTGATGTTTCTAGCTTTGTTTCTTAATACAGAATTTATTGTAAGCCTTAACTGATTAAAAAAAAAAAAAGTGGGACCTTAAGCAATAGTGATCATATGAGTAATGAATAATGATTCAAGAAAAAGTCCTGCAGACCACTTACATCTCATTTACTTTCAGTAAAAACTTTGCTATGATGTAGAAGGGAAAAATTTCACCTGTGGCAAATAACTTGTAAAATGAACTTAGTCTTTGTCTTTGAAATCTGATACAATCACAAACCAATCCTGCCTTTAGTGAATTAACTCATTATTTACAAACAATACATAAGAAAAATACACTCTGCAAGGTGTTTCCTTATTATTTTTAGAAACTTTGCTATTCACAAAGCTGCTCAGCTGCTCATCAATTTTGTTTCATAATTGGTAGATGAACTTTTTAAGCTTGAGGAAAATGAATAACAAAAAGTGACTGGCAAATTCCTGACCTGTGCATGGGTACTGTTCTCCAGAGGCAAATATGGATTCATTTTTAGGAGTGTATGAAAATATCTCGGAAGTCAGAAGAAAAGCTACTCTGTAAAGCTGTTCAGAGAAAAAGTCAGCATGGACTGGCAAAAGTCTGGATTTCCAGATAGTTTTGGGAACACTTGAGCACTGTGTTTCTGATGTAGTTTTGTGCCTTATGTTCCTACAGCTGAACTACTCCTAGTTTTTATACAAAGCAAAACCAATCAAAATGGGAGAGTTTCACACAGAAATGGTATGAGAGCGGTAGAAACAGACTTAGTCTAGGAATACTCTGGGTAGGAGCAATATGATCTTTAAGGTCCTGTCCAAAAACACGTTCTTCGATTCTATGGTACTTCACAATGGATCTACATTTCTTCTTCTTATCTGTCATACATGGAAATCAGTAGGCCCAGTGTGAATTCAGCAGCTCTTGGATCTACCTGGCCTGGTTTTTCTAACCTTGCCCTTTGGAACAATTTCATCAGCATTCTAGAGATTTGCTGCATGTTCAGAGAAATCTGCTCTTCCCTCTGGCTTTGTTCACTTGATAGGATGTGCTGAATCAGAGAAATGTCAATCAAATGTGAGAAAATTAAGGAAGAAATTAATGAGGATCCCTGCCTTTTCATGAATGGAAGCATGTCTATTTTTTATCAGAAATGCCTAGCTAAGACAGGTCGGTAAAATGAAGCCTAAAACAGTACACCACATAAAAAGAAAACCAGTACCTGTGGTACTTCCACATTGACACAGAGCATCAGGCAGATAAACCATATCAGGGCTGAGACCAGACTAAATATATTCATAGAAGAGCATCCCCAGATGAAAGAAATATGTCCAAGGTCAACAAACTAGTCACTTTCTCTGTGCTACTCTGAAGACCTCACTTGCAATACTGTGCATTCTTACAAAGTGAGCTAGGTGACCAAGACTTCGTTGCATAACTCTCTGCTTGCACTGGTTTCTCCCTCACTTCAAAGATAAGGAGAATGAATACTAACCAAGAGTTTTCTGGTCTATCATATTCTATTTTGCTCTCATAAATTCTTATAGTCCAGTCAATACATTTTCAGTAAGCCATGATTATTTCCAATAAATCAGCTCCTAAGAAACACATTAGAATTTGACTTTTCATGAGCATAATAATACATGCTACATAGCAGTGTTGCAGACTGTAAAAATAATTTGATTCTGTCATAATTTTAGAATTTCACTAATGTATTTCCATTGACATTCAAAAGGAAAAAAAAAATCAATTTGTATATGAAGCACTATCTAGATCTTAAGATTTCATAATCCATTCTGAAACTCCAAGGTGGAAAATGAGAGAGCAAAGTAGCATAATAACTCATGGTGATAGCAATACAAATTTTATACAGACTCTTCTCCCTGTGAAAGCATAGAATTCTCTTTGGGTACTAACACTGGCAAAGACTTTGTACTGGGCGTAGTTTTAGGGCTGTTCTGTATACAGAACTCTCAACATCATTGAAGGCCTCTGTGAAAAGAAAACAAACACACATTACAATAAAGTTTTTCATTCAAAACTAACTAAAAATCAAAACAACCAAATTTGGAGTTTCGAGTTGATCAACACTCTGAAGAAAAATTTTGGGGGAAAAAATAGAAGACAAAAAGATAACATTTTCTTTTTTTTAAAATAACTTTGTGGGTTGAACGGTCTTCTTGTAAACAATGACACGATTTCTTGTAAAATTAGAATTTAACATAGAGAGCACATAGTTTTTTTTGGGAATCAAGTTTATTCATATATCAGAACAAAGCCTATGAGGGTTATGCATTGCACAAACTTTTAGCCAAGATCATAATGAAATAATATTTCTTCATGCAAATAAGTTTTTTGATTAGAGATGCTCTTCTTCAAGGAACAGTTTGTCAGTTTGCACAGCAGGGTTATTATTTTGGATGCCTATTATTTCAAGCACCAAACAAATCTTCTGTCAAGATCAACATGTGGGACTCTTGCAGAAGAAGACAAGTCCTTTACCAGAGCAAATTATTTTTGACATAAATAATTTTAGCAAACCCACTCAATCTGCTTTACTAAATCCCATAGCCTTATATGATTTCAGCTTATTTATTTCACATCCATAAAGGATGTTTTTCTGAGTGGAAAGTAAGAGATGCTGACCATGACCTATACCCGATACTTTACACATACTTAGGACTTCAAGACCAAAAAACAAGGCTTGTTCACTAAACTTCAGAAACTAGAAAGGGATTTATCAGTTATCCTTCTGTCCTCAGAGACTCTTTTCTCCTGCACTTCAGAGAGTTACACACAGTTGATTAAGGCTAAAAATAAGCAATAAATATGTATAAATGAGTACAAATAACTCACAAAATACTTCACCTGTTCACCTGGAAAGGAGCCAACCTGTGTGCAATGGTTTCCAAGAAATACACCAGATTAATATTAATAGTCAGAAAATTATGGGCTCTTCTGGTTCCCAGATGCTGCCTAAGCTATAGAAAGATGCCAATAACTGCTATACCATCTGTTTAGTCCTGCTCTTGTCGTACTATGTTTTGTGATATTATTTGGAGATGCAGTGTAGCATGTCATACAATGTGAAAAATAAGTTTTGACTTCCATGCATCATCAGTTCTCTTTCCTCAATAAACTGATCCAAAGCCCTTTTGAAAGCAACAGAACAACTCCCACAGTTTTCATTAGTCTATGGATTAAGTTCCAAATGCTTATTCTCAAATAAAAATGCTAGAAATATACACATGATTCAACTCAAACACCTTCCATGCACGAGATGATTTTCAAATTGAAGGGAATCTGTTTTAGTAGCCATCTGCTACTTAATTCTAGTCCACCCTTACAAACAAAATGTGGCCTCAAAGTAGGGCATTCTGTCCCTGTCAAGCACAGTTCCAGAATTAACTTGTGAGAACACATAAGTAAAATAGCAAATCATTTTAGAATTATTACTGATGAGAGGCTATTTAGGGACATTAAAATCTTTCATTTCTCATAGGAAGGGGTCTTCCCCTCTGGACAGAGAACCATCATGTAATCATTTTGCCGCGGGTCAAATTTCACCTTAAGAAATATAAATGCCCTTTGTTGAGAAACTGACAAAGGAGTTCCTACACACATAGAAGTGTGCTGATTCCTGACATCTTCAGCTGGCTACCTGCTATTCTGCATTTTGAGGTATTTGCTCTGTGGCAGATGAGGTGTCCGCTGAAATTTTGCACTCAAAGAGGGAGTGTATAGCCATCTTCATGCCTATTCCAAAGTATGAAAAAACCTTAGCATTTATTATAAATTAGGGATCACGGTCCTGTGTGCCTGACCATTCCATAAGCCAATGTGATAGTGGCAAGGAAGGTGCCTGGACAGATCCAACAATAAAGGTAGGACATCTTACCTGTGTAATTTGTCATTTACGTGCTACAGCACAGAGATTCTCAAAGTGGCATGATTTCATTAAAATTCAGTAGTTTCTATTCAAAAAGACATAGAAATGCCTTTTGAGAAAAGTTGGGGAAAAATAAGAAAAATCCTTACCCTGCAAGTCTGGATCCATTTGAAATTAACAGATGGCATTAGGCATTCTATAACAAAACAAACCAAAGTGTAAAACCACATATTCTAGACAGAGACATATTGAACCATTCAAATTAAACCTTTTAATCTGAACAATTCACTGGATGCATTTCAGAAATTAAATTAAACAGAATTACATTAAACAAAATAGTTTTGGTGCCACGTGCAGAGAAATGCCAGCAAATGGCAAGCTCTCTGCTCAGCATAAAATAGGAGTAATTCAAGTAACTGCAAAACTGTAGCAGGGCAAAACCAATCCTCAAAACAGTTTTAAGTACAGGAAGTGAGATCTTTCACTATTAAGAGCCCAGTGTTTACATGCAGTATTACTACATGGTCCATAGTGTACAATTTCAGGTCACAGAGGGCATATCTACACCAAACTCTTCCTCAGATTCACTGATTGCAATTACTCAAAAGTGTTTTCTAAAATTTTCGAGCAAAACTAAAGTTTTAGGCTGAGCTGACATTATTTCTTATTGAGCTGATATGGAAAGGAAAAAGGAAGCTTAACCATGAACCTACTTACATCAACAACCATGAAAGCAAAAGTAGTTATGTCCCTGTAATAATGGAAACTGAATGTCTCCCCTCAGGATTTATTTCACTAATGCTCTAAACTACATTATATTTTCAATCACAGAAATAAAAATATGAATTACCTGCAAGTAACTATCTTTCAGCTAACAATGCAGTTGCGAAACACTAGGTATAATGGATCTAAGTCACACAAGATTACAAAGGCCACCTATGTGGCATACTGTTCAGAACAAAGGGAAAGTTTGCTAAAATAAATAAAAATTAAATAGTTGTAAATTATCTAAAACTTAAATAATAAATATGGTGTTAAATCTGAACTTAAACAAATGGTCACTTCTTACATTTTTTGAGTTAGAATCATTGATCATTTTTCATAAACATGACAGAATACTGGCCATTTATGAAGCATATTCAATGATCTAAAATTATTGAGTCTACCATAAATATGCTCCTTCACCATTTTAACTGGTGAAAGCTGCAACTTTGTGTTTCAGTCCCTAAATTTCAGTCATTACCTAAATTTAAATACTTAAAATACTGAGATACAGATTTGCTTTAATAGTCTTTTTCATTCAAGACTATAATGCCACAGTTTTTACTGTAGTCCTTCTTTGAAAAAAATACCACTGTGTTTCTTTTCCAATATTCTATTTTCTTTCTTACTAAGGGTTACTTACTGCAAAACTACAGCACTGCCCAGCATTTACAAAGGCATATAAGTTTGCCTACAGATATATATTCATATGCAATAAATATGATACAGCTGTTCCTAAAATAGCTGCAATAGTAGGAGCCTCTGTATAAACATTCATGTACAGAAAACAGTGAAAGAAGACACGGGGCAATGAATTAAACATAAGTGTTTGGTGAAAGCTACATGTAGCAGTCTGGAAGGCAGACTTACAAATACACAGCTTGCCTCCTTTATTTTCTCTATACCAGAGCTACATAAAATAAAGTGGATGGGATGAATGTAAAAATATCCAGGTTAAACTCACTTAAATTAGAACTCATTAGAATTTGCTCACTCAAATAAGAACACATCCACTGACTTAATGAGTTATACAGCATGCATAATCCATGAGTGCTTGATACTTACTATAAGCTGACCAGATCTCTGTCCAGTACAACACAATGTCTAACATTTAAATTACCCATATGGAAAAACACTGTATAGTCTCGTACTAGGGCATTCATAGTCTCAAAGTCAACCATGTGTTTCTGTGTTTTACCAAACTGGCCATTATTGTACAACATCATATCTATGAACCCTCCTTCCAAAAAGTTACAGAAGACATTATTAATGTATGTACAGTCTACATTTTCATATACAAAACTCTGTGGACAGTCCAGATCTTGACTGTGGTAGGAGTGCCTGGGTGAAACAAAGAGAATCTACTTTAGTGTTAGCACATGAACACAATGTGAAAGCAGAAGCAGTATCTGCTGCCCATGACATCTGAAGTAACTTTGCCCATTGATACACTATTTCAGCCCATGTGTTATATTTAATTTACTTGTGTGCTTTAATAGTGAAAAACACTTAAGAAAACAAATTTAAAAATTAAAATTATGTACAAATGTCCAGGAAATAAATTGTTACAGTTAACAGTCCTGGTCCCATTAACATGAATACTCTTATGTGCAGAACAAGAGTAGCTTTTTTCTTGACTCTTAGCGGAATGCCAAAGAAAAGTAACACTTGATTATTTATATGTACTTTGTTTGATTTACAGGTTCTCAGAATATGTACTTTAGCAAATAAAATGCATTTTGAAGCATGCTACATAATTAAATTAAAGTACAGAGAAAGATGAGCCACATGAAGTAAGGCAGAAACCTCCCAGCAGATCAATCAACTTGATCACAGAGACTTTTCTTTTGATATCAGACAACATATGATCAACATCTTAAATATGCATAAAAGAACCTACAATTACTTTTGTTTCCTGTGAAGGGTGAAGACATTCTATGTTTTATTCAAAGGCCAAAATTATTGTCTCCTCTTAAATACAGTAGCTGTGCTTACCTTCCTCTCATTACTTACTGAAGGTCCAGAAGTCAGAAGACACCGCCAGAGAAGTCCAGTAGTTTTACAGCTACAGTTTTAAAAGTTGACTTGAAGACACAGTTCTAAAGGTTTTGCTTTTAAATTAAAGCTGCTCACAACAAATGCCTAGCGAAGGCCTAGATCAAAGTATCAGATAATTGTCTAAGCAGTCAAAACAGAGAACACTAATTAATTAGTAATAAATATCCTGAATTATTAAAGATAAAACTTCTTTGATCTTTGTTTCAAAGCTTTTTTTTTTTTTTTTGGTTGGCGTGCAATATTTCTAAATTGAGAGGCCTTTACTAAGCATCTCCCAGTTGCTGAGAAACTGTTGCTATAGAGACTGAAAATGAGGTAGAAGCTGACACAGAAATGCAGAAAGCACAGTGTGCTGTAACAAAGAGTTGGGGCAGCTATACAAAGAAGAAAAATAGTAAGCCCTAGTGGTAATGTCCTAGAACAAGAATTGTTCAGACCAACCACAAAGCTCTTCAGTACACCCAAATGCTTATGAGGTTTATGAGGAATCTATATATAACTTTTGTAAGATACATACAACTGAAAGCCCTTTTTCATAAATTTTTCAACAGTTACCATAACACCCAGGTAGTAGGAGTCATCAATACCATGAATATCCTGCATATATAACATGACTTAGAAACTTGTGAAAAAATGTGTCCCAGAAATTGCTTATAGCTTATAGAAAACCCAAACTTACTGATGACTAAGTCAATTGCTGTTTTACAGCTGTAACCAGCTTTAAATATGTTACCATATTTTAGCTTTCTTAATATTTTTTTTCTTTCTTTTTCTTCTAAACAAAAGCTAGGAAAAAAAAAAAGCTTTTCCATTCACTTATGCTTCCATGAGGAAAGACCTGAATTTCCCCGCACACCACAAGACAAATCCAGTTAGAATAATTTAGGCTACATGAAACATCCCAAGCAGCTTTTTCTTTCTGCTCCCAGCTTCTGAGAAGAGAGGTTTTCAGCTGGTGACTCAGAAGTCAGATAAGTCTACTTCTATATTGTAGGAAGAGTTATTTTCCCTCTCATTAACAGCTGTGCAGTGTTGGTGCTTGAACTGCTGGTTGTTTGAACTATCTCCACAGGCAGAATAAAAGAATTCAAAGAGTAAGATTGCTAAAGCCTATTCATATAGAAAAAGCCCAAATGTAAATACACATTAGAGAAGCTAACTTTTCTATCTTGGAAAAGGAATTATAAAAAAAAACAGGTAGTTTGGTAGTCTGTAGAGACTACGGGTAGCGTCCCTCCCTGCTATTTTCTCCTCAGACATCTGCCTCCATATGCTCCTCAGAAACTCAGCCAATCTTCTGTGCATACACTACTGGAAACTAATTCCCTGGAGATGACTTCTCATGAAATGAATGGTTCCTAATCCCTCTCTTCAAGATTTTTTACAACACCTACCTCTACAATTTACATGTGAACTCTTCCATGAAGATACTTATAATAATATCTCAGTTCCTCTAAATGTTGCTTCTCCCATATACACTTTACATAGAACCCCACACTTCCAGATCCCTTGTGATACCCCAGCTTTCTGAGCTCCTCTTTCTAAGACCAGCGAGACATCCCTCCCAGTCCTGTCCTAATCAGCCAGTAACTTCTCTTGGTTTCCTCATATAAGAAGTCTACCCCTATTCAGAGTTTGAACCTCCATTTGAAATAATGAAATAATAATAATTATGAAATTTTGAATTATGAAATGAAATAATGAAATAATGAATTTATTGCAACTATATGTAACTGATTCAAAGAACAGAAAGCTTTCTATTTTGTTTTAAACTTATCTGATAAAAAATTAGCAAGTACAGGAACGTGTCATTAACACAATCTCTCATTTAAGACACCAAAGATGCAAGTAAAAGTGGTTCCTCAACAATTCTGTTTAAACAAGAATTTAATTATGTTTGACTTAAAATGCATGAGTATTCTCTTGAAACTCATTAAATAAATAAGAAAAACCTGGAAATAAAGATGAACTTGTCACTAAGGAGATTTATAAACATCGTTATCTGTTAAAAATCAATTTTGCCTAAGAAGATATTTTATTACAAAAATACTGTGGTTCAGTACTTCTGAAAAAAAAAATTGGAATTACAAATCTTCTATTCTGTATGTGACAGTCCTCAAAATTTTCATATGAACATTTTAGGCATTAAACTATGTTTTTCCAATAGTTTATTGGTCTGAAGAAATAAGTGGTTAGATGCAAATGAAATCTTAGAGTCATTAAAATCAGTAGAAATTTTACTTTGGTCTACAGGTTCAAAATGTTACATTCACACTGGTTTTGAAATATTTTTCCATCTAGAGATTTCCCAGAGTTTTTTTAATGAGGAAAATACTGCAAAAGCTACAGCAATGCTTAGACTTTCTTTCTAGTTTGCTCTTTTGGGCAATGGAAAGCTTATTTAATATGGGAATTTCCAGCATTTTCTCCTCCAGACAACTCTAGCTAAAGTGACCCAGTAGGCAAGGTTTCCATTTCGGTGAAAAAAAAAGCAAAACATGAGCTATTTTTGCTAGCCTCCTAAAATACTTCCACATGCAAGGAGATAATGCAGGGGACTTTGGCAATACTTGGACACCTGATACTGATGTCATGTGAGAAGGCCACAACTAAGCACATTGCTGCTAGCAGTGGAAAGGCCTCTGCTTAGCATTTAACACTGACACAAGAGGAACAGGACAGCTTTGCAGAGCAGCAGTGACATACTGTAGAGAGCAGGACACTCTTATCTCATTGGGAATTCCCTGTCTGGGTTAAACAAGGTCATGGTTAGCCAAATAATGAATTTCTGCATTAATCAAGAATATCTTACTGTGTCTTTAGTCCTATCCCAAAAAACAAGCAAGAATAGCCAAAAGGCTTTGTGCTCAGTAGAGGCTCTGGGCATCTGAATCCAAATAGTTTCCCCATTCTTCAGCCCATCCTTAATGGCAAACAACTGCTCATAGTAAAGAATAGGCTGATATAAAAGTACTGGAAAGAATCTGAAGGAAGGGAGAAAGAAAACAAATTAGGGAAAAGGTCTGTAGGAAAGAAAATTAGAAAGAAATTGTGAGAACATTGGAAAAGTGCAGGAATTTCACAACATGAAAATAGAGAAAAAGTGAAAAAAAACAAAACTAAAACATGCTTTAGTATTCATCTGTTCTTATTTTGATGAATGAGGACAGAACTTGAAAAGCAAAATAATAGGAAAAGCAGCAGAGAAACACTTGGGAGATGTGGAGTTTTTATTCTGCTTCATATGGATGCATTTCGTTTATTTCCTTTAGTGCAATGAGCTTTTCCTAAATGGAAGAAAAGGTATATTTTAATACCACCCAATCTTTTCATTTGCTCTAATTTCTAACACAAACTTAAAATATGTTAAAACAATACAATTCTTACACATTACTAGTATGACTGAAGATCACAAAACCTGATTAAAGCTGGAATGTAGAGTCTGGGACCAGTCTTTTTAAATATTTCAATAGTAAAAATAAATTGGTTTTGTCTCACTATGTGACAAGAAGTTCATTATGAAAATAGTGCTCAATGATTTTGTATTTTCTGAAAAATCCCTAATTCTAGTAAGGTCTGGCCTTCATTCATGCAAAATCACAGCCATAAAAATGCCAAAAGATATGTCTTCTAGCATAGAAATACTCTGAATACCATAAAAGCAAAATCAACATAGAATGTAGAAACATTAAATGAAAGGTAATATTTCTGTTTTGCACAAAGCCTGCAGGACTTTGGAGTGCAAATTCTACACGTGTACAATTCTACACGTAAGGTTAACTTATTTTATCATCTCCTTTTGGGCAGGAGAACAGTTGTCTGTTCATTTCAATACACAAATACTACCTTATACTTATATATACCCAGTCTTTACCATGCACAGGTGCAGGTGTGCAGTTTGTACATCTAACACGTAAAGGTCTGTGCTCAAAGCTGTATCACAACGGGCCCATAGGTGGCAGAATGGGCATACACGATACTCAAGAAACCCTCACCTGAACCAGCTCGTGGGATATGCGTCCTAGAACTTTTTGGGTTGTTTCATTAATTTCTAATTCTGTCATGACTTCCCAGTTACCATTCTGGAACCTCACTGGCATAGAGAAGACAATTCCTTCAGGGATGCAAAACTGACCTGAAGAAGAGGGGGAAAAAATTACAGAACATATTATTTCTGATCACATCCTCACCAGTGTCAACCTTGAGTCCTACAGACTTGCAAAAGTCTAGAACTGTAAGATCTCATAAATGGACACTGCCTTTTTCAATCTACAGTTCAAAAAAGAATGTCCCTTTTACTGTAACTTTGTACTTTAGTTAGATGTGAATGAATCACAGCATCAGACGGGTTTGGGCTGCAAGGGACCTTTAAAGGTCTCTAGTTCAAGCCTCCTGTCATGGGCAGGAACATCTTCAAATGTATCTGAGCCCCATCCAACTTGACCTTGAATGTTTCCCACCCCTCTGGGCAACTTGTTCCAATGTCTTACCACATTCACTGTAAAAAAATTAATTATATCTGATCTAAATTGACCCCCCTTCACTTTGAATCCACTGTCCCTTGTCCTATTGCAACAGGTCCAGCTAAAACATTTGTCCCCATCTTCCTTATAAGAACTTTTAAGCACTGGAAGGTGCTATAAGGTTTCTCCAGAGCCTTTTCTTCTCCAGGCTGAACAACCTCAACTCTCTCAGCCTGTTTTCATAAGAGAGGCGCTCATCCCTGTGATAATTTTGTGTGGCCTTCCTCTGGACCATCACCAACAGGTGTCTATCCTGTGTTGTAATAACACAATTGTGTATTGGTTGTACATCTTTAAAAAGGGGGAAAATTATTGATTTCATAAGGGTTAAATGGCTGCTGTGAAATATTCCACTTATTGGTTTACAAAACTACACAAGAAGAATTTTCATAGCCTAGGCACTAAGAACTATGAAGAGTTCTTGCACAAAACACATACATCAGAAAAGCATTTAAACTAAAAGACTAAGAGATCATCTGCAAAAAGACAATATTAACCTAAGAGATGCCTGTAAAAAGTGAGCATTATCACTAGATCTGGAAGTTCTTATGATGAAACAAACTCTTAGTCTCACATGATTTGTTTTACAAGATTTTATTAAATGAAAAATATTGATTAAAAATAACATTATAGATGGGGGAAAGCTATTATATGCAGAGCAAAGCTATAAGAGGACATGTGAAGCAAAATCAGCTTTACCTTCACTAAGTATTCCCACAGAAATGATCTCCTCAGAAGGAGAGCCATGGTACCAGTACTGCAGTACCGTGGCTACCGCATGAGCAGGTAACATTCCTGTACAACGGGACACCCGGGAACTCAGCGTACTCTGTGCAGACAGGAGCTCTGAATGGATCCATTCACTACCAACAAAAAATGGAGAAAAAGGGCATGAAAAACTAAGATGACTGCAGGAAGTGTAGCTTCCTAGAGAAAAAAAGAACTAAACTCAAGGAAAGAAAATAGTCAAAACTTACTCAAACTTCACTGCTGAAAGCAAGGCATTTTTACAGACAGAGGAAAAAAAAGGTCTAAAAAAGTGACTTAAAAAGTAACAAGTCCTACTTTCCTATGAAAGTTAGGTCTTTGCTCAAGTCATAACCTCTATTATTGTAATTTATATTTTATATGTAATTTAATATTTTATATGTAATTTATATATTATTGTCTTCTGTAAGAACCTGTCTGCCTATGTGAGGCTCAGTACAAGCCTAGAAATGTCTGCTTTCCAGTAAATGCTAAGTCTAGAGCAGAGTGGGAGCTCCAGATAGCCAGGCCTGGGTGCATGTAACACCTGCTGCCCTCTCACTGCACCCACCCTTTCTCTGCTACTGTTCTTTCCATAGGAAGCTATCTAGCTTCTAGGTATCCTTTTCACATATATTACCAAATCATCTGTTTTGGGAAACTGACAATATTAGAATGCTCAGGCCTATTCCATGTAGTTCAGGTTCAGATACCTGTTTAATACTATTTCAAAGCTCCTTCATGCAAACTAGATATCTAAATCACTACCTGGACTTCCACCAGTTCTTATAAACTGCTCATGATATAAGAGAAACCCACTTAAAATGTAGGAAAAATATAGTTAGAAACAGAGTTGGCAGAAGAGTGCAACAGCACAGCACTAGGAACTACCAACTTCTTTTACAGATGGAGTACCTCAACTTGCCTTTTCCTTTATGTACAGTACCCATCAGTAAAGACAAATCTTGACAACAAAAACCTTTCTTGATGTTTTATTACACAATTCAGATAAGCATGGATTAAAAGCAGTTATTTAATTTTACTTGAAAGAAATAAATCTGTACCGTACCTATCATAAATCATATTCATCAAAAGACGTTGAAAATTAGGAGGGCCCCGAATAGCACAGTCATATCCATAAAGTTTTGCATGTGACAAATCAATGTAATTAGACCCAGTAATATTGCCCCAAACAATCACATCTTTAACTCCTGTAACAAAGGAAAGTAAAAAGACAAATACTTTCAGAAAAATGGGCTTCATCATTCCTTTTCAAGGAATTATTTAAATCTGTGCCCTGCCTTGCTAGCAGAAATTATTTGATCTGAAAAATACAACCAAGTTCCCCCTAACATATGAAACCTCATCACAAGCTGAAAAAGAAGCTTTAACTTATATCGTGTTACTGTAAATAATAGACAAAATCTAGTAAATATTTAACTCTTAAAACTGTAACGAATCATATTGCAAACAGCTACAGACCTTTTAAAATCCTTTAAAAACAAATATATAACCAGTAAAAACAATAATTAAAAAAAGAAAACCAAAAAAACTACCTGCTTTGGTGCAAAAGGAATTTCTCAAATAACCTGCTGAAGACTATTCAGTCTATTAACTTGCTTTGCTATTTTATTAGGCTCCACAATATCTAGACTTGTCATCAATGACCAGTTCTAGCTATGCAACACTTACAGAATCCTGATGCTGAGCAGATTGTCAGAGCACCCTTTTGCTATGCAGTGCAGAATTGTGCAAATATAACGAAGCTATAACAACTGACCTGAAAATGAAAGTTAATTAACCTCAAAATAATCCTACAACACAGTTCTACTTTACTCTCATTATCTGCATAGCAGTATGTTGTCATGTTTATTCACAGCTCCAAAACAACAATACACTACAGAGTGCAAATGCAGTCTTGAAGTTCTAGTTCCCAATCTGCCAAACAATTGTCTTCCTTAGCATATTTCCAGTGTGAAATACACACCAGAGTGGCAGGGCTGCATCTCAGGGCAAGCAAAGACGCTGGCATTCTGTACAGCCAAGAAATTTAGTGGGTGCACTGCTGTGCATTTCTGCATGCACATCAGCTATGTTCTGGAATTAAATATATACTCTCGAAGGTGCACTGAATTCCCTAAATGCTACATAAACATTCACCTGCTGTGTTCATATTCAGCTTCCTGGCCAGCATGGCTTTAGCTGCACTTTCCCAGGATGTTGAAATAGCAATGATGTTTTCAGGCCTAATGGATGGGCCATATGTCCTTAACATTGTTGCCTTAAGATTTGCAAAGGTTTTCCCAGATGAAATGACTTTGACCTCACTCTTGGCATTCTTCTCAATCAAGGGAGCATACACTTGGCAGATCTCACTCACTTCTCTGATGTAGTTCTCAAGAGATTGGACTTCAAGGTTTAAGAGGACATCATCAAGAACAATGATAATATCCGCGTCAATAAAAGCCTGATCTATTTTTGTGTGCTCTGATATACTGCGGAGAAGTGGGAATGCCATGTCTTCAGCTTCCATTACAATACTGCAAAGAATTTCCTTAAACTGCTCAGTGTCAAGCAAATGAATACTGATTTCTGTGGTCATCCCAAACACTTCTCCATTTGCCAACAGCGGGATCAGATGATAACAGATTGGAACTGATGCACTGGTAAGAGAGAATGTAGAAAAGTTACAGTTAACAATGAACCACTGCTTGTTTGGAAGTATTATATAAACACAAACGTGTTTATTTTGTACTTGATTACATTTAAAGATACCATTAGCTTGTACCTTTTACTGCTCTTTTTGTTATTTCAACAGGTTAAGAATTAAAAGAGTTCTTTCATTTCAGAAGCCTTTCATTTGAAGGCTTCTCCGTCCTGTGCATTTCAGTCAATGCCACCACTTAAAATTTATGTCTTTATAGAACCACAATTTTTAAGGTGCTCTATTAGAACTACTAGAAATACAGGAATTTCTATAAGACCTACTCTTTACCTACTCCAATATTTCCGAAAACATTTAATGCAAGATAGTTGCACTACAAAATTTCTAGCTTATTTTGTAAATACTTGCTTTTCCCTAAACTGATATGAGGTCTAAATGATACCTGTTCATACCCCTCATTTGAACTGGTGTAAAACATTAAAAAAACATAAATTATTTCTAAGTTATATACTAAACACTAAGTTAAATACTAATAGTGAGGGTGCAGAACCAAGTCAAATAATGAAATTACAGGGATTTGTGATTAACTTCAGATGGTTACACCTTTTATATGTGACAGGAAAAAGTGCATTCTTCTGAATAGAGTAAAAGATAACAGATACTCTCTTCACTCTCACCTGGTAATCCAGATCTGCATAGGCCTGATAAGACTTTTAATCTCTTCATCCTCTTTTACAATTTCAAGATGTGCCTGCAGGTTCTCCTCAGCAATGTCTAACATTTCCTCACTCAGCATCACTGAGGTGATGCCATAATATTTCTAAGAACAAAAAGGATGATCTCTAAGCAAATGGCAGTCCAAACTCATCAAGGTAACATTAACAATAGCTTTATTTTACGTTTGAAGAAGGAAAAAGGAACAACAATGTTGTAAAACATGGGCTTACAGTATTAAAGGCAGCTTATTACCTGAGCATGTTCCAGAAAATCATTAAGTCCTCCCAGAAGCTGACCCTTCCCTCCACGGTCCAACAGTTCTCTCCAAATGATAGGACACTGTCTGTGTTCCCATCCATTTGTTTCACAAATGTCATGAAGCCACTGCTGATGCAAACATCCCCACCAGATGTTTTAATACATCGCATTTAATAACTTTTAAACATTACGACTACAAGCATTCTTACAATTTTCCTCTCAATATATAATTACAAGGTGCTTCAGAATTTAAGTACCAGTGGGTACAAAATGTGGGAATAACATAAAGAAGGTATGGTGATACACTGGGATAGCCCACCTCAATGTCTTGATTTCACTTAGTCGTCTTAGTGGTACAGAAGACAGCAACGTTGTGAGACAGAGAGCAATCTGAGGATTCTTACTCAGCCACGGACGGTATGGTGAAGAGGTTTATTGCTTTTCACTTAACTGTTCAAGTTACTTGGTGTACTTGGTGGAGGTGTAAAGCAAAATACACGAGGTAATAAATACCATAGTACTGTCTATCTCATGGAGTAAGACTGCAGTTTTTTCAGAGCCTTATAGGCAGCATGTCTACAGCCTAAGTACTCAGACAGGCCCATCCACACTGTAAACAAATATGTGATACTTAATTTGATACTTCCACACTAATTCAAAACTCTTGAATGCCACAAAGGCTCTTGACAAGAGCTCTGAAGGTATATGTAATCACATGAGCAAAAGATTTACAGGCTGAACAGCCATTTATACTTAAAAAAATACCCCAGAAAACCAAGCAAGCAAGCAAAACCACCTTGAACTTTTTTATTGACATAATATAGCTTGAGGCTGCTCCACACTTTGTGCGAACTTCTGTGGTAAAACTCAGAGACGTCGGTTGTTCAGAACATTGTAACCTTTCCTCTGGCTGGCTCTCACAGCCAGAGCTGCTTCTGCAGCACCTCTATCTACACAGCAAACCACTAATACAAGAGAAGAAGAAACATTCTGCAGATAAGTACATTTCTTAGTTTGTAGAGCACTGGGGCACCTACCAGCGACTTGACTTACAATCTCTTACCTCCCACTTGTCAGGGTGCTGAGTAATCTTGTGAACCCTGAAGTTGGGCAAGTTAGTCTGGAGATAGTCAGCCAGGAGTTCAGCTTTGGCATAGTAAGGGCAGTTTGCCTTACCTGTGAACATAGCAACAGCAGCACAATTGGATGATTTTGTCATTCACTGATAAAGGCTTAAAAGACCAAACATTGTTTAATGTGAACCAACTAAGGAAGAGTAATTCTGCCGGTGAAAAAGACTCCCGAGGCAGCGTCCAAGGGGCCGAGGAGGCCACTCCTGGGGGGACAGCAGCAGAGATGCTGACACCGCACCGACGGGATGAGGGGGAACGCTGACCCGGGACCGCCTGAGGCTACGCGCCGTGCGGACACGGCTCCCGGAGAGCCGCAAAGACGGGCACGGGGGTGAGCCCGCAGACAGGGGCCATTGCTGCAAGCACGGCGGGCGGGGCAGCCCAGCTCCCGGTACAAGGCGCCGCTGCTGCCAGGGCTGCCCCGCCCGGCTCCCGGTACAAGGCGCCGCTGCTGCCAGGGCTGCCCCACCCGGGTCCCGGTACAAGGCGCCGCTGCTGCCGGCCTGTCCCGCCCGGGTCCCGGTACAAGGCGCCGCTGCTGCCAGGGCTGCCCCACCCGGGTCCCGGTACAAGGCGCCGCTGCTGCCGGCCTGTCCCGCCCGGGTCCCGGTACAAGGCGCCGCTGCTGCCGGCCTGTCCCGCCCGGGTCCCGGTACAAGGCGCCGCTGCTGCCAGGGCTGCCCCACCCGGGTCCCGGTACAAGGCGCCGCTGCTGCCAGGGCTGCCCCACCCGGGTCCCGGTACAAGGCGCCGCTGCTGCCGGCCTGTCCCGCCGGCTCCCGGGTCCCCCCTCACCCGCCACCACGAACTTGGCCATGCGCGCGCCGCCCTCCAACGGCCGCTTTGGCGTTGCTCAGCAACGCGCCGCTGCTGCCGCGGCAGTTTGTCCCTCGGCCCGCGCCGTCCGTCTCGCGCGGCACGCCGGGAGCTGGCGGCGCGCCGGGCCCGGTGTCACGGCGGTGCGCGTGCGAGGTAACGGCGGCCGCGGGAGCCCCGGCCCGGCCCGGCCCTGCCCGGCCGGCGCCATCCCCGCCGTTCCTCCCGCGTGCTCCGAGCCGCTGCGGAGCCGCCGAAAGACCTCTGTCCCTGTGTACTGTCCCGCCCTGCTGGGCAGCGCTCCCAGGGCCAGCGGGAAGTGGTCCGGGAACCCAGCGGTTTCTCCCCGGCACCGGGAGAGCGAGCGCCCGCGGGTGTACCGGGAAGGCGGCTATCCCGAGGGATGGCAGGCAGGCTGGGACAGGCTGGCGGGTGGGATCCCATTACCCGCTGCTGAAGGTCTGCAGGGACTCTCCAGAGCCCTGTCGGGAGACGCGTGTGCCTGGGGGAACGTTCTGTAGGAAAAGACTCTGCTTCCCGGCAGAGCCGGCAGGTAGAGCAGCAAGGAGGAAGCAAGAGTTGATGCCCCGGGCTGTCCTTGTGCTGAGATGTTTGACTGAAATGTAGGAGACCAAATAAAAGCCTCTTTGCAAACCATTTTCCGGGGATCTTTTACCAAATCTTTTCCCTTCCTGTAAAAGTGTGCAGATTTGGCAATTCAAACTGTGGGAGTTGAAAGTCTGGTAACTAATCCATAATTTTCAATTGTTTTTACAGATGAGTGATCTTGTGCAGTTTCTCCAGAACTGTTTCCACTGGTAGAATGTCATCTGATCCCTTACTTTGAGTTGGCATTTCAAATCTGTTCATGAGGCATTAGCAGAAATGAATAATAAAATAAGTTATTTGTTAAATACTGTCAGAAGTGTGCATAGGTACAGTTCCGTGCTCACTCCCAAATCTTCAGCCACAACAAGAAAACACATTTTATGGATTGGCAGATACAGGGATCCCTTAAGAAATGTGAACTTCAGGAAATTACTTTTAAATATTTTGCCTTCTCTGCATGGATCGTCTCTTCAATTTGTATCTCAAAAGGCAGACGTTTATAGCACAGGTGCAGGAGCTTTGGTGAGTGAGAAGGCTTCCCAGAGCTCCTTGGAAGTTGAAAAGCTGGATGATTCTGGGAGCTTCAAAGCGGCAGTGGATCACAGTGACCCATTCTTTACCAGCCTCCGGAAATGCTCCTGTCCCTGCGATGCGCTGGACTTGGCTGCAGAGGCAGCTGTTTCCATTAAGCACTACACAAACTCTTTAACCACAGCCTGGAGGCTCTTCAAAAACCTGTCAGAAGAGCAGCAGCGCTACGAGAAGCAGCTGATCTTTGAGCACCCGGCTTTTGTGAAGCTGTGCCAGCAGCTGCTGCGCGACGCGCGCAGGATGATGCGCGGGGACCTGGTGTTCAGCCTGCACGCCCTGGTGAACCTCGGCGTGCCGCAGAACACGCTCCTGGTCCAGACCTTGGTGAGAGTGTGCCAAGTAAGTGAAAATCCTTCTCCTAAATTTGGGCTGAATTACCAGTGCGTAATTCTGGGAAGCTGTGCAGCATCAGAGAGAGTTGGATTACATCCCTGGCTTAGTCTGATGTTCCATGGAAACAGTTCCCATAATTCATTTGTGTGTGCTTCTAATTTCCTTAACTTTTGGAGCCACTACCTGATTTCAGATTTAAAAGAGGAGAAATCTCAAAAATCATTACCCCTTCCAAATCAACTAAGTTTGACTGATGTGAGACTTTGTGGGCTCTGCAGAAATAAAGCTTGTAAATTGACTTTTGAGGGCGAAAAAGAAAATGGCAGGTACAGATTAAGAGTGGTCATTTTTTCTTTCCTGAAACTTTTACTGGTTTGAAGTAATCTGACATTGTCAAAACTTTTAATAGGAGAAGCTCAATCAACTTGATAACCGATGTATCTCAGTTTTGGCAACTACTTTAGCAGGGATGGATAAAGACAAGAATGTGAGCGCTCTTCAAGCTGGATTACAGTGAGAAAAATATATTTTTTGTGTGTCATTCATATTTAAATGTTGTTTGAATGTATGTCTGTTAGAAATCATTAAGGGTATGTCTGCACATAAAATACATTCTGTGGTTTTAGGATTTAAATGATCACATGAGATTAAGAGTTGTGTTAGACAGTGAATTTTGGCACTGTCTTTGCAGTTTCGAGGAGGAGAGCTCCCAGTGGTAAAGGGTGCTAGACTGGTCCACAGGGGATTGTGTCTGACTGCAGCTCCACCAGTGTAGTTTTTTTGTGACATTGATCAAGTCCCTTCACATATCTATCCCTTTTTCATCTGTTTGTGTATGCAGACAGGTGGTAATGAGACTATCTTACTTAGGGACCTGTCTGATTTTTTGTGATGAAAAATATTGTTTAACAGCCTGGGAATATTTTCTTGCAGTTTAATAAGTGAAAAATCAGATGAAGACTAGTTGTGTCCAGCAAGTCCTTCTGTGTAGTGATTTATCAGAATAACTTCTTCGGCTTTTTTTCTGGGCCTGTGTGATTTATGTGTGTAACCAATCTGCTGATTCCCATGAGACTAATTTTACTGAGACTATCACAAAACTTGCCATGGATTAGTACTTTCGACCCTGTATCTTGTTCTGCTTTGAGAAAGTGCATGTGATACCCAAAAACCAGGTTCTCCTGGAAGTGCAGGTACACAGTTCTTAAAAGTTGGTGGAAAGCAGAAGTCCTGTCTACAGTTTTCTGTCCTGATATCTGGAGCTCTGGCCCACTTGCAAGGATGAGTTTCAGACCAGTGCATTGCCTTAGGAAGTGACACTTACATTTTTGTAGGTGTATTTACCTGTGCAGGTATATTTAAGGGTGGTTCACACATAACAATTACAATGCCACCCACTGAGCCAGAAGAGGAGTGCACCTTCATCTTGTGTGGATGATCTCCGTGTTATCTCCTGTTCAGCCCACAGCACTGTTTGTTTGGTTTTACTCCTCACTTGCATCCAGTTGTTGTCTGTGTCCATTACTGAGTTTCCTGTCTGTTTCAGAACTTGCCTGCACATCGACGATTTAAAGATAAAAATGTGCAATTTTCTTTTTCTGCAGAAAGGAGTTAATTCCTGCAGGCTTAACAGCACTCATATTTACACTGTCACATGTGCAGTGTGCTCAGGTGCCCCTGCTGTTAAGTGTATCAGCAACAACAATTCATCTATCAGGATTAACACTAAGAAAGCATTTATAATTGTTTCTCTGTGTAAAATATCTGTGCTGCAGCTATGTCATGTAGACTTCTATCAGCATTTCAAAAAAAAGGAAGATGGGAGAGGAGCAGGAATTACAGCTTTCACTTGGGGGCTACATCAGTGAACAAGAATGGGGGTACTTACCTGTTTCTGCTGAAATGAGGAGAGCTCTTGGGTGTGTTTCTCCATCAGGTTACTAGTGGAGCAGCGCATTTCAAGTATCAGAGACATCTTTATTCTGCAAAACCTGATGAAATGCCTGGGAAAAGATGCTCCAGTTTTTCTGAAAAAGAAATTAGAGGTAAAGTTAGTTGGAGGCTCATTTTTACTCCCGCAAAACCTGTGCTCTTGCATTGTTTATAAATTGTGTATGGTTCTTTGCAGACACTGAAAGAGAAAATGTAATAGAAAGGTAACTGTATTTGTTTAATGCATCAGAGTCCAGCTATATCTGTAAGAAGAACTTCTTTTGGAGGCTGGTAACAAAACTAATTGAGGCAATAAAACAGCAGTGCCCTCACCTCTTTGGGTTGGCCACATGGTGTTTCATAGAATTGCTTACAGGCTGTTTCCTGATTCCCTGGCCCAGCCTGTGGCTGAAGATGAGGTGACAGAAAACTGGTCTGTGGTGGGGCTGTCTCCAGTAACTGTACAGGGCAGGAGGACTGCTGGGAGTGAGATGCCAGAGCTCCCCAAGCTCATGGTCTTGCTTTTCTGTGTATGCCATAGGTCCTCTGGGAAATACAATGGCTGGGAGCAGGCTGTAGGTTTTATGGCAGGGTGTACTGGGTTTTGTCCCCTGATAGAAAAACCCTTTTGGAAACCTTCTTTCAAACAGGGCCTACTGGTGTTTTCATCACATAACTGTAGGGCTCTGACGTCAGAGGTTTTAATAGCATTTATGAAACATCATAAAACTGAGAGGAAAATAACATTTGCACTTACTAACAAAAGGGACCACTTCATTTTCTGAGCCCACAGGATGCTATTTTTTTTACAGGGCAATTTCTTATAGATGCATTTTGTATTTAACCTCTGATATGTATACAATAAAAATATACTATTTTAACAGTCAATATAATTTGTAGTTTCATTTTTACTGTCATTTATATCAAGCTAATGATGGCTTTGATAAATGAAATCTCCTTTCTGGCATCAGAGCTGACTCTCTCTGCCTCAGTCCACATTTGTAGCTGGTGTTTGTATAAAATACAGGCTACTCACATACTGTTGAATCACTTTGGAGGCTTATAGTTTTCATGCACATGCAAAACCATAATTGGACTACTATGAACTTTTATGTTAACTGTGTCTGTTTTATTTCTGCTTCTTTCTTAAGAGTTGGTAGAAGATGTGTATTCACAGTATTTGGAAATGACCTTTACTGAGGCTTTTTTCTTTTAATATAACCATATAAAGGCAAATTGCTGGAAACTTGTGTAGTGACACATTTCTAGAGCACTTGACTGCTATAATGTTGTATTAAGAAACTGACAGTAGTTATTATATGCTTTTACTGTTTTTTGCTTCTTTTTCTTTCATATAATCTGAACTAAGAACTTTGGGAAAATTTTGGTGATAATGTCTTCACCAGAAAGCAATGATAAAATACCTGAAGAATGAAGGATTTAATAAACTCTGGTTCACTTTAGATGGCAGTTGTGAGAGAAATAGACGGTTTGACTTTTCTGAATGCGCTGCGTATGTTTTTGGCTCTTGCTGCAATGAATTATTGCTCCCTTCCAATCCTGAATCCCTGCAGTAAAAAGATCCAGGGTAAGAAAAAAATATGTTAATTAAATTTCCCTTCCTTATACCAAATTCTTCCTAATTATTGTCTCATCTCCCTTTTCTGATTTCCTTTAAAACTCAGGAAACATCTTTGTTTTACAGGATATTATAGTTATGTGGAGCCATTTGACAAGCAGCAGGACAGAAAATTACTGATCAATAATAAAAGCAAATAGCTGTTGTCATCTCTGCCTTTCTTAACATTTAACTGAATTCTTTTTCTTTAAATGTTTCTGTACGCAGGATTTAAGAGAAAGAATTTAATTTTAGCAAGGAAAAGAGATTTCAAATAAAATTTTATAACAAATCTGAATTGGAAAATGGCAACTTATAGGATGGATTGGTGACTTAGTGTGATTGTGATTAGTTGGTAAACTAAAGGGAAAATAGCGTTTAATTGATTACTGGATTTAATTATTGAGTACTGCTTAATAACCTCATGCTGTAGCCCATAAAAATGTTAAATGAAAGCTAATGCTTTCACCTCTCTCTATACCTTTCCAATACATTGCTTAAGTATATGTGGTCAGTATGTGTTGATTCATGCTCAAAATACATAAGAATTTGTGTCTCAAAAAGCACAAAGGTAGCAAAATAGCATTCTTAATAGAAGTTACCCAGAAGTGTTGAGGCTGCTTACACAGTTTTTATTTGTCCTGGTTGTTCATATATGTTAGGACACAATGCTTAATTGCACATCCTGCCTTCTCCCATAGGACTTTCACCACACTCAGCACACAGGCCAGGTGGCATACACAGAGGGAGCAGTGACTTTCTTCAGCATTTTTTGGTGCATGCTGAAAATCAAAAATCCCAGAACAGAAGACATCCTGGGAACACAGTCTTCTTACTTATTTTGTTAATTTGTCCCCTTTTGCTGATTAATGTATTGTAGCTTGATTCTGGCTCAGTTTGGTTTCTTCTGTCTTGCAGTTTTAGCTCAGTTGAGCTGTGCCTAGCTAGTTACAGTCTTCCACAGTTTCTTCATATTTTTCACCTCCTCCATCCCTTAACCAAACTGTTCCTATAATGTCTCCAACCTACAGCTCCCATTGCTTTTTATCATTTGTCCTTCTTTGATCTTCTGTTACAGAAAATGTCCATGATGTTCCATTTCGGCAGTTAATTCTCATTCTGGAAGCTTGTCACACTCTCCAGTACCGTAATGTCAAACTGTTTTCAGCATTAGCAGACTATGTTATTTCTACTGCCTACCTTTGGGACAAAAGACAGGTAAATTTTATGAGACCAAATAATTTATAGTGGTACTAATAGAGTATTTGATGCTTCCATCTTACCTTTCTTCATGTTTGTGCTTGATCTCTGGAGAACAAATATTTATGAATACCAATCTGATTAAGCTGTTACATTTTTAAAATGCTGTTTTATTTATTGATATGTAAAGAAACAAAAGTTTTGAAAAATCTGCTTTCATTAAAAATGTATTCTATGAAATCAACAGGTAGGATCAATTTCACTGGGGTTTTTTTGACTTATAAAACTATCTTTTCTTTCAGATTATCCTTTTTCTCTCTGCCTGTGAGACACTTGGCTTTCAGCCTACTGAGTTGCTGGATATTTTTGCTGAGAAGGTGATAGAAGACCCTGATTTCCTTAACTTGAAAAACCTTTTGATTGTTCTTCGAGTGTATTCACGACTCAACCATGTTCCCAGAGTCCAAAAGCATCTGTAGGTTTTCATTTAGAGTGCCTGATAATATGTTACATAGTCATTACAGAGTAATGTTTGGCAACTAGTATTTAATTTTATTTGTGAAAGAGCTTATAATCCTGTTTCATTCATCTGTAAGGTAAATTGCTGTGTCTTTTCATATTTTTTCTAAATAAGATTTTTTTTTTCTCTGAAAGACGAAACAGGTTCTAGACTGACTTAGGCTACTAAATCTGTTGATAGGTAGCTGTATCCTCAAAGTAAGAATCAAACACTTTTGTGTTAGATAACACAAAATACAAGATAATAAAGATTTCTAAGTTGTACTTCTGTTAGAAATATGTATTTTATGTAGCCTTATTTGTGTACTTAAATATTTTTCTTCTCCTTTTGGAAAAGGTTTTTTGAGACTCTTCATAGCTGCTTGAATAAGTGCTTGCCTCAGATTTCCAACACGGAGCTGCTGAAGGCAGTGTATTCACTTGGCATCTTAGGATATCTTCCCCACCATGCACTTGATGAGCTACTGCAAAAGGACAGCAAGGATGAACTTATACTGCCAGGTCAGACCTTACTTTGTCATACTCTTGTTTTAAACAGGATGTCTGCCTGCGTATATAATTCGTTGTAATTTTATTAGCAGATCAGAAATTAAAGAACACAAGTATGATTAATATTAAATTTGAAGTCCTCAAGACAAAGCTAATGTAGTGATGGTGATCTGAGTGATCTGGGTGTGCACTAGGGAATCAGGCTTATTGTCTTGGGCTCCATGGTGGCAACAGTTTAACAGTAGGTGTGCACTTAAACATATGCAGTTGTAACCATTGCAAACAAACTTTATTACCTGGAGTCATGAGTAAAAGTGGGATTTGGAATGTTCTCAGTTACAATGAGGTCCTTGGAATGGTTTGTAGAAGGATTTAGTTTCTACATTGCAATTTTGTACTGCTAAAATAGAGTAGTAGTCAAATGGATTTTGCTCTGCTAGAACAGACTATAAATGATAATGAAATTAAAAATTCTGTGGAATAATATATTGTATGTAATATTTTTTGTATCCTTTTTCAGATGATCTTAAGGAACAAAACACAGTGATGCTTCGCTGTGTGAAAACATGTATGGAACTCGACAGCCCTTCTTTCACAAAGCCTACCTTTGTGCTGACTGAGAATTTGTCCTCATTAGTATCTCTTAATCTCAGAAAGGCTCAGGAGGCACTGATAGAACTTCTGGGAGATGAGAACATGTTTCGGCAAAATGTTCGGCTGCCATACAGATATCACATTGGTATGAAGTGATATTACTGTCATATTGTTTTTAATATGGATTTATAATCCCCAAAATGATAAGATGGAAATAAATTTGAATAGGGTGCAAGTGATTAAAAGTTTAACACTTTGAAGATACAGTAATTTAACAAATGATGTTATTGATTAGTGAATCTACTTTTAATGAAGCTTCTATTAAACTTTTTAAGTCAGTTTACTAAAACATTTATAATTCCTTTTGTTTTTAAAGCTGCTTTGGACTTTTTTTTTTTCAGGCATCAGCAAGCAGATGTTAATTATATATAAATCCAATGTGGCCAGCTTTGACAGAGTTAACATGTTAGTACCAAATCATGTTAGAAACAAAGCCAAACAGTAGCTGCTTTTTCTTCCTCTTATTCTCTTTTGTTCTCTTGTTTCTGCTCTGGAGTTTCTTCTCTGGTGCCTTTTTTTTTTTTGCCGGCCACCCAGCTTATCAGTTTTTCTCTATTAGTAAAAATTTTATTCATAAATATTTCTAATGAGGAATTGGATTGCAGGAAAATCCGAGTAGGCATGACAGACTGCGATCAAGAGTCTGTCAAGAGTTTCTTTAAATGATGATTTCACTCCATGAGCATAAATCTGCAGTTTCCAGAAAAAAAAATTATTTTTTCCTGAGATGGGCAAGCTATAACTTTATATTCATTGCAGGGAGGGAAAGCTAGCAGTAATAATTCAATTATTAGAGAACAGCAATTAGAAACAGACCAGTGATGGTGTCTATTAACTTTTTCAAATGAGCTGTTCATTTGAAAACAATTCGAACAATTAATGGGTTCAAATGACAACGTTCATTTTAACCTCTTGCAGAGTTAAATGTTTTGTTGTTTTGTTTTCAGATTTTGAAATCAGCATGGATTCAGACAGAAAGAAGGTGCTCCCCATAGATGCAACAGATGATCATCCTGACTCACGTGTTCAGAGGTGCTTTTTTTTTGACTGCATATGTTTTCTAGCATGTTAGTTTTATTTGCATGTATCCCATCCAGTTACTTCTTTGGTTCACTGATTTGCAGAAGCAAAGTAGGTGACTCAGTTGTTATGTGTGCTCACTGGAATATCCAAAAGTTGCCATGCCAGTACAGAGCAACAATTCATCCAACTCTATACCTTCTTCTAATAGAGGCTAACACTTAACATTTCAGAGAAAGAGGCAGGAAACATAACAGTGATCTGATACTCCTGTAATGAATGCTGGTAGCAATTTTTTAAAAAGTATTTGTCCGATTAAACATTCAGTTATTCTCTCAAGTCTCAAAAATTTGCATCTCAGTGATATGTTATGTCAGTTAATTCAGCTACTGAAATACAATATTAATAAAAAGGATCATGATATCCACATTTTAGGTGATTCATTTAATCTTGTGTAGAAGACTGACCTCTCAGTAACTGAAGCAGGGCATACATCATTTAAGTAATGCTTAAGCAGAATTGGGTAATGCTTAACATTTATGTGCTGGATCACTGCACAGCAATGTATTTTGTACAGTTTGCTTTTTGATAAAAGGAGAGCTAGTGAATTGTGTAACAGAAACTCAGTGTTCCAAGGCATTCAGCTTTCTTCACCCTTCCAAATAGGTTATTATGGCAGGAAGTGACTGATCATGAATATCATTAGCAAGGGATCAAAGTAAATGCAGAATCTGTCAAATTAATGGAGAATGTTGAATGATCTATTTCCTTCTCATTGTGGGAGAAGTGGAGATCTAAGTACCTAATTCTGCTGTACATATTTGGGTAGGTGCTGATACTTGTATGAAGCTCATGGAAGAAGAGAGTCTAAATTACTTAAACCTGAAGAAAGAAGAGGGTAATGAAATTTGTGCAGTCCTGATACTTTGCCTACCATAATGACACATTCTACAGTGCTAATGGACATCATTGAATCATTGTCTTATAAATTATGATTTTGCATTTATACAGTGAAGTCTTCCCTACTTTCCTTGGTTGCAGGTTGGCTTTTCTGTTTGCTCCTGCGTCTGCCTTCTGTCTGGGTACAACACACCCCCAGGGGAAGCTGGCAATGAAGAAGCGGCATCTGAAGAAACTGGGCTATCATGTGATTCTGGTGAGAAGAGCCCTGCTACTGTCTCTGTTTCAGTGCTGTTAGCAGCACAGTGATGAGTATGTTCGTAGATCAGGCCTTGTTCTACAAAGCATGAAGGTTTACCAGGAATGGTGGGCTTTCTCCAGAGTGGTAATTGTGTATAATTTCTAGTTAGAGGGTAGTGGTGCTGTGACTAGGGAGAAAAGAGAGAGGAACTCTAAAAGACAAGCTACTACTTACCACTATCAGTAAATTATTAGTTGAGGGGAAGAAAAATCAAGCCACTAATTGCTTTGTACCTGAGAAACCTATGTGTCTTTGGTTTATTTCCGTGATTTTTATAGACACAATGATTGAAGTGAACTTGTTTTCAGAATACAACAACTTCCTGGGGCCTTCTCATTGCTGAGCACTTGGTTTGTAGGACAGGGTAATTTGGACAATAGAAATAATGTACCCTGTCCTTTTACTTTCTTACAGATCCAGAACAAGATGTTTCAGGAAATGAAAAATGAAGATGCAGTTGAGTTTTTGAAAAGAAAAATTTATGCAGAAGATGCTTTCTCTTTTCCTGAAGCAATTGTGCAGGATAATAATTAAAATAAACTAAGAGTTTTGGGTCTCCTGATTTCTCTTTTTCTTGTGTAATTACTGTAAGGATTTTAAAAGAGATAAATAGTTTTATACACAATTACCTGCTCCACCATATTACTGGTAAGAAATGTTTGTGAAATGAACACTGCCTGCTGATAGTGGGGGCTTTCTTTTGTGAAGTGACAGCAGATTTTCTTTAATGGAAGGAAATAATTGATCCAGAAAGCACCCCTCCTTGCTTCCCCTTCTGCATGCCCCTAATTAAATTTCTCTCTTCTCTAGAGCTCGCCTGGGAAAAGATGTAACTTTAACTGTTTCAAGTGCTCTTGGAACCTGGCTTACAACTAGTCTTTATAAGCTGACTCCTTCTCACTGTTTCTGATATAAGTAGCTCCAGAATTATTCGTAGAGGTGTTGCAATACTCAGATTTGTTCATTACACCCTGCGTTGCATCTCCGCTGACCTGTTATGTATTGGTGCAATTGATGATGTTGGCAGTTCCAGAACTGCAAAGCAGCTTTGGACCTTTGATAGGAAGGAGCAGAGAGAACTGATACATCTTTTCTGTTCTTGATACCATGTAACTGATAAAACACATTTTGTTCTGCTGGAGTTGCTCAAGTTGCTAACCGCTTGCTTATTTCTGCCCTGTAATCAGATCTTCATTCAAAATTTTGCTGTAGCACAGTCACAGGCCCATGGGCATGAAGGGAAAGCAGGGAAACAGCAATACTTGTTACAGTGACTGTGTGCTACCTAACTGTGGTGCCCTTGCTTCACTTGCTAAGCTACAAGCACTGTGTTCTTTGTCTTTCTGAAGTAGCGTGGACACATCGTTAAGGTACTACAATGATGATATAAAAAAGGTATTACAGTAATGAGATAATGTGGAAAGAAACAATATGCTTAGAAAACTTCACTGCCCAACTTTTTGTGGAACATGTATATAGAATATAGTGCATATTTATAAAGGAAGCAGTGTAACCAAAGCAGCATGGCCACCTGTCTCTGGCATAAAAAGCAGAGAGCTGTTCAGCATTTCAGTCTCTGAAATGCAGCACATGCAGAAAAAGAGATTTGAGGCAATTGTAAAACTTAACAGCCAGAGCAGAGGTCATTTGCTTGACTCTAATGCAAAGTTTGTTATGCTCCCTTTTTGGATCTTCTGTTTTAAGGCAGCACTGTCTGTGAAGCGGGCTGGTCAGTGCCATTCTGTTCTGAGCTGGACTCATCGTCCCAGCCTGCACTGAAGGATGTCTGAAACACTCTGTGCTGGAGGGCCAGGTAGCACAGAGCTGTGTTTGAGATGGTTCTTGGTGCTGTTCAAGCTGGAAACCTGAGAACCAATGCTGTGGTGTCAGCCGTGGCTCTTGGGTGGGCTGGGGAGCTGCTTCCTCCAGCTGCTCTGAGCTTTTCAGTCAGCTCCTCAGTCACAGGTGTGTAAATTCAGGGACAGAACACAGGCAGGAGTGCCAGCAGCCTGGACAAAACTAACCACCAGTAGGCACAAAATGCTATTAATTAGCTAATCACTATATATTCTTTCTTAAATACCCTGTGAATAGGTAGAAACATACAAGCAGTGTGGAAGTGTAGTCGTCTTCATACGGATCACCTTGCATACTGAAGTTTCTTGCTCTATGTTCTCTCAATAATTTATGTCATCTACACTGACTCAGAGTTCCAAGCAATATGTAGCTGCTGTCAGAGACTTCAGAGCTGTGGGTTTCTTGGATCTTTACATATGCTAAAAAGCTAGTCTGCTGAAAATAAATCCAGGTTTTTCAGGTGTCCAATTCATGTAGTAAGGAAGATCTAATCCCTTGTTCTGTGCATTACAATCTATATTTAGAATACCATTCTCCTCTCCTGAATCAGTATTAAAATTAGTGGGAGACTCACAATGAAGATCAACAATAATTATTTTGCGTCTATAATTATGGGGTTTGTCACTGCAATGGAGTGCTTGGTGTGAAAGGTGCAAAATCCCCTTTTTGAGCCAAACAGGTACAAAATGGATGATTTTAGCTGACCTGCCAGTGAGGCTAACTGGAGATGTAAGCTGCATCTTTTTCTACCATTTTTACAGTCTGCCTGCAGATTCAGGAACATGTGTTTCTAATCTTTATTCACACTTGGAACACTTTGCAAGTGCACTGGCTGGAAACTGTTTCTCAATGAGGAGTGAGAAAAAAGGAAGCTGTATATGGCTTTATTTCATACAGCCCATGGGTGTATCTTATGAATGGACAAACCCAAACATTTGCTGTGATGTTTGACTGACTAAAGGTATTTCAAGGGTGTATTGAATCTGTAGCAAGCCAAGGTCCTCAAATTCATGTGAAATGAAAATAAGTCATTAATTAAGTAAACTAAATTGCTGAAGCAGGGGAGAATTTTCAATGAATTGAAGACTTGTTAAAGAAAATATAGGGCATAGAGTAATTATATATCTATGACTTAAAGACAGGGGACTCAGCTGCACTAAGCTACCATCTATTTACCCAGACTCTCATAGGAAGGTACTATATTTTATTCCTGGGCCACAAAGAAGTCAGAGAAGTAGAAGCATATCTTTCCTTCATTCTGAGCTATGAAATATTGGACTCCAATGTTTGTCCTGCCAATCTCAAAGAAACAGATACTGCCTTTTATGATTCCTGGTTTTTACATGCTGCTTGCTGTTAGACATGATTTCATACATAAATCTTGTCTTATTACAAAACAGTAAAATGCCATGATAAATCTGGATTATCTGGTCATTTTTTCCTTGAGAATAATGCATATGCTGTTCATCCTGTGAAATCTCCACATCTTCAGAAGGCTATACATACAAAAGGGTGACAAGGTTAGGTCACTGTCATATATCACAAAATCAAAAAGAAAACACTGAGAAAAGGATTTACAAATGTAAGTTATATAGCAAATTTCACAGGCCCAAGGATCCATGTTAAGCATTGCAGGATGTGCGAACAGATCTAAAATGAAAGCAAGAAACAGGCAGAAGATGTGGGCTGCAAAGGTCAGGAAGGTTCTTGCATTAACAAAAAATAAACCGGTATCATCTCAGCAAAAATGGAACAGATTTTGTGAGGTAATGCAAAATGAGAACAGTGAGTGTTTGGAAAAACAAATTTTCTCCATAAACAGCTGGATTTGCAGACTATGATGAAGTGTAGTTCTCTCCAGTTTGGATTTCTTCATGTTTAAAACTACTTTTGAACCCTAACTCCAGCCTTCTCAGGGTATTAAATATTCTAGCTACATATTTCACAAGAAACATACAGGAACTCTCTTTAAAATTTCCACCTTGGTCTCAAAATGATAAAGATATTCATAAGTGACTGGGAAAGAGGGACTAAAAGTTCATTGCGAGAATGTGCTTTTTGTTAAGAAATCAGAATCTAAATAAACTGGATCTTAATTTAAAGACTGTTTCTCAGGCGTTGCAACAATTTCTGCATAGACAAGAGGTTAAGTAATGCTTTGTAGGCAGAGACCTAGAGATGATGTGGCTCTGGTTAATTGGTGAAGTGAAGAAAGTAGTAAGACCTCCCTCTAATTGGTTCCTCCCCACCCCCTTTCTGGTCATTGCAGTAAATATTATTGTATATGGCCATTTATTAATATTGAGCTATTCTCTTTGCACACAAATATCAGTGCATGTAAGCTTGCATGAGTGAGGTTCCAGTTTCAATATCTCTTTACTGACACTAGAATATTGGAATTAAAATAGAACTGCAGGTGTTTTGCAGAGCTCAAAAAAGGTGGAACATTCACTCCTAGGTGAAATGTGCTGAAGTTAGTTATTTCAGAACAAAACCAGAGCCATAGTTATCTGATGGTTATGACATGCATAATTTTAAAGGGACTATGGTACTTAAGCATAGGTTTTACTGAACATGTAAATCTTGTGGTATTGGGTTTTTTTGCTATAGTAACCACAGTGGCTTTAGTAGTTCTTCATTTCTTTTAACTGATGCAAATATAATGGAATCCTGAACTATGTTTAAAATCAGTCCTTCTAGTTGTAGCAGGTTTTTCCCCTTTTTTCAGTATTTCTGGGCAACAATGGTATAAAGTGATAATATATGAATGTGGTGGCAATTGTAAATAGCCACCCAGAAATAATAAGAAGGAGAATTTGTATTTGTCTGCAGCAGGTCCTTGTGTCCACAGATAACCAGTGAGGTTTTCTGTTTCATCCTGTTTCCTCTCTCCAAAAATGCTCCTATGAGTACTTGGTAACATTGTTGCCATGGCACCTATTAAAACCTAGATAAACTCTTGCTTTATGAAGCAAGATGATTTTTTTTTTAATAAACAGGAGAATTTATTTTCACTTTTCACATAAGGGACTCTATCCATGCTTACAGACAGGGGCATTTTTTACTGAACATTCCTGATTCTTGAGTGGGCGCCATAGTTTATTTTTATTAGTTCAATCTGCAAAGGACACTTCTGAAATCTTCTGTATTTCCCTGTTTGATTTTCATGGTTCAGATTCTGCTGCACACTGTACTCAATCAGGGTTTAGAAAGGTGGGGAAGTATGTGGGGATGGATTATGGGGAAAGGAGGAGTGGCTCCTCAGCTGGTTTAGATTAAAGTCAGGGTGCTACAGCAAATATACACCAGCTAAGGGAGTGGCTCTACAGCTTCAAAGCAGAAAACTTCAAGGGTTAAGTAAGCACAGTTTTCTTGTTCTGCAGTAGGGAGCAGCTGGTGAATTGGCCTCTGACTGCACAGATGCTGATGTAAATAGCAACAATTGTCACTAAAGTCTTGATTTGTGCTGACACAGATGAGATATGTTTCAGGAAATAAACAATGACCTGTTGTGAAGTATAACTCAGTATTTGAAGGGGAAAAAAGAGAACAATGAAAGTATCAAAACCACTCTCTCTGAAGAGAGATAAAATGATCTGACACTAAGGTAGTAGTCAGAGACCTAGGGAATCTGACTTCAGCTCCCTGCTTGCCACTGCTTATATGTCTTCTTACAGGAAAGGCACTGAGAAGGTCCTTGGGGCACACCCAGATTCCTGCAGTTCTGCACCCATCTCATTAGTGCATGACTTCAAGGAATGCCTTGTTGGGCAGCAGAGGCACAGTTCCAGCACAACCAGGTGTCTCTATTCCATATCTGTATACTGGGGATGCCCCCATGTTGAGTTGCTTGGATTTATAACCTCTCCCAGGCAGAGTTGGCTGATGTTTCAGATCCACTTGTCATACAAAGAGTAGGAGCAGACCAGACATGAGAGTGGAGAAAGTCTTGGCTGCCTTTGCTGAAGAACCCCAAAGCTTGTGACCAATGCAAGCCGTATCAACAGCCTTACTGCAAACCTACCCAGTCATGTCACACAAGCACTTTAAAGCTATGCTACCCGGTCCCTTACTCAGATACTATTAACAGCAACTATTTTTAACAATATCACTCACCAAAATACAAGCTGTTTCTACTGCATATCACACCCATATATACAGACTTCAAACCTGGCTTACAAATTCTTTAGCGCTCATTTGCAAAAATACACAGGAAATTCTACTGACTCTTAAGTTATGCAGAATGGACTTGTTTGACTCAGGCAAGATCCACTTTGAGATCTGTCAGGTACTACTGACCTCATTCATGATCTCTGATATTCTTCAAGGACATCATAAGCATTTTTAACAGTTTCTCACAGTGGTTGAGGGGTCTGGAGCATTAGTCCCCTTGCATGGCCACACATACATAACTACATGCATGCAGAAAATACATTTACACTCAGTGGTGCTGGCATTGCACAGAAAGCTCAGTGTGTCTGTCATTGTTGATAGAATGAAGGACAAAGGTTAATATGAACATGTTTTATAGCTGCAAAAGCTAATTACTTATTATATAGTGCGTATTGTTTGAGTTTAACAAGTCATATGCAAGCATATTCACATCTAATCATAAAGTATTTTAGAGCTTGTAACAGAACTTATTAAAAATAATCTTGGCTATTCTAGGATACAGTGCAGTAAGCTCGTTGTTTCACCATTAAGCAATAATGGAGACGTATGTGCTGTCCTTTACAGTTCTGTTAGTAGGAATAATATAATACTAATTTATTTACCTACAAAGGTAATTATTTTATTTAAAAATGCAAGCCAGGTTTTTAATGTTACATGACATCTTCTGTAAAAAGGCCTAATTAAACAAACTTTGACAGCTAAAGCTTTACAAGAAGTTTTGTTTCTTCACAAAATAGAGGATTTTTGCCTAATTCTTGCCCACTCAGAACAACAACATAGGATCAAACACTTTTGCAAATTCTTTCCCCCTACAGCAATACCTTTGAAATTGTGAGTTCTAATCATGTCATCAGAAGGTATTCTTATAAAGGAAAGTTTTTAGGACTGGAGAATTTGAGTTAAAAAAACCCAAACTTCTTTTCCTGACAGTTGATTCAAGCACATTACAATCTTTGAGCAAATTGAATCTTTGATCAAACTGCAAGAACAATATTCTGCAGCCAGCCTTGTATATGTGGACTTGGGGTTTAGTGATTTACCATTGCACCTGAAAAACACTGCTAATACTTCTTAAAGTTTAATTGCAGAGTCCTTATGCAGAATAATTTCCCATAGGAATTAAGTTTACATAAGGATTATAGGGTTTTGTGTACAACTCCTTGTAAACCTGATCACCTTTAACCCCTAGAACAGAACTAAAAGAGTTTTTTACCTTTGAGTAACACATGGTAAATATAGTCTTGAATTCAGACTGTATGTTAGAGCTCAAGATCCTTAAGCAGTGATATTTTGCTGTCTAAAGGATGAAGTAAAAATAACCGTTCAGACCACCTATTGTTAAGGAAAGACAATTCAGTACTAACATTTTTCTTTCCTGGTTAAAGAAAATGGTGTCTGAGGAAGCTGGTCTGTCAGGCTAATTAGACCAGTACAAGTTTTGTCAGCTTGGTGTCATCCATTTCCATAAGGAGCTGCTTGCTGAATGGGTACTCGAAGCTCCTCTCTGATAGGAAAGGTGCCTGAAAGCTGCATCACAGGACTTGTGGAGAAAAGGCAGTGTGTAATTTCCCACACTGATACAACACATTGGTTTTTATGGTTGTGCTCAAATATGTGAGTATGCATGTACACAAATGCTGTACAATCTATTGAGACATCCTTGAAAGTGTCTGTAAATGTGTATTTCTTGAAATTGCTAGATCATGTGCCAATAGTCAAATTAGTTCCACTAAGATAAAGCTTATGCATCCTGGGTCGCCTGATGATCTGCAGGACATTTAAGGTTGGATTAGTGGAACTCATTTTAAGGTTTACTAGTAATGTCCTTCTAATCTAGTGTATGTTGGCTGACATTTTTCCTGGTTTGTGATTATTTTAAAGCCCCAAATGTAAGGTTAATGGGGTGTTTTCACTGTAATAGCAGAGACAGAGAGAGAACAAGGAAATATCAGCAAGATGACTAGAACAAAATTGTTGTAACTCAGCGTAGTTTCCAGTATATTCCCATTTATCCTAAGATTGTTGCTGGAACTAATGAGGTTGGAGAACACTTTGCACTGTCAAATCACAATGGAATCCAGAGACTTTCAGAGTTCGTTCTATAACAGAGCTGTGGAAGCTGAAGGCTTGGAATACTGAGGGGAACAATGATTCACACTGCAGATCACATGACATATTGCTGAATACATAAATGCTACAGAATTATGAATATATATATAATCTTGTAGAATGAATTAGAATGTTTTGAACATTGCTCACATAAAACTAGAAATCTTTTGGTACTCACAGAAAAAGACAATACCTATAGAACATTCTATCTCCTCTGAGAAGACAATGGGAAGCAGAACTGTCAAATTATTGTGTGCTTCCCCCAAGTAAAATTACAGTGATAACCAGAGGATATTTTAGTAAAACAGCTGAATTATCTATACCCCGCTTCAGTGGAGCACAATTCTAGGATTTAAGGCACACTAGTCTGCTACTGTTTTGACCCCATTGAGTGCTGATTCTGTTTTGGACACATACAGTGAGTTTTCTGCAGCAATGAGAGAGAGAAGAAATGTAATGGAGGATGATTTTCTCTGAATCCAAATGATGATTTAAAAAAACATTGATCGTGTTGAACTCCATCTAGTTTAGTTACGTTTTTCATTTCAGTGTGGGATTTAGCTGTGAAGTAAGAAAGCTTAACATGATGAACTGATGTCTGTGGAGACACACAAGTGTGTACATTTTGTTGTCTTTTTAACAAGCTCTTTGTCCTTGAAAGTAACGTGCAGCTCAGTAGGAAATCTGGGTGCAGGAAGCTACCAGGATCAAACTCCCTGCTATATGATAGTTGTTTAAAACATGTGGTATGCTTCAGTATGCAATCTTTAAACAAAACAGTTCTAGCTTGTGGCTGTTGCTACACAGACTGTATGCAGATAAGTCACAAATAGCTGAGCATATGTGTGGTGCAAGGTTAAAACAATAACAAGCAGGTCGAATCATTCAAACACTGGAAATCACTTTGACTCCAGGCCAAAAGCTTAGCTGGAGATGATATCAGTATGGGATAAAAAGAGGATAAACTAACAGGCTTAGCAGCCAGCTTGTTGGAGTCAGCATATAGTATCTATACTTCCAGCAGTAGAGCAGATGGTCACATATTTTTAAGGAAGCACCAGACAGGGAGTCAGGAGACCTGAATTCTATTCCTGGCTCTGCAGCAATGTTCCTATGTCACCTTGGGGAGTCACTTTTTTCCCCCTTTTTTCTTAATCTTTTAAGTAGTGGAAATAATATTTGCTTGTCTAACAGGGCAGTTGAGAGGCTAAGCTGATGCTGAAAAAAATGCTCTGAAGCTCTGAGAAGAATGTATGGAAGATGTGCAAAGTAAACTTGTTTGAAAAAAAGGACAGTACATGGTTTCATGTGGCATGTTTTTGCCATATATTCATGACTCTTCCTCACCCCAAAAAGTCCTATGCCTTTTTGCCCACAATTTTCAAGGAGGGAATAAATGGATTAAGCTGCCTCCCACATTTACTAGAAAGATAAGCAGCTGCCAGTAAGAACCTGACCAAAGAACAGACCTTATTACTGAGAGACACATTATTTATGCCCAAGAGGGCAATAGGCTTGTTGGAGTTTACTGTTCATCCCAAGATATTTTTTTGCATTGGTGGTGGAATAATGTTTCTAATGGCTTTTATTCTGAATTCAGAAGTGCTGCTTGCCAGCGGAACGCAAGTAGAAAATGAAGTATTGTCTTTTACCAACAAATCTTATGCTGAAATCTCCAAAATAAATCCATTTCTTAAATCGGAGAAATGTCCATAATTATTTGCACAGGTCTTTCATTTAAAGCCCATTAAAATCAACTAGACTTCAAAAGAATTCAAATCAAAGACCTAGCAAGCAACTGTCATTTCTTCTGAATTCATTATTCATTAAGCAAAATTACTCTCTCTGTTTGTCTGTCTATCTATCTATGTATCTCTGTCTATCTACCTTCCTAACTATTTGGCATCATAGGAGTGATGTTTTCACCACAGAATAAACACCTTCTGCTTTCAACATGAAGGTGGAAACTTTGGGCTGGAGTGGAATTTTAGCACTTACCATAATTTGCTCCATTTCTCTTTATGTCTCCATTTTAATTTTTTTTTTGTTTGGTTTGGTTTTTTGTTTTGATTTTTTTTTTTGGGGGGGGGGGGTTTGTTGGTGTTTTTTGTTGTTGTTGTTGTTGTTTTGGGTTTTTTTGTTCCTAGATTCTGAGTCCCTGTCAAGGGACTGAACCCCAGTTCAAAGCCAAGTCTGTTAAAAGGGCACAGACAACACTGCAGAAGTCTTAAAATCATTAGTCTGCCTCTTAGCAGTGGTGGAGACAAAGGAAACAAAAGCAAAGGTTATCTGAGCAGATGTCCTGTGTTAATATGAACCTCCAACACGAATTTGTTTTGCTGACTCCTCACAAATGAAGCTGCATCTAATCCTGTAAACTTGACTTCTTTCAGCTCTTCTGGAAGTCATTGTGGGTTGGATATCTATATGGAGAGAATACTCAGCATTTTCAGGCCCAGGCTGTTGGGAAGGTTGCAATAAAACAGAAAGGGTCTGGTGTGATTTATGAAGAAGAACATATTCTTCCCTTGCCTGCAGCCTGGTTTTGTGAAAAAACACTTTTAAACTAAGCTGTTCCTCTTTTATACTGGGACAGTTCTGCTGCCTGTTCCCTTGATAACAGCCTTTGTAAAACTGTAAGAGGACTGTGTATTCTGATGAGAAGAATCTATAAATGTCCCACAGTTACAGCACAGTATCATGTCCATTATATATGTACACAAACTGACTTACTGGAGTCTCTGCATCCCAAATCCATGCAGTTTTCTTCATCAAATCACCACAATATAGTTTTAATCCAAGAGAGAGGATGAGGGAAACAATTTCTTTCTGAAGAACTGTGCTATATATCTAACTACAAGCTACAAATGTTAACACTTGCTGTGTGAACTACAGCAAGAAAACAAGAAATTAAATATTTCAGATAGTAACCAGCCCCCTTTTAAAATATATATAACAAAAACACTCTTTATGACAGTGTAGAGTTGTAGGTCTGTGGCTAGAGACTGATCTGGACCAACTGAGAGTGGTTTAGATGAGGCTCTGATGTCCCAATATTTCCTTTTACAGAGCATTGGTTGCTCTTTCATGCCCCATTTTAAGTTAGGTAAGTGATAGAACTGCACTTAAGAGGTGACAGAAGTGTTCCATAAAGCACAAACAAAAAGAAAGAGAGTAAGGATAGAGCTTGTTTTACTACCTGTTCTTCCCTATCTCTGTGATTGTTATAAGTTAACCATCATGATTTGCTGTAGATCTTGCAGGTAACACTTTCTCTAAATACTACCATTTTTTTCACAAAACACTTTCAAAGATAGAAAGGTGACATGCAGAAAAATGTTCTTAGTTCTTTGAAAAAGTGTTTCAGTAAGAATGTTGCTAATTGTGTTTGTGTTTTGGGGTGTGGAAGAGACTTTTAAGAATTATGAAAAAGTAGAACTATCTACAAATGAAGTTAATGATTCATCTAGAACTATTTACAAGTGAAGCTAATGGTTCATAAAGGGCAGGTTGCCTTCAAGGATAAGTCTAGTTATATATTATAATTGTATAAATCATGTGCTCAGTCCAGATCTATCTTCCTCCTTTTTAGTGCTGCACTGTCAGTGCTGGGTTCTTTGCACAAAGATGTGGCTTTCTCTTGGGATTATCTTTTCTCTGGGGATACTAATTCCTGGAAAATTCAGCTTGAAATTGCAATCTGACAGGTGAGTGTGAACAGGGTTTCAAGAAGAATTGTGCATGCAGTGAAAGTCCCAGGAACTGTGTAAGAATAATAATAACAATTATGAGCTGGAAAACTGAACACAGGGTTACTAAGCTGTAAGCTTTGTAAGATTGGGAAAGAAAACATGAAGATGGGAAATGAAGAATGAGTGAATCGAATCCAAGCCAAAAAAGACATAACTACAGCTGTAGGAGCCACAGAATGGCCCTCAAATGCATCTCAGAACGCCTTGTTTCCATTAGTTGAAATTCATTTGGCTTAGCCTATTTGATAATGAACTTTAAAACCAGATGCTGCAGGAGTAAAATGCCTTTTCCGAGTATAAAGCAAGGGGTATGACTGAGCAAAATTATCTCTATTAATAAAAGTCAGATTAGGTTATGTGAAAAAGATAGTGAAGACCTTCCTGTTGAAAATCTCTAACAATTATAAAAAAAAAAAAAAAAAGCTAAGGGAGTTATTCCAGACAACCTTCACTCCAAGGTGTTCAGAGAATGAGATTATCACATTTTTTTTATTACTGATTAATGTTTTGAAAAGTATGAAATCTCTAGTTATGCTTTATTTTCCATTCTCAGTTGCACTTTGGAAAATGAGTGATGTAAAATTATTCTGTTTGCGTATCTAAACTGTTTTTGTTTCATTCACCCTCAACTTTCAAGGAGCTAGGTAGCTGCCATTGTGGCAGCTGGGATTTGCAGGGTGGGCATGAGCATAGTGTGGAGGCCACCTAGTCACATACAAGTTTACACATGGAATTTTCTAAAGCAAATGGAGAAAGTAGTCTGGTGCTGAATGCCTCTAGATGAATTATATCGCTAAAATATAGTTATGAAAATTTCAGAAAACCAAGCAATACCTACAGCAGGTAAGTTCCCTCATAGTGTACCCATTCAGCAGCTCTCCTGGAAAATCTCCTAGCAGAGCATACAGAGTCACTACTTCAAATGTATTATTGGATAATATTCAGTCTTTAGATTTGTATCAGAGATGCAGTTAGAGCCTGATTTCAGTGAATAGAATTCAGCAGATCTCTGGTAATGTATTTTTCATTTTTTTTTCTAATTATTGTCCAGAATTGAACCTGTCTAGTACTTGCATGGAATTTAAAAACAAGTACTGAATGGTCAGTGTGACTTTGGGTGGGCAGCACCTGCACAAAGACCAAATTATTAGTAAAGCCAATTTTCATTGTCCTCTGCTCTGTTTAACAATGAAATAAAATATCCAATCTATGAGGATACACAGCTTGTGCTGAGAACAGTCCTTTAATTTGTTAAGAAAGCTTAACTGTATAATTTTTAAAACTGTAGTTCTCATGGGGTCACATGGGCTGACTTTGCACTTCTCCACTGAGAAACTTAGTCCATAATCATAAACAAATGTATGCTTTCTAATCTTAATTTACAATTAAAAAGGGTTTGTCTCCACACTGGCTATTGTGAAAGGTTTATCAGTAAATAAGAGCTGGCCATCTGGCAGCAATCTGACTGTCTGGAATTTCTCTGATTTGGTGTAATTAAGACATAATGTCAATGAGTATAAAAAGATATTACAGGATATTGTTTCCCTTCCTGATAGACAAAGAACATAGCAAGCCTAGGCATTTAGAGAGAATATACTCTGAACTGCAGCAGAGATGTTTATTCTGCTAGCAAAAATGTTTATCCTGCATCTACAAGGTTTATTAAAGACATCATGACTGTTGTACCATTCCTGTGAGCAATACAAGTGTAATCATTTTCCCCCACAGATATGGGGCTATTGGCATCTCATAAAGCAGTAGTAAACTGCCTGTTTTAACTACCAAGTTCTCACTCAGAAAAGGTGATATTTTCAAGAGAGATGTAAGAAACCCACAAATCCCCCTATTTCTCTGGGGATAAAGTGAATGAATAGTGAATTCTATTTGTATGTATATTAAGCTGATAATTGTACATTCCTGCATGGAAGCATAAAAGATGGCAGTTGCAGTTCAGATGATGAGAGCATATTATGTTGATGACTATGATGACCATGGCATGCTTTTGCAACAAGAATTTCTGCTACAAAAGCTTTAAAATGTAAAATGGTAATTTTTTATACTTATCTGGTAAAGACTCCATTGAAGTCACTAAAAGAGACTGTGAAGCAGTTTTTGGTTGTTTGCAAATAGGAAAGTTTCTAGTGTTGCCCATTCTATTCTCATCAGTAGTGGATAACTGGTCTCCCACCTTTGAGTAATGCAATGTAGTCATCAACATCCACTCCTCACTCTGAAACCCTTTCACCAGAAACTTCACACTTACTGTCAATCCTGGAAAGCTGATCTGAATGAACACTGAAAAAAAATACAAAAAAACTTAAAAGGGCGTTTTTAACAGAACATACTGATGCTTTTTCTGCATTTCCATCCATTTTACTTTGTTCTTTGCAAACTTTAAATATTTTCATCAGATTAAGCCTGTAGTAGATGAAAGTTCCATGAGATCTCATGAAAACATATACTAAGGCAATGGATTCTGTGGGTCATTTCTAGAAATATAAAATTATAGATTCTGTACTAGAAATATTTTATTTCTTGTGAATTGAGTAAGAATATGCAGTTAAAATAGTTGCTATTTTGGAATAAATTGGCTGCTCTCATGAAAAGCAGTTTGTGAGCATCTCAAGTTCTTAGCAATGTTCATTTATCATGACTATCGAAAGTTTCTGCATACTGAAATAGACCAGCCAAGCACAAAGTTAATCTGGAATAATTGAATAAATCCCAAATGTCAGGGGGAAAAAGTGACATCTTATCAAATAAACAGCTTATCATGTATTACCAATGCCCTCATTCTGGCCCTGGTCCTGCAAAGGCAGAAACACATATCAGGGCTCATGCAAGCAGTTGGCTTCTGTGAAGCTGGTATGGTGAATAAAGCACTGCCACTAGTGAGGAAGCAGAGTGGCTAATGCTCTAGCAACAGAAAAGTCACAACACTTAGTCCTGTTTGCAGCCAAAACATTCCACAAATTCATAATTCAGAGGTGTTTTTGTTGGAACAGTGCTGTTATATGCTCTGTCTTCCTTCTACATAACAAAATAAGTCCTTTTGACTTCTGAAATCATGGACACTTCAACAGACCTTAAAACTGATCCTGTTTCTCTACTGAATTTCCAGGGATCAGGTTTTGCATAATGTGCCAGAAACATTTCAGCAAGTCCAGCATCTTCAACATCTTTGCAGTACTTTAATGGTAAGTAAAAATAACCACATGTGCCAAACTAGAAGAGTGGGATCTTGGGCTGTAAAACAGATATGCATGTAGCTTATGATAGGAATGCAGGTTAAAATAAACTAGAAAAAGCTTTCTTTAACTTTTTTTTTACTACCTGAAGGAATTTATGTGAAGATGTTAGTTTCTTTGCATGGCTCTTTGAAAACGCTGCTCCTTATCAGTGGTGCCTGAGTCAGTAAAAGCACTTAGCTTGTGCTGTGTGCTCTATGAACAGATGACTAGAGAGTTAACAGGACAATTTGAAGGAAAACTTTCATTTGTTGATATGCAACTACTCTAATATAGTTCTCATTTTGAAAGCAGAACTTCATTTGTGCATTTCTTTCTTCTCTGCACAGCTGGATTTGTGGAAACCCCTGCTGCCTGAAGACATCAGAGCTGGGGAAGACCTGCACATAAGGGTTCCAGCCTCTCTGGTGCAGGAGGTGAAAGACAGCTTAAATGAGCATATGATCTCTTACAGGTACAATCTCTAATACCTTGATGGGGAAGACTGGCTGTGATAATCTTCCTTGCTATCAGAAAAGGACCAAGCCCTGTCTGATAAACAGTCAGCTTGTACTGGCAATAGGACCCAACCTTTGTTCCAAATGCCTCCAACTTACCTTGACCAGCCAAACACAGAGATGCTGTATGAACCTTTAAAAGTCCATTCCCCTCTGCCCTATGTATTTTCCTTCCACCTAGCCTGGACTGTGCTTCTGGAGCTGGAACCTGAGACAGCCCAATCTGTCTTGTTTCCTGCTGTGGCCTTCTCAGCAGTCACTGAGGATGGCACTTGGATATATGACTCAATATTTTAGTCTGAACTCAAGAGGCCAAACTTGGTGTAACAACTACTTATAAGAGCACACTTTGCTCTTGGAAAGCATGGCTATCTGAATGGAGGGTCCTTCCACTTCTGGAGAGCCCAAAGGTTTAATTGGTGTCACTGCAGGGAAACAGTCTCTACCTCTCCTTTTCCCTTTCCTGTCTCTTCTTACTCCTCTGGTTTGGAGAAGAGATCTTTCAAATTGAATATTCAGCCACTTCCTTCAAAAGCTTCATTTTTCTACCCGTATCCCCTTAAGCAGGCTGGTGAGAATTTCCTGGCACCATCCAGCCAAAGAGAGACATCCCAGCTTGGGACAAAGATCCCAGTGGCAGGTGGGCACTATGCACACAGCTGGGAGCCACAACCTGCAAATGTCCCACAATGTTTTATCTCACCTGAGCAGCCACATCTTCCCTCACTTACAACCAGAAGATCTAATCCAGATACAAAGAGTGTTTATAATGGAAAATGGGATTAAATAAGATCTATACCTCACACAGTCTTGTTCCCATTTGGAACTGACCTTTTCAGGTAACCGGTAGCTAATTTAATTTAGTTGTATTTAATATAAAAAACCTTGTAGTCATTCAGGGATGATGATAAATGGCCTATGGCTATAGACTGACATTTACCAATCAAAGATGAATTTAAGGAGGATTGGTGTCACTTCAAAGCTGTTTTGAGTTAAAGCTGATCTTGACATCCTGCAACTTCCCTGACAAGTTCCTTTAGTAAGTGTGATGCCCTGACAACCAGAGATTAAGAGATTGGAGCCAGTACAAATTATCTAGCATGAGGTTTACATATTCAGTACTTAGACAGCATTTCAGAAGATATTTAACCACTATTTTTATGTCAAGGCTCTTCATTTTCTAGTGGTTTCAACTGATTCTAGTGGACATTTAAATAGTAAACTGAAATTAGCGTCTCAACTTTGTTTTCCCTTGGCCAGAACTATATCTACCTTACATAGGGTTCTAAAGAAAGAGAGGAGTAATTATTAGTCATGATGAAAATTTTGGGTATGTATTGCAAAGAGGCTGAGATGAATACAAGAGTAATAGAGTCAAAGTTCCTATAACAGATTCAAAGCAGGAACCACCCTTTAGAAGGCAGTTGGCATGCAGGGAAGATAACATGACAGTCAGGTATGTAATGATAGAGACATAAATGACAAGTTATAATAAGGACATCAATATTCCAACTGTGTCAGACTCTGTGGTTTCGATTCTCCAGAGCACTGATAAGGTATTTTGTGTGTGTGGTTTCACTTCATGGAAATTTTCACTGCCTGAATTTTAGTTTGAAGTTTAGATGTGAATAAACATCAAAGCTCAGACTTAAAGTCAGCTGTAACTATTATTAAAAGTTTCTTTCATGCAGTTTCCAGAAATGCTTAAAATTGCCACTGTCAGCAGAAAAGCCTGGTAGTACTTCCAGCATTTGAGATCAACAGTGTTGGAGTTACCTTTGCAGTTGTTTTATCACAAGCATTTCTAAGGAGCACAGATTTGCAGCAGTTACAAGAGGCTGACTGCAGTGAGAAAGAACAGCCTCTCATCCAAAGTCCACTCAAGCCAAGGAAAAGGTTTTATTGACTCCCTGGATCATGGAATCATGCCTGTGTTATACTAGTTTCTGAGCTATTTTTGTAGCTAAAAAGCAAAAAGAGCTATTTGAAGGAAATAAGGGGTTTGTTCTGATTTTTGCAAATTGCAATGAATATTTCTGTGAAATCTTTGCAAATTCAAAATGTCTCAATAAAAAACAATAAAACCTAATCTTAATTTTTTCTCTTTCACTTCCTTTTCCCAATGGTGGTATTTTTGGAATTTTGCTCAAAAATAGAAGTGGTGAAGAAAATAAAATCTTGAACATTTTTCCTTGGTAGAAAATTGACAACTTAAAAAATTTGGTAAAAAATATTATTGTTAAAATCTTGTGTACTTTGAATTTTGCTTTACATGAAAGGAACTGTAATCCTGATGGTGATGATCTTGCCAGGCAAATCACAACAGAAGAGGTTAAATCCTTTTGTTTGCTGATGTAAACAATAAGCCCACCATAACAGTTCTGCAGCAACTGTTTGGGCTTGTTTTCTCTTCTATCTTCCCTTTCCCCATCCTTCAGAGTCCTAATACCTGATGTGCAGAAACTTGTGGATCAGAGCATGCCAAGGGAGAGGAGCAGATGGGTCTCAGGAGGTTATGTCTTCACCGAATACCATCCAATGGAAGAGGTAAAGAAACTAAGTCTGCTTGTGTACTTTGTTGTTTTCTGTTCTGTAAATGCCACAGCAGGCAGCTCTGTCTTTGCAGAAAGCTCAGATGAAGTCAGTGGACCTCTTTCTGGCTTTCTTCTTTAAAGAATCAGTCCGTGCTCTTTGACTAGAATCCTAGCCTGGTTGAATTAAATATGGATTTGCCATTGATTTTGATTAAATCTGCAATTCTTCACTGAAAAAAATATAAATGCTCTGTGTGAAGCAGCTGCACTGTTTTGCAGATAATATTCTGTTTCATTTTGCTGGTTTGCTACCTTTCTACCCTGTCATTCTTTATCTCTAGTATTTATTAATTGAAGTCCCAGTTTGTTTATTGCTGAGCCAATTGTGAAGTGCAATGACTATTGTGGTGTCTGGAATCCCAGTGGGGAAGAAGAGGTGAACAGTGGGAGATCTGTAGAAAGAAGTAATTTAAGGGCAGGGTTTTGACACTTTAGGGGAAAACAATGTCTTAGGGGTGGGCATTGATGACTTCTTGGTGCCATATTTCAAGCACCAGTTGGCAAACCTGGAAAAAAGCAGCGTATGGTGGCAATTCTTTCTCCTAGCTGCATAATAAAAATGAGAGAACAAAGTCAACTCTCACGTAGGTTGTGCTTGAGCTACCCATTGAGGATGACTGCTGCCAACTCAGATGTGGAAAACCAGTGCTGATAGGGAAGAGACTGTAATGCAGTTTTGAAGAGTTGATGGTGTGGTTTCATGTCTGGTGAGCTCAACAGGAAGATGCCCAGTAGGATGGGCATGTTGAATGAGATCCAGAATGGAGTATCTGTGTCGCATAGCAGCAATGTTCTCTTTTAACACCCAGTGAGATACAACCATGCCTTTGCATAGAGGCATGTGAAACACTTTCCATGCCTGTAAGGAACATCACAGACTGAAATAAACTCTGAGGAAAACGTTGCTTGTCTAAACAAAAGAAAATACTTTAATGTGGAAATAGAAGTGGGAAAGAGAAGGAAACTCCCACTTTGGACAAGAATTCTTTGTAACTATTTCAGATTTATCAATGGATTACTCAGATCCAGAAGAACAACAGTGAGCTGGTGACTCAGCACTTCCTGGGGAAGACATTTGAGAATTGAACAATGTATTACCTACAGGTAAGGGAGGAAATTTCCCTTAATAACAAAATATATCTTAACAAAAAAAAAAAAGGTACTCAGGAGAAGACAGGATTCAGATGTTTCCTAAGATAGCGTTCAACCCAATTTACTGAAATAACAGGAGATGGTTTTACTCCTCTACATTATGGTAAGATTTGCCAACTTCCACAGACACTATCATTATGAGCTTGCTATTGCTATTATGTACTGAAAACAACAAATTTAACTGAAGCCTTGTTTAGAAATACAAATCAAGCTGAAACTAGCTTGGCAACAGCTGTGTGTGAGGATAAAGACTTTCAGTTTGTTATTTTTATTACTTTTTACAGCAGATAGCCATTGTGCTAGCAGTATTCTATGACTTTTTTATTGGACACATTAGCAAAAACCATAGTCTTAATATTTGGGTTAGTTATTGCCTAATCTGTTCCTATCACTGAGTAGTATTAAATACCCTGCCTTTTTGTCACTCCTCTTCTAAAAACAAAAAATTAAAAAATCTTCAACTAAGAGCAACCACTCCTGTGAATTATATTTTTCATTTGAATACAAATGAAAAAGGAAAAAAAGAAACTGTTCTATTAACTGTTCTATTGACACTTCTGCTCAACAGACACTCTAAAACTCATGCCTTGTAATGCTATAAAGATCGGCTTATAAGGAAAAAGAGCTTGTTATAAAGATGTCTGTAGTAATAATAATAATAATAATCTCAGGTGGCTCAACAGCATATCATGGCACATCTTTTACTTTCCTGTATTACATTAAGCTATTTTATTGTAATGTAACGGTTTTTAAATTATCACATTTGCATTCTCTTAGATCAGCCAACCATAAAATAAAACCAAAAAGATAATTTGGATGGACTGTGAGATTCATGCCAGAGAATGATCTCTCCAGCCTTCTGTCAGTGGTTTGTGAAAGAAGTGAGTCCTTACTCTTCCATATAGATAATAAGGAAACCATATCTCTTTGGATGCTTCAGTTATCTTTTCTATTGTGGTACAAAGTATTATGCTTTTCTGTTAAAATATTATTTGCAAAATTACCATATAGCACAGATATCTGTGGAGACCAAAGTCCAAATCACTGATTTGCTGATGGTTTGAGATATGGGATGATATTATTTAGTGTGCCAGTTCCTCCACCTGAATGTTTCCAAAGCCTTCCAAAACTTGGTATCAACTTCTCCTTTTCTCACAGTGGCTGTTGGATCAAGCCTCTCTCTATCAAAAGGTCACAGTCCTCCTGAAATAAAGAAACCCTAATCTATTATATAGAAATGTTCCATGTGTATAGAAAAAGTACCTGGCACACTGGGGATCAAGTAGATGTTGGGTACCATGGTGATATCCAGGAGTGAGTGATCACCTGATGATAGTTCTAAACTCACTCTTTGCAGTGATTACTACCAAATTCTCTGCTCAGTGCTCTGTATTTTTTCTTTTCAGATTCTTCAAAATTACAAAACTGACCCAAAGATAAGCAGATTTCTGCAGAATTTGGACCTCTATGTCTTGCCAGTCCTTAATATTGATGGCTACATCTATTCATGGGAAGAAATGAGTAGTGAAAATCCAGGAACTAGACTGAAAGTCAGATGTGCCCAGCATGTTTTGTTACTTGTAGATAGGGTCATAGCAATTATACTTAAACAGGAAGCAGTGATACTCACATAAATCCTCTCATGGCAGAGATATTTTGTTTCTTCTGGCAAATCAGTGATCACTTGAGATTGCAGAGCTAAATATTGCTAGCAAATGTCACAAGACTTGGGAAGACAAAACCACAAGATAATTGGTTTTGGGTTTCTGGGGATGGGATTACTTCTTTGATAATAGCTCAAGTCGTGGTTGATGGACTTAAGTATGTCTGGAAGAGTTACTCATTCTTCATAAAAGATGTCAAGTAGCAGATGGGTCTTAGAACCTTTGCACAGCAGAGGAGGAGAATTGGTCAAATATCAGGCTATTTGGATATGAAAGAAGTGTGCCCTCACAAATAGCCTTCCTTTTCTGACATGGAGAATAATGCAAAATGTTGATCTTCAGCCACTCTCACCATGCTTTTAAGCCCCTGTGCCCAGTTGAAGCACCTTTTAATGCAGGACCTTTGGATGGCCTGTGGCTACCACCATGTGGATCAGGCTGTCTCCCAGCTTGCTCCCTGTCAGGCGTGGGGCATACCGAACACTGCACTTGGATGCACAGGTAATTCAGCTGGGAAGCTCATACAGGCGGTGCAGTGAGGTCTGCACAGAACCTGTACAGCCATGACTATAGCAGGGAACCAGGGAGCAGTAGCAAGATTAGCTGACAAAAAATAATTAATCTTCATGAATCTGAAACATACTATCATCTCTTATCCCTCACAATGCCAAATCTTGCTTAGGAGTGCCACACTGCACAGAAGCAATTGAGTACTACAGAAAAAGCATACTAGGAAAAAAAAAAAAAAAAAAAAAAAACAAGGTCAGAAGGCTTATTTCAGGGTGCTCACAGGTTTGTGGCTGATGACAGCCTGGCTGTAGTAGATGAAGTGTTCTGTCACTAAGCTTTATCACCCCTGCACACGGAGTTGTGCTCTTACAATACCAGGGTTAGTTACAATGCAGAGGTCAAAAAAAGGGGTATTTATACCATATAATCACTGGTCCATATGGATCACTGAGTTTTTATTATGTAACAGAAGTTACTTTTCTTCAGGATCGTTTGTGGAGGAAAAGCCATTCTCCATATGAGAATGGCACATGCTATGGCACAGATCTGAACCGAAACTTCAATTCATCCTGGGGCAGTAAGTTTGAAGTTTTTCAGATCATGAACACAAAAGTAAAGCAAGAGTAATAACTAGTTTCTGAAATAAAATGTAGTCCTATAAGAAAGGAATATTCATCTTCTTGTCATCAAGGTATACGTAAAAATAAAATCCTAGTTTTTCAAAATATTAACTCAATGACTTTCAACCAGCACTTATTTTTGTGAGCAGAAAATTTCTCTTACGTAACTATATCTCTAACTCCCTGCAGGAGCAAGCATCAGCTCTAGGCAGGAATGTTAAGAGTTAGTCACTTAACAGCCAGTATTTACATTTGCCATGAATTTCAAGGAGCCTCCAAAGCTTCCCTGGTGTGTGGTATGCTCTGGTTGTGTCAGAGTGTTTTCATTGCAGTCATCCTGTAAATGTCCAATAAATATTTCAGTCTTGCACAAATTTTAGTTGCTACCTACTGAGTATAATGCTAAAGTCCCACTGAGCTGTCTAGTCCCCTGCCCACATAAACACATGCCTTAACACTCCAAGGTAAATTTCCCAGTTCCCTCTGAACTGGTGTTCTGCATTTCTCCATTGATTCAGTGTTTGTATTCCTCCCCAGGTATTGGGGAGGAATCTTTAACTGCAGAAGTGATGTCTTCTGTGGATCTGGACCAGAATCAGAGCCTGAGACAAGAGCTGTAGCTCAGTTTATCAAAAGCAAGAAGATGACGTTTTGTGCAATTTAACAATTCACTCCTATGGACAGTTCATCCTTACCCCATTACTAAACCTCCAAGTAACAATGAAGAACTGGTAGGGCAAAACATTTATCTTCTACCTTTGTAGAAAGCACAGGCAGTAGCACATGGTGCAACTTTACTTGCACTCTTGCCTTTCCTTCAGAGGAGCTGGGCTTGTTCAGGGATTTGGCTTGAACAGAGTTACTGCTTCTCTGTTCAGCATCAGTAAGGTTTATTTGTCTCAGAAATCCTAATTCTTCATCTTAAATCAGGAAAACTGAACTACTATAGATAGGGTTAATGCAAAGCAAGGTAAGTGGAGAAGAGCACCAACTTTTGCGCATACAAGAATGAATTTATGCTTTAGGATGCTAGCATATTATACAAATATAGTTATCATGATTGTGTCCAGAAAGGGTATTCCAAACATGCTCAGAAAAATGGGAGCAAAGTACTTGGTTACTTCTTCCCTCAGTTTCTGAGTGTTCTGATTTAAGTTCACTTATGTGTGTATTTATGAAGATTCCAGTAGATGAAACACTAGTCAAGAGCATGAGGTATTTGGGTTTGGACTTCATGTGAGTCATTGGAGAAGTCATTTATTTTGTCTATGGAACAGTTTCTAAGGATGGTGGGATACAGAGTCTATGGCAATAAAACAAGTAAGAGGTCAATCACTACTGTAGCCAGTACCAGTGTGTTATATAGCATAGAATCTAAACTCTCCAAAATACAGGCTCTAGCTTTACAGTAAAGCAAATAAGATCTCTACCTAGTAGCAGAGTAATCTTTAAAATTTTAACACAATATGCATTAAAAAGAATCAAGAAAAATTTGTTCAAATGTTTCTAATGGGTTCCTCTAAAAACCTTAAAGCTGATCATATGCAAATGTAAAGCTGAAAGAGACAAAAATTTTGGTCCACTCAAAATAATTGCCAAAGGTACTGCCACTGATGCCAAGGCTGTTCCTATTTTGAATTTCCAGATGGAAGTTGCAAAGGAAGCAGCTGCTGCATTGACAAGAAAGTATGGGACCAGCTACAGAGTAGGATCAACTGCTTTAATTTTATGTAAGTTATTTTGTTTCCCTTTGACTGCTCTGTGTTTCAAATAATTGTGTCACATGCATCAGCAAGTACTGTTTTGCTGAGTTTCTACTTTGAGTAATATTTAAAGGGCCGGTTTGGTGCAACATGTCAGCAGCAGTCATTTGAATACAAGATAACTCTGTAAGTTATAAAGCTGACTGCAGGAATGGACGAAGCATTGATCAGAAGCTAGTTCCTACACGGATTCCTCACAGATCCATCACAGGGGACAGGAGGAGATTGGTGATAGATCATCCTGACCTTGCTGAAGTCAGCAGCAAAACTCCTATTTGTCTCCACAGCAATCAAGCAAAAATTAAAATCCCAATCAGGTGTACAGTTACTTCATCAGACATTATCACATGGCAGCTGCTTGCAATTCTGTGTGAAATATATCGGTTTCAGCCCTGTTCCTAATAGACTGAATGGCCACATCACAAACATATCATAGCTAATATGAATTGACAGCCTTTACAAAGAGGATTGAGGGCCCTAGAGACTGCCTAGTAAACCCAATATTTTCCCAGTAAGCAATAAGTCACGCTAATCAGTGAGAACAGTAAGTAGTTGGCTCCAGAACCCATGTGGTTTGCATATTCCAGTGACTGTCCCTGCCAGGCCCCAAGTACCAGTCCCAGAGGCACAGACTGCATGAACAATGCAGTGTAAGTGTAATGCAACTTGCCTAGGGCTGCATTTTGCCAAGGTTTGTACTTACACTGAATAGGTAAGAAAACAATCCACAAGGAACATGAACAGAGATACAGGGAGAAGACAGAAATTTTTCAGATTTGACCAAAATTATGCTTTTTAAATATATATATATATATAAATTTTAGTCAGTATCCATGTAGGAAATGAAGTACAAGAACAGGTAAATGTCCAATCCATCTTGTACTCCACACTAGTCACAGTAAAATGCTAAAAACACAGAATCCCTGAAACCCATCTCTTGTTATTGTACACTATCATCTTATGAAGAACTGTGTCACTTAGGAAACTCCATACACTTTTAGTATAGCTAAGAATTACAGCAACTAGAAACTGTTCTCTGTGTCACAGTGATATATGGTTACTGCTCAGTTCAGGGTTTCTGGTATAAACTTGTATTTACTCTAACAAGAAGTATTTTTAAAGAACCATGCTTAATACAAATATCTCCTCTCTATTTTTAAATTCACAGACAGTAACTCAGGCTCCTCACGGGACTGGGCCCACACGATTGGCATTCCGCTCTCCTACACATTTGAACTACAAGACACGGGCACTCATGGATTCGTTCTCCCCGCTAACCAAATCCAGCCCAAGTGTGAGGAGACTATGTTGGCTGTGACAACAATCATACACTATGTTGATAAGAAGTACTTCCCAAATAGAGATGTGGCGCTGACCTCCAGCAGCTTGGACCTGAGCCTTTGTCTGAGTATTGTACTTACATGGTCTGTTTCTTAAAAACTGCTTAGAGAACCCAGTAAGAGACTCACATGAAAATATAATGTCCCCTCAAAAAGAAAAAGTTACATCAGCAAAGGAATTTAATGTCAAGTATTTCAATAAAGGCTCATCCCATAAAATAAAAGGACTTGTGGTTTGATAGCTATGTTTTTGGGAAGAAGGAAAAGATAAAGAGCTGTGGCAATTTCCCAAGCTTCACTTGCTGGCTCTGCTTAGTCTTTAAGTGACCTTAAAACATAACTCATGACAACTACCCATGGGGACAGAGCACTATCACTCCATGGTTCTTTGGAACATGTTTTTAGGGGCTCACCTGGGCCTGCGTAGTCCTTCTCTCAGCCACAGTCCCGATCTGTCACAATTTTCCTCACTGCCTGAACCCACTAACTTCTGTGTGTTGCTGGCCTCAGCAGGACACCTGCGAGACTTAGAAGTCCTCAAATCCCACTACAAAAAATTGGATGGCTTTCTTGTCCTCCACTTTCCTTCCCTAATCTGCCACATCTGGATTCGCTAGAAAATACAGGGCCTGAAAAGCTGGTGAAATGTCATGATCAGGAAACCATCTACAACAGCCTGAAGCAAGCTAAAGAGTTGAATTGGTGCAAGCATGTAGGGACAGAGAAGAGGTGTGGCCCTGTCACTTAGATGTGGTCAGATTACTGAAGATAGAAGGTGCCCAGATCCTCCAAAAATTTGAAAGCAAAAGGGAAAAGAAAGATAAGGATGGGCTGCTATTCCTACAGAGCAGACCAGAGAATTATTTTTTTGCATTTTCAACTTCCAAAATTGACTGGTGGTGACAATTATCCTCCTTAATTTAGACTCTTAAGGGATCTTATTAAAGATTGTACATAAAGGAAGTCTATTTACAAAGAGGTTTCTTTCTTACCAACCACCTTAATCTTTTGGGGATGACTGTACAGAAGGGGGTCCTGTTGTCTGCTCTCCATCATTTGGGAGAGCCTGCAACCTTCAGGGATTTGCCTGGGATCCTCATGCAAAACTGGAAGCCCAGTGGAGTGCCAGAGGAAAGGAAATATTTCAGCCCATTGAGTAGGGACTCTCCAATTGAGCCAGTCAAAAGAGAATGCCAAGGTAAGAGTTTCTGTGTTGTTACAGCCAACACCAGAGGGTGCAGGGCATCCACTGAAATAGGGAAGGCCTATTTTAACCTGTACTCAGCTTTTGAATCCAGGAGTCCCACATTCTAGAAATATGTCCACCAGGCTTGGCTACTACAGATAACAGATGAGGGGTTTTGTTGTGATAGAAAATGAAGAATCCAGGGAATAGGAAAGAAAAAAAAGAAAAACCAAATGTCTGATTTTCTCAGCAAATGTCAAGATTGTGCTTCAAATTTGAAAGTGTGCTAACCAGAGATTTTTCAGCAAAATATTTCCAGCTTTGGCGAAGAGAATGCTGTCCAATTCTCTTCCAATGCTGCCAAGAGAAGGATGTGTATCACTTCACCATGGTACCGTTAAAAAAAAAGAAAAGATACAACCTTGCAGTCATTTTTTCCAAAAGCACATCCTATTGTCATTTTGTGTGTATTATTAGTTGACAAGTCTTAGTTCCTGTGTTCATCATCCACAGATTATTACCAATTGGTGTAACTAAATCTGCCTAACTCCTGCAGGTTCCCCAGAGCATTGTCCTTCCAGACCCACCACTCATTCACAGTAAGACCCGTCTGTTGCTGGATGCTGGAGCAGGTGTCACTAATAAGCGCCTTTCCCCACAGAAGCTGCATTCCCCAAACTTCTGTTTAGTTTAAAATGTGACTTGTAAGTCTTTGTATTTGTATATTCTGTCTTTGAAACTGTAAGAAACCAAACAAGTCCATCTGGCCCATGACTGTGAGCTATCTTTAAGCAAGTGAGGTTTGACCACAAGTGTTCTGTAGCCATTTGCTGGCGAGCTGCAGTGAAGCTCCCTGGTGCCACCAGCAGCAGATGGTAGTGCCCTCTGAGAAACAATGCCCACATGCTGACCTTGTCACAGCCAACACAAGCCTGGGTTGCCACCAAACGCTTTCCAAACCTAACTCATGATAACACTGGTAGAAAAATGCTGCCAGTCAGGGCTTCTTTTCTGGATTCAGAGACATTGTACAGCTTTTATGCCTAGAGCCAGAGAGGAAGTGAGCTAGTTTTGCTGATTGTGGGTATCTTTTGATAGAAATGTTTACCACTAAAAGATACAACCAGGTGTGTCCTAAAGTTAATTAGCAGGCTTTTGTGGAATGGCTCAGTTCCTCACTAGCTCTTCTTGTAATAACATACATTAGGAATGGGAAGATACCCTGAGCATGCACTGAGGTAAGAGGATATGAGGGGGATTTTACCTCCAGCATTGCCAGCATTCAATAATTATAGAAGTGGAGGGGAAGCCTTTGCCAGAAAAAAAAAAAAAAAAAAAATTGGCAATAATCATTACCTAAAAGAATGTCTGCTGATTTTGCCTGGGTGTATAGCTCCTTGGATCTGTTAGCAATGGTTCACCCTCTTTGCACAGGGAAACCACAAATGAATGTGTGGAAACAGCACCTTGCCCCCAGTGCCACCACAGAACAGATGTCCTGCAGGAGTGCTCACAGCTCCTCTTAGGAACAATCATTGCACAGGCAAGGCACAATCACTAAAAGGCCAAAGCTGCAGCAAACAGAGGTTTAAAAATCTTACACGGGCTCTATATTTAACATAACTTCCCAATTTGCTGACTTCTCTATCTGTTGAGCTTGTACAAGAGTGACATGTATGGCTGACAAAAATCACTACAGAGATTGTGTATTTTAGCAACCATGTTTTTCAATGGAAAATTAAAAAAAAAATGTAGTGTGGATGTCTCTGCTGAAACTCCCCTTACTTCACAAATCTTGGATTTCTCTCTCCTGCATTCCTTTGTTGCCTTCTCTGGCCTTTGAGAGTTTTGCTTTATGATGAAGTGTGGAAAGAGCTGCATTCTGGTTTCTTGTATATTAGCAGAAGCACAGCATTATTCTACTGAGACTATAGTGGGACTTCAGATTCACTCATATAAACACAAGCGAAACAAAAAGTTGTCATGAAAAACTAGAAAATTTGTCTATTCATTGTCATTTCTCCCCAGTGACCTTACCAAGATCCATACTCCTTCCCTTTCTTTCTCACAGTTAAACACCTGTATCGTGCCTGCTTTATTATATAATCAGTACTGTGAAGGTTTAATTACTTTTGGTCATTCAGGTTATCGAAAAAAAACAAGGACATCCCAGTTATGAGTAATAGCGTTCTATATTATCCTTGTTAACATTTTGTCTGTAGTACAAAAATAAAGATTGACAAAAGAACCATCAGTGATCTCATTCAATTTCACACAAGGAGTTCCTCTCTCTGCTAATTTTTCCCCCATTCTATGTTAATTTGATACAGTCCTCAGGCTCTAACAAGTTAGCAGCACTGCCCTCATTAAGGAAAGTGAACAAATCACAAGGGAACTATATTATTAAATGAATGTGTGTAGCCTCATTTCTTAGGGTATAACATGATAGAAGAGCAAAAACCTACAGTTTTGAGAGGATGGTAGAAAACACCTCTGGCAAATCACCTTCTGGGGAAGCATTTGCAATTCAAGTTGTTACTTCTTGATAAGCTGCTCATGTTCCAAATATCATTCTTTTGTGCAGATTCTATTCCAAGTGAAAAACTCTCAGACTTAAATTTATCTTACACTGCGTATGAAAACTGGGAGGAGTCTTAACCAGAACAAACCTGCTCAGAAACACAGAATGTTCTCAGTGTGTTCCAGACAATTTTACAAACATAGTCTGGGGGCCTACTTCAGACAGAAAGAATTTTTCTAATTGAAAATCAAAGTATACTGAGCTGGTTTGGGGCTCCCTTTAGCCAACAAGCTGTTTGTATATGTGGTCTTGATAAGCTTTATCTCATTGCCCATGTCTTCTTTTGGCTTCATCTAGAGCTGGGTTTCCTTGACCGGGAATGTCTGGGATGTCCAGTTGTATCATACACAAAAACATCCATAAATGGATGGCCAAGGCTGCTTTGTTTTCATTACCACTAAGCTGAGAGGGGACAAATAATACGAGAAAAATACCAGGGGTTATGATTGGGCATCAGGATTAGTAAACTTGGGTACTCTTAATGACGATGTTGTCTAGAATGCATTTTATATTTCCTGTATCTGTCTTCCAACAAATCTGTATGATCCTAGTTGGTATAAAATATAAAGGATTAATATGATAACAACCTGTCATCACTTGCTCCTGCCTGCCAAATCTCACATGGTTTGTTTATGTGCATGGTAGGCATTCATACACCCACTTACTTTCTGCAAGCTGGCAAATAATATGAGTGCACTATTCAGAAGTGGCCAGCGGAAAGAGTAAGTGCAATGTCATCATCACACCTTTTCATTCACCTCAGTACTCTGAACTAAAGCACATCCCATCACAGCTGCACTCTGTTGTGTGGGAATGCCTCAAATGAAGGCAATGTCATTTAGGGAAAGGTGGTTAAGATTGCATAGTATCAACTGCAACAGAAAATCCCTAGAGGAGGGATAGCATTTGTGGAAATGTTGGATATTTATTGTCCTGACAAAGATGTAAGTACACTGGCTTTAGCCGTGGGAACGAGGAAATGAATAAGTCACAGACAGACTAATCGTGCCATTTTCCTAGCTTTAGCTTCTTCTGCATGAGTGTCTAGAAAAGACAGTAGTTGTTTTGAAAATGCAAACTCTTCCTATTCTCGCTTTACCTGGGAGAGTTCTGAGGAGGAAAAGGATTACTGATGAATGTTACTTATCTCTGATTAGCAAGGAACAGGGTGGAAGAAGGATAAAATTAATGAGGGAGACACTGAGCACAAGCAATAACCAGACAGCAAGGAACACACAAGTAGGTAACAAACTCTGTGATAATTAGGTGTAAAAGTCTATTTCCCAGAGACAGATAATAGAAGTTCCCATCCCGAGACTGCAGTGCAGGCCTTTATGTCATTTACTGCTTGTGTCAGGGCAGGTCAATCAACTGACTGCAGCAGGTATTCCCCATCCACTGCCATCACCTAACACACAAAAAATAAATGTATGTGTTTTATGTCTGTGTTCCTAGTTTCTAAACACAAAAGATAAATGCATGAATCTATTAAAAGGCCACTTTACTCCAAATTTTATCTTCTCATTTCAGTCACTATTTCTGCAAAGTCTTTAGATTTGCCTCTTGGGACTTTTTTCCCCCTGAACTACCCAGTTAAAAACAAATGAAAGAGATTTTTTTTTTACTCAGGTTTTGTGGGGGCTTATGCTTTAGCTTCCATTTGAAAAATGAGTCTTCACTTGGATTAACAATGTCCCTTGTGGCTGACCACTTGTGATACTGGAATTGTTTGTGAATTTGTTGGTGTTTCCTTCACCAGTTACTTGTGACATTGCTCTGAACCAATCACAGTGTGATTGTGAAAACACATCATTATCTAGGTGTAGAAATCTGGGAAAGCCAGGCAGTGTCAAACAGTTGACTAGGAAATATTCTTAAAGGGTCATACACAGGGAGAACAAACCATCCCACACCAGAAGAATATAATTCTAGTGGGGACATGATTGCATAAGACTGCACAGCCAAAATGCATTACTTGGCATTGCTCCCATCTCAGAGACAGGTATTAAGCTACTTGTGCATGGAAAAATCTATCCTGATGTATTTTGTCTGCTCTCCAGAAAATCCCATTCATTTCAGAAACTTGTTAGTGTCTTGAACTCCCAAAATATTATCCAAGGATATTCTTAGCATCCAAGCAACTGACAATCAATACCAGTCTTGAAGAGCAAGATGAGAATAAAGTTTAATAGCAGTTATTCATGGAAAGCAATCTAAACAATTTCTTCATATAATTTAGAGTGCCAAATTTACAGGATTCTTGAATACTAAGGCCATCTCCATCATGATGATCCTGTGTCTTATTGAGTAGGACCAGAGTATTTCTCACTTTTTTGTGACTTTTTGAGTTATCAAGGACATCCTGGGCAAACAGCCAAGGTAATACAAGTTCCATAACAATAATCCATACTGAAATTTAACATGATGGCTACTACATGATGGCTATGCCAGTTGGAGGAAGGCAAGACCTTCCAGCTCTGGTAACTGCTTGACTTAGTTTTTCTTTTAGTGCATAAGAAACTTTATAAAGTAAAGCATATATCTTGCAAGTGGGAGACAAGGTATGCAAGGTAATCAGTAAAGAAATGGGAAGCAGAATGATGAGGTGGAGAAGCAGTGAATCCAAAAGCAGTTTGGACACCTTTTTTAGGGGAAAAAAGTCAGTAAAACCCTTATGGCTTCATCTGCACATAGGACTGTCATTGTGTGTGCCAGCAGAACAAATCAAGAGATTGATAGGAGTCCTTTTCTATTTAAAGGACAGGGAAATGTGTGGAATCAAAGAAGTTAGAAATGGAAGACTATCTCCTAGGATTGCTCTTTGGGGTGGATTCCCAGGCACGGTTGTCTACTTGAGTCAATAAAGTCTCAAGCTTTCCTCTTCTGTGTTCTCCTTCAAACTGTGGAGTTGTATGTTTGCCCTTCAGTCTTCAACCTTTTCCAATGTGTCTGACTCCATTCAGCAGATACCGTTTTCGTATATATACTTGTTTTGTTCATTCTGCAAGGTTTACTTGTCTTAGTTACTTGTGTGGATCTCATGGACTTCCAAAGATCCAGGGTAGCCACTGGCTTCACCTATTGATTATCTTGTGACACACAGTGTCCCATGGATTAAAAATGAGTAAGTTCCAGGAACTGTCACTTCCATTAGACTGCATGGATAAGATGAATCATGAAGGGTTTTTTCAGTAGTAATACATAGGTTTTGTCCAGCCTACTAGCAACCTGATATTTATCTACTGTATGCTTTCTTTATAATATCAGCAGAAGACTGAGCTCTTCAACTATCTGCCAAGGAAAATCAGGAACTCCATTTGCATTCTCTTAACTAAGCTAGCTGTTGAGACAATGCTCATTCTAACCCTACACCTACTGGTGTAGGATCACTCAAATTGGGCAGTCTTGTCAGTCCCACTGATGTTATTCTTCAGTCCAGGTGAAGGTTGTCTTAGAGGATCTATGTTGATGCAAAAATAACCAGAAAAGAACAAGTTGATTATTTTCTGAATCAGCTAACATGGCAGTTTCCCATGCTGTAAACTTTCAGGGATAGACACCATTTATTTTACCTCCCTGTACATCAAGTATAACAACACCTACTGCAGAACTATTTTTGGATTCTATTTAAACAGTAAAAATATTCTTTTTATGGGACTTCAGTATTTCCACCAGTGAGGCCAACACAGTGAAGCCCACATGGCTACTGGAAGTGTTACTCTTAGTAGAGAGTGAGACTACTCAACAAGTACATGTGAACTGAAGGGAAAGAGATCCCGCTTACATAAGGTACCTGGCAAGATGGAGCACAGAGCACAGAACGGGCCCTACTCACAGCCCTGTATTCAAACTGAGACACAAAGTTTTAAAATGAAAAAGGGTTTCAAAGGAAAAGAAATTGTTTCCAAGCTCAGATCTACTCTGAAAATACATAGCATGCTAGAGCTAATCAATATTTTCTGCCTATCACATTTCTTCCACAAAGTATTTTCAGTAATGTAGTGCAAATTTCTCATTCTGCTTTTCTAAAGAAAAAACATGAAAAGTATTTAATAGAATATTTAACAGGTATTCCAGTGAAATACACTCTACTTAAAGATCACTTGATTTTTGAGAGACCTTCGATTTCTATATGCAATGCAGCAGGTTTTACTTGAAGGACTAAATCCAAATGTTGACATGGTACCATAGTATTCTTTGAAATTACTGACTCCACCTCTTTCTCAGCTTAAAACACACAAATACTTGAGAGAAACCCACCAGGAACATTACTATGATGCTGTGTCAGGAGGAGGCTGCAGTGAGTTAGAGGAGTTTTGATCTCACAGAAAGCCAGAGTGTCTCAGAGGACTCTTCACTAAAGAACAAGAACATTTTCTATACCAGAAGTGGAAACAGAAGATGCTTAAGAAGAAATCATCCTCTTTGTTGAGTAGTCATTTGTTCTAGATGCAAAGGAAGATAATTTGCAAAACTACAATGTACCTCCAAGGTGTAAGTATTGTAAATAAGTACTGTTTAATATGTTCAAGAAGAAAAGATAGCTGACTATAATTTAAAAGGCAATGTTAAATTTGCTGTACTGACTATTCCAAATTTAAGCTTGAAATTAGTCCAGCACACCAACAGTGTCTAAGAAATTTCTAAGGTTTCTGTCACCATGGTAGCTAAGTGGCAATGGGCTTAATCCTCCACTCATTGAGTCCATAGTCAGACTTCTCCTGGCCTTAGCAATGCTGGATCTGACCCTGTAAATCCTAACATACTTGAGACCACAGCTTGATTTCTGAAACCTTTTTTACCCACTTTCCCACGGCAAATTGGGTAGGGAATTCTGTGGAAACCATTCACTTGAAAGATGTCTGGGGGAGATCTCTTTCATTCAGCAACAAATCCCTGACTGATTAAAAGAACTATGTTGACAGCCCTGCAGGAAGCCGTGCCATCCACTCCTTGGGCAGCAGGCACTTTTGGCAACATGTGCCAATTTAGAGGACAGGGAACAGTAAGGGATGGGGATCAGGAGTCAGACAAGGTCCCTGGAAACTTCCAAGCTGTTTTAAAAAGAAGGGAATTATTGCCTTGGTTAGTGCAATTCCCAGTCTCTCACAGCCAACTAGACAAATCAACCATTATACTAAAACATTTATATTGTCCTTAGTGGATGATGATAAAATGTAATTATTAGATAATATGCAGGAGTACACATAATAACTCCTCAACAAAATCACCAGTTCTATGGTATAAAGATGCTTCTAAAAGCCCAGGGCCATAGACATAAACACTTAGATTCTAATCACCTTCTGGTTTTATCCTCTTTTCCTCAAGAAATAAGGCCAGAGAGATCATGCTGTCTATCTCTCAGCCTCTCCTTAATAACTCGTGAACCAGCTGGCTGCTTTGAGCCAAACTGGCAATGTGAAAGAGGTCACAAAAGCAAGGAGTCCTTGCAAGCTCCATAAGAAAAGGTGGCTGCATGAAGCACAAACCCCACGTTTGTGCCTTTAAGAGGGAAAGGGGTGCACACTGAGGTCAGTAATTAGGATTTGTTTGAAAAGAGTTGCGGGGGGGGCGTTCTTCAAGAGAAGAGCAGAGGAAATTGCTGGTGCCTTTTGGCTCACTTCTGATGGAGATTGAAGAGAAGTGGGTTACAGACTGTGTGTGGGCAGGGACACAATTTCTGAGAAAACTAGACTTCATTAATTCTGCTGCTTGGTTGTATTATTGTTTTCTGTAAAAATGATGAGGATTATTAGACATAGCTGGTAATTGCATTACCAACATGAAAAGGCCTTAACAAAGCCACAAGGGGATGATGAGAAAAGAAGCTCCAATACCGAGAAATCGTGCAAAATGTCATACAGAAGAAGAGCCAAGATCAACATATGACTTACACTGCATGTTGACTAAAGTAATGTATGTGCTGAAAGCCCTTAAAAATAGGAAAGAGCCTGCAGGGCATTTAGAGTAAGGGTGGCACCTTCATAAATTGATGTGTATTTCTGACATACCTGCGTTCAGCCAAAGGTTGTTCTGAGAGTTCTTTGATCCCTTGGGAAGTTGGACAAACTGAAAGACCTTATGCATTGCACTATGGCTTCCTGTGGAAGCGTTAACTCAGAGCTGACCATTGCATGCTGTAGAAAAACACTGTAACAAATTTCAGTTTTGCAGGAGTATGCTTAGAGCATCAGGATAAATGCTTAGAGATAAAGCAAGCATCAGCCCTAAGAAACCACATCCTTCAGACAGATCTGAGATGAGGCCTGTGAGAAATGAGGAAGCTACAAGCTATGGAGGAGCTGCCCTTATGGAAATGACTGAAGAGTCAGATTCTTCTCCCATTTGTGGTTTGAAAAGAAAGAGCAAGCCTGTAGAAATGATGGGCTTTTTTCCAATTTAAAGGCAATCTGGGAATAAAACCCAGTTTTTACAAGTTTAGCTCCTGCTGAAAAGACTGTCTCACTCTTCAGTTGTTAAACTGTGGCTTTTTAAAAAGGCAAGGCAAGGAGGGAATAATACAAAAAGGAATATCTCTTAAATATATATCCCATCTCTTCATCAGATGACAGGATGATAATTTGAACAACTTTTTCTGTTGTATAAGTGTCACAAGGCACAAGGGGACTACTGATTCTCTTTCCTACAATGACTCAGGCAAGGATTTCCCTTCTTGTTATTAGCCTAGTTGCTATTTTTCCTCCTACCCATTTTGTTGCTTAGGAGACTGCTAGTCATGAAAAAATCTCCGCAAAGAAAACAAAACTTAAAAACAAAGAAAAAAAAACAAAACAAAACAAAAAAAAACACCAAACAAACAAAAAACAACAAACAAACAAACAAAAACCCCCACCACCAAAACAAACAAACAAACACCAAAACAAAACCCCAAAACAAACCAAAACATAACAAAACCCAAACAATTCAAAAACCAGTAAGGCTCAGTCCTGCTATTGCTATCCCAACTTCTAGAATGCTGAATGTTCATGCCTCCTAGGATCTGCCTGCACAGAAGGAACATGCTGTATTAGTATGAATAGTTGCCAAGGAAGTAATTTTTCAGGCACGGATGCAGTTTGCTCTCCAAAAGTCAGGTATAGATTTCTTTTTTGTGTCTTTGGAGCAGTAACAGAAGTTTCTCCAGCTGAATCATGTAACTGGGCAGTGACTTCTGTGGTAGAGGGTTGGTTGGAAGACAGTCATAAAACAGAGCAGCAATTTCCCTGTCAATACAGTAGCACTGTGGAGTTCTATAATAATTATACTTAATTCCCTACGTAAATATAAGAACAAATTCTTTTCCCAGAGAGGTTGTTTAGTACACATTCTAGTTCAGTAGGATTATGAATCCCCACAATAACTTTTCTGCCATGTTCTCATCAGGAGATCTCAACCTGCTTTCTAAGAATGGTCATTATAATTTCCTTTTGAAACTGCAGCCATGAGCTCTGGTCAACAATAAGAGATGCTCAAAATTCCTGGATTCTGGTCCAGACTTCTACTGATTAGAGTCATGACTATCGCTCTAGAGAGAAATAAATCAGTGTAAAATGCTGTATAACACTTCACACATGGTAAAATATGAATCCTGCATTACAAGCCCTGTCTTTTGTTATTTTCTCATTTTTTAAAAGGACTAAATACATAATATCTTGCTAATGGGTTGAAACTCTTTAGATTTCAAATCTCTTGAAAACTCCGGCTCTAATTTTAGGTTTAAGAAATCAATGTCAGGCTCCTGTTCTTGAAATGCTAAAGGTGTGGATTTCTGGCACATGCATTTAAAAAAGGGTGTATTATAAATTGGCTTCCTAGGGCCTGAGGACTTTGGAAAAAGACTTATTAAAAGTTATGCAGCATTAGGAAGCAGAACACATTCAAAAACTTCTGCTGTACAAGATGACTCATAAGGTTATACCACTGATTTCACTAGTAGCACCAGAGGAAAATTATGTCCTAGATCAAAAACACCCAGATGTTGTGAACTTGTTCCTGGGGAAGGCATATGACACATTTCACCATGATTATTTCCTTAGCTGAATGAAGTGACTGAGAAAGCAGATAATATCAGCATATCCAATGCAAGCAGCAGGCAATGAGGGGATAAGTTCTTATGTCTTGATCTTGCTCTTATTTGTAGATGCTGACACATCTCCCTTGGACTTCAGGAAAGTAGGACTGACACCAATATAGCTGTTCTTAATTTCCTGCTTTCTTTTCCAAAGCATTCTTCCTATCTGTAGCTCCCTGTGACTTTTTTTAGATTCCCTCTCCAGGAAGCTTGTTCATGTCTTCCTATCTGTTTGCCTAAGCCAGTGTAGCTCTTCTCCTTTATATAACATTTGCTTATGATCCAGTGGTATCTTTGGAAGAGCTGGTACTTTCAGTGATCTGTCTGAAGCATGGACAAAATTATAAGACTGTTAATGCCCTTTCAAAATTACTGTCCTCCCATTGGCAGGGGAAAGGACATAGATGGTTGTATGTGAACCAAAATATATGATCAAGAAAAAAACAGGACTTTCCCAAAAGAAGAAAGTAGATGAGGTTACATTCAATATAGGTGTTCCATCGTGGAGTGACAACCTACAGTTGGAGCCACAGGGTCACGACCAGCCTTCCCTTCCTTTATTGTTAGGTGGGAGAATTTATGTATTAATTTCTATTTCTGTAGCTCTTAAGACCAAAACCAAGAGGTCAGGGCCATGCTATAAAAGGTATAGTGACATTTAAAACAAAGACAGTTCCTCTTCCCTATAGATAGCACATACCTTGCAACCTAGACAGTATGCAGCACAAGGAGAGTGACACATTGCAAATGGGAGACATATGGGGGGCAAAGCAAGAGCCAAGCCAGGGACACCAGAGCAGGCTTATTGCTCAGTCACAGGCAGCGGAAAACATCCTGATTGATGTCTGCTGCAAGCTAACTGGGTCATGCTAGTGGAGGGTGTGAAGCAAATTTCATTTTCATTGCCATCCTGCTTTGCTACAGGCAGCAGGAATAGCACAATGTGACTTCAGGAGCCCACAGATAGTTCCAGTCCATACTGCCTGGAACTGACAGAACAACCTCCTTGCCCCCATCACAGGCAGGGAATGTTCCTCAAGTATGGTCGCCTTAATTCCCCCCTCATTTTAATGTAAGCAAGAATAGCTGAGTCAGATTTGAAAGTCAGGTCTTCTGGCTCCAGCTCCTGGACTTTGAGCTCTCATCTGTCAGTTACCTCCCTCAGATGGGAGCTGCTCAGCTCAGCTGGGAACACTTCACATCCATTTTCTTTGCTGATTTCCTTTGTAAACCTGTTGTGCCTCAGTTCTTTAGATAATAAGTTCTTCAGTATCCTCATTGTAGTCTTTATGTACAGCACCAAGCATGACATGGCACCAGATCCCTTCTTAGGGTGTCCATAATCTACTAAAATCCAAACAGAGCTATAGGAAGTGCAGAGGAAAGAAAAACAACTCCAAGAGTCTATGGGGAGCATAAAAAGGAAAATAAATTATCAGTGTTCCATTACCTTCTGCCATGAGGAAAGGGGCAACAGCTGTTGAAGCAGCTACCAGGAATGTCTTTAGGGAGGGTGGGGGAGATGGTATTTGTGGTTGGTGGTAAACAACAGGAATCTGTGTATCTTACAACATCATTCCTCTTTTAATTCATTTAAACATCTCTTTTGACAGCCTCTACCTTTTTTTCCCCTTTATTTTAAACAAATAGAAGCAGTTGGAAGTGTGGCCACTTCTGAGTGCCCAAAGCTTTGTTTTGGGAAGCTGGAGAAATACAGTGTCACTTCCACCTTGTCTGAAAGGGATAGAAAACATCTCAGACCTTACAAAGACTACTGCTTCCTTGTTGATTGTTATTGTGAGGTTAAGCCCTGTTTTTAAAATGGAGGAAAACTTGTATGAAAAGTGCCTGGAGGTTTTTGAACTGTTTTATAAAAATAGCTGCTTGAAGGAAAAAAAAAAAGAGAAAAAGAGACATGAAAAACAAACTCAACACCAAATCGTTTCTAGTGTATCCATCTATTGCAACAAGTCTGATATTAATAGAACACACACCAGCAGGGAGTGGGAAAATAAACATATTTTCACTCACATAAAGGGACTGCCTAAATGACTCACATATGCAAAAATAAATAAATGGATCCCCATGATAATCTGAAACTATATTTTATCCACATAAACAACTCAGCTTCTTAACTGTAACCTAACATGTTAAATTCACTCAGTTTTATTTGAGGGCATGGACAGATTGAGTGATCAATCTCTATTACACTGAGCTTTTTTTTTTATCCCTTCCTTACAGTGCCATTTTTCTTCCCACTAGACATTTTAGTTCATTTCCCTGAGCCTTCTTCAGCTTAATAGCTGAATTTCAGACTTAGAGAAAAAAAAGCTATCAAACTTCCAGAGGGGGAATGAATGTAAGTGAATGTTGTGCATGAGAGGGAGAAATACAGCAAATAAAAACGGAGTAAAAAGACAATTGTTAGCATTGCATGTGCTGTACATAGAGGATAACAGTTATATATATTCCAGTTTCATAATGGCAATGTTCAGGGTCAACCAGGTGCTGGCTTCAGATGGCGTAAAATCAAGAGGAAGAGGGTTTTTTGTCTTGTAGAACTGGCAAACAGGTATTCCCCTAGAGAAATAGAATGAGGACACAGCAATTAACTCTCCCATTCCTGCAATCGGAGTGCTAATCACATCCTTAGCAACTGCATGGTCACTATGGTACCGACAACATCTTTTGCTCAAATCCTTTCTGACTCATTTTCCCGGTAACTTTGGCCGTGGTCAGAGCACTTGCTGACACTGGGCTGAATGGTTCCATCAATCTCCATTCTGCACTACTGGACGCTATTGCCAATGAGGATGAGCTCCAAGGATAGAAACGAAGCCAGTAAGTGTCCAGAGAAACGCTGCTGTTTGCTTTTCAGAAACATTGTGCAAATGACAAACACAATGCTTCAGTACAGCCTCTCTGCTCTAATCGTCTTAAATGTGAGGCTAATGAACTTTAGCTTTCAATACCATTGAACCTCATTATACTGTAAATACCCTTCGTGTAACATCTTTTTGTGACTCAGATACCAAAAACAATAATGAATCTATCAGAAAAGAAGGAAAGGAAAAAGATACAATCTTTAAAAAAAAGAAAAGCCAGTCAGATTCATCTTTCTACAGCAAGTATGTCCTGGGAAAAGCAGTTAAAAATATAAAGGTTGTGCTGGAAAAATACTGGATATTGAGACATTTATGGATGCTAACAAAATCAGAAAATAGCATACAGGAAATAGACTAACAATCTGTCCTTGATGGAGTTGCTTAGAGCGGTTGCTGAATCTCTCCTGTAGGAGGCTCTAAACCCCATGCACTGCAGACACAAACTGAAACCAGCTTTCATTCACTGAACATGAGGGGTTCACAGCTCTAGTCTGTAAGTGCTTTGAGTTCTCCAGTGACACAAAAGAACTGGAAGCCCAGCCCTCACTGTCTGAAGTGCTGCTCCCATTTAAAGTGGTGAAGGAGAATTTATACAAGACTCCAGCCCTTTATTTTCAAATCTCAACATTCTGGTACACAGGAAGACAAATCTTACCATCAGTCAAGCAGAGAGAAGGAAACAAGTGTTTTCAGGAAGAAAATGTATGTAATGTAATCAAAGTATATTAAGTCTATATCAGGACACTATGCAATTAAAAGGAATGGGAGGAAACATCCCATGGCAGTATATTTTCAATATCTCCCCAGATGCAGGACTATGTCCTGCGATAAAACTGGTACTGATCATTTTTGGAGGCAGAAGCAGCACATGCTTTGTGGACCTAGGGTGACAAACATCTATTTTCATATGTGGGAGATAACATTAAAATGGAAGGTATGGATACTAGGAGTCAACTGGAGTAGGAGTAGTACTGACTGAGAATAAGATTAATGCATAACTTAAAAAGGATTCACATAGTGGACATCTTCTAAGTCAGCATTTATTATATACTCCTAATTGGAGAACCCCAGTTCTCCATTTTCCTAATAGATACCTGGAACAAAGATGTCCTGAATGATGTATATACAACTCCCTGATTGGTGGGCAAACATTATTGGAGTGTCAATATTTGCTTTTTTTTCCTCATTGTTTGAGAGGGTATAAATCATTTTGGATAATGCTCTGCTTGAGCTGTATTAACTAACTCACAGACAAAAATCATCTTGTATGCCTACTTTGTGCTATTTTCATTGCATTTTACTTTGCAGTGAAAACAACTGCTAGTCATGTGATAAATCCAGAACCTGAGCAATAATTAGTGTTAGTGGAGCTGGAGATAAACCCATAATTGCAAGTTTGGTCAGCTTACCCAAAGCCCTTACCACAAACTTCATGAAAAACACTGCTCACTATTTGCATGAAGTTGCAGTACCCAGAGTATGGTAATTTGACAGGGTGACTGAGCTGCAGAGCTGTGCAATAATACTTCGGTTCATCCCATATATATAGGTAACTGTATTACATATAACAGTCCCCCAAGGCAGATGGAAGTTCAATATGATTTTTGGTAATAAAATGCCTGAGGAGTCTCCTGCTGCACTTGGAAAGAAGACAGAGGAAAAGTAGATTGCAAAATTGAAATACTATGGTATTGGCTCCCTGACACAGGTCAAGAATATGCTGTTTGGAAGTTGAACACATATCTCAGATCTAGAAATCCATGGCACAGCACCAGAAGTTTCGAAAGGACAGCTTTGTTACCCGTGGTTGCTTTCCTCACTTCAATGTTTTTCCTCTACCCTGCTCTATAATCAGGATACAGTTTGACCTTGCATACAAAAAACTGTGCCTTTCAGTAGATGTTTAAATTAATGATTATTCATATGAAAGTCAGTTGAGAAGGTGTTTAAGTCCACAATATGTCTTTTTACATCTGCAGAAATTTGGTTCCATGAACAGGAACTTCAAGCATCTGAAGTAGACAAAAATCTATGTTAAGAATCTGATAAGAAACTTTTGTGTGTTCTATTCTAGAGCTTACACTTCTAAGAAACATTACCAAGATCCTGCCATACAGGAATTTGCCTTGTCATTAAACTGTTTGGTAGCTGCTGGTCAGTGCAAGTCATGTTTTTCTTTGTGCATAGTCTGAAGAGAGCAAGAGCCTCTCACTGCTCCAGTTACACAGGATAGTTCAAATGTTAAAGCCTGTATGTTCAGCTCTCTGTACATTCTTGGGACATTTCCCAAAGGATCAGATATTTCAATAACACCACAAAGTTCCTTGCGTCCTCCTTTTTCACTTCTGATGAAACTTCCTCTATCAAAGACCAGAGCTAATGATCCAGATTTAATCAACAAAAGTATTTACATTTCAAAATAATGAGACCCTCTCAGCTGGTAACTTGTTAATTAGTTCCCAAGCATTCTCCTTTTATTCTCTCTTGATGCAGTGATGCAGCTGACAATCCTTCCAATATTAGGGGAAGTTATTTGAGAAGTGTTATCTCAGAGTCCTATCTTGTTCCAGGATCAATTTGCACCAATGTGTTGATTACAGGAGAACTACTGATTTACCTACAGGTAAATGTCTTTATGTATCAGACTGTCTTATCCTTCCTAACAAGTTTTTGCCTTGTATTTTTGCATGCTTAATGTCAGCAAAGCAATTAGGTATCTGAATTTAAGCCTCTCTGCCTGTTATCTCCCTGTTATCTTTTAACAATGCTATTCTTTCACTCTGGACCTCCTAATACTTGAGGTCAGATTCACATTTACAGAAAAGCTATTTATATCACTTTTTAATTCAGTGCATCTTTTTCCCTTAATTCTACATAAGGCTCTACTACCCAGCTACACAAAGGTATTAGAATGTAAATAAGAATCTGTCCATAAATATTTTTTCTAGCACCCCCACATTTCCAAGTATGGACGGACATAAAGAATGAGGATCTGTTCCCAATTTCTGTCCCAGTGCTAGTATAGTCTGAAATACACGTGCTGGGTTTCAGTCTTCTCCAGCAGCTCCCTCAGCAACTGGAAAACTCCATCAATTAGTCCTCAGTGCAGGATATGCTTCAGCTGACTTGCTGGTAATCAGTTGCTCCAGAGCCTAGATTGATTTTGCCCTGTGATTATCAATTCTCCCATCAGACAGAACAGTCAATCTCAAAAACAAGAAGACATTTCAAGAAATAAGATCAGGATGTTTTACTCAGCACACAATTTCCTCCTATAACCCAACTTTGCAAGGTACATAAGTGTGTGCTTATCTTCAAGCACAATTAATCACCTCTTCAGCAACAGGAAGTTTTTTCTCTGGAACTGGAGATTACTTCTTCTCTTCTGCAGTTCCATACTTGTGTGGTTGTGCATTCTTTTTCTTTTTCTTTCTTTTTATTTTTTTAAAATTAATATTTCCTCTATTCTTTTTTCCCAGTCATATGTAATGCAACTGTGCAAAGTTTTCTTTCCTAAAGATGGGTGGGCAAGGAGAAAATTATTTAAATTATATGGTGGGGGAATAAGTTATAAAAATAGCAGCATATTCCAAACTTTTTAACAGGAATTTTTATTTCTGAGACACTAAAAATTCTCTGGAGGCCTAAGGACTAAGTACACATAAGACTGAACCCGGCTTTTTAATTAATTGTTTATCTTCTATAAATTAATTACATAACTTTCTGAAAACCACAAATTATCACCAAGAAGCTGCAAAAATTGCAAGTAAAACAAAAGAAAAGAAGAAATAAAACTGCCGTGAAAAACTTTATCCTTCCCAAGTCTCTGGGACATCTTTCGAATACCCATCTAATTTTAAATGTTTATGATCATGGCAAAAATGCTGCCACATGTTGCAAATGTGGAAAATATTGCCAATATTTTAAAAATATTCGAATAGAAAATTCTCATCTCTTAATCAGACATTTAGAGACAGCCTGTGTTACCTGTAATGCCAATGCAATGCTTCTGATCTCCACAAAAACCGTGATCCAGCCCTAGCATTGACTGTAGTGGTGCTTTTTGGATCTGAGTTCTAGGGAACAAAATTCTAGAAATGTAATTCATGAACTGGAGGACTCCGTTTGGGTGTATTTCCCTTGCAATACTTGAAAGTAATCTAGTCTCTTCCATAAAGATAATCTCATGTTTTTTATAAGGGTTACTCATGAAGATTCATTTTATCACAAGGCTTCCAGCTTGTTTGTCCATAGGAGGAATAAATCTTGAAGACTATCAAGCTTTGATAGCCAAATTTCTGACAAGGAGTGAACTTAGTGCCTATGTATGCGAACACCACTCATCTGATGAACACACCCTGATTAAATAGATGGTTCACTAGAACAAAGAGAAGAAGTAAGAACTGGGGAGGGCGGTTAATGAATCAAGTGTTTTTTCAAGCTATTACTATTCTTTTCTTCCTGAGTCCTTTTCCTGCACTTTAAAAAAAATTTCATCCTAGAATAATCTATCAATAGCACAAGCATTCACAACAGAGTGGACTCTGATCCACTTTCACTGTTAAGATAAATCTTCTATTGACATCAGTGAGTTTGACCCTGAAATATGCTTTTCTCATTGACTGGTCAGAGACCAGCTTTGCTGTCCAATTCATGTGATGCACACCATGCACTTATTTATTTAGGATCCAGAATGAGAAGTGAGAGTGGCAGAAAATCTGTTCTGAACTACTGTAGTTTAATTTGGATATTTGTGGGATTCAGTGGAGAGCCAGCAAGACTAACCTAGTTATGGAATAAGAATGTCAGCCATTGTCCATTAGGCCCTGGCCACATAATCTTTCAAATACAAATAATCTCTGTTGTGACTACGAAAAAACAGGGTTGGGTTTTGGTTTGCCTTTTTTTTAAAAAAAACTTTTACATGACATTTGGACCTCTCTTCCTACAAAGAGCTTGTCCAATATTTGACCTTAAACTTTGTGGAGTAGCCTTCTACACCTCCCAGATTTAATTCCTTCATTTCAGTATGTGCAAGGTATGAGATTAAGCAGCTCAAGGATGCTTAATCATGGCATTCTGGTCTATCACCCACAGAGTGGTGTGGGAGTCTTCTGCAGATATCCACAGCAGCAAGAAAACAGCTGGATTACTGTCATAATAGTTTGTGTGAGGAAGATAAAAAGAGCACTAGCAGGAAGAAGACTATCTTAGAAAATATTGCAGTGTGAAGTTAGGGTATGTCATGGGAAGGTAGAGAAGCCATCATTAGAGTTTCATCTAGAGTTTAAAACCTACTGTATGTTATTTGTGACCACTATAAGTTACTCAGAAAAACTTCCTTGCTGAGCCTAAGGCTCTGAATATCCTCATTTGCAGTTCTATAGCTTGTTCACTAGCTTCTCCATTTGATTTTGTACTTTCATTAGAAAAATTCTTCCTTTATGAATTTGAATATTTGCAATTTGAATATTGCAATATTTGCAATATTTGAATATTTACTCTTTGGCATGCTTCTTACACAGAGGACGTTGCTCAGTAATGCTGTGGTCCCTTTTATTTACTCCTAACTTCAGTTGTTTCTGGTCAGCCATTAATAGATAAATATTTTATTATCTAGTTTTCTTCATCTACTATATAGAAGGGTCTGGCAGTTGCAGAGGCCTCTTCCTACCCTTCACTCCATGACCTAACATGCCCTCACTCCAGAGATTATACTGTTACAATATTCCCTTGTATTTTAACACTCCCTCATTCTTCAGGAACACCTATTACATCAAGTTCTCCTTTCATGGTCATACACTCTGCCTTCACCTGTTATTTTTAAGCTTGTGGTATGCAGACATCGATATTACTTATTTTTGGCCATCCACCTATTTTTAAACAACTCCTCTGCTTAGCTCCCTGCTTCAGAATATACCACTGTAATTTAAGTTTAGTTATCCTCAATGTCATCCATGTTCCCTCCTTGTAGAACTGGATACAGAGTTAAGATGCTAATGGGGGGGAAGATATGTGGAAATGGAGGCACTCTTTTACCCAAAGACATGACTACCCACATCCTACCCAGTGCAAACAATTCACTGCCTGATCCTGCATGTTGCAATGAGATCAGAGCTGTGTGGCCACAAACCCCTTTCCATAATTAGATAAGGGCTGCATTTTCCCTTGGAAAGGTCCCTATTTATCACCAAGACATTTCAAAGCTCAAAAGCTCATTTTTCTTTTTTTTTCCCTCCTTTTTTTTTAAAGCTATGGGACAGCTGATTTTTCCTAGCAATTCTTTCCCTGTCAGGAAAGTGATAATGAAAAACAATTTCTACTTTGAATTTTTTTCAGCTATTCCATTACTGAACCTTCCATTGGCTCACTGGAAACTGCGAGAGAGGGTTTGATTCTTTTCTGTGGAAAGAACATGGAAAAAACCTTACTAGGTTTTTTGTAGCACAAGAACAAATTTTTTTTCATCCAGGATTTCACTTCAGTTTTGTCTAACATTTCTTTGAAAATACATGTCCCAATTTCCTTTTAAACTCTTGATTCTGTTCTGCTGCTGAAAAGGCTGTAGATGGAAGGGGAGAACCAGGAACTCCCCATGTCAATCAGCTCTATTCATTCAATAGCTGTATTTATTAGTTTCATTAAAAACATATTGAGCAGGCCTGGTTCCTCACTTCTGCACGCCTACACAATCCTGACTCCCTTGCCATCCCCCTGTCAGTAAAGGCTCTATCCTGAGGCCTCTCTCAGCTTGAGATTCCACATGAAACATGAATTCAAGAGGATATCACATGCTTTTAGGTCTTGTTGGAAAGACTTCACACAGCTTAACAGGTGTGGAGGGAGTGGGGGACAGTTAGAGGAGGAAAAAATACGTACTTGAGATGAACTAATAATCCATTTTTTAAAAAAGAGAAAGAAAAAGTCTGTGTAAAGCTTGGAAAGCGTCTCCATTGCTACTGCCATCACTGAAATGAATGTACATGTAACATCTGACCAGCACATTGCTCATAAACTATGGTTTTGTTGGAAATAAAGCACTTTGGGCTGCCATAAGACAAGGGAGCAGTTCTTGGAGAAGGCTGCTAATTTGCTACATTTGTAATGCTGAGGCATGGGTCCCCTTCAGAAAATATTATGTTCTCTATATACCTCCTCCTGTTATTAAAATCAGAACTATGTGGAAGAGCAGAACCACAATAGGAGCCTGCTACTTATGGGGCAAGAAGAATGGGTGTCAACAGAAGTACTAAAACTACACTGGCTGTCTTTTAGCACTTTTGTTGGTGTCCTTTAAAAAAAAAATTTTTTTTTGCTGTATGGCAAAATACAAAACATTTTGTAGGAATCAAAAGATCTCCATACTCACAACTGAGGTTGCAGGTTAAGTGCTACTGAAGTTGAAAACCTCCCTAGTAGCTTTAGTGGTCTTTAGTTCAGACATCAGGCTAGAGATAACTTTTCAGAAAAAGAAATTTCTTTCTGTATTCAGCCCTGAAGAGTGATCTATAAAAATCTATCTGCTCAGCCACATCTGGAACTTAGCATCTTCATCTCTTTGGAAATTATCTCTCTTTCCATAACCATCAGATTAGATAACTGCTACCTAAATACTCTAACATCCCTTTTCTTAAATACATATGGACCACAAAAATCAACACCTGCACCCTTACAATTCTTCAACAAAGGAAGAGACTGGAGGTTGCACTAATGCCCTTAAGCACTCCCAAAGATGTATCATATACAATCTCTTCCATACATACCCTCTTATTTTTTTTTTCTTAAGTGGGTCATAGTGTATTAACCCACAGTGTGTTACATAACCATTGTACTTTTTTGTCTTTTATGGCAATAGGAATTCAAAGATACAGCAAAAAAAATCTGCTTTCTACCAAACATAAATAATTCTTAGTATTACTTGCCCTGTCCTCAAAGTGTTTAATCTGCACAGCCACCCTTGACAGAGAATTCTTAGCACTGCTTCCTTTCCAGATGATTGAGCAGAGGTGTACTGGCATCACAAAATACATATTAGTATCACATCAGCGTGGCCTCAGCCAAGACTGAATATATATGCATCCTGATATTTACACGTCTTTGTGTGACAAGAAGTTAGCCCTACTGAGACAGAGAGCTCACCCAGTTCACAAGCACGTGCTTGGCCCTTCCCAGGTTACACACAGCCCCTGAGTGATGCATCACACAGTTCCAACAAAGAACACTGCAGAGAGGAGAAAGGAGCGGGGGGCAGAGGGAAAGAACCACAGCAAGCCGTGCTTTCACCTACAGTATTAGTAGTTTGCCACAGCACACACCACAGCTGAGAAGCCACAATACACAGAGTATCACCATAAAATTTCAGAAGGCTTCAGGCATCTGCCCATAAAAAGTAACAACACTTCATAAGGCTGCAAGCATCTGCCCCTCTTGGTCCTTAGCCCACCCTTTTCTACCCCTCATGTTCATGCATTGCACCTGTGCCCTCTGTTCCCTGTGGTGATTGGTCAGTGCACCTGGGCACTCTGGCTCATTGCTGTCAATGCTGCTCACCTGCTTTTCACAGCTGTACCCACTGGGGCTGAGGCTCCGCCGCAGCCCCACTCCCAGTTACCACAAACTGTGTACCTACAGTACTTCACTTACCTGGTCTGCCACTAAAGGTATCACTTCAGCACTGTGGCAGTCAACTAAGGAGAACTTGATGTTTAACAGGATATAACTTGATTGAAGGCAATACAAACCAGGAATGACATGGTTTTGTAAACAGATTAGCAGACAGGTGAGACCAGGGGAATCAGTCTGTAGCCTCTGTCTCTTTGGAATCTGATAATTTCTTTAATGCAGGTACTCCTGTCTGGTAGAAGAATGCTATCATCCCTGGTTTGGGAAGTTAATGGGAGGCTAAAGACTCCAAATACCAATAAAGATATTTAGTTATTGAATTCTACTGTGAATTTGGACTAAAGTGACAGGTTTACAGAGGCACAGGAGTATCTGGCTTGACACACAAGGTTTCTTAACACCACACTTGTATTACACTCAGAGGAGCTTTGTTCCTCTCCTCTCTGACATTGCTTAACTATAGGAGTGGGGTAGGAGAATGTTAAGGATTGTGGTACCACCAGAAAGGTAAGGAGGGAACATAAAGACATTAAAACTTTCATATCCCATATCCTACCTGTGTCTGTACACACATATAAATACATATGCATGTATGTGGGTTCACACAGAAAGCAGTGATGATGCTGATGGGGACTAGCTGCTCACTCTGACAGTTGCCAGCACACAAAATACATGTCAGTCTGGTTCCTAATAGGTTTGTATTCCCTTGCACAGCTGGAGAAGTTTGGCATAGCTAAGAGCAGCTACAATCAATAAGCCTTAAATTTAAGTGGTACAGAAAGTGGTTTCAAATAGTTCAAATAGTTCTTCTGGGTCAGCTGTGGGGCATAATGCACATAAAGGAAGAATCATAAACATCCTTGACCTATCAAGTGTTTTCACCAGCCATAATTTTTCACCAAACAAAGCAAAACAAAAAACTTCCTAAGTATAAAGTAATTTTGGCATCAGACTCTCCTTGTTTGCAGTCAGATCACACTGTAAGACAATTGGCATCTTAGTCAGATTAATAAAAATTATGGCACAGTCTGAGGGTCCCATCCTTTTACTGGATTTTTCTGAAACCAGTTACAAATTCTTTTCAGAAAAATCAACACAAAGGAAAAATAAATTTCTCTGGGCCTTACTGAAAAATTAGTTGCTATACTTATAACAAAATATATTGTACCTATGGCTAGGTGGAAACCGTGGAATCGGTTTTGGTCAAGGAGAGATGCTGTTCCCAACTTGGTGTCAAAGTCAACTCAAGTCCCCTGCAGACTAGGCTGTAAATGTCTAGAAACTGGATTCAGCATACAATTCAGTAATTACCAAATGACAGTTCAAACCATCCTCTTGAGCTTGGCTACTGTCAGTAGAAGCTCTTTCCCCACTGCTTATTGTTAATGCCTGAAATTTTGTTAAGTGTACCATCTCTAGTCTCCCTGCGGAAAGAGGAAATCAGCATTAGGCTTTCATAGCAGAATCACCCAGGCAAAATGTCTACACAGATATTAATACCTTTTTGTGTGTCTACTAGAGCCATGGAGCAAGTGAATTCCATGGGCATTCTATACTTATGCTATTTATATTTACCTAAAATGTCTGCAGTGGCGTGGGTACAATCTGGCTCTTCCACATCCTCCTACAGTTCCTGACCATACAGCTCCTCATAACATCGTGCTCTACTCAAAATCAAACTTGAGCTGAAATTTTCTTTGAATGTTTTGTCTCCATTGTCCTCTTCCTCCCTTTCTCTTCTGTTAAAAAAAAAAAAAAAATCAATAAGGCATTTAAATCTGAGTGTATATTTCTCTATTAAATTGACACAAACATACAAGCAATTTTCTCAGAGCTGTTGACTATTTTTAATCTGTTTAAGCAGTTCCAAGAAAGTCTTTCCCTATGTGGGAAGTAGGGCACTTCTAAAAAGTGAAAGGTAATCAAAAGCTTTTTGACATAGTGACTCACTGACAGTGATTTCTGATTAATTAGGGGTACATTCTCCTCTTGATCCCTACCTATATAATATAACTCCACTAACGTCAAAAGAGAAAGCTGCCCTCCTTAAGGCAGCACCTACCCAGGGGGCTGGTCTTTTGCTCAGGGGCTGAACAGAATTGCTCAGCCTCTGGATGTTTCTTTCACCTGCCCGCTGCTGTGGGTCAGCTTCCTTCTGGAGCATGTGACTACCTCTTGCTGCCAGTACCAGCCAGTGCAGGCAGTGGCAGGGGAAGGAGGAAGCCTGCCCGGCCTGGTGGCCATCCCGGCTGCTGCTGGCACAGCTGACATCTGGAAGCACCAAGTTGGACATCTGAGGCACCAAGCTGAGGTGGCCCAGCTGTCGGGGGCTGCATTCAGAAAGCAGGGCAGCTACTTCTCATGCTGCAGATCCATTAATTTTGGTCAGTATCTGGTCACAATGACACAGTTTCTGTGATCTCCTGGCGCTCCCCTCACAGACAGCTGTGGTCATCAGGAGAGCCTGAGAGCAGCTGCTGGAGGGAATGGCACCATGTGGCAGAGTTGGCAGTGCTCATGTGGACATGGAAACACACCTGGAGCCTCCTGGGGCTGCTCCAGGAGCTCAGCACAGCTTGCAACTGACACCACTGAAATCTCTTATCTTTCCCCACACAATCTCCTAAAACAGCACCCATGTCTCTGCCTTTGAGCACCCACTGGTCCTCGCTGCCACCCAGGCAGGGCTGCAGCGGGTGTCTGACAGGGCCATACCAACAATTTAACAGTAGGGACAACCAGACTATGGCTCTGTGTTGAGTTTACAAATGAAAATGTGACTTGTGGATGTCTAGATGGCTGAGTTCAATCCATGGCTCAGGACAGCAGGCACCCAGCATCAGGAATGCTGATAGAAAAACAGACAAGAAGGTAACAGCAATGTCCATCACAAAGAACATGGCAGCATTTTATAATTCTTTGATTACATTTTATACTTCTTTGGTGAAAATAAACCCCCTCCTGGCTCTACAGAAAGCCTGGACAGCTTTGCAATGGGCAACCCCAAAAGAGTGAGGTAGGGGGTGGCAGAAGAGGTGCAACAGAATCACTGTGCAGGGAGAGGGCAGCATGGCTTCCGTGTACTGGGAAAGGACCCACCTGACGGGAGGACATGTCATCCTGTGCTTCCCTTCCACCTCAGTGCTCCTGCTGCTGATGGCACCACTCCCAGTTGCTGAGGCCCTGAGCAGGGCTGGCTCCCCAATGCCAGCAGGTGCCCGATGGGACAGGCCGGCTGTGCCGGGACACCTGAGGGGAGAAAGGCGCCGTTCTGAGGGCCCCGCGCTCTCCGCAGGGCCCAGCTGTGAGGCGCCTGAGGGGCCCCGCTGTGGGCCCTGCTCCCCACAGGGCTACAAAGGGAAGCTGTCATCTGGCAACAGGAAAATATGGAAAAGGAGAAAAATGAGGAGTGGGCTGAGATGATTTGGGGAAATGCTTGCAAAATAAGCATCAGAAAATAAAAGCAGAATGGAAACAGTTACAGTTTATTAATTACCATTACTTGGGATTGCAGGGTATTTGAGGTGATGCCTGGGTGCTCCTTATGTGACTTTACATGGAGACAAAGATCTATTCTGTGCCACAGCTCATGAACTGTATTTAGGCTACACGTTGGCAGCTTTCACTGTTTCCCAGAGGATCAGGTGTTGTTCTTTGATCATAAGGGCTGTGCCCTCCTTCCTATTCCAATTTATCTTCTTTCTAGTAGCTCCTTCTGCACCATATGCCAGCCACACTATTTCAGGGTCACAGAAAAGAGGTAGAAAGTAACATTTATTTTTGGGACCAAAATATTCACCTAAGAAGGCCAAGGTTCTCATTGCTGATTTTTAGGTACTTGTATTTATTTTGTAAGGGTAAAAAGCTATTGTTGAAGGGCAGGAAAGTTCCCATTTCTCAAAGATAAATATTCCAAAACACTTTTAAAATGGTATTGTCACTCAACTACACTTCTCTTTACTTCTGGGCTTAGTACTAGGTTTCATGACATCAGCTAGACGGAATCCTGAGAGGATAAGGGCCTCCTGATTACCTCAGTAAATTAGAAACACTAGATAAGATCTTCAAACGAGAAGGCAAACATTTACTTGGAGTGGGACTCTATTTCCCAGTTCCCATACTCTATGTTACTTGGGAATCTAAACTTGAATTCTTGTTCTATCTGTTTGAGATACTTTTGTTCCGTCTGCACCTCCAGAAAGCCCATCAGAAATTCAGCAGATAAAGGTAAATTTGACTGAGTTTGGAAGAGTATTCAAAGCCCTGAAGAATTTTAACCTCAAGATTAATTAGCTGCAGCATCTTTGTCTTGTTCAGTTTTATTGCCTCTCATCAGTGAACATTAAACTGACAGAACAGAAGCAGACAATAAATCTGAAACCATGCACAGGGGTACATGAGTAAGGCTCTGTGAAAATAGGATGTGGCTGTTATGATTTCAGACAAGAGATTTCCAGAAAAGTGAAGTCCATGGACAAGCCATGGACACAGAAGGCCCCTGGAAGTAATTGTTCCAATGACCTTCGTTAGCTCTCAGTACCACAGAGGCACATGATGAGGCACTGGAGCTCTCAGTCAGTGTATATGGCTTGTGACTAGGCCTTTGGAAAGACTTCCAGCCAGGTGGTCAGGAACTGTTAATGAAAAACTGTTTATTTCATCAAAACCAACATCCTAAAAAACCAATTAAACTCAGAAGTATTACAAATATTTGCAAAAAAGCAGTAAAATAACATGATTATGGTGGCAAACCTTTGCTTTCATTCACATTTAATATTTCTCTCCTTGTTTACTCTCATTAGAAAAAGGTGAGTAAAGCCAAAAATAAAAATCATTACTTAAAAAAAGAAAATTAAAAAAAAAGAAGGGAGAAAAACCTGGGAGAGCTGGGGTTGTTCAGCATGGAAAAGGCTTTGGGAGAGACCTCACTGCAGCCTTTTAGTACCTTAATAGGGCTCATAAAAAGCATGGTGGAACTTTTCATACAGGCAGATAGTGACAGGTCAAGGAGTAATGGTTTTAAACTAAAACTGAGCAGGCTTAGATTAGGTACTAGGAAGAAATTCTTTACTCAGAGGCTGGTGAAGCACTGGAACAGGTTGCCCTGGGAGGTCTGGATGCTCCATCCCTGGCAGTGTTCAAGACAGGCTGGATGAGGCTCTGAATAACCTGACCTAGTAGGTGACATCCTTTCCCATGACAGGGGAACTGGAACCAGATGAACTTTAAGATCCCTTTCAGCTCAACCTATTCTATGACTCTGTGTCTGAAAAGTTGTGCTAAGTTTGCATATGGTAAGTTTGCATCAGATGAGCTCAACAGAAGGCTCATATACAGTTTAATCCTAGAAGTAAATGAATTATTCTTTCTTCAGAAAATTGTACCCAATAGCAGGAGTTGCCCAAGGTGTGTGACTGTGTGCTACTGAAAAATTTCAAAGAGGAGGAGTTAATTCACCTTCTGTCCTTTCCTTGGCCTCCAGCCCAGGGAAGTGTCTGACAGCTACTCCTGCAGACTAATAACCTACTTGCTCCTAAGAGGACGTGAAAATTGCATTTTCTGAAACTTCCTGGAAAACAACCAGGTTAAATGCTTACCTGTAATTGATAATCATCTCTCCAGTTGGGTTTCACACTGTGCTGCTCTTCAAAAGGTCTTTGGATGTCCCTTTCACAGATGGAGAGCAAAGGACTAAATTACACAAGAAGTATCTTTGTCTAGATGTACAGACATATACAGCTGTCAGACTGATCAAGATGCTAAAAGCTTCCAGAAGTTTTCAAGGAAGAGAGAATGTAAAGGAACCTAGACCTTGTCTTTACAAGGAAAAAAGCTATAATGTGAAAATTCTATTTGCAGAAATAATTCTGTCAAACATAACTCCATTCATACCTACATCATACTAATTGATCCACAACAAAGAGACCATTTTTTCAGCTATGACAACTCAATCACTCAATCTCTGTGACACCAGGATACCACTGTCACACTGAAGCAGACAAACCATGATCCAGTTTTGACCATTTGTAACACAAGCTCAAAATTTGGACCTGTGCTGAGCCCTTTTCCAGTGCTCAAGAGCTGTTTCTTAACATACACTCAACCACTACAAATTACATCCATCATTAAATACCTGTTACAACTTGAGCGACCAAAGCAGCCATGGGCATCATTTCTTCACTGTCTTCCAATTTGACCATATGGTTTTTCAGAAATGCTTAACAATACCCCAGTTCCTTTTGCCTTCAACTCATCCCCTGGAGTGAGTTACCTGTGGATATGTCTCTCTTCATTAGCTACAGAGGGAGTATAAATGGGCAGGCTAGAGTGATCATCTGACTTCTAGATGCAGATGTCAGGAGGGGAATCCTACCCTCTGTCTGTCTGACATAAACAATCCTAGCAGGCTCCCTATCAGGGCAAGTGAGGCATGTTGTCCCAGAAATGAAACTCAGCCAGCTGGCATCAGATGGGCCCTATAGAATGTCCTGCTGCAATGCCCACTGAGGTTGCTGCAGTGTGTGAGCACAAGGCAGCAAAAACCTAAAGGGATATTGGCCTGTCTTGAAAAAGTAATTTCATTTTATGTCATGACACTGCGAAGTAATTGTACTCAAAATAACTGGTTTAACTGCCTAAATACGTTTTTAGTACTTGAGCATCCAGGTGGATTCAATTGTGCTTGCAATTTTGCAGACATTAACGAGGGAGACTAAATGACTGAGGCGGGGAAAGAGAACAATGCTGCACTCCTGTGAGACAGCCTGACACACGGACTAGAGCACAGCACAAGCTCTCAGGAGCCTCCAAGTCTAGACCCGTTTTGACCACTGACTGACATATGTTGTAAAGCTAAGCATGGAAAATAAAACACAACTGTTCTCTGTGTCTTTTACAAAAATAATACTGGCTGAAATCTTTAACAAGTGTAAGCTATCAAATAACAGAAATAACTGACTCCAAAAGAAGCAGAATTACAAGCCAAATTCGGTCAGCTTTTAAGAATAAGAACTTCCTTCCTGAGCATCTTTTCCAAAAGCAACATGTGACACAGCATGAATATAAGCAACACTTGAACTGTTACAAAATACATTAAAAATAAATTACTTAAATTCAGAAATATTATTCTGATGGGCTAAAGCAGACTTAGAAGATGTATTTTTATGTCAACAACTGTTTACAGAACACTAGCCTTAACTCCAAAAGCCATTTAACTCTTCACAGAAGTTTTCATGAAGAAATAATGTACAAGGCACACTGGACACTGTTGGGCCAAACACATTCTACAGTTTATTACACATATTACATTCTTAAATAAAAATGCGTCACATAACATTTTTGCATAGATATCTTACAATATACGAATTTAAAAAAGAATTATGAAACAGACCAGTAACAAAAATAAATTTTTTCTTCATTAATAATTTTGTAACATTAACATACCACCATCATATAATACAAATAATATTTTTAAATCTTAAGACTTTTTGTACAGCAAAAAAACTGACAAAGTAATATATTTATATATATATATATATATAAAAAGCTTAAAAAAAATAAAATGTCAAAAAAAGGCAGAACTGAGGGCTACAAGATTGGGTACTTCTGTGATATATTAGAAATACCAGAGTAGGCCTGAGAGAACGTGACCGAGGGCATCTCCGAAATGCACTTGTCAGACACATCTGGTAAAAGAAAAATTATAGTGCAAAATGAAAGTCCTTCAAGCAATGTTGTTTTTTGTTTGTTTGTTTATGTTTTTTTTTTTTTTTTTTTTTTTTTTTAATAGGGAGCATTAATACATTTTGTTGTTGTTGTTGTTTTTGTTAAACAAAAATCTCATGTGTGGTAGAGAGCAAGAAGTTTCAAAGAACAAAAGGGAAAAGCAAAAAAAAAACCAGAAAACAACAACAACAAAAAAAAAAAAACTCAGCCTGCATTATTATTTTTTTCAACTAGACGAGCAGACATGCCAAACTAAGGCCTTGTTTCTAAGAGAAAAGCTCTTATGGTTTATATGCAGTGATTTCAAAACCAGGTACTTAAACTGGTACAAGAACCTTCCTGTAGAGGTATCTTAATTAGTTGAAGCATTTCTTACACTTCAGCTTAACTGCATAGGATGCCAATGCAAACTTGATCCAGGCAATCACATAACAGGTGCAGCTACAAAGTGATTTAGCTAGACTGATTTTAATGTAGTACAGCTTCCCTGGTAGAGACATGGCCTTGGTAACAAAGTAGTGTTTAAACCAGTGTTTTGATCTACTTCCAGAATCTGACAGATTTAAATACAGAGTGATGGGTAAAACATATGTTGCAAAACATAAAGATCAGCCCTTCAGCCATCAGGCCTTCCAGGGACTGTATGTTAGCTTTTCATTTCCCCGAGAGCCCAACAATAAAGGCTAAAATTCCCATGTTTCCGTCCATTCTAGTTCCCTTTAGCGTGTACATGCGAAGCCCTTATCCCCCTCCCTTCCCACCTCCCCTCCCAATCCCCAAATTTGCAGCCTACTCATTCACAGTACACAGCAACATGTATTTCCCAGCACTGTTGAAAACTTTCCTACAGAAGCTGACATGATTCCTAAAATGCAGTGGCAACAGCAAGTGCCCTCCTTAAACGAAAGCAATAGGCACAGTTGGCTACTACAAACTGTAATTCAGTAGCTCAGTTTGCTCTTCTGTGTAGGTATATACAGTATACTGTCGTACATCCACACCCACACAGAGACAGGGTGGAGAACCTGTTTTCTGGCAGTATATAGAAATTAGGACCAAAGCACTTAAAAAAAAAAAGTCATCAAAGCTTTCATTTTAAAAATCGCAGATTCCAACTTCAATTATTACACCAAAAATTCCATCAACAAGCATTAAGGAAAACTATAAAACCCTGTTTCTAAAATGACGCCTGCATTTGAAAGTTTTCAGGTAGGGAAATTCATTTTGAGGTGATAAAGGCAGTCTACTCCCCATCTCAACATTTTAATGTATATAATTTATATATACAACTGTATCATTATATATATAACTTATATAGCACAAGTATTCTCAAGACTTCTTCCTCTAAGGGAGGACTCTAAGGGAGGAGGAAATTCTCAGCTTTACAACATAGATCTTAGTACCTGGTAGGCCAGATCCTACAGTCCTTACAATGCTAAATCTTGCCACTGAAGCCTGTGCAGAGCTGTGGAAGAGAAAGACTGCAGCAGCCATCCCTAAACTATTAATAAAAAGAGACACAAGTGTGACAAAAGAAAGAAAAATATCCAAGCTTGATCTGGAAAAGAACATTCATGAAGTTGTAGTTTAAATGCTAATGAAAGACAGGCAAGACTTGTCAATGTTGTAGTATCTTGGGAGAAAAGTATTTCTATTTTTTCAAGACAAAGTTAAATTGTTATTGTCAAGCATTGTTTTGTTTGGGTTTTTTTTTTGTTTTGTTTTGTTTTTTTTTGGTTTTTTTTTTTCTTGGTATGTAGATATCTTTACAAGTGCAATTCTATCTGAAATCAGCAAAAAGTAGTTTAGAAGTTCTGGGTTAGAGCATCGCCCATGATATGAAAGCTCAAAAACAGGCTTACTGGATGGAATGACAGAATGTGCCAAGTCCTGAATGAAATCAAGAGTAAAAGCCCTTGATCCACTGAGTGCTGGCCTTTTAACACTGAATTATTTACAAAATTTTCCTTTTTTAAATTTAAAGATTTTGACATATATTAAGAGAAGAGGAAGGGAAACACTTAAGGAAGTTGGACTTCATCAGCTTTGCCAAAAGTACCAATTACCACCTCTTTTGTATACAGACAAATAAATTGTGTTAAATAGGAAGAGCAACCTTTATATTAGATACAAACCCCAAATTGTCTAGGGTCAGATAAAAATGAGGGAGAAAGCCTGATTCTGCAGATATAAGAAAGCTCACAGCTAAGATTTACTCAGTCACTGCAACAAACATATTGATCAGCTCCATTTTAGCTATACATCCTAGTGATTAGTTAATTTTTTATGCCTGAAGTTAAAACAATTCTGAAAGCAAGGGCTGAGGGATGCTCTTGCATTGAGATTCTTCTTCCCATCTGTGTTTGGTCAGTGCTTCCCATGCATTAAGTGGAAATGTGCTACTCGAAGGAAAACAGCAATTCCAAAAAGTCTGAGGAAAATAAGTGAATGAAAAAAATGTTCACCTTAGTAGAAATATGTTGGCTTAGATTTCAGGTCCTGGAAACCATTTCTGAGACATCACATGGGTCTTCCAGTCTAGCAAACTTGTTTCCATAATATCTGGCTAGTCCCTGCAGCTGTGACACATATCAAGGTATGATATTGCTTCAAACTGGTTTGCTAAGGGTTTGGGTTCTTTTAAGATTTCTTCCTCTCTAGGTCTCCTTCATGAAGAAAACTTATAAAGTTTAACAAGGATGAAACTCTCAGAATTCGAGAAAAAACCTACAGATCAGCCCTACAGTCTGTTTCATCAGCACAAGACTATGAAGAAATAGAACCAGTACACACTTAATAAGTAAGAGCTGTGAAATGAATCACAGAAAAATTAGTATTGGAAGGTACTTCTGGAGGTCACCTAATCCAACATTCAACCCTTTGTTTAGTGAGATCAGACTGCTCAGGATCTCATCCAAGATATTGAAAGAATCTAGAATTTCACTTCAGTTGCTAGTTTAGCCAGGTAATGTAATTGTCTAGACTGAGTACTAGCTACTGAAAAAGAACAACTCAGAGATAATGAAAAATACTCTGGGTTCTGCCATCCACTTTTAGACCAATCTCTATAAAATATATCTGATATTTTATGTTGTTCTTTATCTCCTAAGGGGAAAACCAAACAGAATAAAGATGCACTGAAGTGCTGTTTTAGTGTAAGAAGTGACTAAAATACAGCATAATGTGTCTTCATATTTGATACAGTACACATTAAACAATATATCTTTTAGTTCAAAGTGAACCATCAATGATCATGTCAAAAAAACCCAAATTTTGCTAGCCAGGCCTCAAGCTGGTGGTACAGAAGTATATTTTTATAAGCATATTTTTATGCACAGATTTGACAAATTTGATTAGAAAACTATTTATAACAGTGCTTCCTAAATTATTTTTTATTAGTCAGTTTTCAAAATAGAATCTTGACTTTAAGTTGTCACAGATAATGGAAAAATCCAGAATAAATATATTTTATCAACACTGTCACATACAAAGCATATCTCAACCTGGAATATTCTGTCTCCTCAATCACGAAAATGATTGACATATGGGAGCAAGTCTAGCAGTGATTCACCATGAAGGTAGTGGAACACATGATGGATGAAAAGAGGCTGAGAGACATGATTCAGCCTTAGGAAGAGAAGGATAAGTGTAGATCTTATTGCTATCTCCAAATACCTAACCAAGACTGTAGAGAAGAAGCCAGACTCTTCTTGGAGGTGCACAGTGGAAGAGGCCTGAAAACAGGTTTGAACATGAAAAATTCCTACTTGACACACAGATTTTTGGTTGTTTTTTTTTTTTTTTTACCATGAAAATGGTTAAATATTGGAACAGCTTGGACAGAGAGGTTGCAGAATTTCCATTCGTGAGGATATTTAAAACAGCTGGATACAGCCGTGAGCAACGAGCTCTAGTTGGAGGTTGGCTACGATGGCCTCTGGAGGCCCCTTTCCACATGCATGGTTCTATGATTGACTGTTCCGATCCAAAATATTATTTAGCTAATCACAAAAACTCACATTTATTTTATTTGCTTTCTCTGTGTACACTATTTTGTGAGACTTTTAGCTCAATCTGTTTTCATCCTATAGTTCCATGACCTTGGAAACCACAATCTGACTTTCTTATAATGGCTTCTCTTTTGCAAATAGGTATAAATCTTGCATTGAAGGAAACAAGGTAAAGCTTCTCCTTTCTACAGCTGGATAACTCAGTCCTCAACTGTCACCAAATTTATGGGTTTGCTTTCAAGAAGCTTTACACAGAGCCTTTCCTCTTTAGTCTGATTCTACTCATAATTTACAGAGAGAGAACAACTGTACAACTTCAGCAAGGAGACACAGGCCCAAAAAGGAACTAACTATAACAGACTACACAAGTTTGAAGTGTACAGCTTAAAATATCCGCAAAGAAACAAACCTGTCATTGTAAAAAAACCAATCCTGGAATGTGTCACTAATTATGCCTTTCCAAAATGGAGACTCCTTCTATAAAATACCAAAGTTATGGTTCAAAATTTTAGTAATGACTAAGACACTTGCATATGAGCACCCAAAAACGGAAGTCAAGAGATTGACTGGGTACACCATATATACAGCTGAAAAACATCTTGCTTTTCAAACATAAGAGGTGGTTTCAAAGCTCAAATTTTGGCTTCAGAGTTCAAGACCTGCTACAAAGCCTGAGAAATTTGAAATCTGCCTTTTACCTCCTTTTTACTATGTTTTTTAGGCTATTTGGATCCAGGATTTAGATGTAGGCTTCCTTTTGAACAAAGTAAAAATATATTTCAGCATTTTTTTTTACCCTAGGGCCCTTGTTCTGGTATATTTAAATAAGATGACAACAAGACCATAAATGACAACTGGAACTAAAAGACAGTCTTACTTGACTTTTTCCAGTTTAAATAGAGTCTGGTGTTTAAACCATCACTTAGTAATTAAGGTTTCTATACTACTGATAGCATGTCTAAAGGCAGATGTGTTCAGAGGGCAATGGAAGATATTTATGCAGGTTCACAGCCAATGAATATTGTACTGGAGAATTTGAGAGCATAAATTTTAGGACACTACAGTAATGAAATTCTAGGATTCTCTTATACCTTTTAAAATCTAATGCATTCACAGGATGCTCTACAGTTTCACACAGCTGAGGTTTCAGTTCCCATTAGGTATCTTCCTGAGGAGCAGCAGAGGGGCAGCACCAGTCTCTGCTGTCTGGTGATCAGTGACAGGATCCAAGGTAATGGGATGGAGCTGTGTCAGGGGAGGTTCAGGATGGACATTAGGAAAAAGTTCTTCACCCAGAAGGTGGTCAGACACCTGAAAAGGCTCCCCAGTGAAGTGGTCACAGCCCCAAGCCAGCCAGAGCTCAAGGAGCATTTGGACAACACTCTCAGGCACATGGTGGGATTCTTGGGATGTCCTGTGCAGGGCCAGAAGCTGGACTTGATGATCCTTGTGGGTCCCTTACAACTCAGGACACTCTGTGATTCTGTGATCTGGCAGGATGCTCTATTTGTTCCAACACAAACTGGATTCTAGGGCCCTCAGTCCCAGTGAAACAGCTGGGTGGAATGGCCATAAGAAGTATGCAAATACAGAAGTAGAGAAATACGAGATTGTCAGCAAGCAGTGCTCTGCAATTTTTAAATGTATACATATATATATATATATATAAGCATATATATATACACATATAGAGTATAGTTAGTTTTAAATCTTTGGAATAAATTCAATTTTTTCTTCTCTCTCTCTTTCTTTCTGACTTTCTTTCACTCTCTCTCATGCTCTTATCATGAATATTACATCATTGCCCCTAAAAGATGGTTAGATTTTGGTCCATATTTCATACCATATGGGCCAGACATCGTATTTCCCCCCTGTCCCCAAAGTGTTCAGTTGACAGTCACAGTGTTTTGTGAAAACTGTGAGGAAAACCAGCATCTTTTGAATAAATTCAATCTCTCACTGGAACCAAAGGTTGCAAAATGCTGAGAATTCAAGTGCCAAGGATCCCGGTGACAGCTCTTAAAAACATCTATTGAGATTCTTGTTTGCTCTTTTTTTCCCCTTAGAGTACAATTTTACCTCCCAAAACATAAATTAAGGGAAATATTTAACAGTCAATGAGTCAAAACAGTCAAAGAAGGGCAGTTGGCTAATACATTATAAAAGAGCAGCAACCATTTGTGGACCACACGCTATTTTGTTTCATTTCTAGACACATCTTGTAGGGATGGTCCGAGAATATACAAAATATACAACCTAATGACCACCTGCCTGCTTGCATAGGCCATTTTCATGGTCCTAAATGCAGTCTTTGGAGTCAGGGCCAGTGCCAAATAGGCTCAAACACAAGTTATGGCAATACATTTTTTAGGTGGTTTTTTTTTTTTTCCCTTTTGTAATGAAGACTTTAATCCACTTTGAGCCAAAGAAATCAAATTATTATGACGGAAGGGTGAGCATGAGACTCCACTTCTCCTTGATGATTCACACTGTAGGCCAAAATGGACCTCTAGGTTAGTAATACTTTGGACCAATCATTTGGAAATGCCTCACTGCTGTATGTAAAATCCAATCCCTTCCTTCACCGCTCACATGGTTACAATTTTTCATATAGGTATGGGCTACAGCATCAACTTGATGAACAGAAAAGCAGGACTTTGATAAACAGGCTAATGCTGAATGAAGCCATTGTACTTGGAAAAGGTTCTTGATTTCCTACTCAGAGATTGGAGTAGGATTTTTGGCTTGGGATTTTTTTTTTGTGTGTAAGATGCTCAACAAACAGGTTTAAATTAAAACGTCTGCAGGTGCTCTTTACAGAAACAAAAGGCTAATGTTTTAAATTCGTTAATAGAAGAACTGCAAGAAAAAGCAACATAATTCACCACTGAATCACCGTGGGTTGTGGCTAATATGCTCACATGATGTAGAAGGAATCCTGTAGTCATGCCTGTGTGGCCAGTCCCAGACTGATATCCAGGTGAAGACAAGGAGTTCTGAAGATCACTTGTTTGTGGAGAAAAGAGAAAAAATGTTTAAGCTTCCAAACAAGCTTTTAAAGTTTTTTGTTCAAAAAATAAACAAGAAGTCCTAGCTATGGCAATAAGGTGAGGCTTACAGAGATATTAGGTGCTGTATCTCAGGGGTTTATCCCTTGGCTACTTAGCCATCACGGCAGCAGCTTCCAGAGTCCCTAGTGCATATGTTGTGCAATAGCCAAAAAAAAAAAAAAAAAAATTAAATAAAAACAACCAACAAAAATATAATCCTCCATGAAGTCTACATAAACTCAGGCCAAAAAGAGGATGTTTGTGTCACAAGTGTCACTCCACAGTCTACTGCCATTAAGGCCACTGGTATTGACTTAAAAGGATCTCAATAGCTCAGTTCTGGGAAGAAGAACCAAAACCAAGACAGGTCAAAGTGTCTGTGAGAAGTCTGATACACTGAACATTAGGAATTCTCAGAGAAAGAACAAAAAACCCAAGAGGTTAATTTTGGCTACCAAACTGGGATTTGGTTTTCTAGGTCATTGTTTTCCCCCCATCTATTTAAAAAGAAAGTTAGTGCTACAAATATGCAACTTCAAGACGACATATTCTTCTACTGAGTTGCACTGAGAAGCAAGTTAGATAAGCCCCTCCTACTGCTGTCCACTCGCAGGGAAGCCTCCTCTGTTTTCTTTGATTTCCACTGGCAAAAACAGGAAACAAATCCAAGAGGGATGAAGTACTGTAAGTAACTGTTCTTTTTCACTGACTTCACCTCTATATCATTTCCTCGCCTGCATCTTCTCCCATCCAGCCGGGGCAAGGCATAAAAGAACTGATGTAGGTATTGAAGTGTAACTAGGAGCATGACACTGTGAGCATGTGGTCCCTGTACAGAGGATTACACGGGATCAAGTTCTCTTCTCCTGTAAGGTAGCACGTTGTAACTTGAGTTGCACTTTCATCTCACAACACTTAGCCCAGATGACATCCATGCCAAGCTGACTGATATTTAGATGTGTCTCTTCATGTGGAGGGCGAGGTGATCCGACCTGGAAAAACACCTGCAACATAATGCAAGCAGGAAATAAGTATAGGATTTTGGAAAACACAGTTTCTGCTCCTTCCTTGTTATGTACAGGAGAAAATACATATCCCAGTTTAGAGACATTCCTTGAGCTATCCATGGATCACCACCAAAGCCTGTGTGAACAACCTCTGTGACCACAGATAGGCAACTACCCTGGCTCTTCAGCAGTTAAAGAGACAACTTATCCTTTCCCTGTTCCTCTCCATCTCTCTTCTTTCACTGAGTCAGACATCAGGGAAGAGTGCTCATATATGCATCTGGACTATAAAACCAAGTATTTAGTATGTGTGTGTTTGCATATTAAAAAATAAATAAAACAAATCAGTTTTATTCAGCAACACCATTTTTGAAAATACCAACTTTCTCAAGTGCCCACTCCTTACAAAAAGCACCAAAGAATGATGCTAGTTTTGAAAGCGAAATTCTCATTTCTAATTCCAAACTGGAAGGAAATCTGGCTCAGACTTTGGAGGCTGACAATCCATCAGGCTTCATATCTCTCCCTTCCTCTCAGCTGGGAATCTGGGTGGTAATATGTGGATTCTGATGAATATTATCTCCCTGAAGGATGTTGACAGAAGATATTATGCCTATTTTGTAAGAGTGACAACTGAAAGACAGAGAAGGCAAGGAAGTTGTAAATCACACAGGTGCGGTAAAACCAGGGGAAAAAAAAGAAAGCCAGGACTTGAGCTTCCAACTTCTGTTCTTTATCCACAAAGACTTTTCCATCTCATAAGAAATTATATTTATTTTTATTTTCATAAGAAAACAGTTTTTTGTCACCCTGAACATGTAGTTGGATCCTGATGAGATAGACTCGATACCTATTAGATATGGGATTGAAAGTACCAATCCATTACACCCACCATCACAGTGTCATCTAAGATATGTATGGCACTGGAAAGCAAACCACAGGAGAAGCAGGCAGTGGTTCTGGGTGCCTACCCCACAGCTCCAAAATGGAGCCTGTCACAGTGACAGGACCGAAGACACATTTAGAAATTAAACTTCTACTAGAAACTTCAGTAGAGCATTTAAAAACAGGAGGTTTTCAAGTTCCCTGCAAATTCTGGCTTACCTTCTTTCCACCTTAAGCCACAAGATACTGGCTTGTTTATTTTAAAAACATCTACTACAAATATCACACCAACCCCCACACACCTGTGGCTTTTGAGTAAACTGGTTCTGTAGGCTCCAAGAACACTAGGAAAAACTACTTACAGAACTGATTTGCCTGGCATGTCTTATCAGTGCTCTACAGAACTGGAGTATAAAGCAGCCACCAATAATGGTCTGAAGAATATCCAAATGGCTTATTGTGAGAATCAAGATAGCTCATATATGAGCGCTGAGTGTATTTTTAAAAAAGCAGTAGTTGAGTGTTTTGTGGTTTTCAGAAAGAAGAAGCAGAAGAAAAAACTGAACAACCCCCCCCCAAAAGCCAATGCTGATAGATAAAAAAAGAACAGTCAATCTAAATACCCGAAGGATAAACACCCTAAGCAGAGAAAGGCTGAGAAAGAGAAGAACTAAAAAAATGAAACTATTTCAAATAGTTAGGGGACTTTTTGTGTCCTGCTGAAGTATTCCACTGCACATAGGATCAATCAGCATCTACAAACAGAGATGAGTGATCAAGAGGTACATTTTTAAGACAAAGAAACCTTAAAACAAGACAACTTCCACAAGAAAAGTCATTTACTCATCTTCTGTAAATGAGCAACGAGCATAGCTCTGCTCAAGTCATCTCTTCTCTACTTGCAGGGCTTACAAGGTAGTAAATACCTTCAGATTGGCAAAAATGAGACTTCAAAATAGGATGGAGGAGGCACTCCTTCAAGGTCCTACATGAGGCACAGCAAGACACACGTGAATCTGACAATGGACACTGGACTTTCAACACAGCAGGCTCTGCACAGCTAGAATTTTCTAGCCCTAGAGTGACAAAATACATCCTTGGACCAACATCTCTCTCATCAGTCTTAAACTGAGAAAGCAGCATGCTCTGGCTACAAGGGCTGCCAAAACAAAACAACAGCTTGAGTGGCTGCCAAAAAGACATGCACCAGCTGGCACTTCAGTCTAGGACTAGTCATAAGACCCCCACCCGAGCACAGCTTTTCCTCTCCAGTTGTCTCTTTTACAGATGCAACCCAGGAAAGTGTATGCTGAGTCACACCATAGCCAGATCTGTTAAAATTATAGATTCAGTACATTGCTTCACATCAGTAACTATCATATTAGCACCCATAATATTTTTATAGGTAATAAAATGGTGCCATTTTTGATAGTTTATAGCTAATAAAGTACAATACTAATTCTTCACATTCTCCTGCTGCCTAATTTGGTTAGTTCTATCTCTTGGTAAAGCTGGTGGATGTGGATATTTATTTTCAACTGTAAAACAGTCCATACAAAATTTCTGCAGCTAAATCACACTGTCAAAAAGCCTATTGATTACTGGACACACTTCTTTTATTTTTTTTTTTTCTTTCTGGGACTAGAGGCAGCAGTGGAAGAGGCTCCACAGGATAAATTGCCAAAGGAAACTACTCTTCAAAAATCAAGGAACAGGGGCTTGCTGGTCTCTAGTCCTAGCCACGACATGAGACTTTGCTCTACACCTCTGGCTCTACACCTCTTTCAGTTCCAGGCCAGCTCTGCAGATCACACGTGGGCCCATCACAGCCTTCTCTGAGGGCTTCTCCCCCCCTCAGTCTAGCTCTTCCTAGAAAGAACACTTTATGCTAGAATAAGACACTCTAATTTTAAAACTCATACAGGAATATGTGATACACAAATTCCCTGCTCCCAGACATGATTCCTTCCTTTCTCTTTTTGCTGTATCTCCTTAGCAACACAATACTGCTTGGCACTGAAGCCTCTGAAGGAGAAAAAGGGAAGGTAAGTACAATGAGAGAGAATATATCACTCAGCCATCTTTCCTACCAACTGTGGATTTTCCACTGTGGGATGTGTTCATTCCAGCTAAGTGCACTCTCCACTTGCTATCAACAAAGAAACCATGAGCACGTGTACACATATGCAGAGAGGAACATGCATCCCAACAGTCTGGCAGTAAGCTGCTGTCTCCTAAACACCTATTTATCTAGAATCAGCAAGTGCCACTACCCTGTCAAACTCTTCTCCTTGAAGTGCTGAGGGCTTGCACTGTGTGAGGAACAACCCTAGTCTGCATTTCTGAAGAGCAAAATTCCTGGGGAATGCTAACAACGAGCATAACCCTGGCATCTGGAAGGCACTAAGGACTTTCCTGGGGTGCTTTCCACACCACTTTAGCTGATTCTCCTTTCTCTCCTGCTGCCACAAAGCTACACACCATTTTCAGTACATATGATGTTACTCAAAGCAGTGGTAGTTTGCCAGCAATGACTAACAATGTGATCTGTGGGCTGCATGGTTTTGGGATAGGGCTGGGAGAGCAGAAGAGAATCTCATCTCTTTTGTTATAAAATTTACTTTTACGCAGAGGACATTAATACTTCTTTGACATTGGTCGGAAGGTGAGAGACACAAGCACATCTAAAAGCAGTCTTGGAAGGGAACTGCAGCCAGACTGTGTGAACAACATCCCCTTCTACTATCTGAATCACCCCTTCCATGCTCTATTTGCCAAGATACAGCCTTCAGCTCTGAACAACAACAGGCATAGGACTTTTGCTACATCAGTGTTGTTAAAACAGGTCCAACCAGCTCCTTAAAACCTAACAAGCCAGCATCTCTGAGAGAGTGGCCACAGCTTCTGTCAATAATGGTGAGTGCAATAAAGGGTAGCAGTTCAAATACAGAGAAACTGTTCTCCAGCTGGAACCCTGGCTCAGGAAGGCACATCTTTAAAAGTCTGCCTCCATGGCTAAAGGCAGTTTTAGGCTCATGTTTCAGTGCTTGCTTGAGGTGACCTCTGCAGTAGGTGGTAGCAAAGAGGACTGAGAATGAGAGAAGAATGAAAAACAGTAGTATGGCAGAGGGGGGCAAAGGAACAGGCGCTGTTATTCTAAAAGCTTGCAACAATTAACTGGGGGAATAAGGACAAATCTGCCTCCTATCACACAGATAGTATGGGCATAGAGTTTAACAGTACACAATCCTCAGCACTCTGGATTTTATTAATAATGTTATTCCTTCATCGACAGATTCAGCAGAAGAGCAGAAAATGCATTCGATTATTACAGGAATATATCTCTTGACTGCAGTGACTGAGTTTGCTGCTAAAGAGAAAAGCTAGGTAGAAAGGGATAATATGTGGAGGGAGAATAACAAACACTTAACAAAGGGCTGAAAGAGACCAAGGAGTTGAAAATACCGGCTGTATTTCTCTAGATCTCTGCTAAAAATATTGTTTGTCCTGACACAGAAACCCTAGGGCATGTGTATGCTTGTGTATGTTTGTGGGGCCACTCGAGGAAAGAAAAGAGAAAGGCAATGACTTACATTTAAAACAGAGAACATAATTGTTCTCATTCACAGTTCTACTTAAACAAAAGCAGAACTGCAGAGGTCCCTACTTGGCTTATCCTGTCCCTCATTCTGAGCAAACAAAAGATGATCCAGGGATAAAACAAACGATAATCCAAGAGGAAACCCTCCGTGGGGGAAGGGGGACAGGAAGAGGGGAGACAAGGGCAGAAGAGCACTTAAGGAGATGAAGCTCTTGGAAAGGCAGGATGTGAAAATGATCAAATTTCCTTCCCATAAAAGGATGGGGTCCCTTGTTTATGTTCCACACATCCTCTCTCCACGCATATTCTCTGTTGGTCTGGTGTACCCACAGGCTTCCTAGAGGCTTTATTGTATTACAAAACGTTTCCTTATCACAGTCGAGAACCTTAGTGCTGCATTAAAAAGATGGGTAATTTTCTTAAGCCTCTTTTAAAAATATATATAAATAGGATTAGCTGGATAACATGTTCAGATGCAAGCACATTATTTGATTACTCAATGGTGGATCCAGGTTTCACCCAGGGCACTGCCAATCTTCAGCTGGGGGGGTGAGTGGGGGAGAAGGGCTCATTGTTCGATCCTGTCAGTGCTGTCAAGAGTCATTACAGGGGTAATTGCTTTTGCTCCACCCTGATTTCTTATCAATTGGGATCGGGGATGTGGAGAAGTGTGTTCTTTTGGTTTTGTTTCTAAATTGAAAGAACCCAGCTTTCAAAAACACTCAGCACCAAACAAGGATGACCAGATTTTTCAGAGAAGCTCAGTATTTACTGAAGCAGCTAAAGCAGCGAGGGCTGTACAAACGAACGGCGGTGAGAGCTGCAAGGGCGGCTCTCCCAGGGAGCTGCTTGGGTGCTCAGCTCAGCCTCAGCTCCGAGTCGTTTCGAGTCCCAGGGCACTGCTGCGTGACAGGAACCTCGGCCCTGCGCACCTGTCAGGCTTTCAAATCTGGGCCTTCACAGAATGAAGGTGAAGAGTATTTCCCACTTCAAACAGATGTCAAGAGATTTAAAACTGTATGAAAAGATTCACTAATTAGCAGGAATGTGCAGAGATCACTGATCTTGGACAAAACAACCCCATGAACTTAAACAGTAAAATGTGTCTAAATCACTCTTGGGCTTTTGAGAATGGTGCCCTTTGTTGTCTTTTCTTTAGGAGCCCTGGACTCAGTGCTAAGAGAAGACAACAATCATACAGAAATGCAATGCTTTTTCTCTAGAGGCTTCCTATAGATTTGGGCCACTTGTGGCACAGCAGCTACACACTCCCCATTCCTCCTGACATACACCAATGTTTTTATGAGGCCCACCCTGCCAAAATGCAAGTAGCCAAGAGTGGTGCTTGGGGTAGTCCTTGAAGCAGAGCAAATAGGGTGAGCTTTGCCTTTGTGAGCAAAACAAGCTTACAGGATCAGGAGACAGAAAGCTTGGGGAGATGCTTTGTGGAGAGGTCCATCACTGAAATGGTCTAAGGCCCTCTGGATGTCTTCTCTACTTTAAGAGTATTAACAAGACCTGCCCTATGAACTGAATCCTGTGCTCACAGTAGACACACCAGCAGGGCTCAGTCAGGCCTACACCTGGTCCCACATTTTGTTCTGTGACGTGGGATTAGACTGCTTAGGAAGAATTCCCCATCTGCCAGCCTGCCTGGCCACTAAGGCAGAGAGGACAGGAGCTGAGCAGAGGGTCCCTCCATGGTACAGGGATTCAGGCAGTGGGACAGAAGGGGCCTCTCTGCTGGGAGCCAGGTATCTTGTTTCTGGGAGCTGGCAGCTCCCTGCCAGTCACAAAAGTCCACAGGTTTCTTAAACACCACGTTAGGAGCTGCATTACCTGTCACAATGGTTGCATTTAAAGGGCTTTGCACCCGTGTGCTTTCTGTAATGCCTCGTGAGCTCGTCGCTCCGTGCAAAACGCCACTCGCACCCTTCCCACGAGCACTTGTAAGGCTTCTCACCTGCAGAGGGGAGGAGAGAACAGTCAGTGTGGCAGCAGCATTACTGAGCACTCAAAAGCCCCGTGTCCTCCCGCCCTGCCTCTAACCCATCCGAGTAGTTTAGCCCTTCATACAATTCAAGGTCAGCATGGGATGCAAATAACCTAGGGCTTGTGATGTATTGTACTGAGGATAGTTCCAGATTTTACCTCAGCTGAAATTCTCACACAACCTTATATCTTGTTTCTAACAAAACCATGCAACTGGCCTTTGAAGAAGCCTTAAGAATGCCCTCAAATGTCTAAGCAGCTGTGTGGCTGAAGCTTGATTTTCAAACAGCTTTTCAGCTCACTCTAACCTTGCCAGATGTATTACTGTGGTACTTGAGTGACTGTACTAACACCTGAACACTGTACAGGTGTGCACCACTCCTGAGTGACCACCACTACTGCATCACATGCTTTACCCTGATTCTATTTACTCTTTGTGTGGCCAGCCTCACATCTGCTCCCCTCAAGCATTCATGCCTGCTGCCCCCAAGGACTGCACCTTTTTTACTTGCTTCTACAATATCTACTCCTGGGACCAAGAAATTATGTGTCAGGTCATCGAGTGTGAGAGGATGCACTTTTACTTCTTTGAATCAGCTGGTCCTTCAGGCTTCTTGCACTATACCTTCATCAGCTGTTATTCTGCCCCAAAATATTCACAGTACCATTGAAGGCGATGAAATGGTGTAGTGGTAAGACAGGAGAGATTCTAGTCTGCTGGTAGGAGTTGGACTCAATGATTCTTGTGGGTCCCTTCCAACTCAGGATATTCTATGATTCTATGCTCACATCTATCTTCTAATGCACATCAGTCTCTGCAGATCAAAGTCTGCCATGGTGTAACATCTGTGGAGTCATTAACACCTTCTGATGAAGAATCCCAAATCATGACTCCCTTTTCCTTTTCAGTGCACATGCATTGGTGTGCATTCAAATTTAACATCTCCCTCCCACAACAAATGCTCCAGTGCATCTCCTCCTATAGTAACTCCATGTCACTCTTCACCATGCAGTCAGTTGAGATAAAATTCAGACAAGAAATCACCTTCACTACCAAGCTTCTAAGTGGATTATTACTTATTTATTTGTTCTTAAAATTGCTAAGAAGGTAACCTTAAAAACCCACCATGGGCCACACCGAGGCTACAGTCTGTAAGACCTCTCTAGGCCAGTCACATGAAACAATCATTTGACCACAGCAGACAATGCAGAGACACAGCTTCCTATATTTATTGTGTCTATTCAGCAACTAGAAGAGTAAGATCTGGATATGGAACACCTATGTATACCATGATGATGAACTGGAGACACAAAAAGAGCAAGAAAAGTGAAAAGGGAAAGAAAATTGCAGCAAAATACATGAAAAAAATGCTATTCTCTGGTTTGTGAGTTTCTGCAGACTTCTTGTTGCACAGGTAGCTCTGCTGAACAGTAGTCATCTGCCCCAGACAGAACAGTAGAATGGGCTGAGACTGTAACTGAAGTTGAGCCATTTTATTGGCCTTTGAGAAGTTTCTTTGGCTCAGTATTTCAATTAAAGGATTCACTGGGATGAAGATGTGAAGAGGGGGCAGCAGCTGGCAAGACTACACCAAAATATCCATTTATCCTACAGTCTTTGAATGAAGAAAGGCCAGCCTGGATGTCCCTGCTGTGAGTCACAGTCCCCCATGGGAAAATGCCCAACAGGACAATGGACTGAGCCAACAATAACCCACCCCACTTAGAATGTGCCTTCTTGGTCATCTCTGCAGATTAACCTCTTGTTCCTTTATTCTTTGGATGTCTTCAGGAAAATAAGAAGTTAGAATCTTCTTAGTGAAAAAGATGCTGGTGTTTTGTTTCTGGGCTGGTTATTCAACTGTACCTCAAACACTGTCACCAGTGCTGGCCCCTGGAGCTGCAGTTGCAGCAGTTGCAGCAATCTCCCCCCAGCCCTTTGCATCCTACCTGGCACACAGCATCTGCTCTCCTCAGAAAAAAGGGATTTCCCAGGCCTGATCCTGTGCCTGTGATGGAGCACCAGTTTGTCTGAACAGTTCATGCATTATTTTAAAAAGCTGTCAGTTAACAAGCCTCAATGATAATGCAGTTCCTTGGTTCTCTGACGCTCTCTAGTGCCTACCTTAGAGTGGAGACAGCCAGGCAGGGAAACTGCCTTGCAGCACATTTGCCACACACACTGCAAAGCAAATGCAGAAGACAAATCTGGCAGGTACAGCCAGTCTGAAGGATACAGTCATCCACAGAGCAGAAGGGTGAAGAAAAAGCATCTTGAGCTTTCTGTGAAACTATAGAGGCTACTAGGATTGAAGTGGAGTTTGGCTTGTTAAAATTTGTCAAGAGCTTTGAAAATATACAGTGCTACAAGAGACAGAAAAGCCAAGCACGATTACTGGTGAATCCAAGGAATGACACATATCTCTGCTACTTGCTGCAGGGGCTCCTCTCCCAAGTGTTCCAGCTTTGGCCTTCCACAGCCCTGAGCTGAGTTTTGTTTTTCCTTTGTAACCCAAGCCCTGTTCAGCAAAATGTCAGACAGTACCTCTCAGTGCTCCAGACTGCACACTGCCATACCAGGCTCCCAGTAGACAAGGTAAATGCAAAGGAGCACAGTGACCTTTAAAGCCATGCCAGACGGCTCCTTGACCCAGAGACCTCAAAGACATTAGATTTCCTCCCCTCCTGCAGACACTCAAAAACACAAGAGGGAAGGAGAAGAGAGATCTGCCTGTCCCTACATGTGAAGACTAAAAACAAACTGCTCCTTTAATGGCTGCTTTCACCTTACATGAAGATGAAATGGAAGTGTATCTTGCCAAGGTGCACATATGTAGAAAGCATGGGAACGAAAAAGGGGGGAGGATCCTCCTACCTCACTACTGGCAATAGGAGGGAGAAAAAATGGGAAGGATCCTTTCCATGTGTTAGGCTGCTCTTCTCTTGTTCAGAGGATTAGTGGACTAAAAAGATAGATGATGAAATCTTCTTCTGCTGAAGGCAATGGCAAAACTCCTACTCGCTTCTACAGGGCCAGGATCTCCCTCTTTTTAAGAAATTAATTAGGAGCTGCAAATCCAATTAAAAATAGGAACATCATGGAGTTGTGTCACACTGACTTTTTTTCTGATTTCTCAAATTAAAAACCACATTCAAAACTTGTGCCTGCAAGCCACTCCCAGGAAGGAGGCTCTACTCCTTAAGTCACCTTTATTTAACACAAGGATCTATGCAGTCCTTAAACAAATCCATAAATCCACATTTATACAAATGCACTCAATGGAGGAGCCAGTGCTCATCCAAAAGAAGCCAATACCTAGGAACATGTTAAATACTCAGTTCTTTCAGTTCAGAACTTACTCCACACCAAGGAGCTGGCTCGGATTCCACATACCCATAAATGTACCTAGGAAGCAGTGCAGATATATTCAAGCAGTGAATTATGCAATTTTCCTAGATGAGCTGTGTTTAAAAAATGTATCATTTGCTTAGGGAAAATCTGTAAGCAACATAGAAATACTGGCTTTCAGTTGTTTCTACTTTTTCCCTTGGGAGTCAGAGACACTACCCAGTGATTCCAAGCTTACTGACTTGTAGTTTCCATGGGCAGTGCAGCAGAGTGAAGGAGAGCTGCAGTGAGACAGTGGGTGCACAGGACCCAACACCCACACTGTGTGCATTGGAAGGGTGTTATTTCTGGCTGGCCACAGCCTTGTCCTGCGGCTGGAGCCAAGCCATAGGTAAAGTATGCCAGCTGTGCACTCACACAGCAGCTCCTGGGACAGGAAAAAATCCCCACATCTACACTCTGGCCAGGCTGAACCAAAGGCTCATCTCAAAAGAGGTCACTTTATCACCAGGAAACACTCACATCAGACACATCTGAGTTGCCTGGTGAGGGTCCTGGAGAAGCAGCCTGCACACAACTCCTTGTGCACAAAGCCATGTCCTGAAACCTACTGGTCTGGAAGGGCTGTATCACCAAAACAGTCCTACAGAAATGCTATTAGCCCTCCAGATATACTTTAGGGTTTCAGTCCATCATGACTGCACACTTCTGTGAAGCAGCCTCTCTTCACTGTGGCTGTGTCCTTTGGTCCATACCTCATTTTAACCTTTTTCATGTTCCTAGAGCACATTTTATACCCTGAAACTAGGATGCTTGGGGAGTAGACTCTCTGTTCTGCTTCTGCTTATGGCACATCACCCAACTGAGCTCTTCTTCCAAAGTATCCCCAAAGCACATTTCAGTACAGTCTGGCCCCCCATCCTCTATTTCATCCAGCCTGGTCCAATCTGGTAACTGGAGGACAGAGACCTTTGAAAATTTATGGGAAACATGCAATAGTGAAGCTAAAATTATAAGTCATAACAAAAAATCCATCAGACTTTGGCAGCCCTGAAATCAGGTCACTATTCCTTTTGTGACTAAGATGAATGCAAGACTAAATATTAGGCATCTAGTTGCAAAAATAAACAAATGATTGGTACAGCTTTCTCTTGAAAGCCAAAAATTTATCATTTGAAAGTATGAAAAGTCAAGCACACAATCTCATTTACAGTCCTGTGGTAAATACACACTAGATTTCCAGCAAAACATGATGGATATAGCTGGGTTGGTTCTGTATGACCACCACACTGGTCTTTGGAACTTCCTCCATTTCCAGCCTTGGGAATTCTTGGTGAGTTTCGTCTCATGCAGCTTTAGATATTGAAAGCCATCATCTGACACTGCCACCTATGGCATTCTTTTTCAAGTTATTAGGGAGGCAAAGGCAAGGGTGGACTGTGACACATCATACCCAGGCAGACTGGAATTGGAGGTGAATTTGTCTACTTTGATGGTGCAGGGGGCCAGGCAAGCAGCTTGCTGCACACACCTGTATCTTTGCTCTCCAGGCACAAACCAGAGAACATCAGGTTTTTGCTCCAACACACATTTAAATTGTAAACCCTGTACAAACCTTCACAAGCAAATATTTCCTCACAAAACACAACAATAGGGATGTTGTCTATTCTCAAGATACAGAGACCCCCTGTCCTTGCCACTTACATCCCACAGGCACCCTCAAGGTCCCAGACATATTTCTCTTGTCCAAGAAGTAAGGCAATGTTTGCTAAGACATCTCAGAGAGGCTGTTTCAGCAGAGTGATTAGTAGAAACATTAGGTTACAGGACACAGAGGTACCTACTCAAGATCAGCTGAGGACATGATCACAAAACTACAGCACACAATGGGCACATTATACTTCTTTTAGCTGCATTGTTTATTGCCAATCCCAAGGGTTAAAAAGTCATGAGTGCACTCTTCTACAGAAATAATGAGATTTTAAAGAAGAAAACAATAATATTCAGACATCATTTGCCTTTTGCTTTGTATATAACCTAGGGCCATGGTTTTAAACCTCTCTTTGCAGCCCTGCAGGCTAGGAACATTTAATTTGAAATACAGAGGAAGAAATTTGCTCTCTATTCCCCAGATTTCAACAGCAGGGACTTTAAGAAGAAAACCCTCCAGATTTAGGGATGTGCACAATAAGATCACAGAGTTCCAGTGTGATGGGGTGAAACCATGGCTCCATCCAAGTCATTAGGCTCAAGTTTCACCCTGTATCTTTATGGAATTGAAAGCAAAGATATTATGATTATCCATCCATCCATATCTATTTCCTTACCCCTCCCGGCACTCTCCTGCAGGGCACTTAGTAAAACAATCAAGTAGTTTAAGCTCCCAGTCCTGCAGCGAGCTTCAGAGGAGAATCACAGTCAAAAGCTTTGCTGATATTCTCTGTGCTAAAATGTGGTAGTGTTATGGGACTGCTTTAGTCCCTTGACAATCCTTTTTGATTCAGCCAAAAATGTTTAAAGAAACTGAGGGGAAACCCCCCAATTCTGCCTATATGCATATTTTGAAGGTTATTCAAAGCAAACATTAGTTGCACTATGTTTGAAGAGTTCCTTAATATTATCCTTATCCTTAATACACAGCTACACAAAGCTGTTGTTTTCTTAAACATGTGGAAGCATGTTTAAGAAAACAACAGAAAAAAACCAGCATGTGTTATAATCCACTGAGAATTTTTCTTATATAGTTTCAAAATCCTAGAAAAAGTTGACTGAAAGAAACACAAATATTTCCTTCCTTTTTATAATCTGTAATTTTAAAACAATTTAAAATGAAATTAGTTCTAAAAGTCTCAATTTCTAAAAGTATGTATTGAAAGACAGTTTCAGCTACACTTGTTTCAAGATTGATGTTCCCAGAGAACTAGACAAACTGCAAAATTACAACTGAAAAAAGGAATTAAATGCAAGATTTCTTGCATGTATTTTTCTTATATGGAAGTTCTGGGGGTCTGATATGTTTGAAGAATCAAGTAGTGTTTTTTAAGAGTGTTTTAATAACTTTCCTTGCTACCCTAAGTGTGTTTTAATGATTTTTCTTGCTCCCCTTCTTGAGAAATCCTTTTGGGACCTACTGTTCCTGGGCTGGTGAGTGGGACCATGCTGTTGCAGGAGCAGCAGTGTCACTGCAGGATGAACCCAGGCATCCTTCAGAGGTCAGTGCCTGTGCGGATGCTGCTGCTGCAGACACAAGTCCCTCAGAAGTGCCAGAAGCTGGTGTGGTTTTGGGGGGGAAGCAGCCCCAACAGCACCTCGCAGAGAAATGCCAGGCAGGCATTCCTAGTTGCTCTGCAGTTTATGATGAAAGTCTGCCTCAGCACAATGAGAAGCCTAATGTGGAACTTCACATTACCAATATTTTATATTTATGTAGCACTCTTCATCTCCAAGGGTCCCTGAGAGTTTTACAAGCTACATACATGGCATACCAATGAAGCCAAGCCATAATTCTTCTAATTAGCTGAACATCAGCACACAGCACATGGCAGAACAGAAAATGTTACTGGTCACTCCTCTCTTCCTATGTAAAGTGCTATATGAGACTTAATAGAAACATATCTCAGAAGGACGTTTGGGTTTAAGGACCACTGAAAAAAGAAATCTAACAAGACAGGTCTCCTTAACATCAGTGCCTGTCTTCCCTCATTACATATACACACTTTGTCAAATATGAGACACAGAAGAGGAGCTGCCCCAGACCCGCTCCCCACTTTAACACCAGATTCGGCATGTTACCATCACATGGCTCAGGCAGCTGTTCTGCTGGTGAAGTTACAAAAAAGCTGGTGAGCAGCTGCAGTCCAGATCTCAACAACATCAGCCTCTTTTTAAGATTAGTAAGTTCATTTCTTTAGCAAAAAGGAAGAGCAGGCTATTTAATACACACATCCTCTGGAGATCAATGCTAATATCTAAGCATATGTGCATGCAACCCATCAACCAGTAAAACTAATTACAAAAATCAATTTCAGATACTTTTCTGAGCCTTTCATTCCTCAATATACTCCTAATTGATTTTTGTTGGGGAATAGAACGCCTAATTAATATTTTTATTATTTAAAAGGAATGCAAAGGAGGGGGCAATGGTGAGTGCTTAACTGGTCCGCCAATGTTTTCTACACAAAAAAAGAGAAAAAAATTAAAATTGGCAGTTTTGCCACCTGCTGGAAAAATGGAAAAGCCTTTGAAAGGGTGACAAAGCACAAGAGAAAAGCTGGCAGAAGACAGTATGGGGCAGAAGAGGAATGTGACAGGACTGTGAAATACACAATGTGAGAAGGTTGTACCTATTTTTAGAAGGGCAGGGATGATCAAGTGTAAAAGCAGTACATTTCCATGAATGATGTACAGCTCCTTTCATCCAAAAAGGTCAGAAGTGCCCTTATAGAGAGGTGACTCTGATCATATTTATATTAGAGATGGGGGGAAAGAGGTTAAGAAGGAGACCCAATGTCCAATCAGTCCTTCTACAAACTTCAAAGCTCCGGATTAGTTCCTAAGGGCCTTGCCAAGGCTTGTCTACGAAGCCAGCAGCAGTCTTCAGCATGTAGCCATTCAGGACACAAAAAGAAACCTATTTTTGCAGCATTATGTCTTACGCACACACAAGCACCTAACATACATCCACAAAGCCCACTTGCCTAGCTGAAAAGCAGAGAAAAGCAAAGCATGTAGCAACATTCAAAGAAATGGAAATGTTTCATTTTCTACTCAAGAGGCTGCATTTAACAAGCGCGCATTGCCCTCCATACTGAGCCCTGAAGGAGGGGAGGAACGCCCGGCTTTATCTCCTTGGGTCTGTGCAAGACTCCCATTGAGAGTGATAAAGCCTTTGCAATGTGCTCCCCTTTCAAACCCCTCTCCACAGCTCCTCTTTGAAGGAAGCTCCTCGATGGTGGAGCGCAGGGCTGGGGGACAGATGCTGGTGCCGGTCTGAGCAAGCACACAAGCCCAGCTTCTGCCCTATTAATTGCCAGCACATCCTCCCCTGGGCCGGGCCCTGGGGACAGCAGCAGAGCGATAGGGACACGCGAGCACCCGGCAGCAACAGCACAGCAAAACTACCAATTTAGCCTCCAGAATAAGTGAGTGTGGAGGGGGGAGGAAAATTTTAACAAATAAAAAAGAAGAAAAGGAGAGGGAAGGGGAAGGGGAAGGGGAAGGGGAAGGGAAGGGGAAGGGGAAGGGGAAGGGGAAGGGGAAGGGGAAGGGGAAGGGGAAGGGGAAGGGGAAGGGAAGGGAAGGGAAGGAAGGGGAAGGGGGGGAGGGGGGAAGGAGAGAAGGAGGAAAAGGAGGAAAAGGAGGAAAAGGAGGAAAAGGAAAAGGAAAAGGAAAAGGAAAAGGAAAAGGAAAAGGAAAAGGAAAAGGAAAAGGAAAAGGAAAAGGAAAAGGAAAAGGAAAAGGAAAAGGAAAAGGAAAAGGAAGGAAAGGAAAAGGAAAAGGAAAAGGAATGGAGTTGCTTGGCAACAGGCGGGCAGAAGCAGCTGTGCAGCAGTTCGGGCTGGCCGGCCGGCGGGGCTGGCCCATTAGCACCCCACATCTCATGCATTTCGTGCCGGGGTCTCCTAGTAACAGCCTGTGCACGCCGGGCTGTTGCGCTTCCCCTCCTCTCCTCCTGTTTCTCTCGATCACGCGAGGCATCGCTGTTTGCCCTAATTACACATTCTCTGCTGCTTCAAGCTGCCATTACTTCGGTCCCCAGAGGAGCAGCAAGAAATTTTTAAAAATGTCCTCTAATAAGGGCTTCTAGTTTCAGATTCTGTGGAGCTCTGCAAGCTCAAAGATGCAAAGCAAAGTAGCAGTGGCAGAAAGAACAGATGAAAAAGGAAAAAAAATTCAGCAGCTCACTGGATCAGATTTTTCCAGCACTCTGAAACATGTTATTTTCCCTTTGTTTTTTGTAAGTATCTTAGAGGGTGGACAATGAGATAGCCTTTAAGGGACATGGTGCATATTTGCATAATCCAGAGCAGTGAATCAAACATGTGCTCCTTGGAAACCTATGGTTTAGGTCAAGAGAAATTCCAGACTATAGACAAACAGGCTGAAAAATATGAGATGCATGTATCATGGACTGTGTTGAGAAATGACAAACAAATCTAAGAGGAACAGACTCCCCTTTTCCAGATGCTAACATTTTTAATGGTTTTGCTCCATATTTTTGCTAATGAATGTGAGGTTTGCGTATTCAAACTATTGCCATGCTGATGTTTTTCAGTATTTACCATCTTCTCCCTTTAGTCACTAGAAAATCAGAGAAAAGATGACCAAAAGAATGATGCAGACTGGCAGAGACAGCACAGGAATAAAAGACGAGGGGAAAAGAACATACATTCCTTCTGATTTCCCACTTTTGTCAACAACAAAAATGGAAAAAGATCCAGGATCTCAATCATTCAGATACTGAATATGATTTGGGGATAAATGCAAAAGGGAAATAATGTGCTTGGGTTTAAAGAATACACTGGCAAGTTCTCTCACTAAAGGCTGCCCTGGTGCCAAGGCAGAGCTACCTACATGCTGGCAGGCACAGTTTGAAGGAGATCCCACCCTTCCTGGTGCTTTCTCTGTCCTTGGGCACAGCTGGCAGGCGGCACCCAGTTGCTCCACACTGAGCAGGGCTCAGTAGAAAGGCCTTGGCAATGCTGCTGGGCAGCCCTTGGTGAACCAAGCAGACTAATCTTAAGAGCACAAGGCAGTGAGTAAAGATAATTAATTTTACCAGCTAGGAAGATTCCCCATCTGGATTCAGAAAAGGCACAAAGGATTACCTGTAGCACCCAGATCATTCATGCTGCCGGGTGAATGTAAGTAACCAAAGGAGAACGCAAAGGTATTACGACATTCCATTGCTGGGTGACACTGTGTCTTCAGGGAGAAAAATCAAAAAATAAAGAAGTTTTCTGTATGAAACATGTTTACTAACATTCAAAGCCAAACAAAGCCCAGGAAAAAATCACCTTTGGCATTCTACGGGTCTCACAAAGAATTAATGATAAAATATCACTCATATGGAAGTCAATTTACAATGGATCATAGCTTAATCAATTCAAGTTAATTTTTACCCAGATATTCACAGATAAAAGTCTTCTATTATTTTCAACTACATGAGCCAAGTTTTTAGTTAAACTTGTTACACTGTGCACAGTTATTTTCTCCCTGCCTCTCTCCAACACACATGCTCCGATTTCTAAAATAACAAACAACAACCATACTGGAAAAAAACCCAAATGTGGAAAATTTCACCCTGAAGAAGGAAAGGCTTTGCAAACTTTACAGGTGACCAACAAAATGTACAAATGGAAGTTTATATTAACTAAGCTACTAAGACCTTTCTGTGTGTGGTGAGAGTCCAGATGTACGGGAGGAAGGAATAAATCCCCACTAAGCCTCTGAATGTGCACGGCCATACAGTTGAGTACACCTTTCTTTCAGAACTCAGCTGGGCATCAGCTTTTATCTTGAAACTCATGTCTGTCATCATTAGCGTAACTAGCATGCTTGCAAATGTTTTTTCAGCATTCCGTTTTTGCAGCCAAAATTTTCAGTTCTGAGTTTTGAAAGCCAGACATCTTCAGGAACAAATCTACCTAACACAACATTTGTGTGCTTATTTGCAAATGGGGACTTCTGGAATTCCAAACTGGCCTGCAGTGTTTTAAAGATTTTGATTCTTATAAAGCCTTCTTATCATGTCTAAAGCTGACCAGTGGAAAGATTTTGGTTCTGCAGTCGTTGTCCTGAAACAGGTGGCTTCACCCACTATGCAAGAAGGGGTGCTGCGTAGCAAATCCACAAAGGTGAGTGTAGATGTGTTACCTATTGCTTTAGTGAGAATCTAAATCACCACACGTTATGAAGAGAGTAAGCCCCTTTGAAATTTTATATGGTATACTGTATCCAATTGACATTGTGGTGGTAAAAGGTGATAAAACACATGTGAAAGGTAATGGTATGTTGAGAATGATCTATTATTCCTCTTACAGGTCAGTTTGTCCAAGACCCTGCTCAAGAGGGCTTAAGATTTTTTGTCAAAATGCATGAAATTTTGGCTTTCCTCTTAACATGGGTTGACACTTTGCCCTCAAGAGGATTTTGTTTGGAAACATATCATGGCTGCTCAGCTGGGACACGGCACTGAATGCAGCTTGGATGGAGTCTGGGCACAGCTCACAGTGCAAATCCTGTGGGACACAGTGCCATTCCACTGCTGGGCTCAGTGCCTGCCAGCAGGCATAGCAGTGGGACAGGCTTCAAAATCCATCTACCTAGGTGCTTCCCAGCTCCATTTTGGCTTCTATTGCCTGTCAGCCAGGCAGAAAACATCTCTGTGACATCACAGAGCCCTGTGTGACAGCAGCCCATGATGTCACACTGCCAACACGTGCAAGCACATAGAGACTGGGCAGCCCGGAACATCACAGCCTGAACTCCGACCAACATGGCACGCCGAGGCAGCTCACATGTCAAGATGTCACCCCTGCAAAGGACCAGAATGAAGCTCATCCTGGTGGTCTTCCTGACCATGGTGCTCCACAGGCTGTCTCTGTCATTCACTGCCGCCACGTATTCGGCCAAAGAATGGACCAGCAGCCTAGACCCTTGCAATCCCAAAGCCTGGGTGAGGTTCAGGATGGGCATCGTTCCCGAGGGTCCAAAGAAACCGCCTGTTGTCACCAACCACCTGTTGTCACTGGGTGAAGTTCAGGATGGGCATCGTTCCCGAGGGTCCAAAGAAACTGCCTGTTGTCACCAAGAGCATGACTGCTGAAAGGACCAGCATCACCTGCCTTTGCAATTGCCAGGACCAGGTCAGGGAGAGGCTGGACATCACTCCTGAGTGACTGAAGCAATCGCCCATTATCCCAGAGAGTGCAGCCTCCAGCCTGCCCTATCCTTTGTGCCATCTTTGGAACCACCTTGCCCCTTGACATGAGCTGGTTGCTCTGTACAGCCTGGCAACCTGTGGGGCTGCTCAGCATGGCTTGTATTGCCTTCCGCATCTGGAGAAATGTGAAGAAACCTCAGGGACAGGGAAAGTGATGGATGTCCTCATCTTCAGTATGGACAGACTGCTGAGAAAAGAGCACCTTGAGGTGGTCCAAATTATTCATGCCACGCAGGGCCATGAGGCTTTTCTACCACCTCCACATGAAAGAGCTCTTCTGAACCAAGGAACCAAATACAATTGACAAAACCATCAAGATAAGACCAGGTTACAAGAAAAAAAACAATGCCCACTCATTAAACTAGGGAAAGGGTAATTTTGGCAGAGGGAGATTATGACCATCAACTCACGGTGCACTGATTCGAGAACTCAAAAGAAGAAGATGACTGTGCAAAAGGAACAAATAATTTAACAACAGGAAGATTGAATAATAATTAATTAATTAATAATATCAACTATGACTGGTAGCCAAGGAATTTTAATGCCTTGCTCCTGTCAAATGTTCTGTGAGACTGGCTAGACCAATTGGCAGCACAGAGGTAAACCCATATAGGCTGCTGAATTGTGGCAAGACCTTGCCACAGTTAGAGAAGCTGGCTGTAAAAGTACACCATGTAGATGTCCACATACCCAAGAGTCAGGCTACTGAAGAACATTGCAACAACAAACAGGTGGATCAGGCCGCCAAGATGAAATTGTATCAGATGGATCTGGACTGGCAACATAAAGGTGAATTAGTTTTGGCTTGGTGAGTCCATGACGGCTCAGGTCATCAGGGAAGAGATGCAACATGATGGGCTCATGATCAAGGGGTGGACTTAACCACAGACAGTATCTTCCAGGTCATCCATAACTATGAAACATATGCTGCAATCAAGCAGGCCAAACATAAAGCTCTTGTGATAAGGGGGCAGTGGTTGAAATGTAAGTATGAGGAGATTGGCACATCACACTCCCACAAACCCACCAAGACAGGCACTACATGCTGACAGTGGTGGACACTGCCACTGGATGGCTGGAGATGTACCCTGTGCCTCACACCACTGCCCAGAACACCACCCTGGGCATTGAAAAGTAAGTCCTGTGGTGACACGGAATCTGAGTCAGACAATAGAACTTATTTCAAAAATGGCCTCCCAGACACCTGGGCCAGAGACCATGGGACTGAATGGGTATCTCATATTCCCTATCCCTATCAGGCTGGTCTCCCTACCTGCCACTGGTTTTTGCTATAAGGTGGGCACTGCTTATGCCACTGTGCCCATGGTTTATTTGGGACCCCACCACCCTTGGCAAAAGCATGGACACCTCTGCTGTATTTAGGTCAGCTTCCATGAAGCCTTGTAGTTCATCTGCTCCTGCTTTCAAGTTGCTGCTGCTGGTATGTAGGTATGTGGGACTGTGTCCACATGGGGTGTGGACTCTGGATTAGGAGAGGTCCATCCAGGCTGGTGGCTACTATCTGCCCAGATATGACCCAGACTCAAACACCCACACTGTGTTTAGGAAAAGCCTCTAACCCAGCACCTGCTTTTAAGATGAAGTGCTCTTTTCCTGCCCAGAGCACTTCAGGTCCCCCAGTCATGCCCACCTCAGTCTAAAACAGCATTTCTGAGGACACATTTCAAATTCATCCCTGGCATTACCTCAAATACTTTAGAAATGACAGTGCTTTTGGACAAATGGACATCATAAAATCATAGGCTGTCATCGTTAACTTGCCAATTCTATATCCAGTGTGGGACAGCAGCAACACAAAGGGAAATTGGTAGAAGACAAATTGGTGGGTTTTTCTTCAAGTCTCTTTTTGTAATCTCTATCATTTGCCTACTCGCTGGGTGCTTCACTGGGGCTCAGGAGCGGGTGGATGGGTATAAAAAAACCACCAAATTACAAATTCAAGGAGGCTTCTCTGTGCCTTACCAAGGCAGACTACTGTAACACTTGGAGGCACCTGCACTTGCCCTCCTGCAGCTGCTGAACAGAAAACATCAGTTTCTAGGTCTACCTTGTACCAGAAATCTTCTCAAATGGCAAACAAACAAACAAACAAATAACACCTATTTACCTTTTCAAACCCAAACAATAAGATTGTCCCATGCTATTGATTTGGCAAATGATGGAGTAGAAACACAGGACTGAGAATGGATGAACACCACTGGTGTTTTAAATGGCAAGGGCTGCTTTTGGCAGGGGCCATCCTCCTGCTGCCTGGGTGGTTCTCTAAGATAATTTCATAAGTCTTAGGTCTTGCTGTAATAATGAAGTGAGGCTCTGACTCTCCACAACGAAATCACAACACTCCCCTCCAACCTGCCAAATAGCTAAAAGGCTTCAAGATCAGAAGGATGTAGGGAGTTCAGGATCAAGCTTGGCTTATTTTAATCAGCTTTGATAAAGACTTGTTATGTTTTTACACAAAAAAAAACATTTTAGAAGTCCAACACCACAACAAAAACATATCTTTCCAAAATGGCTAAGCAACTGTACTCCCCAAAAAATGCAGCTCTGAATGAAGGTCTTTCACATACCCTTCCTCCTTCAATTGCCTGGCTCTCACTTCCAGCAGTGTATTCATCTGTTGTTTCAGCTGCTGCCATTGGAGCTTCAGGATCCTCCATGTCCCTCCATGTCCCCTTGGCAGGTTTCAGTCCTGCACACAGAGCTGTGGACTCGCCACAAAGCCATGGGTCTCTGTACAACAAAACATCTTGGGCTTTGGCTTTAATTTCTCCTATGCCACCAATACTGTTCTCCCAAATGCTTTTCCCTAAGTCATTACTCAGTCTTGAATCCTGCCGAATTGGTGCCGTGCTTGGCTACTTGCTTTCTCCTTCTCTTCACTGGCTTTCTGTTCACAAACGCTATTACACTAAAACAATACAGCAATGCAGCTTCCCATTCATGTGCTGTCACTGACACAGAGTCTTTATTTTCTCTGTTATTCCTTTACTTTGTATTAATCTTCTTTACCTATCATCCAGCCTCAACTCAACTTTGTCCCCTCCAATAATTTCCAGATTTCAGGTATTTCCTCTTATCTCCAACACTTGGTGAAAGTTCTTCTCTATTATTTTATATGCCATCTCAAAAACCTTCTGTTGGTTAATGCTTTTTCTAATCTCTTGTGTCTCATCTTTTTCTTGCAAATGTAGTACTTTGTTTTCCTGCAGGGTGGATTTGTTTGTTGTAGCTACTCTCACCCAGCATTTTGGATCAAATAACTATATAATTTAAAATAAGATGTCCTGACAATGTGAAACAAACTCCACTTGAAGAAGTGCTATCTTAAGATCACATGTAGACTAGTAACATCTATTTACATGGGTATTTCCCACTTGTTTAGCCCTTAGAAACCTAAATACAGATGTGAGGTACCCAAATGCTGTTTCTCAGACTTGAGCTTCAGTTGTATCCAATCCTGGTTTTGGATGGATTAAGAATAAAAAAACTTCTGATACTTGTAAAATGCAAATCCTAGCAGAACCCCATAAGGGTAATTTTTCTTATCGCTGTCCCAATCTTAAGGATTTCCTGGCCAGTTTTTATGTGATGCATCATCCCTGGTCACAAAGTATCCATGCCATCTTATACCTTTCCCTGCAAATTACTGCAAGGAAGGCTGATAGGAATGGTTTTGTCAGGAGACAGAAATCTCCAGCAGTCTCTGGTCTGGGAGACAGTCACATCCCATGACTAATCTTTCCATAGGTCACAGGCCAGCTCACCCTTAGACTTATTTGCATTCAGACACTCTCCAGCAATATCCTGTTTTCTAATTTAGGAAGTACTGATGATTATACATGGGGTTTGGCTCATTGGAATTCCTTTCCTCTCCACTCTCCATCACATTGACAATTCATCTCCATGCATGTGTGAAGGCAGGATGAAATTTTTCCTCTCTCAAAAGAGAGAAAATGCCATTGTTTGCACTGATGTCTGCTCCACAAATAACCATGAGAGAATATGCTAGGGTTGAATTACCATGCTAGTCCTGGTTGCTCCTTCTTTAGATATTTTTACTGCACCCTCACACTGGCAGTGTGATTTTCCCAAACCTCCAGCTCACTTTTTCCTCCTGTTTACAGGCCCAGCTGCTATTTCTTCCCTGAGGGGCTTCTTTGCTGCACTCTGACAATCAGTTCCACCACTGCTCTTTGCTCCTTTACACACCCTTAACTTTAGATGCCCCAGCTTGCTTTGAGTTCAGTCAAATATTTTCATTTCCCTTTCCATACAGACAGTGTTTTTCCCTTTCCCTTCCAGATTAAATTCTCTCCCACACAGATGACTGTTTTTCCCTCTCCAAAGGTCACCCAGAAGGTGGTTTCATAACCAGTTCGACCACTCATGGGCCTTATAGTGCTGTCCTGATTCTCTTGCAGATGAGATGTGGGACAGTAATGTGGAAGATGCACCAAGTGAAATGTCGGGTCTGATGGTCCAGCAAAGTAAAACCCCAAGAGAGGATTGTTCCCAATCTAGCAAGCTGCTATCAGCCTGCATTGCTTGCAGCCCAGCCTGGCTCATCACGCAGCAGCAAGGAACAGCAGCCAGCGTCTGTCTGGTCAGCCTTACATATGAATGAAAGGAATGCAGCCTCCTTCCGCTGCCTTCCACCCCCCACCTGCTCCCAGCCCAAGGTTTCTTGTTTTCATGAACTGCAGTACATCCCTTTGATCCAGCAAGTGGACTTTGCACGTGCAAGTGGAGTGACCAGCCCACATCTGCCTCTCTGCCTGTGAACCCTGAACTGGGAGCTCTTTGTCAGCCGGGGCACTCACACACGTTTCACAGAGCCCACACTGGCAGACTGCTCTCGCATGACACACTAACAAACCACCAGCCAAAGGAAAATATCTTGCAATCATTTCAGACCCTCTGGCTCAGCCACTGACTAAACCAAGCAGCTACTAGCCATTGGCGCTGCTGGGTGCATTTGCAACCCACAGCACACTCAGTTCAGGCATGAAAAAAACAAAGCACCCATGGAGAAAAGGGCTCCTTGTCCCATGCCCTGAAGGCTGCATGGGAAAGGACACAGCCCTGACATTTATAATTCAGTCCCAAATATCCATAGCTACTCCTCTCTGTCCCATGTTTTTACCAGAGGCAGGAGCTTGCTGTGGGGAACCCCACTGAAGAGGTCAGTATGAACACAGAGATGTCTTGATTGTACCAGCTCTCATTTAAGGCATCCAACGGTCAGCGTGTTTTTAGGGAACAGAGCTTGCAAGTACTATGAAGGAGTCTGAATGACTTTGTGCTCCAGACTCAAATAAGCTGTTTAGGTAAGCCTATCACACTCCTTCCCTTGATTTACTCAGGTTGCTCCCAGGATGTAAATGTTCACAGGTATTTAGACAACCTGCTTTCCACAGACAAAATGAGAGACAGGTTTCCTGTTCTCAGGTTCTGCATCAAAGATGTGTTTTAACAACAAGGCTGCATTCAGTCCTCATCACAAAGGGTAACCATGCTTTCTACAAAGCTGTGCACAGCTAGGACATGAGCAGGGGCAGGGTGGTTTTACAGCTGTTAGGACAGGAGAGATCATCATTCCAAGCTTGTATTCCCTCTTGTTTTTTACCTTCCTGCTTTCCTAACAACCTAAGCTGTCTGCTCAAGACATGGTGAATGGAAATAGAAACACTCCCATAATTTAGGGCCATTTAAGACGGTTTAACTGGGAAGATCAGAGGAGTAGCTGATCCCACCAGGTGAGGTGCTGGGAATGTGAGGTCTGGGCTCTGCATCCAGGCAGCTCCAGTCTCATCATCTGATAAGGGTATTCCCTATCTGCCAGCAAAGGTGGACATGCCTTTCTCACCACATCGAGCACTGCTGTGGATGGGCACGCTCAGCAAGTCATGGCACCACGTACAATCCAAGGCTATTCAACAGAAAGATCACAGGGCCAGTGAGAAACCTTTCTCATTGTGAGTTAATTGTAAAATGTAAGATTTCATATGGCAGTGTTAGAGAGGAATGCTTTTGGCCTAAGAAAATTCAACCAGGCCTAAGGCTGGGTTCAAAAGCATACAAACTCTTACAAGATTTTGACGCCAAAGGGTAAAGGTGCTGGGAGATTAGAAGTTTTTGTAAGTGCTCCTCATGATTCCGTGTCCATATCCCCATTTGCATGACAACACCAGGAAAACTTCACAAGTTCAGCCTTTCCATGCTATTGTGTCATATCCCTGACTAACCTCAGGAAAAGCTGTGTAAGACCCATCACTTCCAGCTTGAGAACGAACATGGGAGTCATATCTGAACAGACAAGATCACTGGGTCAACAGCTCTTACACTCTTCATTTGTACTTTCATGGCAGCTCCATTGTCTGCTGGAAGACCTTGGCTGGGATGTCCCACTGGCCAGCCCCAGCAGGGAGAAGCCCTCACAGCAGCATTGGCGCTACAAGGAACCAACATTCTGACCATGTTGATGCTGATTTTAAAATTATTGTACTACTTTCACTGGCTTTCAAATCACTGAATCACAGGTGAGGTCACTCCTGGCAAGGCAGCTATCCCCAGTAAAAGCACTAGAAAGCCCATATAAAAAGATCAATGCCTTTTATGTCTTACTATGATTTATACTTCAGACCATGTAACTTTTACAGTGCTACCTAGTATGTGATGGATGCAGCTCTCTTAACAACCCACATATTTATCTGATTTACTGTGTTAGTCCAACGTGTTATTTTCTACCTTGCAAGAACAACCTTGCTTCTAGGAATCTGCCTGCATGATAAGATTGTGAACTAAATGTGCAGTTATTGTAAGAGACCACACATTTTACAGTAAAATTGAGAAAATGGATTATAGCAATCCCTCTGGAAACAAGAATAATCACATGATAAGACAGTGCTAATGGGAATTTATCATCTCTCATCACGTGTGAAGCTTAGAACAAAGCAGCAACGTCTGTGAACTGCATAGCTATTAATGCCAATGAATACCAGCTGAAGAGCTAGCTGCTGGGGACTATGAAGAAATGAGAGGAGGGAACCTGAACAGCTAGCCTAAGCCAATTCAGTATGCTTCAACCAGCTTACACACAGATATATATATATAACATTTGTAAATGTTACCCAAAATAACAGCCTCACATCTATCCATACATCCCATTCTCTCTCTACCTACATTATTTCATTCAAACTCCATGTCATTCTTTTATTTGTTCTCACTGTATTTTAGCACTGGAGAAGTCCAAGATCATGCGTATCTGAAGGGTATGTGCCTCTGCATGCCTATATGTCTGCATCTACACATGCTGCCTCATGCACAGATTATTCCTAAACCACATATTTAAGATCTGAAACACATTTCTCTTTCTCCCATACAAAAGGCACCAAAAACCTACCCACGCTATTTTCTATTTGAAGAAAATAACACTTGACTAAACTTTACATTTTTAAACTTGTCTTGGGGAAGTGAGTGCCAAAAACCCAAAGTGATATGCACATAGTTTTAACATGAATGATACATCTACGTCCCTTAGGTATCCTAAAATTACTCTGCATCAAGCCCCATAAGACATATGAAACCCCAACAGGTTAATGGTAGATGGTGAACTCTTCTGTTCTAGTGAATAATGGGTACATTTGCTGGATTATCATATTTTCCACTGCCCTGTTTCATAGACAGAAGCTTGGACTTTCAGAAGAGATTTTTTTTTTTCCTTTTCTAAATGAGAATAAAAAGAGATGGTTACGGGTAGGTGGCAGGACAAGATGAGAGAAGCATCCTACATAAGTACCTGTATGAGTCCTCTGGTGAGCCTTTAAGTGGGAGCTCTTTGTATAAACTTTCCGGCACCCATTAAATTGACAGCGATGAACCCTCTTCTTGTTTTCTGGGGATGCTTCTGTCCCTGTACCTCCTTGCTCACTGTCACTTTGCCCACTTTTTATTGTCCCCGCAGTCGCTGTTGCTACACCCACTTTCACAGAGCTGAGTGAAGTTTTCTTGGCTACCAGTTTCAACGTCACTGTGCCATCCACTGCTGAGAGAGTCTGTGGGGTTTTTACGAGGTGGCGGCTGAGCTCCGGAGAGGAAGGGGGGGTTAATGAGGTTACTGCATTGAGCTGGGCCTGGTTGACGGCTGTGTAGCCTTCTGTGGAAGAGCTGGTGGACTGCGAGCTGAGGCACGTCTCAGACAGCAGTTTGTCACGGGAGAGGATAATGTCCATGTTGGCGTTTTTGTCACATGTACTCGTCTCCACTGGTAAAAGGATGGGGTCCAGCCGTCGTATATTGTCCTCTGCATCTGGGGCTGAGGAGGCATGAAGGAAGCAGTCCAAATCCTCACCAAAGGTCTCAGAAATCTTCCGTGGTTCAGTCTGAAGGTATCGCTCCAACTCCAAGCATGTCTGCAGAAGGGAAAGGGAGAGGGGAGGGAGAGAAATCGCTGTTAGAGAGAGATTACAGCATAGCTGCCACCGAGGGCAGGAGAACATGGTCCAGAGGCATTCCAAGACAGCATTCATCAACACTGACATCTTCTGATGAGACAGTCACACATTGGGACACATGAAGATTTGGCACTTGTTTGAGGCTGCTCAGAGATAGTCTGGGAATCCCCACATATGGTAGCAGGTATTATACTAGAAGTGAAGATACAACAACCAGAAAGTATCCACTACATTTTCATTAACGTCTGTACATTATTCCATGGGCACCAGGGCCTTCCCAGCTTAAAGTATAATCTGTCACTTCCATATGAAACTATCCTAATAGACTCATCATTTGGCCAATACAAACAAGTCACTTCTCCAAATAACTGCTTCCTCTTCCTTCACAAACATTAAGTTTCTCTCCAAATTTAACTCAGTGTAGTTGGCTGGGGCCTAATCTTCCTTAAACAACACAATTCTGAGGAGTGGCATTTTAAGATAGGAGGCAGACAAGCTTCCAGTGAGATCACAGCTTGTTTAAAGGGCCTGAGAGAAGGAAAGGTGACAGTAAAAAAAACCTATCTACTGTCAGTTTTAGAGGGAGTTTTGGCACATCTGGTCCTGTGTACAGGATGCCAGACTTGCACACAAACACACACTCTTTTATAAAAAAGTAGGTGAAGTTGTAGTCAAAGAGGCTGCCACATAAAAATGTGCTCCTGCACCTCCACAGCAGTGATCATCAGCAAAAGGATGGGATGAGCCTCCTACATGAATGTGCCTTATTATGAAGTGTCCTGAGCTTGCCCCAATAAAGCCTTCAGCCACCAAAGCACTGCCCCAGTGTCCTCCACAGCCAACATTAAAAACTTTTATTGTTTACAGAGAACCATTTGCTGTAGTTTCAGGAGCTTTTAATGGAGTTTATTAGCACTGTTTTTCATTTCTTGCGGCTTGAAAGGATAGCTGGTTTAATACCACCACTGTGATTTCACAGGGCATGGAGAAGGAGACATTCTAACTAATCCATTTTAGAAACCTCTAAAAACTACTCCTCAGAGAACACTTCTACCAATATTAAGAAAGGGGTTTTAGTAAAAAAATTTTAATCTATGGGAGCTGGTGACCCAACTACATCTCAATCTGGAGAGTCCAGTATCTGATCGAGAAATAAAAGCTTCATATGATCAGAGGAGAGACAGAGACTTCTGCCTTCTGAGTAAAAAGGTCCCATCAACAGGAATGTAAGGAGGCCCACTGATGGCTCTCTAGGAACTGCCAGGTAATTTGAGATTATTACTTTCAAAGCTCCCACAAAGCAGTACTGTTGGTTGCAGATACAATGTAGTGAGATGACTTTCAAGTTCACCACAAAATTTGCCACACCGTTGTTTTTTTTTTAAATAACAGCTGATTATAGATCTGAGCTGTAGAGGTGGACAAAAAGCAACCGAACAGAATATATGCAGGTGAGACATGCTATACTTCAGCATGTATGTTATATTCAGAGGTATGAGACTGTCTGTACACAGGCCTAGGCATGGGACACATCAATTTTACTTGCCTTAAGCAACCTTTCCATTTTCTTTATAAGGTGCATTTCTGGGACTACAAGAAACAGCTTTAGCTGGGAGTTTGGTCTCTCCCCAGATATATCTTAATGGGTTTTGGGAAAAACTTTCCAACATGCCACATAGTCTTTCAGTAATAACCCCCACCACCAGGAGAGGCAATGCTTTTGAGTTCTTCACATCATGTAATTTGGGCTTTCTGGTCCACTTGGCCTTCATCCAATGGGGCAGACACAGGTTTAAGGGCCAAATAAATAAAAGGCTTCCAAAGGAAAGAGCAAGCATAATCACAAATTAGGGGTGGAAAGGGGGAGAGCAGCAGTAGGGAGAAGAGGCAAGGACTCAAGGCCATTAAATCTGATGACAGTGACATGAAATTTCAATTGCTGTGGGATCAGAAAGCTGCACGCCAGCTCTGGGCTGCCCATGGAGGCGAGCAGGAGGTGCTGCTCCTTTAAGGCATCACTACCCCATGACAACAATAGTGGGCCTGACAGTTTTTCCAGCTTCACCATTAATTTTCCATAAAGAGCTGTTTCTCGATGAGCCCTTTTCAGGCAAAGCCTGATGCTTCACAAACCTGTAATTATTCCTGGCTCCCCCCTCCCGCAGCCACTGCACCTGTGCCATTTCAAGACACCAGCTGGTCATGTCTTGCCTTCTGCCTCTGAAATCCAAAACCAGTGGATCAAGCCCATCTCCCCATAGAAGGGGGGAGAAAAACAACTCAAAGAAACAATGTAATGCAGTCCCTCCCACCCACCCCCCTCAGCCTCTCCACCAAGTCAATAGCAGGGAAGAGCCTAGCAACTGCTGAGCCAGAAAAGCCCTGCACCTAATCTGCGTGGCAGACAAAGCCTGGCGAGGGGTTATGGCCACAGCCCTTGCCTTACCTCCCACCAGGGCCCTACCTGCAGCTGCACCTTTTTTTTGGTGGCAGAAACAAAGAACCTTTCCCCATATGCACTTCCCAGCTTATTCCAAATACCTTATGCGACCTTCTCTTGTTGTGGTACCAATCTCCCAGGGATTGGTGAGGAAGGGTTTAGAAATCAGCCTTTCTTCACTCCTTGCCCTAGAGTGACAATTTTTAGGCCAACTAAACCCACCACGTTGTCCTGAGCACTGACCTAGACAAACCAGTCAGGCTGAGACCACCAAGGTCCCCACTCCAGGCTGGTGGACCACCAGGAGGGGCAGAAAAGTTCTTTGGTCTCCATTCCCACAAAGCTATTTGCCACTGAGCACATCAAAAACTACTGGGGTTTTTTGTTGTTGTTGTTGTTTTGTTTTGAATTTTTTTTTTTGTGGGAAGAGCAGGACCACTATCTACAGAGACACAAACCCAAACTGCTGAATTCAGATGATGGTGAATCCATATAGATCTCCACTTCCACTACCAGCCTGGCAGAAAAAGAATATCTCAGACAGGAATAAGCTGCTCTTGTCATGCTCTTCTCAAAGTTCTGCTGTATGCCCAGCTTCTCCTCACCACTTGTGCAAGAGAGGGAGCTTTGTGTAACAGATGGAGTATGCCACATGTGACATGAAGTCCCACTACCCTTTAGTTGCTACACTGCAGGCAACATGGTGGGTATTAAACTTTCTTATGCAGTGCCTGTACAATACACAGCAATAAAGACTTTAAAAATTACAAAGGGAAGAAGAAGATGGCTCCCTTCAGGAACAAAAGAAGATCCATAAGACTACTATTGGCTGTCAAGCCAGTTCCACTGGCTAGGGATAAAAAAGTGTGACCCACTAATTCAACCTATCTGCCCTGATTAATGAGGGTCATTCTCCTTGCACCTTGCTCCTCAATTTAACCAGTTAAAAGAAATGATGATTCATGGCTGACAAATAATAGGATGTGACTTTGTGAGACCCCACACACTTTAAGTAAGCCAGATGGAAAAGGACAACAGTTTGGCATGTGGACAATCCTGTCAAGGCCTTAGTCTGATTTTTCAGTTTCAGATACAATTGCAAAAAGTCTCACTTCCCCAGCAGAGGAACATTTCCATCACCTTCAAGAAATGCTGTGTGTTCCCTCCCAGTAACACAAAACATCTCTTTGCTCCCCATATTATATTATCATCCAAGTCCTCTGGGGCACATGTAGTGGCAAAATACATGTAAACTGCACACCATGACATTTCCATATGCAGTACCAGATCCTTCACAGTATAAGACAGCCACTATAGAGCTATCCTATGCCTGCTAAGGACCTACTTCTTGTTAGTCCTTTCAGAGTTTGCAGTAGCACTGATCCAGCAAAATTCAGTGCTCAGTACGTTTGTCAATTGAGAAACGTATGACCTCTAATCTAGTTGGATTCTTACCTCTAAAGCTCATTTACTGAAAGTAAAGATTATGAAACACGTTGAGTATGCTCTCTACTATGAAATACAACACAAGAGAAATCCAGTGTGTGTGCCTCTGACAGCAGAGATGTGATACATGTGTACCATTTTCAGCAGAGCTTAGTACTCACCTAACTCTACAGCCAGCAGAAATCAAGATAGTTTTGCCACTAACTGTAACAACAAGAAAAACTTCAGATTCTGCAATCCCTCCCAGACTTGCAGATACTTGATTTGGTTCAGAGTCTATATTTTAAGGTGTCTACCAGCTATCCAGGTTAAAGTTGACCCAGAACATTCAAAATCCAGACATGAAGGAGCTGGAGTCACCACTCATGATGCTGATATTTGACTTCATCTCTCTTCCCCAGAGAGGAACCAGGAGGAAGGTTCTAGCTGGGATCACCACCATCATCAATGTGCCAAGCCTCAAGTTAGTGTATCTCCCCTTTAGAGAATGACAGGGGAAAGATATGGCCAAAGACCAGGAGCCTCTGCAGGGACACAAGATGCCAATCTAGGGTCGGGTCCAGACAGCTCTGGAAAACCTAATTCCACCTGATGAACCAAAATATAATCCCAGTTCTCAGGGTATAAATCTAAACTTGCTCCAATGGAATGCAAAGAACTAGTCTTGGTTGACAGCCATCTTATGTATTGAAATTTCACCCATATATACAGACTTTTGAAAAATAACAGGTTGCTTGAGAAGCACCTGCTCATGCGGTGAAGTCTTTAAAGCACTGAAACTTCTGGGTGCTTTGCACAGGTAAAGATAGGACAATATGGCAACAGTAAAGTTCTGCCAAGGGTAAAAAAAAAACCAAACACTTATAATAATTTGAGGACACAACATCAGGGAAGGCACTGGATCAGTATGTTCATTGGCTTCCTCCATTGTATTTATGCTTAAGTGTAATATCTTGATTCTGAATTTTTCTAGCAGATCATCAGAAGTTCCTATCTCGAAGTGCTAGTTACTTCTAAGTGCCATTTTACTGCAGATATAATTGGACATCAAGCACTGAACTTGGAAGTTATCCAAAACCTAATTAGGAAGTTGGATACTTAGATCAGGATGTGACAGAAAATGAAAATGTCTAATATGGCTGACAAGCAGGTCTGATCTACCAGGTCTGTTTACAATACTTGAAAGGATTCTCTCTGTAATTTACATAAGCAAAGCAGAATTACACATGCAATAGTGAAGGTCAAATTTCAACTTCCATCATGACCCCATTGCTTTCCACTGGCATGTAAAAAAGGGGAAAAATCTCTAAAAAACAGTGAAAACCTCAAGAACTGCATTGGAGGAGAAACTGTCTTCAACCAAAGACAACCCAAAACAGTAACAGTAAGGTCAGTGCCATCGCCTTTCACTCATGCTCAGAGCAAACAGTGGCACCAGGTCCAGTATCAGTTTCATTGTGCAGCAAAACAGCAAGAGCTCTGAGCAACACTGACACTTGCATTGTAATACCACAGGCAGAAATTGAACTGGATGTTGGGCGGCAGCTCTGAAGTTAAGAGGAATAAGAGATTCAAAACTTACCTGCCTCCCCTGAAATGCCATGCTATTTTTTATCCTTAACCCTAAAACAAGATTTGAACGATGGATCTTCTTCCTACTGCCAAAAGCCTTCATTACTTCCTGAACAACAACAACAAAGCCCAATACTCTTGCCCATCTATTCCAAGATTGTCATCTGTTCCCACCCAGCTGCCAAAACCTCCAGCTTTTCCTCTTGGCAACTTTTACTGGGCAGTTGCTAGTCATGAAAAAGCTGGAGCACACCAGAAGCTTAACATTTGGGACAGAATAAAATAAACAAAGTTTTAGTATTAAAATAAGTAGTTTTGCAGAATACACTTGGGAAAAATGGAAAACTGCAGCCTGAGATTAAAGTATATAAGAAAATGTTTCAGGCGATAGCAAATAATTTCTATTGCAAAGGTTTTAAGACAAAATTAGTCACATGTCAGCATGTCTTGCCTAGGTGTTAAGTAGTTCATTGAAAAAAAAAGAGAGCTAAAACCACTTTTCAGGTACAATAAGATACTTACTGACAGCTAACTTGTGGTACATATTTGTATGCATATTCCTAATCCCTTGTATATACTAAGGAAATCAAGTAAACTGGATGTTCAACAAACAGGCTTTAGCCAAGTGCAAAAAGCAGGCACAGGACAGCCAGCAAAGAAAGATCATATTATATGCAAAGACTTGTTTTCCTGTGGTAACTTCAACATATGCCTGAGGCATCAGGCCAGTCCTCCCTAACACTGTCCAAATGGGTCATACCAGCCACCAGTCTGAAATGGACAAATCTATTAATTCTTGACTCCCCTACACAGGACTGAAGTCTCTGTTTGCTAATTTCTTCAATACAATAATAGCCTGTGCCCATTTTCCCTCTTGGTCTTAGCCCAAAGAATGAACCGTTAAGGAAGTGTATTTAGCCAAACCAGCCCATTCACTGTTATTCATGCACAACAGCATTTTCAATAAACTCTCCTACCACGATCCAGATGTCTTCCTCCCTGGATCTGCTCTTCTTATACTTATTCGAAGTGTTAGAAATGCTGAAATCAGAAGCCTCAGCTGCATTCAGCAAAGATAATTGTAAAGTAAAAATGTGGATATAAAGGATAGAGTCACTACTTTCATATAAACATGATTCATTTTCCTGTTGCTCTGGCACTTGATATAACCAGGGTTATCACAGACTTTAATCACTCTAAAGAGCAAAAGATCAAAATCAGCTTTACCATAAATTACCAATTTTCACCAGCAGAACTGGGTGGTAACAAATGTCTCAAATAGAAAAATGTCTGAACCCACAACTCTAAACAAGGAGTCAAAATCAGGCTTTGTTCCCTAACTTGGTGATAATGAAATACATCTTTATCTAACTCATATTCTTTTGGACAAGCCAAATTTTTTCACTAAAAATATGTGGTATTTGGGCCTTAAGCATAGAGAATGGCAGTGCAATGGTTATGAGATACTGAACAAAGGACTGCAGCTAAGCATGGCTGAATTTGATAGGCATCTAGATAGGAAAAAAAAAAAAAGGATGAAAGAAATCTGCAAACACTGAACCAGGGCTTTGGAGGGCTTTTGTTATTTTTTTTTTTTTTTTTTGACTGAAAAAATATCTGTGACCAGTCACAACAACAAAAAATAGCATCAATGTCAGCAAAGGATTAAGGATAGCCAAATCAAGAATTCAAAAGTGCAAGCAATCCATTGTCCTAGTATCAAAATATGATAAAAGCCATGTGTGCTTGCACACCACCACATACTGCTGCCATACAGTCAAGACAGCAAGTAGCCATACAATGACCATTTGAAAAATCACATATAAAGTAAGCATGTTTCAAAATGTTTCTGAAGAGAGTATTTATTTATATAACAACCTTGGATGGCTTTGAGTGAGCTGGCTAGTGGCCCTCACTGCAAACTTTTCTCCAAACTTCATCAAGACTGTATTTAACCTGTTGTAATCCAGTTTGGAAGTAGCTTTGGTTTAGCATTATAAACAGCAAAAAAGCACAATTAGTTCCTTGAATTGTCAGTCCTAGCTCCCACCAAAATCAAAGGATCAGGTTCAAAGCATGCCCCAGAGTGCGGTAAACTTCTCACAGGAAATGGATATGCAAGAGCAAATGGTGACGACTGTGGAATGTACAAAGCAGAGCAATATTTTAGGTCTCAATCTTCAATTAAGATTCATCCTTAGAAAGTATTGCAGAGGGGTTGCACAGCAGAATTGGATTCCTTGTAATTACTCTGGTTAAGTTCATGAATGAAAAAATGTATTCTTTAGAGACATTTTATTAACATCCAAAGGTGTCTTAACATTTCTTACTCAACAGCTGACACAAACGTATACAGCGGTTGTGTTCATGCACTCTCAGGCAACAGCATGTTCATAAGCACAGTCTGTCACAATTAGCTTATTAAACCAAACCTGGAGAAGAGATGTGATCAATACACTCAGTATACGGAACGTTTCCTAAGAATCCTGGGTTGTGAGTCATCTTGTCTGCTCTGACCTAAAAATATATTAAACAAGAGGATGCATAGCACTGAATTCCTAACCCAAAACGTGCAATTCCTCATATTGACTTTGCGTGATCAAAATTCCTAATGCAAAATGTGCAATTCCTCATACTGTCTTTATGTGATTTTTGTGTCTACCCCTGTACATGACGCCCATTCATTATCACATCTCAGGGCTCAAAAAATCTTTTGTATGTTCCCTTTTGTATTATTCTTGGCTGTGGGGAGGAAAAGGTGGGGACCTGTCTGGGAAACAGGAAGCAGGAGGGGAATGCGTTGGAGAATAAGGGCAGAACAAAAAAGAATAAAAGAGCATTTATACCATTTCTAAACGATAATAAACATATAGGACCAAAGCCTGCCTCCAGCCATGTGGGGAGCAGTGGGCTGTTTGCCTGAAGTTTAGACTTTATTGAGAGCACAGCAACTGTCCAAGTACATTTACAAAAAGCCATTTGCTGCTTTTTTCTTTGATTTCCTTTTAATCATTTGGGCAATTTGTTATCTTTCAAGAGCAAGAAGATGCGTGTGCTACTGTGATAAATATGCCAATCTGGCATATCACAATTGGGCAAGGAAAAGAGAAGACAACAGACCTGAGTTTTGCTGTTGCACCAAGAAAAAAAAAAATCAGACTAGAAACAAAGTGATGGGAAGCACAACCGGATTCTCAGTCGGGGTAAATCAGCACAGAGCAGCCCCGATTTCATGGTTCCTGTTTACATCAGCTTGGGACCTTGCCAACACTCAAAATCCATGAAATGCTGCTCTTGATTAGCACCACTTAACTCTGTGGCTTACATTAAAAAGAATCCAACATGTTTTTTTGATGGCTGGAGATGGTTATTTTCTATTACAAAGCTTGTCTGCTTTATTAGGGATAGTGTGACCTAAATGGAAAAATAGGAAGAATTTAAAAACAACAACTCTCAGACATCCTGATGCTTGGATTTGTTTCTTGTCTCTCTCTCTTTTTTTAAAGTTTGGGTCCTCTACATGAGGTATTCACAAACTGGTTTCTGCCCTTCTAGGCAAGAGTTTTCATCATCTGTCCACAAAAACAACAGCCTCCATGTCTGAATGTCCCATTGCAGGTAAATGTGCATCTCACTTTAAAGCCTGGTGCCTTCCAAAGGATACTACATTACAATCAAAGGTGTTTTTCCATTGCTTTTCATTTCTACACTCTTCTGCCAAGGCTCTTGTTCCAAAACCCTTAGCCACCGGGGATTTTGATCAGCCTCAATATCTCACAGGCAGTGGATTCAGGCTGTGACACACCCTGATAAAAGCAGCATGGCCCTCTTTAACAGCAATCTGTGAGAGCACACTGGTAAAGAGCCAGTATTGGCTCAAATGCTCAGCAGCAACCCAGGCAGCCACTCACAGGCATCTGAGATGTGTATCCCCAAAATGCATTAGATCCAAAAAAAGAGAGGAGATCTGGCACAGCCTTTTGTGGATATCATTAGCAGCACAAGGTGCACTGTCAGAACTGGACGAGGCACTGCTCACTCTCTGTGAAAGGATCACAGCTCAGCCTCATGTCAGCTCCCAGCAGGCTGTACGATACTGGCTGCACATGGCACAGGAAGGCAGGAGATCCCATTAAGAGCCCTGCCATTTGCTGACTGGAGAAAGCTCAGCAGGCCAGACCCTAGCTGCTCGGAGTCAGCACACCTCTGTGAGCCAATTGACACAACCACAGCTCACACACTGGCTCACTTTCTTCAGTCTGTTGACTATGGACACCCACCCAGTTGTTATGATTTTAATATGCTGCAATATGAAAGTGCTACTTCAGGACAAAGTTATTAATAGCAAACCAGCCAGAAAATAGTCTAGAAGGAATGCAATGTTTTGGCATTCCTGGAAGATAGGATGACTTCCCAGCATCCAAGAAACCACTAGGGTTAATTCAAGATGTTCCTATGCACAAGCCTGTCTTTTGTCACTGTATGGTAAGTCATCATGACATAATTTCATAGGATCTGCATGCTGCAGCAGTCCACAGAGTCCACAATGCAGAAAAGCCCAAAAGTTGGTACTTTGTTACTCTAAGTAGGCTGGTGAAAAACAGAAGCTGGGTGTTGTGACAAAGCATCAGAAGGAACAGGTTAGGAAAAGCTCTACTCTTCCGGAAGGACAGGGATGGAACAGGACCTGTTTAAGCCCTTCTCAGAAACCTGTTTGCCTCCAGGACCTCAGAGAGGCTCTGATTTTCAACCTCTCTTCCTCTATCAGCACTCTTTCGTTCCCTTGTTTATTCATACTGCATTTCCTCAGCAACACTCTTTACTTGGGCAGGAGCTTCATAGTCAAGGCAAGTCACTGTCCCTTTTCGGGCTCTCTTTTAAACCTTCTGTTTCTTCTAGCAAAATGTCCTTGGAAATGTATTGGAGAATACTGTGGAAAACACCAGACCCTGACTCATTTGTGTTAGCAACTTTTGCCCTAAAATTATTTGGGAGGGTCCACCAAATTAATTCCAGGTGCATCACTGAGCACAACACTCAGCAACACCTTGCAGAGATAATACCACAGGAAGGCATCTCTCCACTGGCAAGGCTCTTGGCATCCCTTCTGCCTGCACCCACACTACTGAGAGGTTCTCTGTGAGGCTTTCAGCTTTCCAGCCCCATCCTTAAGTATCCTCCTTGAGCAAACCAAATGAAACTCAGCATTGCATCTTTCCCTAAGGGGAAAAGGACCAGATGATGATGCCAGGAATTGGAAGATATCATGTTTACAGCACTACAGCATTACCCACTAAACCACCATAGAGAGCTCCAGCTCACTACTGAAAATGCATTGCAGGGAACTGCAGTCCCCCACCACACTCCAAAAAGGAAACAAACAAAGCCCACTTGCCAACAAGGAAAAGAGGAATCATATTGTAATCATTATAAGCCCAGCAGTGGATGTGTTATCTGGCATATTTCCAACTCAGACATTTAAAATGTCCCATTTTCCCCAGTTTCCCTTTTCTAGTCTACTTAAGTCCATACAGCATCTCCCAAGATAAGCCTGCCTTAGTGGGTTGGCTTTATATCACTCCTTCCCTCTATTGTCTTTCTGAGATGTGATGGAAGTCTCCAATGTCACAGCTGGGAAGACTACAGCCAGGTTCCTTGGCATGGTTTGCAGGAAGGGGATGGGCGGGAAATGAGGAAGGATAGCCTCTCTCTCCAGCTGCAGGAGAGGGCTCCTCTCATGGTACAGCCAATGATGCTTCCTGGCATTTTGTTTATCATTAACACTGTTTAACTAAAGCTGTTTTTAGTAGCCTTCAAATGTGAAGTCTGCAGCCAGCTCTTGTCACCCCCAAACACTGCAGACCTCTGTCCCCATGCTTTGGTACAATTCCTGCAATTGAAAACATAAACATTATGTTCCTCCAAGTACAAATTACAGCTTTCAGGAACTGCAATTTTATTTTGGTTATAAACATACAAAGGTAGCCTTTATGGCGGGAGAGGAGCCACATGTGAGACCAGAGACTGAGTCTTTGCTTCACAGGAACATTCCTGGGAGTACTCTGTTGCTTCACCTCCAACCAGCTCTGCTTCCCAGGTGCTTAGCTCCCCAAGCAGTTGCACTTCCCAAGCAGCTGCATGATATTAGAGCTCAAGGGAAAGCCCAAATGCCTTGTGGTGGCCTAGGCTGCTGGACGGATCAGCTTCAGATCCTGTAGTCCAGGAACTAGGACTCAGAGAGAGACAGAAACACACTCAAACTATGTTTCTTTAGCTATAGCCAGCACTACTGACAGCCTATGCATTCAGGATAATTTTCCAGGCACGCATTGTGACCTGGTTGTCACTCTGAGCCCCTGCAGGATACATGGCAGCAATTCTGAACACATGGGCTCTGCTCAGAGCACCCTGGAGGTGCTCTGACCATCACCACAGCTTCAAGGGATTTCCTCCATTTCAAGTGTCTCTAACCCTTCCCTGCTCTGCAGATGTCCCATCACTACCCAGCATCAAGCTCCCAACACCTGTCAAAGAAGCATGATATCAAATTGCTCCTCCAAGCCCCTGAGTACCCCTAGGCATTTCAGTCCTCCTGTCAAGCTTGCTAATGTGTCTCTTCTCTGCTACGAGTAATGATGCATTCCTGGAAGCAAAAACTGCATTAAAAGTCCTCTTTACATGTGAGCTAAGAGCTTTCTTTGTCTCATACCATTTTTACTCATAAATATAATATCAAGGTGATCTTGTTCTTCTCAGACTACTCATGAGTGTTCTGTAAGTAAAACCTGCAACTGGCAATTTATCAGATGGAAAAATAAAAGCCACATTCAGCTTCTACCTACACTTAAAAATGACCACGTGCAGTCTCTGAAGCAGTCTGATCTTTTTAACAAGGTCATGAATATCAGCTGAGGGCACAGGAGGAGAAATAAAACCATCCTGCACATGTTTTCCTTTCTGTGGTGGTTTTTTACTGAGGTTTTGCTCACTTTCTAAGCAAAGAGGAAGCCTCTCCTGTTCCCATCACACTGTGTTTATCCACATTCCAGCAATCAGTGGCTGCTCCTCCAGGACCTCTCCAAGGGCAAACAACTGGATATTGCCACAATGCAATTTTGAACTTGAGCCACATCCAGCTGTGAGTGGGAGTGAAGTGGGAGCCCTGTGAGAAGCCGTGATAGAGGCAGTGGATGATGGGACACCATGAAATCTTTTGAAAATATTGCTCCTGCAGGCTTAGACAACAAGCACAGCACACCCTTTGCCTAGTGAAAGGCCTGAAAAGTGCACTTTAGGAGGCACAGCCTTAGGAGCCAGAATAAATCCTCCCAGATGTCCCTGGTGACAAAGCAACCCAATTTGATCAATACAGCAGCATTATTAACACTGCGCTGCCTTACATGAGGATAGTCATATGTTCTTGCCTCTGCTGAGAGTGGGGGAAGGGGTGCAAACTCCTACAACAATTCACAGGGGAAACGTCTCTCTCAAAATCATTAAGCCTGCACAAAGAATCTCTTACCCATTTTCATGGAAGCTGCTTTTTTGGGAGCTGCTTTTTTTGCTTTTCTGCTTCACTAGTATTCATCAAGCTCGGGTGGAATCCTAGAAATAGTATGTGCTTTATGGTTTTCTCAAAAAGAAATTTTGTTTTTAACAACTTAGGATCTCTACCTTCAGGCTTTTGTTTCTGCAGCCATGAATACTCTCCATTGTGGGGGCTGGGTATAGACACAAATGTAGGTGGTTAACAACAGAAGGTAGGACTTAATGGGTAGCAAATTTTTAAAAATTATTATGAGAATTAGTAACTAAGTGCATTTGGATTTAAGCAGAAGTATTAGTAGCAAAAAGGCATATCTCTATATATATAGATACATACACATACATCTTGCTGCTGCTCCTGAGCCCCAGCCAGAGTCATGGCCCTACTGTGTTTGGCTCTTGAAAAACACATTTACAGACAGTTCTGGTAATTTGGGAATGGCAAGAGAATGGGAAAGCAAAGAAAAACAGTCTTAGCCTATCACCTGTTTAACCACAGCCAATATACCTGCAAATTTTGTAAAAACTAGGTCCTGTGTGTGCCTGGTGACAAGTTTGCAGAAAGCTAGACAGGTACCATCCCTATATGCCAGGTGACTCAAACTGTAGCAGAGAAGCTAAAGGCTAAGTGGTAGTAATAGCATGGGAGGAAGAACTGACTAATAATAAACAAAAGGAAATAGCGTTTTAAACCACGAAAAAGACCTCCTTACCCACAAAGAGAAGTGTAACGAACTGCTGGGAAAAAAACCTCCCACAGGAATGGTGCATCTGCACCAGCCACCTTTCTCCAGCACTCATCTGGGACAAAACAACACATCCTCAAAACCAGAAAACAACAGACTCACTCTCTCTTCACCAGGAACAAATCCTGCTGTTCTTTCCTTCTGCCACCTCTCTACCAAAAAACACTGAGACCATCAAATCCAAACCCTATACCATGAAGATTAAAAATGCTGAGTTTGAGCACACCAGGCCACCTCCACATTGTGCCTGGTGTTTCTCACCAGAGAAGTGTGGCGCTGCTTCAGAGCTACTGGCACAAAGTTCCTCTAGAAAGGGGTGCTGCAGAAGTGTCTAGACAGACTAAAATTAAAAAGAACAACTTATATGACACTGCCCACTGTCTGCACAGCAGGGACAGATTCTCAGAGGGAGGAGTAAATAGCTGTTGCCATAATCATAGCTAGTGGAGTCATCTTAATTTACCCTGGGCAAGGATTTGGCCCAGAAAAATATTCCTGTAAACTTTGCAGCCAAAAATTCCTCTGCTAGACCACATTCCACCAGTCAAACTGCCAGGGAAGACAATTGCAGAAATAATTTAATTAAAATGGAGATCAGGGAGCTGCTATCCTTTTCAAGCTCTGCTCTTGACTTTGTCTCTCCAACAACTGAGAGGTTGGGTGTCCCAGTTTCCCAGCCTGTAAAATCAGCATGCTACAGCTTCTCTGCTTTCTGAGGACAATGGCTGTGAAGCATCCTATCTGTTCAAAGCCCAACCATCAAATCAAACAGATATCTGAATGCTCTAAACCTCCAGGTCTTGGATGAAAGGGCATGCATTTTTCTCTGCTGAAACAGCTCTGTCGTTGCTCTTGGAAAATTTAATCTTCAAAAAGTCAACTTGCAAGTTTTGCTTCCAAGACTGTAGATGCCAGGTTCTCTGACTTATTGGGGTACTGTGAAGGATTTTTGCTGCTACAGACTGCTCAAACTTGCCAGCACAGTTCTAGAACTGAAGTAAGAGTTAGGCAGAGAGTACTGCTTTCCCACAGTTTTGTCATTTACATTTTATTTCTGAACTTCCACTTTTGTTCTGACTAGCATCTGGGAGGACAGTGAATTTTCTGCATATTCAACTTTCAGGAAGTCATTAGATGAAAAAATACACCCAGGATGTAGACCAGTGCAATCACATGACCAAGTCATAATGATGGTGCCACATGATGTCTCATTGTAGCAGGTCCTTTGTTTTCACTCCTCAATTTCTGTTAAAACATTTGGCTTTTTAGTGGCTTGTAGAATCATTAGCAATGGTACATGGTTTGGGACCTGGTTTTTTTACAGTCCTGATGTTCCACACAAAAATCCCTCACAGACACCCACAGCTTAAGAGCTTTTAGAATAAAGGAGAGGTAGATTAGTTTCTGAGAAAAGTTTTCACAGAGGCAGAACCAAGCAAGAACCCAGAGAGCCCCGCTGCCTGCAGCCAGCTGTGTGCCTCACTGCTATTTGATGAGGCCCCACTGTTTTGTTATAACCCCAGCAGACCATGCATGGAGCCAGCAGCTTCCCTCCACACAGGAGAGAAAGGGAATCACCCATCTTCTGAAATGCCAGGAAAATATTTCTTTGTCATGCAAGCAGCCCATGCTGACTCAAAGGAGCAGAGATGGTTAAGCAGCACAGTGGACAAACAACACAGCAGGAAGGCCCAGAGTCCACGATGTCCCAACAAGCAAATGGAGAGCACCTACAGCAGCTGAGGTTTGTGTGTCCCCCTTCTATCCCTCCCCTGGCTCAGGCAGGCTCCTCTGCCTTATGTGAGGGGCTTTGGCAAATCCTTTTTTAAGGTGCATGGCCAGAGTGCAGGGAACCACACTGCTCAAGGCCACTACATTGGATAGTGGCAGAGAGGGGGGACCCTCCAGAGGGGCAACAGTGGGACCCCACTACTGACCACACAGCATTTCAGGCAGGCTGCTCCCTGCCCACATTGGAGCAACTCCCTTTCTGAAGAGCTGTGCAGCCCTTGGAAGAACCTGGACAGGCTGGAGAGGTGGGCAGTGAAGAACAATCAGAAATTCAACAAAGGCAAGGTCCTGCACCTAGGGAGAAACAATCCCATGCACCAGCACAGGCTGGGACTGGGCTGCTGGAGCAGCTCTGTGGGAAAGGACCTGGGGGTCCTGGTGAACAATAAGCTGTTCCTGAGCCATCAGTGAGCCCCTGTGGCCAAGAAGGCCAATGGGATCCTGGGGTGCATTGGGAAGAGCATTGCCAGCAGGTGGAGGGAGGAAATCCTGCCCCACTGCTCAGCCCTGGTGAGGCACATCTGGAGTGCTGTGTCCAGTTCTGGGCTCCTCAGCACAAGAGAGACACGGAGCTCCTGGAGCCAGTCCAGAGGATGGCAACAAAGATGATCAAGGAACTGGAGCATCTCTTGTATGAGGAAAGGCTGAGGGAGCTCAAGGTTGTGGAGTCTCCCTCACTGGAGATATTCAAGGACCACCTGGACACAGTCCTGTGCTAAGTGCTCCAGGATGACCCTGGATTAGACCAGATGACAGACTATGGTCCCTTCTAACCTTACCCACTCTGTGATTCTGTGAAGAGAAGGGTAAAGGTGTGCTGGGTGGGCACCCAAATTCAAGAGAGCTTTACTCTTCAACTATGGTCCAGGCTAAACACTGTTTCACATCCATCAACCACAAAGCCAGTGGAGTTTAACTAACCAGCACACAGATATTTTTTCCCAAACAAAGGTCAACAATGCACAGCACCCCTAACAGCTTTTCCCAATACTAATACCACCCTACAGTTATATTTGTGCTTTTAGGCTCTTTGAAATGCTGAGATCTTTCATGACTCACTCTCAAAAGCCAGCACTTAGAACCAACTACCATCAAGTCAAGTCATCAACACCAATTTGACTTCATCCCATTTAAAGTCTGTTTCATTAAACAAACAAACGCAAATTTGGCATCATTTTTTTGTTTCTCTTTACTCTGATGGATCACAGCCCTTGTTATAAAAACATGCTTAATAAAAACAAATTGGAAAACTAAGGAAACTCATAAAAAGCTCTGATTATGAAGAAAAGCAGGGAAAAGGGCTTAAGGAGGAAATACTACATTTTTCTGTGATGCCAGCAGAAAGAGGCGGTTTATAAAGAAAACCACATAGGGCAGGAACTAAATCCTTGAGACTGAATTTGGAAAAACACAAATTAATGCATTTATGAAAGAAACAGCAACACAACGTGCACACCTAACACAAAGCAGAGATCCAAGATGGCTGAAAAGAGTCCTGGAACAGATAAGACACAGAGAAGACCAATATAGCTTCGAGGACACATTCTAAGCATCTGATACATAAGAAAACTGAAGGGAACAGAAAGATAGAAAGTATGACAAAACTCAAAGGGACATGCACCTTTATTACTATTTATCACATCTGTTCTGCAGAGTTGTAATCTCCAGTCAATGAGCAGGGGCCTTATTTCACATTTAGATAAAAAATCCATTAAATGGGTAATATAGATGAAGATGAGGAAAAGCATCACAGCTTTGTGCAACTATCAACACAGTGAATCCAAACAAAGCAACTGACTTGCTCATGGAGAACAGAGAGAATATGGGAAGGAGAAGACTAGGGCAGCAAAAGACAAGAGTGTATTATATATTCCTCCCCTAAATTAGGTTTTAGCACGGGCTTTTAAGGAATACAAGGCTTCACACCAGGTGGATTTCAAAGAACAATGGAAAGCACCACTGAGGCATACATTAAGAAATGGTACCTGGGCAGATTTTCATGATCTAACAGTGCCAATTTCCAGAATTTGCTTGGTTTTTTTCTGGGCGAGATCTGCTTATATGCAGTTTATTGCTGCTGGATGAAGACAGAGACCAAAAATGCTTTTCATCATGTGTACCCTGCTCTTCAATCTCATTTGCCTTCAAAATTAGTCAGTAAAACCCACCTGCTGAACACAAGGTCTTCTCTGACCCTTCTCTAACCTTAGAGACCAAGCTGCAGTGCAAATGTGTCTTTTTCCCCCATGATATAACATAACATGACACAACATGACACAGACTCACGTTGGATTCCAGCCAGAGGAGGAGGAAGACCCCACTTCTATGAACCTGGTCTCTCCTCTTAGACACGTTTCCAACCTGACACACAGTACACCTGTGAGGAATTCTCAAAATGAAATGTGTCTGGCAATCCATGTGTGCACACAGAGGGACCCTTCATGACTCACATTTATACTGCAGCAATTCATCATTAAAACAGAGCAAAAAGGCCTCAAAAAGGACTTGTGTGCAGAAGTGGATTTTAGTGTCAAAAAAGGCCACTCTGATAATTTAGTCTCACCTCTGGATGACAGTTCACTTAAGTGCACAAAGAGCTCCCTTGAACACTCATTTATAACCACCTTCAGGTTGGTTTCCACTGTTAGATATGAAAGTCTGGGAATCTTCAGAATGGGAAAAAATCAGAATGGGAACCTTCCTTCTATCCATGCATTGAAACTTTCAAGAGACTTCTCTCACCTGTCATCATTTCACAGATGGGTATGACTGTCCTGGGGGAAGCTGTGCCTACACCAGACATTATCCTACCTTGCACTGTTGGGGAGGCCACATTTAGCTCTTAGAGACATTTTCTAGTTCCCTCCCACACCCACATTTTCTTCATTTATAAAACCAGTGAAAACAAATCATGCTTCACCTTCAGTTTTATAGAGGCACCTCAGGACCTCTCATTCCTTCATGGAAAGAAAATTTCTTTCTGTACAGTTTCAATTATTTATTAGCTGAAGGTCAGGGTAGAAATGGTATTTATAGGATGCCTAAGGCCATGCTCACTATAAAACAGAGTAAGTCAATATAGCTACAGCACAACTTAGTGGCCTGTTGTGCAATATTTTTTAAAAAATGTACTCTCTCATTACAGCACTTGAGAATATCTCCTCCCCAACACCAGTGCAAATATATTTATGAGAGCTATAGAGCAGCAAGATTGTTTTAATCAAATCATTAACATGGGTGTGTTGTTTTCTGCCCACATCCTGATAGTTAGTCCACATCCTGACGAGATCTGGGATTTATATGATCTATTCTCCTGAAAGGTGTCAAGTGACTTTGTGGACACTGGGCCAGTGTAAATTCACTGTAACTTTGGCTGATCTGCACTCACTGACTGAAATCTGGGGATCTGAAATCCCCAATGTGATGGGGATACTATTCTTTCCATTTACAAAGAGAAAAACTATTCACAACTGAATGCCAAAGATCTCCTTGACCTTTTCTACTTAAAGAAATGGAAATGAGACAGAAATTCCCATCTTACACCATACTGGAATATCACCTGACCAGAGATGAAGCTTACTCAAACAAAACTGACTGAATGGTATATGGCATAGCTCTTGCTGCATGAAAAAATTCATGAGACAGTCCCAGTGAGGAGAAGCCTTCAACTTAGAGCATCCACTCAGTGTGCAGCTAGGGCACTCAGGACTTGGAACCAGATACACTAGAGGTATTTGGGAGTAAGAAGCCACCCACACCATGCTTCCCTTGCTCTCCCTCAAATGTAATTCTCATAAGAAATGCACTTCTCATGTGAGAAAAAGAAATCCCAGTGCAGTCTTTGTAGAGCTGTCTGCACCTAGTGGCATTCTTCTCAGCACTCAGAAACAATGCTGGGAAGTCACCCAGACAGTCACCTGTCTACCAAGTCTCTTATACCAGAAAGCAACTCTGCACTGGAATTCTTCTGTTCTCCCTCAAACTTCTGGGGTTTATTCATGTTTTAAACAAACCTCCACAACTCAGAAAGCCCAAGACAAGTTAGGCACACTCAGTAAAGAGCATTTAAACTGGGCACCCTGACACTTCTTTGCCAGCATCCAAGAAAGATTAATAAAGGAATCACTCCCAGAAAACAGAAAAGTGTCTTGAGTGAGCAGGAAATCAAGGCTGACTGAAGAGAAAGCATGAGCTTTGCAGCTAGCTCAGAAGTACAGTGTGGTGCCAAGGCCTTCATACTACCTTTTAAACCCCCAAATCACCCCAGATTTTATTCAAGCACACAGCTTCATCCAGGAGGCACTGGAGACAGGTATTTTAGCCTTTGTCTGGAAGGTTTCAATCTGTAATCAATGTAACAGCACCAAAGCTCCCACTGACCTTAACTGACTCCTTCCCTCTAAAAATGCCTCTCAGGTGAAACCAGGTTCTTCCATTTTCAAACACAGCCTACAAGAATCTTTCTTTGCACCTTAAAAACACAGGAGAGGTAAGAGAAGTACCAGTAAGAGAAGCCTACACTGTTTCCCTGTAGTAGAAAGTAAGAAACTTGTCCAGGTGACATCCACTTGCCCTGAAATTCTCAACCCTGAAAGAAAAGCACCTTATGAGTTCTTCCACTGGGTCACATCATTTAAAGCAGTCTGTCTTGTCCTCCAAGATACTGGAGACCTCCAAAACTCTAAATGCTTTCTTTCTCTGGTCTGACCAGACAGAAACATGCCTTACTCTCCCTATTTGACTTGAACCCCCCTGCCCTTTTCGCACGTTTCTTAGAACCCCAACTCACAGAGACTTTTGCTTACATCAGAACCACCTTTCTCAGCACCAAAGGCAAGCTCCCAGTTTCCTCAATTGTGCAGGAAAACCCACTAACATAATTCAACACTACTCTGAGAGATCAAAATGCAAAAGCAAATAGAAGAAACACATACCTTGGTAAGGATCTGATGTACAGCAACCTTCAGATGATCAACCACTCTGAGGTGCTGGCACAGCTTATGAACAATTAGCGGAGGACTGTGACACCATCAGAATGAACTGGGACAGCAGCATCAGATGGAGCCAGAAAAGAGGTATTTTACCCAAACTGACTGTATTCTCAAATCAGTCCAGTGCTCTTTGCTTCCCCTTTATTACCTTAAAATGCAGACAAATTTTAAAATAAAAACAAGAGACATTGAAGTTCATCCCCATCCAATCTAGACACTAATGAGGGAGGCTTTTTCCACTGGCACTGACTTTCCATTGTGCAGCAAATGCAGCCTCTCCACCGTCCACGTGTCAGAAACAAAGCCACTTCTGGCCTGATGCTTTCCATATGAAACACTAGATCCCATCTTTCTTCTCCCCTCTGCCTTCCTCCTTTCCATACTTAATTACTCACACAGCAGCTGTACTAGGTTGCAGATGAGCGAAATGTTTTCTTCAAAGCAGCACAAATTTTCCAGGCTCACAGGGAAGGCCAAAAGAAAGAAAAGAAAAAACAAAACCCCAACAAGAATTATTTAGTACTTTTCACCAGCTTGAAGCAGGCAGCAAGCTCTGCAGGCCTGGCACACTTCAAACCGCTGCACAGCCACAGGACAAGAACAAAGCCCCTGAGCCACTCAGCCCACCCTGTGCCCAGGGATGTGGGCACCTCAGATCCAGAATCCAGCAATAAGCCAGAGGTGCCAAGGCAGGGCGAGTGCACTGACTCCAAACCAGCACAGCACCTCACTGGCAGCAGCTGAGCAAAGGAGACAGGAGAGACCAGAAGCTGCCAGGAGACAAGGAACACGTGTGACTGCACTGCTTTTGTGCATCTTGTGTATCAACAGGCGTTGCCACGGCCCTGCCCTGAGGAAGGGAGAGCAGGCACCCAGGTAAGAAACCAGAAGTATCCAGACACTGCTCACAGCATCATGTGTAGTGTTGTGGATGCAGTTCTCCAAATATGCAACAGTCACAGGATGCAGAGAGTCTGGATACCTTTGACTAACCAAACTGGTAATAGCTGGGGAAAATTAATCAACTTTTAGGGGTGCAAGACCTGAAATGAAAAGCTAAAATTGACAACAAAGTGGAAGATGTCACCCAAACTAAGTCTCTCACACTGAAAAGTGCCAGACCCTCAGGAAATTCTAATAAGCACAACTCATTGAAAGATTTCGACCAAATGTTCTCAGAAAAGAAATACTTTTTTGCCCAGTCTTTTATTGGAATATATATTCATTCTGGAGTCAACATGTTATCCACTGACATGTCACACATCCAAGATGTAATCTGTAAGGGCAGACTTGAATCACACAATGCAGTGACTCAAATCTGGGTCTCACACCTAAGTGCTGTGATGTGTGTTTTGGGTGTAAAAAGCAACCAGACAGGAGCACCTCTCACCCTCTTCTACTCTGCCACCCAGTGAACAATTTTCACCATGGCCTTTGGTCACTAGAACCTTTGTTTTCCAACCAGCCCTGGTGAAAAGCAAAGGCAGGCAATTAAAGGCAGTCCTTACTTCACCCCCACCAGCACAAAGCAATTCAGCACAACGCTGATTCCCCTCCTGGGCTGGAGCAAGGCAAGTCAGCAGAAATTGCAAATGTTCAAAACCCAAGAACTTTCGTTATGCATGGAAGTGGACTTTGCCCACTCAAGAGTCAGGATTAAAACCAAATGCTTAACACCATAGTAGCCTATTAGTAGTGAAAGCATTTTTAAAATCTAACTTACTTGTTCTGACACATGCCTTTTTCCTCACTGCACAACCTAAATAAACATTTATTTTCACTGTGATTCCCAGTCACTTCAGTGGTAAAGTGACTTGCAGTGACAAAGCTGCAAAGGCAGAAGGTAGGCCAGATGATCCTGTCCAAAAAACACAAACCCTGTTTCCAGGGCTTTTTGGATTATCTAGGTGGAGATCCTTCCATTCATTGCAGTTTCTGTCAGAATATGCTACCTTACAAAGGTCCTTTACGGTCAAACATCAACCCTATGTCAGCATCCCCTTAAAACAGACCTTCTGAGGCTACAGGTTTAAAGGGCAGGATTTGTAAATCAAGACTCTAATTGGAATGTCTCAGAAGAGCCTCTCACAAGCCAGTGTCCTTCTCCTTCGCATCCTTTCCCATAAATCACTGTCTCTCAAGCTTGCCTGTGTCACTGTCTACTTCTCTATCCCTTGTAGAGTATGAGCTGTTGACCCCATGTATGATTTAAACTCCAGCTTTGCACTCAAGTCCACAATGCTGGGAAATAACAAGAGGATTAGGACATGTGACACAGTGCCTGTAAGCATCGTGTTCAAAACCAGTATGACACTTAAGTATGGCTGGTGGGCCTTCAGCAAGCATAAATGACGTAAACATCCCTGCGTAAACAACTGGGACTCTGGTGTGTATTGTACAGTACATTACACACCTCTTAACAGTCCTCTGAAAAGAGACACATGTAATGAATACACAGTTGCACTGAGTGGAAATGCTTTGTATTGGAAAGGATCCCTCACATGCAAGAACAGGGAGTGGATGGGTACCTACTTCAAAAGGATTAACAGCTTCAGAGCAGCTTAATAAATCAGAGTTGGTATATTAAACCTTTAAAAGGAAAAAACTAATTAAATGCCTTCTGCCCAACCATCCTACACTCAACTCCAACCCCTATTAAAAACTTGAGAAGGGTCAAATCAGTGCCATACACAGGTTGCCACAAAGACAGCCCAGACCTCTGGGAAGGAGCATTTAAACTTACCTTTCAGAATCTTTTGATTTTTTCATAGAGGCAATGCCCCATCCCACCGACAGCTTCTCTGCACAGGAGCTGTCCTGGCGGCTGGTGTGGCAGGATCTGGGCCTGCAGCTCCAGAGGGGCTGACTGCCCATGTCCCCACGGCTTCACACAACTCTCCCCTGCCACGGCCACTGTGCCTAAGCACCACGAACCCGCAACAGGAATCCCCAGAGCAGCAGATCAGAACACAAGAGCTGCCAAAGCATCTTGTAACTGAAGAACTGAGAAGCAAAGGTTTGGTGTCCTGATTAAATCCAAGATGTCTAACTATCTTTGAGCATAAAGGCTGAAACGTGAACTCACAGGCAGCTTGCTCTCACAGGCAGCCTAATAACCTGAGCAGCCAAGCAGTCTTCCTCACCAGCTGCTGCCAGAGCAGGAATGGTAAAACAGCCTGGTGACCAAAGCAATACATGAGCTTTTTCTGAGGTACACACCTATAAATGCCACTTTAATTTTCTCAGTGCTGCTGGAATCAAGTAAGAGTTAGAAAACCCAGGTTGTTTGGGATTTTTTTTTTAATAACAAAAGACAACAAAACAAATCTTCAGTGGCTCAAATGCAAAGAAAGTATAAAGAGTATCAAATTAAAAAATAAAAGGTCTGTGACTTTAAAGACCATCTCAGTGTCTTTGGAACCAGGCATGATTTTTTAACTCACACTAGCAATGTTGGGAGGAGGCTCTTTTCCTGGCAGGTTTGTTTGTTCAGAATCCGCTGAACTCTAGTTTGAGTGAATCCACACTAATTTTGACAAAGGCAGAAGCACCCATAGTACAAAAAGGACATGGAGGAGAAGAAATTCAGTAATTCAGGTGAGTGATTCCTGCAACATCAATCTAAAAGGCACCACAAAAATGGCACTCCCAGCTCCTGAGTGCTGCCAGGAGTTTGGAAACTGTGGGGACATTGTAAATGTAGGGAATGAACAGGAGGCACTTGAGAGTCCAGGGAAGCAGAAAGAGGAACTCAGCACTGCTCTTGAAAACACTTTTATTATCTCTCCAAAACTTCAAGTTTAGCATCAAAAAAGAAAACCACCATCAATTACCAATTCCTGGGCATAACTTTTAGTGAGGTTTTAATCATGATGATCTAAAGTCTACAATTTTTCTTCCCCTCTTCAAAATGTGACAAACTTGATAGGAGATGAGGTGTACTACTAACCCATTGCTTAATGTACTAAACAGCAGTATTGCTCAGTCAGTGAGCAAAATCCCTTTGTTTCATTAGGACAATTGCAATCAAGGTCGTTCACATGCAGCTAGAATCAAAGAGAAGCAGCTTCCTTCTTGCTTCCCTATAATGTTTCCTAACTCAGAATGGAGAAGCAATACACTGAATGCTTCTCAGAGGAGAATCATTTGACAAAGCCTCAAAAATCCCCCAACAATACCCAGAAGATACCATTTGCCTCAACCCTGGAAAGCTTAAGTATGAAATTACTGTCTGGAACTGAAAACCTTCTGCCATTTCTACATGGAAGTGTCACGCTGCAGACTAGCTATGTATCATGATTTTCATGTAGCCTATTCTAATTTATGCATTGCCTATTCAGTAGGACATACAGAACTGTACAGGCTTGAGGAAGGGTAGATTTAAGCATCCCAAACAAGTAAGAGAAAATATTTTCTAGCTGAGTACCCACATTATGATTGTGCATTGCTTAAAGGTATTTACCCCATTTCAAAATCACTTGATACAAGTCATTCACATAATCTGCTATTTTAAGACCTGCAATATGCATTTCAGGACTCTATGCTTTCAGAATGTCAAGAAATAATCACTTTTAACAACAGATTCTATAATTAAGAAATCATGTAACAGAGATAGCAGTTTCAAGTTTGTCTTTCCTCTCTTTGTCCATCTCTTTCTGTAAGGCGACAGGAGCATGCTTTCAGCACATGGAGCAAGCAGAGGGACTGCAGGTATAAATGGAGCAGCATTCAGAGTCCGAAATACACTGCATTACACATGTGGCTGTTCTTGGAAGTCAACCATTTCTGAAAGTTATTCCCAAGAGGCATGATGTACTATAAGCACTTAAGAAATGTGTTACACTGTGACTGCAACCAAGATGAAATAGCAATATTAAAAGAGATGGTTTAGTTTATGTAGTGGCCAACTATGCCATTAAATTAGAACAATGAAGACGATGGGGAGGCAGGAATGTTCTTCAGTGTGATTTATTCCTTTCCAGTAGGAGTGGAAATTTTTCCTATAGGCCTGAAAATGACCCCATCTGCCAAGCAAAAGTCAGCATTAAGATACAAGAATTCTACTAGATTAGTCACCTTGGGATACTCTGCTCTCATACAGCACAGGGATCTCGAAGCCCTCTTCCAGGATGAGTCAAAACTCAGCCTTCTGAGCTCCACAAAAACCATTAGGCCTTAGAATTAATGTTGTCAGTCACTTCAGAAAGAGGGAAACTGAGGCTTGAAGAATTGATTAAAAACAGGCAAAGAAGACTATATGAAAAGATCAACAGAGAAACAAAGGCTTCCTCGATCCTACGCTTTACAGGAAATGTACATCTTTCTTGAAAGGATCATTGTTTGCTGCAGCTGAGAGCAGCTGGGTCAGCCAAGGCAAAAGGAAATGTTATCAGGCAATGGTTATCAGCAAACAATATAATGCCATTTCCACTTCTGCCAGCCAATTAGACCTGTGCTGCCTGCTGACACATGTGGGAAAGGCTATCTCCTCCAGAATAAACCAGATTTTGGCACCTAAGCCCTGCTGTTTTTATACAGCTGCATCAGCTACACAGGATGACTCTGTGCATCCACCTGCTCTTTGTGCTCCCATATTCTGACATTATGGGATCTGCCGTGCTAGACACTGCCCTACACTCCCCATGAATGTGAAGACAGCCCCAAAATGTCCTGATCAGACCCCTGTTTCACTCCTGGTTAATAGACAGTGAGTTCTGAGTCCACCAAGGGGCCTATGGAGAAGGACAATAGGGATGTCTAAAAAGTCACCCCTAGGAAGAGGCATATCTGATTACAAAAGATGCCTTCTGCACCCTGATCTTTCAGTGATCCCCTAAATGACATTGTGAAGGCCCAGCAGGAAGAACAGAGTGAAGCCCCATGTCCACCCCTTCCAAATTCTCAGCTCTGCTCTCCCCCTTTCTGCAGCCTGGCACACAAAGTGGGACCATGTGCAGCTGCACAGGCTATGCTCCTCAGAGTTATCTTCCTCAAAAACAGCCTCCTACCCACTTCCTTCTTCTGCAGAGTAATGAGGGGCTCTTCAGCCTGGTGCTGCCTCTCCCAGCAGTCTGGTTCCAATCTCGGGGATGCCACATGAGACAGCCACCCCAGAGCAACAGCATATGTGGCCAGAGGTCCTCCTGCAGCAGCGCAGCAGCCACGCAGGTGCTGAAATCTCCCCCCGCCCTGGTCCTGAACTGCAGAGTCAGCTCGCAGGGACAGAGAGAACTAGGACGGTTCAGTCAGAGTCAGGATGAAGCACCAGGCAGAAACACGAGGTACCAGCCAGCTGACTTAGAGCAAACGACTCATTTCCTAATGCACACAACCCGCCTCTTCCTTTAATCCCTCCTCAGTGCCATGGAGGCTAAACACTGCTGAAAAGATAAACAAAGTTCTCTCTCCTGATGAAATTGTGCTATTGATTACTCGTTAAGATTCTGATAATTCCCCACTCCAAGAAAAATCCTCTTCAAAAGTGTTTTGCCTGAAGGAGTACACCCAAAGCTCAGAGAGGAGCTCAGCTTTTGTTGCCTGCCTAACAATCAAGCTCTCCTTTCCCAATATGTGTTTTAAAAAAACATCAAATACATCACAGTTTCATTTCCAGCTTCCACTTCAGGTATTTCCACTTCCACAATGCAAACTATGTCCAGGGTGGAATAAGGGTTTCTTTGTTTGCATTCTTGCCTTCTAAAACAGAAAACTACACAAAAGGAGACAATTTGTTCCTACACAAAATCTGTTTGTTTTGTACATATTGCTGGGTTGCACTCATTCAACTCCAACACTAATTGTCAAAAGCACAGATACCAAACTTGCTCACGTTCCTCTAGCAGTGGGAAGGAAAAACGGGAGATCAGCTGACTGTGTGCAAGCATTTACCAACCTGCCTGTGCTGTCAGTGCCCTCCGTGAGTGATGGGTGTTTCACAATCCAAAATACAAGCAACTGGCCCAGCTGTATATTCCTCAGCCAGCAGCTACCAGACTGTTTTCCAGGCTCAGGAGAAAAGGAAGATAGGGCTGTGTCAATGCTTTCACCCCAAAAGGCTTGCTCTGATTTTCAGTGGGGCAGGTGCATCTTTCACAGTATCACGGTAAGCATCGTTTGTCAGAGCACCACCTGGCACTGACTAACCTCTGCACATCACACACTAGCAGCTGCTAATCACAGAACTGGAGCTCACAATGTGATAAAGAAGCTTCCTCTTAACCCACGCATTTATTTTCCCCCTCAACCCATGCCTTTTTAAGATACTGAAGTAATCTCCTGGGGCACTGCTCTGCTGTTGGGAGAAGCACTGCCCTGGAGCCTCTGTAGCACCACTGGAGCAGAGGCAGAACTTTGTTCAAGTGTTTTTACTCAAAATTAAAGCTGCTGTTTCCGACTTCTGACACATCCTATAGGAATCTGTCACTACCCTGTCAGCTCTCTTCCCCAGAGTCTCAACTAGGGCCCTTAGTTTTAAAGGATACTTTAGAAATACACACATTCTTTGTCTCAAAGTTGCTACATTTTGCCTAAAATAAGTAGATCCCCAATATTTGATTACATTGCAAGTGATTTAGAAGAATTAAATTGGGGTCTCTGTGTCAGTGGGTCTGCCAAGCTTGTGTGTAACAGCATGGTCCCCGCACAGCCAGCTTCAGCTGCTCCCACCACTGACACATCAGTTTTGCTGCCTGTTGTTTGCAAGGAGAGTCCAGGCAGCAACAGGGGAACAAACCGTAAATACAGGATGCATTATGAAACATTGGGCACTGGTTGCAGGATTTCAGAGGAAATAAGGGGAAACGTAGCAAATTATTTTCAGCTTCTTTTTTTAACATATGTGGAGAATCAATGGGGTTTAACCAGGAGCATGACTTTAAATTCTGCAGTGGTAACACTGGGATTGGTTAGGTACATGCTACTGTATAAAACAAACTGCTGCTCTTCCACACATAAAAGAAGGCAGAAGGAGACAGAGTATCACTCGCAGCACTGCCTGAAGCATGCTGGCTATGTCAACACACTATGTCGCTTTGGACTGTTTGGACTGTTAGTAATATGCAACCAATCTAACAACAATGCTATGAAATATTTTTTAAAATTAAATTATATTAACCTCTTCAGTTTAATTAGCAAGTTAAAAATATAAAAAGAAAGCAGATGTGACCATCATGGATGTGTGCGCTGAATATTAATAACGAAAAGCATCCCCTCCCCCTTGGAAGATAAAGCAAAGTTGCTTCGGTCATTTTGCAAAATAAACCCTGAATGTGTTCACCCTGTAGCTGACAATGAACCTCTGCTTTGTGTGCACATATATACAAAGCTGAAGCCAAAATGATTTTACTATGGGTAAACCTTTGAAGATCCAGCCCCAGTCCAGCTGGCTGACAATGCTACAGCCCGAGTACTCCCCAGAAGCTCTGCCATCCACATTTCTACCCATACACACTCCTAAAGAAAAATTAAATGAATACCCCAAAACCAACAGGCTACTCTTACACTAGCCAAGACTCAGGTGAAGGCTGCAAGATGAAATCCTGTGGTTCATTATTCTCACACTGATAGTGCCACGGGTCCGTGCGCTGCAATAGCACCACATGTCATCCCAGCCACACTCTACTATTTCTACCCACCAGCAGATGTTTTTTTTTTTCTTTTAAAGAGACACCAGTTTCCAGAATTTCACCTGGTGTATCATCTCTGCCAGAAAATCATACCAAGAAACAGGACTACCTCACGACATTTGGTCGTAAAAAGAAATGCTGTCTTTCCTTTTCCCTCAATATCCCAGCTGATAACTATTTACACTTAACAACTGGGTTCATAGTGTATTTTATACAGCTCTTCTCTGTAACCTACTCTTCCCCTTGGTCTCACTTGTATTCATGCTGCCAGTCATCATTTTAATGCATTCATATTAATTGATTTCCATCTTTATTCTGTCTGCATATTAACCCTACAGTGCCTCAAAACACACTGGTTTACTGGAACCAGCCTAAGGCGTCATTGTTTCAAGACAGCAAGAAGTGTGCGTTTCTACTCATCTTCCAAGAAAAAAAGAGAAAAAAAAAAAAGAAAAATGATCACATTCCCAGTTACTGAACTTAGCCTTAAAGCTTTTGCTAGTGCTTCCACACACCTGCCCACCCTCCACCTCCGACTTAAGCTACGATTTTTATTGACATATACTAATTACCTGAAAATAAGAATGATCTATTCCATTTCCACCAGCTGCCAGTTGTCAGCACTGGCTAGAAGTGAGTAGGCTTGCTTAAAAGAACAAAACAAAACAAAATAAAAAATCTAAGCTCAAAAATAAAATAAATAGTAGCCATCATAAAAACAAAACCCTAAAGAATGCCACCGGATCTCAGGTACTGTTGGGTGTGCTCAGAAAGGACTGAAGGCAGACAGATTTGAATGGACTGCTCAGTTTGTCACGGTAAAAAATACAGAGATTTAAAGGTCTACCCACGCGGCACAAAAAAGAACCACCAAAAAAACCCAACCCTGAATTAAAGAACAAAAATAAAATAAAGTCAGAAATGCAGCCTCAATGCATCGACTGTCTGCGCTTAAGAGATTTACAGGAGTAATTTAAATGATTCACCTGCTGCCAGTTTTCCTCCAAGGATGGCAAAGCTGAGAAGTAGCCGGTGTCGTGGACAAGCTGGAGTTCCTGGAATATACTATAACTAGCCAAGACATCCATGCTGCTGCTGAGCAAAACCCTTTCTTTCTGCTTTTGTGTGTGTTTGTTTGCTCGGGTGGGGGGTTGTTTTTGGTCATAAAAAAAAAAAGGAGGAGGAAAATCAACCAATGATAGATCCAGCGTCCCTTTGGCTTTGTTTTGTTTCAGTCACACTTTAAAAAAAGAGAGAGAGAGAAAGAGGATCAGCGCGGAGGGACGGCGAGGTTCGGGGGCCGGGCCGAGGAGGACGAGCGGCGCCGGCGCGCACCGAGCACCCCGCGGCCGCCGCACCGGGGCACGTCCCCGCCGCGCTCCGCGCAGCCCCGCGCCGCGGCCATGCGCGTTCGCGACCGCCTTCCCCACCGCCCCCTCCCCTCTTTATTTTCGGGACACCACATCCCACATCCCGCCCCCCCTCTCCCTCACGCCGCTTCCCTCCCCGCTTCCCTCTCACCCTCCCTCAGCAAGCCCGGCCCGGCCCCCCCGCGCGCGCAGCCGCGCGGCCCCACTCCGGCAGCGCGTGGCCATGTACGGTAAACGGCGGGGCGGGAGGGGCGGGCCCGCCGCGCGCCTGAAGACGCTGTGGCCCAATGGCGGAGCCGCGAGGGGAGCGGGGGGCGGGGCCGGAGAGTCGGCAGCGGCGACGATTGGTCAGGAGCGCTGCTCCCGCCCCTTCCCCGAGGCTCTCGAGGCGGCGCGCGGCGAGCTATTTTTAGGGCGCTATATAAGAGGGCGGCGAGGCGCGCGGTGGTGGCAGAGCGCGGTGCGCTGAGGGGCGGCGCGGTGCGGTCGCGCTCAGGCTGTGGGCGCCGGGCGAGGTGCGGCCCGGCCTGGGGCTGCCCCGCAGGCGGTGCCTGCCGGTCACCCATACCCTCGCCCTTCCCCCACTGTGTGCACCCCTCTGCCTCTCCCCAGCCTCTAGTGCTCGAGTTCCCGGGGCTGAGGATGGCCAGCGAAAGATGTGCGGCTTATGAGGGTGTTGGAAGGAGTAGGAGTGGGAATATACCCGAGCAGGAGCCGCCGGCATCAGGAGCACGTGCACGGTGCCTGTGTGGGCAGAGCACAGGAGCCTGGCTTCTGAGTGCTGATCCAGTCCCCTGGAGTCCACGTGCGCTTACTAAGGCATCTATCACGGCATTTAATCAGGCTGAGATGTGAACTGAGCCCTCTCTGAGTGCTAGTTTGGGTTGGCTAATGAACTGTTTGACCTTAAATGGTTAGTGTGGCACAGAGCTTCCCCAAAATTGCTCTGGCACTGGGCACAGTTGCATTTCTGCTTTTGGAAGGATTGCAGAACTGAGTGTGCTCATTTGAAGATGATGGGGATGGGGAGGGGCTTCCAGTAATAGAAGAAATATGTTGTCTTTGTTGCCCTCAAATTCAGAGGGCCCTATGGTCCCATCAGTTGCATTGCCAGGGTTGTATCTGGCCACCAGGCTGCAGGATGAAGGTCCCTCTGGTGCCCTTTGATCGTGGGTTGTCGGCACTGTAAGTTGGACTGGGTACCAGGGCAAGCAGATGCTGCCAGGGTTTGTTAAACTATCTCCTTGTAGAGCAGTTGCATCACATTTCCCTTGCCATGACTAAGATATCTCTTCTCGCTTTTCCCTTTGCACCCGGATGAGCATGCCAGGGCCAGGCCTCGGCTGGTATCAACCGGTGCAATGCCATTAGCACAGGCACATCTCTTCCCAGGTGTCCCAGTCAGACTGATGTGAAAGTATGAGGCTGCAGGATTAGTTCACGGTATGTTTTGTTTCTTGGCAATGAAGACAAATTGCTTTTTCCAAAACTGGGTCCATATTAACAATTTTGAAAACTGTATTTGAAGAAGGCTTGTCAGAATAAACCTCTACAGAAAGCCCAGATAATGGCTGCACCAATCCCAGGTTCTTGTAGGTGCTGTGAAGAAGAATAAGGCAGAGTAAGAACCTCTCTAATCTGAGGAGTCAAAATGTAGATGGAAAAGGGGAAATGAAGCTGTTGGTGAAGAACTGCAGTAATCAGGGAAGAATTGGACATAGGCAATTTTCTCAAATAAATGGTCTTACTACTACAAAAACACTCTGTGGTTGCATTGAAGAAACAGCAGGATGACTTGCAGGAGCTGTTGCTCAGGTTCTGACCTGAGGCTGTGGGTCTGGATGGTCTAAGGGCAGCTCCCTTGAAGTTGAATGTCTCCTGTGAGCTGCTCGTGAAAACAATGCCATCCCCAGCCTTCACCCGGGGAGCCATAGGTTGTCTCAAACAGGACCATTCCTGGCATCTTTAGCTTACAGAGAAGCTGTGTGTGAGGCTGGACATGAATAATAAACTACTCTTTCTCATAAATATACCCATAAATGTGTAAATGTATGTGTTAGTGGGAAGATGAGAGGGAAGGTTAGCGCAGCAAGCACTGCTGAAGAGGTCTTGCAGACCATCGTTACCCATTCCAAGCATGCCTCAGTCTGGCAAAGCAACACCTTCCCTGGGCACCTTGGGAAGGGAAAACTTTTAGACTAGAGCAGAGAACTTGACAAAAGTGGTCAGCTGTGGAAAGAAGCAGCATTTGGATATCATAACACACTCCTGTACTGAGAGGGTTACACAAGAAATACCTGTTTCAGAAAAAGCTGTCTGTAAGCATTTATCCTTAACAGCTTGTCAGAACAAGGCCGAATGCATATGCAGAGGCTTTTCTGACCTAGGCAGAGAAATAAAGGACAAAAGCAGTGAAGGTTTATGCTCTCAGCTACTTAAAATATCTAAATGTCTTAAGCTTTTTGTCTTTGAATTCTGTAATTCCCATAGCTGAAAAACATTTTGGTGCTTTATTTCTGACCTTGTTTAGCATAACTACAATTTTAATATGTAGAAATTTTAGTGGTCTGATGTCCAAGCTCCCCTCTGGCTTGGCCTGTGCAAGCTATGTGCAAAGCTCATGCTTTGGTTTACTGCAAAGCTTGATGTACAGGCAGCCCAGGAGTCCTCTCTGCTTGATAGTCACCTCTGCTTGCCTCTGAGAAGCTCTCATTTGAATAAATTAAAATCTTTCTAGTTGTCTGTCTTATCCTGAGCTTTCTGCTGAAAGCATGCCCTGTAGGAACTGCCAGCTTTCCACCCTCATGGACGAGGTTGTTCTCAGTTGTGGAGCTCAGCTGCTCTACACCAGCAAAGAGCCCAGACTGTGCCCAGGCTGCACTGTAGCTGGTGGCCAGATCTGATGAACAGATGCTGCTCTGCTTCTCTGGCTGGCTTCAGGAGGAATTGTGTCTGAGGGCAGGATTTTGGCTGTGAGCCTTGAGGTGAAGAGCTGGGCTACAGATCTGGCCACTTGCCTGGGTGGTTTCCAGGCAGACATTGCATTTTTATAGTCTCAGATACTCTGCTTTGGAGGTCAGTCGAGAAAGCAGAATGGGGTTGTCACTTGGCAGAAGCAGAAAAGCCTAGACAAAAAAAAGAATGTGGTGGTATGCTGGGTATAAAACTGTTAGTCCAGCACCGGAGGTGGCATCTACCTGTGCTAACCCAGAGGTAACGGAGCGCGATTTCTGCCAAGCTCTCGTTTCCCAGGCTGTACTGACCTTTCTCCTGGCAGATCGCCACTTTCCCTGCTCTGGCCCACCACGCTACCCCATCACAGAGAGCAACGCAATCAGATGTGGAGGAGGAGCCATATCTCCCCACTGCTACACAGCTGGGCTCAAGGGCATAGAGGACTACACCAAAATTCAGGCAAAGGGTGCAGGCCAGACTTGCAGGGAGTAAGGATGGGCATTTTAGCCAGACCACAGATTCGTCCTATAACAGGTAAAGAAAATAACTTGCATGACGAGAAGACTTCATCATTCCTGTGACTTGCTGAAATGTCAGGAAGACGCAGGGAAGTGGTATGGCTGGTTGTGCTATAACACCAGTGCTCTTTGACACCTGGAAAGGGGAAGTAGTTATATTTTTTACATTAAGGGGCAATGAGAGCAGTTAGTCCTAGTGAAAAGAAAGAAAATATTTCCCTGCTCCTTCTGTTCTTTCAGAGAAAGAGGAATGGTATCTTCACTGTTTTCTCTGAGAAGCTTGAATTTATCACTGCCATAGGTCCTCTGGCAACCATGTTTTCTATCCTCTCCAAGTAAGGAGTGCAAAATCACTCCCAGCACTTTACTGGGTCCCTGCAAGGCACTGATGTGCACAGAAGCACAATTTTGGTAGCTATGATTGCTTTCCCTTGTGATACTTGTGTCCCCACTGTCCCAGAAGCAATGGCAAGGGATGCTTAGTGGGGACCCACCAGAGAAGGCTGATTTGCAGGTGACTTTCAGATGCTGATTTTGTGTTTGCTTTGGCTTGGGCAGAGACAATATGCCATAAAGCAATCAGGGAGTATATCAATTCATAATGTAAACATTTCACTGAATACACCTCCTTTGGTAGCAATGATGTTTCAACAGCTACACCGAATAATTCTGTACACACCTCATGATGCAATTGTAAACCCTGTGGCCTTCTGCATAGTCAACAGAAGTGGTAAAGCACTTTCTCCTGCAGGGACAAATTGGTCCAGGTGTCCAGGCTACCAGTTTCTTCTACCATGATATTTGCATTTAGACTGCCAGCTACATCTCTTCCTCTCCTCCATCTCAGACTGAGCTAATACAGCTTCTCTGTGCTTAGAGCCTGTGGCAGCGTCATTCAGAGGTGTTGATTCTTCAGGCTGTGTCCCTCCTGGAGAGGAAGAGGTTGTGCCTGCAGGTTGGTAGGGTTGAGGTTGCCATTGGTTGTAAAGCCTGCAAAGATCAGAGAGGGGGAAAAATACTGATAAATGCACAGGAGCATGCTTGGATTTGCAGTTCAGCCTCTTCAGAAATGAATGTAGAAAGCTGCTACCGGGGAAGTGGAGGGTTTGTGGTGGTGGTTTATGGCCAGGTGGCTGTCAGAGGCACAGCGGAAGAGCTCAAAGGTGACCCTGCTGTTCAACATTGCCCCTTCCCAATACTCCAGCGTGTCTGTGCATCTGTATCCCTGTCCACATCTGATGAGAAACAAAATCCAAACAAGCACAAAGCAGCAAACATGGAGAGAACTTCCTTTCCAACAGTGAAGCACTTTTCTGTAGGCCCCAGAAATCCCCGGTTCCTACTCCAGCCGGATACCTCACTCCTTCCAAACCTCTCATCGCCTTCAAACCTCTCATCTCCTTCAGACCTCGTATTCCTGGAGAAAGGTCAATGCTGTTGGCCCAATGCCTGCACAGCAACATTTCAGTGACGTAGAGAGCTGTTCAGTATTTCATTGTTCATTCTGGCAGATGCAGCCCAAGACACAGGGAACAGAGGTTGTTTCCCTTCCTGTCTCCATGCTGGGGAGCAGCATGGCTCTAGCTTGCAGCCATCAGTGGCACTTGACTCTGCCTGGACAGGACACACTGAAGCAGGGTGGTGGCATCTCTGTACTGGACATGAGTGGGTGGAGGTGCCTCCTGGTCTCCAGTGAGTCACAAGCTGTTCCCCAGCTCTTCAGCAACAAAAGGGGACACAAGAGTATGACACAGCAAGGTCCTGTGCCTCCCCTGTTCCTGGAAAACATGTGCCTTCTCTTTCAAATCAGTGCCCCGTGGACATTGCAATGGGTTTAATTGCAGGGCAGCTAATGAGCACTCTCCAGGATTAGAGATGGAATGGGTCTAACCCAAAATCATAGCTTAGGGCACCCAAAAGTCTCAGTGGACTTTACAAGCTGATCACTCGCCAGACACAGAAGGTGCTTGATGGGAAAACATGACATGCCATCCTGAAGCAGAAGCATTATCCAGCTGAGTTCTCTGGGCTGAGGGAAAAAAAAAAAAAAAAACAAAAAAAACCCAACTGATGCTTCAAGGGAAATTTAGAAATCATAGTTGAATGGGTCTGATCCAGATCTGTCATGGATTTTTTTGACCTCCTGTCCTGAAAAGGCAGCGAGCATGCTCAGCATGTAACAGGATTGAGTTTCCACTGTGGAGGAGGAGTCTTCATCTGCTGTGGTTTGTTCATGTGCTCTACGGTTTTTGTATTTCTTTTGTAATAATTTTTACCTTATGGCTGTGGCTGTTTGCATTAGGATCAGTCTCTGTTTCCCAGTTTTCAAATCCAGAACACAAAGCCATGCTGAAGAAGAGCACTGTGGTTGTGTATGTATGATGGTGGGGCAAAGCTTCCAGAGGCAATCAGGTGCAGCAACCCCAGTGGAACCAGTGGGAAAAGCGATTTCCTTTGTGTCCCACCAAGAGCTCAGAATCCAACTGTATCTAACAGCTCTCTCTGCTGTCTTTCAAGTCCTCCCTTCTGCCCAAAATGATCTGTAGGTTTCTGAACCTCTTGGCAAGGGCAATTATCATTGCTATTCTGTTGGTGTTCAGCGCTTGACATAAACAGTCTCAGATCATATTAGTAAGCTCTCAGGTGCTTCTACAGTACAAATAATAAATAATAATGAGCTGCAAGGAAGCCCTCTGAGTCTCAAGTTCAGGCTGGACTCCTACAGCTTCCACATGAGATGTCCATTCTGCGGACCTTCTGGGCTGCTGTTGTCGTGCAGTGGTGCTGCTGGAGAGTGGCTTGGGAGATGCAGTGCAGCTGTCAGCAGACACAGCTGTGTGCTGCATCTCTGAATGGTGCCCTTTTAGTGAATGGGTCGCATCACAGTTTGGTAGTTTATAGGAAGTCTTACCATAATATATGAGAACATTAGCATGGTTCAGTAGCTGGTAACTGGGGACTGGCTTGTGTTATTACACATATTACTCTGGACAAATGTTCGTTTGACTTGGCTTCAGCTAGCAAGAGCTGAAATCGCAGCAGAGGTAGCATACGCAGCAAGAGGAGGCCTGCTGTGCACAGCTCTCCTGCAGCACTGCAGAAAACACCCACAGCACGTAGGGCCTGTGGGAAGAAGAAGGTTCTCTGGAAACAAGCTTATAGCAGCATCACTGGGGGTTTCTCTCTAGACTTTTTGCAGAGGAAGGAGATGCAATGCATTAAGAGCAAAGCCTGTCTTTGGCTGGAAGCTGCAAGACTCATGGTTCTGTTTTCACATCCTCTTAGGGTTTCCCTTTAGTCCTGTTCCTACGAGAAGCTGCTGAAGGTGTGGCTCTCACAGTCAAGTGCAGATGTGTGAATTAATAAGGAAATGTTGGCATGCAGGGAAGCAAGCCCATGCTGCTCGCCTGCTGGCCAGCTTGTTGTGTTCCCCCACAGAGGTGCATGAAAAGTAAAGTACCTGGCTTGTCACAGCAGTGGCCAGGATTCACACAAAGATACTGCAGTCAAACTCTGCTCTGCTGTATGAGTTGGGCTTTGCCAGCTCTGCTGGCATGCCACAGGAGCATCACCTGTGTACCACAGCATTTCCCCCTCTAAAGAGCATCTCACTGGGGACTCCTGTTATGAAAAAAGATGGAAACATCTTTTCCTTTGGGCAGCCTCTTCCCATCCCAACAGCAGCTGCATCTTTGGGGCTTCTCCGTCTCTGCACTCCCATCCTGCTTGAAGAGGGACCTTTGAACAAGGCCTTGCAACACATAACCTGTAAAAAAAATTTCCTCACAAATGAACTCTCCTGGGGTCTCAGTCCTTGTCTGCTGGGCAACTGTGAACTGCTGAAAGGAAAACAGATATTGTTCAAGAGAGAGAGTCAGTCTTTGGGCTTCTCTCTCACTACAATCTTTGTTTCTTGGCTTTGATTTCCCTTGAGAGTCTGCATGGCTCTGTCTATAGCATGAGCAGCACTTAGCAGATCATCTCATACTCATTCAGCCTGTGGAATACTGCATTGCTGTGTGAGACAGCTGGAAAAAAGGCAGTAACTCCAAGAGCACTCCGTTATTCCTGGGGCGTTGGTTGCAGAACACAAGAGTTTGCAGGTTAAACATGAGCAAGAGAAAGCTTAGTCCAAAGTGACAAATCGTCAGAACCCAGAAAGAAACCCGTATTCTCTCAAATTGCAGATAAATGCACAGTGACTATCATACCTGATTTCCTCTGAGCTCTCTCTGGCTGCCCGACTTGATTTGGTAGTTGAGGAAGCTCTGTTGGACTATCCTGTCTTCTGGGACAGTGCTCAGCAAGGGGCCAGCAGTTTGTCATCCCTGCCCTTTGTACCCACAGCAATTCCTGCTGACAGTGTGTAACTGTTATTACTGGTAAAGCCACAGGGAATGTTATGAGATTATTTTATAAGGAATGGGGGAAATAATTTTAGGAAGTGGAAGTTGCCTGCAGAAGCTGAGCTGAGAACTTGTTCTGAGGAAGGAAATTAAGAGGTTATACAGGTGATAAAGTGGTAGCCAAGAAGATCCGAGTCTTACTCCACAACACTTTGCTTTGAGAGTTGGTTTGTCAGTGGCCAAGTGTAGAGATGCTGGGTCTCATCATTCCCACCAGAGCTTTGCCAAGCAGAAGACAGGTGCCTTTCATGCCAGATGGATCCCTGCTGATTTGCAAAACCAGGAGCTGAGAGACAGAGACACAGAGCTTTGGAGGAGCAAAGGGTGAAGTCTGTCCAGAAACTCTTCAAGATTCTTGGAAGCAGGTGAGCCGGCTCAATGGCTTCCTCAGTCTCTGACATCACTTTTCCTCTGCGGTAACACAAAAGACATCACTGAGTTTTTGACAGATGTGTCTCAAGGGCTTTCGTGGCCTGAATGAGTGACATACAGTGCTGCCATACCCTTGCTGTCAGTACCACTCTGGTGGCGAATGACCCCTCTCCTGTTCGGGTAAGAAGGAAAAGCACTGGCTACAAACTTTCCACCCTTTGGCTCCTCCACCCTCCAGTTCACCAGGGGCCACGCAGGGAGACCAACTGTGGGGGCTGAACCTCTGCCCTCTTCTATTTTTCAAGTATGTAGTTCTGCTGCAGAGAGTGTCCTGAGAAACCATGACAAATCCCTTTCTGGGCAGAGTCACTACAGCATGTATATATACATTTTAAAATAATTTTTATTAACCTGTTTGCTGAATTCTGCACAAATTCAGGAGTGGTTTTCATTAAGTTGCCATGATGAAGGTTAGCAGAGTATTCCTGAAAAAACTTTCACCCAGCATTTGTGGTGTTAAGTGTGATTTTATAAGCCAGCAGGATTGCTCATGCCTTGCCAAAACTGGGGATGCACAGCCCTTTTCCTTAAGAAGGGCAACTGCTGCAGGAGCTCGCTCTGGGTCCGTTTGAAGTCAATGGCAAATTTCCCATTGGCTTAAGTAGGAACATGTGTTTCAAGAAATTAATAATGTGAAACTTGAAAAGCGAGGGGTGGCGTGATCAGGACATGGCCTGGTTTGACCTGGAGACTCAACTTGTGTTTTACTGCTATGTCTGCCTCTATCTCTCAGCCGTACATTAAACTGTACAAGTCTGATTTGTGTCAAAGAGAGCTACATGCTATTATTAGTAACCTGTATTATTAGCATTAATGGGATTAGGACTGATAAACTATGGAGGTTTTTTGTTTTCCACCGGTAATTTCCACTTTAAACTGGACTTGGACAGAGTGTGTGTCAGGGCTTATGGCCTCTGTATTTGTCATGCATGTTTTGTTCCTGGTTTAGACAAGCTGGTAGAAAAGTCTAGGAGTACAAATAAAGGAGATCTTCAGAAAGAAATCCCTTAATAGAGGCTTGTTGAAGCAGCTGCTATTTTCTTCTTCAGAGCAGAGTAAACAGTTAATAAAATGACATTGCTGTTGCTGTGATGAGTTGATCCTTAGGGCTGACATGGTGCTTGTCCCCAGACGCAGCTCTTGCTGGCTGCAGGAAAGTGGGTGAAGATTCCCCGAGTCTCCAGAGAAGCTGGCACTCTGAGAGGGTTTCAGTGCAATTGTGATCCCCAGCCTAGCCCACATGGTTATCCCGTGTGTCTTTGCAGGACCTGGGCAGACCTTGGCTGCTGCAGCACGAGGAGGCAGTGCTGGGAGCTCTAGCCAGGCCTTTTTAGTAAAAGCCACTGGTCAGGGATTTATAAAACAGCACAGCCTGTAGTGTGGGGCTGTGGCTGTGCAGGGTGTGGGGCAGCTCAGCCATGCTTTGCAGAGCACATTGGTGGAGAGCTGTCCATGCAGGACTCCAGAAGAGACATGCCCATGGCCGGCAGCCACAGCTGCCCAGTCTCAGAAGGACACTGGACACCACTGGGACCAGCTGCACGGAACGCCCTGCAAGGCGAGACCCTGCCTGTGCAACAGGCACTGGCACAGTCCTCGCCAGCCAGAGCATCCTGAGGAGGCCAGGGGCTCCTATCCCCTCGGGACCCACCGCCCAGGGGCCGTGTCCTCCCCACTAGACCAGCAGGGAGGCTGGACAGACATCGCCATGTGTCTTGCCATTCATTGCAGGACAAATGCTTATTGAAATAATTGCCTCTAACAGCTTGGGAGAGGCCATTAGGGTCTGCCTGGGCAGTGATCTACAAATAATGACTCCCTCTGAGATTGTCTCACTCTTGCAATCCTCATACCAGGTGCATTAAAGCCGACCTACAAAGAAAAATGTTTTTGTCTCTCGCCTTTGTCTTTTTTTTACTATTTTTTAAAATTCCTTGTAGAGTTTTATGAAATACTACTGTTATTGGTGCATTGCTCATCGCTTCTTAGGGTTGCACCAAAGGGTAAGCCTTGCTTTTTGCAGAGTGGGAGACAAACTTGCTGATATTTTGCCTTAGAAACAGGGGGACTGTTGAGGTGAGCCTCTGCTGAGCAGAGAGACTGTGTGGGTCTCAGGCAGGGGATGCAAGCCCTTAATTGGAGGGACAAAAGTGCCAGGTGTGATGAGAGATACCTGTTCTCCCAAGCCCTTCACCAGCAGTGTCTGTGAAGGTCCCCAGCAGAAGGGAATTTTCATCTGAAGAACACGCAGGGTTTTTTCTAATTGAAGCATTTTGTAAGAATGTGCCAATCTGGACATAATTTTCCACAGGAAAGTTGAAGTGAATTATTTGGGTTTCTCTCTTGTTTTGATAATGGTGAAATGTCTTGTTTTGATTTCCATGATGAAAAAAATTTTTTACTCCCACCTTCTCATTTTACTTTGTTTTTTGCTAACTATAAAAACACTGTTCAAAACAGTTAATAATTTATCATTATCTTTTTATTTAATATCATATCTATTCTTTTATATGTGCCGTCATGTTTTGACATCTAAGCCAAGTGTCTTTTTATTTTAGTCAAACGAAACAAAATTAAGTTTAAATGCCAAGGCAAAACAATTCAATGTTTATTGAAACTAAATATTTTCTTAGGTTTTGGGGAAGTTTGGGGTTTTTGTTCGGTTGTTTTTATTGGTGGTGTTTTTTTGGGGGGGTTGTTTAGTTGGTTTTTTGTTTTTTGTTAATTTGGGTTTTTTTTGGTTTAGTTTGGGTTTTTTTTTTAATTTTTCCACTTCATGATGGGAAACTATATTCTAGGTGTGAGGCTATGTAAATCGCCTGTTTTCAGTCAGTGTGCTCTTAGGCACTCAAATCAGAGCTAGCAATTAAAAAACAAGCAAGCAGGTTAAAAATAGTATGAGAAAAAAATAATTTCCCTTTTCAGTTAATGAGGCTGGACATGGAAGAAGAAAGAGAGGATGAAAGGCTTTGGTGTGACCTGTTGTGTAGCAGTAGCAGTGCTTAGGAAATGACTGTAGGATGTCCACGCTTGCAGTCACCATCTGATCAGCTCCCAGGCTGGAGCTTATGAAGTTGTGCCCAGAAGCAATGGAGAAGGTGGTGTGGATTCCTGAGGTAGAGGGTAGTGCCTCTGCCTGGCACAGACATCTGGCTTTGGGTGCTGGGGTTTCTGTTATCAGTGTTGTAACTTGTATGATGCTTTCACATTGGGCTGTGGTAATGGCATGTATACATCACACTTTGGAGATGCTTTTTATTGACTTAATGTGAATATTATTGTCATTGTTTATTATGGGGAAGTATCTCATAGTAATTGAAATACAATATGGTGCCATTAATCACGCTGAGTATGAAATGCTAACTTTAAACTGTTGATAGTATATTAAATGCTCCTCTAACCATAAAACAATTTGACTTGCAGTCAGATAGTTTACAAATGGCCAATGTGTAGGATTCACGGTGATTGACATTTATATGGCAGTGTTCATGTGCTCCAGTTCCTGAACAAAGTACTTTCTTTGGGATTTCTGTGAAGGTATTGGGACTTGCTGCTTTCCAGTTCCCAATGCAGAGATGTAAAGGGATGCAAACTTCAGGCATGACCATTGTGTATTACAGCATGTCCACTGCAAACCTGAGAGATGTGTGACAGTGGATTGCCCAGTGGGCAGTGTGCTGTAAACATTGCTGGCCTTCTTTCCTCAAGACTCCTGATGAAGGAAAGCAGTAAAGAAGGGACAGAAACTCAAATAGTGAAGTTTTAGGCAGGGACTGCTGAAATGAAACCCATGGGCTTTTATGGGATGCTTTTCTAAATTCTCTCTCCTGTATTAACTAGAAATGCTTTTGGAAATAATTTTCAATTAAAACTTAACCTACCTACCAAAAAGGAAAAAAAATAATTTAAACTGATAGCTTTGTAAAATGATACCAGTGCCATACACAGCACCTTGGTCACATGTGATAATTCATCCCCAGGCCATGTCCAACCCTGCTGCCTGTGGCACAAGCCCTGTGTGTGCCCAGTGGCACAGAGCACCCATGGGCAGGGTCAGGAGCTGTGTGCACCGACAGGCACAGCATGGCACAGCCTGGCCAGGAGCAGGGTAGGCTGGACAAAATACAGAATTTTATAAAGCTCAGACATTTGCTGCTGCTGTGGCTGGGAGAAGCACTGCTATTAAACCACTTACTGGAGCCCCACTTTTTACTGCCTGGTTTAAAAGACGTACTTCAATGGCATTCACAGGAGGGGAGAAGATGTGTAAGGTCATTTCACAGGGCACATGTTTAAAGATTTTCCAAGAAGAGCAGAGTAAGGTCTTTCTTCTGGGGAGGGAGGGCCCTTTTTTTTTTAGCCAGAGCTTTTATTGTCAATATGTATTTTTAATAGAAGGGAAGTGATAGAAGCAGTAGCAGGTGACAGAGCCCACTGCTGTTCAGCTGCTGACATTTATAAAACAATGCCAATGTCTCTTCAAAACAGACGCTTGCTTTCCACTGCTGTATTGATGTACACATTTATTTTATAGCCAACAGCAGCAAGATGAAAATGATAATGCATGAAGAAATCCCAGAGGCACAGCCCAGTGGTTTTGCAAGGCAGCCTCTTTGCCTTTGGCATGGTCTGGATGCTAACAGACCTGGATGAGTCAGTGTGAGGCAGCACAGGCTGCTCTCTCATATGCACTGAATGCTCGCTCTTTTTTCCTGTTTCTGGTGACACCACCTGTGTATATCTTTATCATCCTGACGCATTTACATTTATTTCTCAGTTATGTACAAACAAACCTGGGCAGTTCAATGGCAGGTGTTGACTGGAAAGCACTGATCAACTGTGAGGTTGTGTAACATGGTGGGCACCAGAGAGGTGAAAAAAAGTGTACTACAGGCTATAAAAGAGGAGAGAAACCTTCCAAATAGCATACTGGAGCAGAATATATTTAGTGTGCGGCATCAGTATAGACCTAGGGACACATGAATGGTGGTGCCAGTCTGCAGGCTCAGCCCCTGTGGACCAGCTCAGGCCCCAGGTGTTTGCTGGGGGAACACTGAGGTGCCATGGGGCTTACACTGAAAGCCCCATGTCTAAGGGTTTCCTGTATCTGGCACTGAAGTGCCCCTTGTGCTGAGGAGGAGGAGGAAGACTGGTCACACTAGGTTAGAGCCCAGCCTTGCAAATCGGTTCTTGATCAAGCATTTTTGGTCATGTAAGAATAGTCCTCATGGCAGCAGGCTGACCTTCAGTCCAGGAGGAAAGCTTATCACGTCTTGTAGGATGATCCTTACTGCAAGGAAATCAATACAGCAATAAGCTTTTATTTCTGGATGAAAAATTAAAATAAAGAATACGCCATATCTATTGATTCTTTGAATTTACATATTTGGATATATTTACATTTGATGTCTGCCTTCTGTGTGCAGCTGTTTGCCAAATGTGACAGGATTTGTTTTTTAAACCTGGGGGTGAGTTCTGCCCTGTGCATTTAAAATAAGATTTCTCTAAATTATTGAATATGTCAATAAATAAAGCAGAGAAAGCAGGCAAGGAAAAACCCAGAGGTCCTTGGTGAAAGGAAGTTGTAGATGCTGGTAATAGGCTCTTACAGCAGTAAAAGAGAAATAAAAAGGGCAACTAAAAAAATGGAAGGGACAAAGAGTGGAACTGGGTATCTCTGCTCTGATTTTCTCTGGGTTGGATGATGTTTATTGACTTGGCTGTGAACTGCATTTTTGGCGTTTCTGTGAATTTAATTCTGCCTCGTAGTTGAAGGTGAAGGATAAGAGAAACATTTAAATAAATGCTTCAGCAAAGGGAGGAGAGAAGTCTGAGATGTGCAGGTGTAGCAGACGTCTGTGGGAGGGGGCAGACAGGCACCAGGATGAGGGAGCCCTGGAGGAGCTGCCAGTGCCCAGGCAGGACACTGCTGGGAAGGACAGTGCTGGGAAACCCAAGGGACTGGCGAGGAGGAAGGGGGCACCAGCGTGGCCAGTGGCAGAGCCTTGGCCCTGACCCCACTGCCCCGCCAGCTCCTGGGGGAGCTGATGAATAAAACATCACATTTTACAGAACATGTGTCATCCCAGCCCCAACAGTATAAAGTCTCTAACTCCCCTCTCAAGAGATATTGCAAGAGCAACCATTTAAATGAGCGTTACATTATTTACAAGTTTCACTATTATTAAATTAATGTTACATTCATCAGGGCTTTTGTTTTGTTTTGTTTTCAAGGCAGAGCTGTAATTTGAGCAACATATTCATCAAGTCTGAAATGGTGGCTCCAATTATTTTAACATTCATTTGCCCATTCAGCTTCCTTTGCATCTGCTGGTTTCCTCCCTGTGACAGTATGTCGAAGCTGGGACACATTTGTGCTGCTCAGCTGCGAAGCTGCCACGAGGGATGTGATGGAACATGTTCGAGCCCAACACAGTCAAGGCCAGCGGGGTTCCTCTGCAGGGGCAGTAAGATGCTGGTTGCAAAGGCAGCACGTGCCCAGGTGTGGATCTCCTTTTTCCACTGGCAAATCCTTCCTGGTGTCAGACACTTAAAGATGGAGCTATCAGCTTCCCAAGGGTAACAAAAAAAGGCTCCATCGATTTGCTGGCACAGGAGCCTCAGTACAGCAGTCGTGTGCCTGTGTTGTAGCAGTGCTTGTCAAAGTGAGTGTGGGCTAATTGGTCCAAATCTGAAAGGATGCTCCTGAGTGCTGGGTAAGCAACCATAAGAAAGCATCAGCCATTCAGCAAGTGCTGAAAATAAGCCAGAATAGCTAAAACAGAAAAATGTTTCATTATTTATTTTAATGCTGGAAGTGTAAGCTTTCCTGTCATGATCATAAAATCTGATCATTTATTAATGCTCCTCACTTTGAGGCTACATCATGTACCATCCCCAGCCTTCTGCCATTCCTGGCGTCTTCAGCCTGGTCCCACAGCTGTGCCCTCCCATCTACCCATGCTGCTGCCCATCCCTCAGCAGGTGCCAGGATCCCTCTCTTCCCAGCCACAGGCTCTCATAAGGCAGTGGTGGGGAAAGAGTGGACTTTTAGAAACAAAAAATCAATAACTACGATCTGTTTTCCCTTTTTCTGCTTTCTCAGCCTGGGAGATTCACTTCAGCTTTTCACTGCAACCACGAGAGCTAATGACATGCTTTAGGTTTTGGTTTGTTTTTTTATTTTTTTCTTTCCCAGATGAGACAGGAGGATCTCATCTGATTATTTACTCACAAAAGGTAGGGCCTCTGGGGTAGGCACAACTCAAACATCACAGGGCTCCCCATAACACCATGCAAGGAGATGGCCCTGATGCACAAGTGCCCTTGTAGGGCCACACTGATGTCTGTGGGATGAGCCCTGGCAGCTGTCCCAGACCCTGATTTTGTGCCTCCCCTGGCACACCCCCCGGCATCTCTCCCCTGCTGTGGCCATGCAGGAGTTGTGGGGCCACAACTCTCAGGGACCAGCTGGAGCATCAGTAGGATGCATAGCTGGGGGTGGGGGGGCAATGTGGGAGACAGGATAGCAGCATTCAGAAAAATAATGAAATGTGGCCCCAGAAAGACCCTCAGCGACAGCTCCTCGGATGTGCCTGCGCTCTGTTCATTAATCTGTGATAATTAGACTTATTTGCAGAGGTTAACAGCAGTGGCACATGGTAATTAACCACTCATTTCCTGCCAAACAACTCATAAAGCTTCTCAGATGCCACAGGTCCAGCTGCAGGTAGTTTTGGTGCTGATGAGATCCAGTGCTGGGAGGTCAGGGACACCCTCCCAGGGGGACATGTCCCTGAGACCTCTTGTTTGTCCCAGACCCGCTTCAGGAACAAGCTGCAGGAGGGGTAGGAGGAAAACAAATTGCTACCCATCTGTTTTTTGCCCCTCTCTTCTTCTACCTGCCTTGATGGCCAGCTGGGGGCTGTAATTTCCCCAGAGTAGAGGCAATATTACCCCAGCACCTGTAGGGCTGCTGTGGGCAGGTATTTTGGCAGGATGAGTGCAAAGGGACCAATGTACCCCCCCCCCTCAGTTTTGCAGGGGACTGGATATATGACATTAGAGCTACTGAGCACTGCAGTCCTGATGGACAGTATTAGCAGAGCTGTGCTCAGCTTTACCAGTGTAGGGGTTAGGGAAGATGGAGCAGAAGGGTGGATTTTGGACAAGACTTCCCTTTCATCCCTTCTCCCCCTCTCTACCCCCAAACCCCCCCCAGCGAAACCAAGCTAATTAGTCAAATAGATGAGGATAGGCCAGGCAGGGAGAAGCCCCGTTGCGTGTCCTATATTAGTAACTCACGTGGGAGTAGCCAGATTGGAAGGAGATTGAAAGGGAAAATTGTAGGTGTACATCGGAAGATAAGTGGGCTAAGCCTTTTCCCCGGCCCCGCGTGCCTGGCTCCCAACACAAAAATGATGTCATCCTTCCCGGTGGCCGGCCAGCCACCCCACATCAGCCGCCTGCAGCGTGACGGCCAGCGGGGCGCTGCCCGGGGCTTCAGCCCGTCAATAAATGATGAGCCGCGGCTGGGAGCGAGGCAGCGCGGCCGCTCTGACCGGCATTAAAGCAATTAGCCAGGAGCGAGGAGGGAGCGACGCTGGGTTTAGCCCCCCAAAAGTTGCACAGGCAGCTGCAGGGAGGGGGGCAGCCTGTGACAGGGGTTTCTGTAGGCACTGACTGCATCCATCTTTCTTGAGCTGCCTGCCGCTGCCACCCCACCTCAGGCAGGAGGGCCCTGCTTGCCAAGATAGAACCATTGTGTCTGCACTGAGTTGCTTTGGAGATCACAAGGCCTGAATCTGCTCTGCCTTTTGTGGGGTTTATCACAGGTGGCTTCTGTTCTCAGGAAGTTGCTGTGTGCTAGCACCATCCCATCTGTCTCAGTGATAAGAAATCCTCTCTGCTGTCCTGACCCCGTACAGCCCAGTCCCATCCCAGAGCACAGCGTACTGGAGTCCCCAGATGCTCAGAGGACCTTTGGAGTGGGCATCACAGAGACACATGTGGTGGCTGCAGCACATCCATGAGAAAGTGTGTTAAACAAAGGAGCACACCTTCTAAAGCAGCAGGCAGCAGAGTGGTGGGTGATTTTCTGACCCGCTAATGGGGTACATTTCAGTATTGGGGCCCCATGCAGTGATTTCTGTTCTGCTGTCAGTGACCAGCAGCAGATCCTTCCCTTGAGGAGTGACACACCAGCCTGCGGAGTGCTGTCCTGCCGCTCCGGGGGAAGCAGTAGGTATTTGCAATTAGCACCTTCTCCCTGGACTCAGGAGTTTGCTTCAATTATCAGTCAGGCAAGTGCAGCTCAGAGATGTCCAGCCTTTGCTGGAGGCAGGTCAGCAGCGGGGCTGCATGCAGTGCCATGCTTTGGGAGGGGCAGCGGCTCCCAGCTCTGCCTGGCATCCCAGGTGCCGCCTGTTCCGCTCGCTGGCCGCCACTGCCACTTCTCAATTCCCACACCAATGGCAACTGAGGTGACAAGTCCAGTCCTTGGCTCTGTCAAACCTATTTTCCTGACCTACTTTTCTTTGCTCCGCAGTGGTGGAGCAATGCCCAGTGTGTGCCTTGTGCTGGTGGCACTGTTGCGTGCAGGATAGCTCTGCTCCTGCTGTCTGAGAGGGCATCTCAGCAGCAGAAGTTTCCAGGGGAAACAAACAAACAAACATAGAAATGCAAAAAGCAAGGGGAACAAAGAACTTACTTCCGCTGACACCCTGCAGCCAGCAGTGCCCATCTCACCCTGTGAGATCCCCCAGCCCTGCTGTAAAGGGCAAAACACAGCCAGCTGTGGGCCATGCTGAGGGGACTGAAGGATGGCAGGTCCAGGAAGGGCTGTCCTGTTGTTCCTATCACTGCATTCACTGCCACTGCTTTCACCTTCAGGGTAAAAGCCAGACAAAGATGCTGTCACCAGTACCAAGGGTTTTTTCCTTCCAGGTTTTTTTTTCCTTTCAGGGTTTTTTTCCTTCTGGGTCAAAACCACCTTTAGCTGGGTGGTTCAATGAACCATGGCTTCACTGAAGTCAGTCATTTTATGTATGCCTGCCTTTCCTTGGTGATGGTGGGGAGCAGAAGAGGCAGTGGCTGGCAAGCTCTGGGCCTTGGAAAGGGAAAACAATGGTGAGAGGAAACACTTCTGCTGCAAACCTCTACTTTAACAAAAAAATATTTCTTTGCGCCAGGAAAATATCACGTGGGGAAAAATGTCTTTGCTCACAACTCCAGGGCTGGTTTTACTGGTGTGTGGTCCTGCACCTCTCCCTCTCTTGTCTCTTCAGACTCCTTTGCCAGCTTGCTCTCACACTTCCTCACAGCCATTCCTCACAGCTTTCCTGTGTGCCTGCTCTTCTTACCCCAGGACATCTTCATAGTCACAGCCAAGTGCCTTTGTTGCACCAGCTCCCACTGAATCTCTCAGGCAGCATGGGTTTTCCTTGTGTGTCTGTGCTGTGCATATTTTGCTTATTGTTTCAGCTCTTTGGGGTATCAAATGAGTTCATCAACTTCTTTATCCCAAGTGACAGGACACAGCAACCTCCACAGAGTTTTGTTGGTACACAAGCTTTACAGTTCACAGGATGTGCCACTGTATCCAGAAATTAAAAGCAAACATTTTTTCTGAATTAGACAGAAACTTAAAAACTAGCTAGACTTCTCCCAGCTGGAAGAATGTCGTAAGTGAGTTTGGGAAGCTCTCAAATCCTGGCTCTGGGCAGACCCACCAGGAGTGCAGGCACGTCCTTGTGAATTTTTTTTCCTTTTTTTTTTTTTTTTTTTTTTTTTTTTTTTTTTTTTTTTTGTTCAGTGACAGTTCATTGAGCAGGAAATGAAACATTTCAGGATTTCAGGCTGGCATTTGTCAGTGTATTTCTAACTAGATGCAAAAATGAGTGCTTGCATCTGAAGGAAAAACATAGCTAGGCACATGTGCAGTAATGGGAATGAGCATTTGTGAGGAGGACAGTTCTCTCCCAACTTGCTGGCAATGCTCGTGGTTTCTGTGGTCCAGGATCTCCTCTTACCACGTGTCTCAGCAAAAAAACAATGCAGATCCCAGCCCATGCAGCCCAAATGCAAGACCAAAATGCTGTGCTAGTGCTGGTTCACCAGAAGAGGTCACATGCTGACATTTTATCTGTGACCCCCCAGCTTGGGGGTCTCCACTCAAATGCTGGCCCTCTGGGGCAGGGCTGTGTCCGTGGGCTCTCAGGGCTGTGGGGGTACTGCAGCTCTGCTGCTGCTGCTGCAAAGCTCTGCTGTTGCACAGCAGCTGCCACTGCTGTATTTTAATGGTCATTTGCATGGCACTGTGAGACAACCTAACACCTTATAGCAGCAAGCAAGTTTGCAGAAGGACTCTGGAAATTATGCCAAATAAAAACACACTTTGAGGGTTAACTGGAGACCTTCCTTCAAGCCACACTTCACCCCCTTCCTGGAGCCTATCTGTGCTTCCATCTGGGTGTGCTCAGCAGGCACAGAGGGCAATCTTGTTTCTGGAAATGCTACTGGTAGCCTCAGTTTTCTGAAGTCTGAACGCATAACAGAATACTGGCAGTTTTTAATTCCACCTCTTGTTCCCTTTCTTGTTTTTCTCCAGAGCTGAGTGGGCCATGAGAGCAATAATATCCACACCAGCACAGCAAAGGAAATGTCTAGTGGTGTGCATGCTGACAACACAAACCGATCTTCTGAGCCACAGTTCTAAAGAGTGATTTTCTGTAAAAAGATAAAAATAATGATAAAAAAACCACTGCTCCTTTATGAGACCCACAGAATGAAAATTAGCCTGGTGATTCCATTTTTATTTTGTTTAAAAGGTTTCCCATTTTTCTAACCAGCTATTGCAAAAGGATTTGCCATTAGCAACAGAAGAGGCTTCACATCTGGTCAGGGTTTCACCATCAGACAAAGGGGAGGACTTTAGTGAGGCATTAAATGTAGATAATGGATTATCAACAGGGAGAACAGACCTTGGGAGGGGGGGTGTGGGGAGGGACGAGGGGAGGATGAGGCATCAAGGGGCACAAAGGCAGCAAAGTCAGGCATCAGGGAGGGCTGCAAATAGCTCTAGGGGGCTGCTGCTCCCTCCTTGGGTGGCTGTGCTGGTCTCCTGATGCCTCCCAGACATGGCAGTCAAGAGAGGAAATCAAATATTAACTGGTTCCTGCTCCCAACCTGCATGAGGAAAAAGATGAGTGAAGCAGGAGGGAGACTGGTGGAGCCAGAAGAACAGTAGGAAGCCATGCAGAAGCCAAACACTAAATTATTAGTGAGCGTGAGTAGCAAAGCTTTCAAAGGCAGCTTTGACAGAGACACTAACAAAATCCCCAGGGTAAACAAGAGCCTTTGTTAAAATTAGTGTAAGACCTATGTAGCAGCTTTGGTGGATTCAAAGAGCAGCCCTGGGATTGAAGAAGGTGAGCAGGCAGAAGCCAGGAGAAAACGAAGTGCCTGGAAAGAGCAGCAGGGAGACCTAGTGGAGCTGAACAAATCCGGGGAGGAGGGAGATTTGCAGTTAATTACACTCCATCCTGCCCAGCAACCCCAGCCTGGAACAGGACCCCAGGCACGTGGCAGGCCCAGAGCCAAAGGCAGCAGCCTGGGCAGCAGGTGCTAGGAAGCCATGCCCAGAGGAGCACCACCATTGGCAAACACCAGTTCATCCAGAGCACCTGGAGCAGTGGGATTGAAGCATCAGCAAAGGCTCTGTGCGTCTGTCCTGGGCATGTGGAGCCTGAAGCCCAGCTCTGTGCATCTGGCCGGGATGAATTCTGGCCGGTGTCCCACGGCACTCCTGCCTTCCCCTTCCTTTGTGCCTTATAAGTCAGGACCCTCCCTGGACACCCACTGTGCCTCTGGCAGCCTGGGGAAATGGGCTGGTGGCTTGGCAGCCCCAGGAGCTTCGGGGTGTGGGAGAGCCCAGAGAGTGCCCCATGTAGACCAAAATCGGGAGAGTAGGAGCCAGAGCCAGGAGCCCTGGAGCACGGGAAGGGCAAGCTGGGGAGGAGACACCATGGGCAATAGATTGCTTTCCTTTCTGTCTGCAGATCTCCTTGTCTCTGACACTGTAATAAGGACTCAGACTGGGAGGGAGATGCTTAGGTACCCAACAGGAAGGGAAGACCCTCTGGAACAGCCTGAACTGCTGGTTATTTGGCATTTGTAGTATTGGCTTAGAGACATCTTGGGGATCATGGCACCTTGCAATTTGTCTCTCCAGTGTCTCCCACCATGTGAATGCCAAGCAGAGCTTGTCCTGTAGCTTTTCAGTCCCCCAGCTGTCAGCAGAGTTTGGTGGCAGTAACCTTGTCCCCTCAGGAAACCTTGCTGGGAAGGAAATCATGGAGGGTTGATGGGTGATGCTTGAAGAACTGGGCAGAGGGAGCTGTGTCTTCCTAAGAAACAGCTGGGGCTCTCAGGGCAGGGATTGTGCCAGATCTGCTGCCCACACCAGGAGCCCCAGGGTCTTGGGGGCTAGGTGGTGGGAAGGGTCAGCCAGCTAAAGTGAGAGGATTTGGGCAAGCTCCATCCCTGGAGGATCTGCCACGGCAACTGCGTGGGCCCGCGGCCCGCTCTGTCCTCTCTGCCGTCGGCAGAAGCGGCACCATTTAAAAGCAGCTTTGGCTTCACCTCCTCTGAAAGTCGGGCCTGGGTCCAAAACCTACTGACGTCAAGAGCAGCCTGGCCCCGGCAGAGCCTGCTCGAGATGGTTTTGGTCTGATGAGAGCTCATCAGTCATAGCAGAGCTCCAGAAACGCCAAACAAAGGGTGTCTCAGCCCGAAGTGTTTGTATGGCCACGTTGCTATAGTGCCCGGGAACTTCGGGTTTTAAACACAGCCATCGTCACAGCAGCCGTGAGAGGGAGGGATGCTTGTCTGGGTCCCAGGCAAGGAAATGGAGGCACAGAGCCATAAATCACTTGCCTGTGGCCGAAGGAAAGGAGAGCTCGTGGGCTGTGAGCCTTCTGGGGCACAGGCCAGTCCCTCCCAGCCTCCCCTGTGCTTGCAAGGGTTGACAAAAGGCCAAGCTCCCAGTCTCCGGTGTTGCTGAAGCCTCTTTGGTGTCTGTCTGGTGCTTGCACAGATGTAGAGATACCTGCAGTTAGGCAGAACCACGGGATGGAGCAAAAAGTCAGGAGCCATCACTGTGCTGGGGAACTGGAGCATGGGAGGGAGAACAGCAGTCTGTAAATAAGCTATGGCAGCAGCTGACCAAGTCTGTAGGCTTTCTTTGGAGAAGACCCAAGCATGTTGCTTTGAACATCAGGCACACAGCACACACCAAAGGAGGCTGCCTGACCCGGCCAGGACGGATGGCTGGAGGACACAGGGCAGGGAGCCACGGGCTGTAACAGGAGCTACTGCAACGATCAGGCTGTCTTGTTTTGCAGAGATTGGGCTTGCAATGCTAATGCTCTTGGTACCTTTCCAGCAGGGATATGCAGGAGCATCCGGTGGGTGTGACTCAGCACAGCAGAGCTGCAGCAGCGTCCCCAGCCACATCCCCAGCCCTGCACCACTGCCCTCATCCCGCTGCCAGCGTGCCTGGCATGCTCCGCCCAGGGCAGGCACTCGGGGGCTGGCAGCAGCCTTGGCCCAGCAGCAAGGACTGGAAAAGGTGGGGCCATGGCAAGGAAAACCTCAATGCATCAAAGAGTGGTGTCAGCCCCATGAGAACTGGGTTTCTGTGAGTGATTAGATCCCTAAGAGCTTTTGCTGTAAACTGTATAGGCATACACCTGGGGTCAGAAGTGACCCCAGCCCTTAACAGTGGCTCTGGCAATAAGAGAAAGGTGAGAGGAGAGCAGGGAGAGCTGTCACAGGGAGACAGCTCCCAAGGACACACACACAGATGGAGACAAAAGCCTGTGTGAAGTTGTACAGGCTTCATATGAGCAGTCTCTGATGGCAGAACAGCCATAAATTCTGCCTCAAAATGAGGTGCAGGGGGTGGCCAAGCTGTGCTCATGGAAGGACAGCGCTCTCCTTTGCCTGCGGCTCATGGAAGAGCAAAGAGCCCTGCACAGCCAGGGCAGCCCTGGGGGCCCTGGGGCCTGAGACTGGGTTTTTCTTATTTGGATTTCTGTCTTGTAGGTGTCTTCTCTGTATGACAAAAGTCCTGGAGGGAAAAAACTATTAAAGATGTTTCCCATTTGCTGTTTTAGCTGATGGAACTGACAGTTGATACTTTGTGCTGAAGCAGATGGAGGATAAGCCCATGGAAAATGTACCGTAGGAGAAGGCAGGATGCTGAGGCTTCAACAAAGGCTTTTTATCCAAAATGTCAGCTGGTCATTGAAATTAACTATGTTAATAACAAAACAAACAGAAACACTGGACAGCAAACAGCCTGCTCCAGTCACGTCACAGCAGCTCAGCTCACATCATTATCATTTCTGTAACCACATCATAGCCGAGCCTGTTTGCCTCCCCAGGGTATTGAGGTAAAGCAAAGATCCACATTTCTAATGCCAAAAAGTAGCTTTATAGAAATAACTACTTCCAGGTCTTTTTATTCAGCACAGGGAAGCAAACACTGGGCATGGGCCCAAATTGTACTTTCCTTTGTGGGTCATCTTTAAGAACTGAACAAATGGAGGATCTCAACATTAAAATAGAATATGACTGGAAATTTCATCAGGGATTGAACTCCCCCTGGCATGCCTCTGACCCTCTCTGCCAGCTCTGCTCCCTGGGACCTGGAGCTTCACAAAGCAACATTGTCCAGGAATCCACAGTGGCCACTGGGAGCAGGGTCCAGGCATCCGCTCACCGTGCCGGATGCACTGAGCTGCTGAGATACGCCCTGACCTTTACAGTGATGGGCCTTGGAGCGTTAGGAAATCCTGGTCTGGCTGAGGGAAAATCCTTGTGCACAAATAAGCCTTGCAAAGCCCCCACTTCGTTGCAAGGTTCCTGCACAGACCAGTGCCCCTATGGTGGGCACTGTCATCGGGGGAAAGCGAGAATGGGGAGAGGGCTCTGGAGAAGGGGTGCGTGGCAAGAGAGCAGTCTGCCCACACCCCCTACCCCTTTTTCTATCAGTGATGGGGAAAAGTCTGCTGGTGACTTCTGGGGCTGCTGTGTACCTGCTGGGCACCTGTGCCTGCCAGTGGCTCCGAGGGCAGGGAGCAGGCAGCTCCCTCCTGTGCCCTCTCCCTGGTAACAGGAACTCTGCTGAAACAGGTCATGATGATGTCTCTCCAGGCACTGGGTGGTGAGCTCAGGCTGAGCAGCTGCTTGGAAACCCAAACCACCCCCATGGGGCTGGAAGGGATACCTGGGCATCTTCTGGCTTGCGCCAGTAGCTGTGGTCCCTCCCTGGTGCCATGTTTTACCTCTTCCTGTCAAGAACATGGCTTTTTCCCTGCAATATTCCAAGATGCACCATTACAAACCAGGATAGAAGGGCTGTTTCTTGCATTAGGAATTGGAAAGAAAGGTCTTTTTCCTCCCAGGTGACAGTGATGGGAAATGGTCCATAGGCAATGGCTCTTTAGGAACCTGTGGGAAGGCGTTTGGTGGCCTGCACCCCTGTCTCATCTTTTTCTATCTTCTTCATCTGTGCTGCAGCAGCAACCAGAGCCCTCGGCTTAAATCCCAGCAGGTAGGACTATACCATCCTGAAGTTGGAGAAAGCAGGGCAGTGAGAGGGGAGAGACCTGCCTGGAGCCCCAGATCAGTGGACATCTGTCCTTCCACCACCCCCCACTGTCATGCACCCCCATGTCCCCTTGCAGGCTGTGCAAGCTGTGCAGGGATGCCTTTCCTTGATTTCCTCACTGCTTTCTGCCTGTACCCCCAACACCAGCCTTCTCTCCTCCTTGGCCTCCCCTCCTCCTACCACCCTCTCTGACTCTCATGCTAGGGCTGGACAAACCATACACCTCCTGCCTTCGCTTGCAGCTGCACCTTCAGCGTGCTTACATCCAGAGAGCATGGTAAATAAATCCTGGACATATCCAGATTTATAACTTAATGGTCTGGCTGTAAAAAGTTATTTCCCTTTTCAGCCCTTTTGCAATAGGCTTGCCCCTCCTCTCCTCGTTTATTTGTTACTATGAATATTTGATGGCTGACTGTAAAAAGAAGTTTAAATACCTAAATTCATTCTCTGGTACAGGCACACTGGCTGCCCTGCTGTTGCCACAGAGTTGTGTGGCAGCCTGGGACTTGGGAGGTCTGGAGAGACTGTGCAGGCCATTGGGGGTTCAAGGAGAACTCACATGACAGCATGGGCTGTGGGGTGAGACCTTGCAAAGGCTCAGGCAGTGACTGGGTTTTCGGAAGGCTTAGTGAGGACAGGAGGTGGCACTGCTCCCACGGTCATCCCTTTTGCTGCCTTCGCCCCTTGGCAACTCTTCCTTTCCTTCCTCAGCTCCCCTGTCCTCCCTGTGTCCCAGTCCCTGTGGGGAGCACACTTCTCACCCATCACTCTGTGGGGGCACAAGGACCTTCATCCCTGTACAACAGGCCAGCCGACTGAAAGAAAACGCATCCTTGCTATGTTTGCACAGGGGATATTCTTCTGTGGGAGGAAGGGAAGAGTTGCCTTATTTCTCATACAGGCTGGCTGCCAGCTCTGCAGGGGGATGGTCAGAGCTATGGCCTTGCATTGGGGCTGGCTGGCTCTGAAACCCACCGTGAGCCACAAGAACAGAAGACCTGCAGTCCCTGTTCCTCGCTGGCTTGGCAGCTTTGTGCCCAGCTTTGCACAGATGTTTTCTCCCGGCAGGTCCTGCCCGCTCAGGCATGGCACGTGAAACTCATCTCTCGTGCAGTTGCACCACGTTTTCTCCCCCTCCTGGCCAGGCACATGGCAAGCCCAGACAGCCCCTGCAGAGCAACAGGAGCCTTTCCTGAATTCAGCCACGCGCTGCACATGGAGGCGATGTGTTTCTGTTTCAATGAGACCTAGGAGCACCCAGCTGACTCCATCCAGATTCACTCTCAGCACCCAGGAAAAAAATACCACATCAAATTGGTGGGAATTCAGCTTGTTTTTTTCCCCTCCCGCACCTACCAGGGGTGTGGAGCAAAGCCCCCGAGCCTGTTCTGCCCAAACAAACCTGCCCTCACTCTTGCACCAGTCCACAAGACAGCGCAGGCAGGAGCAGTGTGGCGGTGCTGACAGCCATCCCTCACACCATTATTGGGAAAACAGAGCTCGTGGCCAAAACAACGGGAGGAAAACGCCCTCTGGAATGGCACCTCCTGCACAACTCATACCACCCTGGGTTGCTATAATTTGTCAGAGGTCAGGAGGACCCACAGTAGCCCAGCCTGTCTCTCTGCACGGGGACTTGCAGCTCATGTTGCTGCTGCCTGCCCCGAGCATGGCATGGAGGCTTCCAGGGCATAAATAATTCAAGAGCAGTGAAGAGGATTTCTTCCCCCCTTCCTCTCTTCCCTGGCTTATAACAAATGTTAATTTAATCAATTGGCAGTAAATCTGGCTGGTTGCTGACTCACGACAGATGGTGCCCCTGCGGGCTGTAGCAGCAGCTTCCCTCCCTCCTTTGGAGATGAACAATGCGGGAGCCGTTTCCTTGCTTTTCACCTTTTCCCTCTTTGCCTTCACTTGGTACCAAACGGACGCGACTGCAAAATATGTCAGAGGCTGCAGGCAGAGGTGCTGAGCTGGCAACAGGAAGCCCTGGCTGCTGGAGATTGGCTTGTACATGGCCCTGTCTGGACATAATTTGGGGCTAATGAGGCCACAAGGTGCACAGAGCCCAAAGGTGCAGCACTGGCACCGCCGCCTGTATTTGCCAGCACCAAGGGGCTGCTGCAATATTCAGAAGCCCAGCAGAAGATGTTACCCAGGTTCAGCATGCTCGTGACCTTGTGCTTCTGAACAGTGTGGGCAGGACCCTGACAGGGATCTACCCCAAAGCCCCCCACCCCACTCTTCATCCCCCACAACCCCACACGGGAAGTGAGACCAGGGCAAGGTTTCCACAGGCACCAAGGCTTTTGGGAGTGTGGGACACGCAGTGTTTCAGCAAGGGCATTGATTTTAACAGAGAAATTAATTACTTTCTGGTCATCACATGTGCTGGTGTGCTCGTGGTGCTGGTGTCTGCTCACCTGAATACAGGTCATACTCCATTGTCTGGTTAAGGAGGTTGTTTAGAAATGGGAGAGAAACATATCTCCGCATCATGGGCTGGCATCAACACGCAGCTACCTGAGGGTGTTATTCTCTTGGGCTGACAGAAAAAGAGGAAAGCAGCTAGACAAAACTGTCTGGAAACAAATATAAAAGTACCAATTACTGCTAAAACAAGCTCACATTTTTGCACTTTTATCAATCTCTGGTAATGTTTTGACCTGTGTAACAGCAGGACAAGGAGGATGTGACAAGACCAAATTGGAAATTGTATGTTGAAATGTTCCTCTAAATGAAAATTGGCTTACAATGGAATGGATTTTTTTTCTGCTTCAACATGTCCATTTTTGCTTACAAAAAATCAATGACAGCTTAAAAAAATTAAAACATTTCTTCGAAAGTTTAATGGGGAAAAAAAAAAGAAAAGCCTTTCCATGATGAATGTACCATTTTCATCAGATAAAACCTATTAAGATGAGCTAGAAAGCTTTTACTTAGTGGGTTAAAGAAAAAATTACTCCAGTGGCCTTTTTTTGCTGAGATCAAGAGCAGTATGTTTAATATCTGTTACAGCCTCTGTCAGGAGACTACCTGCTGCCTTGGCAGGGGATGCAGTCAATTATCTAATAGGTCCTTCCCGCAGCGGAGCGTCAGGCTGCCTCCATGCTGCCAGGGCTGGGGGGGATGAAAACAGGGTTCTGGTGTAGCCTTGCCATGTGTGATGAAAAGGGGGGGCTGTGTCGGGGATCCTGCAGGGTGCTGCTCCCCCCAGCACTGTTGTTTCCCTCAGGGAGGACCAAGATCAAGTTTTGAAACGAGCACCGGGAACCAGCTGCAGGCGGGAGCACCTGACACTGGGGTTTCCTGAAAAACAAGCCGTGAATGCCCAGCTCCCAGCGAGGGGTTTGGCTTTGACTGGTTTTAGAGTCCTCATACAGCTTTTGGTTAGAGGAAAAGACCTTTATTCTTCATCTGTTGTTCTGTGTTTCCTCTCCTTGTTGTGCCAGACACCTGCTCACCATTTTTTGCAGACTTGTTCCTAACATGCATTTGCTGCTTCAGCCTAGGTCGAGTGTCTCCCACAGATGCATAGCAGAAACCTCCACTCCTGGCCTTGATTTTCCCTCTGCTTTGGTTCTCATGTCCCTGGGAAAGGATGGTGTCTTTCACGTCTCAACAGATCAGGACCAGCATATAATTAATAATGGAAAACAGCACCATGACCATTCTTTGGATGTCACTTACCCTGAAATGGGAAGCACACGAGGGCTGTGAATCAGCAGCACTTGCTGTGGAGAGTGCTCTTTCAATACATTGATTTAGTGCTGCACAGCTCCCTAAAGAGTGTGCGGGGTTTGCTCACAAAGCTTTGATTTGGCTAATCAGCAGGATTATCTGCTGTGGTGTGTCTCGGGGCTCTTGGAAATGAAAGGAATTATAAAAGTATATTAATATATTACAACATCTACTTGCCAGTGGCTCCTGCCCAGCACGGGCCCTGGCACCCGCCACAGGGGAAGCTGGCAGAACTCCCAGCGCTTCCAGCATCTCCCTCCTTCCCTGAAGAGTCCCTGTCCACAATCTGCCCTGGGGTGGGATTGTTGCTGCAATCCCATTTATTATCATTCTAAGTGCTACGTGGAGTGTTTCTCTTCCCAGCTATAGGAGGAATGAATGTCCCTTCCTTGAAGAGCCCTGTGTCAATGCCAGCAAGCAATAGGATATTCCAGGTAATGAGAAGGAATATCCAGACTTCTAGTTCTGTTGTTTGTTTTTTTGTTTTTTTGGTTTTTTTTATGTGACTTGAACTTCTGCAGCACCTCCATAGGGCACATCAGAATACCACCATCCCAGTTTGCACGGCACCGACACCAATGAGTTTTCTCTGTCCAGCTGATAATCACTATCAGACAGTGGTTGTTTTAAAGGAAGCTCCAATCTGGGCTCCAGCACATGGTTTAATGCATTTTAAATTGCCTAGTACTTGCAGTTGGTGTCTCTGTCCTCCAGCAAGAAGGTTTCCAGGGCACGTGTCACCCACTGAAGCAATGTGTCTTTTCTACCCCAATGTGTGGCTCTGGTGTTATGGAGTAACTAATCCCTTCCCCAAGGAGTCAAATGGCTCTTGAGACAAAACACACATGACATGGTTTCTGTATGATTTTTAAAACCTGGTTTTAAACCTGCTTGTGGAAACCTTGAATTTCTACTACACCAAGATGCTCTGGAGGGGAGCTGCATGGCAATTAAAATGCTACCGTTGTTCTGTTTCAATTAGAGGTCCTATTAATTGCCAAGTCTTCAAGGTTTTTAAACTAGCCTCTGGTGAAAGACTGCAGCAGCATGTGGAGATAGATTGTGTTCACATGTCATCTCACGCCAGCAGCCATCGGAACAGCTACTCCACTGCAACCACACTGGGCTATCATGGCTTGCTTCTTTATTTCTTTTGTCACTGCTGTTCATTACCAAAGAGCTCGGCTGCTGTTCAACAAAGCACTTAAGGCCTTGCTTCATTTGCAGTGAAGTCAATTCCCTTTTGCGCTGCTGCAGCATGTCTACATTAAGGGTTTGCATGGAAAGAACACCGGATCACTGCTCTGTCACTCCTCCCAGTCTGGAAGTGATGCTTCACCTCCCAAAGCACTGCAGAGAGAGGTACTGCTTAAAAAAACTGTGCATATTCCACACATATTCTCCAAAATACACCTATATATTTGAATTTGTTCCTATTCAGAATTAAGATGAAGGTTTCCCTACAGATTCTCCTGTTCAATTGACTGTGTAAGGAACAATATTGGAGTCTTTTCCCAAAACTGTTGTCCTTCCTTTTTGGGGCATTCCTGCTGGCCTCGGTGCAGCATTTCTAATGGGGCATGCATCTTTGGGGGATGCACTGTGGGATGAAAAGGAGCTGGACTTTTATGTCTGATTAGAGGAAAATTATTTCCACGTGCACAGAGGTTACTGCTTGCCTGGGAAGGGGCTATGGAACAGAATCAGTGCAGAGATCCTTAAAGCTTATGGCACGCAGAGAGAAACAGTGTGGGAGGAAGAGGAAGGAAGTTTGCAGAGATGAATTTGGGGAGGCTGATTTAAATAAATCCCACAGAAGGGTTTTCTCACAGGAAATATATTTATTGGATCGAGAAGGCAATAAACCAAGCAGATGATCCTTATCGAGGCTTCTGTGTTTGGGGGGAGCGGGGCCAAAGGCAGCCATGATGATAACACAGATGACCTCGGTGACGATTTGCTGTGAGTGACACACTGAAGTTTTACACGCTTCTCAGAAGCCCTGTCATTCAGCCACTCTTCTTGCTATAAAAAAGGTTAATTGATGCAAACCACATTTTTTCCACCAGCATGTGCCAAAGCAGCCAGTGTATTGTACACACACAAAACAACAACCAGGCTTTCACATGGCTTGAATTAGATGGATGACAAGAGCTACCAGGGGGAGTCAATTAAGCTGCAACCTTGGAGTCAAACTTGCAGATTTTATAACAGTGCCTAGTAAATAATGGGTACTTGCACATCTCCTTTCACTAAGAGGCACTAGCATATGTCTTTGAATATGTTCTCCTGGTAATTGCACAGGGAGCATACACATTTGGTCCTGTTGTCTACCATGAATAATGCATAGCGAAGAGGGGGGAGCCGAAAGTGCCGAGCTGCTTGGTTTTAGATGGACTTTTTTATCATTGTTATTTAGATGCCACAGCCATTCTCCTAAAGAATTGCTTGCCTCCTTTGTCACTGCAAAAGTGGGTTTATTTAGGGGAGAAACAAAAAAATGAACCATGGACTAAAGCTAATCTGAGATTATCCATGCAAATTGGCAGCTGAGATTCAGATGTGAAAATCTACCCCTGATAAAAATGCCTAAGAGGATTTCTGCTGAATTTCGTTTTTCTCCTGACTCACTAATCCATGCTGGGGGAAAATCCTCCTGTCCGGTCTTGTTTAGGTTAAATAACATTAATAATGTTGAGCTGAGGACGGCAGGTATCGGGATCCATTTTAAGTGCGTGCTGCACTGCTGTTGGCTGCTCACAAAGCACAGGCTTTGCTTCTCCCCTCAGTATTCCCCACATTTACCTTAAATCAAAAAGGTTAGTCAGCACAGCCAGCTCCTTTGCTTTCAACCTGCTGGGGTTTTTTTTCTTAAAACTCCCACTCAAAAGGCAGAGTCAATTCAAAACCCAGGAAGCCTAAAGGCTAAGCAAGCTGCCCAGGGAAAATAGAAAGAGTATGTGTTTGCAGGCTGAGGTTTGAATATCTTGTAGGAGCCAGAGCTCCAGCTGTGTCTGGATTGTACCTTCGCAGTATTAGCACGCAACGGGAGCATCTTTTGGAGACATCGCCATGCTGGCTCTGCCTGGCGCCAGCAGCCACAGCAGCGAGGAAGCAGCAATGCTCCCAGCCATGCAGGCAGTTTGGGTTGCCATTTCCGAGGAAAAATTGTTTAAAATCCAGCTTGCCAGTTAGGTATTTACTGCACAACAGTTTTCATCGTTCACAATGCAATACGAGAGTTGCCTCCTGCAGCGGTGGCCAAACCTGTGCGAGTGCATTTTCAGCAGCTGAGGTGGAGGCTGCACGTGCCGAGGCTGCTGCATGCAGTGTGTGATTGCTTGTCCCTTGTAACCACCTTTAACTGCTTTGTTACAGCACATGCCATACAAATTGCTTGCTTCAGTTCAGTTAAGCTAGACTGTTACTTATTAATATCAAGAGCTATATTTTTTTTCCTGTGACAAACATGCTTGAAGCCCTCTGGGGATCCTGAGCAGCGTGTGCTGAGGTGCAGCTCCCGGTGGGGTTTCACTCAGCACTTAGGATAAAAACACACCAGCAGCTATAACTCCTGAAACATTGCTTAAGCCAGCTCAGCACGCAGGGGTGCTGGACCTGCCCTTGGAACATGACTGAAGATGCCATGCAGTTCTTGGTGTGGGCAGGACTGTCACATAAATATAGTATAGCCCTTATCACAGGACCTGTTGGCAGACCACGAAGGGAGGGGAAGATGCTCTCACCAAACGTCACAAGATCACCCAAGTAGGGTGACCACACAGTGCCATGGCTCCAGGACAGCTGCCCTGGTGTGGGGCTGAGAGCAAGGTCCAGGGCAGCCTCTCTAGATCACCACCAAACCTCCTTGGATATCCATCCCAGCCTTGTGGTATAGGGGCTGGAGAGGAAGGAAACAGAAATTTGTGTACGGTTTGTTGCATTTTTCAAGGGATTTTGGGTCCACTTGCTTTTAATTTCATTAAAATCCCAGATATTTGGACACGTTCCATGGCTGACTGAAAAATGAGGGGGCTGGAAAGGATTATGTGAAAAAGTTGTCAACATATTCCTCTTCCCACACTCTATGCTTCCCCAAAGTGCCCCAAAAACTCCAAAAATGTCAATCAATAATAATTAGCCCATCAGACGCAAGTGAGAAAATTCAGGCCCGTGAGCCGGCACGTCCCCCCCTCCCCGTGAAGCCGCCGGGTACGGTGCCAGCCTCGCAGCCTCGCCGGGGGCGTGGGAGGATTTGGACGCGGCGGCAGCCTCAGTGCCAGCTCTGGGCACCAGCAGCTCTGGCAATGACAGCCATTTCCTCAGATTCCCGCGGCCCGCAGGGATGCGGAGGCTGCGGGGCGCACAGACGCGGCCCCAGGGACCCTCTCCCGGGGGACCCGCAGGAGTGGCCCTGTGGCTGGAGGGGGCGACAACTCCCCACCCTGCAGCTCGTTCCCCTGCGTGCCTCGGGATCCAGGGGATGGGGCCGGGCAGCCAACGTTAGCATCCAGGCAAAGCTCCGGTCAGGAGCTGTCCTGCTTGGATAACCTGGAAATGTCAGCGCTGTATCTCACCTGCTCCCATAAGCGTAGCTATTGATGCAGCAGCATTTTTTAATTCCACAAGTGAACTACATTTTAGGAAAAGCTTAGAAAGAACTGCTGAGGCTTGTGCCAAAGACATTTAGGAAGAGCTTTCTATCCCCCCCATGCCCGCCTGCTCGGCTGACGAGCACAGACCCCATCACTTGCTATTAATCACACGTTGGTAGCACCTGGCTCCAGTACAGGGTTTTTTTACTCTAAAGAAATTCCTCTGAACTAATGAATGCCATTTAGCTAGAGTGTGTCAGAGGCCTGAATGCGCCCAGGAAAGCTCCCTGGGCAGAGGGGCTTTCTTTCAGGGTTCAAAGTCTACTTGATGTGTTTTAACCATCAGATGCCTGGAAAAAGTCTGTGTCTTCTGTAGGAAAACTGCCATCACTAGATTTATGAACACATTAAAAAAGACCCATGTTACAAGTTCAGCTCCTAGAATGGCCACCTTTTACCTGGCATTAAAATGCCTTTAGTCTTCCTCTGTCATGGTGGGATTTCACTTTGTATTCTCACAGTGACTGTGTTCAAGTCTGGTGGGGGCTTTACTCAGCTGCAAGGGGACCCAGAGCTTGCAGTTTCTGGTAGATGTTAGCAGCTAACACTGCCCTGTTTCCCATACAAAAGCTGGCATGCCACCCTCATGAGCACATCCCCGCACGCAGCCACACTGCAAATGATGCAACCACTGCTGGAAATGCATCAGGGCCCCGGAGGGAGCCACTAGCGACTGGTGCTCCTGGAGGCTGTCAGCTCCTGCTCTCCATAGCAGCAAGAAACTGGTCAGATCACGATGTGTGGGGGATGTCACAAAATCAGGACAAGCAGTGTAGCTAGTGGAAAACCAATATATTTCACTTTGAAGACTCAGAGAAGGTTTTTATGAGATTTTAATTACCCCGTGTTTTAATTATTGATTGATTGATCGGTCCCCCAGTGAAGTGAGATTGCCAAAAAGGAGGCTTCAGGACAGAGTAAAGCCCATCTGTGTCTCTCTGGGTGTTAGTTGCTCGAGGCACATTTAGTAGGGCTGTTCCCTGTGCACTAAAATACAGGCAGTATGGAAGGAGCCTGGTTCTTTACTAAATACACTGCAGGCATCAGTCCCTCAGGAGTGATGCCTTTAGCCTCCAGCCGGTTTTCCATCATGACAGAGGCTGCTGCCGCTGACCCACGGCTGGCAGTGTCCTCCCTTTCGGAGAGCTCGCACTGAGCCCCAGCGCGGGCGCACAGACTTCCCCAGGCCGCTCCCTTCCTTCTGCTGCCTCCCGCTGCTCTCCTCGCATCTCCTGCCTCCCGCCCATGGCCCCCTTGCTGCCCCTCTCTGCCGCCACGGAGCCCCGTCCCCGGCAGTGCCCGGGGCTGGCACTGCCGCAGCCGTGCACGGGCTTTGGCTCTGCCGGGATCATCCCGGCTGCTCCACACGGGTGCGCACACGGAGAGGCAAAAAGCCCGTGGCCTGCAGGAGCGCCAGAGGTACCTGCCCCAAGAGGGCACCGGGGCCACCTCTGCCCTGCCCCTGGCGACACGGCCGGGGTGTGCAGCTACGCGCCTGCACTCAGGATGCTGCACAGAGCAGAGGGGCGTTACACCTGTGCCCGGCATACAGTGCTCAGGACAGACAGACGGACAGAAGGACGCACAGGTACAGCATCCCAAAATCTTTGTCCTGCAGCAGTAGATGCAGCGGTAAGGCTTGTGCTCTGCCAAGGGAAAGATTGTCCTACAACAGCCCGTTTTGGCCATCATGTGGAAAGGTGGGAGGCGCTGGTTTATTTATTCCCAATTCCCTCCCCTGGGGGCAGCGCTGCCCGGCAGTCTGCACCACCGGGCTGCACCCCTTACCCTGAGGGTGCTGGGCCACCCCCTGCCCTGCAGCTCTTCCCTGCAAACAGGGAGGCATCTGCTTCAATTTAGTGGCATGAGGAGTCCCACAGGGACTAATTATAACTCCTAGGATTTTATCAACAATTAGCTCAGCATGGATGGTTCACATATCTGCACAGCACCAGCTGTTATTATCGGCTGGGCTGGTTGTAGTGCTGGCTCCTAATTTTCCCAAGTATTCCCCATCTTGAAGCCTTGCTTTTGGCTACTCACGAAGTTGCTGAACTCGTAACCATTTAGACAGACATTCTTCATCGCAAGAATCTGCCTACAAGGAGGTTTTATTTATGTCTAGAAAGATTCAGGCTAACACAAAGAAATGGCTTTGCTCATGGAAAGCACTCTCTAGTTTTAGGCAGCTCTGGGCTTTCCCTACTTTGGCAACTGGATACTTTGCAAATGTGATTTTTGGAGTACATAGCCCATGTCACTGCTGAACAATCTCAGGAGTCAGAGGAACTTTGTGACAGGGCAGGAGGTAGTCACAGCATTGTGGTTTCTGGCTTGCTGCTTCTCTGTGAAGCCACCAGCACTGGAGGTTTGCTGCCATTAATCTCTAATGTCTGGCTGGTTTTTTACCCAGCCCAGTCTATACTGAGAGAAACTCAGCCCGGCAGTTCAGTGTTCATCTCTCAGGGGTCTATTGCAAGAGGAAATGCTGGCGAGGAAGCAATGAGGCACATGGACACCACAGATCTGCTGCAAAGCCCAGCGCTGTTGGGGCAGAGCGGATCCAGCTGAGGGGTCTGCAGTGATCCCTGGGTGATGGGACTAGACAGACCATGAGGATGAGGGGAGCTTGAGCAGGGATGGCAGATTGAGTATCCCTAGGGAAACTGCCTCCCCTGAAAGGTGTCAGGAGTATTTGGACTGAGCAGAGATGAAGGGCAGCACATTTCTTGGCACCACATCACTGCAAGCACCTCCAGGGAGCAAAGGGGTGAAGATGCAGAAAAAATTGGGAAAGAAAGGGGAAGAACTGATGGGGAGGGCTAGCAAGGAATGAAAGGACAGGGTGGAGTCATAGGGCTGGCAGGATGATTAGCACCAGATGGCAGGTATCAATTATTTACCATTTATGAACAATAAAAAAATACAATTTAGCAATGGGAAGAGACTGAAACAAGCTCAATAGCAATTCAAAAGCATATGGAAATAAAATGCAGCAAATTAAGGGGTTGTAATAAATGTGCATCACTGTTTTGTAATGCCCCTGAAAGAATTATAAATGTGAAGCCTTTGTGAATAACACTTAAAAATAAATGTAACATAAAAAAAGAAATTAGGTACACAAATAACTTTACATTCAGGCATTTATAAAATAAAATCTGTTTGCAGCAGCTAATTAGGAAAAGGGCTCTAATGAGCCTCACTCTTCTTCACCTTAGAGACAAGGCTGAAATGTTAAAAGTGGATATAGGTATGGTGGGTGCCATTAAAAACTCAACTTCCCTAACTTTCCAGCCATTTCAGAGATGAGATATCTCTTTTCCAAAGATGGGAGCTGAAGCTGCGGTGCTGTTAAACCTCCGCCATGTCTGGAGAGGCCATCTGTACCTCCCTGCGGATGCCCCGATGCTGGCACCGCCCTCCTGTTGTATTGCCACTAGTACTCAATTGCTGGATCAATAAATTAATGTGGACTAGTGGGAAAAGACATGACTACGCTGAGCTTGAAATGTGCAACTCCCAGAGAAGATCCTGTGTTACTGTGAGTGGTATTTTTTGGTTTACCACAGGATGGGTACTGCTAATCTTAGCACAGTGAGCAGGGCCAGTGCCACCTGAGCCACACACTTTGTGTAAAACAGTCAGAAACAAAACAAAGTCAAAGCAGATTACTCCTTTCTAGTGGATTAGAAATTTTTCATCAAAATAGCATTAAACTCATCACTTCCCACAAAGCATTTGCTTTTTACTAGCAAGTGCTTTCCAACATCTGTACAATGAAGGCAAATCAGGAGTGTTCTTTGCTTTGCTCCCCTCCCAGCCCAAATTATTAGCAACCACTTCGAAGTTCTCCAATGAAATGATGTTTCACTGGGCAGAAGCCTGGGGAAGGTTCGTTCAGCACTTAAATTGCATTTTCCACCTTTCTTTTCTAAAGAGAACTGGTAGCAAAGGAAGCAACTGCCAAAAGGGGCCGGCTTAATGTCCTGCAGTTTTTGGTGTGGAAGATCATTGGATAGAGAGGGGTGGTCCTGCAGAGGCTGTGGGCAGTGATGCCAGTGGGCAGGATGATAGGCAGAATGGCTGCTCCCAGCCTGGAGAAGACTTGCCAGGTGAGATGGCAGTGGCCGGGCTGCAGGAGAACGGTGTGGGCCACAACCCATCTACGTGGATGGAACAGAGAGACACCACTTGCCCTAAAGTTCTTGCATTCACCTCACACACCAGCATCACTTCCATATTTTTAAATATTTAATTAATGCAGCCTGGTTGCCATGGGAACCCTCATGTAGAAATCTGGACTTTGGGTTAATCAGAAGGATCCTTCCCACGGCTGGGCAGGAGCCGGGCTTCCCTGCCATGCAGTGCCAGCACTGTTCCCTTTGAACGTTCGCTTTGCCCTGCTAGAGGGTATTTTAGTATCTGCCTCTAATACACTGCCACCTAAGCTTTGGGAAATCCTCTCCCTAGCACTCAGGTAACTCCTACTGGAACTCCTAGGCTGCCCCAGAGTACTCATTGTGGAGAAAGCTCTTTTCAACAAGCAGTGTAGGAAATGTCTGTGCCACCTGGTCAGACACCACAGGACACCTCTGGTTCCCACTGCACCCAGTGCCAAGCAAGACAACAGAGACCATGAGCAGCTTGCTGGGAGAAAAGGGCTCTGATGTCTCATGATGGGCTGAAGACAGTAATTCCCTTGCTCATTTCAACACCTCTGTAAGCAGCAGAGACTTGGGCTGAGAACACAGAATAAAGCACATAGGTTATCAGCAGAGCTCAACCTCTCCAATTTGGCCAGTATGCACCAGTGTGTGTGAAAGGACAAGCCCACTCAGTAATTTCATAATCCTTTCACAGATCACCTTTTTGTCTTTATGTTCTGGTTTGTGGTGTGAAGTGCTCAGCATGCTGCACAGCACAAGCAGCTGCACCTCCTGCACAATGGCAACGAGATGCTTCCCTCAACTTGGGCCCCCTCCAGCAGACTCCTGCTCCCACATGACTCCCACAATCCAGCCGAGCTACTGGGAACCACAGTCTGACCAAAGTGCAGACTTCTCATCCCACTTGTCCCAGTTACCCCCCAAAAGGTCCATCAACCACAGGAGGAGTCCAAGAGTGGGAGATGCTGGTGGAAAGCCAGCACTGACCACAGCCACAGTGCCTGGGCACAGGGCTTCACAGAACAGAAACCAGCTGTACACAGCGCTTCACCACTCGTAATGACTGGGATGTGTTAGCCAGGCCATCCTTATGGCCTCATCCAAAGCTTTTCATCTGGCATCGAGGACTTTACATTACTATCCTTTAAGTGGGAGCAAATTGGCGGCTCTTGGTCTGCTTTCCTGGCCACTTTTCCCTTGTGTCACCAGGGAAGACAAGGTGTGACTGGTCACCCCTGTGCCCAACCCCTGACAGTGGTGAGAAGGAGAGGCTCCCTCTGCACAGCCAGCACTTCTCTTCCTTCCCTTCTATTTTTAGATGTCTCCTCCCACTCTTGTTTAAATGTATTACCTAGATCCCTAATATTTGCCAGCTGGGGGTAGTAACGCTGGCTCCCAAGGTGCCTGCGGCATTTACATGAAATTAGGCAATAGAAGAAAACCGTCTCAGCAATTATGTGAGAGACGATGGTGAGCCAAAAAGAAAAATGTATGCAAAAGGTGTGTTCTCCTGCCAACAAATTAGGGTTAAATTACAGAGTTCAAGAGCCTTCAAATAACTTAAGCATTGTATTACAAATTTAGTTTCAATTAACGAATTAAATAGGAAAATGAGATTATTGCCTAGCAGCTACCACAGGAAGTAAACAGCAATGACCTTCTCTCCTGTCACCAAATGACTCAGTTAATAAAAACCCCAAATTAAGAAAATTTCCCCAGTGTTTGCACTCTGCAGCCCTCCTCTGCTCTGAATCGGCCCAGGTGCTGGGGCTGGCCCGGTGGGTGGATGCCACACGAGCCTCTCCCAGCTCCTGTGCAGCCCTGCCTAGCTTGGCACAAGCTATTGGTTATTCTGTAACCTCTGCGCCTCCCGACCAGGGCCAAGACCCAGCCGTGCTCAGCTCTGCTATGGCCACTTGCAGGCACTCTGGCTGCAGGGGACGGGGCCAGGGTCCAGAGCATCCCCCTAGCCTGGGTGCTGTGACCGCTGGGAGCAGGTCTGCCCCGCCACATCCCCTACGACAGTGTTTCAGCAAACAGCTCGCTGCCGACTGCCCTTTTTTATTACTTTACAGCACAGTTTTTCCTCAAATTTTATGGCATTTCATTAGAGCCGCCAGAAGGTGATACTGCCCCCTTTCCAGAAGTGAAATAAATTCAAGTTTTATCGCTTCTGGAAATGCTGGAACAGCTGTCAGGACATTTGATGGATTTTCTCAATTACAGGACTTGTGGAGCATTTTATACTTACATCCGCGCCCAAGTCTAATATACTGTGCTAGATATTTGTTCCCCCCGTTATCTCTTTGCATCTCCCTCCTAATAATGGTCAACTTGTTACTTTTCCCTTAATTCCTTTTTTAACTGTAACCTTTTTTTCTCCAGAGTAATCATCTAGGGTTTTCCTTCTTTATTTCCCAATAACATGTAACTACTCTATGCAAGCAGGCAGTGACCCCAGAGCTGACGAGTGCCCCTGTGGCAGCTTAATCAAAAGAGCACTTCCCCCCAGTCCCAGCAGCTTTTGGGTTGGATGTCGTGGGGACAGACTGAGCAAGGAAGACTGACTCCTCTGTGCTGCCTTGTGCCTTCTGGGCACAATTTCCTTGGAAATAAAGCCCCTCTACCTCCTCACTGATTTTGGAGCTTCCCAGTGCAGGCGACACCCCACATGCAGGGACCCGTCACCATCCGCAGGTCCCCATGTCTGGGCCAGGGAGCACAGGAGGAGCCCCACAGCCATCTCCACCTCCTGGAGGCATCCCTGGCAGATGAATGCTCATTTCCCAGTGCTCCCAAGGGAGCCTTTCTCATCTGGGCTGCTCCGGGGACTGTTTTCCAAGTGATCTATAAGAAATAATTTCTCAGGCTCTTCTCCACCCTGTCATGTACCTGACAGGCTGTATCAGCTCACACGCCACCATGATCAGATCCTGTACTGATGGAGGCATTATCTTCTTGTTGCATCTTTCAGTGAGGATACCCCACCAAAGTCTAGGGATTGATGGAGATACGGTTTTTTGTCAGGGTAAAATTATCTCAGTTCACCAATGAAATGCACAAGGACGCCAAGTTACACCTTTCCCTTCCTTCTGTCTGTGATCCAAAGTGGAGCGACAGCTCAATGTCTGCAGCTTCCTGAGGCAATGAGCAGCACAGGGATTCGGACAGGAATGTCCCCTACGAGCATCCTCCCTCCAAAATGAGGAGAGTGTTGGGGACAACAGAGCTAAGCACTGTTGAAAAAGGCCGCTACTGCTTTGTATCGCTTAAAATAAGCACTTTAAATCCATGCCTTCCTCCGAAGCACAGGCAGAGGAAATCCTGCAGAAATGAGTGCCCCAGCACTGTCTATACTGCTAGAAGAAGTTGCAACAGTATATAAGCCCGTGTGTTTTGAGTTTTGCCCAATTCAGCCCAAAACTTCATCTCTTTTAGAAGATGGGGGCAGCCAGAGAGTAGGATGAGGTCTCCACTTGCTGTAGGAGCAGGGGTGAAATAGGGTTGAGATGAAGACGTAGCCCAGCCTTGAGGATCACTTGTACCGTCTCATTGCCAAGATCAGGCACAACCTGAGTTTTCCACCTTCCCCCCATCCCCTGTCATTCCACCCAAGAGAACTGACAGAGAAATATGAAGTAGTGGCTCCATGCAGAACACCGTAGATCTGCAGGAAATTTCCACAAGACAAGGTGTGATCCCAGATTTATTCAAATTAGAACAATTAAGGCAATTAAAGGCAAAGAAGTGCTTGGGGAAGGGAGGAATCTACTACTAAACAGACTTGCTATTACAGTCTATCAAATTGACACAAAAAGATTAAAAAGCTGATTTACATTTAAACAAAAAAGGAATAACGAAAAGACTAGCATTCCCTAAAATAGATAACACATCCTGCTGAGAAAATCACTCTACACATAAAAGAGAAGCAAAGGTGATTACATATAACAAAACAAATCTTCTCTATTGCTTTAATCACCTCAGACCATTTCACCTGCTTATTTGGAAACTGTTAACCCAAGGAAAAAATTATTGTGAGGACGTCCTCATTTCCAGAGCTATGCTCAAATGGGCTTGTTTTCCTAGACATCCATCCCCAGTGTCTTTAACAACAGCCACTGCTCTGCAAGATAAATGTTTGCCATAGACTATTCTGTAGTTAATACATATATTCATGAGTCAAGCATAATGCAGCAAGGAGAGAGGGTACCAGGAAGCCATGAATGACCCACCAGGGTCATGGCAGAAGCTCCAGGACCTCCTTGCGTGCCAAAATCATCATTGCTGGGACCCACAGCTGGTCAGCAGCTCATACTCACACCTGTCACAGCACAAGAGAGGGAGAGCACTGCACGTGGTGAGCAGGAAGAGAGCTTTTAGATTGGCAGCGTGGGTCTACCATGCCAGTGCTTGCGGCTGAGGTCAGTTCAGGGGAGCAGTGCTTGCATGCACCTGTGTGCACACGTGTAGGGGTGTGTGGCACACAGCAGTGCCCAGGTGAGTGCAGAGCCCCTGTGTGCCCTCGGTTGGCCCCTGCCCTGCACACCACACCAACACACAGCCTGCAAGCAGCTGTGGCACAGCTGGTACTGACCTGGTAGCTGGGTGCCAGTGGCTCGCTGCTGCTCTCCAGGGGGCTGGAAATTGCAGTGGCCAGCACGGGCACAGGGAAAGAGGCGATGTTAAAGCAAATGGATTTCATACATTGATGCTCTGGCCTCTAGTTGGGGTGAGCTGCAAAGAGCCCCAGATTTCAGATGCACGTGGTGTTTCGAAGGTGTTGCCTCTGCACTGGCAGCAAGAACAGGAGTGCCTCAGCTGGCTGCAGGGACCTTAACATACTGCGTCCACAAAGGTGAATGTGTTGGCCCTCTGCTATATGTGCATGATTATCTTGAATTTAATTGTATTTTATACTGGAATGCAACACCTCTTGCTAAATTAGTGATGGTTCTTTCTTCACCCATGTAGCAGCTTGTGAGATTTTACAGACGGTTTATTGTTATATGTCACAGATTTCATCCCACTGAAGCCCATGGAAACTCACCAACATGGCAGGTTTTGTGTCAGAGCTAAGTGAGTAAATAAACATGCAGAGGAGGCTTCCAAGCAGCAGCGGTCTGGAGTAGCACTGGGTGCCACTGCTGTCACTGGCAGCTCCGTGCTGTGGCGGTAAATTCTTGCAGGTCTCCATAACTCACCCCAAACGCCTTATTCATTTTTCTTACAAATGCAGTTTTGCCATAATCTCCAAATTCAGGGCTGGCATGAGTGATGCGTGTTATCCTGGGATGTCAGCGAGGACAGGTAAAAAAATTCTCTCTCCCAGTTACTGCTTTAAAAATCAGTTCAGGTGGGAAATATGTGCACTGCCCTTTCAGACACTCATTACCTCCAAAAGCCAGGATATTCAGAAGAGGAGAAGATATCAAGCCTGGGTGCATGGAGAGAATGGGGGAACAGCAAGTATCCTCCTCACAGCCATAAATCACAGAAATCAAATTAAATCATGTCAAATTGAGGGACAAAAAGCCAGTTATAGATCCATTTTGCTATGCCAGCCGACATGGCTTCCATTTGTGACTTGTTGAGTGACATTACTTATCCTGAGTGCTCCTCTGACAATATAAGCTCTTAATGTGAAGACGTGTAAAATTACAGTAAAATGAATGAAACCCAGGAAATTATGTAAAGTTTACAGGGTTGCTATTTTTTTCTCTTTTTTTCTTTTTTTTTCCCCTTCCTTTTTTGAGGCCTCCCCTCAATTTCTGCCTTCTAAATGAGGATTTGGGCAATGCATCAGCTGACAGCGCCAGCCTGGAGCAATGGGCTCTTCTGCTTTTGATGCATCTGAGCAACTTGAAATTAATACCAGCATACACTGTACAGTGAATAGACCTTCACATTGATGAAGCAAATCCTGCAGCACTTAAAAGCAATCTGTGCTGAAGTGTCCCATGTATCTTCGTCTTCAAAGTGCAACACACTTATGAAAATTGCAGATGCTGTGGTGCTATTTGTCTGGAAGGAGACATTACACGTGACATATGAACCTGATTTCTCAAACAGATGAGGTCTGTGAGAGGATTAAGGAAACATCAATAAATTAAGATGTAGAATAAAGTTCCTGCTGTTTTCCTTGGCCTCTCTCTTGTTGGCTTGACAGTCAAGTGCTCACGAATGCAAACTTGGCAGAGCACCAGGCATCCCTCCTTTGCCTACTGCTATAATACAAGCTGATCTTATGCTGTGATTCCCCTTGGTAGAGAAGGCAAAGCCCCAGTCCCCAGTTACCCCTGGCAGTGCCCCCTCCCCAGCCACCTGGTGCCAGCCCCTCGGCCAGCAGCCCTGTGGGTATGCAAGGCATCCAGCATGCACATGCAGATCTGTCTTGAATTTTTTTTCTTCTTTTTCTAGCTGTGCACTGCAATCCCACGTGGTGCCCATTCCTGAAGCCCATCAGAGATAGCTTGGCTAGTCAGTCTGTCTGGGAGCATGGACATGCAGGCAGCTCATGGGTCTGGGGTTACAGCCTGTGTCCCCACATCAAATGCAGGATCCCTGCAGAAGGCAGTCACCTGAGTTGAAGACCCACATGGAGATTTCTGGGTTTTTCAGTGTCCTTTGTGCATGAAACAGGGTTAAATGCAAGGAAAGAAAAGCTTCTTTCTCTGCAGTGACCCCAGGAACAATGTCATTAAACCCATATCACAGCCCCATTTGCAGCAGCTCTGCGCTGCACTTCCCAAGGAGACAAAATACAGGAAGAGAAACCAAATTCCTGCTGCCATCTTCAGCTCTGCCCTGATAATGCATTGCAGCAGGGCTGTGCAGGGGCAGCACGCTGGGTAACCCACAGCCCCCAACACCCCCACAGGCAGACCCCTGTCCTGGCTGCTCATGGGAAGAGCACCTGGTGCTGTCAGGAGTGGGTGCTGGCTGCCAAGCCAGGGAACTGCACTGGATGGAAACACCTCAAAATCAACACTCCATAGATAAATTGTTTGATATCCCAAGAAGTATGTCTCTCATAAAGCATTCACAGTGACAGAGTAAGGCATCTTTTGCTTTTTCTTCAAAACAGATTTTTTTGCTGTTGTATTGGACAGAAATGGAATTTTTTTGAAAGGGTGAAATAACTCCATGAGGGTCTGTACCAGCTAAACAATCTAGACTGATCTGAACTACATATTTTTCCTGACTTGGTTAGAAATGGTGTGACTCCCCAAACTGTGTGGAAAAAAACCACACAGTGAGAAATTACTGTTTTCTTTATGAGCCCAAATCCAGGTGGAGAAGGTCAAAGATAGGAAGGCAGATAAAGGGAACAGCTATGACCTGGTCTGACCGAGGTCACAGCAGATGCTATCACCAGCACCCACATTCGGTTGAAGCAGATGGCCAATGTTATCCCCTTGGGACAGGACTGTCCACACAAGGAATTAGGAAGGACCAAGAGGTGAAGGAGCTTGGCTCTGTCTTTCTTGACTGCAATGGGAGCAGAGCAGCAGAAACCAGGCCCCAGAGAGCAGTCTGGGAACATGCAGTCTGCACTAGCAGCATGACTCCCACACTGAAGCTGGCTGCCAGCCATGCTCCTTTTTGTCAGTACAGTCTGCTTCACGGGAACAAGGGAAATGTCCAAACCTGGGACATAAAAAAGGCATCAACCAAAGACACAGAAGTCTTTCCATTTGTTTCATTGCAGCTAATGGGTGGCAGCTACCACTCCGAGATCAAGTCTTCCACTGCTGAAGACCTCCAGCTGAAACATCACCAGTCATTTACAACCTGCCATTAAACATATATGGTCATTATAGCTCCTTTCTCTGCTATTTGCAGCCTCAGGACTTTTTGCTTAGGCTGCACATAAGTTCTTGTTCAGAAAGATTTAAAAGGAGAAAAAAAAAATAACAATCTTGATCTCCCAGAAGCTGACTCAGGCTGGGGAGAGAAATCATGCTGGTGTCCCAGCAGGGTGGCATAACCAAAGAGAATTAGCAGAGTAACTCAAGGTACACATATAGCTTCTCATGGTAGTGTTCCAAACCCCACATACTTATGTCATCCTACAAAGTTCTGGGCATGGCACTCCAATATTTCTTGCATTAAGCCCATCTTAAACAGGACTCCAAGAGTTTGATTTTACTCACAGGTAGTCACAGGAAAATCTAATGATTAACCAAACCTTTTTCCATAGCAGTTTTTCTTCCCTGTAGCAGTAACACCTGTGTCTCTGTAGCTATTAAAGATGTAATCCCAGAGGCACCACCAGCCTTTGCAGATTGTCTCAGCTTTGGCCAGAGGCACGTCCGTCTCGGAGCTGACTGGCATTGTCTCCACCGGACATTAGGGAAGCTTCTGGCAGCTTCTCAGAGAAGTCACCTTTGTAGCCCCCCACTACCAACATTTTGCCAGTCTTCCATCCCAAAAGCAAGACCAGATCTGCAGAGAAAGGTGATATCCTCTGTTAGACCCTCTGCAGTGGCAAAAGCTGATGGAGGAGTTTTGGAACCGCTGATATCCCACAGACCACTCGGCAGCCACCTCTGCACAGCAGCAGGGAGGAGAGCTCCGCCAAAGCCTGCCTGGTTTTTCCGACGGTATTCTTTGTTCAGATCAGAAAAAACACCTCTTCCTACAAACCTTTCATCACCTAAGATACCGCCCCACAGAGATGACATGAGAGAAATGATGGGAAAAGGAATGATCAAAGAGCAATGTTATCAGGATTTTTTGCTATCATTCCAAATGTAGGCATGGCAGACACTGCTCTGGAGCACTGATGGGCCCATGGCAGCATAGCAATCCATGCTAAGTGAGATGTTCTTAACAAACAGGAATCCTGCACAAAGAAATCAGTGCTGGGAAAAACCAGATTTTCCAGAGGTGTCTGACCTAGGGTAGTTCATGTGAGCTTGCCTAACAGAGCAGACACTATCACCCAAATTTTAACTTGGTTAAGTAACTGGCACCCAGCCCACTGCTCTCTGTAGATGAAGCCAACCCCAGGTTATCTGGCCGGTGCAGCTGTTTAACCTGATTCCTCTTGGACTGTAGTTGGCACACTCTAATAGAGCTTTGGCATTGTGCTTACAGAAACAGCTCGTTTCTGTTCATGAGGAGTCCGTGCTGTAGTTTGATGCTTTCTTTTGCATTTTCAGGTTCCCGTGGCTCCCACACTTCTGCCTTGCTGAGATGTGTCAGCTAACTCATGGAAATTGGGCACTGAAATGGTACAGTGTTGCATTGTTTTCTCACTCTACGGTTCATGATCCCTCCTGTTTCTCTCAAATCACAGTTACAATAAGGGCGGCCAAGTCTCGAAGACAAAAGCAGCTTTGGGATATTTATCCCACCTTCTTCTTGGACATGTAGTTGATGTAGCCATGATCAAGGTAACAGTGATGGCAAGCCCAGAGAATGAGAGGAGGATGAAATTCAGAGCTTAGAAACACAAAAACTGCTGTAACTCAGGGCAGGTCTCATGTCCACCATGGGAATCAGTGGTGGGAGACATCAGGAGCAAGGTCAGACCTGACTACAGCTTTGCAAACTACAAAGCTCCTACTGCATTTCCTTCCATTTTGCAGAAATCGAGACTCATCCAGATGAGGTTCAGCAGAAACTCCAAATTGAGGCAAGAAACCTGGATAGGTAGTGTCCAATTTGTTCCTTCTCTGCTAAAAGCATCCATGAATGAAAATAAACTGCATCTTTAAATTGGTTTTGCTTGTGTACTTATGCTCCCAAAACAGCGAAATGTATTTGGCAGATAGAGACAGGTGTGATGGGCATAGGGCTAGAGCTCACCCATGCCCCAGAGCGAAATAAAAGGGAGGAAATATTCTCTGCTAAGGAATGTCAGCTCTCCATGTGCTGCATCCAAATACAGCAGCATTCTTCCCACTGTTCTTCTTACTCTCTTCCTACTGATAGAAATGGGCAGGAGAGTTCCTCTCCCAGAATGACTTACTCTCCATTCAGAGCAGAGTCTTTCCAAGGTGAAGCTATTCAAATTAAACCACAAATCTTCTCATCTAGAGATAACACTCTGCTGCCTTCCCAAACCTGTTCTCATTTTCTTTTGCCATTTTGACACCATTAGGCTTCCACAAGCACTAGCACACACAGAGATAATTCTGTTAATTTTATTGTGCTTGGAAAGGCACAGAACAGCCTAAACTCAGCCAAATGCTTGGCTCTGCCTTTTCCCCATTGTATAATATCCTTTTGTATATAGCTCTGCATGGCAACTCATTTATATCAAACTTTACCAGTTAAGGGAGGAGGAAAGGGGGGCAATCAATAGTTATCTTGCCAAGGGGATCTGCAGTCAGTAGCCTCCAATTTTCCTGCACGCAGAGCCAGCTCCCACTTGCTGCTCCACAGCCAGGCTGGTGCTCTGAATCCCATGGCTCCACTCCCACAGTCAGGCAGCAGGTACAACCCATGGCTGGGCACCCACAGAGCACCTCACAGCCTCACTGGTTGTGGCTGGAAACACAAAACCTTTGTGTTCCAACCTGGGTGCTTGGAAACACAAAGCCTTTGTACCCTTGGGTTTGGGGGAACCGCAGAATGGGAGGGAAACAAGCATTTCCACAGCTGTATGATATGAGCAGGGGCTGTCAAAAAAACAAAACAAAAGAAAACAAAACAAAACAAAAAAGATGCTTTGCATTTTGCATATAAATTGAGGTGAGGAGCTGCTTTTCAGGTACTGATTTCTGGGGCAGATTTTCACGCAGACATCCCAGGGCTGTTTTCCCAGCTCTCAGCAGCAGCTCATTGGGGCTGCCTGGGAGCAGCAAACAGGGCAGGTACAGCACCAGGAGCCCCCGGGCAGTGCAGAAAATGCTGCTGAGTGTTCCCAGCAGTGGCATGTGAGGGTCACTTCAGTGGGACTGAGGGTCAGCATCTCAAAGAGGGGACATCAAGTCAGACAGGGTCCTTGGGGAGGGCTAGAGGCCGCTTCCCACCACAGCCCTAACCTACACCCCAGGGAGATCACCCCCAGAGGGAGAGACAGGGAGAAAGCAAACATTTGTACCCCAATTAACTAAGGTTTTCTAAATGAGTAGATTCCTCTCTACACAGTTTTTGCTTCAAGCACTGGGTATAAAAAAATCGATTTGCTTCTCTCAGTCCAATTCCCTTTTGTCTAATAGGGCTGTTGTAAATGCCAATTTTACTGTCATTTACACTGTGCCCATCTGAGCTATTTTATCAATAGTTAAATAAGAATACTTTAAAGTAATGTGATTTTTTATTTGAATTCCAATTTATGTTCAGATGCTTTGACACAAATCTAGTAAGGAAGGCTCACTATTTTCATAGAACAAATTAAATTGTATGTTATATAGCCACACAAGTAAATATGTTATATCATTGGATAAATAAATACTTGTGATTAGATACAGTATCTCATTCTTACCTACACATAATAGCAAGGCTAATGGAAGTATTGTACAAATCACTGTGCTTTAATAGTTAGCAGTCCATAAAATCAGCCTGAAAGACAGTAGGCAAGAATAAGCACACACACACAAAAAGGCTAAACCCAGTTATCTGGACCAAGACTTCATACTTGTCTGTTTCTGATTCAAAGCAGCTTAGACTCATTTTCACTTAAGCCAGTGCCTCTGGCCAGAGAGGCTGAAGCATAATTAGCTCTTCAGAAGATGTGGGAGGTGGATAAAAGGTGATGATGGACCCTGCTGGTGGGATGGATAATGGGGATGGGGATGGACAATGGTGATGGGCTGCCAGAAACAGGGCAGAGTTATAGCTGCAGAGCCAGAATCAGTATCTGGACAATCCAGTAGCCAAAACTGCCCATTTGCAGGAAGTTTGGGGAGAGCACTGATCTTGGTTCATGTTATCAGACAACGCTTTCCTTCTGACTGTGGAAGAGAAAATCAGTTCTTTTTAAGCTGACAAACACATCCCAGCTGGGACCCAATTTGTTGTTTGGATATTACAGGCTGAGAGACAGACTGGAGTCCTGGCATGTTTTAAAGAAATTGTGGCTCTCTCATCAGCTAAATTAGTAATAGCACACGCCTGTTATGGAAACCAAAGAGAGCTAATGGTAATCATTATTTTCTTCCACCCATCCTCTATTTTTGTCTGCATTTTGTTTCACATCAACCTGCACTACTTTTTAAATGTTTTCACTATATTTTTCTTTTTTAAACAACCTCTCCCTCCTTTCCCTAACTCCTGCAACCTGAGTTTATACTAAGTGGACATGCTAAGAAATGGAGCTGCTGAACGTACATGGACTTTAGTTTAACCAAGACAGTGAGACAGTGATACTGAAACCAAACACCACACACAGACTTCTCTTTCTTCCAGAACCACAATTATTCACCAAATTAGTGTGTCCTAGCTTCTTGAGGGGTAAGATTTATTTTTTCAAATTGTGCAGTCAGTCTAAGTAATATTTTCTATATGGTAGGAACAGGCTCAAAACCAGCAGGCTGATAGAAATGGGGTATTTAACATCAGAGTGATATAGAATATACCACTCTCAACATCCATCTCTGAGTTAAAATGTAGGCACTCGGGGCCAAAGCTGAGGGCACTTCCATTAAATATTCCCTAATTTCCCGTTCTCTTCCCTTTTCACTGTGACAGAATTTACTGTGTTTAGTTTGGTTTCTCAGCTTGGCTTTTACTTCCACTGTGTCTCATCCAGCAGCTTTTTCCTCCATGTGCAGCAGATGAAATCCCATTCTTCTCTGAAAGGCAAAGCTCTCCAACTGGTGTTACTGAGAAGCCCCAACTCCTTCTCCCTCGTGTGTAGGGCCAGTGTGGCCTCATGACAGCAATTGCTTCATGGCATGCAGGGTCCCAAGTACACTGCAGTGCCAGGTCAGTATCCCATTCATATAATATTTGCCATGCCCAGTACCTTATTGAATGCTAATTATACCAATCATAACCTTTTCTAGTTCTTGAAGCAACAGAAAGTTTTTGAGCATACCCAGGCCCACTAGCCATGAAGTATGTGATAAAAGGGCTTAATAGACAAGAAAACAGTCACCATTGTTTGAAGAGGTACCAGGTATTTACAGCATATCTAAGCCCTTCCCTGGTCACCAATTCATTGCAATTCTCCCTTCTGTGTGACAAGCTGTCACATGAAAACACAAGATGCTCTTTAAAGCTTATGTGACCTTTAGAGGTTCAGCCCAAAGCAGTTTTGCTGACATCTGGCGCATGAGGGACTTGCCATAAGATGGGATAACAACAACAACAACCGCGTTTCTGCAGGGCCAGCATCTGTCGATCCTAAGGCAGGGAACGCAGCACAGAAGAGGGAGGCCAACAGGTGGTACCTGAGCTGGCCCTGCAGTGCTGAGCCGAAGTCAGAGGGGACAGAGATATGGGCAAAGGAGGCAGCCTGGTGACAAGGGGGTTTAGTGAGACTGCAAGTCATCATTTATCTTTGGATAAGGACCAGAGGTCCTCAGAAGCCTGGGTTACATAAGCTAGGATGTCTCTGCAATGAGAAGACATTGTGTGAAGAATCCGGTCTAAATTCTCAGAGCAAAGTAACCAAAATGAGAAATCGTTAAACAGGCCTCAAGCAAAGTGAGAAGAAATTCAGCTTAATGAGGAAGACAGAGTAAAGTAAAGCTATAATGGGAAGAAAATATTCAGGAGGCATTTTTCATGGATTGAAGGGAAAGCCTGGACTTTTTCCTAGTCTTCATGGAGTTCAGACAGTGGGTTGGGCTGGGCTTTCTGCAGTGTGCTCAAAAAGCCAGATTTATTTTTCTGGTTACCCTTAGAAAACACAGCACACTGTCAAAGTGTCAAAAAACTGCTTGTGCTTATCTGTTCCCACGCTCCTGCCCTTGAAACATCACCTCTGCTTCTGGGAGAGGTTTGATAATTCAGAAATGGGCTATTATTTAGCACAGAATGTAACTAAAGCACTCAGAGCTCCCTAAGTAATGGTTGTGCTGGCCAGAGCAGGCAAACCCTGCTGCAGCAGCCTGTGAGCTGGGCAGGTCCTCTGCTCCACACAAGGAAACCTGTGGTGAGGAACAGCTTAGTCCCCCACTCAGGGTAGAGGATTTCCCCTCCCCAGCTGCTCCATCAGTGGAAGAGACAGGATGCTCCAGGATGGTGCAGCAGTAGGACTCCATATTTCAAGCAGCAGAGGTTAAGCAAAGTGACCAATTTCCTTGGGCTAATTGAGCATGCAATCTGTCTGCTTGTAAAGCCTGTATTTGGCCAGGAATATTTATTACTATTAGCAATGATGAATGTCAGAGAGCAATAAGGGCAGACCTGAGCTGCAGACCGTTAACTTTAAGTGGTATGATGTTGAAAAACCATTTCTATTATCAGTTACTTTGTTCTGAGTTAACTGTGAATTTAGATCTAGTTCTTCAATAAAGTGCTCAGGGAGTCCAGTGAATCTTGTTCTCTGTGGCAGATACTAAACCTGTAGGGTTTTGTCCATATCCTGATGAATAAGCAGTTCTAGCTGATCCTGAGAGGCTACGAAATGATAGAAGACTGTTCTGTATGAGAATTTGAAGTTAAGCCTCCATCTATATCAGAAGCAGAGGCCGAAATGGAGGACTGGCATGCCTTTTTCATTGGATTTCAGAATAACACCTCTTTATTATCCTCATCGTCCTCAGAAAGCCAGCACAAGTTCAGAGCTTTGTCTGTGCTACTGAATGGCCATGTCCATCACAGGGGTATGAATGCAACCCTGCCTTCTCTTACATCTGCTTTAAAATCAGTTGGTCAGTTTGTATAGGCTAGAAATTGCAATGCGATACTCTGTAGAGTGAAAAGTGCTGGATGCTTTCCTGTCTAATGAAATAGCTATCACCCTCCACATTCATTTTTTGCAAATACTCTCAATTTCCTGGGAGAATATCCATTCGCGTATGCAGCTGCAAAGCCCCAGAGCTCACCTCACCTCCTCTGCCTTCTTTCCTCCCCAGTAATACTTGTGCTTAATGTCATATTTGTACAAAACACACTCACTCTGTTTCTGCACTGGCAGAGCACAGTGGTCCTCTAGAAATTGTCAGTGAGTGTTTGATAGTGAAAGATTATTTTGTTATAAATCACTCTCAAAGATCCCTGTGGCCTGCAAAAAAAGACTTTTGTGTTGCTATCTGTACAGCTGTATGTAGACTAAAACCGGATGTGCTTCTGTGTTTCCACAGTAATTATTGTCTTTCATGCTACCGGTGCAGCAGCATTGACTGCTCCAGACAACACGGTGTGCACTGTGACTGCCACACCACGCAGCCAAGCACAAACCTTTCTCGATCTCCATGTCACTGTTAGCCTTTATGGACCCTGGGCCATGGGCCGTCAATTACAATGCTGCGTGCAAGGAGTCCGCTGCCCAGGGTAACCAACCTGGAAGCTGAAAACGGATGCATTTGCCTCTGAGGCTTAATTGTAAGAAAAGTAATTAATCTTACTGGGTTTCACTCATTGTCAAGCAAACTTTTGCTGATGAAGAAGAAAACTGCTGAGCATTCCAATTCACTCTCCAAGTCAGCCTCTCCAACTCTCCCTGTTGGACTTTGTAGGTAATTAGCACATCGTTCTTATCCTATTTTCTACAGATTCCCCAAGAAACATCAGTGAAAGGAGGGTGTCAATGTCAGTGAGAGAAGGGGGTTTTGCAACTCAGACTTTTGTTCCCTCTCCGAAAGAAGTTCCAAGTTTGCTTAGTGCCCCAAATTTGCTCAGAAGAGAAGGAGGAATGTGCAAAACAGCTGTCAGAAGATTCCACAGCAGCTGTGCATGGGATCTCCACACAGCCCTGCCACTGAGCCAGTATGAAGCAAGCATGAATCCAGCTCACATCCATCCGCGGTTCAAGCCTCTGTGACGGTGCAAGAGATGGATACACAATACTGGGTGTAATCTCAGCACCCTTCAGGCATCTGGCCTATCAGAGGCATTTGTTTTAGTTTGACATCAATTCTCTCTTGAGCTGTTATATGGGGAGCCTACACTGGCTGGCAGAGCAGCAGCCACTGCTCAAGAGGCCCTGTGCAAACTCACCAGTGAGCTGACAGACTCTCAGAAAAGTGCTGAGGAGCTGCCAGGGGGCTGTGAGCAAGAGCAGGACTGGCAGAGTCAGCAGGATGCCAGGGCGTCGGCCCCAAAGGGGCAGCAGGATCAGAGGCACGCAAGGAGCTGTGCAGCTGCATTAAGGCTGCCCTGCCTAGTCTGGAGGAACACCAGCAGCACTCTCATCACTCAGGCAGGGAGCGTTGCCCAGGTTTCTGATGGGAGCCATACACTGAGATCTGATTCTTACACCTTTATTCGCCTTTCAAGGACCAGAATTTATTCACTTAACTTGTGATTGCTGTGATTCTTTAAGCTTGCTGCACAGAGGCAAGCAATTCAGTTTCTGGGAAACATGTATGGGTGGTAAATGTACGTGATTTTTGTCACTAGTGTGAGCCAAAAAAGCTGATGAAACACAAACATTAACATAAAGGGCAAAGAGAAGGATGAGAAAACAGTTAAAGAAAACCATCAGTCAAACAAGAGACACTCAGATGGCTACATTTGTTCTGCTCATCATAAATATTTTCTCACACCAAGTACTTTACTACTAAAAGGAGCATAAAGGCTGAATCCTTATACTTTGATCTTGGAATCACTTCTGGAAATTCAGAAGTTCTAGCAAAATGTAAAAATGTTCATGTTTTAGATGAATTAGAACATATTTTTAATTACCTAGTTTGATTTACATCTGTATATGATAAAATGCAGAGAAGATACTCTATTAAACAGACATTAAAATATTAAAACTGAGCAATGGGGCTAGAGTTCAAATGTCAATACACTATCAAAAAGAACCCTCTACCTCAGTATCCTGTGAAATGAGAAGGATGTGATGGTAAGACAAGCCTTTTTCACTTCTAATGGTGATTCGGAGTGAGAAGCATTTCCATTCACTGCCAATGAATGGACCAAATCAAGAACATTGAGTTTAGATTTCTTGCTTGTCTCAAAAGCTTTAAGTGAAAGAAACATTCTGCTCCCAAAAGGAGTTGTAAAAGATCTATTTAGTGCATGGAGATTTTCATATCCTAGCAGACTCTAAAAAGGAAAAATAATTATTTCCAAAAGTAATGGAAGTAATTTCCAAAAGTCAGCCATACACTGCAGACAGGAACGGGTATGTGCTAAAGGCACAGCAGACGTCCACATCAGCTGGAGCAAAAACTGGTGGCAGCCAGGTTGTCCTGCAACCTTGGAGCTCCTGTCTGCAGGCAGGGCAGAGGGGAAAAGTGCAGAAGCAGAAAATGACCTGTGGCCCAAGCCATAGTACAGGCTGGCAATGAAACAATATTTTATCTGTTTAACCTGAGCTACCTTTTTTTCTTTTTAAATATCAATGGTTTATTTTAGAATAACTGTAATCAACAAAATCTAAGGCAAAGTACAGCTGTAATCACTCCTTGCATCATCTCTTGCAATTTTGGGGGGGGAAATTAGATGAAACTCAGCAAAAGTAAAATCAGTTCAACCTTTTTGAGAAAACAAGACTTGAGATGAACTGAACTAAATGGCACATCAATGCCATGTTATGTGGTGCACCTGGCAGCGGTGTCATGCCAGGCCAGCTGCAAAAATGAACCGGCTTGGGAGCTTCAAATCTTGTTATGTAGTGCCATCTTGAGGTCTTGGGAAATGAAAAGCAGCTTTTCTGAGTACAGACAGTTTTTATCTGGTTGTAGTTGGAGCAGTCTATTCTTCAGGGTGTATGATTGAGTGCATTCAGTTGGATTTGTAAACAGAAGATGGGGATGGACTCACCTGGCTGGAGCACCACTGGCTCTTTCCCTGCTCCCTGGTAGCACCAGCTCTTTGAAACACCTTTCCCAGAAACATTTCACCTATCCAGCATTTAAAACCCCCAGCGACAGACATCACACTGGTGCTGCAGATGAGATTGAGGACCACAGCACATGGCTGCTCCTCTTTGGCAAGGCACAAACCCATAGCTGGTCCTCTGCCCTGTGCTGCCAACATCTGTCCCTCCTGAGAGCTGGCAATACAGGGAGCTGGTGCCATGTGTGCAAACCCCCACATTGCCCCCAGCTACTCTAAACATAGTAGTTTGATAGCTTCGGTGCCTGGTGGCCACACCTCTGCCACCTCCAGCACAGGTGGGGGCAGTGGCTCAGGGCTGGGGTTTTACATGGAGATATTGTGCCATGATGGAGCAGCGGCCACCTTGTGCCTGGTTTTGGGCTGCAAGGGCTGGCCACAGGGCCAGAGAGGGCAGGAAGCAGGATGGGAGTCACAGGCTGGAGTAAAAACAAGGCAGCAGAGGAAAGTTTAGAGGAATAACCTGAAAGACCACACGGGGAGCACACAGCAGGGACACCAGGAAGCCAACGTGCATTGAAGGGCAGCATGGCTTGGCTATGGCACCTCACCTGACATACAGTGCCTGCAAAGGGAAGAGGTGGTTGGGTCTTGGGGTGACACCAGGAGCTGAGGAAGGGGGTCTGGGCAGCAGCCCCAGCAGTGGGGCACACAGGGATGGGGTGCCCATGGAGGGATACAGCCCTGCGGAGCTGGGGGTAGCAGGTCCCCCATGGCACCGATGTGTTTGCGGGGACATGCCTGGTCCTTTGATACCATCTCCAACGGCATACTCCGGGAAGAGCTGGCAGCCCATGATGGGGACAGGTGCGCTGCTCACTGGGCTGACAGCTGGCTGGATGGGTGGGCCCAGAGAGTGGTGGTGAACAGTGCTGCATCCAGTTGGGATGCAGTCACCAGTGGTGTCCCCCAAGGATAGCAAAGGGCCCAGTTCGATCAATATCCCTATTGATGATCTGGGTGAGGACTTGAGTCTACCATTAGCAAATTAGCAGACAACACCAAGATGGGTGAGTGCTGATCTGCTGGAGCACTGGAAGGCTATGCAGAGTAATCTGGACAGGGTGGATCAGTGGTGAGACAAGTGGCATGAGGGTCAACAAGACCAAGTGCCATGTCCTGCTCTCGGGTCGCAACAAACCCATGCAGCTCTACGCGCTGTGGCAGAGCGGCTGGAAAGCAGCTCAGCAGAAAGTACCTGGGGTGCTGGTCGACAGCTGCTGAGCATGAGCCAGTGTCCCCAGGTGGCCAGGGAGGCCAGTGGCATCCTGACCTGTATCCGGAATAGTGTGGCCAGCAGGCCCCGGACAGCGATTGTCCCGCTGTACTTGGCACGGATAAGGCCACTCCTTGAATGCTGTGTCCAGTTCTGGGCCCTTCTATTCAGGAAAGGCTTTGAGGTGCTGGAGTGTGTCCAGAGAAGGGCAGTGGAGCTGGTGAAGAGGCTGGAGCACAAGTCCTATGAGGAGTGGCTGAGGGAGGGGGGTCTAGCCTGGAGAAAAGGAGGCTCAGGTGGGACCTTCTCGCTCTCAGCAACAGCCTGAAAGGAGGGTCGGTTTCTTTCCCAGGCAACCAGCAACATGACAAGAGGACACAGACTTAAGCTGAGCCTGGGGAGGTTTAGGTTGGACATGACTGAGATCTTCATAGAGAGTGATTAGACATTGGAATGGGCTGCCCAGGGAGGTGGTGGAGTCACCGTTCCCGGTGGTGTTTAAGGAACGTAAACATTTAGCGCTGTGATCTAGTTGGCACGGTGGGGTTCAGTCACAGGTGAGACTCGATCTATCTCACAGTCTTTTCCAACCTAATGGATTCGGTGACTCCGCGGTGAAACGGAGGCCTCCGCCGCCCCTCAGCCGCTTCCGTGAGCGCTCGCGAGTTTCCGGCCGCCTCGGCCGCGCGCACGGCGGGGCGGGGGGGGCGAGCGCGCGCTCCCCCTCCCCCCTGCAGCCCCGCTCGGTGCTTCCCGCGCGGGCCGCCCCGGGGCGGAAGCGCCGCTCGCGCCTTCCCGCCGCCCGCTCGGCTCTTTCCGCCTCCCCCTCCGGGGCGCTTCGTTCGTTTCCGCGGCCGCTCGGCTCTTTCCGCGGGGGCCGGCGGCGCGCTCGGCCGTTCCCGCCGCCTGGCGGGCGCTCGGCGCTTTCCGTGAGCGCTCGGCGGTTTCCGTGCGGGGCCGGGCGCGCTCGGCGCTTGCTCCCTGGCTGGCGCTCCTCAGTCGGCCGCTGCCTGCCTGTCGCCGGGCTGGGAGCGCCTGTGTGTGTGAGTGACGCGGCGGAGGTGTAGTTTGACGCGGTGTGTTACGTGGGGGAGAGAATAAAACTGCGGCGAGATCCCAGGCGCGAACGAAAGCAGTGACGGAGCAGCCTGGTAACCGGTAAGAGGAGGACGGCGCCCAGCAAACAGGGGCGGGGGGGAGGGAAGGAAATGGAGCCCGGCGGGGACCAGGGGAGCCGCCGGGCGGCAGGACGCGGGGGCCCGGCCGCGCACCGCCCGCGGGAGGGGCGCCCGCCTTAAAGATGGAGCCGAGCCCTGCAACATCCCCGCCGCCGCCGCGCCGCGAACAAAGGATAATGGCGGATGGGAGCCGGCCCGGCGGCGGCCGCCACGGCCGGGCGGCGGCTCTGTCGGCAGCCAGCGGCGGCGCTCAGCGCGGCGGGGAAGGGGCACCGCGCCCCCCGGCCCCCGGAGGAGGCGGCGGAGGACGACGACGAGGGGGAGCGGCGGCGTGGGGCGGCCGCGCTCCCGCCCGCGCCCCCTCCCCGCCGTGTGCGCTCCGGCTCTCGCTCCCCCGCTGCCGCCCCCGGCCCCGCCGGCCTCCGGGGACCTTCCCGCGGGGCCGCCGCGGCCCCCCGCGCCCGCCGGAGTTCCGCTTCCCCGGCGCCCCGAGCGCGCTGTACGGATAAACAAACAGACTCCCGCCGTGATGGACACGAGTGCGTGGGGCGCTCCCCGGCTCTGTAACGAGAAGCTTTTAATAAAATCTGTGCTCGGAAGCCGGGGCAGCGCTTGGTCTGGCGGTTCGCTGTTCCTCCGTCTCCGGGAGGCCGCGCCGGGCAGAGGTGCCGGTCACCCAACACCGCGCTCCGGGCGGGACCCGCGGGCACAGCCCGAGCCCGGCGCGCAGGTCACGTAACAGGGATACGGTTCCCTCTTGCCGCGCTGCTTCTCCCCTGGTAGTATTTTTAACCCAAAGTGAACTTGAGCCACGCTGCGGCTGGTAAATCTCGGTTTGGGATTTGCTTTTTTCCACAGACTTGGGTACTGCACAGTGAACAGGATTTGACCTCTATCCCAGCTTTAATAGCAAATGTCAGTTCAAATGCCTTTTTCCACCTTACACCAGCCTTGCCTTACTGCAGCTGGGGGGCTTTTTTTCCTCTTTTCTTGCCTAGAATCGAAGACAGTGTTTTGACTTTGTTCTACCTTCAAATCCTCGATATCTGCAGTTTTGTGTTACAGTAGTAAGCAAAAACAACGTGGCAGACTTTAAAAACTTTTTAAGCAAAGATTGTCACACCTCCTAAATGTATACAAGGATAAAAAGTTCTAAATGGTTATGTGGGTTTTTTTTTTATGAAACATTTTCAAAAGTCTTCTTTCTTTCTATTAAATATTGGAATTCCAGCTCACAGTCTGCTTCTGGCTTAACACCTGTCTTTTTTTTTTTTTTTTTTTTTCTCCCTCAGGTTAGAAACATGTTCCCTATTTCTTAAATAAAGCACTAGAGACTTCTCAGAAATATCGTGTATCTGTTTAGTCCCATGCTGACCACCACTAAACACGATTTTAGAATATAGGAATTTTGAGACTCTACTTGTATCCATTCTTCCTTGTATCAACAGATGTGGATTTATACAGTAAAATACGAAGTCACTGAAATAGGTTTTGTTCAAAATGGGTATTTGTAATTCACATGTATACTTCCTTGTATGGGAATTTCTGTTTTCTGTCACTTCTTTTGAAATGAAGGCCAAAGATGCTCTACATCACTTCACTGTATAATACCAACATGAGAAGAGGGTTTCTAAACTTCCAAGTGATTAACAGACATCTGAGGACTTCAGTAAGCAATGTAGCTGTTGATAGTGATTAAAGAGAGTGTAATTGTTGGTGTATTTCATTCATTCTTGGTTTGATGGAATACTCACTACATTGTAAATACAAAAATGGGACAGAAAATCCTTGCTTGTTGTTTTTGTAGTTTTAGAAAAACATTTCATTTTATTCTATTTCATAATAGAGTGGAAGACTCTCAGATCCAGGTTTTCAAACACAGATCTCTGCATTTCCTCACCAGCTTTATCCCTTCACAGGTCAGAGAGAAAAGGGAACAGAGAGGTGGTTGTGTATTTGCTAAGCATCACTTACGGGTGACCAAAAAGGAAATTGTTGCATGTACTAAAGAAGAGTGTAATAATTTTTAATGCTTTCATTTAATTGAGAGAATGCCAGTATTCAGATTGGTACTCTCAATATGGTGTTTGGATCTGCACTGAACGGTCTGCATCTAATTTTTTTTTTCTCATAGGTTTGGTGATACGTGTGTCTACTACTCTGGGTAAAAAAAAGTAAAAAACCAGTCAAACAAATAAAAAAAATCCAACACAAAAAAACACCCCAAAGGTGCAAAAGGGGGAGAGGCATTTGCTGATACAGTAAATTTGGAAACATCTCATTTGGACTGTCAAGTCATCAATCTGGCTGTTTCTTGGAAACCTGTACCAGCACAGCTATTGCTATACAAAATCTTCTGTAGATCTTACTCTGCAGAGTTGCTGTTCTGCTGCAGCAAGAAGCAGCCTCTTCTTGCCTAAGTGCAGCTACAGCTCTGTAGGTGCATATTTTGATAGGAGACAAGGCCCCAACTGGGAATTTCTGTTGGCACCGTTTTGAAACAAATGGGATATTCACACTTCACCTCTATTTTTGGATCTCTGCAAGCAAGTGGAGATCAGTCACTCATGCCACACTTCTCAAGGCTTTTGTGCAGTGAGAAGGCCGTGCTAGCTTTCTGCCACTAATCTAACTAAAGTTAGTTTCATGGGACGTGACAGCAATCCTCATCTACAGAAACAACCCTACCCAATTTCCTTTCAGCTCTCTGGTACCTACCTGCATACAGCTGAAGTTCATGACAAGGCAGTGATTTTTTTAACTGAATCAAAAATTGTGTTGCCTCATCTGCAGTCTGTGAGGTCATATTTCATAGTGATTATGAGCAGCCTGCCATTAATGATCTATGTACATCTCCCAGCATGCAGGCTGTACATATTTTGTTCTTCAAAGCTTTTAGATCTTGATTGTACTGCAATTAAAAAAGGTGAGTGACAACGAATACAGCACCTTCCAGCTTGCCATATCTCTAAAACAGCCTTGTCAGCTGCACAGGAGGTGAAAGTATGCCAGGCTCTAGTTGGCCTTTCAGGTAAAAAGAGCACTCAAAACCAGACAAGGATTCTTTGCTGCTGTTTTGTCTGGCAGTGCTGGATTTATGGTGTTATGTGTCAGGTGGAAAGAACAGAAAACTCAGTGTTGGAAGAGCCACTTTAAGGTGAGAGGATAAAGAATTTGGAGGAAGCGTGTTCCTGCTTGGATGCATGTGTGTGGTTTACCCAACATGTACATACACACGAGTTTAAAGCAGCACTGATACTTGTTAGTTACTTGCAGTGATTTTTGAGTAGAGTGCAGAGAGGTACAGGATATTATCCTAAGATAAGAATTCCTATTTTTTTTCTAAGAATATTGTAAGAGTTGATACTTTGTAAAAAAAAGACCATTAGGTGAAAGATGGAAAAAAATAGTTCTGAAGATAGGAGAGCCCTGCCAGTTGCTGTTCTGGATTTTGTTACTTTTCAGTTGTTCTCTGACAGGAGACTACACTGGTTACTTGAGACACAGTTGCAGGAAGCCTTACAGTGAACTATTTTGAAGCTACTTTAGTGCAGGAAACTGAAATAAAAATCTCTATCCTTGATGCTTTCACACTTTTTGGAGGGGAGAGTTAAAGTGATTTGTAAAATTCTCTGATCTTCTAAGTGTTCAGTGATAGTCTGTTTAGTCAATGAGGATATCAGGAAAACTCCTTTTCCCTGAACATGGCAGAACTAAAGCTGGGTTGTATTTTCTTCTTTAGGCAGAAACTACTTCAGATAGATTTCTAAACTTAGAAAAGAGCAAGTAGCCTAAGAAATCCAGGAATTCTTTAAGCTTACCTACTGGCTGATGAACTGAAACCATAGTTCCTTACAGCATTTTCTGGTAGTAATACTGGCCAAAGCATCTTCCATGTCTTTTCCATTGCACTCACAAAAATGCTTGGGCTTCTGCATGGGGAAATGGTTCAGCTGTTTGAGAGGTGTGGAACCTCGTTCATTTTCACCTGGATCATTCCCTCCCCTGATTGCTGCATGGCTGCACAGCAGCTGTACCAGCATAATCAGGGGAAGGGATGGGGCTGGAATGAGCAGGGAGATAAGGGCAGTTCAATCAGCTCTGCTGCTAAATGGAAAATGCAGCCTAGGTAAAAATTTTTAAATTATCGCTGTGTTTCTAACTGAGCTGGATGACACAGATCCTGCTGGCCTTCTTGCCACAGAGATGGATCATTCAACTAAGTCTAAGTTCTTACATGTGCTAACCATGAGCAAATGAACAGGAGCAACAGCTGTTCCCAAACTTAAATATCATGTGTTAAACTAATTTGTTGTGCTGCTTTTTTAGATGTCTGAAACACCTTTTGTGTGTGTTTTTAGCAAGTTCTCTGTGCACTTCCTTCTTTTTTTTTTTATTCTTCACATATTCAGTTCACCTGTTGCTGTTCACAGCAGCTCTTTGCTGCAATATTTTAATCATCTCTTCAGAAACTCTGCAACCTCCTGTGATATTTTGGGTCCAATATTACATGCACTTTTCTTATAGGTGCTACCCTAAATCTCCCATTCTCTATGCTGTTCCAGTATCAATTGGATTGTACTTCCCTTTGCACTTTTCCTTGGGCTTCAATGTCAAAATCTCTTCTCATCTGTAAAATCCCTCTCATCATCTTTTATACCCCATTAAATAATGGATGGGAAGCATTATTTTCTTGCCTTTATTTTCCTGATGACACAGCATCTGGCTGTGTGTAGCTGGCCTGGCCTCAAAATCCACTCGTTCCTGTCCGTTGCTCCAAGTAGCAGACAATTTGAGCAGGATTTGTAAATTTACACCTTTCTGGATTGTAGAGAGCTTTCTTTCTCTTGGAAAAAAAAACACCTAGGGCATTACTGTAGATGTAGGGCCCCTGCCCTCTTTGTGAAACTCATCCAAATTTTTGTTTTGTACTGATAGGAAAATTATGGGAGATAAAAGGGAGGGAAGGTGTGAGAAAGGGTACTGTATAGCAATGCCACAGTATAACCAGCAAAAGTAATCTGTTGCTGTGGTTTTGTCTGAACTGATACAACTGTATGTGGCTCTCAGGAGACAGTCTTGCTCTCTCCCTCCTGCTCCTGGCTGTGTGGTGTTGGACCATCTCTTTACATTGTCTGTAGTGTTGATTGTATACAAAATGTAATAACCCAGTTCAAATCACTAACTCAGGAGAGAACTGTGCTTTTTTAGTAGATAATTTTCTCCTGCATGAGTGAGCTGAATTGGTTGGTGATTGAGATTTGTTTGTGCTGGTAGCAGTGCAGCTTTGCAGTGCAGATTTGCAGTGGTAGAAGGGGAAGGAAGGAGGGGGACACAACTTTCTCCCTTCAGCAGCAGAGAGCTGTGGCAGCAGACCCATCTTGGGGAATGGCAGCATATCCATGACTTGGAGCGAAAGAAGGAAGAGTTGGACTCTGTCCATAGTGATCAGAGCCACATGAGTTTGTCTTTGCAGCTAGGAAAGCTAAAAACACAGTAAGTCGAAAAATAAACAACAACAAAAAGAACCAAACGAGGAAAGTTTCCTTGTTTTAAAAGCTTGGTGATACCTGTGTGACTGAATTAACTGCTCCTTATCAGAGGCAGATTTCAGTCTTCTCCAGAGGTCAGTGTACCTCTTAGGTCCGTTTCATTATGGGAAGCCCAGTCAGCAGGGGAGAATTATGTATAACGTATCTTTAATGAAGCCCAAGTTGAAATACAAAGCTCCAGCAGGGGTCCAGGTCCAGCACATCCTCTCAGTGGGCCCAAGGCACCTGGGCAGTGAGCTCGCTGTAGTGTCACTGTTGCTACAAACTGAGAAATGCCTTGGCTTGTCTTCCAAATTGTAAAATAATTAATGGTGGCTGAAACTACTGGCCTGGAAGTTGTAGTGTAAAGTTAATGTGGATGTGTAACCAGTGCACATTACCCTAGACTGGGGTGAGGAAGAAGGATGTTACCTGCTGCAAGTAGCTGCTTTGTCAGCAGTGGCAGTTTGAAAAATACATCTCTGCCCAATCCTCAGAAAGCTAATGTTGATTATATAAAAGATACTCATCCTGTTTCCAGCCTCCCACTCTTAACCAGAGTCATCACAACAGTAATCAAATTACAGAACAGACGTGGTTTTTTTCAGCATTTTTGTTGGCTTCCCACAATCTTGTGACACCTATACCCATGATTTGATTTACTTTGCTTTCATTGACAGGACTGGCTGCAGCAGGGTAGCTTTGGCTCCACTTTCCCTGTTCCTGCTTCTGTTCACAGTCCTACTGCCTGTGAACTGGATCAGAGAACTGCTTCAGGCTAGGAATCAGTTGTGTCTCTTTGTCTGTAGTGCAGTTTGGTTGCCCGGTCCCATTTACTAGACAGCTTCACAGACAAGTGTAAAGGTGTAAATAAGGAAGAATTTAGAGGAAACCAGAATCTGAGCTGGCAGTGCTACCAGCAGAAATGCCTGCAAAACTGTAGTTGCAGAAAGCAAAATGGAGATTTTCTTTTGTGTGCAACACATTGATTTGAAACATGGATTCTGTTTCTTTCTCTTGCCCTTTCTGGTTCATCAGTAGCTCCTCTTGCTTACTCCAGGTCATTGAAGATCTTCAGCATTACCAGCAAATCACACCCCTGTTCTATGGGGACAGTCATGTTGCCCACAGGTAATGGAGGTCTTAAACTCCAGTAAAGTATTTGAGAAACATTATTCTTTCTTTGGAGATGATGCTCTTGCAGAGTAGATCTGCCTGGCAGGCATATGAGTGATCTTTCTCCTTTAAAAGGCTCTCCTGCACTGCCCAGGGAAATTTTTAAAATACATGAAAAATAAACTAGAATCCACTTGGTTGATAACATTAGTCAGTATTATTTTACTACAGAGTTTGATCATGGTTGCATTTCAGTTGGTTTTTAGAGAGAGACTGGGTCATAGATTTTATTTTGGTGCAATTAGCAACATAGTTTGATGATGCTTCAAGACTAGTGCTAATTGACCAAGCAACTATGTTTTCAGTAAAACTAGTAAAGCCAGAGCAATTTTAGGATTTAAAAGTATTTCCAAGTCTAATAACTAGATCTTTTGGTTTTAATGTTGCAATTAATTATGTGATTAGGATGCATTCAGAAATTGACACGGGCAAGGTTTGTAAGGAAGTGCTGGTTTTCTTGTGCATACTTGGGTATACTTTACTCTAGCACTCCAACCTCAAAGAATTCAAAAGTTTTCACTTCCTGGAGGGCGTTAAAGAAAGAAATATTCTATACTGCTGTTAAAACAAGCTATTTAATAATAATAATAAAACAACTGTTTTGCTTTTAAATATATGGGGGTTTAAAATTTTTTTTTTCAGAGATTTGACTTGATATTTGGTAATTATCAGCTTTGTGTGAATAACTCAGTCTTACTTTCTGTTGACCAATTCTAAAGATACTTATTAATAAAACAGTTAAAGCATTGGTCTGAAACATCCATTTTGTTGTGTTTTCTTTCTGAACTCATTAGAAGTGTTCTGGTTTTTTTTTTAAACAAGACTTTCCAATATTTACCAAGTTCTATAACTTCATGCTTTTATACTATGGGTTGAACTCTAGAAGTACCACATATGTTCCAAGCATCAATCAGAATGAGTACTGGTTGTTTAAATAGTTCATGTCTGTCAAGCTTGCAGCATAAATATCTCAAGTGACATTTTTTATGAATTGATGCTTTAGCCACTCACATTCAGAAGTGGGTTAGAAACATTAGCCATGGAGCTGTCCCTTCTCACCAACAGACAAAATCTCAAAAGACACAAATTATACCTAAAATTCTTATGTCAAGTTTAACTGTGCAGCTTATAAATATCTGAAACTCCATGCTTGCCCTAAGTTCCCTAGCTGATTTGATCGTTCTCTGCAACAGAAGAATGATGTCAAAGGGAGTGTGATATGTGTCATTTTGGGATTTCAGTATCTGACCCTTTTCAGTGTACAGTATTTTGCTGAGGTGACCTGTGCTATTTAAACCTCAGGCTTATGTTGTTGTTATTGTTATTATTATATTATTGCAAATGGATGATAAAATTCAGGTCTCTAATTTAACATTTGAGACCATACAAAAAACTTTAAAGCATTTACTTTATTCATGTGAAAGTCCCCTGAATATCTGGGACTTCCCAGAAGATTTGCGTTTCAGAATATAAATTTACATTCATATTACTTTAGAGTGTCATATTTAATCAGTGTAATCTCTAAGAGCCTTCGGTCCAGTCTTACAGTACTCTATTCTGATAAACAACCTGTGTCTATTAATATTTTTACACTGTAAAATGAACAGAGACTCTGAAAACATTCCTTTGGAATAGAAGGATTTCAGGTAATAATAAACATGTTTATATGGTTCTCTGGCTTTATCACATTATTCCATTAAATCATACCTGGTATGTAATTTTAATTAATAGAATTAAAGAAACACCTATATGGATGTGATTCCTTTTTCTGCTACAGGTCAGAAATTACTACATGTTGTAATTTTGGCCCTTGGGCTTGGAGCACTCAGGTTAACCACAGGTGTAGGCCTGTGTAATGCTCTAGTTTTTATTTGTATCTTTCTGTAAGTTGTTAGTGATCTGCTCTGAACACCAAAAGAGAGCTGGGTGATTTGTATGGTTTCAAAGTAGCTTTAGCTTTGCTCACAGAAGCGTTTGTCACAGACCCAGTGACTGAGCCTGTGGATTTCCCTAGCACATCTATAGAGTGTAGCCTGTGCAGGAGGCAGTCATATATTAAATTCCCTTGTCCTAACAACGTCTTAGTTCTTCTTCACTTTAGGAGAGTGACTCTGCTGAGCAGTCAGTCATTGCTCCTTAGTTGTTTGCTGAGAGCAAGTTTTAGTAGTTCCTTCACCTCAGAGATAACCCTTTATTTAATAAAAATGTGTAGAGGCTCTCCCTACAGAGTTTCAGGCTGCCCCAGACTTGGAATTGCAACAGTTCTTCCAGCTGATGCTCCAGACCTGGAATGTTTAAAGGTTGCTTGGCAAGTGGACAAAGATCCTTACAACATGTCAGAAGGTTGTCAAAATATGTCATGCAGCATTTAGGTGGTTCTTATTCTGCCAGAATGAATGGTGAGGCAGTAAAAGACCTTAAAACATAGAAATGCATATGGAGGAGAGCAAAGTCATCTGAATGACTCTGGCAGGTCAGGTGGAAATCTCTGTTCTGACAGCTCTACCCAGTGGAAAAAAGAAACACATGCACCTTCTTTTAGATGGATCTTATCCTTTCTAACTTGGCATCATTTTCTGCTCTGAATACTCCTTTAATTATTGTAGTGACAGTCCCCTTTTCTCCTTGTCAGTGGGAAAGGAGATGGTGTCTGTCCACCTGCAGAATTAGCTCTTCTTTCTGTCACTCTGGGCTGCCTTACTCTTCTGCTGGAACACCTTCACATGCCAGTGTTTGATGTGAAAGGAAGTGGCTCAAAATGTTCTGCTGCTTGACCAGTACAGCAGGGTAAATTATTTATTTGGCATATCTAGATATCTGGGTGGTAGGAGAGAGCTGTTTCTGAATTGCTCGCTCCAGGTACAGCCTGCCTCCTTACGAGGGCTCGTAGAGCTGCTCCGGTGTGGTGCTGAGCCCAAGCTAAGAGCCTGTGTTGAGAGCAGGGTGTACCAGCTCAGGCACAGGGCCTCCTTAGCAGAAAAGGTGTTAGTTCATTGTACCCATCTCTGTACTCCTGTTGCCTGGGGTCAGGCTGTATTAATAGGCTCTTAGACGGGTGCTGTTTCCATCCAGCAAGCTTTCACCCTGGGCTGAGCAGAACTCCCTCACTTGTCATAGTACAGATGTAATCATGTCATCCTTTTAACATTGCCATCAGACTGATGTGCTGTCACTGTGTGAGAAGAGCAAATATGAGAAGTGGCTGTCTTCAGGTAACTGCCCCCATCTGGGCTGAGGTCAGCTTCAAATCCCATGGAATCATGGATTCCTCACTTCTCTACCCACAGCTGTTTCAGTCAAAAGTAAAATGAGAATTTGATTAAGGCTAGAAATTAAAACTCATCACAAGTGGCTGTGCTGATTATTGACTTGCTGGGCCTGTACCAATTGCAAAGAGCCTGTTCCTGGAGTTGTGGTGTATTCAGCCAGGAGCATTAGCTCCCTAAAAGCATGATAAAAAATCATTTCGTGCCTATATTTTATATTGCATTAAAGGTGCCTGCCTACAAATGATACCGTTCAGCTACAGTGTTGTGATGGATTTTATTAAAAAACCAGCAGCTGCATGTGATGAGGTGAGCCACAATGCTTTCAGCAGTCCCAGGGAGAAAAGAGGCATGTATTTTGGCAATTTCATGTGGTTTCATTTTTGAGAAAGGAAAGCTTTTACAGTTGGTAAGAATTTCAAGAAATCTGCATAGATTGAAAATTAGGTGAGTTTTATGTCCTAAAAATAATGTCAGAGAACAGATGGTAAGCTGTAGTAAAGTGCAGTCAGTTAGTAAGTAACTGAAATGCATAAGTATGATACTGGCAATGAATGTGTTAAGAACAACAAAATGGGCAGAGTTCTCAGAAGTCTCTGCAAATAGATTGGATATGTTAGCCAAAACATTCTTAAAAATGTCTTGCTTCTCTAAAATTCAGTTTGCAGATCTCTTCTGGTGGGTTTTTGTTGTTTTTACTGCACTAATAAAGGTGTTTAGAAAGAGTTACCACAATTCTGTTCTGCATGTTGAGGACTACAGACTTAAAGCATGTGAATTAGTCTTTTAATACCCTAAGTGCCTTCAATAGGAGCATTTATAAATAGAACATATTTATGGATTATGTTTTCAATAATAATGGTAGTTACCTAAAGACTTCGTAACCTTCCTGGGATTTGTTTTGACATTTTGTTTTGTCTAAGTGAAGTCTGGCAGTATTTTGGGGGCATTTTGGAAAGGGGTGGGAATAAGACAGTGGAGAGTAATTTGTTTGCTTTTCACTGTTAATGCCTTGGGAAATGCTTGCTCTGGTGTCTCCCCTTGGCTGCTCCCACTGGGCTCTGCTCATATATTCACATAAGACCTATCCCGATTATTGGACAAGGTTAGTAAAAAGGGGTGGGGGGTATATTTATTTATTTATATTGAACAAAAAAAGGCAATATAGGTTACATTTGGATTGAACTGTGTGTACCAAATACTTGCTGGATGCTTTTGTATTTATTAGTGCAATTTGTGGTACAAGAAACTAATAACAGTTAATAGCTGTTAAAGCCTTTTTTCCTTTTAAAAAGCTTGAAGGCAGAAACACTAGATACTAGTACAATGCAAGGAGTATGGAATCAAATCAGGAGGATACAGCAATGAAGAGTGTTCAAGCAACTTTCACTCATACACCTTATCTGTGCCGACTGATTCACCTTCTGCCTGGTAAATGTCAGCTTGCTTGAGCTATGCCAACACAGAACAAAACCTAGAGGAGACTTCTGGTTTGGGTGCTCACCACTGTAGCTGTGAGATTACATTTTTGGTCTTCTGCCCTTGTTTTAAAATCTGCCATGGCATTTTCTCTAGTAAAACAGAGGTTGAATATGCAACACAAATAATTTCCAATACTTTCATCACTCACATATTTAAATCTGGTGTGAGAAATTTTCACTGACTTTAGAAGTGTAACAGAAGTGTTTTTTTAAAAAGTCACAAGCCAGAAAAGTTGGTTCATTTTAATCAAGGGTCCTGGTTGTATTTCTTCTGTGTCCTGTATGAAAATACTACCTTGTTCACATCTCTTGCAGTGGCTGTTACAGGCTGTATCAGTCAGCAGAGAGTTTTTAGACACTGCTCTGAGTATCACACAGATGGAGACAGAGGGCAGGACTACAGATACTACATTCTGTTGATGGAGTGATTCTGCTTTGTGTGAGATATTTTTACAGTGAGATTAAATTTTTCTTGTATATTCAAGATTAAATACTTCAGTGGCAAGAAGAATTTTTCCAGCTTTTTATTCTTCAGTTTGCCTGGCAGATTATTTTATTACAGATTATTTGCAGAACACAATCTGAAGACTCTTCTTCATTTTCGGCATTTTTAGTGGTGTTGCTTGTTGCAGCCATTCTTTTATTCCCACTTCCATTTTGTTTTCCCAGGCTCTGGGCTTCCCTGATGCAGAAGCTGGTGTGATCATCAAATGGCTTTGTGGAGAACCCATTCTGTGGAGTGGTAAAAGGTGGATTTCACATGAAGCAGCAAACGTAGGTTGTGTTCACAGTGTGACACACAGACTGGTCACCCAAGGGAGAGGACACAAGGAGCAAATACCCAGGAGCAGTGGCAGTGCCAGTGCCAGCTTTGGATGACAAAGACGCTGTGGTATAAATTGCAATTCTTGTGCCAACCCACTATAGCGTTAGTGACAAAGAGAGATAATTATGGGCCCGTCTTGTCCTGTTAAGCATTTATTACTGGTTATTTGAAGTCCCAGGTATTAGCTGTAAATAAAATTATTTTTCTCTGAACATTTTCAGTCTGGCAGCCGCTGAATGGAGTTCATTAAGTGGCTGTTGAGCTGTGGCTAAAAGGGCTGCCACTCTGCAAGGTGACAGTGGAAGTGTTTACAGATTGCAGGTCAGTGTTCTCCGTGCTTATGCTGGAACTGTGGAAACAATTGTGTACCAAGAGTGGTGTTTGATGGTCTTCTCAGTGCTTTCATGGTGGATCTGTGGCTTTATAAATCCATGTGCATTAAATACAGAATGTGTCAAATTCCTGAACTTTGGTACTCGAGCTGTACTTGCTTCCTGAACAATTGTACTGGCACACCGGCTGTGAATACAGGGCTTGAGAAACAGGCATTGCCTCAATTTCCCTTCCCTCAGCTGCTCTGGTCCTTCAGTTCCATGAGCAGCTGGGTGACTGGATATTGCCCTGGATCAGGAGCCTCGTGGCACTAGAGTGACCTCTGAAGGTGTTGGGTGAGCAGATGACTGGGCGTGGTACAAGTCAGGCTCAGAATGGGCACGAGTCTGTTGGGTCTCTGCTCTGCGCTGTTTCTGGAGACTTGTTTTTCTTCAAAATCTGTGTGTATACTTCAATAAAATACATGTAGAAGTCAGAGGAGGATTCCTCACAGCGTGTCCCTCGGTGAAGCTGTGCTTGCTGGGGAGCAGGTGTGACAGAACCTCTGAAGCATAAAGCGAACCGTGTTTCCTGGAGGTGCAGTAATGTCATCTGAGCAGTAACTGTCAGTGTAAGCTTGAACTTCTGGCAGTGAATTGCCACGACAGTGCTAATAAAGAGAGAAAAGAAAGGCTTGTGGGGAGAGTTGCTGTGTTTTACTGTGCCAGCTGTCCAGCTGAAAAACATAGAAAGCTTTGGGGTATTAAGGACTTTTGCTTATGAAAGTGGATGGGAAGTTTTATCTGCTCTAACAGGCACAGTGTGGTTTGGTTCTTGGATTGATGGTGTTTGGGAAAGGATCTCCACCTTTCTTTTCTCCAGTCTGCTTTGGGAGACGAAAAGCAGCCTGTCTGCAGAGCAGGAGAGCTCCACGGCTTGTGTGAGCGAGGGGAAACCAAGGAGCAGAGCCTAGTCTTTAGGAGACATGCTAAAATTCATGGAGGTAAATCAGACAGGAGATAGAAGAAGATGTAGGGAAGCAAAATAGAGCAGACAGACCACAGACATACCAAGGCGAGGATACTAAAGAGTGAAGAAGATGAGATGAGAGCTGTTGGAAGACAATTATATTTTATCCTGACTCTAGGCAGGTGGGAGGGGAGGTAACTAACAGCCTGTACTCTGAATGCACAGCATTGATGGTCACTTTAATTAACAGGGATTACAGGAATTAGCATTATCTGTAGCACCCTGTTCAGCATCCTGGCTTCAAGATAGCGAAGATCAGCAGGTACCTCAAAAGACTACTGGAACCTCCAAAAATTACATGGGTTATAATCTTCCCCACTCATAAAAGCATTTTTTTAAATTTTTAAAGATTAGAAATCAGTTTAAATCCCGACTCATTAGGTTTTTATCTTCCTTTTGGCTCAGCACTTGTTTTGGCATGAAAAAACTGTACTAATTCAACATATGCTTGGATAGTCTTTTTATCCAAGTGCCTGTCTAACCCTTGTTTAAGTCCTAATAAATTTCTTATCATCAGTAGCATCATTGCTCCATTTATGCAGTACATGAAGTATCAATTTTCATAATTTTTAATAGATTCTTTTATTTTTCATTTTTATACTTTAAAATTTGACATCTTTAAACTTTGCTGGTTTTATAATCAGACAGTGCATGTTTCTAGTATACTTACCCTGTTAATAATTTATTTTCTAGATTATTTTGAAGCATTTTTCTCCTTTCAGGGCTAAATAATAAAAATCCATCTAGTTTCTTCATAAAACAGGTTTTTATTGCCCTAAATACTTGCTTTCTCTGAATACCCAAATTCCACAGAACCCATTTGTAATACAGGCTTTCAGTCTTTGCACTGTAATCCAGGTGATGTGTAGGGTCCAGCTACACAAATATAGTAGTTAAAGATGATCTTGTTTCTTATTATTGTTGCAGTCTAACTCTTTAGCTTTTCTTGTCATAAATGCACATCAAGGAGAAATCTGAAGTGATCTCTCTGCAATAGTCCTTAGCTAAGTGCCCCTTCCAGCTTTATGCAACTAAGGAGACTGGTTTATTTGGATTTTTCTGCAGTGCGTGTAGTTCAGTTGCATTCTGCAATGGTTTGTTTTTAGTAACATCTGTCTTTTGTGGTCATGGAGTAAATTCATCTGGGACAGTTAGTTATCCTCTGCTGAACTCCTTTCTCCCAGTCTTGATTTAGCTAAAATAAATGCCCATCTTCAGCTGAATGTTTCACTGTTTGGCTCTTCACTTCCAGAATTTGAGATCATTAGTAAGTAAGTTATTGGTAAAAGCATTAGTAAATATAATACTGCTGCCACTTTTGAACTAATGAAGAAAGCTGTGCACTACAAAAGTCATAAGTTAAACCATCTCTAACTAGTTAGTCTCATCAGCTTTCTGGTGTTCAGAGTTCATACCCAGGATGTTTCAGGCAAGCAGTCTCTGTTTTTCCCACTCTGGTTAATAGCTGTGGTTTTCAGTTAGTTTCATTTAGAGTACTTGGTTCAATACTGTAGTTACTAATCTTTTCTCCAAGTATGTGCATTTGGTTGTCTCTCCTGACAAGTTGGAAAGTAGCCTGGAAGCAAGGAAAAATGAGAAGAGTGCTCGCTTGGCTCTCATATGCTGTCCATGCCCTGGAGACTTGTTCCCCACTAGGACACTTTTCAAATCTCTGTCTTCATTTGAGAAGTCCTGATGTGGTGCCTGCCAGGGAAATCAGTGCCAGGGAGCAGGGTGGGCCACTGTGAACAGGGCAGGAGGAATAAAAGGAGGAGGTGGCACCCACAAGAACAGAAAGATGCTGGGGTACATGTCAGCAAAGCTTGTCTAGACTAGGGGTATGAAAGCTTAGAAAGGAGATGTACAGATTGGCATTAATTTATATGTGTTGGAAGGTTAAGGTTTCAAACCAAGCGTATTTTCTTCTCTTACACAGTAAATTGCAAGAATAGGAATTGACAGCCTTAATTTCATCTGTCATGGCTTTACCATACACACAACTTAGTGTTTATGTTCTGTGTGCATGGTCCTGTACATCTTGGCAATCTTGATCATACCCAAACTTTAGACAATGTAGTGGCCAGTGTCTCTGGAATATGATGCCTTGATGCTCAAAAATCTGATTCCTCCTTTTCCCCACAATTTACTTTAAAAGGTAGTAGTGAGGCTGTTAGAATTCAAATACTGTGATGTATATGTACAGGCTAAATTGAACCAGAGTCCTTAGAACCTGTAAATAACATGAGACTGAGAGCTTGTCAAAAAACTGCAGGTCGTTGGAAACTCACTTAAACTGCATGTGTCAATATGTAAATCTCACAGCAGCTTCCTGCACTGCTTTGTTCTTACATTACGAAATGAGGAAGTTCCTTTTAGGTGTTTGCAATTAATATTAAGAATTTGATTTCTGAAATGTTGGTGTAGAAGAGGGAGTATCTCAAACAGTTAATCCTTTTGCTGATTACCTATGCAAAAGATGATGCAAGCATGGAAGCCAAGCTTGTAAAGACAGAGGACCTTGGCTGAATAGTGTATGAGAGGATTGGAAATTCTTCCTGGGAAAACACTGCATTATCAGCAGGAATTTGGCAACACATTTACCTCTGTGAACATTGCTAAATACCTGATACTTGCACATTTCATCCATTTCTAATCCCCACTGACTCCATGCTGGAGTCACGATTTCTATCAGCAAATAAAAGCATTATTTTGCAGTATAGTTGCATTTGTAGCTGGAAAGTTATGTTCAAAATTCTTTGGAGAGGCTTGGCTGGAGTCACCATGATACATGCACAGAATTGGGAAAAAGTTGTTAATTTGCTTACCTTGGAGAAATAGTAAAATGGTAATGGAAATGATAAAAATGAAAAGGAAATCTATGGGAGTCTGGTTTGTAGTTTTCAAACTACTGAATACTTAAAAATGGGTATATAGCATGGAGGACTAAATGTTAAAATGTGACTTGTGTGTTAAAGTTGGGATAGAAAACCGTCTAAACTGTTGTAATTAAGTCTTTAAAAGCTGTTTGGTAAAATATATTGCAAATACTAATAGTGCATGGGTTTTCTTGTGTGCTTTTTGAAAAATGAAACACAACATGGGAAAGACTTGGTTTGTAGTACAGAAATCTTGGCTAGAGAGAGAGGCATAACAAAATTCCACTGCTTAGAATAGTTTAATTTGCTTTAAAAAAAATTCTATATTTTCTTTTATTGTTAATTTTCAAGGAAAAGCAGATTTAATTATTTTCCTTCTTTACTGATGTAAGAACTCAATATTTGATACTTTACATTTCAGCGTTGACACATTTCAGTGTTGACACACACTCATTTGAACCATCGCTTTCAATAGTAAATATACAGATTTTTATTTATATACACTGACTTTATTTCTTTTGTTGTAGCATGCAGTTACTACTGGGAAAAGCCGTTTTATCTTTCGTGATTGTCAATTGCTTACTGTGAGACATTTCATATTCAGGATTGAATTGTGACTCTGGTGTTTTAGGTGGTATAAAAGGTATTCTCTTTCCTGTAACACTCAGGTATAGTTTGCATTGAAATGAAAGCTTCCTTGACTTTGTGTTTAAAATGAAATGTCTGGAGAGTGGACATGGTACCACGACCTGTATTGATGCTTCTAAGTCTTTTTCTCAGGGGGCCAGGGAAGGAGAGGGGTATTTCTGCTTCTTTCTTCTGCTCTGAGCATCCTCTGCCTCCAGGCCCCTTCCCAAAGCAGAAATGCTCTAGTGATGGTTTTGAACCAGCTCTGAAGAGAGGTGTGCTGCCCTGGGGTAGCCAGAGGCCAGAATAGATTGGGCAGCACAGGGTGGTACACAGAATAAGTGATGTGTCTGTGGAGGTTATACCCATTCTTAATATTTGGTATTTGGAGTTCAGTATAATACAGTAGCATTGCTATATAATTTCCTTGTATTTTGAAGTTCTTTTTTTTATATCAAATATTTTCATATCAGTACTTAAAGAAGAGCTGAAAAGTGATTTTCTGAGATCAGTGCAGAATTTAACAGACATTGCACTCTGCCTACGTGCATGGGTTTGGAAGTTATGCAACCTCTTTTTATAGAGTTGTATGTTCTGGTGATCTAGGTTTGCTCAGTTAGTGTTCAGAAATACCAGTGTATTAGGAGCTGTATATGATAAAAAACTTAGATGATGGCAAACTAATGCATATCTCTAAATATAAAAACATTTGTGGTAAGGTTCAAGTAGAAATGCCTTCCATCATTTTGTATACTGGCTTTAAAATCACTGGGTGGAAGTTGCTGTGACATAGAGCCATACACAGTGTGGTGATGGAAAGAACTTGCATGGAGATGTTGTATATTTAGTTCAGGCAAAGATGACTGAGTGCCCAGCACAGAATAATTGCTGTTGGATATCTGCAGACTACAGCTGGGGGGAGAGGGAGGGCTGTAACAGGGCATGTTGTCATCTTGGCACTGAGGGAGTGCCCTTCCTGACATATGGACAGGTCTTTATTGCAAATTGCAGAGGTGTTAGGTCATCAGAGCGCAATTGCTCAGTTTTTTTAGGATGAGCAGAATGCATTTTTTCCTGTTCTCATTGTTGGAGGAGACTGGACTTGTTTTTCAGAAACATTACATGCAGAAAAATCAACCTGAGGCAAACACCTGGCATGAAAAGAATTTGCCTGAATACTAATAATTTGGCAACATTTAATAAGCAAATTAAAACAGTATGTCGTAATGGGAAGTCAGCTGCAGTGATTACTGCCAGATTCACCAAGAGTAATGGACTTGCATACCAACCCAGACTTACGACAAATATTGTGATTGTAGGTAACTAAATGACCATGGAATCTGGAGCAGAGAACCAGCAGAGTGGAGATGCAGCCGGTACAGAGGCAGAAACCCAACAGATGACAGTACAGGCACAACCACAGATTGCAACGTTAGCCCAGGTATAAAAATCATATGGTGTAATAGTTTTACTTATGGTTAATATTTTTAAGAGGGATAATGTTTGCTTACGGGCCTGAGAGAAGATTCTATTGATACCATTCTGAAACACATGTGATGTATAGTTCTTTTAATATTTGTCTTCACATTTTTAAAGCAGTAGAGTAGTAGGCTCTGTTAGTTCTGAAGAGCTGTATGTGTGTAAATTGTGTAATGTTAACACAGTAATAAATAAAAACATTTCTAGCATTCTTTACCACAACCATACCACTGAAAGGTATTCATTTCAATACGTGTAACCTACTGTCTTTTTTTATATTGACTGGATTGTCTTGCTATTGTGTTTTCTGTTAAAAACTTACCTGTAGTAGTCAGTTTAATTCTGAAGAAAACAGATTAAATATGTAGCAGCAAATAAAATATTTTATCAGGTGGGATCCTGTTGTCTCCAGAGTTTCACAGAATTGGCAAGTTAGAGAGACAGAAGTAGATCATTTGTTGTCCCCAAATTATTTTGGAGAGACAAGAAACACAATCCCAGCTACATCTCTGATTTTGGAACTGGGTTTCGTTTTCAGATACACTGATGGTTGGCAGAAGCAACCCCATTATATAAATGACTACAGAATATGTTTGGCTCTCTCCTGTAACCATTTAATTTGAAAACTAATTGTAGTCTGCAAAAAACAAACAGGTGTTTCTGATTTCATAGTTTATGGAATTGAGTGTCTTTTAAGTGGCACAAGTGTTAAATCACTTAGTTTCTATAAATGATTAGTGTCTTTTTAAAGTCATTGCACTTTTTGGTAGTCCAGAGACTTCCAAACAAGTCCTGCCCTCCGTAGTCCGTACATTTCCATTCAAGTGATAGTGTAGGGATTGGAGCTGTTTAAATGCACAGGTTGATTTTGTTGTGTGAAGCTGTAGTGTGAATTTACAAGCCACCAGCTGCCCTGCACCAGCTTGCCTCTTTGGGCAGTTTTCTCACTGTCTAACTTAGGCAGAGGATGTAGGTGGTGTGAATAACACTTCAATGTGAACTGAGTGGAAGTAGTTTATTTCTCCTGCAAAACCAGTTAACTGCTGCTCACTTGATGTGCTTTAAGGTTTAGTCCAGAGAATCAAGAATGTTTTACATTTATGTGCTAACATACTAACCTCTAGGGAGCTGAACTTACAAGTATGTATTGGGTAGCATGCACTTTACTCAGACATAATTACCCCAGTACTTGAATGAGACTTTTTTCCAAGTAAAAAAAAAATTTACAAGAATGGTTAAAATCCACGTGAACCACCATGTTGTCATTCACTATATTATTTGCACCTTTTTTTTCCCCCAGCCTGTACAGAGTTTGTGGAGATAAAACAGTCTAAACATAATTCCTCGTGTTGTTCACATCAGTGTTACGTTACTATGATATTTTTAATAAGTGAAGTGGCAGTGTTTGGCATTAGGGAGTGCCCTCAGAGGCCTAGCCAAATCTAAATAACTAATTATATCAATTTAATTCTTCCATTATCTCTTGTAAGGTCACTCCTCTTGCAAGCTTAGTTTAATTGCTGCGTTTTTAGTGAGTTCAGGGTAGCTTTCAGAGTCAAAAGGAAACTCGTCCCAGTTCCACAAGGTATGAGTCAGAGACATGTGCGGAAGTTACACTCTGCTGTGGGCTTAATCCAGCCACAGCAGCCTCCAGTTGATCAGCTTTGCTGTCATTGCCAAGGACTGTTTAGTCAGACATGCATTATTAAGAAAGGTCACTTGGTAAAAGAATATAATTTGTCAGAGGAGGGGGCTCTCATGTTAATCTCAGCCCAGTTTCTCTCAGATGCAAGTTAAGTAGCACCACATAATGCTGCATCTGCTTTCCTGACAAAGCAGATAAAAAGGAAGGTAAAAGCAAATGCAAATTGGTGGATTAGAGAGAGACAGCTGTGGATGAGAGAGGTCTACATGTAATTCCCTTTAATTTTGTTGTTGAATGAGATTTCATTGTAAGTGGTGGATGTTTATGAAAATTCAGAGCTGAGCTATTGCAGCTTTTTGAGAATTAATGTGTTCACAGGGACAGCAGAGGATTTCCTTCTGCATCCAGTACATAGGAGTCCTTTGAGATGAGATAGGACAGCAGTGCAGCCCTTCCTTGCACTGCAGCTATGTGGATCGAATTTTTTTTAAATGCTCTTGAACCTTGGAGCATTGTTAGGTTTTCCAGACTAGAAGAAAGCTGGTGAGTCAGTGACCCATGACCTGGCTGAGGTCTGCCAGAGCAGCTCACGCTTGCCTGCAGTCCTTCCCTGAGGGCCATGGCGTGTGGGAGGGACACTCACTGAGGGCGGGGTGTGCTGGCACCCTGCAGCCTTTCAGGAGCCCCCAGCCCCTAACACAGACATCGTGTCAGCAGGCAGCTGGAAGTTCTGGATGTGCACTGGGCTTTGGCCCAGCCATGGAACAGCCTTGGTACATGGCACTTCAGCTACCCAGAGTAGTTCCTGTGGCCTGCCAGGGTGAGGCTGTCCCGTGTGGCATGAGCAGCTGTGTGTGGCTACTGCTGTCCCCAAAGGCCGAGCCATAATGTGCCATGCTGATGTCATCAGTGTGTCCCTGTTGGCATGGCTGCTGTGCCTGCAGGTCTGTGCTGGAGAAACAGTTGTGTTTAAAACATGGGCAATTTTTCCTCATAGAAATAACTCTTGAAACTAGAGTTTGTGTTGACCTGTTACACAATAATCACAGTGACTGCCTACAAAATACTTATTTCCACTGCAAACTCATGGGGTTTTTCTGTCTGAACACATGGTCAGTTTTCTTCATTTACATGCACTTTGCCAGCTACTCATATGGCTTAATCTGTAGAAAGTGAAAGGTATGATTCCCTAAAAATGTTAAGTTCTTACATCTGGCAAATTCTTTGCATTTTTCTGAGTGAGAACAAAAATACTTCCACTCCCATATGTTTCTGCCTCTGACTCAGCAGTGTCTGTAGGAGTACACCCGAGTCTGAGCAGTATCCAAGTGAAGTAAGTGAAAGGTAATGATGTGTTTGTATCAGGTTACCTCAAAATAGAGGCAATTGTGTTTTTCTTTTTCTTGTCAGTGATTTTACAAATTATGCTTGAGTCTCCAGAAATTCTGCATTAGATTATTTTGTGAAGTAGGTCAGGTGTTGGGCTCAGGCAGTTCAGGGGGTTTTATATTACACTGAAACATTTGGGTCATCTGACTGGGGTCTAGAAGACACATAGTTCTTTCACCAAAACAAATACTGAACTAAGGAGATTTTGCAATAACCTAATTTATGCTGTCTCTTCTTTGCAGGTATCTATGCCAGCAGCTCACGCAACATCTTCTGCACCCACGGTGACCTTAGTTCAGCTGCCCAATGGGCAGACGGTTCAAGTGCATGGAGTAATTCAGGCTGCCCAGCCATCAGTTATTCAGTCTCCACAGGTCCAGACAGTTCAGGTACTGACTGAAAAAATTCCTAATATGTGAATTGGGCCTTTGAAATAGGCCTGTCATTGCACTGGTTTCAATGTATTTGTGTTTCTGCAAATCTGTACAGTATTTGCTACTCTGACTTTTCTGTTCTGGCTTAACCAGTTTTCATTTTCAAGCATTGCTGAGTTTCATTTCCCTCTAGCCTTTGTTTGGTGAGTTTAACAGCTTTATGGTTTTTCTTACAGTATTACTCTACTTTTTCTCTATATTGTATTTACATACATTTTTATTGAGTAAGAGTTCATACTATTCTGAAGTGAACAAAAGTATAAGTTTTTTGTAGTAATGTAGTTTTTAATAATTAATGAGACCAGTATTCTAGAATGAGAGTCTTTGCTCCCTAAGAAGTATTTGCATTGGTTTACAATAAGGGTCTCTGTATGTTACTGGTTCTTAAAAGAAACCTCTCAGTCCTTACACAGAAATGGTTTTAAAATGTTCTGGTTGAGTGTTGTGTGGAAGCCTTAGCATTTTCTCTTCTGTGAAGCAAGATAGGAGGCAAGTAGTCTGAAATCTTTAAAACCTCTAACTTGCTTTTTATCCACTGGAAGTTCAGTGTTACTGAATGCAGATTTTTTTTGGTGTACAGCAGCTACACAGGACAAGGACTATACATTATTCATTTGCTGTTAGAACAATTAGCTCAGAAAAGGTTTAATTTCAAAAAGTAGGTATTACGACTTTTTGATAGAGATATTCAACTGGATATAATTTTTAAGAATAAGGTATACATAATTTAAAACTAGACCATTCTGATAATAATCTTTATTTTTTCCTTCTCAGCTTCAGGGCTGAGTTTGTGACAAGCTCTACCACCCTTAGCCATTGCAGTCAAAAGTTTAGAGTTTTAATCTATCAGAGGTGAGCAGTTTTGAGATAAGTGCACAAATTGTTACCATGGAGGTAGAAGATAAGAGACTGACAGCAAAGCCATGCTTGGAATTCACCTGGTTCAATGCAGATGCATCATGTTTTGATATTAGTTCACAGTCAGCCTTGGACATATTCAGGCCCTCTATCTGACAATTGTGAGATGTGGGTGCCAGCAAGATTTTTGAGCCTTTAAGAATCTTCTCTACCATGTATAAATTGTCAGGATGTGAGCTCTGTTTTTCACATAAGCATAATTAGCTTTTATGTAGTTTGTCATGCACATTTCAAATTGAAAATTATCTAAATTATTTTAATATTTTTTATTATAGCTTTCCTGCATAAACAATTTGCTTTTTTAGCACAGATATTCAGAATTGCAGCAATATGTTACTTTTAAATATCTTCATGTATGACATTTTCCTGTCAATTTCTCCCATAAAAGGCAGTCTCTCTTTAACATATCTACCTCATTATTTATAAACTGATATTTTTTCAGTATTATATTCTTTGTTTCCAAACCTTTCTGCTACCTTAATTTGGTTTACTTATTCTCTCCCTAAATTTTACTAAAAAAAATCTTTGTTTCCTTGCAATGGATGAGAACAAAACATCATGGAAAGCAAAAACCGTATGGTATTAATGTTTAGGTTTTCTTATTGAAGTATTTAAATTATAAAGAACATTCTGATGAGTAGATCACTGGTCATTCTTTGCTGGATCTATTACTAAGCAGTAACTTTCTGTTCATTGTCTAGATAGATCACTTGCATTGTGGTGTTTTTCACAGGATGTCAACATTTCCTTAAAATAAAGGCATTGGAAGTGGCTTGTTAAATTTGATTGCTATTCTTATTTACAGATCTCCACTATAGCAGAAAGTGAGGATTCACAGGAATCAGTAGACAGTGTCACAGACTCACAGAAACGAAGAGAAATTCTGTCCAGACGACCCTCCTACAGGTATGAAGGTTAAAGCAGAAGCATTTCTTGATGGATGCGTGTGTTCACATGGAGATACAAACAGTGGGATTGTATTTTTATTATTTTTAGATTTAACATTTAACTGAAATCTCTCTTCTATAATGTCTTGCAATTGGAATATGGAATATGTCCATGGAATAGGATGTAAAGAGATAAGCAGCTGTTACACTCACTTAAGACTGAAGTGAGCTGAGAACATGCTAATTGCCACATTTCAGAAGATTGAAGTATCATTATGATAAATGCCTTAGAAACAGCTTTAATGAATACTTAATATACAAAATACACTGAAGCTTTGCAAAAAGGGACTTCTGTGTAATCTGTAGTCTGCAAAAAGTCAACTCTACTGGTTTTCATTATTGTTGAAATGCTAGCAGCAATCAAACTTAATTCCTTTCTCCCATGAGACTTAAGGAAGCTGTGATGTTCCATAGCTCAGAGAGAATTTCTGCTTGAGCCAAATAGTTTGTGTTTAAACTTAAGTCAGTATATTAGTTCAATGTAGTGAAAGGTATCTAGTGTCTATTCCTCATGGCAAATACCTCTGGCAAAACCACCTGAGGTTCTCCTTCACGTGGTGTGTCATATTACTTTATTAATTAAGCCTTTGTACAGCTTTTAATGTCTGTACTAAATCCCACTTTCATTCTCAAAATACGCTAAATAGCATTAAGGAGCAGCTCTGGGTTCAGTAGGTTTTAAGTGACCTGTGAGTTCCTGCTGCTTTAAAAAATCCAAGTGCTCCTTTTTTCTTTATGAGGATAGCCTTGGAAATAGAAGCTGGGCTGTAGGCCTGAGCATATCTCAACCATGATACTTTTTTAGCACTTGGGAGATTATTGTCTGCCTTGTCCAGCAGCCTTCAAGGCTGTTCTGCCAAAGATAGTGAAAATCATTGCTGAAGACCCCTAGCCATAATAGATCTGGAAAATATTTTTATTTGTGAGGAGCAGTGTTAACTTCAAGGCTGCCACAGATTCCCTTCAGTCTGCTTCTGCAGCAAGATACTTGATTTTACTATATATGGAAGAGTGGCTGTATATGGTGAGAAAACAGAGCTAAGCGAACAAGCAGCAAGACTGAGAAGAGGGTGCTTGTGCTTGCTGACTTCTCATTGAGGTGGACTCTTTTGTGTGCACTGGTGCCACAACACAGCCTCTGTCTTCAAACCAGATTATGGTGACACAGCAACATTTGTTAGCTGTAAAACCTCTGTGTGCAGCTCACATTCTGGGCTGGTGTTGGTTAGGTCTTAAAGGCCACTGCTGTCTTTACTGACTTCCCAGCTGGCATTACTTAACCTGCTGTAACTGGCCCCAGAAACAAGATAGGTTCAGATATGTTCATAGAATTGAAAGCTATACCTCTTCCACAAAAACTCCTCTGTGATTCTGCTACTAAAGTACATTATGTATTCCATCAGTTCATAGCTCCTGTATTTGTAAAGCTGCCACCTTATCCTTTACCTTAAATCCATTTTTATGATGGTAGGCTTTAACCTACCTTGTCATAATGACATGAGGTTAAAAAGTGATTTTTTTTGTCTCCTTGGGTTTTGTTCATCATCCCGACTCTCTCCATATTTTTTCATCTGTTTCATTCACTAGTTTCTGATCTAACACCTAGATTGCAAACTCTTTGGATGGGAATTTTTTATTTGTCTAAGTGGTTCTTTGCACAGTGTTTTCTAGTGCTGGGGTTTCTTGCATGCACACAAAGTCAAAACAGCAACAGCAAAGCTCTGTTTGTGAAGCTGCTAAGCAGAATGACTGCTGTCCCCAGATAGCTTCATACAGGTGTTCTGGCTCCCACAGCCTTAGGAGGCTTGTATAAGAAAATAGCGTTGTCTTGGAACTTGGGGTCTATAGCTGTGTTTGCTTTATCCCACTGAGTTCCTTTGCCAATTCACTGGAAAACATAGGAGGAGAATTACAAAAAACATTGCCCTTTACCTAAGGGCATTTACTGCACTTTGCTGAGACATAATAGAATATGCCAGCAGTGAAAAGGGCTTAACAGTCCTCTGAGAAAGGACAGTGTTTGATCTCAGTGATGCAGATTGCAATGACTGCTGTGGTCAGTCTATAGTCATGTTCAGTGGGACCTGTAGCAGTGATGTTTTAGAAGTTTTGACTTTGAATAATTAGCTCATGGAAATAATGAAACAATCTGTTCTTTCCTTTACCCATGAACTTTCTCAGGCAGGGCACCTGTGAACTGTGAGACTGTTCTCAAACACTGGGTTATGTCTCCCAGGCAGGTGTTAAATTATGAACTGCTGGCTCTCTGCAAGCATTCCTGCTAACTCCCTTGGTACTCAGCTCTCTGGCTGAGGTGTTTATAGTCTTTGAAATGGAGCAGTTCCCCCAGTGTAAGTGAGGAGATAGGTTCTGACTTTTTTCCCAAATATTTATATAGCTAAAAGCAGGAAACAAATAAAAATGGATGAGAGAAACATGCTCTGAAGAAAAAGGAAAGATTGTAATAGCTGTATCATGGGTTTTGACAAGCACAGCTGTTCTGTGCTGGCTCCCTTGCCCATCAAGGGTGCTTGGCATTTTGAACAATCCTCTCCAATAAGAGTTTGAAGATAGTGTGTGGTTTTCATTCTCCACTTACATTTTCCTTGCTGGCTTGCTTCACTTCACAGATTTCCCCAGCATTGTGTATCAGACTATTTTTCTCCCCCAATTTTTATTAAAATCTCTACAACACACTGTCTTTGCCAGAAAAATTTTGAATGACTTGTCCTCAGACGCCCCAGGAGTGCCAAGGATTGAAGAAGAAAAGTCTGAAGAGGAAACAGCAGCACCTGCCATCGCCACTGTTACGGTGCCAACTCCCATTTACCAAACCAGCAGTGGGCAGTACAGTATGTAGTCTGAATTTCTCAGTGGTGCTAGTAAGTGGGGATGAGAAGATGAAGAACTATTATTTCTGTAACTGTTGTTTCAACTAGGACAAAGCAGGAGGTGAAAAAATATTACTTTATTTTGACTGTTAACCAGGCCTTTTAAACACATTTCTATTGTAAGTGTTGGAAAGGCTCGATTAACATTCTGGGACTGCTTGCCTCAGCTAATGCATCCTGAGGCAAAACAGGAACTAACCATAATGCTATTATAAACTTCTTCACTTCAGGAACTAGATGGGGGAATTCAGAAGTTTCTTTTTTTTTTTTTTTTTTTTTGTGGCAGGTCATTAACACTTGTTCACAAAGCTGTAACCTCATCATTAGAAAAAAAAACTATGATCTGCAATTAAATTTTTAGAAAGTCCTGAAAAAATAAAGGTCGTTGACAACCTTAATATATGTCATAAGTATATGTTTCTGTTTTCTTTATTAGATTTTATAGATACAGTGTTTTGACTTGAAGAATGATTGAGGATATGGCCTTAAAGATAAGACACATCCTGTCTCACACTAACCATACAGTAAGAGACATATACAACACATACAAAAGGGACAAAGAACTACGAACTACTACTGTTTACATCTGTCTCTTAAAATCTCTTTAAAATTTTGTATCTCTGTTTATTCCTTAACCCCTTTGCTTTGTACCCTGCTTAATTTTATTGAAATGGATGTGGTTGATTCTGATTCCTGTTACAACTGTACAGTAACTGCATGTGCAGACACTTGAGATTTTGGTATGTCTGTATATAGGAACACAGTGGAATTCTGTGAGTCACAAAAAGGGCGATGTCTCAGTATACCTGCATGACAGGATTGAAGGAAAGAAAGGAAAAAACCAACAAAGCTAAGACTGCCTGAACCAACCTGTACCTTTGTGAATGATAAAACAGCTAGGAAGGGTCTCAGGAAATTGTAGAGAAGTGGGGACACAATCAGAAGGAGAAAAAAAAGCCAAATCAAGAAGAAAGTGAAACACAAGATGGATAGCATAGCAGCAGAGGAGATTGAAGGGCATAAAGCACAGAAGATGAGAGGAATTTCAGATGAGAAGAAAAACTAAGGACTGAGAAAAATACCTAAACCAACCAAGAAGAAAATCTTAACAAATTAAAAAGTATTTGCTGGGGGTGGATTGTAACTCTTCCATGCGATTCTGTTTTATTAGAGAAACTGATTTGTATTTTAGGCTGTAGGTTTTGGACCTCACAAACATTTGAAAACTTACCTTTCAAAGGATGATTTCTTTCATGTACATTGAAGCCACGTGTCTTATTTGGGGGTGTGTAAGGGTTCAAAGGATTTAGCTTCAGTATTCTTCCATACCTAGGTTTAATACTGTAAGTTAATGAATGAATTATTGTCTAAAATGCTGGGTTGATTTTTTTTGTCTGCAGTTGCCATCACCCAAGGAGGAGCAATACAGTTGTCTAACAATGGCACAGATGGAGTACAAGGTCTCCAGACATTGACCATGACCAATGCAGCTGCAACCCAACCTGGCACCACCATTTTACAATATGCACAGACCACAGACGGACAGCAGATACTTGTACCCAGCAACCAAGTTGTTGTACAAGGTGAGAAAGTTCACAGCTAGTCGTTCTGTGTAACATTTTCTCTGTGCAGATAGAAGTTGCCAGCCTGACTCCTTCAAATGTGTCAGGAAACAGAATTAACAGCTTTGGCACAGATAAGTCCATAAAATTGCTGAAATTCTGGACAAAGCTATTTGTCTTTTTTTTTTTTTGAAGCCTTTCCCTTTAGATTGGTAAAACTGTGGATATTTGAGGTTTAATATATTTATTTTTGCTTTTCCATGCTGTGTTTCCTGCATTTTGTCCACAGAATTTTTTTAATATGTTTTGCAAAAACGAATACCACTTTAGAGTTCTGAGTTCTCCCATACGTGCAACAATAGGAAATTCAAAGCAAGTATTAAGATAGGTGAGAAGGATGTTTGATTCTTTCTAAAGAATCACTTTAATTTCTTAGTAATTTTCCCCCTTTTTCAATTGCAAGTCATCATTTCTTCCTACTGTGACTTTTGTAACTAGTCACTGAGTGAGTGACTCAATCTGTGCGTCTTGGAATCATAGAACAATTTAGCAGAGTGCCTTAAGTGATCATTTGAGTCTAGCCCTCAACTTGGCAGAGCTACTTTTGCTTAGAGTAAGTTGTGGGGACCTATTGTATCAAAATACATACTTTGGTTTTTTAAAAATTGAAGAGTATTACAAAAATTTTTACTGAAAATAACAGAAATGTACCCCTGCTTCTGTGACTGTAAAGGAGTTGATTTGAAAATTATCCAGTGAAGAGTTTACCAGGTATCAGTAAAAATGCATAGCAGAGTACTCTTGTTGCATTATCTTTGGGTTTTTGTGTTCTTAAGGACATATGATTTCTTTAGGTGGTGGTGTGGTTTTTTATGAGCTCAGGCAAAATTATCACAGTCCTAAGATTAAAATTAATAAAATAAAAGAAAGCCAAGACCTTGCTCATTCTAGAGAAGCAATAGAGTGCACTATCCATCTGTTGTGGGAGTAAATGCTACATTTTTACCCTTTTTTTTTTTCTATGTTAGATACTTACACATGAAATTCCTCCTTTTCCAGACAGACATTTGGAGCATAGCTAGAAATAGTGACTCCATCCCTCTCTAGAAATGCTAGAACTGCCCAAAAACCAGAGCAGTACAAAGAAATGCAATACGGGAGAAAGAAGCACAGCTATACCGCAAGACAAATCAAGTTAGCAAGCACAGGTGAAGACTTCCTCAGCAGGACTGCCCAAAACCTTGCATACATGAATAAATGGAGCCTGAGGTAGCAGGGATGAGCCAGATGATGGCTGTCCCTCCTAAGCTGTGGCCCAGGCTGCACGCTTAGAGAGATGGCTGGGTCACAGAGTGTTAGGGAGATGGCAGGTTAGAGAGATGAGTAGGTGCTCTCCACGGCACGTGTGACAGCGCTGTCAGCAGGCTGATGCCGTGTTCCCGTGTGTCCCTGCAGCTGCCTCAGGAGACGTGCAGACCTACCAGATCCGCACGGCGCCGACCAGCACCATCGCACCAGGAGTAGTCATGGCATCCTCCCCAGCGCTCCCGACGCAGCCGGCAGAGGAGGCTGCGCGCAAGAGAGAAGTGCGGCTGATGAAGAACAGGCACGTACATTCACATGACTTTTATTGCCCAGTCAGCTCTGCACAGGCCTAGAGTGTCAAACACTAAGAGTGCTGATCTTTCTTAGCCATGTTATGATATGCTTTACAAAGAATTTGCCTTTATTTAAAGATGCAAAGCAGAAATGCACATCTACTAATGCTGTGTGTTGCAACTGTGAAACCTTGAGTAAAGTGTCAGACTCATTCTGTGAGGTGTGTGAATTTGGTTGTTGCAGTAAGGAGAAAAGTAGCTGGTGAGATGCTTGTATGACTGCAGGTACGTTCTTACAAACACCAAGATGAGTTGCTTTTTTTTGAGTTGCTACATTCATGTGGTTTACTTTGCTGGATTCTCTCCCTTAGCCTTGCTGCTGGCCCACGAGTGCTCTTTGTGAGTACTTGATTGTCTCACTTGTTCTTTTAGCTGCTTTGCGTTTTCTCCTCCAGGGGCAGAAAGGCTCAGGCAAAGGCTAAATGAGCAGCTATTCCTTTTGACTGAAGTCCTGTACAGCCAGTAGTGGCAGTAGAGGGGCTAAAAGAAAGGTAAAGACTTGATCCTGTAGGATCCAGTGTGTGTGAGGAGGAGCAGCTAAGCTTAGAGGTAGGAGTGGGTGGAAGTAGCAAAGGAAGGGAGCTGTAGAGAGAAGTTGAGCAGGATGCTCCTGAAGTTTGTTGCTGTGGGAGTGGGAAGGGGCCGGCCTGAACTGGCCCATCACACCAAGCTTGAGCTCTTACCCAGGGCCACAGATTGGACCCTGTGTGTTACACTGTTACACTGAGAACCCAGTGCTTCCCACCCTTATAAGCAGGGGAAGCCCCCTGAAAACCTTGTTAACTTCATCTATCAGTCTGAAAAAACTGATGTTGTGCAGGTTCATTTATTTTCTGTAGGTTGCTGTGCTGTGAACTTAATGGAAACTTACTTGAGCAGACCCAGTGCTTATACAAGGGGCTTTAATGAGGTAAATAATGCTGAACAGCAGAGGTCACTTTTTTTAAAGGTTTTTGTACAGAATGTCACCGATCTTCCTTTTTATATAGTTTTCTCATACCAGTGAATAGTGGATATCACTCTTTCAGGCTCTGCATTTGAAAAAAAATTAATTAGAATCACAGAATACCCTCATTTAGTCATCAGTCTTATTCCAGTAAAAGAAAGCTTTTGTGTTTGTGAAAGCCAAGAAAAACAATGGGGAATTACCCCCCTTGAGTTAAATTGACAGCTTTTGCAACAGTATCATGTTGCATGTGGTGCTTTTAGCCTCTCTGCTTAATAGATATTTGCAAATCTAAGCTCCATAGCAAAGTGGGGAAAAGGGATAGAGAGGCAGATGGTAAGGTGGTACTTACTGGAGGATTATAGTGTAAATATTCATAGATATTATTGTGCAAATTTTCTGTATAAATTTTGCATTTTTAAAGGTCTGTTGTAATTCAGTAAAATTCTGGTTGTTCATAATGAACAACTAGCACACACAGACTTGAGGTGGCTTAATATACACAACCTAAGGGGGAAAAAAAATCACAAAAAGAAAATGTTGTCACCCAAGGAGACTTGTTAGTAGTTTGCACTGGGAGGCACTTCCTGATCCCCTAGTATTTAATCTTTTGGTAACAGCCCAAAATTACTTAAATTCGAAATGTTACACATGATTTACTGAAGCACTGCAGGCATGTGAAATTGTATTTTTGTGAGTGACAAATGGATATCTGAGTCCTTTCAGGGCTTACAGACTATGGTTTCTTCATCCTCTCTCATTTGTGGAGCTGAATTTCAGAAATTACTTTAGAGGCTTCTTATCAGTTAGGTCCTGGAATGCATTCTGGTTTTACAGCTACTATTTATCTAATAAGGGGAGGAACTGGGTTCTGATTTGTCCTCTCATTTCCCAGAAATGTGACTGTTTCACCAGTCTGTGTAGTGTTTGCAATGAAGGGGCACACAGACTCTTCTTTTTGAAGCTATTCTGCTTTTTACCTAAAGGTTTAGGGCAAGTAAGTGTTTATTTCCCTGTGCCTGCAGAGTGCTGCTTGGACAAGTGGCACTGCAGGAGGAGGGCCCTCTGCCTGGGTTCCCATCTGCCTGTGGCATTTAGCCCTGTGCTTACTTTGCAAAGAAATAGAATGTTGCTTCCATTCTATTGCTGTGCAGGGTAGTTCTGCCTTGGTGTTCCTGCCTTCAGGATGCTCAGCAGCACATTAATACCTTCTGGTATTTTTCACTGGTGTTCTTGGTATGTTACCAAATTACCTACAGGCAGCTCACTCTTTACAAGCAAGACTTAAAAGTTTGACTATCTTGAGGTCTGTTTTTGGCATAGCTGACAGGGACTAAAGAAGTACACGGTTCCTACTGTTTATCTTGTGATATTTTTTGACTTCTATTTTTTTTTGAGCCATTAATAGTATCATTGCAGTGATGCAGACATCATTATTAAAATGAAAGCATTGCTCAAGAGCAAATACATGAATGCTCGAGATACAGCACTTTTTTACACCAGTTGATCATCTTGTTGGACTGCAGCAAAGGGAAAAGATAAAGACTGTAAAAAGAATAATAGATGATAATAAAGTCAAATTATTGCAGCAGCATTCTACTCAGCCTAAAGGCTCCCATGTGAATTCTGCGAGCAAAATTTTATCACTGATTAGGATCCTTTGCTCACCAAAATAATAATAATAACAATAATAGTGTTATTGGTGCTGTCTTACTGGGATCTGTATGTTGGAATGATATGTGGATCTTGAGTGAGTGTGATTTGTGAGGAGCAGTTGGAACAAACTCAGTGTTTTTCCTCACTTGCATTTCTTAGCAATACCTCCATATTCTGAAAATGGCAGTACTAGTAAAGGTTTGCCTGAAAGCAGTTAGGTAGCCCATGTCTGCAAATGATTGTTCTGGATTTGAATGGCCTTTTTTGCTTTGCAGAGAGGCAGCACGTGAATGTCGCAGGAAGAAAAAGGAGTATGTGAAATGTCTAGAAAATCGAGTGGCTGTGCTTGAAAACCAAAACAAGACACTGATTGAGGAGTTGAAAGCACTTAAGGACCTTTACTGCCACAAATCAGATTAATTTTGGATTCTCATTTTCACTTGTCCAGGTGGGATAGAGACTGGTTCTGGCTATACCCAGAAAGACAAAGTAAACGTTTTATTTTCTAAACATTTCTTTTTTTCTATGCGCAAAACTGCCTGAAGCAACTACAGAATATACTTCATCTGTGCTTTGCATCAAACTGTGAATGTTCAAGTACTTGCCTCCACTTCTCCCCTTACAAGATGAATTTCATCATCAGTCTCAGCGTGAAGAAGAACAGACTTCTCTCTCGTCTCCCGATCCTCTTCAGGGAGTAAGAGTGGTCACTCGGGAAGTTACTGTGGGGAGGGTCCTTTTGTAAAGATGTCAAGAATTTGTGCTGAGCTCTTTCCGTTGCCTTAGAGACAGAGCCACCCCAGCCTCTTGGTCCAGAGAACAGTGGGCTGCACAGGTGGAGCCTGCATGGTACGTTGAAGAAGCAATGGTTGCCACATTGGTTTCACACGTTCATGCTGAACTGTACAAATACACGGCTGAGCAGCACACCAGACGAAGGGCGCTTCACTGTCACGTTGTTGGTGTGGATAACAGCCCTTTCTCAAACTAGCCCAGGATGGGGGTTTGATTTGCAATCTGTATTAAGCCTTCCTGGACTAGTAAAACCATCTCCATACTTCAGAAACAAATACATTGAAATGAGCTTCACTGGTCAGTTGTTGATTCTCTTAGCTTATGTGTGCAAGTGCATTCAGCATTCTGAACGCACAGAAAACAGACACCAATTTCAGAGGATATAGGTTGGGAAATTATATTTGGATGGGAAAGAAAATTTTTTAAAAAGATGCAATCGTGATGTTCTCTAAACAGTCATAGAGTAAACAGGGGTAGCATGTTAAAGCACTACCTTTTTGTATGCAGAACAACTAAGCAGTTGAAGCATAGCCAACTCCACTTAAGTACTCCCTGAAGACAGTATGGTCTGTGTCCCAAGTCCTCTCAAGCAATGAGGTTATTTTTATTTCCCTACCACTGTCCTATGCAATGGAAATTATTGTACTCAATAGAAATATCAGCCTGGTTTACTAAATTCTTTTTTGAACTTTGAGACTGCCTTCTATACATAAATTAGGTTGCAGTATAACAACTACTAGGACAACCTCAAATATTAAAGAGGACTTCAAACATAAATATTCCAACTCCTGCTTTGAAAGGGAAAATACTGATTATTTGAACCTGGCCAGATTAGCTAAACTCTTAATTTATTTGGGGTATTTTTTCTTGGAAAGGGTCAGATTTACTGAGTAATCTATTCCTGCAACTAAAATTATTTACGTGCCTCAGATGTTTGCAAGATGAGGTTTTTTTTCTGTGCACTGAGGAACTGTAGTCTTTCCCAGATTTATGGTGTTAAAAAAGGTAGTTCATATTTAAAAAACCCTCTGTACTAAGCATTAGGACTTCAAAAGAATCATGCTCAAAAAGAACCAAAAAAGAACATCAAGAAGTTGTCAAAAAGAATGTGTCCAAAAGAATCATGTACATTTTGTGTACTGGCCCTCTGAAGCCAGTCTCTCACTGTGTTAACTTGGGTCATTTGATGGAATAAGTTTACTTTGGGCTTCTGGTCAAACTTTTATGTATAGAAACGTATGGATAAGGCCTTGCCTAGCAGAGTATTAGCTAATATATTTTCCCGTTCTCTCAATATCTTTTTAAGATAAATTTCACACACAGGCTTCTAAAAGATTATATAATCAGGGTGAAATACTTGGAAAATTCTGGGCAGTTGAGTCTCAAACACCTAAGCAGTATTAAAAGTTCTAGATTTCTCATTTGAAGGGGCATTCAGTTTCCAAGAGACTTAATTTAAAAGGAGCAGGGTTAAACAGCATTATTGTTACATCTAGAGTTACCAAGAATTTCAAATTACACTTGTATTTCAAGAAAATAACATAAGTATCAGAAATATGAAATAATTCACTTTCACAAGTTTTGTGGGAGTTTCTAAATGGTCTATTTTTATCTGCCATAGAGAGTTGATTTTTATGTTTTTATTTAATGGGAGATGAATCTATTAGTTTAGCAGTGCAAATTTAAAGAAGACCCTAAGTTCTTAGCAGTGCTTATATAAAAAATACCTGATTCTTAAAATCAGCAAATACAAATACATAAAACGTTTACATTTTCCAGAACGAGTACTGAAGTAGAAATGTTGATAATACAGGAGTCATTCTTGTAAAGCATGAAGCTCATGGTGGCCTCATTTGCAATTACATGGAATGGTTCCTCCAGCTTTGAGAAACACAGAAAACGCTGCATATGCCCACATTAAGGCTGTTTCTTTTGTAGAACATCTGTTTGCAAAAAATGTGAGGTTTTGCTGTGAACCTGAGCAAGGCAATCTGTGAGAGCTGTGTGTAGGTGGTAATGAACACTGTCCAGTGCTTGCTAATAATCACTGGGCACAAAGCCTGGGGGCTGAATGGGCATGGGAGCCTAAAACAGTGCCCAGGTGGGGTTCTCCTAATACACGGTTTGTGCAAATTTGTGTGGCAGTGAGAGGAGAGCTGTATTGCTCGTTTGTCTGTGTGTGGTCTGCAAGTGGCCTGTAGTGGTTTTAGCCTAGACCTCATTAGCAAATAAAGTTTCACTAAGAAAAGGAATGTAATTCAAAGTACATAGGGGTCTGCAAGAATCTTTATTTTTATTTATGCTGCACTGAGGATTACGGGACACAAATTTATTTAATGAAAATTATAGATTACAATAATAAAAAATGTATTAGACCAATTACAGGGCTGGCTAGGCTACCCATACATGCTTTACTATTCATATTGACCCAGAAAGGGAAAGAAGATGACACAGGAATCCGTTTCTATGTTATTTACCAAGTAGTGAGGTTGGGGTGATAAGCTTCTATAAACTAAGGCCATTTGGAAGTAGGATGGAAATGATGCTGACAAGGGGGAGGGAGGATTAGTTTTATATCTCACAGTTGTGAGTTTTCAAGAACTGATAGACTCTTTTACCTGAAGAGAGGGTTAGAAAGGGCTAGATCTGTTACGTTCATAATAAACAAGAATTGGTTTGAAATATAATTTTTGTAATGTCATTATTTTGCAAAACAACAGCACCAATCAGGCAGTTAAGATATTGTCAGAGGTGCTCTTTTAATTTAGATATTCTTGGAAAATACATATGTATAATATATGTACATATATATATATACACACAGTATATAATCTACAGCTCTGAGAGCTTTTAAGTCAGGAATGCTGAGTATTATAGTATATGGAGGTCAGAAAAAGAATTTTTACTTTTCTGTGTGTGTGGATGTGTGTGTGGGTGTGTGTGGGTGTGTGTGAAAGCTTCCCCTCACCCCAGTAGCTCTGGGCTGCATTATTCTAGCTCTTAATTACTGATTTGTTTTGTGCTGTCTCTCAGTTATCCATTTTCAAGAATTTTATTTCATCTTTTGTGGCTTTTGTGAAGTTTGTTTTTTATTGATGAAGATTTTTGAAATTATGTAAACAGTTGTTTTACAACCACCACCACCCAGAGTAATTCACTTCTGTGCTTTTTCTCTTTGGCAGCTATATATCAAAAGCAAAATATTTGGAAAGGTTGTTAAGGTGTTATTTTCTAAAGGAACCACTGGTAAGACTTCTGTTTTCCTCCTGGGGTAGTGGTGATGCATTCTCTTAGGCAGCAATTTCACCAGCACTGGGTAGTTGCCAGCACCGTTGTTTGTATCCGAAAGCACAATTTTAGCCTGTTGTGCTCATCAGGACTGCTCAGACACCTGTAGTTCTGGCTAGCCTGGAGTTGGCATTTGCATTGGAGATCACTGTCTTCTCTGGTACTTGTACATTGGTCAGAAAATTGGTGGGGTGTTTGGAATCATTAAGAGGCTCAGGAAAAAAAAAAATAAGGAAAAACAGCCCTGATAGTTTCTGACCTAAATTTGTACCACAGGTTGCTTTTTTTAAATCTGGGCTTCCAGTAAACTGCAGCAGCAAGTAGTCATCTGTTAGTGAAAACTGGCACCTGCTTTTTTTTTTTATTTTGTTTTTTCATTTATGGCAGTCAGTATTTTTTGTGGTTTAAAGACAAGTCCACCCATCAAAGCAAGTTCAATATCAGTGGTTGCAAATCTATGACAGTTCATAGAGGATTTAATTGATTTTCTAAGACTTTGTTTTTATTGTAATTTTTTTACCCTGGAGCCTGGTTAGTGATGTACCATTTGCCAATGATCCAACCAAAAGGTCATGTATTTATTTTTGTTACACTATGTTCTTTGTAAATGTCTAATTAAAATGTGCACTTTTAAAGAAAAAAAACAAGAAACAAAACACAGAGGAAAAAAAAATTAAGGTAAATTTGGTTTGCTTGAGAAGATTTCTGGCATAATTGTTGTGATCCTGCTGCCTGCACACAATTCACTCCTCCACAGCAGTTGACTCCTTGGCTAATTGAACTTGCAGATCAGCACCTGGTGCCCAGCAGGCATTGCTTCAGAAGGGCAGGAGAGCTGAAGGCGCAAGAATCAAGTGTGTGGTGCCTTGGAGCAATATGTAGAGGATGGATGTGAAATTATTTTTAGAGTAGAACTAGTTCAGTGATTCCATGTGGGAAAGAGAGGTTAATTTGGAAGGAGAGCTGAACTATTTTTCAGCCACTTTATTCCCCCCCTTTTCTTAATTCAAGATTTGTCTGCGGATTTTACAAGCTGCATTCCAAGAAAATAAATCAAAAGGCTTTCCAATAATTTGACACTAGGAAGTAAAGGTACATTGACAATGTGTCACCTTGCTTGAAAAGAAAAGCACAGCACAACCACCTTTCTTTTGCAGGAATGATGATAATTTAACTATAACCCTGAAGTCTGTCGTTGTGAGCAGGTTTTAAAAAGCATACAGTACATTGATGGTTCTCTGTCGTCTGCCTGGGAACTTGTTTTTCTGAGCTGTGTAATTTGCTAGCTGTAAAAGACACTGATTTTACAAAAGCCTGAATGTATCCTGAAGCTCAGTTGGTCTGGAAGGAGCCAGACTGGTGAAGAGAGGGTGCTGAAATCCACCTTCTGTGTGCTTGTGACAGGTTCAGGTCTGTGGATAGATAGACTTAAGTGTGTGAATCTTTGGGAAAAGGGACCAGATCCAGGTGGTGTAAAGAGGGTTTGCATTTCAAGTGTTTTGCCTTGGAATGTGTTTTTAAAATGTATTTAAGCTGTGGCCTGCAGAGAGATGTGCTTGGGCTAGTTGGCATAGCACAAATTGAAGAGTGACCTGTTTGTTTTCTGGCACTGCAAGTGCAGCTTTGTGACTTGCTCTGTGCTGAGTTCAGGGCTCGCTTTCTGCGGGAGAGGCAGGAGCAGTCAGCTGTCCTCAGGAGCTGTGTGCTGGCAGGGAAGGGCCAGGGACAGGCTGGAATGACCCATGGCTGGCACACTCCATAAGCTGAGCATTCACGGCACTCAGGACTCGAGCAGTTCACTCAGCCTCAGCTGCATATTCCTCTAAATTAGGGGGTAGCTGAGTGAGAGCATGGGGATGGCAGACCTTGAGCCAGTTGCTTATGTAGAAATGGCCACTCTTAAGATCTAAGGATGTTTGGGTGCTCTCCACAAGATGTGTTTTATCCAGGTGCCACTCCATTTTTTGTGTGTTTAATTACATTTATTTATATTAAAACATTAATTTTAAAACGTTCTACAACTTCAAGTTTATATGAGATTTGAAACTGTGCTGCTTATAATGGACTTCTTGGGATGGGAACAGGACAAGAAGAGGTGCTAGTTGGCAGCCAGCCCCTCCGCAGACTTTTTTCCACAGATTGGTCATTCACTTCAGAAATTAGTTGTTTCCACTCTGGATTTATAATTTGAAATTGTTTTGAAACAATGTTTTTCAGGGAAGCTTCCAGAGCGAGGGTTATTATTCTCCCTTTGTAGTGTAAGCTGGGAAGAGTATGTTCACCTCATCTGCATTTCTGATTCTTTACCCAAACCATGTCAGCACAGAATAGGGTATTTGAGCTTGACTCCCACATACTTGTGGAAGTTAAAAGACTAAATGAAAATCCATCATTGGGGGAAAATAAAGGCTTTTTTACATCTCCCCAAAAATCTAGAAACATCCCTCTTGTGTTCTTTCCTTTTTTTTTTTTTTTTTGTTTTTTTGTGCTTTATCTGTGTTTAAAAAAAATTGTACTGGGTTATAATGCATTTTATTAACACTATGTACATATTAGCTACTTTGTGTTTCAGAATGGTAGTAATTGCTTTGTATATTAAAGTGATTCTTGTGAATTTGTGAATTATTGTCATAAAGAAGTGCTTTTTCTTACTGTAACCTTTGTGGTATAAACTGTCATACTCCCTTTTTACACAAACATTTATGTGCAGTCACATAAACATGCTTTAAAAAACTACAAAGTCTCTTTTTTGAGCAGGATGTTCCATTTACACTAATTTAATTTAGTGGCAAATGGTAGCTGGAAGAATATGGGAAAAGGCGTATTTTGAGCAGTCTGTGGTATCATCTCAATCTGTGCCCTGCCCTGAGTATTCATAAAGTATTCTTCCCAAAGAGAAGACTTTTTTAAATCTTAATTGAATTAGATTAGTTAGAGGTTAAGTCCTGAAAAACAAAGTTTTTCTTCCTCCTGATATTTTTAAATCTGTTTTCCAGTACCCATTCTGATGGCAGTTCTGTTGTTTAATAATGTTTGAAAGGCTTATGCCTTTCACAGTTTAAATATGCTTCATGTCTCACTTTTAAGTATTCCTGTAAACCATGCACTACTGGTCTTCAGAACAGAACAGAAACAGAAGGCAGCAAACACTGCAAGGATCACAGCCCTATTATGTAATCTGCAAGTCTGGGTCCAAACACTGGGATGGAAGCCAGGAGAATAAATTCAGCACTGAGGTAAACACACCTCCAGTGAAATCAAAGGGAAGCAGTAAGGTCAACTCATTACAGCTGGGATTTTCTGGTTTTTATAATGCCATTCATGTTCTTGCTCAGAAAAACCTACAGTAATGAGAGAGAATCCCAAACAGGGTTAGTCCCTGAGATAAAAATGCAGTTTGGCTTGAGTTTTGCACTGAAAAGAACTGGGTAGCACAGATCCCTGTGTAGTCAGCTATGTATCTTAGTATCAGTCAAACATTACCTTGGCTGCAATTACATTTCACAAAAGTTTGTTCTCTTGCACATGTTTCAGAGATGGTTTCTCAGTGTCACAGCGTGGTTGTGTCTTGCCTGGTCACTTCCCTGTGGCTTGGACCCACTCCTTAGAGCAGGTGAATTTCTCAGGAGACTATTTGTGCATTGCCCCACTACTCGGGGATGCATGCCAAACACATCCTTATACAGATGAGCTCAGATCACCTGTTACAAAACAGGATCAGTGCAATGGAACCACCCAAATGAGTGCGATTCTCTAGTGCGGGGATGAACAGGGTGACAGAAAGTGCTCAGGCAGGGTGTTGGTATAATTGCCAGATTGCTAGCAAGAACTGTTGTCATGCACCATCTCATACTAGAGCAGGAGCTCCCGTGGGACCCATGGGTTGGGACACCCGAGTTTGCAGGTGTCACTGCAGAGGCTGCTCCCTCACCAGCAGTTACACCTCTGCTACTTGTCCTGCACGCCTGGCGTGATTCACTTGTGGCCTGACTCACTCTTGACCTCTCCCTGAAGCTAAGTGTGATGGGAATACAAAACACTTTTGAAGCCAACCTGGGACAACAGAAGGCAGCACTCACTGCCTGGTGCACGTGGGTGTCAGCACTGCCCAGGGGGGATGGACTGCAGGTTTCAGCTGAGCTACATTCTCACATGCCTGCTCCTAAACACTGTAGCTTTAAATGCAACCACAACTGACATGCACATGGTTGTGGCCTAACTGGGTCTGGTCTCCTAAATCTAACAGGACGTGCCCCAGTAGCAGTCAGAGGAGAAGGTATCCCCTTGGGGGGGTGCCACTTGTTGGGCTGGGGGGCAACCACTAAGAGTTCTGCAGGTCAGGGGCAAGGCACTCACCTGAGCTGCCTGTGCCATCTCATGCTTTTCTCCACAATTATTTATGGGCAGTAGCATCACTGCAGCCTTCAAACATACTCACTCCCTTGGGTGTGCGTGCAGCTGCTGTGTAACAGCAGCACGGCAAAAGAAGCCAAGCCTGGTCTCCACTGACACATGCCTGCGCTGGAAGGATGGCTGTGGGCTGTAACAGCAGCAATGGGAAATTTGACACTGAAAACTTAACAATTAGAAAGAGATGGAATTAAACTGCTTTGTTTTAAAAGTGCAAAACTCTTTCTGTCGTCAAAGCAAGGCCTGGGGCAAAACCCCCTTCTTAGAAGTGTGCAGGTCGCTGCACCAGCCTTTATTCTGTGCTTTATTCTGTGCTATTTAAGCAGACTTTTTAGCATGTTCCTGCTATGGCAACAGAGCAAGCTGCTATGGCTGTCAGTGCTACAAGCTCCAGCCTCTTGCAAGGGCTGAGCACTGCCAGGCTTTTCCCACAGAAAAGTTCCCTTGGGCACTCACGAGCCCAGGCACCAGCACTCTGCTTTCTCCCAGCTCCAGCCCAAGGGGAGCCTGAGCTACACATGAGCCTAATGCCTAATCCCAGACGAGTTTGGAGACAAGGATACACCTTGGGGAGGAAAAGGAAGAAGAGAGGTGAGAACTTACAGCCACACTCTGAAAACTAGAGCCAGACAGAGGGGGGAGAGCTCATAATTCTTTTCAACCACTGCATGAGAGCTTATCTCATGATCTGTTTTCAATTAGG